>NC_136071.1:542616534-543875465 GCF_964261635.1 Lissotriton helveticus | reverse complement strand
CCCTTTTTCATAGACCTTTTTACATCCCATCTAAACTCTCAGTTCCCCGCTTCTTCAGCTGGCGGCTGGATGCTTCGCCTTGGCAACAGATGCTTTTCTTCAGGACTGGTCTCGACATCTCAATTACACTTTTCCTCCCTTCCTCATGATCAGCAGAGTTCTATCCCAAGTTCGTCGACAGACTTCCTCCTTGGTTCTAGTAGCCCCTTTCTGGCAATCTCAAATCTGGTTTCCTTCCCTTCTGGAGATGTCACTGGACTTCCCGGTCCTTCTTCTGTCCCACGACGACCTGCTCTTGAGTCTCCAAGGTGTTCAACACAACCTCATTCTAGACAACTCCCTGACTCTGTCAGCCTGGAAAGTTTCCGGACTATCCCTTCTGACGTCGTCATTTCACAAGAGGCTGCTCTCTTTATCAGCCAAGCCTGGACTCCCGGGACTTCCAAAGCCTATAAATCCGCCTGGTCTCTTTGGGCGAGCTGGTGTCTGAAAAAGGAATATCAATCCCCTTTTAGCCCCTCTGAACTTTGTGGTGAATTTTCTGGCCTCGGAGGCCAGTTCAGGTAAGTCTTACCGCACAATCAATCTCTATCGTTCAGCAATTTCGCTTAATCATGTTCCTATTGACGGCAAGCCGGCGGGCTTTCATCCTTTGATCTGCCGTTTACTGAAAGGAGTTTGGTGTTCCAAACCTCCATTGGCTAAGTATTCCTCTTTACAGGATGTTTCTGTGGTTCTTAAGTGTTTACTGATTGGCCAGATAATTCTGCTCTCTCCCTCAAAATGTTATCTGCAAAGCTTACAATGTTGTTGTGTTTGGTTTCCATCAAACGTGTCTCTGATGTTAGAGCTTTAGACATTTCTCCTCGCCAATTCTCCCCTACTGGTGTAGTTTTCAAAATTTACAGACGAACTAAAACACATTTATTTATTTTTTCTATTTTTTTGTCCTCATAAATGCCACCAGAAATTGTCAACTCTAGATGGGCTTTTCTCCTGGCCTTTATCACGGGCTAACTATTCCCGCCCTGACTACCGTGCATAGCCAACGGAGATCACCCAGAGGTAGGTCGTTACCTTGTCCCACTCCCATTCGTGATGTATCGGAACCTTTGGGAGGACAGGACCACAAAACCTCTCGCATAATCATTGGACATTTTGTGTACCTTGTCCGTTATCTCTCAGACCATGCAATTAATTGGGACCATATTTTGACAGCACTCTCTCCTCCGCACAGTAGGTCTAAACGACTAACAGCCATAATGTTCTAAGACAGTTTGCAAATCGGGGAGGACTTACAGATTTCCACTCCCTACAGATCTCCCTTCTGGCTATAACAGTGACATAAAAAATAAACTGTGAGGTGCTGTTACTAACATCATAGCCCGTAGGGAGACCGAAGAATATTAATCTAGGGGAATAAGTGATTGGTATGGATAGAACCTCTTCTAAGAACCCACAAACCTGATCCCAGTAGCTAATAATTTCAGGGCAGTCTAGAAACATATGTCTGTCGTCTGCATCTGGTGACCTGCATCTTAAACAGACGTATTCTTCTGCCGAGATCCTTAACAATTTCGCAGGAGTCCAGTAAGCCCTATAGGCTGTGAATAGATGATTCCTTCTGAGATTGGATGGTTTTATGGTTTTTTGGGAAATTGTGAATGAGTCTATCCAGATCTTCAGCATCTCTTCGGAGTCATGGGTGACGATATTAGCCCAGAGCTTGATGATATCAGCTCCTAGTTCATCTTTCGCCCCCATCAATGCATTATACCAAAGTGACACCTCCCCTTTCCTTCCTGTACCTCTACTAAGAAGTCCCAAAATCGGAATCTCGTCATCATTGACCCAGCATTGACTACCCCACCAGGAAGACAACTGGTAGAATTTAAATCTAGAAATGGAACCCCCTGTTAGATTTAAAAGAGATTCCCAACTTAATAGTTTGGAATCGTTAGACAGGTCCCCCCCACTTGGTTAATCCTGCAGCTCTCAGAGGAAGAGCCAGCCGATCTAATAGGCAGTCTGGTGTACCTGGAGAGTCCCAAATGGGGGCTTGCGAGTGATAGTAGGGTATATTCAAAATTCTACAGATTGCCTTCCAGATGTTAAGTGCTGTCCTAAGAAGCTTCAGGCGAACCTTCTTAAAAAACTTCTGGTCCCCAAATTTGTACAGAAAAAACTCCAGACCTTGTGGCAGGTCTGATAGCATGGCCTGAAAAAGTCTTCCGTGTGAAGAGGAATCTAGTTTGTTTGCCAGAAGTCTAAAATTCTTAAATTGAAAAGCATAGCAATAAAAAAGTATATCGGGCAGAGCCAATCCACCCAGTTTTAGCCCCTTCCTTAATTTCCGCCAGGCAATTCTGGGGGACTTAGTTGCCCAGATAAACGAGCCAATCCTTCCTTGAAGGTTAGAGATGTCTCTTTTATTAAAGTGTAAGGGAATGGAATTAAATAGTAAAGTAACTTTTGGCAATATTATCATCTTGACTAGATTGACTCTTCCATAGATGTTAAGAGGTAAGGTATTCCATCTAGTCAAGAGCTTCCTAATATCCTTGACCGCCGTCTGCCAACTGCTTTTGGTGATATCGTCCAAATTATGAGTAAGCTGAATACCCAGGTATCTAATTTTTAATTTGGCTTCCGGTATCGGGGACAGGTTATTCCAGCTCATTATATCAGTCTTGTCTTTATTAATCCTGTATCCCGAGACCGTGCCAAAATCCTCAGCCAATTCAAATAATCTAGGAATGGCCCGCTCAGGATTTAATGTGTATAGAAGCAGGTCATTGGCATAAAGTGCTGTCTTAAGAATCAGGTCTCCAATTTTAAAGGGCAAAATCACTGGGTCAGATCTCAAGGAGCAGACAAAAGGCTCGATATAGATGTCGAAAAGGAGAGGGGACAGGGGGCATCCCTGCCTCGTTCCCCTCGAGATATCCAACCATTCAGTCAAACTACCATTGACTAATACCTTGGCTCGAGGGCCCCTATACAATGTCTCAATCCCTCTAATGAATATGTCTGGAAATCCAAAGTTTGCCATGGTTTTCCATAAAAAAAGCCAATTGACCTGGTCAAATGCTTTAGCAGCATCGATCGCCACAATGGTCAGCGGCAGTCCCTGCTCCACTGCCATATCCATTGCTCCTACAACTTGAAAAGTAAGTTCGTTTAGTTGGCGCCCAGGTATAAACCTCCGCTGGTCAGAGTGGATAATGGACTTAATTATTTTTGCCAGTCTAGACGTAAGAATACCTGAATACATTTTTGAATCCGAATTAAGAAGTGAGATGGGCCTATATGATTCTATGTTATTGGGGTTTTTATTAGGCTTTGCTATCAGAGTGATGGTAGCTTCTGACCAGGAGACTGGGGTGTCCTCCCCTTTTATAAAGATTTTATTGAATAATGACAGTAATGGGGCTATGATTTCTTCCACGTTATCCTTATACAACTCGGTCAGCACTCCATTTGGACCCGGAGCCTTGTTCCTAGCCATCTTTTTTAGTTGGGCCCGTACCTCTTCCTCTGTAATCTCTGTAACTAAGTGTTCTTTATCTGATTCACTCAACTGGGGTAACTCTCTCATGGCCCACCAGCGATCTAGCTCATCCTCCCCCAGGCTATTCTGCTCCCGGTATAGTTCTTCCATAAACCCTCTGGCCTCTATCTTGATGTCAACGTCTTCTGTTAGGGGCAGACCTGAACCCCGCTAAATTAGTGTGCTAATACTATTCCTACTCCGCTCCGTTCTAGCTTTCCAGGCGAGGAGAGAGCCACACTTCTCCCCATACTCGAAGTTTCGGAGTTTGCTCACTTCCCACCTGTCCTTATTTTTTTTGTCAGCACGTGCCTTAAAGCCAATCTGTAGCTCAAGCAGCTCTTTTTCTAGTAGTGGAATCCTACCCTTATCTTCCAATACCGCTAACTGTAATTGTTGTTCTTTTGTTTTAATCATTTCGAGGTCGAATCTATCTTTTTCTTTCATAAGTTTTCTCTTTAACGCCATATACGACCCAAGGACACCCCTCAAGTAGGCCTTAAGTGAATCCCAAACTATTGGTTCTGGAGCTGTATGTGCATTGAATAAGAAAAACTCCAGCAAATGTCCCTTGATTTTGCTTTTAATTTCATCATCTAAAAGGATCGTTCTGTCCAGAGTCCATCTGTATAGTGGGGGGGTGACTTTAAGATCGATTTTCAGTTCCACAACCGAGTGATCAGACAAACCTACAGGAATATGAGATACTGAAACGATATCTGACAAGAAAGCTTGATCCAATAAAAAAAAATCGATTCTAGAGTATTGTTTATATTTCTTACTGTAAAAAGAGTACTCCCTAAGATTCCCTTGCTTAGCTCTCCAAACATCCCGAAGGTTGAAGTTTTTTATAATATTTTTCAGAGCCAGCAAGGATTTATTAGGGGAATTATATTTTGCCTTAGAAGTACAGTCCAGAAGGGGGTCCAATATAAGGTTAAAGTCGCCTCCCAAAATGACAGGAGCTGTGTATTGTATCATATATTCTTCTATTTTTTTAAGAAACCTGGGGTTATCTTCATTGGGACCGTAAAATGCAGTACATAAAAAGGTAAGACTGCCAATGGAGAGGACTGCTACCAGCCATCGCCCCGATTGATCAGTTCCCCAACTTTGCACCCTGATGCCCTTATATGCCCGCACAATAATGGCTACTCCTCTCGTGGAGCCCTTCTGTTTAGAACACAGAGTTTCCTGAACCCACCTAAGTCTAGAAAAAACTTGACCGCATGCTTCCGCTTCAAGATGGGTTTCTTGTAAGAGAAAAATGTGCGCGTCTGTGTTTTTTAAGGAATTCACAAACTCTTTGCTGTTTCTTCCGATCCCCTATTCCATTTAAGTTCCAAGATAGTATCGTAGTACTAACTGCCATAGCGAAAACCAGTAATTATAGCTCGTTGAGATCTGCATTGGTTTTTCAACCCATCAAAATAAGAACTTCTCGCATCTGAGGACGGTTTTAAGTGTTTTACCCCCTCCCCCCAGAAACCCCTCCCACCCCTCCCCCGAGGAACCCTCCCTCCTCACTCTTATTCGGCGTATCCACGCCCTAAAGAGCCCCCCCGCCTTTAAGACACCACATCTAACTTAAAGCTTTATCTATCCCGTGCTCTATATATTGGCCATTAACTATTATGTCCCCCAACCACCCGTGTGCAGTTTTTTTTTTTTTCTTTCAAAGTTTTTTTTTTTCCTTTCCCCTTTTCCTTTTTTTTCCCCATTTTTTTTTCTCTTCTATTTCCCCCTGGGGGGAAGAATCAAGTATACCAATCCCCTCATCCCTGTTTTACCGATCACATACGATTAGTTATGCACAGCTAATAACTATATGCCCAGGTTAATGCCGCTTGGCTATTTTCTCATTTTATCTAGCAGTTCATCTACTTCCTCCGGGTAGTTACAGTTATGCATTTTATTGTTCCACATTATTTTTAGTAGGGCAGGAAATTTCATCTGGACTCGAGCTTCCAAAGAGCGGAGTTCAGGCATCCTGGAGCCCAGCTCCCATTGCCTCTGTGCCGTTTTCCCCCCTATGTCCGATCTAATTTGATAGGGATTGGCCCGATAGTGAAGAGAAGATCTTGCGAGGCACCTACTGAGGATTAGTTCTTTTACTGTGTATGTCTGAAAATAGACCAAGATTTTTCGGGGGGCTTTACGGTCCGAATGTAGCCTGAAGGGGTCTCTGTGCACATGCTGAATTTCAGCTTCTAGATCTATGTCTGGTCGGTCCTTTAATATATCTTCTCGTAGTAGCCTGCACACGAACCCCTTAATGTCTTCCACTTCAGCCCCCTCTGGAATCTTAAGTATTCTTAAGTTATTTCGACAACTCTGCATTTCCAACCTCTCCATGTCCATTGTAAGTTTACGGTTCTGCACCTTTAGAGCATCAATATCTTTGGAATTCTCCTTCGATGTTTTCTGAGAGTGAGGTAACTTTACTTTCTAACACACAGGTTCGAGCTGCTAATCCCTCCATTTTGGCCTCCAGATTATCAAATCTATCATATAGCCCTTTCTGGTTGCTCTCAGAAGTTGCAAACTTGTCCATCAAGTCCTCCCTAAGAGATTGAAATAGACAACCAAGTCGGTCCCTCTCTTCTCCACTAACAGCTTCTTCAAATCTACCCCTGGTGTTCAGGGCAGAGTTGTGTGCAATACTATTTGTACTACAGGAAGAAAGAGGAGGAGGATTAGAAAAAGGATCAAGTAGGGTTGTAAGGGGAGTTTGAGAGGTAATAGGGCTCCCATTATCGGATAAAGTATGAACCATAGGCGATACTAGAGATGAAGCAGTGGCCAAGTTTACTGCGTCTAATGTTATACTTGGGAGGAAAAGCCCTTGCCTATCTGAGGAATCAGTGCTCGACACAGGATCATGTTCTGGGGGAGCGTATAAAGTATGTTTTGGTCCTTCCATACGTGTAATCGGCTCCAGTGCTGCATACCTATTTTTCAGAGGTAAAGTTGTCAGGATTGGGGGGGCAGGCTCAATATCAAGTTCGTTAGACCATTCACCTACCTCCACCACCCCATCTGAGACCGCAGGCTCTATATTGATGTCTGACGTTGCTCCTCCTACTCCTCCTACTCCCACGATTGATTTTTCAGAGGGGTCTTCCTTTGAGTTGACTGCCTGTTCCATAATCTTGAAGAAACTTTTGAGTGAGGGGGTGCCTCTCTGAGCTAAAAGCTGTTTATTGCACTTAACAGTCCCTCCTCTCTTGCCCCCCCCCCTTCTTCTTATGTGTGTATGGGGATACCGGTGTTGCCCCTCTCTCACAAAGGTTTCTCCTGAGTCCCAGAGCCCCTGCCTCCTAAAGTCCTATTTAGACCTCAACTGATATCGATTTCTGGTGCCCACTGCTCCTCCGCCAGATACTGCCCCCTTCAACTGTTTTAAACCTCCCTCTGTATTGTCTATGGTAGGATAAACCACACTAACGTCTGTGTGAGCAGACCGGTTTTCAGCTTCACTCACAGCTTCTGCCTCCATACAGGCACTCCCTCTTAAAACCCCCTTACCGGCAGCCTCACTTTCCCTTGGGCTCGAAGAGGAGTAACGGCCCCAGTAAACCGGACCTTTCGCTCGGAGAATGAGTGCCGCTCTTGAACGCTGCCAATATTCTCGGCTGTGAAATATCCCTGTGCTTTTGAAGCCGTTGGTCGGTGAATGCGCGACAGCCTTCGGGAGACTGCAGCTTCTAGCACGGCTCAGCTCTCCTACCTCCAGCCGTGTACACAGCCGAACGTCCCATGAAACGCGATGCCGTGGCCGCATCCCTCAGCTCCGGTTCCGGATCCAAGGTCCTAGTGCCTGGAGGTTTTTTTTTTCCGAGAAACACAAAAGGAGAACAAACTCAGTATTCCGCGGGGTAAAGAAAAGACTGAAACATTATCTGTCCTCACCGCTCAAAACTGCGACAGTCGGCCGATAAAGTCCATCGTTATGTTAGTGATTCACGGCGAATTGTGGTGTCGGGGCAGGGAGCTCTGCAGAAGCCGCTAGCCTGCCGCCGCCGTGTTCCTCCCTCCTAGATTCTTCACATAAAGGAAGCTTGTCCAAGGAGTCAAAGTTGTCATTGAACTAAAACACATTTGGATTCCGTTTTTTATCCCTACTTCCAATCTCATCCTAAGTTGTGTGTTGGACAATGTTTAAAAGTATACGAACAAAGGACTTCTGATATCAGGGTGTCCTCTCATTCACAACTCCTTATCTCTTTCCATAAACCCCACCTTCCTGTTTCCTCTCCTACCCTTGCCTGTTGGGTTTGCTGGGTTATGTCCCTCGCGGGCATCGATGTCTCCATTTCCAGAGCTCATTCCACCAGAGGAGCCATGGCCTCCAAGGCCTTTTGGGCAGGCTCCCGTCTGTAGTACATCCTGAGATCAGCAGACTGGATCAATGACAATGTTTTCCGTATGTTCTATTGCAAACCAATTAATACTGTGGCTTCTGTTGTTGTTGATATGCTTTAAACAAGCATAATAGGAGCCTCCGGTCTTGCCATAAAATGTAGATTTTCCTAGTTGTTATGACGGAAAGTCTTAATTTTATTAAAGGCACAGCGGCGAGTATTATCCCACCGCTACACTACTAATGTTCTGTTCTCCCTCCCTTCAGCGAATCCGGCCCTGCCGCCTGCTACTTCGTAAGAAGACTTCTCTCTATCATTTTAGAGCTTCACCTCGACGGATCCATCCTGCATGACCGGATCCTCCTCCTGGGATTCCAGCTGGTCGTTTCTTCTGGATAATAAAAATCAAGGAGGCCCCCTTCTGGTTACGCTCTGGGACAGGGGAAAATAGTGTGAGAAGGAACAGGAGGTCCCACAGGGAGCCACACCGAATGGTCTACAAATGTCACAAATACCCATATATTGCCTGTTTTTTACCAATGCTACCAATCTCACAGAAAACAACCTCTGAATGCACAGTGCCACTGAGTGCAGTCTAAATATAACTCCCAGTCTATCCCAAGTCACAGTATCATATTAGTACAAACAGCATTATCATATACTCAGCAGAGGAAAGAACAGTGAAAAAACAAAATATCTGTAAATTTGTAACGTGTATGTCTTTAATCAATAATTTCACAATCCAGTTTGAATAAAAAACAATCAAGTAAATGCCATATAATAATCATACACAGTACATAATTATATAAAAACACAATATATGACAATACATAAAATGTTCCTGAGGAACAGGTGTCAACGCGGCGTTTCGGTAAAATAATTTAAAACCTTCTTCAGGACAGTTTCTGTTAAAGAAACAAACAATTACTATTTGTACAGTTCCACAAGTCATCATTTTTTATACTTTGACTTTCACATCTCTGCGCATTATCTTTTGTATTACGGTATTTACACAGACATCAACATTGTAAAGGGGCATAATTACTGGGCACCTATTCAAGATCTAGAGAGGTATACTTTATTGGTATCATGGAAAGAAACGGTGGGGTTGTGTTCTAATAATATAGGATACTCACTATTGATATTCTGGCAATTTCGTGTCATTTTCAGATTGTTTTATCACCAAGACTAGCCAAAAATTTAAGAATTTGGCTCGTTTTTCCGTTGTACCCCATCCAGGACACGGTCCTAGCTCATCACTGAGATAACCATATATCTCAGATACTGAGGTAAGCAAGCTCCCACATTATAGAGAGTTTGTAGAGACATATTGGACTCACACAAAGTGGATAAGCCACTTTTCTTAGAACACAACCCCACCGTTGTATAGATGGAACACAGATTTGTATATTTTTGTCTGGAGAGTATTTAAAATGGCTGCTTCATTTCCATGCCATATTTCCAGTCCGTATGAGAGTGATGGTAAGACTTGGGCTGCCATTACCTTTAACAGGTGGTCGTATGATGGACATTGCAGTTTATCTTGTATAACTTTGTACGCAAAGCTCAGTGATTGTGCTTTAGCGGTGATGATTCTTTTTTGGTCTGAAAGTGACATGTTTTTACTTATTGTAACTCCCAGATATTTATAAGCAGTTGTTTCCTCGATTTGTCTGTCTTTTGTGTACCATTTAAAAGATCTTCTACTATTACCCGCTAGTCTCACCACTTTTGTTTTTTTGATGTTTAGTTCTAGGCCTTCTCTCTCAAAGTAATCTGTTAATTCTGATATTATTCTTTGTAGGCCTATTGGCGTTTGACTTAAGACTACAATGTCGTCGGCATATTGGAGAAACTGAATACTTTCGTTGGCTAATTTTGGCGGATGTCCGTTTGCATTCTGTAGATGGTTTTTTAGGTCGGTCAGATATATATTAAAAAGGCTTGGGGAGAGCACGCAGCCCTGTTTGAGGCCATTAGTTATATTTAATTCTGCAGATATTCTTCTTCCGTCTCCCAGTTTTATTTTTGCCCATGTTCCGCTATATAGTGCCATTATTGTTTCCATTAATGCCGGCGGTAGACCCCAATGATCCAGTTTTTTCCATAGGCGTTTTCTGGGGACTCGGTCGAAGGCGGCTTTCAGGTCTATGTAGCAGGCTATTAATCCAGTCTTCCTTTTCCCTGCTCCTTCGATTAGTAATGACAGTGCTGACAAGTTGGTTAAGCAGCCCATGCCTTCCCTGAAACCGGTTTGGAATTTAGGTATTATATTATTGTCTTTTATCCAACATTGAAGTAGGGACAATATACAGGATGAGAAAAGCTTAGCCTCCACATCAATTAAGGCTATTAATCTGTAATTCCCGGGTTCCATTCTACATCTACTTTTATGGATTGGGTGGAAGATGTTTCCTTGCCAGGACGGTGGGATCTTTTTTTCTTTATGAATATAATTAAATAGTGGAGTCAAGTATTTTGCCCAGAAGTCGGTGTCATATTTGAATAAGGCATTCGGCATTCCATTTGGGCCAGCTGCTCCTTCCACTTTCATTTTCCTTATTAGTGCGGTTAGGTGTTTAATCGTTGTCAACGGTGCTTGTTCCTCTTGAGCAGCGCTTTCCTGCTGGACGTTCTTCCATTGTCCGGGAGCTGTATCTTTTTGTTCTAGATCTTTTAGGTTTTTGATTGTTTCTGTGTTGATTGGATAGCTCTGGATGTTGTACAGATTGTTAATATACGCGGCCCATGTTGTTTCACTTATTCCTATATTTGCTTGTTCACCAACTACTTTTGAGAGTTTATTTATTATGTTCCAAAATTCTCCACTATTTGGAAGTTTACTTGTTCTTAAAAGATCCACCCAGATTTCTTCTGTGTGAGCTTTTTTAGCTTTTCTACAGTCCTCTTTATATTCTTTCCTCATTTTTTGTATGTCGGTATTATCTACTTCGTTTCCTGACCTTCTTTCTGCTGCCCTTATTCTTAATTTTTTCGCAATTTCCCTTTTCTTATCTCTTAGTTTGGTGTTGTACCATGGCTCTTTGTTTGATTTGTGACCATCAATTACCGGTGTATTTATTGCAAATTTTCCCAGCACAAATTTATGTCGATTTTCCCAATTTGCTATGGGTGATTGGTTTTCCATGCCCGTAGGACAGCTTTCATATTCTAACACTGCGTCCATTATCTCCTTTTTTACTGGGCCCTTGCTTTTCAATTTGTATATTTCCGGAATTGCGGAAAGTAATTCTAATTTTGTTTTCTCTTCGGTGTTTAACCTCATTATTGTCTCTTGTGGGAAGTGGTCGCTCTCAGGTCGAGTTTGTATACCAAAATATTCTATGTTCTTTTTTAATTCAATGCTTGTTAGGGTGAAATCAATTATGGAGTTCTTTTTCCCACTGGAGAAAGTAGTTTTGGCAGGTTTGTCTCCCTCCATTTTTCCATTTAGGATTGTTAGACCTAATGTTTCCAGGTCACTCCAGATATTATGGATTTTATCCTTTTTATTATTTGTTTTTATTAGATTGCAATTGAAGTCTCCGGAAATGAATATCTCATGCGAATGGTAAGTTCTATGTAAGGATTTTATCAAATTTATCAAAGTTTGAGCTTTTTCAATTTTAGTCGTCTTGTCTGGGTGAATGTAAAGATTTATAATAAGTAAACTCCATCCAGGGTTCTTTTTGTTTGCTTTCGGCTCTACTTTGATCACTTGTATCCAATTCTCTCCTGAGTCGAGCAGTTCTGTTTTCCAGTGAAAATTATTGGTAATGAAGATTGACAGACCTCCCCTTGGGTGTCCATACTTTGCAAATTTTTCTGCCATTATGTGATGTTCCTCGTATCCCATGATTTGCCTCGCGGTTACATTCCAGGTTTCTTGGAGTAGAATTATTTCAAATTTACTCAGGTAATCTGTTGTTTCTCGGTCTTGGGACATTTCTTTGAAACCATGTACGTTCCACGAGCAAATCCTTATTTTTGTTTCTGGTACTGGAGATAAATTGGCATTTGGTTTTCGATTGTTTTGTGTCGATTTGCATGCATCAGGATCGATGGGAGTTTAGCGCCTGTGTCAACCAGGTCCAGTCATTGTGTTCCTTCAGACCCTGGTGTAGTTGCTTTGTTTTAGTACTACTCAGGTCTTGTTCCGAAATAGATTTATTTCTTGCTCCTTTCAGAATTGTTTGGGTTTTTCCCTTTATGTTGTTAGGTTGGGTAATCTTGTTGATTAGTAAGGGGAATGGATATTTTATTGGGGTCAGACGTTCTAGAGTTATTCCCCATTCTGTAAACTGTGTCCTAGTTGAGAATATGAGTTCTGCTATTTCTTTAGATGCCCAGGTGGTGCTACTTATTTCCGAGCCCATATCTGTGTTTCCCTGGATAAATTCTACTGCTTTCAGGTCACTTGTTGTTATCCCCCTCAGTATCGGTATCTCTTTGATTAATTGGAGGATATTTCCTCTGTTCAGCGTATCTGAGTTTCCTTTTGTTTGGAATTCCGGCTTGAACAGTAATTTACATTCTGTTTCCCTTCTTGCTGTTTCAGGGTGTCCGGTTTGATAAATTCTCCTTTTTCCCTCTGTTTTATCAAGTCGAATGTGGGTTATGTTAACCTTTTGGTCGGCCATAGTTGTTAAGTCCGGACAAATGGAATCTACTGTGCATGCATGTTGTGAGAGGTGTATTTTGTCTTGACCTGTTTTGAAGTTTCCTTTGTTTTGGCATGTTTTATTGTTTGACTCAGCTTCCTGGTCTCTGCATGTTCTTCCATTATTTCCCGCTGTGATGATCAGCCCAATATTTGATTTCCTTGCTTGATTGACTTCTGTTTTATGGTTTTGCTCTTTTTCCTTTTTTTCTTTGTTGTATGTTGAATTTCCTTCAGTATACTGAATTGATCCTTTATTGTCCCATGTTTCACGTTCCCTTTTTGGATTATTTCCCTTTGTTTTTAGTTGTTCTAACACCTCTATATAATTCGATGTTGGCGTTTTACTATTTTCATTGGCTTTGTTTGTGAGTAACCGTTCCTCGTCTTTTGATTTTCCTTGTGTGTTTGTTATTATTTTGGTTATGACTGGAGGTTTTGTTTGTTCCTCTGCTTCATCTGTGTTTGTTTCTTTGTTTCCGTCTTCTTTAGTTGGAGTGTCTGTAATTGGAGTGTCTGTGATTGGGTTTATTCTAGCCTCTTTTGTCTTCTGTTTGAAGATGGCAAAGAATTGTTTTGCCTGCTTACTTTTGATAGCGTTTTTTCTTGCCTTCCTTGCCCGTTTCCGCTGTCTTTTTGTTAGAGGTTCTGATGTACTCGATGAACCCATTGTTTTGTTTTCTCCCAGACCTCCCTTTATTTGTTCATTTTCATCTGTATCATTTAAAGTTTTTTCTTCCTCGATGTTGTGACTTATTCTGTTTTGGTTTCCGTTTTTATTTTCCTCTGTGTTGGGATTTTCACCTTTGCTGGTTTTCCCACTTGTTACAGCTAATATTTCCTTCAAGATGTCTGGTAAGGTTGCTAATTTGTCTATTATGTCCTTACAAACGCAGTTTTGATCTATTAATTTCTCTTTCCATTTTTTATCTTCCTCCTTTTCTTTTATCATGTACTACGAAATTTTTTCCAATTTCAAATTTATTCCTGCTATGTGAGATGCGATTAGGTTCATCAAATCTACCTGCACGTCGAGTTTGTTGGATTGAAAGTTCAGCGCATTAATTGCTTGTTGTAAACTTTTTAGGAGCACATCCCCCCAAAGTGTGGATTTTCCTTCCTTTTGTTGTGGGTGTACCCCTGTTGATCTATTTAAACTTTCTAAAGAAGAGATAGTTATAGGGTGCTCTTCTTTTGTTGTGGTCTTTATTATGGTAGAGTCTTGGCTCCTATCCGCCAATTGTCTTATTGGGCTTGATGTAAGGATTATTGGAGCGGTTGTTATCTTCCTTTCTTGACCATTAGCTTTTCTTTCGCCAGTTTTGTCCGGGTATTCCAATTTTCCCAAATTTTCTAGACTCAATTGCGTTGGGTCGGCTTCCTTGTGTGTATTTTCTTCGAGCATTCTACGCAATTCCGTTTCATCAAAGATCGAAAATGATTTGGACCACTCGATCTTTTGTGCGCTTTTCTGCAGATTTGTTTGGGATCCTAAATTGCTCTGATTTATGGAGGCTGGGCTACTTTCGTTAGCCTCATCTGATGTTTTGTTGAGTGTTGACTTTGTTTGGTTTTGAGGTGCATGAACTTGTGCCAAGGTTTTTATCAGCCAATTTTTTATTGTCGATTTTTCTTTGAGGTTAGGACTTGTACTTATTTCCAAGTCATTTCTTATCTTACGTTTTTTACGTGATGAAATCGAGCCGATTGGGTTTTTAGGGCTTTTTTGAGATTTTGCGCCATTGCATTGTGTTGTTGCCCCTTGCTCTTTTAAGAATTGAAAATTGTGTTTCAACATTTCGCCTCCGAACTTAAAAGGTTCTGCCATGTGTGTAGGTGCCTGGACAGAATGTTCATTTCTGGTTGACTCTTCTGTATTACTTTTATTCCCTTCATCTTTCTTCCCTTTTACTGTCAACCTTCTTTTTGCTTTCTGTATTCGAGTTTGTCGAATTTTTCCTGACCGCATGTTTGTCAAATTTTCCGGAATTTTGCCTTTTCCTGCTCCTCTCCTGCGTTATCTTACCCTGGAATCCCCAAGCCCGTCTGCCGCCTGCGCGACAGCTGCCATCGGGGGAGTACACTTGGGAGTATAAACGGGGATTGGATGGTTAGGTAAATAGCTTTTTGGCAAGCAACGTAAAAGTTTATTTTTATGTTACTGCAAATGGACTCAGTATGAATGATTGATTCCGCTATCTCGGTTCGTCTTTATGACTTGTTATGTCTTATTAGTCCGTCAAAATGAACTTTTCTCATAAGTATCACCCTCCAGCCCCTTTGCACTGGTACCAAAAACTGGTTGACTGGGTTGACTGGACTAGTACCATGCAGATGCCAATATTCTCTCCCGCCCCTCTCGGTTTTACTGTCCCCTTTGGCCCTTTGGCCCTTGGACCCTTGAACCCTGTTCTTTTACCCCTCCTTACTTGTTTCTTGGTTGGGTTCAGGGGGTGTCGCTCTGCTTCTGGCTTCTAGCGCTTTGCCTCTGCCTTTGTGCTGGTTCTGTCTGTGTCTTTGTCGAACCGCTCCCCCAGCTATTGCAAAGCCCCCCTCTTAGTCTCCAAATCCTCCAAAGGGGCTTTCCGGGGGGCTTCCCAGTGTCCTGATGTCCTGATGTCTTGATGTCGGAAGCTTTTTTTTTTACATTTTTTTTTTTTCATTTCAGCCGTGCCTTTAGAACCCCCTCTTAAAACTCAAGGGACTCAGGGGCTTTCCTGCTGTCAATAGCCCTTTGGTTAGCTGCTGCTTCCGTGCCTTGTTGGTTCTGCCGCCAACTCTGTCAACTCTGTCTGCTGTACTGCTGACAGGGCGCTGCTGGGAGCCTTGCCTCAGCTCTCTCTTCTTCTCCTCCTCCTCCACGGCTTAATATTCTGCTTTCGCTTGCAGTGCTGCGGTGCTCCGATATGCTGTTCGCACCGCTGCTTAAACCAACTTCCAACTTCCGAGCAGTTACGGGCGGCTCATGGGCAGCTCAGTTATAGCTCAGTTATAGCCACGGCATGGTGCTCGGCCGAAACGCCGCCTCTCACCCCCGTCGCCGCTCACCGGCGCTCACCGGTGCTCTCCGATGCTCTCCACTGCTCGCCTCCTCTCGCCTGCTCCTCTGCAGGGAAACGCTCTCTCTAGCGCCGCAGGACTGCTGGAGTTGAAGCCGGAGCTAGAGCTAGAGCCGGCGCTTCTCTCTCCTCGTGTCACCCGTTTGCGTTTGGCGTTCACTGCTTCGCTGCTCTCAGTGTCTGTCGAAATAATCAATGAAATCACGTTTGCAATACATTAATAGCTATCATGGGGGTTACTGAGTATGAAGTGTTTGTGAACCATGTGAACCAAACATATAGGCTCTATATAAGTGAATAAATGCATTTCAGCAAAATAACACAAGTGAAGGCATCTACGATATGTGTTGGATTTAACACTGCACTCTTATTGAGGTTCATGCAGAGGTTTTATAAAAACATCAATGATAGTAGTTGTGATAGCACTGTAGGGATTTACCCAATGGTTATCCCAAAAATATAAACATTAGTAATTATGATGGGAATAATGTCTAAAAAACACAAGCGATAGTAGTTGTGATAGCGGTAATGTCAGGGAAACATTTACATGTGATTTAATGCTCAGCTTCAACAAACAAGTGTAGTGGCTTGTTGTAAGAACACATGAGACACAGAGTCATCAAGGAAGATGTGTGTCATAGAACTGAGTGTATTTGCAGAAACATGGTAATTCCAGCTTATCATCGAGTCCCCTCGGAATTAGAGTATTCAAATACTTGATCCAATGTGTCTCACACTGAGATAGAAGTTTCGTGGTATTGATTTCCAGATTTTCTGGAACAATTTCCAATACAAAAATTCTATGTTGTGCGATACTATAATTGTTTTCCAACCAATGGACCACAAGAGATGAGTAAGTTACTATTCTTGAGTCTGATCATGCTTTTGTGCTCCGTAATGCACACTTTTACTCTTCTCTCAGTTCTGCTCACATAAAGTAGTTCACATGGGCACTTGATAGTATACACAACCATGATGGAACCCCAATCTGCTGTATGTCTTAAATGAGAAACTACAGCAGGTCCTGGGCCAGGTGCTGAGGCCGAGACTCCAGGCCTCAGAAGCCCTGTGAGGAGGGAAGACAGCCTGCTGCTGCTGCGTGCCAAGAGGTGCAACCAGCCTCTTCAATTACCACCTGAGGCTACCCCTTATGTGTTTATCTTAAAAGATGCTCCCTCACTGATGCCAGGGACCCAGGAAAATCATTGGCAGCTGTATTTAAACGCCAAGGTGGTTGGGCTGGATGAACTACACAATACTATTAACCATGCATAAAGGGTGCCCTAGTTGGGTAACTCACAGAAACCTGATTGCAACAACCGTATTTTTGTCAATTTCAGGAACAGGGCAACCATCAAGCATATCTTGGGCAGACCTAACAATAGGACACATAAATACCCTACTATTAAAATCTTCCTCTGGGATATTCCGGCAGACCTGCTGAAATGTTTAACCCTTTGCAGCACATTGCAGTAAACCCTGTGACAATTTAGAGCAAATCTGCCCCAGTATCAGGGCTTGATCAACTGGACTGCCTGGAGGGTGAATTAGCTGTTTCAAAGCCCTCCCAGGGCCAGGGAACTGATGGACAAACATGTGCGTGTCAAATCAGATTATCTGACTCACGTAAACATCAGAAGGGACCCTCATAACTCAGCAAATCAGTCCCGATACTACTTTGGGATTGGGCTTTGCTTTCAGGAATGTTGCAGGATTTAGTGCAAACTGCAGAACCCAGCATGGATCAACTTTATTAAACTTTATACAGTCTTGTGCATACAAGAAACTTGGTTGGTGAGAGATGCTCACATTGATGAGTTTGTGACCTGTTCTACCTCTGCTATTCCAGGCGCCATGGGCATGGTCAAAGGAGAACTAGCAACACTCAGGTGGTGTACCGAAGGGGAAAAACAATTAAGAATATGCTTTGCCCTAGTTACATTCAAAATGCAAAGAAAAAAAGCACAATAGCTTGGCTTTCTGAGAAAACTAATGGTTTCTTTACTTGTGGAAACTGTAATATGTGCCAATATGGCATACACAGAAAGTCTAAATTTAAACATAATACCGAAAATGAATTTTCCATAAATTCATTTGTTAACTGTAATACTACCCATACTGTATACATCATTGTCTTTGCATGTAACAAAATATATGTGGGCAGTAGCATCAGGAATTTGAAAATCCGTATTCAGGAGCATGTGAGAGCAATAAAGAATAGAAATGATAAATATCCTGAGTCTCTGCACATTCATGAAAACCACCCAGATGAATCAAACATCCGTTTTTATGGTATAGATCATGTAAAACCACCAATAAGAGGTGGGGATAGAACTAAAATGCTCAGACAAAAGGAAGCTGCATGGATTTGTCAACTTCGCAGTATCTCTAAGGGGCTTAACATCAATAATGAATTATATCACTTTCTGTAATAATGCCTGTTTTCAAGAGAAATATTAAGAGAAGAAAGTTATTCTTCCGCGAATGCTGTCTAAAATGATTGATTTTTAAATGTGTAATTTGATAAGCCATCCATTATTGACAAACATAGTTTGTAAACAAATTCTCAGTGATGCAGAATGGCAAAAGGCAGAAAATTGTTTGATGTGATTAGCCTTAAAATACTAAAATCATGTAGGGCTACACTGCGTAAGTAATACAGAATAAGCAAATTCAGGTCCAATAAGAAAATGTTATGAGAAATGACTATGATAGTTATTCCTATTTTTTAATATCGCCGAGACTTACTATTTAATATATGGAACAATAATAGTAGGATCTTTGAATAATTACGGACTTATGGAATACTGACCGCCATATGTTTTGTATGCATAAACCCACCTAAACCCTCATATTGGGTTAAGTAACCATTACTTCGTATTCCCCGTTCTAAAATGGCGCCTAAAATCGGAACTAGCAATTCATTGTCGCTTTACACTCATTGCTTTAACATAAACACTTCGTTAATATTATGTTTTAATATGGCGCTACACATTGAGATTATTACAGCGTCATTTGTGATATTTGTACAAGTGTACCACATCCAATATCGTATTTTGAATATCTCTTGTATAAAATTCGCAACTAAAAATAACATATCATTTTTAGACCATTTATTATTAAATTACGTATGGATTCTGCTAGCACAATAAAAACCTTTAGGATCTCCTAAAATATGGTTTAAACTCTACAATGTATATGTAATCCATGTCCATTCTAAGATGGCTGCCGCATTTGTATGGTCCGTTGCGTCCTTTAGACAAATTGCTAGCAGCTGATCCCTATTTGCGGGCTATTTAAACTTGCCCTTCCCGGTCAGTGCTCGAACTACCAACTCGAGGCTGCGACCGAGGGAGAATGGAGACGCTACGAATACTCAAGTAAATAAATATTTGGGGGGGCTGCTAAACGTTCGCCGGTACGGGGGTTATTCCAGTTTCATGGGCTTATGCTCGGACTAGACTCCACAATAAGGGCGGGTACTCCTTTTCCCTTTTTCTGTTGAGTTAGTAAACACCGCCTACTTGAATGGTTTTATTAAGTATATTGGGACTATATGTACACCGCGGTCTCAGGTTAAGGGGCAAGACTGGGCCAGGGTGTTCCCTCTTTTTCCTTGTATTTATGGACATTTTAATAACAATAATATGGCCCCATATATTTAGGTCTAATTCGAGATTGTAATGACAATCTGATCATTGCCCATATGCTATGCCTGAATATAACTCGTTTTTCTTGGGTTTTAAACCGGCTTTCACCTCATTCCCTATTAGGGTGACTATAGACATCACTGGAATAGGAAGTGAATAATGGCACCATTCCAATCACGTATCTACTTAACCAATACCCATTGTGGAGAACTGACTAGTCTCTTTTAAAACAAGGTATGTGATACATCCGGCTAATAAACTATTAGTGCCCTATGAATAAGTGCATAAATTATAAACATACATTTAATCTTTTTCCATAATATATTCAAAGATTTGCCTCGACATAAAGCTTTGGAACGAATAATCAATGACGCAATTCTGATAATTTTCGGTAAGACGTGGTCTTGTATTCATCTCCAGTTATGACCAATCTGCGGACTTAGCTTAAAAATTCCTTCTTTCTTCCCCTTTGCTTAAATAAAAGTTCCCTGCCTAATTAAAACATGAAATCCCTTAGAAAAATCATCAGTTCGATATACTCCCAAAATACACAATGCCTTTGCTCTTCATGCCCTTGCTCAACATAGACTGGTGTGTTTATTATTTCATTGTTCAAAGGAGGATAAATTGGAAATCTTGTCAGGAGGCTAATCTTGTTTAAGGACTTTGTAGCAGGCATATTATGCTTTTGTACTCATGATGCATGAAAAATTAGGTTTTTAATTGTAATATAGCTTTGTATAATATGTATATTTGTTTGTTGTAGCGCTGAAGAAGTCCTTCGGACGAAACGCGTTGGCTACGTGTGTATGAAGATTTTTTTAATAAAAGCAAGAAAGAAAATCCTATGGCCTACTGATATCACTAATTTGATTATTATTGTTACTATATACTGTATGGTTTGCTGAACCACTGTGTTATATTGCAAAAGTGCCTTTTGGGCATTACTTTTGGAAGCCTAGGGGTATGTGGCTTCAGGTTTCTGGCACCCAAAAATACAACTAGACCACGAGATAGTGGACGTAGTGCAGTCAATTCTTTTGCCCTTTACCCCTGTCGTAGTATTGCTAATTAGCAACACTGGTGGCTCTCACTTTTCCCAGCTGTGTTATCTTGACTAATTTGGCCTTGCCCCATTACCAGCTCAATCAATCAGTCAATCAATCATTCAATCAATCATGGTTTGGAAAGCATTCTACTCACCTGTGAGTGTCTCAAGGCACTGACAGGGTGGTGCAGCTCAGGTTCAGCCGATAAGCCAGGTCTTGAGGTTCTTCCTGAGGGTGTGCAGGGAGGGGGAGAGTCTGATGTTGAGTGGGAGTTTGTTCCAGGTTTTGGCTGCGATGTAGGATCAGGCTCTTCCTCCTGCTCTGGTTCTGTGGATACATGGGGTCTCTGCTAGTGCAAGGTCAGTGGATCGGAAGTTTCTCTTGGGTGTGCGTAAGGAGATTCTATTGTTGAGTTATTTGGGTCCGGAGTTGTGGAGGGATTTGTAGGCAAGGGTGAGTAGCTTGAAGGTTACTCTCTTCTCAACGGGGAGCCAGTGGAGGTCTTGCAGGTGTTGGGTCATGTGCTCGTGTCATGGGATGCCAAGGACGAGTCTGGATGCGATGTTTTGGATGTCTGGAGCTTCCAAATAATAGGGATTTGTTGATTACCACATAGAGGGCATTTCCGTAGTCCAGTCTGCTGGTAATGAGTGCGTGGGTGACAGTCTTTCTGGCTTTGGGTTGGATCCACTTGAAGGTCTTTTGGAGGATCTGGAGTGTGTTGTAAGAGGTGGAGGTAAAGGTGTTGGTCTGGCAAGCCATGGTGAGGGAGGAGTCTAGAATGATGATGAGGTTCCGGGTATGGTCCATCTGGGTGGGGGGGTTTCCGAGGGGTCCACCATAAGCTGTCCCATGCTGTGGGGCAGGGTTCAAGGGTGAGGACCTCTGTATTCTCTGAGTTCAGTTTCAGGCAGCTGTTGCTCATCCAGGCTGCAACGTCTTTCATTCCTTCTTGGAAGCTTAATCTGGTGTCTTCGGGGTGCTTCAAGAAGGAGATGATGAGCTGGTTGTTGTCGGCGTAGGATACTATATTGAGTCCATGCTGTCTGAGCCCATCTTCCTGAAATGTGGCATTGAATATATATTTTTAAAGAACTTTTACAATAATATCTTTGATACCAGTAAATCCGTTATTGTGAAATGTTTGCAAAATGACATAGAGCTAGGCCTGGGCAATTTAGAGGGTAGCTATGCAATTGTCTAGATGGGAGATTTTAATATTAAACTCTTAGTAACTCCCCTTAAGTCCTGCAGCCTTCTGGCTATTGACGGAGAGCTTGCTACACATTTCTGTCATAGTCATCTGGGGGATGCACTTTTTTGCTTTTAATGAAGCATAATTTAATATTTGCTTTTGTCTCCTCCAACACTGGCCTAGTTGGGATACCTTCATTTGTGGGGAAAGGTCGTTTTAGCCTTAGTGATTTTATCTTGCTCTCATATAATCCAAGAACATGGTTGGGGAGCTATGAGGATGTGACCTCCCCCCTTAGTGACCCTAGGCTGATTTCAGTCACAATAAGTGGTGTTACATATGGGGAAAGGCAGGAGTTATTCTACACCTCTACTTTACCATTATCCTTTACTCAAGGGGCTGATCGTGAGCTAGGGCAAAGTGGACAAGGGCCGTATTCTTTCAAACTTGATTGGTGCCTCTTACGATGATGTCATGATATGCCTGGAGGAAAGTAAGGGAGAAGAGTCCGAAATAATAATAAATAATTTTGACAAAATTTGCAGGGCAGCACAAGACATGTTAACTGTCACCTCGAAGTCCAGCTGTAACAAGAGGACTAAGTGGTTTGATACTACCTGCACTGAGGCCCATAACCTCCTATTGAAGTCTTTCAATGAGGCACCAAGAGATTTGGAAAGGGTTTGTTCCTGTAGAAGGGACTATAAGGCTGCACTACTGGCCAGGAAATGGTAACAGAAGGAGGAAGCCTACCATGACTTGGTTAAGGCTAGTGAGTTAAAGGACAGTAGGCTGTTCTGGAAAATAGTGACCAGAAACTATCCAGATAAATATCATGGACGTAGTGTGGACACAGTAATCTCCCCAGAGATATGGGTCAGATGTTTTTCAAAACTATAGCTGGAATCTACCATACTGGAATAGCAGGTGTCGATAATCCCCACACAATGACACTGCCAACTCTACTGATTCTTGCCCAACCCCTCTGCAATTTAGATATAGGGATCCTAGATCTAATAGAGGGCATTAAGAGGTGCTCTGCACTTAAGGCACCGAGCCCAGATGGGATTCCAGCTGGTCTCTTTAGGGGAAATATATCTCTGTGGGCTCTGGACTAAAGGCTGCACTCCATTTGGGCCCCCCAAAGGCATGGTCAGATGCAACAATAGTTCCAATCTTCAAAAAAGGAGCTAAGGGTGACCCAAAGTGTTACTGGCCAATTTTGTTAATAAACTCAACAGCCAAGGTAATGGGCAGTGTCCTACTTGACCATCTGCAAACTTGGGTGAATGACAACAATGTCCTTTCTAACCTCCAGTTTAGGTTTTGTGCTGGTAAGGGGACTGTGGAGCAATGTCTGAACCTCTATATGCTAATAAATAAGTACTCGCTGGCCAAGGGGGGGCCAACTCTACGTGGCCTACATGGACTTGAGTTCAGTCTTTGACTCTGTCATCAGGTCGACGCTCTAGGCAATAAAGGCTAAGACAGGGGTTGAGCCCACTATTATAGAATTTCTGAGAGAATTTTATACAGAAGTTAATTCAAGGGTGAGATATGACCCAGCAGGGGAATTTACAGAAAGCTTTAGACTAGAATGTGCTGTGAACAAGGTTGCATGTTGGCCCAATTTCTCTTCTCTTTATACGTCAATGATTTGCGAAGTAATTGTTGAATACTAACACTGACTGCTCCATGGTAAGCAGACAAAGTATACTGGCTTTGACCTATGCCAATAATACCGCCCTGATGGCAAGAACAGTAAACGAACTGCAGAAACCTACTTGTTATAGTTATGTCTAGCATAGATTTATTAGTTAATCAGAACAATACTCATGTTATGGTTTGTGGACATCGTGCAAGAGCTTGCAGTTCTTTCTTTGTCAATAGTGCCAAGATTAGTAAAGTTCCACTGTAGCCCTATCTGGGCGTATTGTTCGATGACAGACTGAGCTGCCATACTTTGAAAGAAGCAAAAAGAACAATTGATGGACAAAATGTAGAACACTGTCTTACATTCACCCCAGTGCAGAGATCTGGGTCTAAATCCATTGTTTTTCTGCTCTCCGTGCCATTCCAGTTTGAACCCAGCCATATGCAAATCAGTCTTGACCCGGTGCCCAATGGTGTAGTATCTTACTACAATGATGACGCTACACAAAGATATATATATGTGAGCTCTTCATTATGCTTCCTCTATGTTCCCTGTCCCTGCTCTAAGTGTCCTAGTTCCTGTCCCCTGGCTCCTCCCGTTCCTGTTCCTCCCATTAACTCCACCCCAACCACTAGACTGTATCACGTTATCACAAATGGGAACAGCCCAGCCTGAACTGTCAAGCCAGGACGGGTTTCAGGGTTTCGCCCCTCATCAGCCAGGATAGCTTGACTCCAGTGGCATGGAGAGCACTGGAACCACATCTCCTTGTGTTTGCTTTGTTCGCCCTAAGTTGGCAGGGTATGTCCAGATGTGGGTCCCTTGCTAACCTTGCCACTGGATTCAAGCTAGCCTAGCCGATGAGGGGTGTTACCCCAAAACCGGTCCTAGGATGCTTGTTTCCAGTTGAGGGAAGACCTGGTGTGGCAGTTCGCCCTGGACTGTTCCTTTGAGGCAGAGGGTCAAGACTGATTTGCATATAGCTGGGTCTCAACTGAGGTGGCAAAGTGAGCTAAAGAACAATGATGGATTCAACCCAGATCTGTGACTGGGGGTGAGTGTCTGAAAAGTGTCAGCGTTCCGTCCATCATCTCCTTGTGTATACTTTGAAAGAAGGCAGGGCAAGTGCCTTAGTCATTACTAAAGAAGCAGATTTAGGATTTGCAACTAGACTGAGTAGCAAACCCATTAAAGATTTGCTGGAAATATATAAGGGTCAATGCTGCTTGTGCAATTTATGGTGCCGGTGTTTGGGACATCTTTGATCAGCCGGGGTTGGAGAAAGTGGAAAATGGGCTCATAAAAAGATTTTTTGCTGTACCCAAATCCACTAGCAATTATATAGGTCATCTGAAAATTGGGAATCGGCAGATAAGTGATATCGAGAGACTGCAGCCCCTTCTTTTATGGTTAAGGATTTGGACGAAGGAGGAAACCATACTAAATCATGCAGTCCTGACTGATTGCCAGGCTCTAGAAAAGAGCTCTAAAATACCTTGGCTACCATATATATCTAAGACCTACAGCTGGCTTACCCTAGAAGAGCTGTTCCTGAATCCTACCACCTTCAGGCCCAGCTTCCAGGAACATCTGGTAAAGCCCCATCTAGATAAATATGCAGATCAAAGGATGGCAATAAACTCTGGCCTGTCCACCTTTGTATCTCAGGCCAAGTCATAACCCATCTTGGTATTGAGTCATATCTTTTATGAGTGAAAGAAACACTGCACAGGAACCTCTTTGTCAGATTACGCCTTAACACTGCCTATTTCTTGGTGGCATACCAGATACACGCTATCTTCTCTGCCACCCTTTTCTCTGTCCCTGTGATGGATTGTCTGTACTGAGCATCATGAACTTTATACTTTTTGCAAATACTCTTGATAGAGCGCGCAGGTCACCCAACTATAATTTTTACCATATGCACACTTGGGCCCATAAATTTAATTTACCATATTTATTTAATTGGGTAACCTACACTCTACTACCAGTAACCCTTGATCATTCCTACCTATTTCCTATATACTCGACTTACCAATCCTTGTCACTGGTACCTATGATCACAATGGATCAGAGAGCTAGCTGAAAAGATTAGCAGTAACCAAAAATACCATAACATTTATAACATTTGCACTCATGTAATAACCACGAACTCAGGAAGTTTTGAAAACCTTTATGTATGCTTGTTCAAAATTGGTAATCATCAGGTTTACAGCAATCAAACTATCGATAACCAAAATCATGAAAAGCGTATAACCATGCAGAAAATAGATTATGCCGACCATTTAGAAGTCTATAGGGAAGGTAAAACAAAGGAACACACTGGAAAATGAACGTATAGGAATCAGACTTGAAATTGTATTTTCTAAAGGACGGGGAAAATAAGGGACATGCTAGAATGTCACAGTTTATTGTTTCCTACAGGATGGGTAAGAAAAGGGAACATGAAACAATAATGACGAAACTGAATTACCATGTAGCTATAGGAAGGGTAAGAAATTGGAACACGCTAATAATTCAGAATGACCACTTTAGTTCAGTAAAAGGGAGGGTAAAGAGAAGGCACATCTATTTATTCAGAGACAGTACTTTAATATCCAACTATAAGGTAAGGGAAAAATGGAACATGCTAATAAAGGCACTTTCACGACTTCAGTATTCAATCACAAGGAGAGGGTAAAGAAAGGAACATATGCAATTATAACTTTTAGCAAGATTCCAGGAAAGGGTAAAGACAAAAGAATGCAAGTGTTTCCCCCCAGATTTATATTTACCTAGAACAGTGTGGAGACCAACCCTGGCCACGGGTCAGTTAAGGACAGATGAAACCCCAAGGAAAGTGATTGCCAGTAGGCCAGCAGGTGCAGTATAGAAACCAGGACAGGAAACCCAGATTTGGTTCAGACCTGGACTACCAAAGTTGAGACCAGAACCCGCAGTTCAGTTGCAATGCCTGCGCTACACCCTCTCTGCAGCTATCAGTCAGAACCCCGATTGGGTTATCGAATTCCCAGTAAAGTGCTCCGCCAGCACTTAAGGTTCCCAAAACCCCGATTGGGTCTGTGGATTTATCTGACAGAGTGCTCCGCAGCACCTCTGTTCTCGATCAGCTATTGAGTGTGTTGGGTCAGTGACAGGTCAGCTATTCGGACAAGTCGGACAATTTCACTAGCTAAACCTAGGCTAGTTATACTGTTTTCAGGTCAGTGTTCCACCCCTCAAATGTTGCAAGTGTAAGGATCCCCAATTTCGATTGGACAAAAGAAAGGACAGGTCATCACACCATCTCGGATTTGACTTTCTCAAGCTCAATATTTGCATTTTTCAAGACCGCCCATCGAACTTCAGGTTCACATGATGTATTCAATTCTTGAGACAATGGACAGTCTATTGATTAATACATTGTAGTCTTTTGACTTCTTCTTAGTGGGGTTAGACGTGAGTTCCCAGGCACATCTTGGCTGGTGCTTCTATCTGGCTTAAGTTCAAGAACACAAAGTTCATCCTCTGGCTGTGGACTGTCATGCGCAGAAAGGATTTTCAAAATGGAGTATTCCCGTCCCTCATGCCCAGAGATTACGATACATGAAAAGTAAATAGAAACAGTTTTAGAACACAGAAGAAATGAATACACTGTATACCATGAATCTCTACACTACTCCCATTACTTTAATAATCTATAGCATTAGGATTAATGCATAACAAACAGCATAGCAAAAGCAGCAATGCAAGCTTCAGGCATGTGAGAACACACAGCAGCCATCTTAGTTCTACTGCGCAAGTGCAAAGAGTTTCCCCCCAGAACTGCGAGTACGTCACGTCACATGGGTATGACCGACGCATGCGCAGAAGAAATTCCCGCGTAGCAGCAGCCATTTAAAGTCGCAAGCGTATTAGGATTAGTAAACACATAGGCAAGCGTCTCTCGGACACCCAAAATGTCAGGAAAAGGGGGAAATTAATAAGACAAATAAATAATAAGACTTAATAAATTAGGGTTATTTGAGGTTCATGAATACAAGCAAGGCGCTTTTCGTGCAAATCCTTGCTCCATCAATCCCCTCTTTGATGATATTTATATCATCACAAATTAATGGAACCAGATGCCAACTTCTCACATCTCACCCAGTTCAATCTCTGCAAACTTTCTGTTTAGCTTTTTCTCAGTATCTTTATTAGAATGAGAATTTTCCACCCTTTTGTAAATCTGAATATTCAATTCTTCTAATTCAAGCTCATCAACATTTCTTTTCACTCCTCTCCTATTCACAGTATATTTCATTTTGTGCTTTCGACATTTGCAGCAAATTATTATGATGAATACTAATAAACGTATTCCCGCTATTGGCATCAGTATTTTGCTCACAAGACTCTTACCTAGGTTAGAGAACCAACTACCTACAGCGGAGAGACCATCAGTAAGTCTCTTCCATGCACTATCAACCTCCAGTGGTTTAAGCTCCTTTTCCAAATTTGTAATGTTTCTTACAAACCCCTTCATTTCCACACTTTTGTCGGGTATGTAAGTGCAACAATGTTGCGCTTTCAACATTCTGCAGACTCCGCCCTCTTTTGCCAATAACGTGTCAAGGGCAAGTCGATTCTGCAAAACCATTGATCTTACCGCAACCAATTCGGTATTAACCATCAGGGAACTCCAGCAGTGTCAGTTGATAACCGATCTAATATTGTTGACAATTTGCAAATTCTGTGTGTATTCAGAGCCACTCCCACTGTAGGTATCAATGCACTAAAAATATCACCTACTATTTCACCAACACTTTCTCTTTTGCTACGTACTAATTCATTAGTTCTTTCAGTGCTTCCAGTGATTTTCCCCACATGTTATATCTTGGGAAAGACAATACCAAAGTAACAGCTCCCGTACCAATGGTCGGGCAATTTGAAGTAAGCCTTGTTTCCACATATATAATAAATTCTGGGAAACACAGGTTCTGACCCATCTTTGAAACCCCAACCCCCAATTACCTTGTAATTGTGTTCGCATTCACTGGAACCAATGAATATATTGTTATAATAACTAGTTCTTTCTCTTTGAAGATACAGTTTCCCTTTCTTTTTTAAATCCGGCAACATAGAAGCATTAGCCCCACCATTTGAGGTGCTCTCTGTGCTTTCAGCCCATTTAGGGGTTTTCTGATTTTTGCCTTTTACTTTCTTTTGGAAACTTTCTCTTCTTTTCTCTACCATATTTAGAAACATTTTCTCTTTTTCGTGTAATGAACAGGTCAAGTTATCCTTGTGTGCATTATCTATATTAATTTTACCTACAGTTAGAAAATATTCACTCATGTATTTAGCTACATCTCTAGGTTTCTTTGCACAGGAAGTTCAGAAAATATCACATCAAAGTTTGAATAATAATACTGTAAAGGTCCTCTTCTATAGAATAAACTAGTTAGAATACTACAGGAAATTCCATAGGTTAAGGGCAAGTGATGGTACGTCACACCTTCAGCTACCGAGGTAGGCAACTTCATACAGACATAACAGTTGTCTATTTCCATAGCTTCTACATAGTGTACTAACAGGTTTGCAAATACATTTAAATGTGTTTTATTCTTGATTTTGCTATAATGTAATCCTTCCTCATCTGGTGCTTCTAAATCTACCTTTGTTTATCTAAGGCTAAGTGTCTTTTCTGGTGCATCTACTCTTTGTGGTGTATTTCTAGTTTGTATTTCTTCTGTATCTTTCGGAAATTGATTAGTAGGGTACAGGTTTGGGTCTTTACTCATCATAGAAGGAATAGCTATAGTTAGTCCTATCCAAAGTATCAGTAATATTGCTACACTACATAAACATACTTGGCAGCATGTTTTCAAACAACCTCGTCTCGGTCTCCTATTCACAGAGGAATCAGACATTTCGACTCAAGAGAAGCTTCAACCCCTCTTTGTAACTTTGCACAGCTTGCATACTCGAGGAAACTTTCAGGTTGGTTTCACTTCTTCGTCAGTCTGGTCAGTAATCAATTCTTCATCACTTTCATCACTTATTTCCAAGTTTTCAAAATCTTCCAATACAAAGTAAGTCCATTCAGGACTCTGATACTTATTATTCAGTCTTTTTATTCGGGCACTTCTTCGCTTAGGTTTTATTACAGTTGGATCAGCTTGACTTGAGACCTCGTTCACTTGTTCAGGTTCTTCGTTTATTGTCTTTAGTCTCAGTCTCAGCCTCTTGACAAACCTAGGTACTGAGTCTCCTTTTCTGAGTCTTTTAACTGGCACTGTGTCTTGGCTTTCTTTAAATGCTCTTTTATTTTCATTCAGTTGTGGCACATCTGTTTCAAGATTGTTTTCTGTATTTCTCCCTAACTGACTAGGTCGAGGTCTTTCATTAGCTTCTTCCGCCTGGTCACTAAACTAGTCTTGTTCAGGTGTATGCTGGATTTGGCTTTAATCTGCTTCGATTTCTTCTTCCTGAACACAATTGTCTATTCCTATCTGGTCCTGTTCAAGCACTTCGACCTTTTAATTTTCTTCCGCTTGAACTTCCACACTAATTTCTATCTGTCCCTCTTCTGGCTCAGAAGTTCTCGTGGAGTGTCAATTACCTGTTCTCGCCCTATCTGGTCCCCCTCGGAATCAGATTTGATTCGGATTTCGATGATCTGAGTATCTTCCTCTTCACCTGTCTCGTCCTCCCTATCCCACTGTCTATATAAATAGGTTTGTCTTCTGGTTCGTATAGGATCTATAGTCAGGTCGATTATTGGGACCCAATCATCTTGACTGGAGCTCGGTTGTTCTTCTTCAGCTACTTCAGGATCGATATTTTGAGACCCCTCAGCTGCACAACCTTCAGCCTCAGTTTCTTCAGGTTCAGTCACTTTCTTCGTATGGCTGGCATGGATCCAGCGAGGTACTCCTGCACACTTCACAGCTGTGGTGGTAACCATAATTACTTGTCGTGGATTTCCCCACCTTGGTGTAAGGCAATTTTTCCAAGTATGTTTCTTTATCACGACCCAATCACCTGGATTCAGGTCATGTGCTGGAGTTGTTGGTCTGGCGACAGCGTCTTCCCCAACCTGGTGAGAGATCGAACGCACTTGGTCAGCCAGTTCTTTGCAATATTCTAGTACCAAATCATCAGATATGCTTATCAGTTTGTATCCTGGTACCCATGCTTGCCGCATTGCTCTTCCCATCAATATCTCATGGGGACTCAAGCCCGTGTTCCGGTCTGGAAAACATCTGAGTCCCATCAACACAAGTGGCAAAGCATCAGGCCATTCCAATTGAGTGTATTCACACATTTTTCCCAATCTTGCTTTGATTGTGCCATTCAGTTGTTCTACCACTCCAGAAGCCTCTAGGTGATATGCAGAGTGCAGTTTTTGCGTGATTTTTAATGCTTCACAAATCTGTTTTATTATTTCATTTTGGTAATGCCCTCCTCTGTCTGATTAAATTGTGACTGGAAAACCGTACCTAGGTATAAGTTCCCTAAGTAATAGTTTGGCTACCGTGATGCTATCATTTCTACGTGCAGGGTAGGCTTCCACCCATTTTGAAAACAGGCAGACAATGACAAGTAGGTATTTCATTCCTCAACAAGGGGGTAACTGAATAAAGTCAAGTTGCAATCAAATAAAAGGGCCTTCTGCCTTTCCAATCCTTCCTGGCAACACTACAGTTTTCTTTCCTGGGTTAAATTGCTGACAAACCAGACACCTTTGGCAGAGTGCCTCTGCTATGTTTCTGAATTTTGAATTGAACCATGTCTGTCTGAATATGCGAATCATTGCGTCTCTGCCCAAATGTGTGTCTCCATGTATCAACCTAGCCATAGGAGCAAGCAGACAGTCTGGCAACACAGGCATACCATCAAGGTAACAATGACACCATCTTCATCCCTTCTCTGACAACCAAATGTCCTCCAATTCTCATTTTCCTTTGCCTCTGCTGCCTCCTATAAGTCTCTCACTTCCTCCCATGCGTTTATTCCTTCTAGCATCATAAGTTGGCAGCTGTTTCCATTTCCCCCAACCTTTTTATTAATAACCATTTTGTATTTTGCACAATGCTGGGCAAACTGGTGAGCATATCAATTACCTGCTGTCACTTTGTCATTGCCAGATTTGTGAGCAGCACACTTGACCACATCCAAATCTTTTGGTAACTGGATTGCTTCCAGTAAATCCTGCACATAATTTCCATTTCTAATAGGGGTACCTGAAAAAGTCAGGAACTCCCTTTGCATCCATAATTGGCCAAAGTCATGCACAACCCCATAACCATACTGGCAATCAGTATATATGGTTATTTTTGAGTTCTTCCCAAATTTACAAGCTCTTGTCAATGTAACCAATTCAGCTACTTGTGCAGACTTGACTCCATGTAAATAGGATGCTTCCACTGGACCTCCCAGGGTACACACTGAATAGGCAGCGCTTAGGCCTCCTTCCTCATGTCTCATGCATGAGCGGTCTACAAACAACTCATAATCTTCATCAATTAAAGGCTCTTCTTTTATGTCTGGGCGCGGTTTTGTACTAAACTCGGTCAAATCAATACAGTCATGTTCGACCTCTCCTGTCACTCCTGCTGAGAGTGAATTAGGCAGCAAGGTAGCTGGATTCAGAATATTACATCGGGCAATGGTTATGTTTCATGCACCTACAAGGATTCTCTCATACTTAGTCAGCCGACTTGGTGTGAGATACTGAGTTTTAGTTCGTGTCAGTAAAATCACAACAGCATGTGGAACATACACAGTTACAGGATGTCCCATAACAATGGACTCACTCTGTTCAAGACTCATGCATGTTGCAGCTACTGCTTTCAGGCATCCGGGTAATCCAGCTGCTACTAGGTCCAATGTGGAAGAAAAATATGCCTCTGGACGTCTGGTCAAGCCATGAATTTGGGTCAGGACTGAAAGTGCACAATTGTCTCGTGTGTCACAAAACAATGCAAACTCCTTTGAATAGTCAGGCATTCCTAATGCAGGAGCAGTACACAGACACTCTCGCAATTTTACAAAAGCAGTCATGCTTTCGTCATCCCATTCTACTGGAACCTTTGCTCCTTTCTTTGTCATTTTTATCAATGGTCTTGCTAGGACTGAAAATCCCACAATCCACTGCCTAGAGTATCCTACAACTCCAAGAAACATTCTGATTTCTTTCTGGGTATTGGGCAATTCCATGTTACAAATTATTCTAACTCTTTCTGTGGTAACTTTCCTGATACCTCTCTCTATCTGGTGCCCCAGATATTTCACTGATGAGGTACAAAACTGCAGTTTTTCTGGCGACACTTTATGTCCCCCTTCACCTAAATGGTTCAGTAAGGCAATGGTGTCGACAACACAGTCTTTTCTGCTTTTGGACGCCACCAAGATTTTCCGGGCAATATCAGGGTTTCAAGACATTTTTTCAGAATTCGATTAAAAACCGAAGGACTCTCCGTGTACCCCTGAGGAACACGATTCCAGACGTACACATGACAGTCGAATTGAAATGAGAAAAGAAATTTGCTGTCTGGATGCACTGGAATCGAAAAGAATGCATGACATAGGTCAATGACGGTAAACCATCCAGCATTCCATGGTATTTGGAATAGAATCACTGCAGGGTTTGCCACAACAGGACAGCAAGGGACCACAATTTTATTAACCTTGTGTAAGTCCTGTACTACCCTGTACTTACCACTCGGTTTCTTTATGCCAATTATCGGTGAGTTACAAGGACTGCTCAATACTTCTTGTAAAATGCCTGCTTCTAGCAATCTTTTGATTTCAGTAGCAACTCCTGCCTTTACTTCTGCACTCATTTTATACTGTCGAGTATTTGGGTAGACTGCATCTTCTTTTATTGCTATTTTAATTGGGTGAACATTTGCCATTAATCCAACATCTTTCCCAGTAAAATCCCATACTTCCGGTTTCACTGTCTGTTGGAGTTCTTCAGGTAAGTCTTGTATTGTCAGTCCTTTAATTTCTGAGTCGGGTCTTGCTAACATTAATTTGTAAACTCCATCTTCATATGGGGTCTGTATTTCAACGCCATTTGGAGTGAAAAAGATAGTGCAATTCATTTTGCACAACAAATCTTGTCCTAGTAGATTCACAGGACTTGAATCACAAACATCAGACCTATGCATTTCTTTAAAATTTCCAATTTTAATCTCCATAGGTTCTGTAACTGGGGTACTAATTAGCTGATTAGAAACGCCCACTCCTTGGATCGCTTCTCCCGAGAGGGGTAGGTTTGGAACGTCTGCTGTTCTCACAGTAAAACGGGTAGCACCAGTGTCCAACAGAAAGGTGACGTATTTTCCTTCAACCTTTCCTTCAATGTATGGCCCTGACTGGTCCACCGGCAAGGAGGCGCCAAGCAGGCACTCCTCGTCCTCCCCCTCAGGCACCGTCAGTAGGTGTCGTCACAGAGAAATGTGTCATTTAACAAAAATTGTGAAGTTGCTGCATTTCTATCCTCCCTTCCTTCCCAAACTTCGGTGTCTTCACCCTGTTGTGCTTTGCTCCCATAATTTGGCCTAGGTGCACGAGGCAACTGATTCTGCTTTACCTGCTGCTGGGTCTTTCGTGGTGTCTCATTCTGCATCTGTGGATTTAAATCATTAATTTGCACATTACCATTTTGCACAGCCTTACACTCGTCTCTCCAGTGTCCTATCTTTCCGCACCCGTGGCAGGGGAACTTTTTCCTTGCCTCTTCTCGGCTCATCTTTACCCTTGTCTTTCCTCCACCCCCGGGGCCCTGATTCTGACTATTAGTCATTTTGCTCAACTGCTGTTCTTGGTGCTCTGCTAATTTTACCTGTGCTCACATGACCTTTTCTTTCAACTCTTTTCGTTTATTTTCCAACTCGGCTTCACAGTATTTAGCATATTTAAGGACTTCGTCAATTGGTTTAGCTTGCCAGAACATTTTATTATCTTTAATCCACTGAGAAATCTCAGGCCTTAACCCTAACACAAATAGATATTTGAAATGGGTCATGTCCTTCATTTCAATGTTATCCAGGCCGCTGTATGTTTTAAACAACTGTAACAGTCGTTCATAATAAGAATGTACAGTTTCATCTCGATTCTGGGTAGTTCTATCTATTCGGGTCCATTCACTTTCTTTTGCAGGTACCTTTCCTTTCAGATACAACATCACCTGATTATACTTCCTCATCACGTCCCCTGAAGGAGCCCTGTCTTTGGGTTTCTAGGGAACTCTTCACTAGGCCAATCAACAGCAATTTTACACTCTGTCCATAAATCTGCGGGAACTACAATGTCAAAGAAACCATCTAGATCTTTCAGGAGACATTTTTGAACTTTCACACATCTCTCGACCTGTCTGTACCATTCTACAGGTTTTTCTCGTAATCTTGGGAAGTCATTTGTAAAGGACACAATATCCTGTCGGGACCATGGAACATGTACATATCCTCTACCTGGTACTTCTCGCATAGGATATATTTTTTCCCCCTTTTCTGTTTCTTTTAAAACATATTCAGATGTCATTTGCTTTGATCTACTATCTTCCTTTTTCTTGGCCCACCTGGCTTTCCATTTCTCTAAATCTCCCCATTTTTGCAACAGATTTAGTAATTCTCTTATCTGTACCTTTTTTCCTGACACATTCATATTTTCCAAATCTTTTCGTCTGAGAATTCTGCTCTGTATGGTTTTTGCAACACTTTAGATCTGCTAATGTCTATTCCCATACTAGCTGCGGTGTCCACTAATTTTTTATGGTAGACCCTGGTATTTCGGGTATGGCTTTTGAAAATGAATAACAACTCCTCTTCGCTAAGGCTGTTTAGTCTGTCCAATCCCACATTTCCAGCCACTAGTTCCTCCAATTCTATTCTTAGTTTATATATATCCAATGGTTTTGGGTGGTGATTTGGTTTTTCTAGTTCTCGGGTCCATCTGTCTATTTCTTCAGGAGTCACTACCGTGGCACTTCTAGTACCAGAAGATGACTCAATCTGAACTTCTCTTGTACTAAAAGGAGTGTTCTTTCTCTGTGAACTCCCTTCTGGTTCCCTTATCGGTAAGTCCATCAAGGAGATCACAGATTGACATTCACTTACCTGATCATCTATTATCAAGGGCTATTTTCTCGGCTACTTTGCTTATCTCCGTACAAAGGAACAACTGGGCCAATAGTTACTGGAATTGTCAGAACTTCAGGACTTGTATTTAATTGGGAGATTTTCTGAATTAGGTCTGTTCTTTATTTAACTAAAGCCTCTCGTTCTCTATCCTGAAGTACCTTATCCATGGAGGTTTCATGTACTATTTGCGGAATCAAAGGAGGGTTATAACTCGGGGCACTTGGATTTGTCATACTCGACCCTCACCATAATTAGGTTACAGGAATGGGTTTCTCGCACTTAGGGATCTGGGTTCCTCATTATAAGGTGGTGGATTTTTCATTAATAAATCCTCCAGATATTCATCGTCTGAATCACCACTGGTCATTAAATGTTTTGTTTTCTCTGTCCTTTTCCCTCCCATGGGCTCTTCTACTGTTATTACAGGGTACAGTCCTTCTACCATCATGTTTTGTCTCCATTCTTTCATTCTTTTTTCTCTGGTCTCTTTCTGTACTTTCGAATAAAATTTAGCTATTCTGGGTCTGTCTCACTCAAAAGCCTCTATTTCCAATTCTTCTAAGGCCTCATATTGCGTTAATCTAGGTCTGGGATGTAAATCATTCATTCGGGTCCTCAAATTAAACAGAATTCTGCCATTAAATGTACCTTCTAAGGGAAATGCTAAAATTCCGTCATCTTTAGTATATTCCACCCAATTTTCTAACCATACGCAAGCATGGTAGCCTCTGTCAAACAACATAAATGATGCGGGAGTGTTTGGTGGTGGAATAATAACTCCTTATCTAGTTTTTATGGGCTTGTCTTTCTTGAAGTAGTTCTTTACTTTATCTACAAATGTCATTTTTCTTTTGCCTCCGTACATAATGCGATTTCTAGCTGTTCTCCACTGATCTCTCACAAAACCTTGATATCTTGGATCAGGTCGAATCTCTGGATGACTTGGATACCACATATACTTTTTGCAAATTACTTTGTTTACAAAATCACTTCCAAAACAAATGCGTCTTTTATTTTTCTACAACCAACCAGAGGTGCGGTTTCAAATAATATCAACCAATGAGTGTGCGGCTTTTCTCGCGAGACGAGTTCCCACGCTCCTGTGCTCACCCCTCCTTTACCATGCTGTCTCAGCTACACGCCCTCTGTCTCAACCAATACCAGCGCGGCACTGAGTGACATCAGCGCAGCTCCGCAACTGACTCCCTCCTTCACAAGGTAACGGAAAATGTAATTCTTTATTTAAAGTGCAAGTGCTCTGTTTAATTTACAATGCAAAAACATTCACCACTGTACTCGAGTGTCTAGAAAGAAAAGGTTTGTTTCACTGCAAGTAAATCCCTTCAGTTTACTTTTCATATACTATGAGTAGATCCCTTCTGCCTACTCTTCACACAAGCATTAGAGAACCTGCTACTCCTTGAGACTCATCCACTCGGGGATATATACTACGTCAAAAGTTTCAGCAGAGAACCCCTTTGCTATCAATCAAGCTTAGACGAACCTGCTACTCCTTCCATGTGACCCTTTCTAGGTGATATCACAATAGAAGTTTTGCCAGCGAACTCTTTGCTATCATTTTTTTCATACATTCATACAGAAAACCCTAATTAGTGCTTCCAGTTCTGCCCAACCCGCACCAACTTTCCTTGAGCCACTGACCTCACTGCGACGTGGCTTCTATTCTACCACTCTCTATTCTGCCCCCGGGGATTCCAGACAAAACATATAACATATATCAATATAGCAGCATATCAAAATATTTCAAACATTTCAAAAGAAAAACAGTTAACATTTGATCGATCAATACTTATCTAGCAGCAAGTTTTCAGTTTTCACAGTTAGCAGCAGTTTACCTACCTACCTATCTTAACTAGTCCCTAACCATCAATCTGCTACCAGAAAAATTACTGATAGAGCGCACAGGCCACCCGACTATAATTTTTACCATATGCAGACTTGGGCCCATACATTTAATTTACCATATTTATTTAATCGGGCAACCTACACTCTACTACCAGTAACCCTTGATCGTTCCCACCCATTTCCTATATACCCGACTTACCAATCCTTGTCACTGGTACCTATGATGACAATGGATCAGGGAGCTAGCTGAAAAGATAAGCAGTCACCAAAAATACCATAACATTTATAACATTTGCACTCATGTAATAACCACAAACTCAGGAAGTTTTGGAAACCTTTATCTATTCTTCTTCAAAATTGGTAATCATCAGTTTTACAGCAATCAAACTATCGATAACCAAAATCATGAAAAGCGTATAACCATGCAGAAAATAGATTATGCCGACCATTTAGAAGTCTATAGGGAAGGTAAAACAAAGGAACACACTGGAAAATGAACGTATAGGAATCAGACTTGAAATGGTATTTTCTAAAGGACGGGGAAAATAAGGGACATGCTAGAATGTCACAGTTTATTGTTTCCTACAGGATGGGTAAGAAAAGGGAACATGAAACAATAATGACAAAACTGAATTTACCATGTAGCTATAGGAAGGGTAAGAAATTGGAACACGCTAATAATTCAGAATGATTAGTTCAGTAAAAGGGAGGGTAAAGAGAAGGCACATCTATTTATTCAGAGACAGTACTTTAATATCCAACTATAAGGTAGGGGAAAAATGGAACAGGCTAATAAAGGCACTTTCACGACTTCAGTATTTTATCACAAGAGGAGGGTAAAGAAAGGAACATATGCAATTATAACTTTTAGCAAGATTTCAGGAAAGGGTAAAGACAAAAGAATGCAAGTGTTTCTCCCCCAGATTTCTATTTACCTAGAACGGTGTGGAGACAAACCCTGGCCACGGGTCAGTTAAGGACAGAAGAAACCCCAACGAAAGCGATTGCCAGTAGGCCAGCAGGTGCTGTATAGAAACCAGGACAGGAAACCCAGATTTGGTTCAGACCTGGACTACCAAAGTTGAGACCAGAACCCGCAGTTCAGTTGCAATGCCTGCGCTACACCCTCTCTGCAGCTATCAGTCAGAACCCCGATTGGGTTATCGAATTCCAGTAAAGTGCTTCGCCAGCACTTAAGGTTCCCAAAACCCTGATTGGGTCTGTGGATTTATCTGACAGTGTTCTCCGCAGCACCTCTGTTCTCGATCAGCTATTGAGTGCGTTGGGTCAGTGACAGGTCAGCTATTCGTACAAGTCGGACAATATCTCTAGCTAAACCTAGGCTAGTTATACTGTTTTCAGGTCAGTGTTCCACCCCCCAAATGTTGCAAGTGTAAGGATCCCCAATTTCGATTGGCCAAAAGAAAGGACAGGTCATCACACCATCTAGGATTTGACTTTCTCAAGCTCAATATTTGCATTTTTCAAGACCGCCCATCGAACTTCAGGTTCACATGATGTATTCAATTCTTGAGACAATGCACAGTCTATTGATTAATACATTGTAGTGTTTTGACTTCTTCTTAGTGGGGTTAGACATGAGTTCCCAGGCACATCTTGGCTGGTGCTTCTATCTGGCTTGAGTTCAAGAACACAGAGTTCATCCTCTGGCTGTGGACTGTCATGCGCAGAAATTATTTTCAAAATGGAGTATTCCCGTCCCTCATGCCCAGAGATTACGATACATGAAAAGTAAATAGAAACAGTTTTAGAACACAGAAGAAATGAATACACTGTATACCATGAATCTCTATACTACTCCCATTACTTTATAATAATCTATAGCATTAGGATTAATGCATAACAAACAGCATAGCAAAAGCAGCAATGCAAGCTTCAGGCGTGTGAGAACACACAGCAGCCATCTTAGTTCTACTGCGCAAGTGCAAAGAGTTTCCCACCAGAACTGCAAGTACGTCACGTCACATGGGTATGACCGACGCATGCGCAGAAGAAATTTCCGCGTAGCAGCAGCCATTTTAAGTCACAAGCGTATTAGGATTAGTAAACACATAGGCAAGCGTCTCTTGGACACCCGAAATGTCAGGAATAGGGGAAAATTATTAAGACAAACAGGTTGATTATTAAATTAGGGTTATTCGAGGTTCATGAATACAAGCAAGGCGCTTTTCGTGCGAATCCTTGCTCCATCACTATTACTTATTTAGGTCGGTAAATGTCTTACCACTCTTGAAGCAGGCCAAGATAAGGCAGTGGAGGGCTGCCTTGGAGTTCCTCCAAAGGCTATCAGTAGTAAAGCTATGCTATTCCATTGTGATTTAAATGCAGTGGGTTATACGCCTGCGCTCTGTGTCATGTTCAGCATAAGATTGGCCTCTATGTTAATTGCCTTTTGAACATTGAATGCTTAAATAGCTCCTGGCAAAAGCATTTTATGCTCTTCATGAGTATTAGTCAATCCAGATCCATTTAAATAGTGCTTATTTGCATATTGCAACAGAATATCTCTTCCAATGGCTTTGCAATTAGTATACAATGTTGTTTTACAATTTAATGTTGATGTCATTTTTTTAAATCAAGCCATGTAATGTCTTTTTATAATTTTAATATATTTATGAAGTAACAACTTTTTACGTGTACTTTTATGATTTTAATCAAAATTGAATAAAGGACTGACTGGCTATTCTCACCCTTAGGGCAAACACTGGCATTGCAACGTAACACTGTGTTTTCATTTGGTGCATACATAGTGATTCAAGTGACGGCATTTTTGTCAATGATCTAGTGTCTCTCCCCATAACTGGATGCATGCTTGGAATTGTAGTGCACCATGAGTTCTCTTTGTGTACCTATTTTTCATCTTGAGTTTTCACTTGGAGCACAGTACCCAGACTGTATGTGATTGACAGCATGTCAGCAGTATTTTAGAAAGCTGTGTATGAGGTAGATATGCCAGAATTCACTTCTGTACCTTGTCAGGAGCTACAACTTTTCATCTTTTCACATGGATGCCTTTTTACGCTTGAACCCATGATGTGACTTTGTATGCATATTCGTTTTTGTAATCAGTGATTCTCCCTAATTTGTAGTTACCCCTGATCCCCAATCTAAATGCATTGTTAGATTTTTTTAGCAACTTTGTTGGACCTTTTCCTGTTGTTAAAGACACTGGCAGATGTGCAGTTAACATTTGCAAATGAAACTTTATTCTACAAGCAACTTAAAAAATGTCAGTCATACATGGAAATAATTTGACTACTGTTTTTTGAACAAAGAAATTATGACTTTTTTGGACTTTAGTCTTAGACATATTGAGTACTTGGAAGCCTGAGGGCATTGCTGTGTGTGCTCTCTAGGGCACCATCTTTTCCTAGTTTCTCTTCTCAGCAGGTAACCTTATGACTTTCACTTCGCTTTGGATTTATCGTGAACATATTTATTGACGGATCTGGTCATAATTATTCCACTTTGATGTTAATTCTCTGGTATTGTCTTCACATATGTAGGAGGATTCTAGGGCAGTGTGATACATAGATGTGTTTTTACAGGGAGAGCTTAAGTTTGTGAAAGTAGTATAGTACCTGATATTCTTGCTTGCAATCTCACAACCATATGCATTGGCACACAAGGTATGGTCCACTGAGTACCACAGCTCTGCATTAATAGACTGCCTATTGTTTTTTTTTTTTTTACTAAGCCTTGATGAAGGGTTTAATTTGCCCAAAATGCATTAGGTCATTTGAGACACTGGGTTTTTACATTTTGCAGGAGATGCTTGTTAAAAAAAAATACATCTTTGTTGTATTTCTTTACACAGTCTCATATGAATATGTTTTAGGTATTAAATACAACATTAAGATAGAGGATTTTGGTTTTAACCCAATGTATTCATCGACAATTTGATGGCACCAATGGGCCTATTTGAAGTTGTGTGTTTTGGGTCTGGCTAGCAAGAGTGCTGCCAGCAATCTTTAAAAGTTAGATGCTGCCACAGTCCAATATATTTAGCACATTTTATAGGCTACGTGTGCTGTCTCAATTACTTTTCGCATGTATTTCTCGAAAAATGGAAATTGCATTTTTTTTTAAAAAGGATCACTGAGCCAAACCTGAGTATTGACACTATTTTTTTTTTCCTCATTAATCACTGTTGATTCCAGATGTGGCCACCTACAAGAACACAACAGTCCGTCTCAAGTTAAAAACCAGGCAGGGTATAGTTTGTAACAACACAAGGTTGAACACTACCCTCAGAAAGATATGCCTTCAGGGGCCATCTAATGTGGAATAAAGATAAGAAGGGGTAAGTGCCACCACCACCATGCCCGGGTGATGGGGCTGATATAAACCAAAGACACCAAACAAAAGAGTCCAGGTATTCAGGTTCGGAAACCCCAACAGTGAATAATCATTGGACCGGGGGAAAAGAAAAAAAAAACCCGGGCTTCAGTTTACCCATACCAAACGATGCCAAAAGGCTCTCTTGGCCTGATTACCAGATCTTTCTAGATCTATTCTTGAAACATGTAAAACCGAGATCTGCCAATCTAAAAATGCAGGTGGTGTAACATCTTTCCACTTTTTGCAGATCTCTCTCCGGGCAAGCAGAGCAGCATAGAACAAAAGTTTTTTTGCCTGTCCTTGAACCTCAGGCGAGAGGCCAAAGATAACCATAGCCAAATCAAAGGTAATTACAGTTCCAAGAGAATCAGAAGGAAAAACGGCCAATATCTTCCCCAAAAAGTTTTAGAGAGGGGCATTCAAAGAACATATGGGCATCTGACGCCAACGGTGATCCACATTTTGGGCACATTACAGGGTTTCCGGGATTGAATTTCGAGAGCCTGAGTGGGGAGTAGTAGGCCCTATGCAACGTGTATAGGTGGTTCCTATGTAACCAAGCCAGTTTTACAAACTCCCAAAATGTTTTAAATGAGATGGACCACAACTCGGTCACCTTATGACCCGGTAACGTAGAACCCCAAAGTTGTTCTGGTAACAAAAAGTCGCCATCAAGTTCATCCAGCATCAAGTTGTACCACAAGGAGACTTCTTTCTTAGACGGTGGAGTGTCGACTAGCTGTGAGACCAGATAACTATAGCCCCCAATAGGAAACCTATTCAGTAAAGATGGCCGCGCTAAGAAGGCTTGCGTCCAACCTGATATCTGAAGATATTTAAATCTTGAGAGGTTAGGACCCACTTTCTCTCTCAAGCACTCCCATGGGAGCAGGCTGCCCTCAGAGAACAAGTCCCCCCAAACCAGCAGCCGTGCCTCCTTAATTGGAATCGCCAAGCTATCACCCAGCCGGCAGTCCCCATAAGGGAGTCTTATCGCAATAATAGCCTATTTTTAATGTGCCCATCAGTTTGGCCCATGTTTTGGATACACCCTGTAAGATCTTTAACGTAATTTTTTTTTAAAAACGTTGATTTCCAAATTTAAATAATAAACCTGAATTACCTAAACCCTCCCCATCAATCAAAGCTGACAACAAAGCACCTACCCCCGAATCTAATGGCATCTTTAAAAGCATTCTAACATGCGATAATTGAAAAGCCCAGGCGTAGAGCTGGAGGTCCGGGGCCACCAACCCCCCTTTCTCTCTACGCCTCCTAAGTTTTTTCCAGGAGATCCGTGATTATTTCCTGTTCTAGATAAAAGATGTAATGTCCGACTGGAACTTCGCAATCATGGCAGGTTCAAAGTATAATGGTATTGTATTAAATAAAAAAGAAATTTTGGGTAGGATGGTCATTTTGACTAAATTAACCCTTCCTAAAAGAGTTAATGGAAGCACTTCCCAGGAACGCATTAACTGGCGTCAATGCTTTGCTACAGCAGAAAAATGAGATGTAACAAGATTATTTATATCCTTCGGGATATTTAATCCCAAGTATCGCATTGAAGACCCTGGCAGGATATTAGTATCGCCAATGTCATCATTCCAAACCAGGACTTCCGTTTTTGCAGCGTTCACCTCATAGCCCGCTATATCCCCAAACTCCTGAGCTATTAAAAGAGCTTCTGGGAGTGCGGATTGTATATACATAAATTTCTTTATTCGGCTTTTCACATGGAAAGACCATAAAAGGAGCATTTAAAAATTACATTTACACATATTTACACAAGCCTACAATTTACAATACATTATTCCAAAGAAATTCATACAAAAAAACATTCAACGTGGTCATTTCAATTAATTAAGTTAAAACTGATTCCAGGTTATTTTTTAAAGATTTCTTCTATGTTTCCTAATACATTTCAGGAAATTTAAAACAATGTAGCAAACATGTTCAGAATCAAGCATTTGTAGACTAAGCATTGCAGGGCGGTATTGCCTAAAACCCCATCGCCTCAATGTTGGTAAAATCCAGATTCTCCTGTGTTGGTGATAAAATTTACAAAACATGATAACATGTGTGTTAGTTTGTTTCGATTCCCCATCACAAGGACATAAAGGGAGAATTTAGTCCCAACTATTACTTTCGGGGAATGTCACCAATCTAAAGAAAGTGTCCAATCTGAATCTTGTTAATAACATCGTCTCGTATGTAGAGAGCTGGAGAGTTAGGTACGGCTGGATGGAATATGTTATCTGGACCATGTTGGCATGCAAAACTGAAGGTTTTTGCACCTCGGACATCAGTCTCAGTGTCTCTAGGTGACTGAGTGCTAAATTCTTTAAAACCTTCTTAGGAAGGTAAACCAATGTCTCTGGTTGAAGATAATAATTCTCTAGGCCAAGATCTTTTAGGAAATTTCTAACATAGCTGAGCCATTTTACTTTTAGAGACTGATCAAGAGCCATGGTGTCAGCTACAATTGACTGGGTGAGGGCATTTTTGACCGAGGTCCAAACGCGTCTCCACAACATCAGTGGTTGGATCTTTATCAGGTCTTCTAAATAAGGTATTCCTAATTACAGATGCGAAGCGTAGGTTGATGTTCCTTTTGGGGTAGCTAGAAGGAATCTTAAAAAGGTATTTTCCACTACCTGGAGTGGGCTAATGTCTGTGTGTCCCCATACTCCCGCTACATACAAGGCGATTGCCTGACACTTCGCGCTATAAATTTTCAGGAGCTCTACTGGTGCCCTCCTCCCCAGTCTCTGGGAGCAACTCATTAGGGCCGCTGTGGATCTTCTGAACAGGTGACATCTTGCCTCAACTGCTGGCCTCCAGGAGAGTTTTTCATCTATCATAATTCCGAGGTATGGGTACTGGGGGGTGACCTCCAGTTTTTGGTTATCGAGGTAAATATCTTTTACCCGTTTTTTCCTAGAAACGGTGGTCATGACAAACGTTTTTTTAACGTTTACTTTCAGGGCGAGACCGCCCATAAAGGCCGTATACCTCTTCAGAGAGTGCTGTAATTCTCGCGGTGTACGTGCGAGGATGACAGCGTCGTCGGCATAGAGCAAGGCGGGAATCAGGCGCTGTTTTACATGTGGGAGGTCCTTGGCCCCCTCAACATCTCCGCCTCCAGACCGTTGGTATACAACAAGAAGAGGAAGGGGGCCAGGACACAACCCTGCCTGACTCCACGCTCTACTCCGAACGACGCCGTCAGCTCCCCCTTCAGACCAAAGCGCACTCTTGCCGAAGCTCTAGAATAGAGTTCCCTTAAGAAGTCTTAGAGAGGGGGATCCACACCCAATTGCCCTAAGACCGTCCACAGCTTCGTATGCGAAACACAGTCGAAAGCTGCGGACAGGTCTACATAGACCATGTACACCATGTTATTCTTTGCCTGCATGTATTTCCCCAAAATCAGACTCAGGTTTAAGGCCTGCTCCACCGTTCCGAACCCCTCTCGGAATCCAAACTGGAGGTCCGAGATGATAGCTCTATCATCCGCCCATTGCTGTAGTCGCTCGAGAATTACTCTCCCAACAACCTTTCCCAGCGAGTCCAGCAATGAGATGTGACGGTAACATTTCACATCCTGGCCGTCCCCTTTTTTAAAAATGGGGACCATGATGGACTTAGTCCAGGAATTTAGGAGACCTACATTAGCAGAGGCTATGCAGACTCTGGTGAGGATGGGGGCCCAGAGCTCAACGTTGTGTTTAAAAAGGTCCACTGGGACCCCATCTGGGCCAGGGGCTTTTCCGTTCTTCCTTGAATCTAAGGCCACTAGTATGTCGGAGATGTCAAAATGGAGTGGTATTGGATATGCTACTATTGGGGGGATATTGACAGGGTCGATGGTAGTGGAGGTGTTTTTAAAAATGTTTGTAAAGTGAGCCACCCATGTTTCTTCGTCAATTGCCACTTCGATGTTTGGGCTGTTATTGTCAGTGAGATAAGGTGCTCTAACCGTTCGCCAAAAGGCCTCGCTGTTTTTAGCAACAGCACTCGTATGAAGATCTTCCCATAGTTTTTTTTTTAGTTCCTCAATTCTTAGTTTACGTGCCTTTGCATATTGGGACCTAAGGACTTGGATCTGCCCCGTATCTCTAGATTTGGAGTGTAGTGCAAATTTTAATTTAGTAAGAGCTGCAGTACAGCTGTGATTAAACCAACCGTTCTTTATAGAGATCTTAGATTTTGAGTTGACTGTCAGAAATCCCTTGATTTTCTCCAGTATGTGGCCGAAGTTATTTAAGACTTATTCATGGGTGGCCGATAAGTCCAAACACTTATTAATGTTGGGATATGCCTCGACAACCAATTTTTTTATAATTGCATTTGGATAGATTTTTTCCCATTTTAGGGTATAACCATTTCGTTTGCCCAGGGATAGCTTGTTCTGTGCAAGAGTTTTTGCTATTATTGTTTTTTGGGGTTTATAGTCGCTTAAACTAATGTCCATTCTCAGTGCCAAATGATCACTCAGTGAATTAGCGATGACCTGAAAGGCTCTAGCTGTGTGCGACAGGCCGGGTGACAGGAAGATGTAATCAACTGTCGTTTGATGGCCCCTGCCCACGTAGGTAGGATGGAGGGTGTTTTGATCTGAATTTAAGGTATTAGCTATTACAAGATCCAGATCAAAAAGCAAATTATTCAAGGCATTTCCCACCTTAGTGTGGGTAAAATGCACCAGTGAAATGTCGGATTCATCAACGATCCCACAGCATGTTGATTTTATCAGCGGGCAAGGATGGAGATTAAAATCACCTCCCCATAAAAGGTGAGTCAACCCACATCCTTGCTTCAGCCGATAAAGTTGAGTTAGTTTCTCTTGGACGTTTCGTAGGAGGCTCAGAAATTGGTCATCTTCTAGATTGTTATAAGAGTTGACCAAGAGAATCGTCTCCTTGTCCTCAAAGGAGAGCGAAAGAATTTGAAAATTTGGTTCGGAATGGACGTTGGTCACTCTAAGAAGTTTTAAAGTATTTGCGATATATGTTGTTAACCCGCCTTTAGGTCTACCTACAGAGCTTCGGACAGCTGGGACGAAATATGTTTTGTATCCCGTGAGGTGGAGCTCAGTTGTGGTCCATGTCTCTTGGAGACAAATTATTTTAAATGGGTTCAAAAAGTGAAAGGCTGTCCCATCCTCTACCTTAGGGCGTAAACCCGCCACATTCCAAACAAGGATAGATATGGAGGGAATGTCAGATTTTATTGCCACGGGTTCTGTTGCTACCATAGAGATAGGTATTTTTGACGGTGACTGTGATAAATTTGAGTTATTGGAATCAGTTTCCGTTGATGGTCAGTCGACCATTTTGAGGCCGCTAAATCTATTGCTCACCGGAACAGTATACCAATTGTCCCAGTTGGGCGGTTCTTTGTAGGTCGACCTCAACGTGTGTGGACCCCATTCATCCCAACGTCCTCCCTGATGACGCGAACCCACTAGATGCCAGGAGTTATCCTGGTCGCAATACCGAGAACCTCCAAATTGTCTTGTGTTAATGAAGTTTATGTGATGTGGAGGTGGTGCTTTCCAGGGGTAATCAAGGCCATGATAAGATCCATAGGGTTGTCTGGAGGGATAGAAAAAGGAAAGAGGTTTAATATCAATCCCTCCATTTGGCTTCGAATGATCCCGAGAAAAAATAAAATCTACAACTCGGGGATCTTCAAAAGTGATCACGATACAATCTCCTGGGATCGTTTTTCTGCCTTTTCCCACCCATGGGGTCCTGCGTACTGTCAGGATCCTTCCATACCAATTTGGGGGCATAGGACGGTTATTATGTAGCCAATATTGTGCCTTATTTTTCAGGGACCACATGGGTTCAACACTGTGGTCCACCAATTCAGGCACTCCAGTCATTACCACAACATAAGGAGAAGCATCCGGAGGCAGATCTGTTGGGAATCTGAGTTCGGTGGGTACACTAGGAGCATCTCTATTAGAGGCAGGGATCAAGGGATTGGCAGCAGGAATTTGTGTTACCGGGGTTTTAGATGTTATTTTATTTTCTACCACTGACTTCAAAACAGGAGTTGTAGTTGAAGTGGAGTATCCCTGTGTGAAAGTCGTGACGTTAGTGGATGGAATCACTGTGGGCTTACCTTTCGTTGGTGCGGGAGTTATGGCTAGTGGTGGATTTTTATGAATGATTACAGGTTTCAGAAGGGTATTCCCAGACTTGGTGGGAACTTGTTTATTTTGCTTAACTCCCCCCATTTGTAACCCTAACGGTTGTTTTTGCTGTGAAAGTTTAACCAGTTTGGATAGTTGAGTCTCCATTTGCGCGAGCTTTACTTCTACTGGTTGCAAAAAAGTTTAAAGAGCTCTGTGATCTTATTTAACAAGTGGGGATTATCACTATCCACTAGTTCATTACCGCTAGGTAGAAGGATTGGGGATTCCAGATTAATAGGGGTAGGGGTAGGGATATCGTGAGCGGGATGATGAACCATTACGGGAATTACTAACTGTTCTGTAATAGGTGGTAGATTCTGTGGTGTCCTAGGGATATTATCTGTCTCCTTGGATCTAGACTTTCTCGAATGTGACTTGTTTTTTCTTATGGCACCTTCCCTCGTTCCCCTCGCTTTCTCTCTGTCATCTGATGTCATTTGCGGAAGGGTTTGTGGCAATAGGTCGGGAGTTCTTTCAAGATCTGAACTTAAATGTAGATCTGAGAGCTGTGAAGCCGACAGATCCACATTGTTTTGTAAGCTACGCCTACCCTCGCCAGAAGCCCTTTGACCATCATTATTGTTAGCTGGTAGAGGGGTTCTAGCATCGGCCAACCTGCCCATAGAGGATCTTTTGGCGAACGCTAGATCCAGGGAAACTCTCTCCTCCATCAGTGAAATACTTTGATCTATGAAGGTATTAGCCTTGGTGATAAAGTCATCCATTGGGCCCAACATTTTTCCCACACTCCCAGTAGCCTTCGATTTATTTCCTCTAGTAAGCATGGCTTGCTAAAGGAGGAAAAGGGGGGAAAAAAAAAATGTGGGAGAAAAGTTAGAGGGCTGACCCAGTCCAGTCTCTCCAGTCCTCGAACGGCCTCAAACGGCCCGCCCTTTGCCCGGGCTTAGCCCCGGGCTGAGTCCCGCGCACGTCCCGCGGTGCGCGAGGGCCAACCAGACTTGTTCTCAATAGGGGGCGTGTCACTGAGAGGGGGCGCGGCAGGGCCGGGAAGAGGAACCAGCTGTAGATCTTCTGTGGAATGCTGGTCCTCGCAGTCCCGGTCTCCGCTCCTCTCTCCTCTACAGGCACAGCACGGCAAACAGCAGCTAGGTCCCAAGGTACAGAGACCTCCAACACTCCTCAGGCAGGGTAAGGTCCTCACAGTCACGAAGCAGTCTCGAGCGGCTCCCGCGAAGCGGGGGCCGCGAGAAGTTTTAAGGAAATGAGAGGGGGCGTGTCACTGAGAGGGGGCGCGGCAGGGCCGGGAAGAGGAACCAGCTGTAGATCTTCTGTGGAATGCTGGTCCTCGCAGTCCCGGTCTCTGCTCCTCTCTCCTCTACAGGCACAGCACGGCAAACAGCAGCTAGGTCCCAAGGTACAGAGACCTCCAACACTCCTCAGGCAGGGTAAGGTCCTCGCAGTCGCGAAGCAGTCTCGAGCGGCCCCCGCGAAGCGGGGGCCGCGAGAAGTTTTAAGGAAATGAGAGGGGGCGTGTCACTGAGAGGGGGGGCGGCAGGGCCAGGAAGAGGAACCAGCTGTAGATCTTCTGTGGAATGCTGGTCCTCGCAGTCCCGGTCTCCGCTCCTCTCTCCTCTACAGGCACAGCACGGCAAACAGCAGCTAGGTCCCAAGGTACAGAGACCTCCAACACTCATCAGGCAGGGTAAGGTCCTCGCAGTCACGAAGCAGTCTCGAGCGGCTCCCGCGAAGCGGGGGCCGTGAGAAGTTTTAAGGAAATGAGAGGGGGCATGTCACTGAGAGGGGGGGCGGCAGGGCCGGGAAGAGGAACCAGCTGTAGATCTTCTGTGGAATGCTGGTCCTCGCAGTCCCGGTCTCCGCTCCTCTCTCCTCTACAGGCACAGCACGGCAAACAGCAGCTAGGTCCCAAGGTACAGAGACCTCCAACACTCCTCAGGCAGGGTAAGGTCCTTGCAGTCATGAAGCAGTCTCGAGCAGCACCCCGCTCGAGTGCGGATTGTGCATTAGATGTCAAAATAAGCACATCGTCCGCATAGAGTGCAACTTTACGCTCCCATCCATGATATACAAAAGGCTTAATATTTGGGGCATCTCTCAAGCGTTGTGCTAGGGGCTCGATGCATAAATCAAAAAGTAAAGGGGAAAGAGGACAGCCCTGCCTCGTCCCTCTAGAGATATTAAACGGGTCCGAAAGTACCCCATTAACCAGGACTCGAGCAAAGGGCCTTTTGTACAGGAGTTCAATAGTGCGCCGAAAACCCATATCCAATTTACCATATCGAAGGCCTTGGTGGCATCCAATGTTATAGCTGACAGGGGGAGGGACGCAGTCGTGGCCATATCAATGGCCCCAATGAGGTCGTAGGTTAACTCGTACAGCTGTCGACCTTTTACAAACCCCTTCTGGTCCTGATGTAACAGCTCAGGGGCAACCCCTGCCAACCGCCTGGCCAATATTGTAGTAAATATCTTATAGTCTACATTAAGTATAGAAATTGGCCTATAGGACCCGCATGATGTGGCGGGCTTGCTCGGTTTCAAAATTAGTATAATGGAGGCACCATTCCATGACTCAGGGGGAGAATGACCCTCTATCAAGATGTAGTTAAATAGAGCAACTAGCAGTGGTGTTAGCTCTTGCTCTAGAAGTTAAAATATTTCAGCCGGGAGACCATCCGGTCCTGAAGCTCTGCCTTTTTTACTGCTCCGAATGGCAGTCCTGACCTCCTCCTCTGAAATTTTTCTATCTAGAAGCATACATTTCTCGGCAGATAGGGCAGGAAGAGAGATTTTACTAAGCAACTGTTTAGCTAAAGCATGGTTAATGGATGTATCTTCATGATATATCCCGTTAAAAAACATCTCTAAAGGCAGATCTAATACCTTCGCCTGAGGAGATTATTGAACCTCCAGAAACTATTGTGGCAATGTTGTTCCGAACCTGCTCTGTTTTGGCCTTCCATGCCAATAGCTTGCCTGCGCCCTCACCATACTCCAAATGCGCCAACCTACTTGCCTCCTATCTCTGCTGAATTCTCCTACCAATAACTGTCCCCAGAGATGATTTTAAACTAAACAATTTCTCTCTAAGCGGCTAGTATACAGCCTCAGACGGGGTTGACAGTAAATCAATATCAGCTTGGATCTTAACTATCTCTGCCTCGATGGTAGCGACCTCCTCTCTGTATTGTTTAGCACGGAAAGACACTTTCCCTGTGATCAGACCTCTCAACCATGCCTTTAGGGAGTCCCAAACAACATCCAAGGCAGCTGAGCCAACATTAATGCTAATAAAACTTTGGACCTCAGCTTTGAGATAGGATACATCCTCAGAGTTCGTAAGGAGACAGTTACAAAGGACCAACCTCTTAGAACTGTCCTAGACAACACTTTATACACCCAAAAAAATTGCTGAATGATCTGACAGGTGTAGGGGAAGATAAGTAATAGATTTTACAGCGTCGGTCAAACTTTGGCTTATCAGCACAAAGTCGATCCTAGACTTATGGTGGTACTTATAGTTCCTAAAAGAAACACCCTGCTGCTTTCTTGATCTTAATCTTCAGATATCTACATAGGCATATTGCCTCATAGATGCAAGAAGAAATAACCTGGATTTGGAAGGAACCAAGGGGCGGCTGCTAGGAGATTTATCCAAACAGGGGTCCAAGACAATGTTAAAATCTCCTGCCCATATTATGGGATTTGGACATGACAAAAGATGGTACACAATAGTCTCCAAAAAGGAGGGATCGTCTATATTAGGGCCATAGTAGCCGAATAGAGTGTACTGGACATCGGCAATGCCGACCGTAATAATTGCCCATCTGCCACCTGGGTCGACAATCTGCTTTACAATCTTCGCTTTAAGCTGTTTTTTAAAAATAATCGATACCCCTCTGATATTAAGATTTTGCAAAGTGGAGACTGCAAAGTCAATCCACCTCTTTTTACTAATCTCTGCTATAGATTCAGCAAGGGTCAAGTGGGTTTCCGGAAGCATTATTATCTGAGCCTCGGAGTCACGCAGATACTGCCAGATTTTATTAGCTCTTGGTTTAGAACGCAAACCATTAACGTTCCAGGAAATGATTTTAATATCTCCCATGAAGAAAAACCATCCGCCTTGCCCCTATGACCATTCTATATTTAAACCAACACAATGAAAATGCCAAAACGGACCACCATAAATACAAATAAACTAAGACTTGAAAAATGAGGATTTTTTGTTTTTTTCCTGCCACCCCCCCACCCACAAACCCCTGGGCCCTCTTCCCTCACCTCCCCCCACCCCATGGAGAACCCTTGCTATATCTAACCGGAAAATTCCAGTAGAATAGCACCCCTCCCTGCGCTCCTGCAAGAGCCCCCCTACCTCTCTATATGTGCCTAAAAACAAAACGGACACCAGAATTTAAAGATGTCAACACCATATAAAATAGTGAAATACACACTCTAATTTGTGTTTTCCTAAACCCATTTTTTCTTCTGTTTTCCTTTCTATTTTTTTTTATATATTTTACACACATTTTTATATTTTTTTTTAAACTTATTTCACTACTGACCCTATTCTGTGTATTGATGCTTAACCATACCCTACTCCTGATAAACAAGAACTTACTCAGGATCTCCTAGGATTTTCTACCCAATGACAGTAAGAGCTCGTCGGCCGCCTGCACAGATCTTAAATTAAACATTTTATTATTGTGCATAACTTTCAAAGGGAACATCAATTGCGTTGTTGCCCCCAGCCCTCTAAAGGCATCCAAACGCCTCCCGAATTCCCATTGATTTTCAAGTGTGGTGTGTGATAAATCAGATCTTATTAGGAAGGCAAATCCTTTACCTTCCAATGAACGCTGTTTCAGGGCAAGATTTAGAATATGCTCCTTCAAAGCGTACGTATGGAAATTCACTAGAATTTTGCGTGGTTTAGTCCTTTGGGGGTTTCGTCGAAAGGGGTCTCTATGTACTCTTTGGATATCAAGGGCAAGATCCTCCGCTGAGTGGGTTAGGGGCAGGGACTCCTTTAACAGAAGGACAATGAATTGCTTAATTTCGGACCCTTCAGAGCCCTCCGGGACATTAAGAATGCGGATATTACTTCGCCTCGAGTTGTTTTTTCAACGATTCCATTCTATCAGCTAAATCCATATCCATTTTTTTAAGTTTAGAGATGTCATCTTTAGCCTGGTCCAAGTGAACCGTTAAAACTGCTACTGTCTCTTCCAGAGCTCCTGTTCTGGCAGTAAGACCATCTATCTTATTGTCCAGCAGCTCACAATAGTTCCTAATCTCCAGCTGGTTAGCCGAAGACTCCTCAAACCCCTTTTTTATGTCCTGAGACAAAGAAGAAAACATTACTGCCAGGGGGTCTAAAATAGCAGCCTGTCCGTCTGTTGCAGAGGTAGATATCTGCACTGAGGGTCCTGGATGTACATTTTCAGGTAGACCAACCCTACTAGGGCCCCCCGTGTGTATAACAGGTGTTTGCTGATCAGGAAAATCACCCTGCAGACCCCCCTGAGAAACAGGGCTAATAGGATTAAGGACCGAGACAGATGAGCCAGGCAAGAGGGCTAACGCCATGACTGTTGACACTGGACCCAAAGATCCCTCGAGGGAGGACAGACAATTTTGATTAGGAGAGAAGGCAACATCAGATGGAGGGGGTCACAGTCTCATACCCAGGCAATGCAGATAATGCAGGCAATGTAGCAGGTAGTGTAGCCATCTTAAGAGAATCCTTCCCTAAGTCAAGCACCTGTGGGACAACCTTAAAATAGGAATGGAGCAAAGGCGTAATTTTTGAGCCCGCGCCCTGGTTACCCCCAAGAATTTTAGAGGATTTAGCAGATCTTAGACTCTTTGCTTTAACCTCTGTAAACAAATAGGATGAAGCCTTCTTTTTCGCAAACTCAGACCTGCCTGGGAGAGTAGGAAGATCATCCACCTCGACTTCCACAATTGCTTCCTTAGGCACCTCTTTCTTATTTCGCTCTCGTCTGCCTTTTGCTTTCTGAGGCTTAGGAGAGGAGAGGGATATAGCCGAATGTTGTACACCTCTAAGAGAGCTAGACGAAGGAGCAGTATATTTTTTAGCCCCTTCCTCGCAATCCCTCCTGGGAGACACCTCAGTACCACCGTGATTTCAGGCAAAGAGACAGGCACAACCTCAGGCACAGGTTCTTCAAGGCTGATATCTCGCCCCTGCACCACACCGGTCTAGCCCCCAACCGCTGGGATCAAACTTCGCACTCTCCTACTCCTCCGCAACTCCAGGGCGGCCACCACCCACTTCTGCATCCCCGGAGAAACCCGGGGGCGCACTGGCTCAGGTCGGTAAAAAAAACTTAAATCAAACCTCCCTTGGTGCTCTAGACGATCAATGTAGCCTCCTCCGTTTCCCTGCGTTGAATCCGGCATGGAAAGCAGACTCCGCCCCGCCTCCTCGAGCGAAGCCGAGTTGGGAAACACCTGGGAAGCTCGAGACACTGCGAGACCCAGCCCGCATTCGGGACCCTCAATCCGCCGTCTCCTCACCGGCACCTCTCCAACAGGAATTCCGGGGGGCCAGAAAGCACTCCTACACAGCAAAATCGGCACTTTCGGTAAGTAGTGTCATTGTCCGTGAAAGGGAAGGCTCAATCACAAAAGCGCAGGTCACGGAATACCGCCGCCATGTTCTCCCACCTCCATCGTATTGACACTCGCTGTACATTATGTTGAATGTATGACTGCTTTTTCAAGTTGTTTTTACCTTCACATTGATGCATTATATGTATATTATCAAGGCACATTAGTTTCCCAGAAAAAGTAGTTTTCAGAATAGGTTACATTTGAAGCATACAATACATTTAGGAGGGAACTAGTTTCTTACACCACTCTTCAGTTTAGAACGACCTCTATCAGAATTTGTGTATTAAATCTTCTTACAAAAGGCAACTCAGCACAAAGTAGCCACTTAGGCACATGTATTTTACTAGAGTATTAAGCATAAGCTGCAGTAAAAACCGGCCCACCAGATCAAAAAACAGGCTTATAAGTAGCCGGAAATTTGGCTCACACACTGGCATGTACCCCAGTGTCCCATCTAGATGCCCATATAGCCCAGCCCAACCCTGATAGTTGCACGAAGACCTGCAGCACTGACAATTTATTTGCAATAGGAGTACCTTCTCAGCAAGTTACATTCTGCAAATGTTTGTCAAAAGTATTTTTTCTTTTGCCTCACATGTAGTTGAAGAAGGACTGTTTTCTGAAGGTATTGATTGTGTGGATATGTGAGCTGAGGAAGATCTTTCTTGCAACTGACATTTTAATGCTTTGTTCGTCACGTAAAAACGGTGTACTTCAAACACATTTCGATTTAAATGAAATACCGAACAGATGTGGCCCAAAATACTGAAACTGCATGTGTCACAAGAAATCAATTTGTCAATACAATTCGTTGATTGCTGTAAGAAAATGCCACTTTTACATTCTAACCCCAAAGATTCGGACTGGTGCTGCTTGTTTTTTGTCCCTGAGTGCACTGAGGCCTGCTAACCAGGCCTCAGTGCTTGTGCTCTGACCCTTCCAAGTATATGTTTGATTGGTTCATACCAAATTGGCTAATTTAACTTAATTATAAGTCCCTAGTATATGATACCAGGTGTCATGATGTTATGTTGTCGGGTTAGGCCCATATAACGAAGTGGCTCATTTCTTACATTGTCCTCTTTTTCACAATAACAATTCTTCTGTGAACTTTAGCACATATTTGCATGCACGACAATGCTGGGTTAGTTTCTCTGAAACTACTTTGTTTACACATCTAGCTTTGCACAACATTTTTATGAGACCTCGAACATCATGTACAAGGCCTCGCTATGCACGAAGTACCAGTGCTTAATTTGTAAATAAATAAGTGCCAGGGCCCTCATCAGGAGGCCACCGCAGCTTGCACCACCCATTGCCCTTGTCAGTGCAGCCATCTCAGTACCTACACAAATACTAATCATCACACTGCTACAAGTGTGACAATTTAAACTGTTTGAGGGCCCCAAAGCTAAAAGAATGGCTTGTGTGAAATGAAATGAAATTAAAATGACACTTATAAAACTCATGGCTATCCGGAGTCCTCCCAGCGATGGGCATGACCAGTGCTCAGAAACACAGACATTAGGGGAACGGGAAAGTTTTCAGTTGTTTACGAAAGATATGGTGGCTGGGTTACCTGCTGAGATGGAGTGGGAGTGCATTCCAGAGTTTTGCCTCGTTGAAGGACAAGCGTCGACCACCGCTTCTAGACCTCTTGATCCTTGGGGTTTCAACTAGGTGAAGTTCATCCCAGCGAAGTTTCCTCCTCGCTTTATAGGGGTGGATCATGGCCAAAATTAATGGTGGGCCCTGCCCGTGCAAGGAATTATGGATGATGCAGAGAGCTTTAAAGCCAATTCTTTCCCTCACTCGAAGCCAGTGGAGGGAGGAAAGGGCTGGTTTGACATGCCCAACAGTAGTCTTGCAGTGCAGTTGTGGACAATTTGTAGTCTATTGATTACTGCGGTCGGGGCCCCTAGATAGTGCATGCCCGTAGTCTATCCTTGAGAGTATCAGAGATTGGACTAGGATTTATTTTGCTTGAGGGAGGAAAAGGGGGAGCACCTTTCTGGCCGATCTGAGCAGGCCAAAGCATGTCGCAACCGTCTTCTTGGCTTGCGCCTTGAATGTCAGGTTCTGGTCTATCCAGATAACTAGACTATTTATTTCGGACTTGGGGGCTGGGCCCATACATGCTGGCCTTATGGTTCTAAGAGTCGCATGTAGGGGGTTGCCCATGATCATAATCTCCGTCTTTTTCCCATTGAGTTTCAGGTGGGACGCACCCATCTATAGTATCGCTAATAAAATGTGTACACCGCAAGGCTTCTTTCCATTATAAATAATGAGCATCCAGATGAATTAGCACAGGAGGCACTTCAGCTGACACCGAGTCCCTGCATGCTGAGACTTAACTATGCAGCGGTTTGACATCTCCGTGAGGGGGTGCCCATTATGTGACCAAGACAGGCTCTTACATTATCTCCCGCCAGGTATTGGGGTCGGTTTGTCCCTTGGAGGTTTCTTGGCTGCACACCTACACACACTCAGAATAAGGTCTGCATGGTAGGAGTACACTAGATTACAGGCTCGTTTACATGCCTGCATATATACACTGTTTTAGCACTGTGGTAGAACTATATCTACTATTTATGCTTTTAGTGATTCGAATAACTTTCTTCTGCCTCTATCTACTGATTATCGTAGCACATGTATTCTACGCAAGAAAAACTTTTGTTCAATAAATATGTTGGAAACGTCCCACTGTGTAATCTGTATAGTTTTCTGAGCACAAGTAAGCACACGTGACTGAGCAAAAATATTCTGATCTGTGTCCACGATCACTGAAGGGTCAGAGTTGTCATGTTCAGTGGTTGCTAGAAGCCATTTGCTACCTTGTAAGGTTAGCGGGGCTTATGGTGGTACTGCGAGCTAGCTGGTCTCTAGGCCAACATATCTTGCTGTGGTGCATGGAATCAGTCTACGCACCTCGCCCAAGGTTTATGCTGTCCAACAAACACACAGGTCCTATGGACTGATAGGAACTACGCAACAATGAATCTCCCCAGATGTTAGACCTGGCTCTTTTTGCAGGGTTATCCCCAAACTTTTTGTCCTCCTCCACCTATTTTTCAGACCTTCTTTTTGTTTGCTTTAGCACTCTGGACACTTAACCAGTGCTATTCAGTTTTTATGTGGATTGCTCTCTCCTCTAAACATGGTATGGTTGGTTTACACATGTTTGGCATATTTGATTTACCTGTAAGTCCTTTGTAAAGTGGTTTCCCATTTACCTATGGCCTGTAAATGAAATGCTACTAGTGGGCCTGCAGCACTGCTCGGCCCACCCACAGAAGTAGCCTTTCAAACCTGTTTCATGCCTGCCACTGCAGGTCCTGTGCGCAGTTTACTGCCACTTTAACTTGGCACTTAAAACTACTTGCCATGCATTAAACTCTCCTTTTATTACATGTAGGTCATCTCTAAGGTAGACACTAGGTAACCCTATGGACAGAGTGCTGTGTGAGTAAATGGTAGGATATGCACCTTTATGAGGGACATGTCCTGGTGGTGACAAACATCCTATTTCATTTTTCACTCCTGTGAAGGTTACTCCTTTTATAGGCTAGCATTGGGAATTCCCTTATATATATTTTTAGTGGTAATTCCAGATCAGAAAGGAGCAGCACTGCCATGTTTTCTATGTTTAGAATGGTAGTGATAAATCCTACATACAGGTGTAGTTGGATTTTACATTACTATTTTAGAAATGCACTTTTAGAAAGTGGGCATTTCTCTGTGCTTATGTCTCCTTGTGCTTTGCAGCCTGACTCCGGTACACACCTGAGCTAGGTGGCAGCTACACTTGGTGCATACTTTACAAACGGCCACCACACAGAAAGGGCAGGGTGTGACAGGGGATATACCTGCATTCATCTGCATACTGATAGTCTTCCTGGGCTGGCAAAGGGAGAGGTGGATCATACTTCCCATTTGTATAGGTCATGTCCTGCCATTACACAAATGGCTGATTTACCCCCTACTGTTTGTCTAGAGCTAGTCTGGTTAGAAAGGGATTGTTGCACACTTCTAAGGGTTCCTTTGAAGTCATCCTCTGGTCAAAAACATTTTTAGTATGGGAACTGGGGCTCTGACCCCATGGTTTGAGACTTGGACTTATGATTTTACATATCATTTTCCCATTGAGTTTCAGGTGGGACACACCCATCCATTTAGCGACTTCGGATAGGCAAGGGGCCATATATACATTAAAAAGGTTTGGGCTTAATGATGAGCCCTGGGGAACGCCACACAGCAGGAGCATGGGTTTGGAACTCACACTTCCTTCAAAGATCTGGAAGGAGCGTCCTTCCAGGAAGGAGCGCAGCCACCTTAGTTGCAGTTGAAACTACTCCTATGTTCCTGAGACGGTGAATCAGAATGTGGTGATTCACCGTATCGTATACTGCACTCAAGTCAAGGAGTATTGTGGCTGCCGACCCTCCTGAATCTAAAATGTTCATGCTTTCCTCCACCACCGCCAGCAGAGCAGTTTCCGTGCTTTGGCCGGGGTGGAATCCTGACTGGGAGGGGTGGAGCAAGCTCGAGGATTCCAGAAAGTTTGAAAGGATGTGGTAAACATACTTTTCGGCAATTTTGGCCATCCTTGGGAGAAGGGAAATTGGGCGGTAGTTGCCCATATCAGCAGGATCCAGATGTGGCTTTTTCAGGAGTGCTTTTACCATTGCCTTCTTTCATCGGGGGGGGGCAGTGAGGCATTGATTACGTTTGTGGCAGTAGGGGTGGATGCTGCTTTTTCCAGAACGTTCATAGGAGCAGGGTCACTAGGTGAGCCACTTTTAAATGAAGAAACCAGTGTCAGAGTTGTTTCCTGGGGGAGGGGGAGATCGACTCCAGCAGGTGTCTGGGTCGGGGAGGATCCAGGACAGGGTGCACGTTTGCACGGGCTTGTTCGTCAACAATAGGTGGCAGCAGTTTAATAATATTTTGGGTTTTCGTAGTGAAGAACTCTGCCTGTTTATCGCAGCGTTGGCCTGAAGGTTCCAGGATAATTTGAAGGACCAGGTTTTTAAGGAGCTTATTAATGATATGGAATGTCTCTCTAGGGTAGTTAGCGGCTTGCAGGATTCTTTTCTCATAGAAAGAAGCCTGCGCCTTTTTAATTTGGGTCCTGTACTTCCCAATGGCTTTCCTGTTTTCGAGCTTCTTGTTGGGGGGGAAGTCTTTCTTTCAGGCTCTCTCTTGTACTTTGCAATAATGTTTTAGGATGCCTAGTTCCCGGGAATACCAGGGGGATTTATATGGACTATTCTTTTTCTTTAATAAGGTCTTAGGGAGGACCAGGTTCAGTGAGTCTTCTATCCAGCTGCAAAAGTCGACCCAATTGCCCAATGGAAGTTTGGACCAGGGCCAATCCAGGATCCGTACGGGTTGGAAATAATGGGTAGAGTCCTGAGGACACCAAGAGAGGGGGATAAGAAAGCGGTCGGACCTCAGGATGGGGATAGGGTTATTTCCTGTGAAGTTCTCCAGGTTGGAGAACACGGGAATGAGGCAGTGTCCGAGGACACGAGTTACTAGTGAGACTTTTTGGGATAGCTGAAGAGTCGCGAGGTCACTTGCTAATTTCTGTGCGAGAGCAGCTCCTGGGTCATCGAAGTGTAAGTTAAAATACCAGAGAATGGTGAAATTTGTAGGGTTGCTGGCTATGTTAATAGCTTTTTCTATCAAAGCTTTACACAAGGTGCCTGCTGCACCTGGGGTTCGATAGATCAAAATGCCAGTGAGCGAGAGAAGAGAGGTGAATTCTATTGACAATTGCACTTTCTCACAGTCAGGTAGAGTATTTCCTATTAGGCGACAGATGAGGTGATCTTTATTTAAGATCGCAATTCCCCCGCCCTTGCCTGTTGTTCTATCCACTCTTTGTATCAGGTAACCCTGAGGGAGTGTTTGCACAATGTCAGGCTCTGAGCTCGTGTTGAGCCAGTTTTCCGTTAAGAATAAGATCTCTGGAGCCTGGGCTTGTAACAACATAGAAATTTCTGTGGTGTGTTTGGGTAGGGATCTGCAGTTCAGAAGGATGATTTTGTAGGAGGTCTAGGGTAAGGAGGGGTTGGTGAATAGGAGGGAAAATGTGAACGGGCAATGAGGGCATTTTGTGGTTGAGGTTTCACCTAGCATGTGGTGATAGCAGTTAGGTCTGAGAGTGCCATTTAATTGATGGCTTTAATAATGGTAGTGGCCTGGGTGAGGAGATCCAGGGGTACGGGCACAGACGGGCGCAGACAGGCTTTCCTTTAGCGCGCCAGTGGCGCTCACGCTGTGCGCGTATGCTGCGTGGTTGCGTCATCAGGCATTTTTAAGCAGCTTTTTTTCGGACGCCAGGAGCAGTAACTAGACCGCTGCCCCGTGCGCCTAGAGTGCCAAAGAGGAAGTGGTGCACGGACCCTCCTACCTCTTGAGCATTGAACACAGCTCTTCTGGGTGAGGGGACACCGCATGAACAAATGGCAGTCTAAAGGTGATTCAATTCGGTAAAATGTGCTAACAACAATAGTTAAAATGCGCAAAGCAAAGTAGCAGCAATAGAATGATTTTTACGAGGGTTCCGAGAAACTGGTCAGCCTGGGCGCACTCGCATCAACAGGCGTTTTGAGGCAGCTTTTTTTCCAACGCCCGGAGCAGCAACCAGACCGCTGCCCCGTGCGCCTAGAGTGCAGAAGAGGAAGTGGTGCGCGGACCCTCCTGGCCCTTGAGCATTGAACACAGCTCTTCCGAGTGAGGGAGTACGTGTCAACAAATGGCAGTCTAAAGGTGATTCAAATCAGTAAAATATGCAAACAACAATAGTCAAAATGCGCAAAGCAAAGTAGCAGCAAGTGGCAAACAGTGTGGCGATAATATTTGTTTTTAAGATGTATTAAATTAATAAAACATTTGTTGTTTTGCTGATCTCAAAATCACCCCAGGAGCTCCACCATGTGGGAACTGGGGTTCTGACCCCATGGTTTGAGACTTGTACCCAGACGCTGCAGGTTTTACGAACAGTGCATTGCCAGAGGACTGCTGTGCTGCCAGGAGGAATCTCCATTTGGGACTCTTTGCTTTGTTGTGCTGATCTGCTTGGATGCAGGGCTACTGGAGGAACTACCACTCTCACAAGTAACTGTATGTACGGACCTCAGCACTTCCCTTTTTAGACAGCGGGTGTTGAGCACTTTCTCACTCCCTAAAGCAGCATAAATCCCTGAGGATCAGAAGGCCTCAAAATCACTGTGCCTGCGAGGGGAGCCAAGTTTGGTGATGTGGCACATGCTGGAGCTTCTCTGCTGCCTCATGCTGCTCACCCAACTTCTGCTCATGACTGGTAATTGCCACAGCGGGTGGTATTAGAAGACAGCAGCTTCAAGAGAAAGCTGTTAAGCACCTTCGAGTCGCATTACTTAGCAGCCATTAGTGAGCCAGGCACACAATGTTCAATAGCCCGGCTCCGCCCTTTGAGTATCACAGTTTGTGCCCAGCCTGAGGTTTAGAAGGAGCAGTCCCTGTCCCTGTCCCTGAAGCCGCTAGTATTTCTGCAAGCATCTCTGGGAGGCGGGGATACTGCTGACGCCAGTGACAGCCATTCTGAGGAGGGGCTGCATTCGCAAGAGAAGTTGCCACCTCTGGTTTTCCCTGGTGGGAACAAGACTACTGTGTGTCCTGCTTGCCTTCCAGCAGGAGAACCCCAGCTGCCATGAGAGGTACTGTGAACAAGGGCCCTGGTGGGAGGAAGCTTGTGGGAGTAGACCTGCGCTCCAAGGCCATTACTCCTGCAGTGCCGCAGGAGGTCCTAGGGGCCTGCACAGCTTCCATGTGCCCCCCTAAAGTACTGAAGATGAGGGGGCTGGGGGAGCCATGAATCTGTCCAGTGCTCCTCCATTCCTTGGCAAGAGGCACGCCCTATCAAATAGTTCTCTTGGGGGCATCGGTGGTGACTCGACTGGCCCCCAGAAGGCTCCGGACTCACCTGACCTTGAGTCATTACTCTACAGGGTACACCTCTGTGGAGGATGCCAAGAAGATTAGGAGACTACACCTGAGACAGACTTTAAATGCATGTGACTACCTGGGGGTGATCTCAAGGTCCCAGTTTACTTTTCCTAGGGGAGTTCTTACAGTGCCTCTGTGAGACCTCACAGCAAGTACCGGAAAACATTTAGTAGGTGCACTGGTGCTTCTGGGCCCTACATGTTGTGTTTGAATGCAATCAACGTAATAGGGCTCACCAGGGCCGGTTTTAGCACTGGTGGTGTCGGGTACGGCAATGTTTATTGGTGCCACCCAATGACCACCTCCGCCACAGATTCCCTAACTACCACATTTTAACCGTGCAGGTCAAGTCTCCATTACCACTCTCTCTCTCCTACATTTAATTTGTTTTATAGTGCCACTCATACCAGTGTGGTGTGTCAGAGCACTTTTCATCAGACACACTACACAGGGACAATCATCATCAATACTGGTAGACAGAATAGTTTATTGGTATGTTTCTGGAGAAGCACAAACTCAGAGTTTAAAATGTAACTCCATGGTTGGGGGTTCTCTTTAACAATAAGAATTGATTTCTATTCAAATGAACCCTTTTTCCAACATTAGAATAATGAAATTCTGGGGCAAAAATCATAACGTTCTAATCTATACCTTGTAGTTTGCATGCAGCTGTTTGATGACGGTTAATAGCTCATTGTTCTATGTTAGGGTTTTAACTTATAAATTACAAGTAACAAAAGGATCTCTCAGACAAAAACAGTAACCAACTGACATTTACATTATCTGCACTCTATGATCTGCATGGTAAGTGTTCTTTGTAGCAGGCATATTAACCCAATGTGCTACCTTACCAGGAGTCAAAACATCCACATGACAAACCTCGGATCTCTCTCTAGGAAGAACATTAATCACCGGAGTTATCTTGACTTTTTTTATGGCCTGAAATTGCTGTACCATAATATAGTTCAAACATGATGTCCCCACCCAAAGTCAGCACCCAGTGCAGTGGCAACACCGCCCTAGAGCCGGCACTGGGCTCACTGAAATTAACAGGCCTATATGCTCACCGTAATATTAGATGGTTTACCCTAGGCATACAAATGACATGGAGTCGAATAGAAGACCTGGACAACCTCCTCACCTGCATTGCGCACTGTTCTTAACAGGGCTATGTATATTTATTTCTATGAGTGCAATTAGATATGTATTTTTTCTCCATAGAATGTAATTGTGACATGGAGTTTATCTAGTGGGTTGTAAGTACAATCCACACACTTGCTGCATGTCCTAGTGTGCATACATGCGTCTATCGGTTCTAAAGAAAGCCATTTGGGGGGCGATGCTAAGATGGCGGCCTGACCAGACGTGTCCTGCGAGGCTCCCCGGCCCTGAATCCCAAATCGCCCTTTTAACCGAGTGATCTGCCCCTTAAAATCACGTATTTTACAGCCGGGGGTGCAGCGCCCTGCCCCGGTGCTCCTCACCTTTAGATCTGAGCTACGTCGCCCACTGGAGCTGTGGGGTGTACAATGAGAGCTCCCGCCGGCGTGAGGCAGAGAAATGGCGGCCGTGGTGCTCGGCACCTGGAGTGACTCCTGCACCCTGCGGTCTGGTACAGCGCGAGTGGAAGGACGCGTGCCGCCACCGCCACCCTCAGTACAGCGGGCAGATGGACCCGGGCTTCCCGCGGCCGACGCACGGCCGAGGCTGACAGTGGTAGTGCCAGTTGGCGGCCAGGAGGGCTGCTGCGCCACTCGATCCCCCGGCCTAGGGCCTAGCTTCCAAGGAGGACGATGCGGAGCGGCGGCTCCTGCACCCCGAGTGGGTGCGGGCCCTTCAGAGAGACATCGGACCCCCCGGCCTAGTGAATACCGGCTGATCTCGTCACCTGGAGACTGGGCCTGTGCAGAGGTGGGCAGGATAGACGGCGGCGGAGACGGAAAACAGGGCCTCAGTTCCGGGGACCAGGGGTCCGGGACATACGGGGTTGCTGCGCGCCAGTGATCGGGCGGCCATACGCACTAACAGCCTGGTGACTGATCCCGAGACCGACAGGAGAGACGCCGTGCCCCCAGCTTGCTCGACCTCTCAGGCGGAGCTCTGAAAATCGAGGCCCAGGCTTCCCGCCTACTGTGAGGGTACACCGGCGGCCGCTGACATAGCACCATATCCACACCGGAGTGATCACCACCCACGCACTGGCGGCCCGCCCTGAGGGACATCCAACGGGCGCTACTTACACTGGGGCCCGAGCCCGGACCCACTCCGAGGACCATTGGACTCCTCTTCTACGGCTGACCCCTCGATGGTCAAACCTCGCACTGGAGGCCCCCGGAAGAGAATGGAACACCCTTGAGGACGCAACGCAACGGCAGTGGCCCCTCCGGGCCCAGCATCCACCCCGGCGGGCCGGCCGCGGGAGTTACAGGCCCGAGCAGGGAGCCCCTACACCGTGAACTTCGGCGCGGACACCGGGGCATTTGCTCATTGATCGCGGGGGCATAACGGACCCGGACTGGCGCTGACCAGCTCTCAGCCCTTCCGAACGGGCAGGAATACTTGACGGCCCCCCAGTGGCTCAGGCATAACAAGTTCTCAGACTACGACACCAACCCACGGGCCTAGCGAGTCCTGTCCCCGACATCGCCGTGGTGATACCCGCAGCCTCCCGGAGTGCCCCACCCGAACATTAAGCGATTACAAAACTCCGGCGACATGGCTAACACGGGGCGCAAAGGGTCCCGCAACATTGTGGACATGCTCCACAAAAACGCACCAAAAGGAGAGAAGGCCCAGGTAACATCATCCCGAAGGCGCCTGTCAGCCCCCAAGGCCAGGATGATCAAACTGCCCCATAACAAAAGCCTTTCTTGCCTCCCTCTTTAATACCCTGAGGGACGACTTTCAAGCCCTGAAGCAGGAACTGGCGGGGGAGCAGCGAGAGCTCCGCCGGGATGTGGATGGCCTGGGGGAGCGCTTGGTAGCGGTGGAGGAAGCGGACCAGACCCGCAGGATGGAGGTAGAACGGCTGCAACAGGAGATCCTCCGTCTTCAGGAACAACAGGTAGACCTACAAGCGCACTCGGAGGATCTTGAGAACCGCTCTAGGAGGAACAACATACGGGTCCAGGTAGTTCCGTTGAAGTCCGAGGGGAACAGCGTTGTCGACTACCTGCAGGAGCTGTTCCGAGAGATCCTTGGGGAGCCCGGTGAGTTTGACATTCGTATTGACCACGCACATAGAGTCGGACTAGCGCGACGAGCACCGGCTCCTCCCTTACTGGCTTTCCTCCCCTATTTTTCACTGAAGGAACGCATTTTGAGAGAGGCCCGATCGAAACAACCAATCCATTTCAGAGGAGACCCCATGGGCCTCTTCCAGGACCTCTCCGCCATTACCCTGCAGAAACGAAAGGCCTTCAGAGTTGCCACGAACTTCCTAAGGGACAACGGAGTGCCATACTCCTGGGGTCACCCGTTTCGCCTTATTTTCAAGTGGAAGGGGTCACTACACCAACTCAGATCACTCCGAGACACATGTGCGTTGCTGGGCATTGAAATGCCGGAGGAGGCTGGATCTAAAGAGGCCTCCCCAAGTAGGTCACAGGACGGGCCCGCACGACGCTCCAGAGATGGGAGGCAGACTGTGCGACGACGACGATCCCCCAGGTCTCTTCCGAGGCCTGACCCCATCACGGCCGCTCAAGAGCGAGAGGCGGCGGTACAGGAGGTGGTTGACAACACAGCGACCAAACTGTAAGGTGTTATTATCAAGGGTATGCCTTCATGCTGTAGATCTGTCTGGGGGGAAGGGCGGGGGAGCCGCTGAGTCAGCCGCTGCCACGTTACCCTCCACATTGACACTCTACGGACCTCAACTCTGTTCCGGTAGGCCCGAGACTATGAGTAGTTTTTTGCGGGGTTGCTATGGGAGGGACTGGTTGGGGGGCGAGGGTGGTGGGGGAAGTTGGTTGATGTTGGGGTAAGAGATTGGGGGAAGATGGGTTGGGGGGTTGGTCAGGTTGGGGACCGGGTTGGGGGGGAGCTCGAGGAGGGAATCAGGGTGGGCCGTCCAGTGCTCTCTGCAGGTCTCAGATCCCTGGGATGCAACTCTGCGCCGCCCACCACCAGGGCGGGGAAACAGCGTTTTAGACCCTACTATTATACATGCCACCTACGACCTTTAAGGTTCTGACCCTTAATGTCAGGGGATTTAATAACCCAGTAAAACGGCGTGCAATACTGTCCCACTTGGAAAACACCCAGGCAGACATTTGCTTATTGCAAGAAACTAATCTGCTATCACGCGGCTGCCACCGTCTCCGCTCCCACAAATTCCCGACTCAATTATATTCCTCTGGACACAACAAGACTGCAGGGGTAGCGATTCTAGTGGCACCACACTTTAAGGGGGAGCTTCTACACAAATGCGCAGAACAGAAGGGGAAGCTGCTAGCTTATCGATTTAGGCTAGGGGGCCTCACGTTTACGGTTGGGTCCCTATACAGCCCTAATGAGAACCAGGATCAATTTTTCCACTCGGCCCTAACTGACATTGCGGACACACCAGATAGGCATATTGTACTCGGGGGGATTTCAACATGGTCTTTGACACAGCTTTAAATAGGTCTGCCCAGCGCACCCCCCAGGCGGGAGCATTCTCGTCTGGGAGTAGGGATAGGATAGAGGAACTGGATCTTCATGACCTCTGGCGCCGTACACATCCCTGAGATATGGAATATTCGTACTACTCCAATGCCCATAAAACATATACCAGGTTGGACCATCTCCTGGTCACGGGGCCAGTGTGTGCGTTGGCCACCGTGACGGAGATCGGAGTTATCTCCCTATCGGATCACGCGGCAGTTTCCACCTCAATCCAGTTACCGCCGATGACGCATTCCTCCAGGGTCTGGCGTCTCCGAGACACTCTATTGCATAATAAAGCGGTGATAATGCGCATCCAGGGCGCTGTCCGCGACTACCTATCTCATAATGCCTACGACGTCACCTCCTTGGCGACTCAATGGGCTGCCTTGAAGACAGTAATCAGGGGAGAATTCCTGGCCCTTTCCTCTGCCAAAAACAGGGAACGGCAATGCAAGCGAGACAAGCTCACCCAGCGAGATCGCGAACTGGAATAAATGCACCAGTGCACGGGGGCTCCCAGAATCTGGAAGCAACTTAAAGTGGCGAGGAAGCTCCTGACGGCCCTGGACATGGACCGGGCAGAATATGCGGCACTGCCACTGCGGCACGCCTACTATACCGGGGGGGGGACAGGTGTGGCCGTCTCCTAGCAAATGGGCTTCGGGCTGCGCGCCAACGACAATTGGTGAAAGAGCCCTCCGGGCCAGACAGGGCCTCGATCACAGAGGATACCCAGATAGCGGACACCTTCCGCAGCTTTTATGCAGCTCTTTACACGGGTAGCCCTTCGGACGACCTAACGGTGGCGGAATACCTCGACTCGGTCACTCTCCCTTCCCTGACTCCATCACAGGCGGAACATTTGGACAGGGATATCCGCATCGAGGAAGTGATTTCCGCCATTGCTAAACTCAAACATGGAAAGGCCCCATGACCGGATGGCTACACGCCCCTCTTTTACAAAACATTCTCTACGACGCTGGCGCCGATTCTCACTCGCCTATTCAACTCCTTTTCTGCACCGGGCGCCATTCGGCCTGACCTTCTACGAGCGTCCCTCACGGTCATCCCAAGCCGGGGAAAGATAGAACCAAGTGCAGCTCTTACAGGCCAATATGGCTCCTGAATCTGGATCTTAAGTTATATACTGGGATCCTTGCGGCCCGACTATCCCCCCACCTGCCGGGATTTATAGACCCGGACCAGGCAAGGTTTATTCACCGGGCGGCAGACGGTGGACAACACCAAAAGGATCGTCCACCTCATAGAAAAGGCTTCCCGAGTTCCCGGGGAGAGGTTATTGCTAGCGGTCGACGCTGAAAAGGCGTTCGACCGGGTACATTGGCCGTACCTAGAACGGGTCCTTGCGAAAGTCGAGGTTTGGGGACAAATTCCGCTCCCTCATATTTAATAGTTACAAATTCCCTATGGCAGTGGTGAGAGTGAACGGTTGCAGCTCGCAGAGCTTCACCATCGAGAGAGGTACGAGACAGGGGTGCCCGTTCTCGCCCTTACTCCTTGCCTTATATATGGAACCATTTGGTCAGCGGATCCGCCAGACACCGGCAGCAATGGGGGTGAAGTTTGGTGGCTTCACCCACACCATAAGTCTATATGTGGACAACGTCATATTGTCCTTGGAGAATCCGCGAACGGCCCTACCGGCCTGCATCGCGGAGATGGATATCTTCGCATAGGTAGCGGGATTTAAAATGAACCTGGATAACTCCGTACCTCTAGATCTGTCCCTCGCGCCTACTACCAAAACTTATTTGCAGGACCTCTTCCCTCTTCAATGGTCGTCAGATCATGTACCATACCTGGGGATCCAACTGGCCCCTACCTTGCCGGCTATGGTGAAAGCCAACTATGCTGCACTTCACGGGAAAATACAGGAGGAGTTGAGATGCTGGCGGCATGGCACCCTGTCTTGGCTGGGTAGAATTGCCGCCATAAAAATGACCGTCCTTCCCCAAATCCTTTACCTATTCAGCGCTACCACTACAGCCACCTGTGGGCTGGATTCAGCAAACACAGGCAGACCTCTCGCGCTTTAACTGGCAGGGCCGAAAACCCAGACTCAAGAGGACACTGTGCACGCAGGCCCCGGAGGCTGGGGGGCTAGGTATACCAGATCTGCGCAAATACTTCCAGGCAGCACAGCTACGCTATCTAGTGGAGTGGAGCAAGTGGGAATCGATAAGCGCTGGCTCTTACAGGACCAAGCGGTGGCAGGGCGCCCACTTCAGGAAATACCCTTCCTGCGCAAAGCCCATCGGCCCGCCAACCTGTATGCCTCATTTATCACGAGGGTTAACTTGAAGGTCTGGGATGCCACTAACTCCATACATGAGCTCACCACTTTCCCTTCACCACTTACACCACTGGTCGATAACCCCGATTTCACCCCGGGGCTCGACAAGGGAGCCTTTACACACTGGCGACCCGCGGTGTGTTGCGTTCTTTACCAAATGTCATCATTCCCTTCTCGTTCATCAAACAGGAATACACACTGCCAGAGACGGAACGGCTGTGCTACATGCAGGTCCGTCACTGGGCGTTGCACACCCAGGTGAGAGAAACGGCAGATAGGAAACTCCTACCCTACGAACAGTGGCTTATATCCCGCACTTCAGATGCCAAATTGATATCAGACCTATATAAATTCTTGCAACCGCCACTAACACACCTTCACAACCCAGGTAGGGAGCTCTGGGAACGAGAACTGGGTAGATCATTGAGTAGTAAGGAATGGGATCAAATCTCATACAGGTCCCGACACTCAGCATACCACACGGGGCTTATGGAAACTCTTACCAAGGTATCTACTTACTGGTACTACAACCCAGAACGGATACATGAGATGGACCGCACAATGTCCAGCATGTGTTGGAGGGAATGTGGGCACATAGGCACATTATCGCACATTCTGTGGGACTGCCCGCTTCTACACTCTTACTGGAAGCAGGTCCTCGATGACGTGGACACTCACTTTAAGACCGAGTTACCTCGCTTCCCCGCTTGCATTCTACTGGGTCTCCCCAACAGCCTGACATACCCCTTGCACTCCCGTAGGGCCGTCATATTGCTATCGCCCTGGACTCTGCGGTGCAGAATATCCTTACACATTGGCGCACTTCTACTATCCCTTCCCTTACGGGGTGGTTACACAGGCTGTGGCATGTACTGGGAATGGAGAAGTTGTCCCTTGCCCTAGCCGGAGACATAGATCAATTCGACGAACTTTGGCAGCCATTCCACTCCCTGTCGGCCGCTGAATTCAGAGAAATTACCTGCCCGAGATATCTTCGCCTATTACGGCTCACTACACCTGAAGGGAAGGATTCCTGAATGGGGTCAGAATGGGAGGTCCCTACATGCTGGGAACGGGGAGAAATGGGGTAGGCTAGGCCCTAGCACTGGACGGGGGGAGGGGGGACGAGTGGGGAAGGGGTGTTGGGGGTTTGGGGAGGGGTTTTTTCTAGAGGTAGATTGTTCCTTTTGTGCAGCACTGACTATACCAATATAGCTCTACTAGCTGGACTACATTTAAACTGTCACCAGGAGGGCCTCCGAGCCTTACGCATGCCTCTGGCCGTTGCCGGTACACATCACCTATGCAATGTATGTTCTGTCTCTTTGTGCTGCCTCAATAAAAATGATTTAAACTTAAAGAAAGCCATTTGATCCTACCAGGCACATTAGAGCATGGGGAAACAATATCCAACTTTGGAATTGATATATTGATGATATAGAAAGGCAACAGAGAATCTATGCTTTCCTTCCTAACAGGGATCCCAACCTGCGTTTCACCCACACAGACAGCAAGGATGATATCACCTTCCTGGATGTTACAATTTATACAGAGAATGAGAAACTGGAAACATTCAATAGATTCCACCTCAGAGCTCTCAGGGAATACCTCCCATACGGCCAGTTTCTCAGATTAAGAAGAAACTGTTCCAAGAAAACAGATTTCCAAACAGTCGAGAGGCCTTATGATAAAACTGGAAGACCAAAGCTATCCAAAACAAATTTTCAAGAAACTTTACAAAAGGGCAAACAATCAGAACAGAGAGGGGCTCCCGGAACCATCCAATATTAAAAGTAATAACACCATCCCGCTCACATGAGTGATAACTTACAATACTGTCTCTAACAAAATGAAGAAAATTGTCAATAAGAACTGGTGAATCATAACTACAGGAAACCTGAACTGTGAAAATATCCTGGTGGCTTTTAAGAAAGCAATGAATTTAAAATACAATCTGGTGAAAACCAGACCACAGCCAAAGAAGAATGAAGAACGACCTACAGTACGCAACATGTGGGGCCTTCCAGAAGTCATGGGACATTTTGTATGTGGAAATTGCAGTATCTGCCACTTAACCAAAACAACTAAAATGCTGGAGCTGGAAACCGGAAAAACATGGACCTTACTGAAACACACTAACTGCAATACAATCAATGTGATCTACCTTTTCATCTGTAGTTGTGGCCTCCAGTATGTGGGAATGACAACTAGAAAAGTAAAAACTCAGATAGGAGAACATCGGAGCAACATAAGATGCAAAAGGAATACCACACACCAAATGGATCATTTCATTAACTTGGGCCACACCCCTAATGACCTAACATGGTACGTCCTTGAACAGCTGGAAAGTACAGAAGACAACATAGAAAGACTTCTCTTTGAAAAAGAACAAAGATAGCCCTATTGCATGTCCACTCATAAAACAGTACTAAATGACAATATCCCTTGAAACAAGGTACTATGAAAAGAAACACGTATCTGGAATGTTTGGCCACTACACCACACATACAGAGGCACATGACGCCTGGTATGGAAACATGTTAGACAAAAGATGTGGAGAACGGTGCTCCCAATTGATGCCCTGGCTTGAGGGACCTGGTGGTTGCAGCCTGCCGGAATCATAGCGGGAGACCAAGCGGAAGGCGGAGCTAGACGGAAAGCGGAGACTGACAGGAAGTCCCAGGAGATGACTGGCTACTGTTGGAAAAGGATCTGTGAAATTAAATGTGGTGCCTCAAAGTGTTGAGAGAGATGGCACATGGCAGCAGATACGGCGCGAGTGAGGCAGCGGGTCTCACTACTCGAGGCCCCGGCTGAGTGGCCCTCTGGGCCCCATGTAATCGATCGGTGGCCAGGTGCTTCGGGACTGCTTGGAGGGGCAGGGGGGGCCCGCTACCCTTCATCAACGTATAGCCCTCATTTATAAGGCCAGGTACACTACTCAAGTCCCCCGCGCTCCGTAGGTAGAGGGCATACAGAAGGTGGGGCTGTGTGGCGCAGAGAAGTCTGCTGCCTGTCTGGCCCTCCAGAGTGGACTTTGGCGTCTTCCAGACAGTACTAAAAGTGGCCTGCACACCTTGGGGTTGGCACCTTTGCCCCAGAATACGGTTGCCAGGACCCTTGACTATGTAACCAAGAAGCCTAAATTGACAGCCATAAGAGACAAGTTGACTCTGTCTGGAACCACAGCTGGATGATCACAGGGACCGCTGGACTAGGTTTGGTTTCCACGCATGGAGAGGACTGGTTAGTGGCCCTCACTAGGATGCAGGGTGCCTCCACAGAGGGGGTAAGTCTCCCCGGGTGCCAGTCTGGAACGATCAGCGTTGGAGCCACAGATACAGTGATGGGACCTGGTTTCTCTCAGGTCCTAACTAGCCATAGTCAGGTTTGCCTCATATCCCACGGCAATGGTAATCTGGAGCTAGAGTTCTTGCTTGGGGTGCTTGGACTTAATTGGGGGGCGAAGGCAGAGGTCTCAGAGGATTTGCCCAGGTGGGTGATGGTGTCGCCATACCTAATAAAGTAGACAACAGGAAATAGCCAGAATCACCCTAGAGTCTCTTCTGGCCTCCGGTTTGTCGTTTGCATACATGGTGATGGGGGAAAGGGGTCCTAAAGCAAACACCCGGAAACAATTGGCTAAATTTGCTTGGTTCAAGGCCGGTGATAAAGGTGAACTGCAACAGGGGGCGGAGCCAACGATACATGACGTTATGGTGGCGATTAATGGAGTACGTACCTCACTGGATTCGGTTACGGTGGAAGTTTCTCTCATAAGGGCAGACTTTAGGAAGGAGGACAAGAGAGTTACGGAGCTCAAAATATTAACTACTGCTTTGCAAACTGATATGTCGGAGCTCCAAACGCAGGTGGTTGAACTGCAAAAGAAACAGGAGCCAATGGCACAATAGCTGGACGATTATGAAGGCCGCGCACGCCTTAACTATATACGCATTTTGGGGGTTCCGGAAAGGGCCTGGGGGGACAGCCACAGACCTCTACGTAGAAGACCTAATCACAAAACACCTCAATCCTAAGACACTGTCCAGTTATTTCTCAATTGAAAGGGCTCACAGGGTGACAGGAGGTAGTCCTAAACCAGGAGACCCTGCAAGGCCCCTCATAGCCCAGGTGTTTAACTACCGGGACAGAGACATTATCGAGATCCAGTCCCCCTCTTAAAGTTGACAACCATGAAGTTGCCTCCTTTCCAGACTTCACGGCCAAGGTTCAGGCCCAGCTTTCAGGCAGTGAAAAGGGAACTTTGCGACCGTGAAGTAAAATATGCAATGCTCTTTCCAGCAAAGAGTGGAGTCGGACGGTAAAAAGTGGTTCCTTGAGTCATCGGAAGAAGCCTGGGACTGGATGGAAGGATGGAGCAAAGCAGAGAGCCAGAGACAAGATCGTACTGGCAGATCGTGCCAACAGAGAGGAGGCCGTACGGAAGTGCTTGGAAATGGCTTTGCGGAAAGTGGAGGTCAGACGAAGGAGCAGGAATAGGACAACCCTTGAGGAAATCGGACTGAGTTGAAACCCCGCTGGCAGAGAAAGTATGGTGGGGAAGGCACAGGGTTCCAGATACTACCTCATGCATGATACTGGTGGTGGGCGCTGGTGGTTTGGTAAAGAAATGCGGGCCTAATTGGTATGCTCCACTGAGACTTGAGTAATCGCATATTGTGGATGGCAAATCTAATAAATTGTGATATGTGTATGCGAGGAGGGGGACTGACTAACCCCATGCATTTTCTGCATTTTTGGGAGGGAGAGAGGCATGGGCGGGGGCGGGGGGAGATTGGGAGGAGGGGTTTGTTTTTGCGATAATTTGAACTGTAGATGTAGTGTTTTGTTATATGACAGTCTTCATGCTGGTTCTGGAAGTGACGGACGCACGCACGGAAGAGTTGCTCTCCTTCACTTGGTGCACCATGACATATTTGCCTTATTATTGACCTATCACATCGTAGATACTTCCATGTTATGGGATGGGGGTTGATAGGGAATTAGTGTTTCTGTCTTGGGACGTTAACGGGATGGGTGACAAAATAAAACGGGGCATTGCCCAACACTATCTGAAGAGACATTCCCCAGACCTTGTACTGCTGCAAGAAACCCACCTGGTGGAAATAAAAGCAAGGCCCTCAATAGGTGGGGATACAACACCTGGTCCATGCAGGTTATACCACTGGTTCCAGAGGTACGTGTATCCTGGTTAAAAAAAGCACGCCCCTTATTGTACATAATGGGCAGACCCGGGGGGGCGATTTGCTATGGCCAAAGCCCAGTGGGAGGGATGAGCTCTCAATGTTATTTCCCTCTACCTGCCACCGGCACTGGGTAAGGTGGCCTTGGCGGATCTGGGTAAAGTATTGACCGGACTCCCTGATGGTGCCTTGATTATGGGTGGGGATTATAATATGACTATGGACGATATGATTGAGAGACACCCACAAAGGGGCTAGACCGAATGACCTTATGGCAGAATTCACCACATTAATGGGGTTTTCAGACATGGGGAGGGAATTTCAAATGACAGATTCCCAATATACATACTCAAGTGTGCACGGCAGTCTTTCCCGTATTGACTACTTCCTAACGTACACGGCCTCGATAGGTAGTTTTAGACGCCCTCAGACGTTACCCAGAGGTATCTCGGACCATTCCCCATTGAGTTTGAATTTACTCATGGAGAGCGGCAGGGGCATATCACTATAGTTATTAACCCATGGCTGTTGAAAATACCTGACATAAAAGAGGAACTATGGGGCATATTATAAAGACCTGCAATACAATTATCGCCGCTTTAGCAGCAGGAAATTGCCGCTGAAACTGAGATAATGGGCTTGATAATACACCCTTTTGAATTCCCATAGCAGCCCAGGTTAACACCAGAACCTGTTCTGTTTTTGGAATTCACAAGGACCTATTATCAAGCCTATTATCGACGTTTTAGCGGCAGTTTCCTGCCAATAAAGGGGCGATAATTTTATCGCAGGCCTTGATAATATGCCCCTCTGTGTCCAAACAGGGAATTATTTTAGGGAAAATCTTTGATCAGTGGACTAGCACAAACTATATGGGAGGCATATAAGGTGGTTTAAAAGGGGCATACCCTGTCACTGAAAACGAGGTATATGGCGAAAAGGCGCCAGATATTGGTTCAGCTGGAGAAGGAGCTCCAGGGGCTAGAGCAGAGCACGCAAATAATGCCTCAAGCAGTACACAGCATAGATTGACCCTGAAACAGGATGAATACAGACTCAAGGCGCACAAACACATAATGGCTACACATCGTGCCATCCAACATAGGTTGTACGAACTGGGGGACAGGGCCGGAAAAACCCTGGCTTGGTTGGAAAGGAGGAAGCAGGGTACAAGGTGGGTGCCTCGACTAACATTGCCTAGCGGGTAGGTCATCAATCATCCTGAAGATATCGCGGAGGCATTTGCAGATCACCTCGAAAGAGTATATTCTTCTTCCACTACATACACAGCAGAAGACTCGAGACCAGCTTCTTGTAGATAGTGACGTGCCATCTCTCTCAGAGTTAGATAGAGAAGCGCTAGACGAGGACTTGACAAATGGAGAAATCCCAAAAACCATTGGTCAAATTAAGTCTGGGAAAGCGATGGGATCAAATGGTACCCCAATTAAGTTCCTCAAGGCCATGGCCTCTTAGGTAGTCCCGCACATATGGGCTATGCACGAGAAAAGCTATGAGAGGGGGCGTCTGCCAGCAGACCAACGTATAACTAGTATTGTTGTTATCCACAAGACTGGGAAGTCAGTGGACGATTGTGGCTCATACAAGTCTATCTCATTGATTAATGTGGAGGCAAAGATCTTGGCGAAAGTTCTTGCCACAAGACTTGGGACAGTGATTTCCCCCTTGGTACACCCACATCAGTCTGGTTTTATGCCAGGACGAAATGCCACTCATAAAATACGTCGACTCCATAATGTGATGGCGCGCAGGGAATTTATAATGGAGGACGAAGGTATACTGTCCTTAGATGCCTCCATGGCATTTGATTCTATAGAGTGGCCATATGTATTTGAGGTTCTCACTAGGGTCGGACTGGGCCCTAAATTTATAGGATGGGTGAAACTGTTATACACTGACATACAAGGACAGGTAAGAGTTAACAATTATACATCCCGGGCATTCACGCTAAGAAGGGGCACCAGCCAGGGGTGTCTACTGTCTCCACCGCTTTTCACTGCTGTTCTCCCTTAAGCTGGAGCCCCTGGCGGCCTGGATCCATTGGGATGTGATGGTGCATGGTCTGCGATGGTCGGTGAAATATAAAGACAGAATATCCCTATATGCCGATGACATCTTATTGCACCTTGCCTCCCTATACAAATCCATACATTCTATTCTGAATATCTTTACAAACTTTGGGGAAAACTCGGGATATGCAATCAACTGGGGCAAGTCTGTGCTGTTTGTGCTGCATGGACAAACTCTCCGCCTCCCCAAAGACTGCACATTAGTAATTGCTGTGTAAGGATTTAAATATCTATATATCTTTGGTACATTGGACCCGGCCCTATTCTATAGTCATAATTTGGCAAACCCGTTGGCCAGATTGCGAGTGGACGTAAAACACTGGAGGTCACTGCCTCTATCTTTGGTGGGTCAAGCTGCTCTTTTTAAGATGCTGCCACTCCCGTGATTTTTGTATATTCTCCAGAATTTCCTACACTGAATCCCAGATGCGCACTTTCTGGCGGTGGAGGGGGAGGTACGAACATTGTTGTGGGATGGAAGGGCCCTTAGAGTGGCATTTCAGAAATTAATAAAAGGGTGGTACGACGGGGCGATAGCATTGCCAGACCTCAGGCTGTATTACTGGACCTCTCAGCTGGTGGCTGTGAATCATTGAATGTACGTCCCACCGACTGAACCGGCTTATTCCCTAGATAGGTACCAGATGGATCTATCAGGTTATCTGGGTGCCCTCTATTCCCACGCTAGGAGACAGAGGTATATTGGTCCAACACTGCACAAGGTACAAATTTGGTGACTGGTAAACGCACGGTTGGGATGAGCTAACACTCTCACCAAGGTAACACCATTGTGGTACACTCAGAAACTGGGCATGCTGTGCTATCAACCGGAGTGTGATAGATGGGATATGATAGGAATCTCGGTGGTGAAGGACTTAGTTAAAAAGGGTGTGATACTCATATATGACGACCTCCAAAGGATCTATCAGATGGCTCCAGGGGAGTTATTCAGAAACTTGCAAATAAGACATGCCCTACAGGCGTCTTTCCCGAGCTGTGAGGACATACCGGAATCGTCGCCTCTGGAAGACTGTTTGCTCGATGGGCCACTGCAGTCGAAAGCCATATCCTCAACATACAAAAAAGTTGGCAATAATCTACCGGACAATTTTGGCAAGATCAAGGAGCAGTGGGAGAGAGATCTGGGACCGATTGACGAGGAAGATTGGCGATTGGCCCTTATGTCACCCAGGGAGGTGACCATCACGCTTAGATTTAGACTGATACAACTCAGGATTTTACACCTGTCATATATGATGGGGATAACCCTCGCCAAAATAGGTGCGAGACAGGATGACCTCTGTTTGAAGGGTTGCAAGCAGCCGGCTACCTTTCATCACGCACTGTGGGAATGCCTGCTGGTGCACTACTTCTGGGAGAGAGTCACAAATCATATACAGTCCGCACTAGGAAAGACGGTAGACCTGACATCGAGATTGGTCTTGCTGAACATTTGGGAAGACACTGGCCTAACTGAAATTGAAAAACAGTTAGTGACGCTGGGGCACACGCTGGTGAAAAGAGAACTGGCATGGGGTGGGGCGGAGTAACACCGCCTTCCGCATCGATATGGTTAAAAGAACTAGATAGGTGTATGATTTTGGAGAAATAAGCTTTTATAACCCAGAGATGCCTGAAGAAATGGGTCAAAAATGGACGAAATGGAATGCTTATAGGGGGGATATTTGTATATCACCAATGGTGGAGTTAGAAATGCGCAGAGATGTGGACAGAGATGTAACTTGTTAAAGTGTTTTGCTTTATCAGCCTCTATTAAATGTACCATGATGAGAGTAACCAGCTAAAAACATCTGTCGATAACATATGTATGTCTGTCACAAAGTTTCATAAATAAAAACATTTTATAAAAAAAACCTCATTAAAAACATTGTGGAGATCAACTTTTGTCCAAACTAACTTCATCCAACTAAATTATCAAAACCACACTAAACACATGTGAATAATGCACAAGGACTATAAGATCGGGGTCCAACAAATGAACACAGTGTTATGGCAGATACATCATGCAAAGACACTCAAATATCAAAATTTGTACAAAAAAATAAATAAATAAACTTTGTTAAAAACAACTTTATTTAAAAAACCTTATGCAGATCGCATTGATTAAATGTGAATAATACCATGGATCTTGGTCTGGTGACAGCGTCATATCCATATAATGAATATAATAGAATGGAACAGTATGCACATATACTTAAAATCGATATTTCCTATTGATGACAATGATGATGAAATTCTTCAATATCATCAGCCGTTCTAGTAACTTTATCGATAAATCCATCATAGACAATAAGGAGGATGGACGAGACCTTAGGTCAGGCACTCTGCCTGACCTATGCAAAATACACAACTTATACGTCAGAGTGTCAGAGCAGGCTTCCAGGAATCCCATGTAAGATGTGCACGCAAGCACAGGCAGGTCCAGGAAACAAGCAGGACTCTTCAGTATTTATATCCAGTTCCCGCAACACACAGTCAGGATGCGGGATGACGGAGGAAGAATAGGTATCAGAGGGTGAGATACTTTGATGAAGTAAGTGGGCTCTCAGAGGGGGTGAACCAGGTTTGGATCTTTGGCCGCATAACTTTCAACTCTTTACCCACTAGGATTTTAAAGGGATATCTTCTGTTACAGAGTGTGACTACAGGGTCCACCCCCTCGGCTGATCTCAGGTGGCAAGTCGCTACAGTTGCAGAAGTTAGAACTGACATCTTACTTTACTACTCATTACAATTATGTCTACCAGTGCACATACGGTGTGAATGAGCAGTCATCCTCATTTAATTTACAACTGAAGAGCAAACATATGTCAATTGACATGGTCCAGCCATCCATCCTTATGAACATTAGCCTAAGACAATAAGCGTATGCACACATTGCTAGATCAAAGAAAATGAGAAACAGATATCAAACTGGGTATATCTACCACAACTTTTTTGTAAAGAGTGTATGTGTCTTTGTGTAAAGAATGTTTTGTGTTTACCTCTGTTTACGTGTGGGTATGTCTTGTATGTCTCAAATATATTGGGAACTATATGGAAATTGTTGATAGATAAAAGGCTAAAAAACATTAGGTTTTCACTGAAAAAATGTATTTTCCTTTGGATGTATTAACAACTGTCTGGGTCATTTGGAAAGTAATTCCGACTACACAAATGACACGGAGTCAAATAGAATATCAGAACAGCCTCCTCACCTGCATTGAGCACTATTTTCAACGCTACCTATGTATATTTATGTCTATGAATGCAATTAGACTTCTGTATTTGTTCTCCACAGAACTTAACTGCACATGAAGTTTTTCTAGTGGGTTGAAAGCACAATCCACACACTTGCTGCATGTCTTAGTGTGCATGCATGCTTCTATTGATCCTGAAGAAAGCCATTTGACCCTACCAGGCACTTCAGAACATGGCTGAAACATGTAGACCAATCACAGGATATGAAGGATCCAAGTAATATCCTTCCATATCCGCCACCCATTTAATATTGAGCAATACTCTCAATAATAAAATTGAGTTTATAAAAACGAGAGTATTGAGCCAATTTTGAATCGCAACATACTTAAGCACATCTCACACACAATCACAATCTCACCCGAAAAAACAACCAGCTATGCTGTAATCAGGCGTCGTAGCAACCCTGGAAACATTCAGTGACCAGGGTGGGAACCCAATTATGAAGCATGTCACCTCCTAGGTAGGTAAGTAAGGGTTCTTTTTCAAAACCTGATGGTTTTCTAGGCAATACACACTCCAGGTACATCTTCCTAAATTCTATGTATAAGTGTGTGCCTTTTGGGCAATCCGGTCTTATTGTTTAGACATAATTACCCTAGACATTCTGCATTACTTTGTCCCTCAAATATGAATTTATCTTGAAGCAACAAAAGGCCTTTGTTAAAACAGGAACAGTAGGTTTATTTAAAAGCTGCGGCAGGGAGTACAGTTACAGAGCGGGTCTAAGGACTGATTTAAAGTACAATTGATGTGAACAAGGTTTGATACATTTCTTTGGGCATCATAAACAGTTTCTGTTGATCTTATTTTTTTATAAAGAATGCAGTTCTTGTCTTTGGAGTCACAAAGTAGGCCCCTTATAACAAATGCAGGTGGGTCTCGACCTTGCATGACATATTATGGGCCAGTAGGTAACGTGTACAGATATCCGGCATGAGGGATGCGTGATCACTGTGTGTACTGTGTGTGTTGTGTTCTGATTGGCTGGGTGTTCCTAACTTCAAGTGGCATTTGACTTATGATGTCCACCCCTTTGACAATGTGTGCCTTATTGGGGCACATCTCCCTAGACCTTTGGGGTGTTGCTGTGCCTATCTGTGGGATTGATCTGAGTTTTTTGTTTACACATTTTTTTGCCAGCTACGTGCCACTCCACCTGTGACCTATCAATCAATAACCTCAGGCCTAGGCCTTACAGCCTGCCTGACCACATATTTTTGAATCAGTGATTGCGGAAAATTCATGACGTGCAAATTTAAAAAAAATGATGCAATCTCTGTCTTATACATACATGTATCATTGAGTACATTGACTTTCCCGGGGAAAGGAAATTTCAAAGGATTTCTAATACATGTTGTTTTAAGCCTTGTAGTAATCAGGGTAAGGAGTACTATACAAATAATTGCACTTCTGATATGTTTTATGTTGTTTTAGTCTTATGGTATGTATAACATAGAAAACTATTTTTATATAATCCAGTGTGGAGTCTCTTTTGTGGTGTATTCACTGTGTTGCTGCGTGAGTGTGTTGTACAAACTCTTTACACATTGCCTCTAATGATAAGCCTGCCTGCTCTGTATAAAGCTAACAGAAGGTTAGCACAGGTTATCTTTGCTGTATACCTGACTTACCCTGACTAAAGTGGTGGGTTTTGCCTGGCTTAGGTGCATTCCCTTGTCATGAGGCACAAATCATTTGACATTTTGTATCATTTTTTCAACAGTTGAAAAAATCAATGTTTTGATGAAAAACGATGACCCTGGACCTGTTATACTGTCATATAGATACGCTTTGCCTATATGCTGTGTTAAGTTAGCATGAGCTTATTCGAAGTTTAAACGCCATTTTACCTTTCTGCTGCTTCTGCACACGACACATAACTGTTGTTTTTAGCTTTGAGCCTAGTAGAGTGTTTTGATTCACACGAGAATAATACGTTATTACTCTGATATCAGCTTTGCTTAGTGAGCTGTGTCTGTACAGTGAGTGCTGAAGCCTTCAAGGATAACTCGACACAGTGGTTGTTGTGAGGTCTGATCTTCGCACCTTCCTAGACATAACATACATGCATTGTCAGTCAAATTCTGGCTTTAGGCACGTTTTATATTACTTCACACAGAGCATACTTACACACTTTAAGGTGCTTCGCATGCAGAGAGCTGGTGAAAGATGATGTGATCCCATACCACTAGGATCTTGAGGTATGGGGCCGCCCTGCTAAAACCCAATGAGACCTTCTTAGTTATAATATAATATACTAGCTAGGGAGGATGAGAATTAGGTGTTGTTTAACCCTATTCATTTTAGCATTTTAGCATGCTGTCACCTTTTGTATTCTATGGACTAGGAACAATGCTGATTACTTTGCTTCTTATAATATGTTTGCTTGTACTAGCGAAGATACTGCGTTTGAGAACACTGCATTAGTAAATAAACATTTCAAATATGCGCGCGTCCTCATTTACTCCTTGTTCTGGATCGAAATGATTGTATAACGAATGAGTGTTCATGTGTTCCACGTTACCTGAGGTGTACTAAGTCCATGTTCTGGTTTGTCTAAGCATTGGGAGTTTGTGATGACCAATGAGACACTGTAACTAGTCTGGTAAGGGATTTTGGGTACTAAGGTGAGTTTTGGACAACCTAATTCACTGAGGTTCCAAGTTCTCTATGCACAGTTCTGTAGGAGAACGGAATCCCTGTGACATGGCGCCCAACCGTTGGTGGTCTTATTACATGCCACTTGAGTAGTACAGCATTCAGTCCTTAAAACCTTCACTATTGTTTCCGGTTAACGGTGGTGTCGGACAAACCTACCTATATTTACATAGGTCTTTTCAAGCTTGGATCTTTCTAAACGGTTTCCTTGAATTAGTACCCAGTTGTGCTACAATGTTTACTTTGTACCTCTTTTCTTTCTGTGTTGCTTAGGCCGCGGTGTACATTCCGCAACATAGTCGCATTGCGGTGCGCAATCATTTGCAGACTTATAATGTTCCCGTGGATGGCATGGCCGTGATAATGGTGGTGAGTACTGAGGTGGCTTACCCTTACGAAATTATGTAATCGTTGGTGAACTTCCCAGCTGTGAACGCAAATTCTAATGTGTTCGAGACGTACACTCCCACGGCTGTGCCACTGGAATATACTCCATATAGGGCACAGGAAATTCCTATAGATACTTGGCAGCACCGCGTTTGGTTTGATGGCGCCCTACCCTACTCTTTGACAGCTCCGAGGTTAGGTCCTTTGTCCATTCCGGGCGCGAATTGGCCTGTTTTGGCAGGATTTACAACTCATCCTCAACACGGGGCATGTACTGTAGTTGAGTTAAGATGACTACATGTGGTCGCAATTAACGTGATTAGGTCGTTAGTGCAATACATAACCCGTAATCTCCCGGGCGGGGCCCCGGGTGGTGCGGCACTTCCTGCCGGACAGGGAGGAATGAAGCTCAGTCCCGTTATGGTCAACGCTGTGATGGTCAAGCGTCCCCAGGATAAGGATGATTTTCCTTTCTGGCTTGCCGAGAAGTTTGACCAGCTTGAAGCAGTATTTCCTAACATGACTCCTGGTGAAAAACACAGGATTCTGACAATAAGCTTACCGAAAGACTTGACTCCTGAAATTGGTGACTGTGAGACCTGGGGTAGAACATTTGCAGCAGTCAATGCGAGGTGTTACAGCCTCCGTCTATGACTGTCCTGCCAACGGTCCTTAAGCGTGTTCAGGATGAGCACGGATCTGAGGCTGCGGTTGAATTGGGTATGCCCCTATGTGGCACCTTTGATGTGGTTTGCGATCTCATTCTTGCTAATGTCAAGGGGGATGCAGTGAACTTTCAGGTAGTCAATGCTTTGCAGGCGCTTCCCGATGCCGAGAAACCCCAACAGCTGGCGAGGATTATTGTGGCGGCTTATAAAACTGTGGGCCGCAATAGTAGGGGTCTCAAGCCTTTTTCTACTAAGGAGAAAAACCAACCCCTAGGGCAGAAGTCAGAGACTGACGTCCAGCCCAAGACCAAAAAACAAAATTGGCCTAAAAACAAAAGCAGGGAAAGCAACAACAACAGAAACAGGAGTCTCGTCCTGAGTCTCCATTGCCTGCCCCCCCAGAACGTGTTTATGACTTGCGCGATCGCGCGAAGATAACATCACCTGATCGATTTCAGGTTTCTGATCAACGCTCTCCTTGTTCTTTTCAGGATTCATCGGCCTCAGTGACCGGTGGTGGAGGAGGCGGCAGGGGTCGGGGTGGCCAGCAAGTATGCGACCAGCCCCGCCCGAAAGACAGTACAGGCAAGCAGAAAGGATCTACACCGAAGAGACCCCAGTTTCAAAAGAAGAAGGTCGCTGCTTTGACAGCGAGATATGCCACAGATAGTGAGAACGTGGCTTCGGAATCTGACATAGGCTCTGACCTTGGTGGACAGCGCGGCAGAGATTACCATTGTACGGGAGGCCCTGCGTCCACTACTGAAGGTGACAGCGACTGACCGTTATGTTGTGGTAAAAACAGCTGACACTAGAGTTGCTCCCCCTGACAGACTTTATGAAATAGTCCTGTTATTAGAAGGTGACATACAGCGTACCATTAAAGGGATATTTTGGGAAAATCATACGACTAGTTATGACATTTTGTTAGCGGAGGCTGACTGGCCCCCACCTTTTGTTCTCGCAGCTCCGAGAGGGGAGGAGGTAATACTCCCTAGTTTCGCGCACACAGTCTCTAAGGAGCATGCGCTGAATTTTGCAGAAGAGTGGGCTAAGACTCTAGCGCCGGCTCTGTACCGTACTCACTGTGGGAGGGATACATTTTCCCCACACCACGAAATACCTTTGCGGTCTCAGCCACAGCCTCAACCTCAATATCCCATAAGACGTGAAGCTAAGGCTTCCGTTGCGGAAATCCTTGAACAATTGGAATATCAAGGAGTCGTTGAAACATGTGTGTCACCGATGAATAACCCTCTTTTTACTGTGACCAAGCCTGACGGTTCATATCGTTTGGTGTTGGATTACCTGCATTTAAACTCGCATTGCCGTACCTGTGCAGTACAGAATACTCACGGCTCTGCCTTAGTGGATTGTCTTATGCGTAAGCGGTTTAAGACCACGCTTGACATTTCCAACGGTTTTTATGCCCACCATTTGGATGGTCTAAGTTCCCAATGGACCTCCTTTACTGGCGGCGATGTGCAAAAACAATTTCGACATTTACCTCTGGGCTATAAAATAGTCCTGGGGTATTTGCTGCCCGCATAGTCTCTCTCTTGGAGAGAATCGACCCTGATACATGCTCGTATGTGGATGACATTTATCTCACAGACGACGAACGTTGGGAGCATCTGTGTCGAGTTGACCGCTTAATTTGTAGCTTTGCGGACTTGGGTTACAAATTCAACTTTTCAAAGTCGCGCATTGCAGAGTATACAGTGTTGTTCCTGGGCTACGAGCTCAACAATGAAGGTCGAGGGTTAGCCCCTCACTCCTACAACTACAATTACAGTCTTTGCTGGGTTTTTTAAATTTCGGAAGGACATACATCCCGGAATATGCCCAGCGTATCAAGCCTTCGTATGCTTTGATACAACCTACTTTTACCAAATCATGCTGGCTTCCTGAGCACTCGGCTATTCTGCAATCTTTGCAGGCTGATCTGCTCGCTTCTAAATACTTGCTGACTCGTGACAACCACACCAACCTGGTGATAAGAATCATCCCTGGGACGGTGGGTTTCACTTACCTAACTTTTAACGAAGGAGACACAGTACCTATTGCTTACAAGTCACACTTGTACACTTCGGCTGAAATGCGATTTTCCACTGTGGAGAAAGTTTTGACGGCTGTACAGATGGCAATTCTTAAGGAACGTGCTCTGTCACAGGGAAAGCGCATGTTGGTTGTTACCCGTGTCCTGCTTTGGAGGCAGTTACGAAAGCCAGTGTACCTAATTCAAAAGCTTTGCACCCTCTGTGGATTCAATGGGCTGCTTCATTGACGTCCTCGAATGTCACGTTTATTTTTTATGCCTTCTTACGGTCGCAGGAGTTTTTGCAATATGAATTTGTTCATCCTGCTCCTTTGGCTATGCGGCCTTTGGAGGATTTCCATTGCATCATATACACTGATGGCTCGGCGCAGGTTGCGCATGGCTCTAAACACGCCTACATTTCCGCATGCGCCATTGTGGTCGGTGCCATGATGAGCGATGAGTTCAAGTCCAGAGTCGTGCACACGCAGACTCTTGGGGACTGCACCGCACAATTAGCAGAGCTTCGTGCTCTGATGCTTGCAGTGGAGTACGCTGATCCTAGTGTGACGACACTTATTGTGAGTGATTCTTACTACTGTGTTCAGTCTTACAATGAGAACTTGTTCTTTTGGATTCAGAATGACTTTCGTGATTCCAAAGGTAGCACAATAAAACATAAAATGATCTGGGTCAGAGTGGCTGAGCTTAAAGAGAAGTTGCCACTTGTGTTTGTAATTCATACTCTCGGTCATCAGCTTGTTGGAGTTCACTGCGGTCCATTTTCTCCTGATACTGCATATAAGTACATCTTAGTCGCAGTTGATTCATGCACACGCTTTGTTTGGGTCTGGCCCCACCGCAGCGCTGATTCACGGACTGTCATAAGAGATTTGCGTGTCTTTGTAGGGATTTTTGCCTGTGGTACCTTCCATTCGGATGAGGGTCCGGCTTTTGCCTCTAAGGCGTATAAGGATGCCATGTTTTCGATGGGGGTCCAAGTCAAGTTTTCGTCTCCATACAGACCTGAGGGTAATAGTGTAGTGGAACAAATGAACCGTGACTTAAAGCAATCACTGACAGCTCGAGTTATAGGCACTGGCAGGAACTGGCTGGCCCATCTCAATGGCGTGCAGCGTGCTCTTAATAATCTCCCTAGAAGGTATCTGGGTGAGCGGACCCCATACGAAATGCTCTTTGGTATCAAGATGTATGTACCGGACCTTGACGGTCTAGACTCGGTGGCTGGCGCTACCTCCTTTGACGCAGATGAACATTGCACTGTTTTACAGAATCTACAAAAGACAAGAGACAGTCTTGCAAAGGAACATTTGCCCTCCACTTCGGATGATGCGTTGCAGATCCCGGTAGTTGGCTGGCTACCCCAAGTTAGACAACTGGTTCGGGAGAAGATCAAGAACAAGAATGCCTGATTTGCAAACTCGTTTGGCCACAGAATCCAGATTTTCATTTGACACTGTTTCACATACCTCAGGAAAGCCCTCACGTTTTGCAGTTTATCCAAGTTTATTTAAAAAACATTATTTTGATTCCCCCTTGGACATATATTTGGTTGGTACTTTTTTCAATTTACCTTTTTATGTCAATTGGTTTTGTGTTTTATTTTTTCCGATTCGTCAATGGAGACTATGTCGAAGAGAGAACATGCATTCGACATCTGAATGGAACATTGGCTCCCCTTTCCTCCTCGCATTCAGCACACAGATTGAAGAGAGACTTGGCTTTTGTTAACATCACTGCTTGGCCTGTCCTGGATGGGATTGTATGGGATGCTGTTAAATTTCAAATCCATGGCCCGACTGAAGTTATTAATGTCCATAATGTACTCAGAGTAAACATGGGGGATGTAGTGAAACAAAACATACGTTCTGATGATTGGGATGTTCAGGCCCTAGAGGCATTGTTTTCTGATTTTAAATATTATGCTGCCTTTGATGCTGAAGATTTGTACCTAGAATCAGCTAATTATGGGGATTTATTTTGCTTCCAACATTTTGGCAACCACTACTTACATAAAACTAATTCCAGAAGGAGTACTGTAAAATATACACAATGGGAGCATTGCCCAGCTCCTTACAAGGCAGTTTGAGTACGTTTTTGAAAAAGTACACTTATTTTACAGACTTCAATCAGTCCAATCCCGCTTCATTTTATTTTAAAATGACAGAAAAGTCCATGTCCAAGGTTAAACTTACCGATACTAAGTTATTGTACTCAAAGTCCTTTCTAGACCAGCTAGCTGTTGGAGGCTACGAGTTATGGAAGGAAACAGTTGACCTTAAATCAGTTTGCGGTTCTAAAAGTTGGCAGGTACAAGGCACTGAGGCTTTGCACCGTGCATGTCTCATCCCGAATCATATGTTGTTTACCATTTCACAGACAACTTGCTTTGGATTGGCTACTTCTAAAAAATTAAATACTCCTTCCTTCCCTGATTTGGAAGAATATTCAGGTTGGAGTAATACTACAAAATTTTCGATTAGAGAGTTGCAAACTCTGTTGCAAAATTCGTCCTTTAAGATATCCAGTTTGGATCACAATGGTTGGCTGATGTGGCACAGAGGTGCTGATTCGTGCCAACATCGTTTTCTGGGTTTGACTTATGGGTTAACACAAGTCAGAGTAGATCCCCATTTTGATAATGAACATTCAGTCACCACTTATTCTGTGGGCAAATGATGTCAGAATTGGCTCAAACATTACATCTTGGCATCTGTTAAACGGTTTCTATCTAGGCTGACTGACGATGTTGATTTAAATGATTTCATACAAGGCCCGGCTAGTGGTAGATCAAAAAGATGGATATATGCTATTTATAATGAAATATGGAAAACATCACAGATTGAGGCGGCTACCCGCCTTAAAACTATTGATCAGGCTAATTTAGAGAAAGTGCTTGCAGTCGTGGATAATAGCATTAACGCACTTTCTTCCCGCATTTACAGGTTGGATAATATTGTGACATCTGTTGTTGATATTGTGCAATATGAAGTGTCTGTGTTATACCATGGTCAAAATCAATTGCGTTCTATTATGCAGTTTGCGTGGACCCTGCAGACGCTTAAGGGTGGAAAAGAGCCTTGGACTTACATGAATGTCTCTTCTCTCTTTGCCCCGTTTAATTTGACTGACAAGCAGCGGTTGCTTTCAATGAGGGATGCTTCTTTTTCCATGCTACACATTGAGCGGTTAGAGTCTTTGCCATTCTCTGTGGCTGAGGCCACTGCTGCAACGTGGCTTATACACGGGTTAATTACTTTACCATTTGCTTTATTCAAATTTACAAATTGTATGAAATATTTTGCCATTGGTAGATACGAGCCTCTTGGTAGCTCCTATCTCCATGAAGCCTGGTTGCTTCCCTTCACATACAGATGCCTTAGGGAAGGAAAAGAAGTTTATCTTAAAGGTGAAGAGTGCACCGAAACACCAGATCACTCATTAATGTGTAGACACATTCAATTGCACAGCTCTTTCAACCAAGAACAGCCTAATTTAGCCTGTATTTTGAAAGGTACTCCAGTTCCCGCAATCGTCCCCACATTCACATTACTGGCAAACGGCAGTTATTTACTTTTAAATAATGAAGATTGTTGTGGGTTAATAAAAGGCATCGCTTATGTGGTTACAGTCAGTGAATGTGTGGTTTGCTGTAAAAATGTTTTGTATCCACCCCTGCATGGGAACTCGGATGTTTCCATCTGGCCGAGAATTCTAACCTTGAAGGCAGAGTTCAATGGAATGAGTAGAATAAGAGCCCTATTGTCACAAAAAGAAGTTGCCCTGACTTCGGCTCGTGAAACATTTGTCCTTCACGTCACCAACACCCGCACAGAGGTGAAAGCCTTATTAAATACTGACCTACCATTGCATTTCAGTGAACTGATTCACACAATCTTCAACCCGTCCTCCACTTCGGGGCTGGCGCATTTTTTTAAAGTAGTTAGCAGCGGTCTTGTGACTTCATTTGAAAAGATATTTGGAGGTATTCCTGCTTTCTTCCATTCAATCTTTTCCAGCCTGTTTGGTGGATTTCCCGTCTTACTGGCGCTAGCTGCAGGCGTTCTGGTGATATTTTGTTTTGTTAAAAATGGATGCCCGTTCTGTGTTACAAGACGCGCAGTCCCGACTGGCACTGTTTTGCAACAGGATGCTTGAATACTATGGCACGCTGCCGCTCGCCAGTTTAAGTGCAGCGTATGGATTATCGTTTCGATTTTCCTATTTCACATGTGTCCAGCCTGTCTTTCATTGCCTGAGCTGCGATTACGACTGGGCCCTGGATTTGTGTCTCTGCAATAGGGTATCTCCTGACGTGGATTTTAATCAACTGATGAGTCCCTTAGTTGCTCATGAGTTGTTTTGTTCTGACAAAAGGATTATGGCCTTCGCAGCGATGCTTGGAGTACTGGGTCATTGGAATATATTCGCAGCGGAGCAAGATTTCTTGGCACACAGCTTCATTGAGAACGCACCGAGTTGTCCTCTGATGGTGCTAGAGGCTCCGGTGCTTGAGGAGCATGTATGTTCTTTCCCGCTATTAAATTGGATGGCTGAATTGTTTTCGGATGATAACAGTGACTTCCTCTTGGAAGCTGTTGCAGCTTATTTTGCATATTCAGTCCTGGCCTGAGGACATTCAAGGCCTTTGATGACATCACATTTTTGTTATTTTTTTTGGAAATTATGAAAAACATTTTAAGTCCCAGACCTATTGACTTGGATTGGAGTGAACACTAAATTGTCATGTTGATGACATTTTCGGTTTTTGGGTGAGGAAAACATTTTTTTCTTTCCCCTCACTATCTCAAATTTGTACTGGCTAATCATTCTTGAACTCTGCTTTCATAGTTGAGCCCCTTGTGTTATCTTATCTTATCTTATCCGTGCTCGGATCATGGGGGGATGTCATATAGATACGCTTTGCCTATGTGCTGTGTTAAGTTAGCATGAGCTTATTAGAAGTTTAAACGCCATTTTACCTTTCTGCTGCTTCTGCACACAACACATAACTGTTGTTTTTAGCTTTGAGCCTAGTAGAGTGTTTTGATTCACAAGAGAATAATATGTTATTACTCTGATATCAACTTTGCTTAGTGAGCTGTGTCTGTACAGTAAGTGCGGAAGCCTTCAAGGATAACTCGACACAGTGGTTGTTGTGAGGTCTGATCTTCGCACCTTCCTAGACATAACATACATGCAGCGGCAGCCAAATTCTGGCTTTAGGCACATTTTATATTGCTTCACACAGAGCATATTTACACACTTCATGGTGCTTCGCATGCAGAGAGCTGGTGGAAGATGATGTGATCCCTTACCACTAGGATCTTGAGGAATGGGGCCGCCCTGCTAAAACCCAATGAGATCTTCTTAGATATAATATAATATACTAGCTAGGGAGGGTGAGAATTAGGTGTTGTTTAACCCTATTCATTTTAGCATTTTAGCATGCTTTCACCTTTTGTATTCTATGGACTAGTAACAATGCTGATTACTTTGCTTCTTATAATATGTTTGCTTGTACTAGCGAAGATACCGCGTTTGAGAACACTGTATTAGTAAATAAACATTTCAAATATGCACGCGTCCTCATTTACTCCTTGTTCTAGATCGAAATTATTGTATAACGAAAGAGTGTTCATGTGTTCCACATTACCTGAGGTGTACTAAGTCCATGTTCTGGTTTGTCTAAGCATTTGGAGTTTGTGATGACCAATGAGACACTGTAGCTAGTCTGGTAGGGGGTTTTGGGTACTAAGGTGAGTTTTGGTACACCCTAATTCACTGAGGTTCCAAGTCTCTATGCACAGTTCTGTAGGAGAACGGAATCCCTGCGACAATACTTTCTCCAGATGGTCAGAAATTGTCATTTTTTTATGTTTTCACTTTAGACTGTAAATGACTATTAAATGTGAATTATCACTTTTGCGCTAAAATAAGGGTGTTTAGAGTCAAATTTCAGCCAAAAAGTGGTCAAAATAGAAGTTTCTGAGTAGGACTTAAAGTCTTTAAAAATTGCAATTTTAGTAACTGTGGGGCTTTAAAAAGTGGTTATTCAACATGAGGCACAATCTAATTGACATTTTTAGTCATTTTTTCTACAGTTGAAAGAATCAATTTTTTGTTGAAAAACGATGATCCCGGACCTATCGAATTTTCTTCAGAAGGTCAGAAATGGTCATTTTTTAATGTTTTCTCTTTAGACTGTAAATGACTAATACATGTGAATTATCACTTTTGGAACTAAAATAGGTGTGTTTAGAGTAATTTTTGTGCCAGAAATTGGATAAAATAGAATCTTCTGAGTAGGAGGAAAAGACTGTAAAAATTGCAATTTTGGACACTGTGAGGGTTTAAAAAGTGGTTATTCAACATGAGGCACAATCCAATTGACATTTTGAATCATTCTTTCTACAGTTGAGAAAATCAATTTTTTCGATTTCAAAAGTCTTTACTGGTTGTTTCAAAACATAGCATAAGAGAAGTAATACAAATACATAAATACAGTATACAAAATCATTTAATAAATTATGGTAACAATATTAATGGCAATATGCCTGCAAAGTAAGGAAACAAAGACAGTAGGTGCATTTGTGGGGAAAGACAGCAGAAGATCAATATGAGAGCAATGGATAAGCAGAACCGACCAGTATAACGTATAGGCATCATCCCCCAAGTACAGTGATCTGTAGGTAAACACATAATACAGCTGCATACATTGTGTATGTAAGGTCATATGAGTACAGCGGCCTGATGAATAAACATGTGCATAGGAGCTGTTGGGCTCGGGGGTCTAGCACCAGAAGAGAGGAATGGGGCGTGATGAGTTAAGGTGAGTAGGGGTTCAAGGGGGCATGACAGCTAGAAGCGGTGTAATGGGTGTAGAATTCAAGGAGGTTTGTGAACACTGAAGTAGTTGTCGAGAGTGGCCCACATTTGTCTGTGGGGGGCGCCAAGGTGTGTTTTGAAGGGAAATATTATCAGCACCTCTCAAGTTGGTAATCCAATTCACCTAGCATTTATTTCCACGTCCTCTAATATCGAAAGGAAGAGTGAACAATTTTATGTCATCTTAGCGACATACTATCACAAGAAAGTCTCAAAAAAATACCTACAACTTAAGAGGAAATGAAGAGTCAAAATACATAAATGACTATAACCCAGTCATTTTGTCCATGTGGAATGCTAATATGGATATTCAATATGTTGCGGACAATTCCATTGCTGTTGCTCGATATGTAACATCGTACATAACAAAATCAGAAAAGACGGAATTGAAGGAAATGTGGGAATAGATTTCACGCGAGAAGAGTCTAAGTAAGAAATGATATACTTACAGCTTGAAGATGTTATCTGATTGAGAAATCGGAGCGTATGAATGCTCGGATCGCTTTTCATCTGCAAGTCTATACTCCAAATCTAGAAGAATCATTTGGGTGAGTCTAGGTCTTGCTGCAACACGAAACCGAGTACCTAAATCAGTACAAGAAATTGAATATTTAGCTGAAAAAGAGCCAGAAAGTACAGATATTGTGAAAACAAATATGTTGGATACATATTATCCAAATAGAAGTCCTCCTCTTTTGAACATTTGTCTCTATGAAGTGCTCCTTTACTATATTTTTAAACGTAATATTATAAAAAACATCAATAATGGTATATATGCCGTGATTGGTTCTGAAGGATGTCTGGTGAAACAAAGAAAAGGACATTTGATTAATCATTGTAAACTGAGTTGCGAAACACCTGACAAAAGGGAATTTTACTATTTAGCTCTTTTGCAACTTTTCAAGCCATGGCGTTCAGAATCGGAAACAAATATATGAGCAAGTGAGAAAACAGATCAACCATGGATTACTACATTAAAAGAAAGAGTGCTCTTGCTCATCGTTTTAACCTATCCGATTGTACGTGAGTAGGCAAGCTGAAACAGGAAAACGTTTTTTAATTAAAGTAATTTTAACTTATCTACAGAACACAACTCAGTCGCATTTGTCTTGTGTTGTCACTGCTCCAACTGGGTTGGCGGCTCACAATATTAAAGGAATTACTTTACATTGTTTATTAATGCTACCAGTAGAGCATGAAAACAAATTCGAATACCACAACCTATCTGGAGAAGCTTGTTGTGAAGTTTCAAGAGTCTTGAAGGAAATGAAACTTCTCATTATTGATGAGGTAAGGATGGTATCAAACTTAATGCTTGTCTTTGTGCATTTAAGAATGCAGCAAATTCTTAAAACAGAGTATGACGTATTATTTGGAGGAAAACATGTCATAGTTTTTGAAGATCTACTACAACTTACTCCTGTAAAAGGACAACCAGTGTTTAAAACACGGGCACATGAAGATACCAGAAATTCTTTGGGGAGTATTGGAAATGTTAACATTTGGTCATTTTTTTAATTTAAGGAACTTATTACAAATATGCGTCAGGCAAATGATGCAGATTATGGAAATATTCTTCAAGATATAAGAATTGGAAAAGTGACAGAACATGGCAAACAAGCTTTACAGAGACGATTACTTTCCAATTTGCTTCCAAATGAAAATATTGTTCCTGAGAAAATATATATGAGAATTGCAGAAAACAAATCTGTAATCTGCTTAATGCCAACACTGCGTGAATGTTCTATATTCAATGAAGAAATGTTAAAGTTGGAAAATGAAGACATTATAAAATTGGAAGCTATTGATGAAATAGAACATGAAGGAATCACAATTTTTTTGACTAAAAAGTTGAAGAGGAAATTGGATTCTTTAGAGAAATCGATAAGTAAAACTGCTGGTCTAGAAAAGAATTTGTATGCGTATGTAAACTGTAGGGTAATTTTACGACGTAATTTGAATGTTATGTTATGTTATGTTATATTATGTTATGTTATGCATTTTTTATTAGGCGCACAGCTGCTCCAGCGAAGGAGCGTCCTGGCGCCGCGACAGGGTAGCAGCACAACACAACAAGATAAAAACAACAGTGGGGGTGGACTAAGGAAACAGGAAAGTTTTCACCGCTCGGCGGAATGAAAGCAAGTCCCTAAGGGCGCAAATCGCCAGGGGGAGGGAATTCCACAGCATAGCCGCGCGGACTTGAAAAGAACGTCCGCCGGCTCTGCTGCGCTTGACACGAGGGACAGCCGCTAGTTCCAGATCAGCAGATCTTAATGCTCGCGCAGGGGTGTAGTGGGCCAGAAGTTTGGACAAGATCATGGCTGGGGATCCCTTAAGTATTTTGTAGGCGACACAGAGGACCTTAAACTGAATCCGCTGGGCCACCGGTAGCCAATGCAGCGATCGCAGAGTGCTTGAGGTCGGACAAGATCTCGGTAGTCCAACCACCGCTCTCACAGCGGCATTCTGAATCCGCTGCAGGCGACCAATTTCTGCTTGGTTTAAGCCAGCAAATAAAGAGTTCGCGTAATCCAGCCTGGAGATGACAGTTGCTTGGATCACGAGTTGCCGGGTAGCGGCATCAAAAAACTTAAGCACCGGACGTAGCCCCCGTAGAATGCCAAAACAGCAGGCCGCCGTACGTTTAGTATGACATACGAACGTAAGGGTGGGGTCCAACCAGACTCCGAGGTTTTTAAGCTCGGAGACTGGAAGAGGTGTAGGACCCAAATCCCCCGGCCACCATCTGCCTCCCCAGAGTTCCGGTTGCTTCCCAAAAATCATGACCTCGGTCTTACTAGCGTTCAGCTGGAGACAGTTGGACGTCATCCAGCCAGCGACCGCCCTCAGTCCATGTTGGAATCTGGGTGCATCCACATCGGCATCCCCGCTGATCGTGACCGCTAGCTGGGTGTCATCGGCGTATGACACCATTGTCATACCCCATTGACGAACAACCTCAGCCAGCGGCCTTACGTATAGATTAAACAACGTAGGACTCAGCGAGGAGCCTTGGGGGACCCCCAGATCCAGCAGATGGGGTTTGGACTGGTAAGGAGGGACTGTCACGCTAAAGGTCCGATTGGCTAGGAAAGACCGGAACCATTGGAGAGCGATGCCAGTGACACCAGCCTCCTCTAATCGACGCAGAAGGATGGGGTGAGATACGGTGTCGAAGGCGGCGCTCAGATCTAATAGCACCAGCGCCGCCGTTTGACCCGCATCGAGCACGGAGCGCAAATGCTCTACCATATACAGCAGAGCCGTCTCCGTGCTGTGGCCCGCTCGAAACCCATTCTGCGTCGCGTCGAGGATATCGGCTTGGTGAAGATGTTCCGAGAGGACCGCGTTGACATGCGCCTCAGTCACCTTGGCAGGCCACGGCAGAAGTGAAATTGGCCGTGGAATTGTGGAAAAAGGTTTAGTAAATGGAGCAATGGGTAAAATTGTTGATATTGTTAATTATATAAATAGAGATGGTATTGAATTTTTGAAAATCAAATTTGGTGAAATTGCTGAAGTACAACAATTTAGTCGTTGTTCAGCTCGGATTTTGCTTGTAAAAGATTTATATGTACGCAGAAAACAGTTTCCTATTTCTTAGGCATATGCGGTGACCATTCATAAATCCCAAGGTTTAAGTGTAGATAGTGCTTTAGTGAATATTGGAAGTACCGTGTTTGATTTTGATGAGACAAAGGTTAGTGCAGATGCAAATTTTGTGAAAGAGTATGATAGGTTAAGAAGAGAATATGCACCCAATTTAGGTCAATATCCAGTATTTGAAAAGCGTGTGGTAGGTAGAAAAATAAGATTTGAGAATATCTGTAGTGAAACAGAAGAGAAAGAAAAAAAACAAGATGAAGTTGCGCTTGCAAGCAGAAAGAAAAAGGACAGTGTTCAAGAGAATGTTGGTTATCGGTTTGAAAATAGTTGTGGTTTCAACTGCCATGCTAATGTAGTTGTTAATGTTGTTTTTTTCTAGAAAGTTTGCAAAATCAAATTGTTGAAAATCGGGACAAAAGATTCTGTTCATTGTTGTATTCTGTTTATGAGAAATGTAGTAGTGATAACAGTAAAATACAAAGTGTTTCTGATATTCGAAGTGTTTTGGATATATGTTCTGGTTCTACTCAATTTATGAAGAATATTCAGCAAGATTGTCAGGAATTTTTAATGTTTATGCTTGGTGTACTGGAAGATGAAAGTATAGATAGTGAAAACCATTTTGGCCTTTCTTATAAATGGCAACATGACTGTGAAAATTGTTTGTTTACATGTAGCACTAACATAGACACTGAAAGATTCATATATTTGACTTTACCAGACTGTGAATCAGTGTCTTTTAAAAATCTAGTTAGAGGAGCAAGTCAAAACATGGAGTGTAGCCAATGTAAATCAATCAATCATAACATTTGTATAGCGCACTACTCACCCGTGAGGGTCTCAAGTCGCGGGGGGGGGGTGCTGCTACTGCTCGAACAGCCAGGTCTTGAGTTGTCTCCTGAAGGCGAGATGGTCCTGGGTCAGCCGAAGTTGGATGGGGAGGGAGTTCCATGTCTTGGCCGCCAGGTAGGAGAAGGATCTTCCTCCGGCGGTGGTTCTTCGGATGCGTGGTACTGCGGCGAGGGCAAGGTTTGTAGAACGTAGCTGGCGGGTGGGCGTGTAGAAGGTCAGGCGGTCGTTGAGGTACTTGGGGCCTAGGTCGTGGAGAGACTTGTGTGCATGGGTGAGGAGCCTGAACGTGATCCTCTTGCTGACGGGGAGCCAGTGCAGGTCCCTCAGGTGGCCGGAGATGTGGCTGCGTCAGGGGATGTCCAGGATGAGTCGGGTGGAGGCGTTCTGGATGCGTTGGAGTGTTTTCTGTAGCTTGGCTGTGGTTCCGGCGTAGAGGGTGTTTCCGTAGTCTAGTCGGCTGGTGACGAGTGCCTGGGTGACCGTCTTCCTGGTTTTGGTCGGGATCCATCAGAAGATCTTGCGGAGCATGCAAAGGGTGTTGAAGCATGATGAGGAGACGGCGTTGACTTGCCTGGTCATCGAGAGGGAGGAGTCCAGGATGAAGCCCAGGTTGCGTGTGTGGTCTGTTGGCTTGGGAGTGGCGCCCAGGGTGGGGGGCCACCAGGAGTCGTCCCAGGCGGAGGGCGATGGTCCCAGGATGAGGACTTCCGTCTTGTCTGAGTTCAGTTTCAGGCGGCTGTTCTTCATCCACTCGGCGACGTCTTTCATCCCTTCGTGTAGGCTAGTTCTGGTGGTGGCGTGGTCTCTGGTGAGGGAGAGGATCAGTTGGGTGTCGTCGGCGTAGGAGATGATGTTTAGGTTGTGTTGACGTGCGATGGCTGCAAGAGGTCTCATGTAGATGTTGAAGAGGGTGGGGCTGAGTGATGATCCTTGCGGTACGCCGCAGATGACTTTGGTGGCCTCGGAGTGAAACTGGGGGAGGCGGACTCTCTGTGTTCTTCCGGTGAGGAACGAGATGATCCACTCCAGTGCCTTCTCTTGGATACCGATGCTGCTGAGGCGTTGAACTAGGGTGCGGTGGCATACAGTGTCGAACGCTGCAGAGAGGTCCAGGAGGATGAGGGCCGCTGTTTCCCTGTTGTCGAGCAGGGTTCTGATGTCGTCGGTGGCTGCGATGAGGGCGGTCTCGGTGCTGTGGTTGGCTCGGAAACTGGACTGCCAGGGGTCGAGGGATCCGTTCGTCTCAAGGAAGGCGGCAAGCTGTCTGTTGACGGTCTTCTCGATGACTTTGGCAGGAAAAGGGAGGAGCGAGATGGGGCGGAGGTTCTTGAGGTCGGTGGGTTCCGCTGTTGGTTTCTTCAGTAGGGCGCTGAGCTTGGCATGCTTCCAGCTCTCCAGGAAGGTGGCAGTGTTGAAGGAGGTGTTGATGATTTTCCGGAGTTGGGGTGCGATGGTGGAGTCGGCCTTGTTGAAGACGTGGTAGGGGCAGGGGTCAGTTGGAGATCCGGAGTGGATGGTGTTCATCGTGCAGGCTGTGTCTACGGTGGTCACCGTGGTCCAGGTGCGAAGGGTGGCGGTGGGGGGGCGTTGGTTTGACGGTTGGGTGCGTGGATGCTGCGCCGAAGCTGTTGTGGATGTCGGCAATCTTGCGGTGGTAGAACGAGGCGAGAGAGTCGCAGAGATCTTGTGAAGGAGTGATGTCGTTGTTGCCGGTGCTGGGGTTGGAGAACTCCTTGACGATGCTGAAGAGTTCCTTGCTGTCGTGGGCGTTGTTGTCCAGTCGTTCCTTCAGTGATTTCTTCTTGGTGGTGCGGATAAGCTGGTGGTGCTTGCGGGTGGCTTGTTTGAGGGCGGTCATGTTGTCTGTGGTCTGGTCGAGGAGCCAGGCTTTCTCGAGGGTGCGGCATTTCTTCTTGGAGTCCTTGAGTTCGTCGGTGAACCAGGAGGCTTTCTTGCTTCTTGGTCTGCTGGGGGGGTTCTTCAGTGGCGTGAGGTCATCGGCGCAGGTGGTCAGCCACTGCGTGAAGTTGCGGGCTGCTTCGTTGGTGTCCGTTGTGCTGGCGGGTTGGTTCTGGCTGAGGGAGGTGGTGAGCTGTTCGGCGGTGATCTTGATCCAGCTCCTGTGAGGAACCTGTTGCGGGTGGTGGTGGGTCGTGGTTCTTCTGAAGCTGAAGTGGACGCAGCTGTGGTCGGTCCAGTGAAGTCCGGTGGAGTTGCTGAAGGTGATGTGCTTGCTGGATGAGAAGACGGGATCAAGCATGTGGCCGGTGTAGTGAGTGAGGGTGTTGACCAGTTGATTGAGTCCGAGGTTGGCGAGGTTGTCCAGCAGGGCGGCGGTGTTGCGGTCCTTGTTGTTCTCCAGGTGGAAGTTGAGGTGTCCTAGGAGGATGTAGTCGGCAGAGGGGAGGGCGTGCGGGCTGATGAAGTCCATGATGTCTTTGCTGAAGTGTGTGCGTGGTCCCGGGGGTCTGTAGATGAGGGTGCCTCTGTGGGTCGTCTTTGAATCGGTGTGTATCTGGAAGTGGAGGTGCTCGGCGGCGGAGAAGGTGTCATTGGAGTCAGTCGTGATGCGGATGGTGTTCTTGTGTACGATGGCGATGCCTCCTCCAGTCTGGTTGACGCGGTCCCTCCGGGTGATCTTGTATTCGTCTGGGATGGCGATGTCGGGTGCAGAGGAGGCGTTCATCCAGGTTTCTGTGAGGAAGGCGACGTCTGGTGAAGTTGTGTCGAGCAGGTTCCAAAGTTCGATGGCGTGTCTGTGGATGGAGCGGGTGTTGAGCAGGATGCACTTGAGGTGGCTGTTGTTGGTACTCGGCTTGGTGTGTGTGGTGCAGGTCCGGAGGCAGGTGAACTTGCAGGCTTGACAGGTGAAGGGTCCGTGGGTGCGTCTCGGGGTGGCTCGGTAGCAGGTGGTGTTTCGGTCGGGTTTGAGTGCGATGAGGGTGGCGGCGTCGTAGGTCCATCGTGTGGGCTGGCATCATTGGGGGCCAGGGGTCCTGGCGCTGGGCGCGGTCCAGGCGCGGACGGGCGCAGACGGGCTTACCTTTGGCGCGCCTTCGGCGCACAATCAGCGTGCCCGCTGCGCGCGTCCGCCGTGCGGCCTCCATATGAGGGGCTGAGGGAGGGAGGAGCAGCTGGGAGCCGGGAGCGGGGTGGCGAATGGGAACAGCGGGGGGGCGGGCCGCAGGGTGCAGCGGCGGGAAGCGAGAGGGCAAGGCGGGAAGCGAGAGGGCGAGGCAGGAAGCGGGGGGGCACAGAAGGCAAGAGGGAGCGAGGGGCAGAATAACAAATAAGTTACAAAGGGTAATGACGAAATTACAGGCACAAGCACAAGGATACAATGGGGAGAAAAACGAAAAAATTACAAAATGCTAGAGGGTAATGACAAAAATACAGGCACAAGCACAAGGATACAGTGGGGAGAAAAACGAAGATTTACAAAAAGTAAAAGGGTAATGACGAGATTAGAGGCACAAGCACAAGGATACAGTGGGGAGCAAAACGAAGATTTACAAAAAGTAAAAGGGTAATGACGAAATTACAGGCACAAGCACAAGGATACAATGGGGAGAAAAACGAAAAAATTACAAAATGCTAGAGAGTAATGACGAAAATACAGGCACAAGCACAAGGATACAGTGGGGAGAAAAACGAAGATTTACAAAAAGTAAAAGGGTAATGACGAGATTAGAGGCACAAGCACAAGGATACAGTGGGGAGCAAAACGAAGATTTACAAAAAGTAAAAGGGTAATGACGAGATTAGAGGCACAGCACAAGGATACAGTGGGGAGCAAAATGAAGAATTACAAAAAGTAAAAGGGTAATGACGAGATTAGAGGCACAAGCACAAGGATACAGTGGGGAGAAAAACGAAGAATTACAAAAAGTAAAAGGTGATGATGAGATTGCAGGCACAAGATCCGATGGAGAAATGAAGGAAGTACAGCATCACAGGTCACGGGTGCAGGCCGGTTAGGGCACAGCAGGGCAGCACGGGGAGGACCACGCGTGGCTGGGGGGGCGACCTACCTGGTGACAGGGTCAAGGGTCGCTCCAGTGGGAACCCTGGCTATAGTATGCAGTCTCAGAAAGCAAGTTCCCGGGGGGAATCAGAAATGTCCTCAACATTATTTATACAAAGATATGGACAGTATGTAATTTTAACGCTGCAACGTTGTAGAGATGATGGAAGAAAATTTGAAACTTTAATTAAAAATGTTGTAGCTACTCAACTATCAATATCAGGAAGAACGTTTGTAGCTGTTGCAATTATTTTTTATGATGGACCTTCTACAACATCTGGACATTACACTGTTTAATTAAAATGTCTGAAAGGTTGGATACATTGTAATGATAGTCAATTGGTTTTTAAGCAACGTTTGCCTAAAGGGTTACCAAATTCTTACCTAATATTTTTAAAGTCAAAATTTTAAGAACAAAATTTGGTGTTTCAGGATTACTGCTGTTAAGGTAGATTAGTGTGGTGTTGTAGAGTATTTTGTAAGTGAGGGTGAGGAGCTTGAAGGTGATCTTTTTGTTGATGTTGAGGCAGTGTAGGTGTATCAGGTCGTGGGTGATGTGGCTGCAGCAGGGAACATTAAAGATCAGTCAGGTGGAGGTGTTTTTGATTTGTTGTAGTTGTTGTAGGTGTTTGGCAGGAATTCCTGTGTAGAGTGTGTTGCCACAGTGTAGTCTGCTGCTGATGAGGGCCTGTGTTACTGTTGTTCTTTTTTTGGTTAAGATCCACATGTACATGTTGCGGAGCATGTGGAGGGTGTTATAGCTTTATGAGGAGATGCTGTAGACTTGATTACACATGGAGAGGGAGAAGTTGAGGATGAATCGTAGGTTGTGTACATGGTTAGTAGGTGTTGGTACTGTTCACAGTGTAGATGGCCTGTGGGAATCATCTGAGGCTCAGTGGGTGTATCTGAAGATGAATACCTCCATGTTGTGTGAGTTGGGTATGCTCAGACGTGAGTTCCATGCTCTCCACACCACTGGAATCAAGCTATCCAGGCTGATGAAGGCTGATAGCCAGAAACCGGTCCTTGGATGCTTGATTCCGGTCCAAGAAAGAAATGGCTTTGCAGTTCGGGCTGGGCTGTTCCCATGAGGCACAGGGTCAAGGCTGATTTGCATATGACCATGTCTGACCTGGGGTGGTGTGGAGTGCAAAAAAATGATGGATTTAGGCCCAGATATCTGTACTTGGGTGAATGTATGACATTGTTCTGCATTCTGTCCATCAATTGTTGTTTTTGCATTTGTCACCCCCAGTGGGATGGGTATGCTCAGACGTGAGTCCCATGCATGCTCTCCACACCACTGGAGTCAAGCTATCCAGGCTGATGAAGGCTGATAGCCAGAAACCGGTACTTGGATGCTTGATTCCGGTCCAGGAAAGACATGGCTTGGCAGTTCGGGCTGGACTGTTCCCATGAGGCACGAGGTCATGGCTGATTTGCATATGACCAGGCATGGGCGGATTTCACGGATCCACGATCTGCGGATTTTGCGGATTTGCGTATTGTTGATCCGCAAAATCCGCGGATTTTTTTTTTCCCGCTTGCGCTCGTGAAAGTCAAGGATGCAAAGGCCTCTATCCAGCATCACAGCTGATTTTCGACCGTAGATTTGGGAAGGAAGCACACCTGCCCAGCCTCGACAATGCTCACGATTGTTTTTGGGCAGATGAATGCGTCACTGAATTGGAGCTTCAAGTGTCCATCATAGTGGGTAAATGGCGGGAAGATGGTGCACACAGCGAGTGTGTGGGCGGGGCCAAACGGGCGGGGCTTCCATGCCAGTTCACATGCCTCTTGTGTGTATAAAACGTCAGAGACCGATCAGAGCAGCAGATGAAGAGAAAGAAGCTTGTGAAAGTCAAGGATGCAAAGGCCTCTATCCAGCATCACAGCTGATTTTCGACCTTAGATTTGGGAAGAAAGCACACCTGCCCAGCCTCGACAATGCTCACGATTGTTTTTGGGCAGATGAATGTGTCACTGAATTGGAGCTTCAAGTGTCCATCATAGTGGGTAAATGGCGGGAAGATGGTGCACACCGTGAGTGTGTGGGCGGGGCCAAACGGGCGGGGCTTCCATGCCAGTTCACATGCCTCTTGTGTGTATAAACCGTCAGAGACCGATCAGAGCAGCAGATGAATAGAAAGAAGCTTGTGAAAGTCAAGGATGCAAAGGCCTCTATCCAGCATCACAGCTGATTTTCGACCTTAGATTTGGGAAGAAAGCACACCTGCCCAGCCTCGACAACGCTCACGATTGTTCTTGGGCTCCTTTAACTATTTTAGGATGGCGCCGGCAAGCTGCCAGCGCCATCCTGAAATAGTTACTAAGTTAGCTTTAACAGGAAGCACTAATAGATAAAATAAAGCAGGTGCTCGAGCACCTGCTTTATTTTATCTATTAGAGCTTCCTGTTGAAGCTAACTTAGTAACTATTTCAGGATGGCGCCGGCAGCTTGCCGGCGCCATCGTAAAATAGTTACAACAACAGGCTTCAACTTTTGCCCCCGGATCAGCTGCTCGCGGATTTGCAAATTCTCGGTAAATTCGCGGGAGTTCGCGGATTGCGAATTTAACAAAAATTCGCAAAATCCGCAAGCGGAACGGATTTTGCGCTCACCCTTAATGACCATGTCTGACCTGGGGTGGTGTAGAGTGCAAAAAAACGATGGATTTAGGCCCTAATCTCTGTACTGGGGTGAATTTATGACATTGTTTTGCATTCTGTCCATCAATTGTTGTTTTTGCATTTGTCACCCCGATTGGGATGGGTACGCTCAGACGTGAGTCCCATGCTCTCCACACCACTGGAGTCAAGCTATCCAGGCTGATGAAGGCTGATAGCCAGAAACCGGTCCTTGGATGCTTGATTCCAGTCCAGGAAAGACATAGCTTGGCAGTTCGGACTGGACTGTTCCCATGAGGCACAGGGTCAAGGCTGATTTGCATATGACCATGTCTGACCTGGGGTGGTGTGGAGTGCAAAAAAAGATGGATTTCGGCCCAGATCTCTGTACTGGGGTGAATGTATGACATTGTTCTGCATTCTGTCCATCAATTGTTGTTTTTGCATTTGTCACCCCGAGTGGGATAAGTATGCTCAGATGTGAGTCCCATACTCTCCACATCACTGGAGTCAAGCTATCCAGGCTGATGAAGGCTGATAGCCAGAAACCGTTCCTTGGATGCTTGATTCCGGTCCAAGAAAGACATGGCTTGGCAGTTCGGGCTGGGCTGTTCCCATGAGGCACAGGGTCAAGGTTGATTTGCATATGACCATGTCTGACCTGGGGTGGTGTGGAGTGCAAAAAAACGATGGATTTAGGCCCAGATTTCTGTACTGGGGTGAATGTATGACATTGTTCTGCATTCTGTCCATCAATTGTTGTTTTTGCATTTGTCACCCCGAGTGGGATGAGTATGCTCAGACCTGAGTCCCATGCTCTCCACACCACTGGAGTAAAGCTATCCAGGTTGATGAAGGCTGATAGCCAGAAACCGGTAATTGGATGCTTGATTCCGGTCCAGGAAAGACATGGCTTGGCAGTTCGGGCTGGACTGTTCCCATGAGGCACACGGTCAAGGCTGATTTGCATATGACCATGTCTGACCTGGGGTGGTGTGGAGTGCAAAGAAACGATGGATTTAGCCCCAGATCTCTGTACTGGGGTGAATGTATGACATTGTTCTGCATTCTGTCCATCAATTGTTGTTTTTGCAGTTCAGGTTTAGATAGCTGCTCCTTATGCAGTTGGTGAGATCTTTAATTGCGTCATGGACGTTTGTTTTTGTGATGTGTGTCTCGTTGGTGAGGAAGAAGATGAGTTGGGTGTCGTTGGCGTAGGAGATGATGTAGAGGTTGTGATGGTGGGCTACTTGTGTAAGGATGACCATGGAGATGTTGAATAGCGTTGGGCTGAGGGATGAGCACTGGGAGACGGTGCAAATGATGTCAGTGGTTTTGGATCAGAAGGCTGGAAGGCAGATGCTCAGAATTACTATTGAACAACTTTCAAAGTAAGAATTTCACACATTGGCCATGTGGAAAAGTATATGAAACCATTAAGCACTTTTTGTTGTATATTTTGTCAGCATACATTTATAAATAACTTTATTTGCAGTGTATGAAAACTGATGATAGTGTTTTGTTATTTCAAGATTGTTTGACATATCTCATAGTTACCTAGGAAATTGGTGTTAGAAAAAAACATTTAACATATGTTTTATTTCTAATATTTCGATTGTTATTGAGAATGTTGAATGGTTTTTTTTAAGATTATCTTCTTGATTGTCTTTTTTTGTCCCGCTGTTATGTGATGAGTACTATTGAACTTAATGTTTCTAATGAAATTCAATATATTCTGAGAACAGCAAACAAGGCAAATTAAATGCTTTACAAATTATTTTGTTTTGTAAAAGATATATTGTAACTGTATTTTTTTTTCTTCTACAGATACTAATTTTATAATATTTTTTTTAAATGTATTATTTTTAAGGTAAGTATAAGTAACTGTAAAAAATGATCGATGGGATGTACTTTAACAGACCTGAAGTTAAAGGATGTTGCTGGTATACATAAGTGTGTAAAGATGGTGTGTATCTTTTAAACACATTTGAAGAAATTAAAATATGTAAACTGAGTGTACCTGTATTCTTTGCATTTTACTACAACATATCTACTACTTTGGAACTGGTAAGGTGAATAGAGATTTTTTTTTTTTTAGTGCTGCATTTTTTTGTAATAGCTTTAGTTTTTTTGTATAGTGATAAGGAGTGACTGGTTTGAAAATGTAAGAACATTTTTATAATTAATGTTATTTATTTAATCTTATAAAGTAGTTGAGAATGGTATATGTATAATATTTTTTAAAGGGCAAAATTGTTGGTAAAACTAGTTTTGTATTATGTAATAGGAAAATATATAAAACAAAGTGTTTATGTTTTTGTACAAGGATCTGCAAGAAATTCAATATGGAAGAAGAACACAACATTATTGAAGACGGTTTCGAAATTATAATACTCTCAAAGAAGAGTTAAATATACCTTTAATGGGCAGTGAGAATGAAGAAGAAAATATTAGTGCTGCAGATATTAGCTGTGATTTTTTAGATGAAACCTTGGATGCTGATTTGTGCAAGCAGTAGAAGACATTGAATTTCATCATATGACTTCAGAAATTGCTGATGAAGAAAATGAAATACCTGATGAAGTTATTTTAGAAGCTCTATTAAATTATGAAATGTTACAAGAATACATTTGTTATTATATAATAATAATGGTTTGAGAGACTCTTTTTTCAGAATTGTAATCATTCAGGTAGTACCCAAGTACTCATGGTGCAAAGTGAGACTTAGGGCATGGACTGCTTCAAACCCCTATAGATTTGGTATGCACTCTTCTGTGCACCAGGAAACTTGTCTTTTATAGATTTTATTTCTAATCTATATCCTTTCAATTCCAGTAAAGTTTCTGTGATTGCTGATTCTGTATTGTACTGAGCTATTCAGCAGAATGTCCTAATCTATGCAGTGTGCTAAAAAGGAACCTATTTTAAATTCAGTCAGACACTCTCCTTGCAGAACTGTAATCATCCAGTGAGTACCCAAGTAATCATAGAAAGTTGGCCTTCGGCCATAGACTGCTTTAAACCCGTATAGACTATGCATGCAGTTTTCTATGTACCTACAAACTTGTTTTTCATACATTTAATTACCCATTCTGTATCATTAGACTTTCAGAAATCACTCTCACTCTACTGTTTCAATATTGTAGTGAGCCATTCAGCTGTTTTTCCTTATGTATGTACTATGATAAAACTGAAACTGTTATAAATTGAGGAAGGGATTTTCTTTCAAGAACTGTAATTATCAACTCAGTGTCTAAGTAGTCATACATTAAAATAGGGTTTAGGTCATAGACTGCTTCAAACTCCTGTAGACTTTACATGCTGTGTTATATGCACTGGTAATCTTGTCTTTTATACCTTCAATTTCCCAGTCTGTATCCTTACACTTCCAGCAAACACTATCACACTACTGTTTCAGTATTATATTGAGCCATACAGCACTGTGTGCTTATCTATAAACTATTCTGAAAGTGAAACTGGTATACATTCAACTAGACAGTTTCCTTGCAGAATTATAATCATTCAGACAGTATTTAAGTACTCATGAGGTAAAGTGGGCCTTAGGGCATGGAGTGTTTGAAACCCCTTTTGACTATGGATGCACTGTTCTATGTACCAGTAAACTTGTGTTTTATACCTTCAATTTCCCAGTCTCTATCCTTACAGTTGCAGCAAACACTCTGTCATTGCTGAATCAGTATTTTACAGAGTTATTCATTGGAATGTCCTTATGTTTGCACTGTGTTAAAAATGAAGCTCCTATGAATTCAGTCATTTAGTCTGTTTGTAGAAGTGTAATAATACAGCCAGTACTCAAGTAATTATAGAGCAAAGTAGGCCTTAGGCCATGGAGAACTTTAAAACTCCTATAGACTATGCATGCAGTCTTCTATGCACCTGCACACTTGTTTTTTATACCTTCAATTTTCCACTCTATATCATTATACTTATATCACACTACTGTTTCAGTATTATATTGAGCCATACAACACTATGTGCTTGTCTATACACTGTACACAAAGGGAAGCAGTTATACATTCAGCTCTACACTCTTCTTGTAGAAGTGTATTTATTCTGCCACTACCCAAGTAGTCATGCAGCAAAGTAGGCCTAAGGGTATGGACTGCTTCAAACACCTATATATAGTAAATACACTTCTCTAAACATCTGCAAACTTGGCTTATAAACTTTGAATTGCCTAGTTTGTATCCTGACACTTCCTGCAAACATTCTGCTACTGCTATTTTAGTATTGTAGTGAGTCTTACAGCAGTATGTTATTAAGTATGCACTGTTCTAAAAGTGATGGTGCTATATATTCAGCTAGACAATTTGTTTGTAGAAGTGTAAGCATTCAGTCGGTTCCCAAGTAGTCATGCACCAAAGTAGGCCTTAGGGCATGGACTGCTTCAAATCTCTATAGACTATGCACCCACTGTTCTATACACCGGCTAACTTGCCTTTTATACCTTCAATTTCCCAGTCGGTATCGTTAGACTATCACCAAACAGTCTCACACTACTGTTTCAGTATTATAGTAAACTATACAGTACTATGTGCTTATCTATACACTGTTCTAAAAGTTAAGCTGCTATACATTCAGCTAGACACTCTCCTTGCAGAATTGTAATCATTCAGGGCCTCATTTTAGACGCTCCTTGCGCTATTGGAATGTCACTTTTTGTGATGTTCTGTTGCGCAGCTATCTGCATGATATTTATCAGGCAGCCCTAAGGCACTTTTTTTGGCGTACTGCTGCCTGATAAATATCAGCCCCTTTAACGCAGTGTTCTGCGTTAAAGGGGTGTGCAATGGGTGTTGCTGGGGGTGTTCCCAGCAACACCCATGACCTTTTCACACTGCCCCACATTTATGAGAAATCGTAAATCTGAGGCAGTGCCAAAAGCTTACGCCTCCCCAGGGGAGGCGTAAGGAAGGTGCAACAGGGAAAAATAGTTTAATTTCTCCTAGTTTTTCCTTTTTCTATGTGTGCTGCATTCTGCAGCACACATAAAAAAAGGAAAAGTCTGTGTTAATTATTTTTGTACAGAAAGGTTTCTCTACCTGTGCAAAAATAATCATCCTCGCAACACAGTCACCCTTGCACCATTGTGCAAAGGTGCCTGCGTTGGTGCAGGCATACCATTGTGCGGCGGTGTAGGAGACAAGGCTAAGAATGGGCCGTATCCATTAGATATGGCACCTTCCTGTCTTTTTCTCTTGCCATAGGGAAGCGCAGCAGGAAGACCTGCTTCACTTCCTTACGGCAAAGTATCATAAATGAGGCCTATGTCAGTAGCCAAGTACTCATGGTGCAAAGTGGGCCTTAGGGCATGGAGTGCTTCAAACCCCTATTGACTATGCATACACTATTATATGCACCTGCAAATTTGCCTTTTATATGAAGAATTCTGCAGTCTCTATCTTTACACTTCCACCAAACACTCTGTTACTCTGCGTCCCCAAAGTGATGTAACGGCTGTGTAAAAGAAGCCAAGGGGGTTTTAAATCCGCCCCTAACACATAGAAATTCATCCAGGCAGTTTCACCCGTAGTGCAAATTGAAGCATAGACTATTAACATATTTATGTGCATATGTTACATTCAAGTGCTTCGGAGGTACTACAGTATACTATAGGTAAACACCTTATAGATTTAAGCTGTAGCACTTCCTTATAGTTCTGCACTTTCACAATCACCATACACTACTAATGCATTCATTCATTCATTTATGAACTACGCATTCATTCTGACAAACTTTTATACACTAACATAGAAATATAGTTATTTTTTTGACCAGTGAACGTAGGTCTTTTTAGTTTTGTATTTTTTTGTATGTTTTCAACAAGTTTTGTTGGTGTTTTTTTTTGTTTTTTAAACCAAAAAAATGAAACTTTTTAAACAAAAAAACTGTAGAACAGGAACAAAAAAGTAAAAATATATATATATTTTTTAGGGCAACGGTGCTTTTCTTGCCTCTTTACAATGAGTTGAACAGATTGCTCTCCATAACAAAGCAAGTCTTTGCAGTATTTGCAATGAAAACTAAGTTCTGAAAACTGTGGAACAATTATGGGATGCGGACTGCTTGCAGGAGGTGGTTTTGCAGTTGAGGTGCTAGCCACTGCAGGTGGAGGATTGTCTTGCAAGCTTCGAGTTGCCTCCCTTGCATAGTTGTTAGGATGCAAGTTTTTTACATGGCGATCCATGCTCGCAGTACCGAATTAATACTTTTTAGACGGGTCACCTCTTGATAAAGTAACATCACATATTTTGCACGTTACTTTTGGTGCATTCACTTTCTTCTGCCCCTCATGAAAAGTAAAAAATTTCCATTAAAAAACTTCTTTCTTCTTTTTTTGTGGCGGTTCAAATCACAAAATCTTCATCAGAGGAATGGTCAGATGGTGTTTGAGGAAGACCAGCCATTTTAAAGATTTTGCTTCTAAAGGACTATAGCTCCCCAGAACAGATGCTACTCCTGAGGAAGTCAAAGTAGAATGATCAAAATGGGAGGGGTCTTTCAACAGTTGGAGTAGGAAGTGTTATGAACCAATGAAATCTCTTCTTTTTAAGTCACATGGCTGTGCGTACTCTTACGGTGCGCTTACGGAGCTATTACGCTGCGTTTACGATGCTCTTACAGTGCGAGTACGTACGACGTACAGCTGCGATTTGCGTAATTGCTTTTAAAAGTAATATACGCTTATTTAAAGTTTAAAAAAACTTGTTTCATGATTATCCCAGATAATGTCTTCCCTTAATATGTACATTAAATACATAAATATCCGTGACTTCATGAGTGATGTCACTGACCATGTCATGAGTGATGTAATATGTGACGTCATCAGCAGTGGATTGTAGGAGCGCGAGTTATAGTTAGCTGAACTAACTATAACGGGGGAATTTCAATGGATTTGTAGGAATGAAATGTCCAGCTAACTATAACTTTTGTGAAACCTATGGTTTTTTCAGTGAATATATATTACCTACTGGAGGTCACCAGTAGGTAGTTATAGTTAGGACCTAGTTTCCATAGGAAATTCACAATATTCTATTGGTAATAACTTTGGCGCCGGTTGATGAATTTTCGTGAATTTCTCAAACAAGATGGCCCGCTCTGCTGCGCTCCTTCCATGAAAGTTTTGGGGGGATTTGTCAAGTGGGGGCTGAGAAAAAAGGGGGGTCCCAAAACATGTTTTCCCCATGTTATTTTCCATAGGACGATTAGACACGGCTACAGCCCGAACTGCTGAACGGAATTACAAGAAATTTGGCAAAATGGTGGAGTCTGATTCGCAAATCACGCTGTTGCTTAAATGGTGTAAAGCCCTCCAGTAGAAAATCAAAAGAAAAAAAAATATATATATATATATATCTAGGAGCGCACACCGTACGCGTACCCGTGCGTGTACTGTGCGTGAATCGGGTGTGCACGAGCGGAATTCTGATTTGCTGTTAGACATCTGTCAACATTCCAATCGGTCAAAACCAGGAAGTGTTGGCCGCCATTTTGTGTCTCCGAGGAAGAAGATAGTCAAAAACAAAAGTGGAGAACGTGAAAAGGGGGCAGGGTAGAGACCCCCTGACCCCCTAGGCCTTCTCAAGGGGTCCCTGAAGGACCCCAAAGGCCCAAAAAAACATTTTTATTTTTTTTAAATCACTGGGAGCACGCACGGTGCACGCACCGGTACGCGCACGGTGTGTGCACGTCGGCAAGCAAAAGAAAAAAAAAATGCTGTTAAATATCAAGTTTGAGTGTTTAGATGTTGGTTGGCTCAAAAAAGAGCCGTTGTGTACATTGAGTGTTTTTTGTACCTACAAGTAAGTACCGAAGCAGAGTCTAAAGTTGAAGAGGAAGACTCTGTTCCCCTCATCTGTGAAATGTACACCGTATCCTCTATAAATGCCTTGCATGTTGTAACGCAAGTATTTATATATATAGAACCCATACCATAGTCTCTGAGGAAAGCAGAAACAAACTTATTCACATGTTTCCTTGCTTTCTTAATCTGCGGACAATATTGGTTGGACCAGTTCCATTTTTGCCTTTGGCATATATTAGAATATACAAAGGCAGTTTGGGGAAAAAGTGACATCAATTGCCCAACGGTATCCTTTAAAAGCATTTCCATACCTACCCCAGTCAAAGTGCTTAGGTCATTGCCACCACAGTGCACAATTATGAGGTCAGGGAAAGGGAGATGCAAAAAGGATTTTACCAAAGGCATCAATTGATGACATCTCAATCCTCTCTGGCCAATCCACATAATATCCACATTTGGTAAATCAAGGTTGAGAAAGCATCTATTTGCTGCATACCTTTCACTCCAGAAAATATAGCTGTGCCCCACAATCCACACTCTAAGCATCTTGATGGGAGATCTGGTTGTACTCAGATGGGTTCTGGAAATGAAATGGCAGTTTGTAAAGTAGGAGTTTAGAAACAAATGTGGATGAGATTCAGTGCACTTGAAAAAAAAGAAATGATTGGTGGTTTCTCAAAATTCAACGTGGAAAACTAGGGAGCATGCTAGTGTTTTTTGAAAGGAGTAATGCTAATGGTTGAGAAAAAGTCATTGAAAGTAACATTGCACAGGATAAGCTGGTATATTGAGAAGTCAAACACCCATGCTGGGTTCATTTGCAACATTCTGTGATGAACTTTTCACCTGTGTGTTCAGTTAGGTGTTCTATGGATTGTTACCATGGTAACAGGCAGGGAGAGCAGTGGGGGAAGGTTGAACATTATGTGAGTTTGAAAGTGTTGAAATGTAGAACCAATTAAAATGTTAGTTTGGTATTGAATTCTTGTGGGAAGAAATTCCATTGGTTATCTACATGAATATGTGTGGAAAATGGGAGGGAAGCAATGCCATTCTAAGGTTGCAGTCACTGGTGCACAATTCAGAGATTCTGCTTAAGAAAATCTGGTGTGTGATTGACACTATTCTAAATCTACAAAAGCATTTTTAAAGGTGATTTATTAATTTGCAAGGGATCTATGTTGTGCACTTTAAGTTAATAAGAAAAGTGTGTTGTAATGTGGAAGCAGGAGTTTATTTGTTTAGAGTCTGATTCTGAATCTGTTTGCTTTGGGAAAAACATTGTGAAAGGAGCATTTGGTATGTTAATGTGTTTGAGGAGATATTTTTTTGCAGTACAGTGCTGTTGTTAAAAATGTAGAGTGTGTACATGAAGTGGTCTAACCACTTACATACTTGTATATCAGGGTTAGAATTCTCAGATAGTCTCCTTGAAGTCTAGTAAACATTCTGGGTGTGATGCACAAATGCCATAGAAAATCTTTCAGTAGCAGATAGTAATCATTTCAGTGAAACGCAATGGATATTTTTATTTGTCTAGAATCACAGTGTGAGTCAGTGTGTTTTTGGGAATATTGTGACAGAATCACTTGCTCGGTGCATGTGTTTGCAAACATGGGAATACATGTACTCATGGAGTGAGTCAGGCTTTAGGACATGTAGTGCTAGAAAGTCCTATGCAGTATGTGTGTCAGGCCTCTTAATTCCCAAATAGTCTCCATGTTGTGTAGTAAAGATCATGGGAGTGCTGTAGAAATGCCATAGCAACTCTCTCTGTAGCATGTAGTAATCATTTCAGTGAATTGCAAGGGAAATTTTAATTTGTCTAGAATCAAAATGTGAGTCAGTGTGTTTTGGGGAATATTGTGACAGAATCACTTGCACAGTGCACGTGTTTGCAGACATGGGAATAAATGTACTTATGGAGTGAGTTAAGTTTGAGGACACGCAGTGCTTAATATTCCTAACCCCTGCATGGTACCATGCACTGCCCAAACATAACTGCACTGTTCTAAACTCAGAAATACCAGTCCCACCATGACCCTTTACACTGCCCTAACACCACTGCACTGTCCTAAACCCTGAATCACCATCCCTAGCAAATCCTGCTAAACTTTTTCAACACTACTGCACTGCTCTAAACCTTGAAACATCATCCTCAGCAACTGCGCCTATAATGTTAAAACACCACCGCACTGCCCTAAACCCTGAAACAGCACTCCCTGCATGATCTCCAACACTGCCCGAACACTGCTGCTGTGCCTTAAACTCTGAAAAAACACCCCCTGATATACCACCCAACATAGTATTGTAGTTTTCTAAAGCCTGCAACAGCAATTCCAGCAAGACCCTCTTTCATTGTAGTAATCATTTTTCTGAATTGCAAGGGATACTGTCATTTGTCTAAAATCACAGTGTGTGTCGGTATTCATTTCAGAAATTTGTGGCAGAATAATTTGTTTAGTTGATGTGTTTAAAAATATTTTGTTTGTAATACTTTATTCGATATAAATAATATCATAAACGTACATACATTTTGACAGAGGAAAGGAGAATTAAAAAGAGGAAAATCGATTGACATTGCATATGTTAAAAGACAGTAAAAAGCAGTAAAAATACATATGTACAATTTAAAACAGGTTTTTTTAGTAGTCTATCATACAGTAACAGTGGTGATCATACAGGGATTCTGCTCCTACAGGCTCTATACATTGTTGCAGTTTAGCAGCTTAGAACGGGTGAGCCAGGCACTTGATAGGTACTTAGCGACTCCGCATACAACAACCAAAGATGTTGTATCAGTTGAAAGGATGCGAGGGCTGCCCTAAAATCTCTGACCCCTAACTCCCTGCATACTGGTTTCAGCCATCGTGCTCTCGCCTTCTTGTATGCTTTGCATCCAAACAGAAAATGCCGTAGGGATTCGATCTGACATGGGCAGCTTGGACAGGTGCCATGTGGGGCCCGCCTTCCGTTCCAGCCCTCCACGAATTTGTTAAGTGGAAGTGTCCCATACCTAATTTTTAAGAAAATAGCTCTAAAAACGGTTCAAACCTCCCAATGGGCTTATGCTCTAAAAATTGAGAGGTTAGCGCTCCCCATTTTGGGCTCCTAAGTTCCTCAGTCTGGATCCACTCCTAGTAAATTTTCTTGATAACTTGCTTTGGGGGATGGGACTGCGTGGTCCACGCTTCAACCAACCCCAGTTTTATGACCAACTGCTTCAGTTTGTTTACCCACTGTATCTTATTTGCACAATTCAAGGCAATAAGTTTGTCCAGCACCAGTGCGTAGCTTGCTAGTTCTGGGGTCCTCCTTAGGCGCACCCAGAACAGCAAAGGGCGGAGACGAACTATATCTGATATCGAGCGTTTGCCCATATCGTGGAATAGGGGCTCTAGTGGGGTTGAGATGGGGAGAGCAACTAAGTCCCTTATAAACTTGTTCTCAGCTCTAACCAGGTCTGTTACATTTTCACTGCCCCATAGTTCAGACCCATAGACTGCGGAAGTCAGCGCCTTCCCTTCGTATACTGCAAGCGCGGGGGCTATAGGCCTGCTAGCAGACATACGCTGACTCCTCAAGATAGCGCCTGATACTCTCTTCAAATTTATCAGCATCTTAGCGATGTGGGAATCCCATTTCATTCTATTATTTAATTTAATTCCCAGATAATCAAAGTTCTCTACCACTTCCAGGGGTGTGCCCTGAAGAGTGATATTAATTTTCTTTGTCTTTTTTGAGGGGGGCAGGACCATTAACTTAGTTTTAGATGTATTGATGGTCAGCCCACGTTCATCACAGAACAAGCTGAATCTGTTCAGCAATTTCTGGAGTCCAGAGGGGGTTTTGGACAACAAAAGCGTGTCATCTGCAAAGAGGAGTGTGGGTGTTTTTTCCCCCACCAGGACCGGGGCATCAGCATTGTCCGCCCTCAAATAGTCTACCACCCCATTAACAAAGAGGGAGAACAATGTCGGGGCCATCACACAGCCCTGGCGTACTCCTCTATTCACAGTCCCCTTACCTGTTAACTGACCCTGCCTGCCCCATCTGATCCTGGTGAAATTGTCCTGATGGAGTTTAACTATAAACTCAAGTAGGTACCACGGGAACCCCATATCCAGCAGCACCCTCCAGAGTTTATCGCAGGGCACCAGGTCGAAGGCGCTTTTAAGATCAATAAAGGCCAGGTAGAGGTTCCCCCTCTTGATGGTTACCATCTTCCAGTACGTGGCCCAAAACCTGAAGACCTGGTCCATTGTACCTACATTCTTTGGGAATCCTTCCTGGAAATGGGACAGAATGTTCCCTCCCTTTAGCCACGTGTCTATTCTGGTTACAATGACCCTGCCGACTATTTTTGGGACGGCATCGATTAAACTAATTGGCCTATAGTTTGCAGGGTCCTCCCTGTCGCCTTTTTTATGGATTGTCACGACTTCAGCCCCCTCCATGAATCAGGAACAGGGTGGCCATGGAGGATTAGGTTCATTAACGGGGCAATGAAATTAGACCACAGTTTATAATCGTGCAAGTATAGGTCGCCCGGTAACCCATCAGGTCCAGCAGCTTTAGAGGGGATAATGGTCCTGATTGCATCAGAGACTTCTCATGCTAAAAAGGGCTCTACAGATGCTAGCTCCTCTATGGAGAGGTCATACGTTTGTTCCCTTCCGGGTTGGCATCTATCATCTTCAACACAGTACAAACTAGAGAAATGGGAATGCCATTGGTACTCGGTTATGTGATTGGAGAGAGGCTCTGCTCCTTTCCTGTCATATTTATTTATCAAGGACCAGAACAGGATAGGATTCTTTAGATTGGCAGCATCCTTAAGCTGCTGCCAATATACTTCCTCCCATTCCTTCTTAGCATTTATAATGCAGACTTTATAATCCCTTCTAGCCGCCCGCACGGCGGTGGTGTCCTTCTTCCTAATTGCATCGCCTATGGCCCTTCTCTTTTTCCTGAATTCTCCAGTATACCATGGTGTGCCTATTTTTGGTGTATTCTTCTTATTGCCTGCTCTAGTGTCTCCTATGATAAAGAACGATCCAATTTTCTCTATTAGACTCTTATAGGAGACCATAAAATTAGCACTCTGTTAAGTGGTGTGCACCAGGTTACAGGATGCGTGTTCCATGGTTCCCGCTTCTACTAAGTCTTCAATGCAGGTTAGGCTCTCTTCTTGGCACACCACCCTATTCCATTTTAATCTACGCTTGCAATTAGACACATCTACATCTTTTGTGGTCATTAGTGTACTGGTTGTCACTGCCCTTTTATTACCCCATCTAAAATCCATGCACAGTGGATTATGATCACTATCATGTGTCTCCCTAACTTCCATATCGACTAGCCTGCTCCATGATCCAGTGTCGAGCAGGATATAGTCGATGCGGGATGGGCAACTAAGTCTATTATATGTCATCGCGCCGTTGGGATCTGAGATGGTTCTACCATTCAGGGCGCGTAAGTTGTGTTGGCATTTAATTGGACCGCTCTAGGCGTCCATCTTCTAATTGGCGGTAATGTTAGGGACAGGATAGACTGTCTAGAGTCCTCTTCATTGAATCCTGGGAGGCCTTCCTCACTAAGGGGTTCATATGTACAGTTAAAATCTCCCGCTACAATGACTCCAGACATTGGAGGAATGGCTGCTAGTTCCACATCCAATACGGCTATAGTGGGTGAGGTCTGGCCTCCCGGAGACCCTCTAGCATACACATCAAATAGCTCCAGTGAGCTCCCGCATTTGGGAGTCTTAGCAGAGATATGAAGTATGTCCTGAGATGGTAAAGTGTGCACAGACACTGTCCAGTTCAGGGCCACACTAATCCATACAAGCTATCCTCCTGATGGGCGACCCCTCCCTGCGCTAGAAGCGGGAATGAAGTAAGTAGATTATCCACATTTATACAAAGGGGATATGCTCCAAGTTTCCTGGAACATGCAGATGTCGAACTTATCTATGAAAACGTTCCATTCAGGGTTTGCCATATTTTTTTGGAGCCCCGCTATGTTCCAGGAAAATAATTTAATTATATTTGTTTTTGTGTTTGCAACCCCGTCCGTATTAGCTGATGCTGATGCTACTCTTTCTACTACTATTGAATGGTAATTTACAGCTTTGGCCACTTCAATGGTCTTTTCTCCCCCAGATAAGGCAACCTCGTCATTTGGCTTTGTGGCTGCCATATCTAAAGGGTTTATAATAGAGTTGGTCTGGTGATGTGTTTGCAGAAGATTATCCCTATGATTATCCTCTGCCAGTCAATCTATGTTATTAAGTCCTGACTCTTCATCGGGCCTGGGTTTGGACCATAATGGTGTATGTCTAATTTGAATGTTAGAGTGCCTTGGGGGGCATGTCCTATACTCCAAGACTGCTAGGTTTTCTGCAATTTTTTTGTTAGCAAACTGTAACTCGATGCAGTCAGCTGTCGAATTGGATAAGGAGAGTCTTTTAACATTAATCATATCCTCCCTAATCACTGACCTGCACCCTCTTACATTGTGAAGCCAATGGATGGCCTTATTACATAAGGACTCGCTGTTCTCATTAGAGTTGGTCGGACCAAGCTTTGGGACCCCGGTCATATAAACAATACCACGAGAGAGTCTGTGTAATGTGTTTGGATGATTGTTATTCCAATTGGTTCTTCCAACCATTTCATTGTTCCCCTGCACGTCCCTGCACTGTGATATTGGCCTAGTCCCTTTTGCTATATCAGCATATGAACCCAAACTTTTTTGCCTGACGGACACTTTGGCTGAGCGTGTCTGGCCATGGTTATAGGTCGTGACTCCCCCACAGCTTTTATGACTCCCGGTGGGGCTAGCTGAGTGTTGTGTTTGGGCAGAGCCTCACCTCCTAGGTGTTTTGATGCGACTATTCGTATAGGGGGAGCTTTTGCCTGAATGGGCACTGGCGCTACATGTAAAGGCTTTATTTTGTTTAATTCCTCTAGTTTTATAAAATCTAATGCAGTTTTCTTTATAAAAGCTATATCCCTTTCCAAACTTTCTAGTTTCTTCATAAGTAAAACATTAACATTCGAGCATCTGGAACAATCATCTGAACTGGTCTTCCTAGCCTCTGTATCCTCCCCCAGCTCTTGCGATAGGACCTCAGCTAATTCTCTTGTTTCCCCTTCCAGCACTGAAAAGCGATTAAAGCAAGTGATGCCTACTTCGCATGCGGTCGACTTAGGAAGCCCATCAGCATCCCCCATTGGCAATACCGACAATTCATCAGTGATACTCGTGGTTACCCCCTTTTGTACCTCTATAACATTTACCTCAATAGGGTTTATGGGGATGACAGAGTTATAAAGTGTTTCAACTACTGTGCATTTAGATTTTCCTTTCTTAGAAAAAATAGCTGGGATCACTTTATCTTTGTTCCTCAGTACCCCTTCACCTACGGGAACAGGGTTCTCCATATCTCTTGGGTGGGTGCCATCAATAAAATATTTTCACACTCATCAACAATATTTTCAATATTGGTCATCACACAGTTAGCAGCGGGATGCAATGTCTTTTTCGAGCTTTTCCTCTTTTTAGTTGTGATGACAGGGGCACCCCCACCTTCCATTGCCTTCCTCTTGCCCATTGTTATCTTAGAGGTTACTTGCTAAATGGAATATATCCAACATTCCTAAGGGATCCCCGCTATTTTGTGAACCAAGGGGCGGTCAACCTATCTAAAAGCACAGTACCTTTTCAAATGGATAGACAGTATTCACATGCGTTGGAGGGGGGGCCCAGCCCAACCACGACCGACCGCAGATGGCCCCGCCCTTGTCCCGGGCTTCTCCCGGGCTCGCCTGCGCGTGGCCCGTGACGCGAAGGAAGGTCCGGTGTTTTAAGGGCCTCGGGCGCACAATGGTGACGGTGGTCGGCGGCGTCCTGCCGCAAAGGCTCTTGGGAGCCGTTGTTCGCTCTCTCCCGGCGGCGGCACTGCGATGGTGAGGCAGTGGCTGGCGGTGGCAGGGGGGAAGCTGCAGGCTACGGCGTCCAGCTGGGTCACGGTCTGTTGGCAAAAGGAGCTCCCCGCTCCACCAAGGAAGGTCCGGTGTTTTAGGCGCCTCTGGGCACACAATGGTGACGGTGGTCGGCGGCGTCCTGCCGCAAAGGCTCTTGAGAGCCATAGTTCGCTCTCTCCCGGCGGCCGCACTGCGATGGTCAGGCAGTGGCTGGCCGCGGCAGGGGGGAAAGCTGCAGGCTACGGCGTCCAGCTGGGTCACAGTCTGTTGGCAAAAAAAATATGCGAATACATGTACTCATGAAGTGAGTCAGGCTTTAGGACATGTAGTGCTAGAAAGTCCTATGCAGTATGTATGTCAGGCCTCTTAATTCCCAAATAGTCTCCATGCTGTGTAATAAACATTCTGAGTGTGCTGTAGAAATGCCATAGCAACTCTCTCTGTAGCATGTAGAAATCATTTGAGTGAATTGCAAGATATATATTTATTTGTAAAGAATCACAATGTGAGTCACTGTGTTTTGGGGAATATTGTGGCAGAATCACATGCACGATGCATGTGTTTGCAGACATGGGAATTCATGTACTCATGGAGTGAGTTAGGCTTTAGGACATGCAGTGCTTTATACTCTTAGCCCTTGCATGACACCATACACTGCCCAAACATAACTGCATTGCTCTAAACTCAGAAATATCAATCCCACCATGATCCCCTACACTGCCTGAACACCACTGCACTGCCCTAAACCCTGAAACAGCACTCCCTGCATGATCTCCTACACTGCCTGAACACTGCTGCTGTGCCTTAAACTTACTTATGGCGTGAACTAGACTTTACAACATGTAGTGTTTCTAATTGCTATACCTTTGTTGGACTTGAACTGTCCCAGAGCACCTTAAATCACAGGTGTAACTATCCATAAGACAGCATAAACCAGTGATTGCTCTACAGAAATTCTGCCAGAGCCTGAGTCAGGTGAGCCATATTTCCATCCTCATTGTGCAAATCAGAGTTCTATACATAACTCTTCGCAGATATCATATTATTTAAATACATCCATAACAGACCAAGAATTAAATTCACTGCTACTATAACAAAGGCTGCCTATTGACCATTAGCCCCAATAGCAGGCCAAACATCTAAGGAAGTCTCTGTTTCCAATAGTTTTTTTATAAATTACTGGGAAGACCATCTTCCACTATTTAGACAAAAGACAGGAGAGTATGCCATTCAAGTACCTTATCCTCTGTATCTACAGACCCGATATTTTAATATTTCTTATATTTTTTCTATCCTGAACTCTTGGTATTCTTCATATTTGTTTAATTTCCCTCTTTCTTTTTACGCTTACTTCTAACCTGTAATCATAGCTTTTTGCAGGTACACAGAAACGGTTTTGATGTATCTTTTAAAACAATGTTAATGTTGTTCCCAGACAGAAATATTTGCTGAAATGTTAAAAAAGTAATTTGGAATATGTATCTTATAATGTCTATCTTCTTTGTAGATTGTTTTAAAAGCTTCTAGATGATAATTTCCTGACGAAGACACTTGTTGTCGAAACGCGTAGAGAAGAATTCGTCATTACCTCATTTGTATTATTTTTTATTGTTTCCTATATAAAATTGTTGTCAATGCAATGTATTTTTATTATGTATAAATTTTCGAATGTAAAACTTTTATTCATATGTACATGATAATTATTAAAATCCTACAAAATTGTTTTTAACAATAAGATAGCATCTTGCAGTTTTAAGTTATTTCAGTAGTCTGGGTCTCAACACATTGTATATCTAGGTTGCGTGCCTGGGTGTGTTATTTTTAATGGACCATACATTGCCCAAACATAACTGCATTGCTCTAAACTCAGAAATATCAATCCCACCATGATCCCCTACACTGCTTGAACACCACTGCACTGCCCTAAACCCTGAAACAGCACTCCCTGCATGATCTCCTACACTGCCTGAACACTGCTGCTGTGCCATAAACTTACTTATGGAGTGAACTAGACTTTACCACATGTAGTGTTTCTAATTGCTATGTAGTATGGTAGTAGTGGTCTATAATTGTAAAAAAAAATTACATGTTTTTTTTTCTTCACAACAGATTTTAATTGTCTACAGAAAGAAAAACCATCATGCCTTCAAAGAGTGAGAAAAGAAAAACATATAAACAGGCTTACATTTCCAAGAAAAAACAAGTACAAGATTTATCTAAATAACAATTTGAGGAGAAAAAGAGGAAAGCTCCTGCTAAGATAACAAAGGATTTTATAAGAAAGATAACACAAACTAAAAAAAGTGTGAAGAATCTTGAAAAAATTATATCTGTAACTACAAAGAGAAACCAGACAAAAAAGATAAATGATGGAAAAGTATGTGGTAAAGGAATTGTGTATAGTAAAAGAAGTAAAAATCAGTTTGTTGAAATTCGCAAGCAAATCTTTTATAACAGATTTGTTTTAAATTTATTAAAAAATATAAAGAATTGTAAAAGAAAAACAGCTGTTTCTAATAAAAATAAAAATATTGAAACTATTGTTGAGAAGGCTTTTGAATTAAAAAATAAATTGTTTATTTTAGTAATCAATAGAATTTGATCACTAGATTAGCCAATGAAAGTTATGAAGGCCAAAAGTAAGTGGAAAAGACTAATTAATAGAACTCATTTTTGTAATGTTTTTTCTGGAGAATGGAAACATAGTTCAAGTAGTGAGCCGTTTTTTAATGAAGAGAGTTACCTTCAGAGAAATGGTTTGTTGCATGCAGTTGACACCAGTGGTCGTGCTTATGAGGTTAAGAATGGTGGTCCGATTGAAAAAGTGAAAATTGTCCCTAGAAATGCAAAAGACGTGTTAGCTGATGAAATTTTAGGGATACTTCCTAAGGCTCCAGTGTACACTTGGAATTGTAGTAGTATTTGTAGTGTACGACAGGATTCAATAGATTTTTTTTCGCAATTTCTTACGTAAGTATACTAAGAAAAGTGTTAAACAAAAGATTCAGATGTTGCAAGAATTAGACCCTTGCAGAGTGAGAGAAAAAACGGGTTTGCAAGGTCATTCTCTGGCTTGCCTTTCTAAAAAAGTATGTCAGAGTGTTTTTCACCATTTCAGGATGTTAGCAGTACATCATACTGAAATGAGGAAATTAGTGAGAAGGTTGTATTATGCAAAAAGTCCAGCACTAATGTTAAAAAAGTTAAACAGTGCTCTTTTGCATAAATCTGTATTAGATGTAATCAACATTTGTGAAGAAATTGAGGTTAGTTACTTTGGTCCTGAAGAAGACAGTGCAGAAACTGATACATTAATAGAAGGAAATGTGGAAGAAAATGTACAGAATTTTAGTACAGAAAATTTTGAGCAAGAAATTACCAGGTTTAAGGTCATTTCAGGTGAAAGGCCTACCTTTTCTTGTATTTTTTGTAGACAAATTCATTATAAAAATCAGACCAGGTTAGTTGATCTATATTTAAAAAGTGAAAAGGAGAATAATAATCAGTGGAAAAAATTTGCAACTTATTTGTTGGTAGAGAATTGTTTTGATTTGGGTTCTGATCAACGTATTTGTAAATATTGTTATAATAAATTAAATGAAAACAAAATGCCTGCTAGAGCTGTACATAATAATGTTGAGTTGGTAAATATTCCTTTGGAACTGATGGATTTAAATACTTGAGTCTATTCTTATTCAATGTGTGCATCCATTTCAGGCTATTGTTCGTATGGAGTCTAAGATAGGGAAATGGCCTCCTACAGATTTGCACAGAGGATTAAAGGGAAGAGTTGTATGTTTGCCTCTAGATTTAAAGAAAAATGTTGAAACAATTGGTGTAGAAAATGTGGAAGAGGAACCTCAAGTTATTATAGTTAATGGCGCCCCTACGAAGAGTAAGAACATCTGGCAAGAATTAGTGGATGTTAGGAAAGTAAAAAAGGCAACGTTGTATTTGGTAAAAAATAATCAATACTATAAAAATGTATATGTAGGAGAAGAGGAAACAATTGTAGAAGAGGACAAATTGAAAAAGTGGATGTGTCCAGAACTGAAGAAATTTATGAACATTATAGTGTGCATCCACTTCACTCTAAAGAAGTGATGGGGAATACTATTGAGTTATTCCAAATGAAAGAAGCGAAAGGAAGTCCCATTAGTGTATGGGAAGAAACCTTAGAAGCTCGTTGTTTCCCTCAGTTGTTTCCAACAGGCAAAGGTGGACAATATGATGAACGTCCTGTGCAGATTCCTGCATCTGAATACCGGACAACAAGATTGTATGCAGAAGATCCAAGATTTCGTCAATGTATTCCATATTTGTTTCATCTTCTGTTTGAGAGTGACGTTTCTGGACTTTCTTATGCAGTGAACCATATACTAAAAAGTGGAGTACATCTGCAAAATGTTTCGGCAAAGGGCTTTATGGATATAGTCCAACAGAAAGATACTGTTTTGGGGTCTTGAGCAAGATGGCGGTCTGGCTGTAGGACCGCACAGCAGCGTCCTGTCTGAGCTCCGTGAAAGTTACATGGAGTAGAGAGTTATCATCAGCGAGAGACTAGCCGAGGCTTAGTTGAAAAGATTCATTTCAGTGGCGTAAAGAAATCGCTAGCCTGGAGGCTCTACACTGCAGCGGGAGTGGCGATGGCGGCGATGGCGGCAAAAGTAAGAGGATGCTACAGATCCTTCTAGCGGGCTAAATTACATATAGATTAGCCCATTGGAGACGGTTGACGAGTGAGAGAAATTGGGAAGGCGGGAAAACGGTAACGGCAACCGGAGCGAAAGTCGGCTACCAAAATAATATGAGCTCACTTGCTACCGTTACGCAGCCTTCTCCCTATGAAAGCGGCTTACCGGAGATCGGCTCATCAGCCTGTAGAGAACTGGTTGTTTTGCTTTGGTGGGCTGTCTCTAGGGCTACGCCGACAGTTTCTCAGCAGCAGTACCTGCAGTACCTGCGGGAGCAGAAGCAGGAGCATTGGCGTAGTGACTTCGTGGAGCTCAGGGCGGGGCTCAGAGCGGAGCAGAGTGTGGAAACATCGACGGTGTATGGCAAGTCACAGGAGCTGAATTCGGAGGACCTTGATCATTTTAGCGGGGAGTTTGATTTCAACAGCCTGTGTCTACGATTGGGGAGAGCAGTTTTGGAAATTTTGAACTTAGTGGAACTATCACCGTTTGAAGACTCAGCCAATTTAAGACTAGCTCTGGAAATGACGGCTAAGTCAGCTTCGTCAGCAGCTGCAAGAGCAAGACTTGCGAAAGCAGCTAGAGCACTCCGCGAGGCAGAACTGGAGGAGCAACAGCTACAACAAGCTGGAGAAGGCAGTCAAAGCGCTGGTGTGTTCACTGCTCCTATAATTGGCGCCAAAACGAGGAAACAAGTCCAGAAGACACCAACCACTTGTTTACAACGCCAAGAGGTCTTAGCCACCAAGCGGAAAATGAATAGCACTTTAGAGGTAGCAAGTCCCGGTAAAACAGTTATGGATCTACTCAGAAGAAAGCAAGGGGGCCAAGGGGGCCCGGGGTACGTAGGAAATACAGAGGATACCCTAATACATTCGCCTAGCATGCCTATCACGGGGGCACTCCTCGAGGTTCTACTATCCCCGCAGCAACTAGAAAAAAGTGGTCCTGCCCCTGCCCCTACACAAGCTACACCGGCGGTGAGTCCGGAGGAAAATCTAACTGTGAGTACTTTAAATGTTACTAATGGTGTTGCTGGCATTAACATTAACCGCCATTTAGATCCTAATACTGCTCCAACCGCCTCACCAAGAGCTATTAACATATCTCCTAACACTCAAAGTGATTCAACCTCTAAATTTTCAATGTCATTTTCTGGGACTGGTGAGAACATAATGGGGGTAGTGGATGATAATCAACCCCTAGATAATCAAGCAGCTCAAAACTCTTCACTACCTATGAAGGACTTAGCAAGTGGCCCTTCTTTAATGACGGCGATGGAAGAAGGCCATGCAAATCTTGACCCTCAATCATTATTGATAGACAGTAATGATGAGAATAGGGGAGCACCTGCAACCCAGGGATCTTCCCTTCCCGAAGCTGAAAAAGAAGGGAATATATTCTACTCTTTTTCTGATGAGACAGGAGTAGAAACGGGAGTAGAGGTGGAGACTGAGGACGGAGAGTCAGATAAAGTTAACTCTAGTATAGAGTATGATGAAGATGACCTGGAATATGAAGAAGATGGCAAATCCCTTCTTTTTACTTCTTCTGCAGAAGAGAGTATAGAGGAGGAGGCGCAAATAAATACAGTCAAATCTAAACCTAAACCCTTGTCCAAGATTAGACAACGAGCCCCCTGCAGCACAGATCTGTCTAACCAACATGTACTTCCCTCTAATGCAGTAGAAACCATCCTGCAGACCATCGCGGGCCATAGGGAACAGACGGAGGAGGACAGTAAACGATCAAGAATAGCTTTACGCAAGATCCAGGGGGTGGTTAAAAAATTGACCAAAACCTGTAAATCAATTGGTGAAAGGGTTACGGAAGTTGAGGCAAGAGTAATGACTACGGAAAATGAAACTCAAGCAAACGTAGAGAAGATCAAACTCCAAGAAGCTGAGCTAATGGATATGAAATGGAAGCTCGAGGATTTTGAGAATCGTCAGCGCCTCAATAATCTACGCTTATTGGGAATTCCGGAAAAAATGGAGGGGGAGAATGTACGCGCATTTGTTATTAAACTATTCAAAGAGTCTATGCCCAATTTAACTAATTGGAACTGGGAACTTGAGATTCAACGTGCTCACAGGATGCCATTTAACCCTGCTAAACCTGGCCCCTATCCACGTGCTATCCTAATTTACTTTGGGAATTTCTTATTGAGACAATCAGTGGCCGAGAAGGCTAGGCCCGATCATACACTTACATGTAATGAGGTTTCTTTTTTTACTAGACCTGACTTCTGCCATGCTACAGTGGAGAGGCGGTGGCGGCTGCGATCTTTAATTAAACCCTTTCAGGAAAAGGGGGCCCAGGCTTATTTAAATAACCCCGCCAAACTAAAGGTTGTATGGGCAGGGCAGGCTAAATTTTTCGTTTCAGAAATTAAAGCAAAGGCTTTCCTCGATGAGATTAATAGATAGGGGCTAGTAATGTTGTAAAATAGAATATATAGTTTCTCGCTAAGCTATTACCATCGATTGATTATTGCTTGATTATTATTATTATTATTTTTTTTTTTGGTCTATTGTTTAGTATGTAACTCTCTATCCCTATCAGCTTAACATGTGCTATATTATTAAAATTGATACGGCAGCTCAGACGCTGCACTGCTAGCATCACCAGGACTCTGGTAGAGTCCGATTGCTCATTAATTGTAGGGGGGGGTCCCTAGAGGGGGAGGGACCTGCAGGGGGGAAGGGGGGTGGGCGGGGTTTGCGGGGGAGTTTGCAAAAAAGAAAAGAACCTGATCCAGAGGGTGAAATCTTGTTTTGTGTAGATTCTAAGAATTGTATGAATAAAGTAAATAAAGTAAGCAACTGCATGATGAAGAAATCAAAGATCCTTGATAACTACAATGAAAGAAATGGAGAGTTTTCTATACATACCGATTCATTGACTAATGGCTAGATTGAAAATCCAAACCTGGAATATTGGGGGTCTATTGAACAGGGAAAAACAACGCCGATTGTGTGAATTAATAAAGCTTAATCCTGTAGACATTCTATGTCTACAAGAGACGCATGTTTCATGGGACAAAAGATCACAATTGAGGCTAAGAGGGTATAATCTGTTAGCCGTCTCTACCCAAACATCAAATATAAGAGGGGTGGCGATTCTCGCCAAAACTTATCTTGGTCAACCAATACGTGCTGCCTCTGATTCACATGGTAGATGGGCAATAGTGAAATTACCAAACGGTTTGGTTATCTGCACGATCTATGGTTCTAATCAGGACGATCCGACAGTATTTTCACTACTCGAAGTTGAGCTTGCAACCTGGCAAGGCTCACTAGTGATCTGTGGATACTTTAATATTTCATTAAAAACACATTTGTTTAACGACCACAGCAACCATAACCATAATCTGCAGAGCTATATGGGACGCAAACCCAAAGTATATAAGGCTATCAGGAGACTCGCAAATAGTTTGGGACTAATAGATATATGGGGCGTTAAGAATCAGCAGGACTCAGGATGTACATACTTTTCCCACCCACATCAAAAACATGTCCGTATAGATTATTTTTTTTCTACTAGGGATTTAGTGGCTCAGGCGGTAATTACAAAACATCCTAAGATTTTATCTGATCATAATGCTCTGGTTCTCACACTGACAGTTGGCAATCAAAGGCAGCTGAGACTGTGGTCGTTTGATCGAAAACTGTTGGTCGATAATGAATACATTAAACACATTAAAAAATGGACGGAGGAATTCTTTGATATCAACCGCTTCAGTGCCTCCAGAAACACAGTATGGGATTCCTTTAAATCTGCTCTTAGGGGCGAGACCATTAGCTACCAAGCTAGAGCGAGAGAACTAAATAAGAATGATTTTAATGCTAAAGTAATAGCCTTGGCTAAGGCAGAGGAAGAGCATACCACAGCTATTTCCCATGGGGCAGATGCTACACAATCAATGTATTTAGTTACTCTATTAAAAAATGAGCTAAACAATAGTCTTAGTTAGAAAGCAGCACAGATCTACAGTGCTCATAGGAGAGATATTTATGAAAATGGGGAAAAAGTGGGGAGGCAGTTGGCGTTACACACCCGTCAAAGGAATGTTTCTAATCAGATCAAATTGATAACTGACAATGGTAAATCATATACGCAGGCAGATTAGATCATTTCGTTATTCCAGCAGTATTATCAGAATCTACCGTTTTATCAAATACAGAATATGAATTTTTGAATAACTTTGTCAACAACACCGAGGGTATAAAAGAATTAGACGATACTACACGTCAGGACTTGGAAAGAGAAATCACCCTAGATGAGGTATTACTATCTCTAAACTCACTTACATCGGGCAAAGCAGCAGGTCCTGATAAACTACCTATAGACCTATATAAAATTCTGAGCCCTCAGCTGGGACCAATACTTCATGATCTGTTTTTAGGTATTCAGTGGAATGGGCTAACCCCGGATTCCTGGAATAACACAAATATAATTGTTTTCCCCAAAAAAGAGAAATCACCTCAGCAATTAACATCATACCGTCCCATATCATTAATCAACGCGGATTCAAAAATATACGCCAAGGTGTTAGCCACGAGACTTAGCAATGTTATTGAGCAAATCGTCTCCCCGTGGCAACATGGCTTTGTTCCTGGCAAAGGAACAACGGACCATACATCTAGAGTAATTGCCTTGTTTGATGCCATGACGGTCACGGGGGGCCGAATGTCAATGATACTATTAGATGCCGAGAAGGCATTTGACCGCGTCTCGTGGAAATTCCTGTGGGCAATTATGCAACTAAATAATTTTGGCCCCAAATTTATTAAGGCGATAAGATCAATGTACCTGTCTCCCAAAGCTAAAATACAACTGATGGGATTGGAATCTGATGATATCAGTATAACTAGAGGTACAAGGCAAGGTTGTCCCTGCTCCCCCTTATTATTTGCTTTATATATTAACCCTTTGATTTTAAAACTTATTGAGAGCCCTAGTATTAACCCAATTGTTCTTGGCCCGTTTTCTACTAAAGTATTAGCATATTCTGATGATATCGCGATCTTAACATCAAATGCGACTGAGGCTATGGAGGAAATTGAGGCTATAACTACAGAATATGGCATCTATTCTGGATACTCTTTAAATAAAAGTAAGACAATTGTATTATGTACTGACAACATCAACTTTAATGATCAAAGGAGAGCTGCAAATGCTACCTATTTAGGAATTGTTATTGCTCCTAATGTTAAAACCTTAATTGACCATAACTTCATCCCATTGATTCAAAAAATTACAAAAGATCTGGATAGAGTAAATGGGCTCAACTTGTCTATTATAGGGCGGGCTCATTTCCTTAAAATGAATATACTTCCTAAATGCCTTTACTTGTTTCGAGCAATTCCACTCGCTATAGATCCTAAGATCTTAAAAACTCTTGAATCCCTTATGATTAAGTTTGTTTGGCAACATGGAAAAATCCGAAGGTCTCATAAGTTAATGTCTCTACCTAGTGAAAGAGGTAGGTTGGCAATACCTAATATTAGTATGTATCACTGGGCCGCACTTCTTAAACAAATGACCCCACTGATTAGCTCCAATGTAAGGGTACTAACCCCTGATAATAATATTCCACCATCAATATATGAGCTATTATTAGGGGATAAGGCCAATGGATTGTTTTTACAACAGATTGAGGCACGAGATTACAACATTGATCGGAAATATGAAATCATAAATGGGGCATTAAAGGTTTGGGGCAAAGTTACCAAACACTTGCACATTACTAAATGGAATAGGTATACCTCTTTGTGGTATACGAAGGCTACCCTGCCATTTTCAAATGATATTATAGCAAGGAAATGGCAGAGACTTGGAATTCTGCGTGTTAAAGATTTTCTTGTACATGAGTTACAAACTACTTTCTTAGATGTTAAGGATAAATATCATCTCTCTAATGGGGACTATATTAAATATGTGCAAATATATACAATCCTCAAGGCTAAGAGACCCACCCTCGAGCTACAGAAAATAGATCTTTTTGAGGCTATCAATAGATCCTATACAAGAATTGGTGTTATATATAATCTTCTCCTTGTTAATATACAAGATGATCTGGAAAAAACAGAATCTAGCTGGGCAGCCAAACTTAGCAATCCCAATGTTGATATATATAAAAGTTTAGAGTTGAGCCAAAGACTTTTTAGGGCTAGCAACCTTAAAGCTCAAACATATAAAACCATTTTTGGTCTCTATTATACACCCGCTAAACTGTATTCCTGGGGTAGAAGGGAAAATGATTTATGCCCAAGATGTACACAAGGACCAGCTAATCTAATACATATGCTTAGCAGTTGCCCCAAACTTGTTCAAATCAAACATATGATTGAGGATTACTGGGAGGTGCTGTTTGGCCATAAACTTCCAGAAACAGATTCATTGTTTATTTTAGGACATGATTCATCGATCGCTCTATCAAAGAATGAGCAAAATGTATTATTTATAGGTACGGCGGTACTTAGAATTATTTTATCGGCCCGCTGGAAAGAAACTGAACCACCAAGCTTCCAGATGTGGCTGGCTCGTTTTTTAGCTGTTTTCAGCTTTGAGAGAGCAATATATTCTACAAGAGGGCTTAAATGGAAAAGAATGGGAGAATCAATTTGGTCTCCAGTGTTGAGCTGGAAAGCAGGATTAAATACATTTATCTAGATTTACTTTGATGGGACGGAAGGTAACATATAAACTACAAAATATGTAATAGGTTATTATCTAAAAAACAATTGTTATTCGATATAATTTATTTTGTGAATTATTGGTATAAATCTCTGATATATCAAGGTCTTGTATTACCTATTGTATCAAATGTTGTTCTATCTTATTATTTTATTGTTCCTTCTTTCTTATCAATGAGAAACCTTTGAATATGAATATGAATATCATTATGATTATGTTTATAATTATGATGGTTTATGTTTTACTTTGTATTCTTTTTAATATGCTTTCTTCTTTTTCTTTTCATTGCTCTGTTATGTACCTGTCTTAATTGAGTTCAATAAAAAAAAAAAAAAAAAAGAAAGATACTGTTTTGGAATCTCAGCTAATTAATCTCATGGCATGTCAGCGTGGTACTAATGAGTATTTTTACCGTCGTATTGGGGAATTGAAATGTATGCTAAGAAACTTAGGAACTCCTACATGGTTCCTTACTCTAAGCTGTGCTGAGTATGCTTGGGAAGATTTACTTCAATTTCTTCGAGAGGCAAATGCAAACATATAACATATAGAATACAAGACACCTGGAGAACTGTGCTCTTTTGATCCAGTTAATATATGCAGGTATTTCAATCATAGATTTGAAGCTATGATGTCTTTTATCACCAACAAAAAAAATCCTCCTCTTAGATAGGTTTTGAATTTCTTTTGGAGGAAGGAGTATCAAGCAAGAGGTGCTCCTCACATACATATGCTGCTATTGATCAAAGATGCCCCCAAATTTGGAACAGATTCAGATGATACAGTGATGAGTTTTATTGAACAACATTCTACATGTGCTGTACCAAAAAGTACAGAACAAAAGAATTTAAGACATCAAGTGTAATGGTTTCAAACCCATCGTTGTGGAAAATACTGTCGTCGAAAGTACAAGTCTAAGGATAAGTTCTACACAAAATGTCGTTTTGGATTTCCACGTCCAGTAATATCAAAAGGTAGAGTGAACTATTTTATGTAATCTTTGCAACATACTGGCACAAGAAAATCACCGAAAAATACCTACAACTTAAGAAGAAATGAAAAGTCAAAACATATAAATGACTATAACCCAGTCCTTTTGTCCATGTGGAATGCTAACATGGATATTCAATATGTTGCAGACAACTCCATTGCTGTGGCTCAATATGTAACGTCTTACATTACTAAATCTGAAAAGACGGAACTAAAGGAAATGTGGGAAGAAATTTCTCATGAAAAGAGCCTAAGTAAGAAATTGTACAGCTACAGTTTGAAGATGTTGTCTCATCGAGAAATCGGAGCATATGAATATTCAGATCGCTTATCATCTGCAAGTCTATACTCTAAATCTAGAACAATCATTTGGGTGAGTTTAGGTCTTGCAAGAACACGAAACCGAGTTTTGAAATCTGTACAATAAATGTAGTATTTAGCAGAGAGAGAACCAGACAGTACAGATATTTTGAAGACAAATATGTTGGATACATACTATCCAAATAGAAGTAATCATCTTGAGAATGTTTGTCTCTATGAAGCACTGCAAAGCTATACTTTTAAGAGGAATATTACAGAAGATATCAATAAAGGAGTATATGCTGTGATTGGATCTGAAGGATGTTTAGTGAAACAAAGAAAAGGACATTTGATTAATCACCGAAAACTGAGTTGCGAAACTCCTGACAAAAGGGAATTTTACTATTTAGCTCTTTTGCAACTCTTTAAGCCATGGCGTACAGAACTGGAACTACTTGGAGATTTTAACAGTTAGGAGGATTCATTCAACACAACTAAAAATAGTATAGAATGTCCTGTTTTTACTAATTATCTGAAAATGTTGAATGATGAAATACAGCAAGAAGCTACAATTGCAGCAGAGATTGCTAGAGACCGTTCTCAAGACAGTCAAAGTTCTGCTTCGTTGAGTCAGGATCCACTAGGAGAACCAATTATCCAAAATGAAGCACCAGCTGCCATGGATGAGGTGGAAAGAGGATGTTATAAACTTAGAAGGATTGGAAAAACAACTAAATGTTGAGCAAAAACAAATATATGATCAAGTGACAGAGCAGATTGAGCATGGTTTATATCATGAGAAAAAAGAGTGCTCATTTACGTCATTTAAACCTGTCCGACTGTACATGAGTGGAGAAGCAGGAACTGGAAAAAGATTTCTAATTAAAGGAATTGTAACTTATCTACAGAAAAGAACTGAGTCGTCACTCTCTTGTGTTGTTACTGCTCCAACTGGGTTGGCAGCACATAACATTAAAGGGATTACTTTACATCGTTTATTGATGCTGCCAGTAGAGCATGAAAATAAATTATAATACCACAAGCTATCTGGAGAAGCTTGTTGTGAAGTTTCTAGAGTCTTTAAAAAAATGAAACTTCTCATTATTGATGAGGTAAGCATGGTATCAAATGTAATGCTTGCCTTTGTGCATTTAAGAATGCAACAAATCCTTAAAACAGAGTATGATGTGTTATTTGGAGGCAAACACGTCATAGTTTTTGGAGATCTACTACAACTAACTCCTATGAAAGGACAACCAGTATTTAAAACAGTTACATATGAAGACACCAGAAAATGCCTGGGAAGCATTGGAAATATTAATATTTGGTCATATTTCGAATATACAGAACTCATTACAAATATACGACAGGCAAAGGATGCTGATTATAAAAGTATTCTTGAAGATATAAGAATTGGAAAATTGAGTGAACATGGCAAAGAAGCTTTACAGTCATGATTACTTTCAAATTTGTTTCCAAACAAAAATATTGTTCTAGAGAATATATATATACAAATTGCAGAAAAGAAATCAGTGATATGCTTGATACCAACTCTGCAAGAATGTTCAATATTCAATGAAAAAAAGTTAAAGTTAGAAAATCAAGAAATTATAAAATTGCAAGCTATTGATAGAATAGAGCATGAAGGAGCTACTATTATTTTGTCAGAAAAGTTGAAGTCAAAATTGAAATTGGATTCTTTAGAGAAATCAATATCTAAAACTGCTGGTTTAGAAAAGAATCTATATGCATGTATAAATTGCTGGATCATTTTACGACGTAATTTACATGCTGAAAGAGATTTAGTAAATGGAGCAATGGGTAATGTTGTTGATTTTGTTAATTACCCAAATAGAGATGACTTGAATTTTTGAGAATCAAATTTGATGAAATTGAAGAAGTACAACATATGAGTCGTTGTTCAGCTCGATTTTTGCTTGTAAAAGATTTATATGTCAGCCGAAAACAGTTTCCTGTTTGTTTGGAATATGCGGTGACTATTCATAAATCTCAAGGTTTAAGTGTAGATAGTGCTTTGGTTAATATTGGAAGTACTGTGTTTAAAAAGGGTATGGCATATGTTGCTTTGTCTCGAGTCAGAATTTTATCTGGATTATACTTGATTGATTTTGATGAGACAAAGATTAGTGCAGATCTAAATTGTGTAAAAGAGTATAATAGTTTAAGAAGAGAACATGCTCCAAATTTACCTCAATATCCTTTATTTGAAAAGCAGTGGTAGGTCGAAAAAGAAGATATGAGAACAATTGTAGCGAGGTTGTAGAGAAAAGAAAAAAACTAGAGGAACCAGTGATAGTAAGCAAAAATAAAAAGGATTCTATTGAAGAGGTTGTTGGTTTTCAGTTTGAAAACAGTTCTGGTGTCAACTGTATGCTAATGTAGTGGTTAATGGTTTTTTTTCTTGAAACTTAACAACAACAAATTGTTGAAAATCGGTCAAAAGATTTTGTTGTTTGTTGAATTCTGTGTTTGAGAAATGTAGTAGTGATAAAACTAAAATAGAAAGTGTTTCTGAAATTCGAAATGTTTTAGACATATGTTCTCGTTTAAATCAATTTTCACAGAATATTCAGCAAGATTGTCAGGAATTTCTAATGTATATGCTTGTTGTATTGCAAGATGAAGGAATAGATATTGAAAATCGTTTTGGCCTTTCTTATAAATGGCAACATGACTGTGACAATTGTTCGTTTTCAAGTAGTACTGAAATAGACACTGAAAGATGTATATATTTGACTTTACCAGACTGCAAATCAGTGTCTTTTAATAATCTAGTTAGAGAAGCCAATCAAAACATGGTCTGTACCCAATGTAACTCACAAATGTTATCAACATTATTTATACAAAGATATGGACAGTATGTTATTTTGATGCTGCAACGATGCAGACCTGATGGAAGAAAGCTGACAACTTTAATAAAAAAAGTTGTTGCTTCTCAACTATCAATATCAGGAAGAACTTTTGTAACTGTTGCAATTATTTTCCATGATGGTCCTTCTACAACATCAGGACATTACACAGCTTATTTAAAATGTACAAAAGGCTGTACACATTGTAATGATATTCAATTGATTTTTAAACAACGTTTGCCTTATGACTTCTTACCTAGTGTTTTTACAACCCAAATTTTAGGTAAAATAATTGGCCTGGGAAAATTACTGCTATTAAGAAAGGGTAGTCTGGTGTTGAAAAGTACTTTATGAGTGACGGTGATAAAGTTAAAAAAAATTCTTGTAGTTGACGTAGAGGTAGTGTAAGTGTATCAGTTAGTGGGTGATGTGGCTATCACAGGAGATGTTGATCATCAGTGAAACTAAGCTGTTTTAGATTTGTTGTTGTAGATGTTGCTGACATTTTTTTTATTCCCTTGTAGAGGTTTCTTTTCATGGTATACAGTTCCTTGCTAAGATAAAGGATGAGCAGAGTGTCATTGGCATACCAGATGATGTTGAGATTCTGATAGCATGCTAGTTGTTTAAGGTTCTATATACATGATAAATAGCATCGGGTGGAGGTATAACCATTGTTAGATGGTACAAAAGATGTTGGTGCTTTTGCTTCAGAAGGTTGGGAAACGGACGCTTAAGAGTACTATTAAGTAACTTCCACAGTAAGGATTTCACAGATACTATTTGGCCATGATGAAAAGTATCTGAAATAAAAAATGACTATTTCAGGTAAATGTTTGTACATAACTTTATTTAGAGTGTATAAAAAAGAAGTAAGAAAGTTTTGTTACTTTGTGATTGTTGGAGATGTCCCATATTTACGTAAGAAATTGCTGTTTGAAAAAAACATTTAAGATATGTTTTATTCTAATTTTTATATTATTAATGAAAATGTTGAATGGGTTTTTTAAAGACAATCTTATTGATTGTCTTTTTTTTGCCCGCTGTTATATGATGAGTACTATTGAACTCTCTGTTTTCAGTGAAATTCAATATATTCTGAGAACAGCAAAATAAGATACATAACATATTGCACAAATTATCTTGTATTGTGAAATATATATTATAACTCAATTTCTTCTTCTCTTCCACAGATTAAGCATGGGCGGATCTAGCGGATCTCGCGTACGCGAATTTGCGTATTTACGGATTCGCAATCCGCAAAAATACGCGAACTCTCGCGGATTTGCGGATTTTTACGTTTTTTGTGTTGGCGCGCGTTCGCGAGGATTTGTGGACCATTTCGCAATTGCGAACTTACTTTTCGGCTCGCAACGGCCGCGACTATGTTGTTTCTACGTCTGGTTTATCATCACAGGTTCACAGCACCCTCTGTTTCACCACTGCCACCCTCTGGTACACCCATGCCACCCTCTGGTACATCCTCACTGCCACCCATTAGGTTTGTTTATCACTGTATATTATGGGGGTGAAAAAAAGCAACCACACCTGCCCTGCTTCAACTGCCATGAATTATTTTGGTGTTGATTAATGTGTCAGTAATTTTGAAACTTCCAGTCTGGCTGGCACCTGCTTCCTTCCTTATCTGTAATTTGCTTTCTGTTGCAGTGAAAGCAAGCACACCTGCCCTTCTTCAACTGCCATGAATTAATTTGGGGGTGATTAATGTGTCAGTAATTTTGAAACTTTCAGTCTGGCTGGCACCTGCTTCCTTCCTTATCTGTAATTTGCTTTCTGTTGCAGTGCTATTTTTTTTCACAGGACCTTTATGGTCTACTTGTAGCTATTCTATGAGCCTGCTGTTTGGATCATAGCAGGGTCATAGAATAGTTGCAAATAGGCAACTGAACTCTGGAGGGGCCCCTCAGGAAGCACTAGAGTGAATGGTTACTAATGTTAAGTTTGAACTTTTGCACCTGGTGATTGCTTTCAGTTTAGCAAAAATCGTTTTTCTGCAATTTCGCGCTATTCGCGGGGCGCGAATCCGTGCGAGATCGATTTCGGAAGCCGCGAATGCGTGCGAATACATTAATTTTTTGTTTGCGGCGTGTATGTTCGCGTGATTTTTTGCATGTTCGCAAGGCGCTTGTAGTGATACGTTTGCGAACTTACCCACGCGGTCGTACACGGGCGCGGCCAGCTTGTTTGCGTGACGTAATTCCGTTTCCGGCCGCTATGTGTAATCTCGCAAAGTGTGCTGCTCGCTAGTACAATTTCGCACGTGATCGCGAGGAAAATCTCACGCGAACTTACCCACGCGGTCGTGAATGGGCGCGGCCATCTTGTTTCTCATTCATTGCTATGGTTCTGGGCATGCTTTCTGTATCCTCTCTGAATCTCTGCCATCCTTTGCTTGTTTGAAGTTTATTTGATCTATTTTACTTATTATCTATCCCTCTATTATTCTAGCTCTATATTTTTGTGTTTTCTGCTACTTTTAGTTAATTTTAAACTACTTTTTTAAACTCTTTTCTTTTCTTCTTCACTATTCTATTTCTTCTTTATCATTTAACTTTATTTCTGCCCAGACCATGGTAAAGGGAGCCGGGAAGCACCCTGAGAAGGGGAAGGGTCCCGCACCCCGTGCCCGGCTCCCGTGCGGGCGTTTGAGGGGGGAGCAAGTGGTGCCACGGGAGATCTTTAGCGCGGAGGAGGTGGCCGCACTAATCTTCTACGTCCAGCGCCGCCTCCCCAAGACCATCCTGGGAGGCGGCAAGATCTCAACCGGCTATGGCATCCGGGAGCGCCGGAAGCGGTGGGAGAAGGTGTGCCGGGCCATGTTTAAGCTCTCTGGGGTCCGGCGCACCTATAACCAGGCCACCCACCGCTGGACGGATGTCATGGACCGGGAACGGGACTTGCTGGACGCCCTCGGCGTAGAGGTCCCCGGGCTTGGTGAGTAGTAGTAGCTATTCATCACTACTCTGTTTTATCCGGCTCTGTTATTTGCAAATCTTTGTTCTTTACCAAGAGCAATAATGCTGCCGATTACATTAGGTAAATTATATTTCAAAATCTTCTATGCATTTCAGGTGCACTGCTCTCCTTCTCAGTAGCCTTGCTTGCTACTATGCCTATTTGTTTTGTATTTTGTGTTCATTTCATTGGCCTGAGAAATTATGTATGAGTGTAGTGTAAAGAACTGCGTAATGAGACACTAAGGGTCATATTTTCAATTACCGGCGCATCCCTGCAAAGTAGCAGGGATGCGGCAGTAATTGTGCGCCATGCCACCACCACCCATTGGCCCAAAACGTCACAGAAGCCTTACGCATCTGTGGTGTAAAGGCGGCGCATTGCTGGAGTTGCGTGCCAACGATGGCGCAGCTCCAGCAATGCTCTGGGGTGCCCTATCTCCCCAATGCTGCATCAAGCCGTACGTCGGCTTCAAGCAGGCGCAGGGTTTGAGTCACGCATCATTGTCCTAAAAGTGACTGATTGACATCTTGTAGATTTCCCTCAGCTACTTTTAGGATTCGTTCCTGCGCAGGAACGCCCTCCCTTGCGCCGGAACGCCCCCTGATGGTGCAGGGCTTTACAACGTGATGCATCTCCCATATGCGTTTTTTTATAATATATACGTCGCACCATGGCGACTCTTTTGTTCTGCCGCTGCGTCACAAAAGTCACGCAACAATGGAGGAAAATGAGCCGCAAGGGACTTCTAAATCAGCCCCAACAGACTGAAGTCCAGTCCTTCCTTTAGACACATGGCTATAAGAAGAAATAGTGGTGGTGGTCGGTGGATTGATAGTTTGAGTATTCACTGATCTGCAAGCAGGGTTGACTTTGTCTGCCTGCCAGGCCTAGGCAAACCTTTTTAGTAGTCTGTTTATTGAGTTACATAGGAACTTTGAAAGTCAACGGTCCGCAAATCAGGCAATACGAATAACGTAGTATACCATATGAGATAGGTCAATATATCCCGTGGAATAGTTGTCTATCTATTTGCTATTTCTCCAAAATATTTTGTTATAGTTCTTTTGAAATGTTTGATTTGGTTGACAAATCTCATCCATGTTTTCTGGTCTTTCTTTCTTTCATGTTGTACATCAGCTCCCCCCAAGGGCAAGAGGACACAGGAGGAGGGTGCTGTTCAGGAGGATGCAGGCCAGGATCGGGCAGGCGAGGGCTCCTTTGCTGGCCCCAGTAAGGTTTAATTTTAATAAAGAGTACCTATTTTTTGCTAGCGTTCCTCATTCGATTTTTTCTAAATCGCCTTTGATCTTCTTGTAGACTGGATCTAAATTCTTATCCTGCCTCGACTATGACTCCCTGTGGTATTACTAGATTATTCTTATTAGTCTGTGAACACTAAATAGTGCATTGTTTATCAATTATAATAGGCGCAGGTAGACTTTCTTTCCACATACCTCAGTGATATCAGACTTTGAAGAACCCCCAATCTCCTTACTGACTAGATAGTGTGGCAGAGTCATTTAGCTCCCTAAGTCACCGATGATTGATCCCCAATGATCATTAGATTATCCTACGCAGGGCAAGAGTACGGAGTCACAGTCAAGAAGTGTCAGAGGCACTCATGCTTGCAAAAATTCCAAAACCTTTAGCTCATCCACTCTAGTCTGGAGGACCAAAAACCACAGAGTCTATTTAAGTTTAAAAGCTTTATTAAAACTAAACACATTTATTAAAATCAACTTTGTCATAAAAGTAAACGTTTAACTGAAAATGGAAAAGTGCTTAGTGCTAACGATTAATTGGACACATTTCTTGTGGTCGAGCTGAGCTCTCACCTGGTTTGAACTTGAGCTTGACCCTGATCGTGTTCTTAGAAGTCAAGCTTCTGTTAGGAGAAAAAGTGTTGTGTGTTAAAAATAAAAAGCAAGCATTCATCAGTTGTGCCAAAAAGTGCAGCAAGACAACAGCCTTCCCTGGAAAAAGGGACATTTTTACTGTAGAGTATACAGTTACAAATTATTACATTGTATTTAGTTTTTTTTAACTTTCTTTATTCCTCCTAGACCAAATATTATACAGTAGTGAGTGGTGTATTCTAACATTCTAAAAATGTACTTTGTAGGTGGAACATCTGGTGGCGGGGCCAGTGCGGAGGTGGTGGATGAGGAGGACAACTCTTCTGGGGAGGAGGCGGTGCGAGTGGCGGATGACACCAATGTGCCTGTGAGGGTTGACACGGTGGTGGCGGGCACAGGTAAGCTATATATTCGAAAAGCGAAAGAAGGGTGTAAGAAAGTTTGGAAGGACGAGAAATTTTATGATGGCTGGCAAAGAAGAATGATATGTGTTTGCTTGGCCCCCGAGGTGGCTGGGAAGGAAAGAATATGGTATGGTGCATGGCTGGGTCAATGATGAAGCAAGGATGGGTGGAAGGACAACAGCCTGGGTGGGTGAAACATAAACTGTATGTGTGCATATACTTTGAATGGATGGATGCCTGGAGCATGGTATTATCTGACTCTTAGATAGCACATGTGTATCTAGAGAGAGTAGATGGTCACTGGATGAACTAAGTGTTACCTTGAAGAGCATGTAACACCGCACCCGCACGTCCGTTCCAGTGTAGGGAAGGCAAGGAAAAGAAATTGTAAATTTGTCCAATACTACCATGAATAGTAGCAATAGTTTGTATTGCAACAGCAAGCACAGCATATATCCGGTTATTACAGTGGACACTCCGTACCTCTCTTAATAACTTTAGTTTAGTAGTAGTACGTCATTCATGTGTGGGTGTATCACTGTTCACTCAATAATAAGCAAAGCACCTAAAGTCATCCCATATGTCATCAAATACATCCCATGTGAAGTGATAGATAATCTAATTATTTTGCTTCTTCATTTTCCTTTTCTAGTACTTATTTGCACTGTAGGGTGAAAGGTAAATTAATTAAGCAGTAGCCCTTGTAACAGAGTATTCTCAGTGCCACCCGTAATAGAAAAGTAATACCTTCACCACCTGCATGTACTGGACCGGTACAGTAACGCAAGTCTGTCTCACTCATCATGGTGTGCGTCTGTTTTTCTCGGGTGCAAGTTCACTGCGCTGGCATTCTGCCGGCTTGCATAAGATAACGTACCAATTTTCCGAAACAAGAGAGAAGAAGAAGAATAAGACTGGTGTACTGTCATAGTCGACTGTAATGGAAGTCCATAGTGGTCGTAGAATTTGTTCATTAAACTACCACTAATGTTAGAGCAAGGATGCAGAAGTGGGAGGTTAGATAGATACTGTCCTCAATAGTTATGTACTGTGCTTTCAATTTGCTACTTGTACTGTGACACAACTTTCGGCTCAATCACTTTGTGTTATTAATGTTAAGGAGCATTGGTTACAGACTATGTCTTTCTTTCTTCATATAGTTGCTCCTTCCAAATCGACATCCCGGAGGGAGCAGGCTCGAATGGCCCGGCAACGGAGGCTGGATGCCACTGTCGCGGAATATCAGCGGCTGGTGGCTCTGGAGGAGTCGGAGGACACGCAGTCGACGGTGCAACCACAACATCCTCGACTGGGAGAGCTGCATCCTCCTCCGTGACCCCACGGGCTGCCAGCCAGCGCAGTGCTCCAGCGGTACGGAGCCGGGCTAACAAAGCCAACCGCCACCGCCAAGCAGCAAAAAGACCAGCTGCCCCCCACAGGAGCTGCAAGGCACGCCAGCGCCGCCTAGGAGTGAGAATGTCCTACCTGGAGCAGGAGGTCCATAGGTACAAGAACTTGGTGGAGGGCCTCCGCTTCGAGCATGCCACCCTCCGCAAGGAGTATGATGCCCTGGCCGCAAAATTCACCAGCACCCTCCAGTAGTGGAGTGTCCCTTGCCCTTTTTTTAGAGACTTTTGGGGGGTGGGATTTGGGAGTTGGGTGCTTTTTGGGACTTTTCAAAGACAATCGTTGGGGTTAGGGAGGGTCTTGAGGGAGATTATTTTGTTAGGGCTACATAAATATACTTTTTTAAACTTTATCTGACCATACCTGTTTTTTACTGCTTTTCAGTCTGGTGGGTGGGGGTGTAACAGTAAGTTTGTTTTCCTGAAGAGTCCTAGGACTTTAGTAGTACTACCGTCAATCTCTCGTCTAGTCCTAATACTCCATTATACTACCTCCCACCAAACGCTTATCTTACCTGTAATTTGTGTTAGAAATTAGGGCTAGGCCCAGGGCTGGCTCCACATGAAATGGGGAATAAGGTTGGCGGATGAAATTTCCTCATTGCGGTGGTACTAGTGGTGTGACACAGTGGCAGTTGCATGCCTATGGAAAAAAAGAAAACGAAACCTGGTTTGTCCTTACTGTAGCATTACAACGGTTACGGTACGCTCGAGAATATAGCAGGTGACAGTACACTAGAACAGTGCCACAATGTAGCCTAACAAATGGTAAAGTATTGCAAGTATAACTAGTACTTGCGTTGAATTTATTTGACATTGGCTCCTACTACTACAAGAAATAGTACTAAAGCTGAGTAAGTCTAGAATATATCCTCGTATTCCTTCACCAGCCTGTTGCTATGACCTTATCCTCCCCAGCAAGTGTGTGGAATTATTGATGTCATTTAGTCAGACATCAAGCAAAACCACACAGCCCGGGGGAAGAGGGTTAGGGTTTGGAAAATGGATGGGAATGGGGGTTTCTTTTTGGGTAGGTTTTGTTGAGAGAAGAAAAAAAAAGCACAGCATGGACAAACAATAATTGAAGATAAAGAAATCTTTGGGTACAAACTAAAGCTAACCAAATGCAGTCACACTCATAGAAGAAAACAATGGATACTGTATCTGTATTCTGTATGTTGTTGGAGTTGTCCTGTTGAATTTGGTAAGTAAGTTGCATGCAGCAAACAATTCCTCTTATTAGCGGCACTCCTCCATTCCAGCTGACGCTTCGTCCATCAATGTTGGTCACCACTGACAGAAGACACCCTGTCCACTGCCTGCCTGGCGGATGTTGACTCAAACCCGGCCTGTAAATATTGAACGGAAAACAGGAAGTACTATTACAATACCACTGATAAATAAATATAAGGTATGTACGCTGTGTGGTGCAAAAAGTCACACTTTGATTTCCCTAATAGACAGTACAATATTTTTTAAATTGCGTACTCTGTCAGAGTCACCTTTTTAAGGATAAATAAGTATGGCCAAAATATTATAGCGGATCTTTCCCCTCAAGGTAGGTGTACTGTAAACTGTGTTTTAGAACAAAATTTGACCTTCCCAGCAATGCTCCCACCAAGACCCTTACTAAAGCCAGTCGCAAATGTAGAAGACCCCCAATCAGATCTCAAAAAACGAGGCCTAGCAGAAAAATGGTGACAAAACGTACTTTAAAAGTAAAAGAAGGCCCAAATACACCCTTACCCACCGTGGATTGTATTCAAACCACTTGCAAGCAAGCAAAAGTATCCATAGCCAGCATCGCTCCAAGAGGGCTCTAAAACCCCGGAACTGAGTTGCAATAGAACACCCCGAAACACATGCAATCCTGCTGCTAGGGCTAACCCTAACGAACCCTAAGTGCCAAAAGGTTTTGCCTTATGGATTTTGTCATCATAACTCCAGTTTTCCACCACGGATTTCCTGAAAAGGAAATACAATCAAGATTAGACTGTCGCAGCAGTGCTACGACAGAGACCCCGCAACCCACCCACAAACACCAGGAAGCCCCCCAAAACGCTACATTGAGCAAGTTGTCAGAAGAAATAGCAAAAAAAAGGCTTTTCCTTATGGATTTTGTCCAAACCACTTCTATCCGGTATTAGACCTTCACAGGAATGCCCCAAGAGACCCGCCAACCCACCCGCAAAAAAGCACGCGACAACACCCCCAAACAGCCAAAAAGCAAAATCTCATACTTACAATATCTCTCGGCCTTCGGTCCAAACGCGCTGTGCAGCTAGGTCATCATCATCATAACTCCAGTTTTCCACCACGGATTTCCTGAAAAGGAAATGCAATCAAGATTAGACTGTTGCAGCAGTGCTTCGACAGAGACCCCGCAACCCACCCACAAACACCAGGAAGCCCCCCAAAACGCTACATTGAGCAAGATGTCGGAAGAAATAGCAAAAAAAAGGCTTTTCATTATGGATTTTGTCTAAACCACTTCTATCCGGTATTAGACCTTCACAGGAATGCCCCAAGAGACCCGCCAACCCACCCGCAAAAAAGCACGCGACAACACTCCCAAACAGCCAAAAAGCAAAATCTCATACTTACAATATCTCTCGGCCTTCGGTCCAAACGCGCTGTGCAGCTAGGTCATCATCATCATAACTCCAGTTTTCCACCACGGATTTCCTGAAAAGGAAATGCATTCAAGATTAGACTGTCGCAGCAGTGCTCCCAGACCCCAAAACTCACCCACAACCACCCGGAACCCCGCCAAAGAGCACCTCAAAGGCAAGCAAGTCAGCAAAAACGGCAAGAAATTTCAGCCTCATATTTGGTCCTAAACACTTTTATCCGTTATTAGAGCTTCACAGCAATGGGCCCAGAGCCGTCAACTCACCCGCAAAGAAGTAGAACACCCCCACAAGTGCTGAGTCTTTCTTCATTGGGCGTAATCCAGCCCTATGCTTTGAGGGAAATAGGAGGAGGAGGATAGAGGAGCATGTTCTTCTGAACTTGTGAACCTGAGGAATGTAGACTGCGGCACCTTCAAATCAATAAGCAAACAAGTGAAGACAGTTCTGCTGATGGGCTTGTTTTTGGGATTAGGTGATTAAAGTTTGAATTAAATTAACTTAACTGTGCAAAACAAAGAAAGACAGACACACAGGAATAAAAGTGAATAAGGACGAAAAAGAAAGTTATTGATTCATTGTCTCATTTTCACGGCTCGGTGTCAGGGAATAAGAAGAAGATTTCGCCATCATACTCTGCGAATTCAGGCAGGATGAGGTCAGTCTCACCGAACAGAGGACAAATCCCCTCATCTACGTTGCCGTCCTCCTCGTCTTCATGCGGCGTGCTTTCTCGTACTTTGTAATCTGGTGGTATGAGGTGCTGATTCATCTTGATCATTGTCAGCCGCTCCACATTTTTGGGCGAGAGGCGGCTCCGTTTGGGAGTTACAATGCCACCAGCAGCACTGAAAACACGTTCAGAAGACACACTTGCGAGTGGGCAAGACAAATAGTTTATAGCCAGGTTGGAGAGCTGTGGCCACAATTGTTTTTTTCCATGCCAATACTGCAATGGCTCATCAGTAAGAAAGACCTCTGTTGAGTCATTCAGATAGTCCTGCACCATCGACTCAAGGTCCCCAACGGTTCCTCCACTTTGCTTACTTCTTGCTGTGCCTGTGACATTTTTTCGAGAACCATACCCAAGCAAAGTTAGCCAATCCTCTACAGCAGCCACTGTTACTGTTGTTTGTGGTGCAGATGATCCGGTTGCCGGTGTCTTTAACGGCTGAGAGGTCACTTGTGCCACAGCCACAGGTGCAGAAGTGGATTCTTTTGACTGGGGATGGCCTGCTGATGCTGATGCTGATGTACTGCCTTCTCCTTCAATATCCTGCCGTTCTTTTTCAAACCTCTTGGCTGACCAGCCTAGCCAACGTTTGTACTTTTTTACATCTTCATCAGCAAAAGGAAAGAATGCTTGGCCTGCCAGCGCCTTTTTGTAGCGTGGATCCAGAATAGTAGCACAAATGTAATGCTGTTCTGAGTTGATCTTTTTAAGACGTTCATCACCACGTAGGCGCTCTAATAATTTCTCCGACAAAAGAAAAGGGTCTTTGTTTTTTTCATCTTTTTCTAACTCAGAAGACACCGCCTTCAGTTGGTGCTCCAGCATGCACAACAATGGGATAGCTTGTCCCAAATTACAGTCCTCCTGGCTGACTGCACGCGTGAAGAACTCAAAAGGACGAAGCATGTCTGTCAGGCTTTTAACTATGTCCCATTGCGCCGCACCCATCCGCAGGTCCTTCTGAGCTGTACCCTCTGTTAAGAAATAGTGATTGAGTACCGTATACTGCTCATACAGACGCTCAAGCATGTAGAAGGTTGAGTTCCAACGTGTTGCCACCTCCTGGATGAGTGCTTTCACTGGCATTCGACGTTCAAGTAGCAGCCTCCTCAGATGCTTCCGGGCCTTAAAAGAATGGCTGAAATGGTTGCACATTTTGTGGCAGGTGGCCATTACCTCGAACGCTGTACTGTCTCTATCACTCAAGAATTTTTGAACTCCCAGGTTGATACAGTGCGCCAAACACGGCACTCTGAAATATGCACCCATCGCCATGGCCTTAACTACATTGGCGCCATTATCCGTGGAAACATAACCAATCTGGTGTTTTTTTGGGGACAGCCAGTGAAAGACCTTTTTGTTAAACTCATCCAAAATGTTTTCTGCTGTGTGACTTTTCTCCAAGCCAAACATGGCTAGTGTTGCATGTTTCCGAGCAGCTTTAAAAACTTGGTCCGGGTCAACACCTGCGTTTAGCTTTGCTTTAACACCTGAAAAAGAGAATCAGTGTGCAGTGATGCACATGTAATCAGCGCCTGCGCCACTGGTCCACATGTCCGTTGTCAGATGTATAGTGTCAACAGCACTCTTCTGCAAAGCTGCCCCAATCGCCTCCAGCACATCTTCATGTAGTGCTGGAACCGCAACTCTGGCCAAATAGAACCGGCTAGGAACCTTCCATTTAGGGCAGAGCGTTGCCACTAATTCTAGAAAATCTACCGCTTCTACAAAAGAAAAAGGGAGAAGGTCCACAGCTAGCATTTTAGCCAGCTTAGTGTTATACAGACGCGTCAGTGGGTGGTTGCGTTCATATGGCGCGTCTGAAGAAAACATGGTTCTAATGTTGCCCTGGACCAAGCATTTATGGGATGATAATGACTTCGTTGACCCAATTATGCTCGCTGGTGAACTTTTGCGCGTTGGTGTCTCACTCGCTCCAACACTCTTAGTGTACCTCACACGGGGTGTGCTGCTGACAGGGGTACTGGGTGTAAGTGAAGTGTTTGACACGTCTTCTTCCTCCTCGTCATCATCAGATGCAACATCAACGTTTTCTTGACTTCCAATTCGGGCTTCCTTGATCGCATCTAGGTGCGCAAACCATTGGACAGTGTGCTGTCTCTCAAGATGACCTCTCTGGCCTCCGGTACCATAGTTGGTACCTGACTTACCACGACTAACTGCAAGCTTACAAAGGGTACAAATGGCGAACTTTTCCCTTTTTGGGCAAACAGTAAAGAAGTCCCAAACTGGGGACTTGAAGTGTCTGTGGGGCCTGGAGGAGGCGGCGATACTGGTGGTGGTGGTCATGCTGCTAATGCCAGATGAAGTGGAGGATCTGGATTGCCCAACTTTTGTACGTTGTGCACTTTCACCGCCACTAATTAAGGTCGAGGTGGATGGAGGTCCCTTCTTGTGAGAAAGAAATATGGAAGCGGTACGAGTTGGTGTACTTAACTTCAATGATTGTGGTGTTTCCACTGCCTCCTCGTCGACAACATCATCATCATCACGCTCAGCAGCTTTTCGGGCAAGGGTCAAAATGTCTGTTTGCTGCATGCCCGCTGGGGCTGCAGTGACCTTTATGATGACTGGGTCGTCGTTGTCAGAGTCTTCATCAGCAGCAGTATCCGCCACTTCTTGTTGAGCCTCATCATCACACTCCATAACTCTGAGACTTTGGACGAGCTTCCTTTTACGCTTAACTACCTTTGTCAGATCATGTGCCTCACTCTCAGACGGCAGTGGTGCTGGTTCCCAATTTTGATCCGTATCATCAGAAGGAGGTGTGCTTGAAGAAGATGTAGACACCACCCTTGATCTCTTCCTTGCTAGGGGTGTGGAAGACAATGAATGATCATCAGGAGGAGTGTCTTCCTCAAATGAACCAGGAGCGCGACAACCAGAGGGAGACGAGTTTGATCGTGAACCTATCAAAAAGAACCCTCTCTACTACAGAGAAGAGTGTCCTGGAAAAAGGCCATGGATTTGTCCCCACCCCGATCCCTGACTCCTTTCAGGAAATGATTGAGCTAAAGCAGTTCTTCAGAAAGATACGTCTCCGAGCCTTTTTTGATAATCGGCCAGAAATCCCCAGTGAGGACACAGGCCTAAGGAAACCTTCGGCCTTCACCCCGTCTGACGGGATGGTACCACCAGAGGTCCTGACTTTTGAAAGAGCAGTCCTGAGAACCATGCAGAAGAAACCTTCAATCAAACCCTTTAACAATCTGTCCAATGCTGAAAGACAGGCAGCCACCTCCCTTGGCAGGGACACCTCAATCGTCATCAAGCAAGCTGACAAAGGGGGAGCTACGGTCATACAAAATTATGACGACTATGATCGGGAGTGCAGACGCCAATTAGCCAACACAACCCACTACAGACTACTGACTGAGGATCCCACCAATCGACTGACTACTACCGTGATGTCTCTTGTCATTGAAGCAGAGACTAATGAATGGATCAGCAAAAAAGAGGCAGAATTCCTGGTAACAACGGACCCGGTCACACCGTATTTTTACACTCTGCCCAAAATACACAAGGGCACCACCCCAGTCCCAGGAAGACCGATCGTGTCCGGAATCGGTTCTATTTTAGAACCCTTGTCCCAATTTTGCGATGCATTTCTCCAGCCTCTGGTCAAATCGATCCCGTCTTATCTTCAAGATACCAGAGATGTGCTACGTCTCATTGACGACATGGATGGCAGAGAAGACATCGATCTCCTCCTTACCCTCGACGTGGAAGCGTTGTACACAAACATTCCTCAACAGGCCACGCTGGAAGCAGTGGACTCCCTTCTACGACAAGAGGAGTGGCTGTCTCCCACCCCGATATCTTTCATAATGGAGTTGGCACACATTGCACTTACTGAGAACTTTTTCAAATATGAATCCAACTTATACCACCAAGTCCGTGGAACATCGATGGGCTCGACCTTTGCGCCGAGCCTGGCATGTATCTATATGGCATCATTTGAGAAGAAGTGCATCTACCCCCCTGAACACAATCCATACCGTGAAAACCTCACGTGTTGGCGTCGGTACATCGACGACATCCTGGTGTTCTGGAAGGGTGACCGTATGACATGTGAGGCCTTCTGTACGTGGATAAACCAACAAGACCAATTTCTAAAGTTCACGGGCACGATCTCCAATCTATCCATACCTTTTTTGGACCTTACTATATCACTGGACCCAACCACTATCAGTACCACTCTATACAAAAAGGACACTGACAGGAACAGTCTATTGCCTTATACCAGCCACCACACTAGATCCCTAAGGGACAATTTACCTTTCGGCCAATTCCTCCGCCTACGGAGAAATTGCAGTTCAATCACTGATTTCAAACAGCAAGCGCAGTCCTTACAAACCAAGCTTCTGGACCGGGGCTACCCCACTCGTCTTTTGAAAACCTCCACCAAAAGAGCCCTTAACAACAATAGAGAGGCTCTGCTCGAAGTACATCCCAAGGAGCAAGACGACACGATTACCTGCGTGACCTCGTTCACGAAACACTCTTCATTCTTCAAAAAAACAATCAATTCACACTGGGGCATTCTCAACTCTGCTGGGATGGAGATACCGCGCCCCCGCTTTGCCTTTAAAAGGACGGCAAATCTTAAGGACACTCTGATTCACACCCGTCCTAAGAAAACTAACACCCAAGTTGTCAATACCCTCTGGGACCTTCCTCCAGTTACTGGGCACTATCGCTGTGGGTCCTGCGTTGTATGCCCCCAGACCATCCAGGGCAAGACCATTGTACTCCAAAGCAACTACACTTGGACAATGAACAAACATACCAACTGTAACAGTTCTAGATGTATTTATGTGTTGATTTGCCCGTGCGAGTTGTTGTACATTGGGATGACCATGCGCCCAGTTAAACATCGAATAATGGAGCACAACAGCAACATTCGGTGTCACAAATCACACACCAAGCTGTATGAACACTGCAAAGAAAACCATCATCTCCCAGAAAACATTAGGTGGACTGTCCTTGAATGTTTACCAAACTTCAACCAACAAGCCCTCTTCAGACTCGAACAAAGATGGGTACATCGACTACAGTGCGACGAACTGGGATTGAACGATGGGGTGCCCTGGACAACACTCGCCAGATAGTTATCATTCTGGACTTCTTTTGTCCATCCCTATACGATTACCAATATGACAGACCAGATCACTCTGCCCGTTCCAAGATGGCCCCCGCATTGCAGTGTGCTGGCCTCGCTGTTTTGAGCTAACCCCTCTTTGCTCTCCATTCCCGCGTGCCGGTGCCTAGCAACCGGAGGGACACGCCCCCTTGGTGCGCGCTCAACTCTCCCTTATCTGCACCGGACATTGCCTAACTACCCTGCTGGCTGTCCTGACTTCGGTTCACCGTGGGAGGGGTAGGTGCTGAGATGCCTGCCATCAGCGACCTTTGAGGTAAGGTGTTGAGCAAATCCTTGAAACCCCGCGTGCTCCCTGCCAGACGCGCGGAAAGTCACTACTTAGCTGGGCTCCTTCACGCGGGGTTCCGCGTGAAGGCTCGTATTTTTCTAACGATCCCGCGGGATGCCTTACTCTCCCTGTAGGAACTCCTCACTCGCTGCTGGCCCCACCTGGACAGCTCGTGAGGCCTTCAGGAGAAATTACAACGGGTAAGCGTATCCTTGATTCTGACATTGTCCTCGCTCACGCGCACTTGTCGAGCAGGGCACTTTGTTTGTTTTTAATACTCGCTGGTGATCACGACCTCCACGCCAGCACCGACCCCACCTAGAGACAGAGTGTCAAACTATACACGATCGGTTTTATCTTTGCGGTTTTTTGTTTGTATGGCTAAACTCCTTAGTCTACATATATATTCTTAAACATAGGCTCCTCACGCCACCTGACTGTGTTAGGGTGTAACATTATCACTGGCTTTGAATTTTGGTTGCACACCCTACTCAGCACGTTGTACAGCCGTGAGCCCAGCCTCTTCACTAAGATGCATGCTATAACGAAACAGCATGACAGCCCAACACAGAACGTGTCCTTCACGCGCTCTGGATTTTTTAACCACTTTTCTCTCACAGTACCACTAAACTCTGTCATGAAACAGGCAGTTTTTACTCACTGGGCACGCATTAGAAGTCACTTTGAATACAGGCACTATATGATGTATTCTGTACACAACGCGCTTTAACATCATTAATGTCTGCTTATTTCTCTCTAGTTCCCAGGAGGTCCTCCGCATGGAACCATTTCTGGACGACACTACACAGGTCGTATACCGGGGTACTCTTAGTTAAGAGGATTCCAGCAATCATATGAGCACTAAGGTCCTGACGAATTGCCCTTATGGCAAGAAACATGTCGACCGCATTCACATCAAGGGTTGAATAAGGATTGGTCCCATTGCCCATCACTCCTTAATACCCCTTATTTTTAATAAAGCAGCGAGCCTGACCATTAAAATAATGCCCAATGGACTCGACTGACTTTTTTTAGAAACACACACCCCCATGCTCACTATTGCACTTTATAGGCCCCTCACACACACACACCCATTGGCTCGGAATAAAAGATCTCCACTAAAGTGCAGCTCCCCTTGCTGCCCGACGGGCATTGCACCGCCAGCCTGCCGTAGGAGCAGGATACCGATGATGACGCTGGACGGCCATCGGCTGGGACAACAGTTGTTGTCCTGTCGGTAACCTGTGTGAGGTATCCTTATATTCTGAAAAGGGTCTACACCATGCACTTATCCCTTCATAACTACTGAGAGAAAAGACTAACTGAGCTAAACCACTAGCTCCCACTGGGGAACTCTGTACAATACTCTTTGTTTGCTCTTCCTCAAATGATACCTCGCCTTGATTGTCGATTTCCTGATGTGTCCCTACTTCGGGAGGAACAACTATTGTGGGCACTTGTGACCCTCCATGCACCTCTGCTTGCGCATCTCCTTGCGCTGCCTCTCCTTCCACATGTACTTGGGCTTGTACTTGCACATGTGGTTTTTGTTGCGGCTGTGGTTGTTCAACACTCGTCAGATGAGTTACAACAACCTGTGTTGATTGAGGGACATTGCTGCTACTTTCTTGCGATGAGCCAACATCACTGGTCGATGGTGATTGAACAACTAGACTAAGTGCCTCTGCAGCACTGAAGGGCTTGGACTTAAGTTGGCGTGGTGGTGGTGGTGGCACTGAGCCCAATGGAGCGGGGGTGCTGCTCCCAGCTTGGTCCCCAGCAGATTCCGCTGCTGCTGCAGGCATACTTTTTTTTTTACTCCCAAAAAAAGGGGCGGCCGGCACACCAGTCTCCTTGGTAACTTGCTTCTTCTGCTCCTTACTGGCAACTTTCTTGCTAGAGGAGCTACGGGTAACTTTTTTTGGGGCCATCTTCTTCAGAACAGCAGGCAGCAGTTGCACGAGTTGCAGAGTTGTCTGTGTCCAGACGTGACGTCGCGTGACGTTATGCTGCACACACACCCCAAGCCAGTCCACATCAACAGTACACCCCAAAAAAACAGAAAAACACCCACAAATCACCACAATCCAATGCCATCCAGGATGTTTACATTAAAGAGAGTGAGACCACACTACAGGCACACTCAGTCCAAGCACCACTACCCCTGGGCAAAAGGCCACACCAGCAGCCCCCCAAAAAAGACAAAAACCACAATAAACAGCACAATCCCAGCCCATCCATGGCCTCAATGGTGTTTAAATTCAAGAGGACACCCCACAGAAAGACTAGGCCCATGCAACGCTCACCACCCCTGAGCAAAGGGCCCCACCAGCAGCCCCAAAAAAACGACAAAAAACAATAAAATCAGCACAATCCCAGCCCATCCATGGCCTCAATGGTGTTTAAATTCAAGAAGACACCCCACAGAAAGACTAGGCCCATGCAACACTCACTACCCCTGGGCATAATGGATGAAAAGTAGGCAAAATAAGTGCAGGCCTCAGACACTGCCTCTCTTCAAAATGGCCCCCACTTACACCCCAAGCCAGTCCACATCAACAGTACACCCCAAAAAAACAGAAAAACACCCACAAATCACCACAATCCAATGCCATCCAGGATGTTTACATTATAGAGAGTGAGACCACACTACAGGCACACTCAGTCCATGCACCACTACCCCTGGCAAAAGGCCACACCAGCAGCCCCCAAAAAATGACAAAAACCACAATAAACAGCACAATCCCAGCCCATCCATGGCCTCAATGGTGTTTAAATTCAAGAGGACACCCCACAGAAGACTAGGCCCATGCAACACTCACCACCCCTGGGCAAAGGGCCCCACCAGCAGCCCCAAAAAAACGACAAAAAACAATAAAATCAGCACAATCCCAGCCCATCCATGGCCTCAATGGTGTTTAAATTCAAGAAGACACCCCTCAGAAAGACTAGGCCCATGCAACACTCACTCCCCTCAGAAAGACTAGGCCCATGCAACACTCACTACCCCTGGGCATAATGGATGAAAAGTAGGCAAAATAAGTGCAGGCCTCAGACACTGCCTCTCTTCAAAATGGCCCCTTGCACCCCAAGCACATGTTGCCTGTACCAGCCAGCACTCAAGATGGCCACCACCACCACCCACATGGCCTGTCCACATCAACAGTACACCCCCAAAAAACAGAAAAACAGCCAAAAATCACCACAATCCAATGCCATCCATGATGTTTACATTAAAGAGAGTGAGACCACACCACAGGCACACTCAGTCCATGCACCACCACCCCTGGGCAAAAGGCCCCACCAGCAGCCCCAAAAAAACGACAAAAACAACAAAAATAAGCACAATCCCAGCCCATCCATGGCCTCAATGGTGTTTAAATTCAACAAAACAGTTGTATCATGCACCCATAACCAACCCTGGTCCTACTGGATACTGTGGCTACCCACAATATAATTTATTTAATGTTCTGAAAAAGTTCCAAAATTGTAGTTGCAGCAACTGTAATGCCCCAAACAAACTTACTTGTGAAAGTTGATTTCTAATCCAAAAGTGATCCAAAGAAAGTCAAAAAGGCCTCAAATCCAAATATCCAGCAGCACCCACAAAAAGTAATCCTTCCAGCTCCAGATCTAAATGAAAGTGACCAGGAGATGGACAAAGCACTGGGAGGAGCCTGCTGGACAAGAACAGGAAGTTGGAGACTGTGGGGCACTTCCTTCCCTCTCCCCCCCCAAAAAATGGACTCCTTGCAAAAAAAAAGGCCATGCAAATGTCAACCTGAGGAGTGATTCTGATAAAAATCATCATTTTCTGAAGGTTTATCCTGTTTGCTGGTGGATTTCTTGTGCAGAATTGCAAAATCTCTATTTCGCGAGTGCGAGATTGTTGCTTTCCGCCGCAACTACGTGTTCGCAATTGCGAACTCTCGCGAGGTGTGCTGTGCAAGGTGGCAAGCCGCGATTACGTATTCGCGGGCGCCAAACTCCCGCGGGATCACGCAGCAAGATCCAAAATGGCGCAGCACTCGCAAAATATGATCGAGAAAAACAACTCGGCAAACGCTTAATGACGGAAAGTGAACGCCGTGCACCACGCCGCGCGCCGCAACCAAGCAAAAAATCCGCCGCGAGCGGATTCACGGATTTTCGACAAATTCGCGAGAGTTCGCGGATTGCGAATTTGCCGAAAATCCGAAAAATCCGCGAGCGGAGCGGATTTTACGCCCATGCTTACCACAGATACTATATTTATAAAAAATGTATTATTAACTTGTCATTACTTATAAGGTAAGTATGACAAACAAAAAATACTTTTTCATCGCTCTCTTACTTCTCTTTGCCTCTTTCCCTTTCTTCACTCTCTCCCCTACTCCCCTTCCTTTACTCATGTTACTCCCCTTCCCTCACTCTCCTTACTCCCCTTCATTCACCCTCATACTCCTTCTCTCACCATCAGTACCCTTTTCTTACCCTCACTCACCTTATCCTGCTCCTTCTTTCTTCTCTCTGTCCCTCATTTCTCTTTCCTTTCTTCCTCCATCACTACCCTTGTCTTGCTCAATCCTTCACTCTCTTCTCACTCCCCCTCACTCTTTTTCCTTCACACATCCCTCACTCTCCTTCACTCACTCCCCTTCTCTCACTCCATCACTCCCTTTTGCTCACTCCCCTTGTTTTATTTCCTTCCTTCATCCGTCTCTAAGTCATTTCTTCTGTCTCAGTCACTATAACTAGCGTGGGGACACGCCGTTGTGCGTCACCAAGCGCTCTATAAAACCCCCTATTATTATTATTATTATTATAACTGCCTCACTCCCTCACAGTCCCTCACTCTCCCTCTCTATCTATCTCTCACTGTCTCACTCTCTCTCTACCACTCTTCCTTTTCTTTCCTCTCTCTTTCCATAAATCCTTCTCTCTCACTCACTCCTTTTTCCTCTCTCTTAATATGCTTCTTTTTCCTTCTCTCCCCTTCCCTCACCCTCATATCCCTTCACTCACTGTCACTGCCATTCACTCAATCTCACTCCTCTTCCCCCACTTCATGTTCTCCTCTCTGTGCCTTACTCCCATTCTCTTTCTCCTGGTCCCATTCACCCACTTCCCCTCACTCTCTTTCGCTCACTCCATCCGTCAGTCTCCTTCCCTTACTCCCCTTTCCTCACTCCCTTTTGCTTACTCCCCTTCCTTTACTCCCTCACTCCCCTTCACTCCATTTCTCTCTCCCTGTCTTCCTCTGTCTCACTCAGTCTACCCGCGTCACTCCCTCTCAGTCACTCCGTCTTCCTCTCTTACTCTCTCACTCTCTCCCCCTCTCCCTCACCCTTCCTCTCTTTCCCTTTCTGTTTCCTTCACTCCTACTTTATCCCTCAGTCCTCTTTCCTCTCTCTTAATGTCCTTCCTTCTCTCTCATTCCCCGTTCGTCACCCTCATACCCCTTCTCTCACTGTTACTGCCTTCACTCCTCTTTCCTCACTCCCTCACTCCATCTCACTTACTCCCCTTCGTTCACTCCCTCCCTCACTTTTTCCCCCCATGTTTCTCTCCCTGTCTCCATCTGTCTCACTCACTCTAACTGCCTCACTCCCTCTCAGCCCCTTGCCCTCCTTCTCTCTCCCTCTCTCTCCCTTAACCTTAATCTCATTTCCTCTCTCTTTCTACCACTCCTCCTGTCTTCCTCACTCACTTTCCCTCTCTCTTAATTTTCATCCTTCTCCCTCATTCCCTTTCCCTCACCCTCATACCCCTTCCGTAACTGCCACTGCCCTTCACTCACCGTCACTCCACTTCCTTCTGTCTGTATCTCATACCCCTTCCCTTTCCCGCTCGCTTTCCCTCACTCTCCCTCACTCTCCTTCCCTCACTCCCTCCATCCCCTCACTCCCCTTCTCTCTCACTCACTCCCATTCTCTCACTTTCCCTTACCCCCCTTTTCTCATCCTCATACCCCTTCCCTCACCACTTCCCTTACATTCACTCCCCTTACCCTGCTCTACCTCCCCCTCTACATCCCTTACTCCCCTTCCCTGTCTCCCTCCCCCGCTCCCCTTCTCTCACTCCCCCTTCCTCACTTTATTTATTTTACTGCCCTTCCCTTACTCTTTCACTCCCCTTACCTCATTTCCCTACTCATAGTCCCCTTCTTTCACTCATTCCTTGACTCCCCTTCTCTCACTCACCATACTCCCCTTTCCTCACTCCTTCACTTAGTCCTTTCTTCCACATTCACTCACTCATTTCAGTCATTCATTTATACACTACATATTCATTCAAATAAAGTACGACACAGTATATAAGAAATATAGCTCTTCTTGGAAAAGTGAAGTTAATTCTTACAAGAACGTTTTTTTTGTCTTTTTTGTTTTAAATTTCTTTTTTTTTTTTTAACAATTTTATATTTTTGGGGGATTTTTTGAAGATTAAAAAATAAACAGGTAGCCAAAAACTGCTCAACAGGAACAAACAAAATAAAAGAAAAAAATTACTGATGGGAGCATCTGTGTTGCCTCTCCTTTTGAACAATTAAATCAATGCTCTGTTCACCTTAACACAATAGTTCATTGCAAAATTTGCAATGGATTTTTAGGTTTGCAAATTCTGGCCGGATGTCTAGGCCAGCAGATGCTGGAGATGTACCCGGTACTGCAGAAGAGTTGCTGGGGACAGCAGCTGCAGGATTGTCCCTCATGTGTTGAGTCGATGCCTGAGCATAATTATTGGGGTGCAATTTCTGAAGGTGGCGAGTCATGCTCACAATCCCAAAAGAGTAGTGTTTTGTGGGACCTCCTCTTGATAGAGTGGTGTCACAAATCCTCCAGGTGACCTTCGAAGCGTTGACTTTCTTCTGGCCTGCAGGATAAGTAAAGAATTTCCACACAAAAGATTCCTTAACTTTCTTCTGTGGTGGCTCCTCTGCAAAAAACTCCACCTCAGAATTAGATGAGGACTGTTGTTGTTGTTCTGCCATTTTAGCAATGGTTTTCAGCACGATGTCTCTTAAGTGTCTCCCAGGAAAGTGAAAAAGATAGTGAGGGAAATGGGTGGGTGTTTGATGATTTGGAAAACAAACTACTATGAACCAATCAAAACTGTTGTTTTAAAGTCACATGACTTTAGGTGCGCGCAGGGTGCTCGCACGCAGCGCGACCCGGGGCGAGCATGAGTCTCGTATCGATGACGTTTTACCCGATTTCCGTAAATGTGTTTAAAGCTAATATACGGTTTTTAAAAGTGAAAAATACTATTTTTATAGTTATGTCACAGAATGTCTTGGGTTATTATGTACATTACATGTACAAAAATGACTTTTTGGAATGAACAAATTTTCGCGGAGTGCGTGCAGCGTGCGCGCATACGTGTGAACACCGTTGGCGCACCTTTAAAAACTACTACTACTACAAAAAAAGGCCAGAATAATTAAAAATAATAATTTGTAAATAATAATACATAAATGAAAATTAAAATGTAAATATTGTAAAAAATATAGAACATTTGAATAATAACAAATAAATATAATAATTGATACATTTTAAAATTAGCATTTAAAAAACCTTTGAAATTCACTTAAAAAAACCACAGGTTTCACACACGTTATAGTTAGGAATTAGCATTTAAAAAACCTTTGAAATTCGCTGAAAAAAACATAGGTTTCACACCAGTTATAGTTAGCTGGACATTTTACTCATAAAAAACCATTGAAATTCCCCCATTATAGTTAGTTGTACTCACTATAACTCACACGCCCCCAATCCACTGCTGATGATGTGACATATTACATCATTCATGACATGGTCAGTGACATCACTGATAACATCACTGATGACATCTCAGATGACATCACTGATGACATCATCCAGTGGATGTGGTTTGCTTTGATTTTTAAATATGTTTTATAAATACACTACTTTGCATTGAAGAATGAGTGGATATATAAATATAAATGTCTGGATGGTGGATTTAGTAACAGTGTCATTGATTGTTTCATTGACTAATTTGTAGAGTCTCACTATATATAATGTGTAGTTACTAAACTGTGTGAAAGTCTTTATTGCTTTGTCTTAATTGCTATGTTAAAGACTATATTTGTCATTGGTTTCTTTTTTTTTTTTTTGTCCTCATTTGCCATTACCTCCATTTGGGAAGATACCAACCACCTAGCGAGTCCTTCCCTTAGCGTCCTCTCAGAAGTCCCCTCGAACCATTGCCTGGACTCGAGCATGTAATGGGTGGGAGATAAGACCCAAAGAAATACGAGGCAATCAAACTGACTCCATCTAGGTGCGTTACCACTAGTAGGACCATTGTCGGAACGAGGCTATATCCAGTCCAGGGAGTATTTTTGGCATAATCATAGGACCCGGGGAAAAAAAAACCACAAAAAAAAACCCGGATTCTATCTCCAATCGATAAGCAATTCCCAGAATGTCAAATTTCGCCTACTGCCTGATCTATTAAGGTCTGATTTAGATGTTACATATAATGATGTAAGCCATGCAGAGTGCAAGGGGGCTGCTTTCTCCAACCATTGTATACATATTTGCCTTCTAGCCAGCAAGATAGCATAGTAAAGGAATGACCTTGCTTTCCCTGTGATGTTGATGTCCAAACCAAAAATGATAAGTGGTAGTGTGATTGTGAGTAATGTATTCATAATGGAATTTAGAGTTGCCTCTACTTCTGACCAAAACCGCCTTATGTCAGGGCATTCGAAAAACATATGTACATCTGATGCTCCTGTGACATTGCACTTATTGCATTTTTTATCCGGAAGAAATTTGGAAAGCTTAAGTGGCGTAATATATGCACGATGTACAGTAAAAAGGTGGTTTCTTCTTAACCACGAGGGTTTTACAATCTTATACAAAAGTGCGAAAGAGGTTTGCCATGTCTCCTCATTATGAAAGCCCATTACTGCCCCCCACAGTTGGTCTGGGAGAGAGAATTCTCCGTCAAATTCTTCAAGCAGTTGCCAGTACCAGAATGCTACCTCTCTTTTCCCGATTGGTTTCTCCGCTAGTTGTTGTTCTAAGGGGCTTACATTCCCCAGATTTTTGTCTTTTTTGCTCTGGGCCCTTGTCCAGCTATCCAGCTGCATATATTTAAATCTAGACAGTCTGGGGCCTACTTGATCTTTTAACTCATCCCATGTGATTAGAAGTCCTTCGTTTACTAGCTGTCCCCATCTTATAATCCCTGCTTGTTCAAGTACAGCTGACAGACTATCTCTCATGTATAATGGGAGCCCGGGTGAATCCCAAATTGGGTCAAAGTTAGAGTAGTATGATAGCCCGAGTTTCTTCCTTATACTGAGCCATGTCTTACACCAAGATTGTAGTATTTTAAGTTTGATTTTTTTGAAAAATTTCTGACTGGCAAATTTGGACATAAATCCGTCTGATGGTAAATTTGCTCCAATTAACATGGCTTTGTACATTGATCCATTCAAAAGATTTGTTGGGGTTTTTAAAAGCATCCTCGAATGTGTCATTTGAAATGCCCATGCATAGTACATTAGGTCAGGCAGACCCAGACCTCCTTTCTCCCTTTTCCTCCTGAGCTTCTTCCAAGCAATTCTTGTTGACTTATAGTTCCAAAGAAAGGAGTTGATTTCTTGCTGACTTTTTTCTATTGCCTTGGGATCGAAAGCCAAAGGGATAGTGCTAAATATAAAAGTGTATTTGGGGAGGATGCACATTTTGACTAAATTTACTCGACCTAATATCGAGAGTGGCAAGTGTGTCCAAGTTTTCAGCAGCTTTTTAGTCTCTTTATAGATTCTATCGAGATTGGTTTGACAAATATTGCCCACATCCTGGGTAACTCGGATTCCTAGGTACCTCATAGATGGTGAAACATTAATACCCAGATCTTGTTCTGGAATGTTCCAGGTCATGATTTCCGTCTTGCTCGAGTTGATGTCATACCCGGAGATAAGCCCAAATTCTTTCGCTCGCTGAATAACTATGGGTAATGCGTTTTTTGGGTCAGATGTTAAGATCAGGATGTCGTCGGCATATAGTGCAACCCGTCTCTCCCACTCCCCAAAACGAAATGATGGAATATTCGCTTCTGCTCGCAAAACCTGAGCAAATGGCTCGATATATAAATTAAAAAGGAGTGGGGAGAGCGGGCAGCCCTGTCTGGTGCCTCTGGTGATTTGAAATGCCTCAGTCAAGATGCCGTTAACCAAGAGCTTGGCTGAAGGAGCACTATATAGCTGAAATATTGCTTTACAAAATCTACTTCCAAAGTTAAATTTTGTAAGGACGTCTTCTAAATAGGGCCAGTTAACCCGATCAAACGCCTTGGTTGCGTCTAGTGTGAGCGTGGCCAGGGGTAGGGAGAAGGCGGATGCGATGTCTATGGCTCCTATCAGATCGTGTGTTAATTCTGAAAGTTGTCTCCCTTTAATGAAGCCCTTTTGATCTTGGTGTATTAGGCTAGGTATTACGCCGCTCAGTCTAGTTGTTAGTATAGTGGTAAAAATTTTATAGTCGTTGTTGAGGAGGGATATGGGTCGATAAGATCCACAGTCCCTAGGCGATTTGCCTGGTTTTGGGATAAGGACAATTGTCGCCTCCCCCCATGATTTCGGTATTGGGTGTCCCTCTATTAAGATGTCATTAAATAAACCACACAGGACCGGAGTTATAGCTTCTTCCAGAGCTCTATATACCTCACCTGGGAGACCGTCTGGGCCTGCCGCCTTTCCTTTTTTGCAACGCCGTATTGCAGTCCTCACCTCTTCCTCTGTAATCTCAATCTCTAGAGCTTTACTCTGTGACATTGAAAGGGCAGATAACAGAATTTCTTTGAACCAATTTTCCCTCGCCCCCCGGATTGTTAGGGAGATCTTCTTTGTAGATTAGTTCAAAGAAGTCATGAAAGGCATTACCAATATCTGAATTAGATGTTCTTACTGTTATTTCTCCCTCTACCTGAATCTCTTTGATATAATTGAGGGCTTTGTCTGATTTTATTTTCCACGCCAGGACTTTGCCGGCTATCTCACCGAATTCGAAGTGTGATATCTTACTTGCTTCCCATCTTTTATTAAGCCTATCTTGTAAGATCCCCTCTAATTGTGTCTTCTTTTCAGCTAAGCTCGTCTGTTCTTGTGGACTTGCCAAGCGCTTATCGGTGTTTAGCTCTATTAATCTCATTTCCTGCTCCAAATTACCTATTTTCGCTCTGTATATTTTTCGCCTGTACGAGGCCCTGTTAGTAATCTGACCTCTCAAGTAGGCTTTAAACGTTTCCCAGAGCATCGCAAGGTTGGAGGAGCCTAGGTTTAGGTCAAAGAAGGTTAAAGACTCTTGTACTAAGAGCTTGACCTCCTCTTCCTCAAGCAAAAGTGTGCGATCAAAAGACCACGTTGTGAATGCGGTTTTATTATCTGACTTCATAGAAAAATATAATGCGGAATGGTCTGAGAGGTGTGAAGGGAGGTAGTCTATTGTTAGCAGAGTGCCTTTTAGTGAGTAACTAAAAAAAGCATAGTCAATTCTTGACTTATGTTTATACAGACCATTTCAAAAGGACACCCCCATTTTATTACCCATTTTTCCTCTCCACAGGTCTGCCAAGCCAAGATGTTTCATTATTGTGATCAGAGTTTGCCTTGATTTGGGTGAACTAGGAATTTTAGATCTTGTGGATTTATCTAGTTTGGTGTTGAGTACGATGTTAAAGTCACCCATCCAGATCACTGGGTCCTGCATTACTGTCAAATAATTCCTGACTGCATCTAGGTGCGACGGATCGTCTACATTAGGACCGTAATAGCCCACCAGAGTTCGAATTTCGCCTTCTAGCGAGACTCTGACTATCAGCCATCTCCCTGAGTGGTCTTCTTTGTATTCTAGTATTCGGGCTTTAACTGATTTCTTAAAAATGATAATTATCCCCCTGGTATTTGCGTTGTGGTCTGTAGAGCAGAATTTGTCAATCCATTTATGTTTCTTTAGTATCTGTTCGGCTTCTGACTTAACTAGGTGTGACTCCTGAAGGACAATTATCTGTGCCTGGGAGTCCCTTAAATATTGAAAGATGCGCTCCCTTCTGCCCTTCACCCTTCACCCGTTAACGTTCCAAGATAAATATTGGTACAATGTCATCTTGTTATTTCTCTGTCACCCTCACATTCCTTCATAGTAGTTTTTTTTTTTTCTTTTGGTTCCAGTGAATGCTAGACTTAAGGTTATGGAGGTCAAATTTAAGTCAAAAGGAGACGCTAGAGTACAGTTTTGTTTTGGCTTATGAGGACTTTTTATGTTATCACCCCCTCTGTCCCCCCCCCCTCCACCCCCCTGGGAAACCCCCCCCTACTTACTGTGGCCTGATGACTAGCCACCTTTACGCCCATTGCAGGTTGCTCTTATTTCCTCCGCTGCAGCTGCCTTAATAAATCTGGGGCTGTTATCTACCCGTGTAAAGATTAGCTATTCCATGGTTTAACCTTTTTTTATTTTTTTTTCCCATGAGAAAATCTTTCTAAAATATTTTTAAATCTTAATCTTCATCTGGGAAATATATATATATTTTTTTGTTTTTGTTTTTGTTTTTGTTTTTGTTTTTGTTTTTGTTTTTTGATTTCAATATTTTTCCATATTTTGTATATTTACCTTTCCCCTGCTTTAAATCTCTTTTTTTTTTTTTTGTTTGTTCTGTTTTCTTTTGTCGTGTTATATATTTAAATTTTTTTTTCCTTATTCTATAGTATTTTGTTCATCGTGATGATTATATATTTGTATGTATGTATTTATATGCTTTACTATATTTGGTCAATAAGGGTTTTTTTTTTTCCTTTCCTTTTTAATTCAATTTTCCTCCCTACTTTTTTTTTTTTTTTTTTTTTTTAGTGGTCTACTGTCTGGACTGTTTTCCATTGTTATCCTTCTTATACTAGGTTATTTTGCTTTCTGAGCCTGCACGTGATCTTGTATATTTTGCAACAGATCATCTGCGTCCTGTATAGAGCGAATGTTGTGCATTTGGTTGTTGTACATGATTTTTAAGAATGCGGGGAATCTCATCTGGACGTTAGCGCCCAATGATCTAAACTTTTCCATGCGCTGTCCTAACTCCCACTGTCTGTCAAGAGTAGTTTTGGAAAGATCTGAGCGGATCTCGAAGGGGAAGTCAGGACCCTGTGTGGTTTTGGCCTTTAGCGCAAGGTTTAGAACCCTTTCTTTTAGCGCATATGTCAGAAAATTAACTAGTATTTTCCGGGGTTTACTTCTGGCAGGGTTCAGGCGAAATGGGTCTCGATGTATCCGCTGTATATCTTTTTCGAGGGACTCTGCGGACTCTTCCAGGTTAAGAGATTCCCTCAATAATTTAACTATGAAACTCTTAAGGTCACTCCCCTCTTTCCCCTCCGGAATCTTCAAAATTCGGATATTGTTTAGTCTGGAATAATTTTTCAACACCTCAATTCGATCCCGCATACTCTCTCCGTCCTTCTGGAGAGTGTTAATTTTGGCTCTTGCTGATTCAAGGTTGGAGGCCATTGCTCCCACGGAGCATTCTAGTGTCTCTGTTCTTTCATACAGACCGTCCACTTTTTTCTCTAGGATATCGCAGGATGCTCTTATATCTGCTTGATTGGCTTTAGAGACTGTGAAATTGTGTCTAATTTCTTGTCTCATCGCTGTAATCGATCCCACCAATGCCTCGAGGGTGCTGCTCACTCCAGGTTCTCCCTGCCAATTACCCAATTCTAGCTTTTCACGGAGGGTGGATGATTCTCTAACAAAGCCTGTTCTCAGGAGGGGCTCCACTGCGTCCTCTACAGCTAACGTTGATTCAGGGGCTTGTGTAATAGTTTCTAACAAATCTGGAGATAGTATCTCAGAAACACTCTGAGTAAGGTCTCCTCCTGCCCCCATGGTGACTTTTAACTTTTCTTGTAGATTAACTTGCTCTCCGGACGTAGCCATGTCTTGTGAGATTTGCAAAATCTGGGGTATGGGCTTGAAAAAAGACCGTAACGAAGGAGTTATGACTTTAGGGTCTGTTACGGGTTTGTTTTTACGTTGCCTTGTCTGCTTAGTATTTTTTGCACATTTGCTTAATGCAGGTCTTCTTAGTTCCACCACTCCTGCTTTATGTCTTAAATCCAGCTCCTTTGCTATGCCCTCCCCCACATTGCACTCTGGGACTTGTAGTTTGTGTGCTTTCCCTGCTTTGGCCCCTCTGTAACCAGCCCTCGCTTTGCTTCTTGTGATGCGAGGTTGTGACTGTACCCCTCTAGCTGTCTCCCATACTCCCTCAGAGCTTAATGTATTGCTTTCCAGGTTAGAGTTTGATATTTCCAGATGAGAGCTTCTTACCGCTTCCTTGCAGCTCGCCTCGACGTTTACTGCTAGTGACTCTGAAGACAGGTGTCCCGCAGACAGCGAGCGTCGGAGCCCTCTCTCACCGCCACCGCCTGTAGAGAATCCTCTCATGCCCCCTCTAACTGCGGCCGTCCGGCCGCGTCGAAGCTCCACGGCTGCCCGCCTCCAGGTCGGGTGAGGGGCGGGTGCCGGGGAGACAGCAGTGTTCGGCAGACACATTTGCCGATAGCCGGACCTTCAGTGAACAATAGCGCCGCTTTTCCGATCACTTTACCAGCCTCATGCAGATCAGGTCAGATAAAGAAAAACAGCCTAATTCGGGAAAAAAACGTTAGGCTTTCTCTCTGCAGCGAGGATCTAAGAGCGCTGCCTGGTGCGTGCGGTCCGCTCTAGCCGGCGGCCGCCATGTTTTCCCTGCCTGGTGCGTGCAGTCCGCTCTAGCCAGCGGCCGCCATGTTATTGGTTTCTTAACTGAGTATTTGTATGGGTAAATGAATGTCTATGTGGTTTGGTGGGGGGGTGTGATTGCCCAAATATTTTTGATTAGTTCATTCAGTAGGTATAAAAGGTTAGGACTACATGTTATAACAGTTTTTTCAGTGACTGTATATGTTTATGGGTGTGGTGGTGATAAAATATTTTTCTCAAAGGTACATCTCCATTAAACTTGAAAAAAAGGGATTGTCTGTGACAGTTATATCTAATTAAGTGTGCCTAAGGCTTAGTGATTGTATGAGTCACTATATGGATAACTGTATACTTGTAACAGTGATTTTATAACACACTATGTGTGAGTTACTATCTATATAAATAGATGAAGTGTTGTTTGTATAAGTGTGTAGATGAGGAAATGTAAGTATAATCAATTGTTTGCATAAGTCAGAAGGATGTCTTTATAAGTGAATACAATGTGTGCTGGTGTGTAATGTTGAAATAGGCGTATAAGTATATTTGACAGTGTTCTTTTAATTATTCACTGCATATAACTCTGAATCTATAGGTAAGTGAAAAAATGTGTTTATAGATCAATGAATCACTGAGTGGGTGTTTAGAAATTACTATAGGTGTGTCAATGGTTTCAAGTATGGCACTTTCTTTTTTACAATGAGTAATGAAATATTATACTAGTGTGTGATGAGGTGTATTTCATTGTCACATGGATGATGTCATCAGTGATGTCATTTGAGATGTCATTAGTTATGTCATCAGTGATGTCACTGACCATGTCATGAATGATGTAATATGTCACATCATCAGCAGTGGATTGCGGGCGCATGAGTTATAGTGAGTACAACTAACTCTAACGGGGGAATTTCAATGGTTTTGTATGAGTAAAATTAAAATGTCAGGCTAACTATAACTGGTATGAAACCTATGTTTTTTTCAGTGAATATATATATATATACATATATATATATATATATATATATATACATATACATATATATATATATATATATATATATATATATATATATATATATATATATATATTACCTACTGGCGGTCGCCAGTAGGTATATATAGTTAGGATTTTTTCTCTATGGGTTTTTTGAAAATTCTATGTCTAATAACTTTGGCGTTTGTGGACGGAATCGGCTGAAATTTTCAGGAAAATGGCACATTTTGTTTCTGAGCAGCCCTTGAAAATTTGGGGGGGGTTCGTCCAGTGGGGGCCGAGAAAAAAGGGGGGTCCCAAAACGTGTTTTTAACATTGAGTTTTCCATAGGGCGGTTGGCCTCACTTTTAGCCCGAACGGCTGAATGGATTTGCACGAAACTTGGCAAAATTGTAGGGACTGGTAGCCCGATGTGCCTTTTGTAGGTCTCAATATATGTGCTCCAGTGGATTTTGAGAAATTAACGTTTAAAAAAAGATATATATCTGTAACAGCGGACCGGTTAGCGCTCTGGTTCGCGGACTTTTCGCGCAACGGAGCTTTGTGAAGCGAAGCTGATTGGTTCTCCGGCGTCTGTCAACATTCCAAACAGTCCGTAGCGGCCGCCATCTTGTCTCTCGGTAGGATCGAGAGACAAGAGGAGGTCAAAACAAAGGGGGAAATAACTATAAGGGGGCATAGTAGATCCTCGCTGACCCCCTAGGTTTGATGTGGAGGTTTTAAAAGGGCCCCGCGGGGCAAAAAAAAAACAAAATAATAATAATCGAACGGCTGAATGGATTTGCACGAAACTTGGCAAAATATTAGGGACTGGTAGCCCGATGTGCCTTTGCTAGGTCTCAATATATGTGCTCCAGTGGATTTTGAGAAATTAACGTTGAAAAAAAGATATATATCTGTAACAGCGCTCCGCTTCGCGTACTTTTCGCGTTACGGAGCTTTGCGAAGCTGATTGGTTCTCCGGCGTCTGTCAACATTCCAAACAGTCCGTAGCGGCCACCATCTTGTCCCTCGGTAGGATTGAGAGACAAGAGGAGGCCAAAGCGAAGGGGGAAATGACCATAAGGGGGCATAGTAGATCCTTCCTGACCTCTTAGGTTTGATGTACCATTTTGCCAAGTTTGGTGTAATTCCGTTCAGCCATTCAGGCTGTAGACGTATGTAAATGTCCTATGGAAAATTGCATGGGGAAAACACATTTGAAAGTGTTGAAATTTAGAACCAATTAAAATGTTACTTTGGTTTTGTATTTGTGTGTGATGAAAGTTAATTGGTTATGTATATATGTCAAATGAGAGGAAACCACAGCCATTTTGTGATACTACTGTCTGAGGTACATTTGTGAGGAATTTTTGGTGGTGAATTTCTGGTGTTTGATTTACACAGTACTAACACTTCTGCTACTTTTAAAAAGGTGAGTTGTTAATTTGTATGGGGAACTATGTTGTACACTTGAAGATAATTTGAAAAATGTTTTCTGTTATTTATTTGCAGTCCTTCTGTTATACTAAATACTTGATAAAGTTAGTTTTATATTATGTATTACTAAAGACGATAAATGAAAGTGATTATTTTTTTCTGCAATTTACAGCAAGCAATTTCAAAATAAAATGGCTCACAATGAAGAGACCGTGGCAATTTCTTTTGAATTGTCCAACACATTGATTGAAATTGAGAGCACCAATAATGAAATATTGTCACAAGGAGGACATGACTTGTATGATTCCATTAGATTGATTGAAATGGACAGCACCAAGAATGAAATATTGTCACAAGGAGATGACTTGAATGATTCCACTACATTGATTGAAATTGAGAGCACCAATAATGAAATATTGTCACAAGGAGGAGATGGCTTGTATGATTCCATTAGATTGATTGAAATGGACAGCACCAATAATGAAATATTGTCACAAGGAGGAGATGACTTGAATGATTCCACTACATTGATTGAAATTGAGAGCACCAATAATGAAATATTGTCACGAGGAGATGACTTGAATGATTCCACTACATTGATTGAAATTGACAGCACCAATAATGAAATATTGTCAGAAGGAGGAGATGACTTGAATGATTTTTTTGATCAATCTCTTGATGGCGAATTTATCGAGTGTTTGGAGACCATAGAGTTACAAGAATCATCATTGGAGACTTTTAATGAGGACATTGCTGATGAGGACATGTTACTAGTTCTTTCAAATTTAGAAAATTCTGAAGAATAAATTTATATTTAGAAATCAAAAATTGTTTGAGACATTATTCATTTTTATTTTTAATTTATGAGGTTGTAGCGAAGTGATTGTAGTATAAAATGAGACTTATAGTATAGAGTGCAACATTTTTATGTTACATGGTAAGTTTACTCATATTTACTTCCCTTCTGCCACTATATTATCTCCAATGTGTATTTGACATGTCTTCTTCATCTCCGGCCTCCTTTCTCTCACTGTGTGTCTCCGATGCATCTTATCGCTGCTATTTTGTGTAATTACAGAAGAGAGTAAAATAAAATAGTTCGGAACGTGAAAAGGGGGCAAAGTAGAGTACTCCTCACCCCCTAGGCCTTTTTAGGCGGTCCCAAAAGGATCAGTTTCTGCTTTCCTGAGAGATTATGGTATGAGTTCCATATACCACAATAACTTGCATTACAACATGCAAGATATCTATCTCCTATTACCAACTTTTGGAGATATTCGCGCTAAGCGCGAATATCTCCAAAAAGTAACACCTGCCCTGAGCAGTTCTTAGCCATGTTATCCAATGGGAGGTGGATAACATGGCTAAGAGTATTAGCTCGGTAATGCATGAATATCGCTGAGTTTTTAGCGATATTCATGCATTGCGGCCGTTTATTATCGCATTTGCGATAAACCTTGATAATAGTAAGGTTTATCTTCGATAATTTCTGACGATGCTTAGTGGTAAAAAATTGGTTGGTAAGCATCGTTAGCGATAAATATCGCTTAACTTTGGTAATATGCCCCAACGTCTGTTAACGTTCGATTCGAAGGAAATGAGGAAGTGTTGAAAAACATTGTCTGCGCCATCTTGCCTTTTTTGAAATGCCACACTTTTGTCGTGTACGGCAGCCATTTTAGATGTCTTGACCAGACCCACTCTCTGCACGCTGTCGATTCGTAGCATGGCTCCTCACCCTCGTAAGCATCTCCCCCAGGCACTGGTCACCACCGCTCTCTGTCTTATGCATGGGCAATAAACCTTCCCCCATCTGCGCTGCTCTTCCCTGAGAATCACACTCTGTGCCCGCCCGACACCTCCCTTTCGCCCTATTCACTACCGCACCCTCTGACACTCCTCTTCCTCTGTGTCCGATTGTCCAGGCTATCAGCTAGCCCTGCAGATGTAGTTTATGGCTCCAGCTGTAAAGATTCACCCCTCTTCAAAGGAGTTATAGTAGATCAAGGCCCACACCCGATGAGATCCGTCACACCACACGTGTTCCTACTATCTGAAAACCATCCTGTATTGTGATTGGTGAGGGGACCGAGCCTGAAGCGGAAGATTCTAGGAATGACTCTTTGTACATCAAAGTTTTTACAATTATGTGTCACATTAAAAATATATAGCACTCCAACAAAGTAGTAGGAATATAAAACTTTAATAACATATAAATATATACAACAAAACAAAAACAGTAAAAACATTTAAACAACGAAGAGACCGTGGCAATTTCTTTTGAATTCCTGATGAGGACATGTTACTAGTTCTTTCAAATTATGAAAATTCAGAAGATGTTGCCTGGGGGTGGGTCGTCAGTAGCAGTCTGTTGTGCGAATAGTTCCAAGGCAGCAGAACGCGCTGAAATCTAGATGGCACGAAAGTGATGTCTAGTAAGTTGCCGCCCAGCAAATAACGGCGTGGGGCGCCGCGGGGGTGAGTGAGTCCAGTAGGCACCACAGCTATTCTTACCGGCATTGCAGAATTACTGCTGGGGACAATGCCTGTGCTGTAGCAGGGTCACAGCAGAAACAAAAAGGATTCTGTTGAAGATGTTGTTGGTTTTCAATTTGAAAACAGTTCTGGTGTCAACTGCTATGCTAATGTAGTGGTTAATGTTTTGTTTTCTCTAGAAAATGTAAAAGAGGGGGAGGCAGTCCAAAGTTCCGTTAAAAGGGCAAAGGAAAGGATCGGTGGTTTGAACTATCAGTCAAAAAGGGGAGGGGGTGCAATAATTTTTCCTACCGGGTCACACTGTGCTTTCACCGGAAGTGAGGTCTGCAGGATTGTAGTAATTCAAAGTGAGGCTGGCGCCAGCATGGGAGCGCCGACGTCCCGCGGATACAGTTTCGTCACTCCACGGGCGATCATGGCAGTCATTCCCCATCGGGGGTCGGAGACTCCCGCGGCTCCTCTAGAATCTTCAAGGTCGTGGAGGACTACGGTGGTGGAGTCAACCAGTGACCGGGCCATTTCTTTATGTTGGGCCCGCTCTTGCCAGGTCGACCGCCATTTTGAGAGTTCGGCAGCTACCGGCGATCGCGGGGTCACATGAGCGGACGGGCTCCACCCTGCCGGGCGAGACGTTGCAGCATGGCCACAGTGGAAGAACCGTTATCTAGGTCGTTCCGAAACTGTGCAGCACTGTAGTTGTTAGGATGCCACCGCCTGGAGCGCTGAGGGTGCAGCTGGGAAGCCTCCACCTGGGGAGGCGGGAGAGGCCTGTTCGCACCGTCTCTCCCTCCCAGTGCACCCCACGGCGTCTCGCTTGAGATTTGTTATGGCCGGACCAGGCGATGAGGACGAGGGGGGGGTCGGAGGCATGTGCAAGACATCCCCCTCCAGTGTTGTCGCAGCCATTATAAAAGAAAGAAGTGTCCCGTCCGTCTTCGGGCCGGGCTTCCGGTGGATGTCGGCCGGACGCCCCTGGCTCTGGCCCCATGAACGGGTTTCTTGGTTTATCGGCTGCAGCCGGATCCCGTCGGCCTCGGCCCCCCGACCGTTGGTGGTCGGACCGGAAGAGCATGTGGCGGGACTACCTGCAACTCTCAAGGGCCACCGCGGCCGGACTGGGAGAGAGAGGGGAGGGTCGAGGAGACATTCCCCCCCCCTGCAACTGTTCAGCGTTGTAAAGGCAATCCCCTGGCCGGGTCCCGCTGGTCTCGGCCTCTCCTCCGGCTACACCCTACGTTAGGATCTCCTGGCCGAGGCGTGGCAGCAGGACCTGCCTTATATGGGCTGCTCCCGGCTGGGCGTAGCCGGAACCCTGCCCCACCTTGGAAGTTTCCAGAGTGGGGGTGGATGTTCTACTGACTTGCATTTTCCCTAGTCTATCGATTTTTTTGGCGTGGCAGGCGGTGGGACAGCGAGGGGTGATTTGGTTTCTCTTACTGTTTTTCTGGTCTCTCACCACTGGCATATTTTAACGTTTTCTTGTTTCTAGGACATTAATAGGTTTTATCATTACGTTATGTTATCGTTTCTTTGTTCGTTGTTTAATAAAAGTTCATGTTCATCAGTGGCCTACTGATTTTCGTTTTCCTATTTTTTTCTTTCCAGGTTGTTTCATGGTAAAGTTTCTGTTAACAGGATACAGTGATCACTTCGTTATTATTGCATATGTCCTTTTCACTAGGGGTGCTCTCTGGTCGGGCCAGATGACGTATCTCTAGTAAATGGTCCGGGTGAAAAAGGTGCATCAATCAGTGGGGAGTAGATAGGCATGACAGATTACAACGGGGGAGAAAGGTCCGCATTACATACCCTTTCACTACTTGCAAAGATTTTCCTACGTTTATTTGCAAACAGGGAATACCTCCAAAAAGAACTAATTCCCAAACAGTCAATGTTCGGACAATCAATCAATCAATGAGGAATGAAATAGGTACGACGTGTTAAAGGCTTGCGTTACCTACCCTTCACTATCTGCAAAGGGAGATAGAATATTCCTATTCTTCCTCGTTTGCAGGTAGAGAAGATCGTTAAGAGAATTAACTTCGAACAATTCAATGCTCGATTGAAACAATCAACAAGGGGTACTGTGAACACAAATGAACGCCGCTTATATACATACGCATTGCTATTTTCAACAGGTTGTTCCTAATGTTTCTATTTTAGCGAGGTCAAAAGAGATCCCATTAGTGGCCTACTGATTTTGCTCGATTCCTTTTGTTTTTTTACACGATTTTTCGCTATCTGCAAAGAGTAAACAGAGTATTGCGACTCTGTGCTTGTTTGTAAATAGAGAATGAACCAAAGAGAACAATCAATCAAATGGAGAGAGAAGCAGGCACGACGGATTACAAAGGGGGAAAGGGCTGCGTTAACTACCCTTCACTATCTGCAAAGAGAGAGTACTCCTAATAGAAATGAGGGGTGGGGGGCAGCAATCAAAGCAGATCAGTGTGCATAAACACGAAAAAACAAATTCTTACCACGTACTTGACATTCGACAGCTTATGATATTTGCTATTAAAAAACCATTGAAATTCACTGAAAAAACCATAGGTTATAGACCATATATAGTTAGGAATTAGCATTTACAAAACCTTGAAAATTCACTGAAAAAACCATAGGTTATAGACCATATATAGTTAGGAATTAGCATTTAAAAAACCTTATTTTACTCACACAAAACCATTGAAATTCCATATATAGTTAGTTGCACTAACTATATATTGCGCACCCGCAATCCACTGCTGATGATGTCACATATTACATCATTCATGACATGGTCAGTGACATCACTGATGACATCACTGATGACATCTCAAATGACATCACTGATGACATCACTGATGACATCTCATTTGACATCAATGACCACATCACTGATGATATCATTCATGTGACAATACAATGCATCTCCTCACATTTTAATATAACCTCTGTTTCACCCAGTGTTAAAAACAGAGTATAATTTTTGAAACCATTGACACACCAATACTAGTTACTACATACGTACTCACTGATTCCTACGTCTACACACACATTCACTCATTCACCCATACAATCATTCATACATACAATCACTCATGTTTACAACACAATCATATGCACTCATACACCTATACAGACACTCACACTCTGCCACTCATCCATGGAGTTACTCACACACCTAGTCAGTCCTGTAAAGAATCAATCACACTTCCATTTTCTACTCTATACAGTTAAACATAGAGCACCTTACGTTTTCAACCATATACTAACACATACTTACTCTCTTATACAATCATTGATACAAGTACACATTGATCTGTACAGAGTCACACACCTCCCAGCCAGCCACACACACACTCAGTCTCCCATGCAAATACTTGGGCAATCAATCAATAACCCATATAGTTACTCATATAGCTACTGATCAACACATGCAGCAGTTTACAGAACAACAGACATAATGATGCACAAATTAAGACAGTTTAGTCACTAACCCATGCACTCAGTGAGACACATTTAATCACTCACTCATACATTCAGTCATGCACCTACTAAATCCTTCGTCAAGACACTTATACATCCACTCATTCTTCAATATGTAAGACATATTTTAACTTTACAGAAACATAGTCACTGGATGTTGTCATCAGTGATGTCATCAGTGATGTCATTTGAGATGTCATCAGTGATGTCATCAGTGATGTCACTGACCATGTCATGAATGATGTAATATGTGACATCATCAGCAGTGGATTGCGGGTGCGCAATATATAGTTAGTGCAACTAACTATATATGGAATTTCAATGGTTTTGTGTGAGTAAAATAAGGTTTTTTAAATGCTAATTCCTAACTATATATGGTCTATAACCTATGGTTTTTTCAGTGAATTTTCAAGGTTTTGTAAATGCTAATTCCTAACTATATATGGTCTATAACCTATGGTTTTTTCAGTGAATATATATATATATATAAATATTCAAAATAGGATATCTGTCAGGAAATCCTATGTTGCGCCTGCATTGCTGAACACTCTAGGTGCAAGCGCGATGTAAAAACTACATTACCCAGACTCCCCGGAAAAAGGGGAGTGTTTGTACCACCCCAACACGCTTCCTGTTGCGTGTAATTCGTTTTGGTTCCAGGTTCCGGGAACCATTGTGAGACGCCGTGCAGCCGGCTTTTCGGGTGTCTTGGACTGAGCTTCGCTGGAGTCCTCGTGACTTTGATACAGGTAGGATCGGAACAGCAGGGCTGGCCTGATGAGAATACCGGCGGGTTTTCCTATTCGCCGTGTTCTGTTTGTTTTCTGAGTTGAGCGGAGCGCTGCGGTTAACTGCCGCGCGTTGCCGTTCTAGCCTCGTTGGGAGTGAAGTTAACTTCCAGGAGAACTTAAAGGGTCCTACCCTTTGTTTTGGACTTAGCTGGCTTGCAGCTATCAGTCCGCGGAGCGCAGTTGTGGTCGCATCTACACGCTACCGTGCACTGTCTGTTTCCTGACTGTCACCTTTTTATTTATATTCAACAAGAGCTGGGAGGTTGCTGTATATGTTTATGTCCTGATTACATGTAGAGCGGAGTGTAGTGGTTCTTGCTTCCCACGCACTGCCGTATCTATGAAAAAGGTACCCGTGCTTTTATGTAATGTATGTATACTTGTAAAGCGCACTGTTACCTCGTTACGTGGTGTCCTGGCGCTGTATACCGCTGGGGAACGCGTCCTGGCTTTCCCTGTGAGAGGGCACCCCAAGGTGAAGCCAGGCATCCCCGGCGTTGCTGGGGCCGTTGTGGAGATTAAGCAAGCTATTGCCCAGAGTTGCAGAGTGGGACCCATGATTAGCGTAGGCACCTAAGCGAGAATTATCGAGTCCGGGACATTGACCCAAGACCCTGCCGCGTCGGGAATTGAACCCTGGTCCCAGGCCGACCTCTGCTTCAGGGTCTGCCGCTTCTAACCAGTGAGCCACACTTCTCCACAAGATTTCATTAATGTGGAACTTTATCATTTGTGCTAACCCAGCTAGGAGCTGTGTGCATCTTAGAACCCAGTTTTTCACCTCTCTTGCTTTCTGCCATGGTATGCTAATGCAGGGGTGTGATATATGTGGTCTGAGTGTTCGAGAGAGTGTGCTTTTTCCCTGACCTATGTTTGTGTTCCAATAGGATTCATAGAGTGGCAGAAAGTGATTGAGGAGTTGTCGCCAAGGATGTTTACTTCCATACCAAAAGGTACTGAGGCCTGTTTAGTGAGACCATATGAGAGACTGTTTTCACTAAGAGCAATTCTAAGTATAAGTTTTGTCGTTTCAGGTAAATCCCTTCCCAGCTGACCCTTCCCTTTCCCTTCCCTGTTCTTTTTATCCCTCGCCTGATGGTTCAAAACCTCTGTGTTATATTTTAAGAGAGTTTGGACATTGGGAGGTGGACACTTATGAGCATCAATCGGATTCCGTGGAGCAGATCCGGACAATATCCATTCCATTCCATTACACAAGGAAATCATCCGGCACTCGAGCAAGGGTATCGTTAGTTCAGGCTTATTTATTTATTTAAAGTTACATCCATCAACGCATTTCGGGAGTCAAGCTCCCTCGATCACGATGTTTGAGCCGCCATTACAGACTGGTAAAAATACAAAAAGGGTAGCAAACAGTGTAAAAGGACATTCAGATCCTGGTCAAGCCGTCTCCTAATGCGGTGGCCATTTTAGCACTTGCAAATAAAGAAAATTTTGTTCAGCAATAACAGAGACAATTCATGTTTAGGACAAACACCAATAACAAAATATAAACATTCCTTTATCAATTTTTTTTCGTTTTCAGAACAAATACATAAAAGGATATTCTTGATACCACGCAAGTGCATTTAGTCATCAATTTCATTAGTTCAAACGAGAAAGATTCCACCTGTATTTGGGCAAGTGCCCGTAAACCACTAGAACCTTTGGAAAAGTATTCATAGGATTTTTAACATTTTTTTATCGCGTGCTGAACAACTAATGTTTTCAATTGATCACTATCATTAGACCATGGGCAGCTGACTCAACAATTGTATTAAATTATATCACGTGGCTTAGTCTGTGTCACTATCTGTTCTAATCAGAATGGAAAAACATTTCCTAGTAATGCAGTTTTACTCAAAAGTCCTTATTATTTTTATAAAGTGCAAGTGCCTATTTGTAAACAATAATACTCTCTTACTGTAAACATCTCCTCTATATACTGCTGTGACGGGGTCCCTCCTCCAGACACTGAACTGAACCGCAATTGGTGGGAAGACACCCCCCTTTCACCCACTGCCTTTCGTTCCCAACAGCTGCCTGTCCCGACATGGAGGGAAGAGCTAGAAACAGGTTGGCTGGAGGAGACGGAGGTCGGCGGTCCCTTTAATGCCTCGGCATGGACGGACGAGGTCCCGCCCATCAACAAGCCGGAAACAGGAAAAAGGAGCCCGGCCCCGGAGAAGACGGACGGCGTATCCCTGGAGGAGTTAGGCGGATCGAGAGCGGAGAGCAGAGGAGAATCCTGTGAATACCCCCCGAGACGAGAACAGCGGAGCGGAGAAGCGGAGAACAAGCCCGGAGGCCAACGTACCCTCGAGTCGCCCCGCCACGCACCCAAGGGAGGGGCGTGGCTGCAACAGGTACGGGGCTGGGTAGCGGGTTGGGTGTCTCAGCACGTACCTCCGCCTGTATAGTTGTACAGCCCCCTGTATTATAGCCCCTCCAAGACCCTTCCCTACACGAGCACTCCCACGCGGCGTGTAGAATCTGAGCACTAGCACTGGTTGTTTTGCCTCCTCACCCCCGGCCCTATGAACTGCAAGACAGCGTGTGGCTGCCTGACACCCGTTTCTCTTTTGTTTTTGGGCTCCCCGGGAGTGCTGGAAGAAGACGTGGCGAAGAGAGCCCTGTGGACCCGGTGAAGCAAACTGGAGCCTCCGCGAAAGCCACCCTTTGACACTGCAGCCTTTGCCCGGGAGAGAATAACAAGTAGACAGAGACGTTGCTATATAAAAATAAAACCATCTTTAAGAGCTCTAATCAAAGACTCTGGCTCTATCGTTCATTCTACCTCCCAGGGTAGTCCCACAGGATCCGAAGTAGACCTAGAGAGTTCCCCTGAACTGGGACAACTGCACATAGTCCCAAATAAATAATAAAGTGCTAGTGCTTGGATATGCTACAATTCTACTGTAAACTATTCACTCCTCTTTTACGTCAAAATTGAATATCCCATAGATAAAGTGCTAATGCTTAAACGGAAACAGTAGTACTATATACTATTTATGTAAACAATCCACTGCCTTGCTTGCCGTGAGGGGAACGGCTGTCTGCTACATCGGGTCCCGCACTCCAGCGCCAGCATCCACGCCGTGAGCGGAACGGCTACCTGCCATACCGGGTCCCGCACTCCAGCGACAGCACCACCGTCTCCGCGAGGGCTGGGACTTCAATCCCCAGGTGCCCCGGCGGCTGTGGCGCGCGAGTGACGACACCAGAGCGCCCTGAGGCGCGTAAAGGGAGAGGAACGCCTCTCGCCCCACGAGTCGTACGCGGGAGCACCCGGGAGAAGCCCGGGACAAGGGCGGGGCAGTCTGTGCTTTCCGGGCAAACCGAGGCAGGGCAGGGCCGCCCTCCCTGGTCGTGACTATACCTGAGAAGTAAGCATCTGGACATATAGTCATTACTGTTCTTTCATGTTTTTAATAGTATCATTTGTTTTATACCATAGATAGGAAGTACTTTGTAAGGTTATAGTTATCATTTCGTCTGCCTATCCCCAACTAGCCGTGATTCCAACGGTACAAATGCTCTTGGGGTTTAGATTCAGTTATTACTAATGGCTAAGAACAAATCAACCATGGACAACTATTTAGTTAAAAGGGGGGCGCTAGAGGGTGCACACGCGGAATGGCTGCTTAACGCTGCAGCTCCCGCACCTTGGCCACTGATCCTCCACTATCCTTCACCTCAGACGACCGGCATCGCCCCTGACCCAGCCACTCAAAGCGTAGTACTGTCCCCCGCACTCGTCCCGGAGCCTGACCCGTTACCAGCATCAGAGGCGGAGATCTGGCCAGGTGAAATCGAGCCGGCGGTAACCCTGGTGACTGCCGGACGAAGAGGCCGGCTACGAGGCCCCACGCAAGGTCGGTGCTCGCCATGCGGCGTTAGGCCTGGTCTGCCCCGGAGTTTGCGGTTTCTGTGCGCACCCGCCCGGACTTTGGTTCACTGTGCAGCATTGAAGTCCGCTGCTTGACCACTAGCCTCCTACTGCGGGCGGGTGCCGGGAGTGCCCACATAGAGAAGTCTGACTGCTGAGCCCGCCGAGGAGTTGCAGGGCCGGGCGGTGCGGAAACCTACTGCTGGCGGCTGCCGGAGGCTGCTGCTGCGACCTCGAGCGCGGTGAGTGGCGCTCTCCCCTCGGCAAATTGCCTCCCGAGATTGCCCTTCGCATACCCGCTACTGCAGCTGGTGTGGAACGCGGGGCCCGCGCCACTACTGAGCCGGTCTGCGTGGGCCCTGGTGCCTGCCTGCCCACCTGATTGCCTTTGGGCGCTTGCGGGGACCCCTGGACGCTTGTAGCCGCACCGCTACACAGAGCCTGCCGCTGCTGCCTGATACTCTGGCTTGGCCTGCCTGGTACTTACGCTACGGCAGCCTGCATCCCTGCTGCGGTCCTGCGGGCTGCGCATTCTACCCTGCACGCTGAACCGGCGCTGGGCCTACCACCCTGGGGGGCCCCCACGCCATGGCGGTCCTGCCTGCGCCCACTGGTGCTTCTGCTCCTTCGGATCTGTGTGGCTACTTACTGGGACTGCCAGCCTGAACCCTCCTGCTAGGTACCATCGTGGGTACGAGTGCTGCACTGCCTTCCTGTACTGCGGCTGGACACCTCTGTGCAGAAGTACTTGTGGCTGGTTTCTTTAATCGCGTGCATAGTCCTGCTAGTTGACTGGACCTGGCTGGTGCCACACTGGTGAGGACTGGGCGGGCAGCGGCGCCGGTCTGGGAGGCCAGGATGGTGCGTCCAGAGAACCGCCAAACAAAAATCAGCTTCGACGGCACCAAGAAATCCACGAAGGCAGTCCCTACTGACCCTGGCCCTGGTGCTGCTTCCACCTCCACTGTTTCCTCCTCTGCCAAGGAACTCGACCTGCACCACCTGTTTCAGGAAATGCGACAGGGGTTTGCCACCGTGGTGGAAAAGGTGGATGGTGTGACCGCTAGACTAGACGCTTTGGCCCATAGGGTGGACCAGCATGAGGAACGACTCACGGCCACGGAGCAACGTATCTCCGATGCAGACGACGTCGCTTCCACTCACACCACTCAATTAGCCCGCATGGACAATCTACTCAGGGTTATAGCGGCAAAGAACGAAGATTTGGAAGCCCGTAGCCGACGCAACAACATCCGCGTCACGGGCATTCCGGAGTCCACCAACACGGGCAGGATGGAGCTCTATGTCGAGAAGATCCTCAAGGGGTCCGTAGGCAAGGATGCCTTCTCTCCACAATTCATTGTTGAGCGAGCACACCGGTCGCTAGCACCTGTCCCTAAACCCGGCTTGCCGCCCAGAGCAATCATCGCTAAACTGTTAAACTATCGCGACCGTGATGTAGCGCTGAGAGCTGCTCCCACTCAACGATCCCTTCAATATGATGGCGTCACTTTCTCCATCTATCCGGATTACACCCCAATGGTACAGGAGGAGCGGCGTAAATTTATCCCTGTGAAGAAGAAACTACGCGAAGCGCAACTAGACTATGCCCTACTCTACCCAGCGAAACTACGGATTACGCATCAGGGGAAACAACGTTTTTTCACTAACCCCCAAACAGCCGAAGACTATTTGAAATCACTCCGCAGGGCCAGAGGAGGCGATCACGCTGCTGCTGCTGACCTGGGGGATGATGATCCTTCTGCTGCGGGGAACGAACACTGACTGTGAGCGCTTACCTGAACTGAACCTTTGACTACCTAGCGCCGGTGTACTACCTGTTTGACCTGCGAACTCTGAAGTGGCTGCCTCTTCAACATGACATGGCTGTGTCTGGTCGTTTCTGTGGTAATGTATACCAAGATCCGCTTGCCTAGCCCTGGCCTCCACCGAGGGCGGTACAGTTTTGGAGGCCATTGGCGGGTAAAGTGGCTGTGTGCCCTTGATGCTGTTACCCTATCGGGTGTACCGCACGCTACCTGTTAACATGTTAGAATTGGATGTTGGGGGAGGGGGTGGGGGGGGACCGAGGGCGGGATTGGATGGCTGCAGACATGTTTGGGGTGCTGTAGTGGGTGGGGGGGTTCGTTGGGGGCGAGAGGCCTACACATCGAATGTTGCTTTGGACTATATCGTATTGTGTTGCTTTCATGGACTCAAATCATTTGAGAATGGCTGACTCATTCTGCTCAGGAAGTTATGTTCCATTACTCTACACTCAATGGCGGTCTTCAGGTCTGCAGTACAGCTACACTGTCTGTCGTGGAATGTCCGTGGGCTCAATAATGCTAGGAAGTGTCGTGATGTCCTCGCTTACCTTACCAGGCATAATGTGCATGTTGCCATGCTCCAAGAAACACACCTGTCACCACAGGTGCGGACCACATTTGCATGTAAGTGGGCTGGCACTCGCACTTTCTCATCCTATTCTACGTATGCCAGGGGGGTTGCCATCCTACTTCGGGGTACTGTCCCGTTTCACAAATGCGGGGAACTGATAGATGGGGGTGGCCGCTATGCACTACTTTGGGGGGAGAATGGGTCACGACACTATCACCTTTGTGAACTGCTATGCACCTAACATAGACACGCCTACCTTCTTCACTACTCTTTGGGGTAAAATTCTTGACGTGGGCTCCCGCCATATTATCTGGGGTGGGGACTTCAATTTAGCATTGGTACCCAGCATGGATAGAGCAGATGGGGCTAACCAATACAAACCCAAGGCAAGGGAGGCCCTTGAAGGCATTGTCGCTGAGGGGGCCCTTGTAGACATATGGCGGTCCCTACAGCCGGCCAGACAGGAAGGCACTCATTTCACTTCACAGACGGGCACATGGGCACGACTAGACTACTTCCTTGTCACCCCTGGAATCGCATCGGGAGTATCGACAGTCACACACCTACGGAGGACGTACTCTGATCACAGCCCTGTCCTGATGCATACACGAATACCTGGGTGGGATTGCCCTAGACCTCATTGGCGCCTACAACCGGCAGCCTTGTTGGATGCCTTGTTCCGTTCTGAGCTGGGGGAGGAAATCGCGGACTTCTTTCCGAGGAACAAGGGGTCGGTTGATTCAGTGGAACATATCTGGGAAGCATTCAAGGTCACTGTCAGGGGATATTGTATAGCTAAAAGTTTTGGGGTCCTTCGGGACATACAGGCCACTATCCATAGACTACATGGGGAGCTGCGAGCATTGGAGAATCGCATGGTCACAGAGGATAATCCTGCATTACATGCTGAGTTCAGGGTCACATTGACCAAATATGAAGAGGAAGCTGACAGGGAGGCGAAGTTCAAGGGAAAGCTCTGGCAGGCTCGGAGATATTGTGAGGGGGATCGCCCGGGTAAGGCTCTGGCAGTGTTGACGCGGGTTCCGCGTGATCGCAATGTCATTCTGGAGCTCACTGATGACCAGGGACACACTGTCAGGGATTCGGAGGCGCTACTTGCCACCTTCACCTCACATTACCACACTCTATCCACCAACAATGCTTCAGCGGATGTACCTTACACTGACTACCTGGATGATGTGGCACTCTGTTGGCTCAGCGATGGTGACAGAGCCTTCCTGGCGGCTCCGTTTGAACTAGACGAAATCCGTGAAGCCATTATGTCCCTTAAGAATGGCAAGGCGTCCGGGCTGGGCGGTCTACCGGCCGAATTCTATAAAACATACATAGACATTATGGCCCCGGTCCTTCGTGAAGTCTATGAGGAATCGCTCGCTGATGGCATCCTCCCAGGCTCTATGCGCGAGGTAGTTATCACCTCCCTCCTTAAACCCGGTAAAGACCCTGGCTCCTGTGGTTCCTATCGCCCTCTTTCCCTTCTGAATTGCGACGTAAAAATACTAGCCAAGGTTCTAGCTACTATGCTGTCCCTACTCATGACCAGGATTGTACTGCCTGACCAGTCGGGGTTTGTCCCTGGTCGCTCCACCTCTCATAACCTGCGCACCTTATTTTCGCTCCTCCGCACGGTTCATCCTGACCTCCCAGTCGCTGCTGTATTTTTGGATGCTACTAAAGCATTCGGTCGAATGGCCCTACTTATTTTCAGTACTGTCGAGCATGGGTTTCCCCAAACTTTTTCTCTCCTGGATACAGCTCCTCTACACGCAGCCGACGGCGAGGATCCTCATCAATGTTCGCCTCTCTCACTCGGTAGCCATCACGAGAGGTACACGTCAGGGGTGTCCTCTGTCCCCCCTCCTTTTCGCGATTGCGGTTGAGCCTCTGGCTTGTCGGCTCCGTCAGCTACATCGGGAGAGTGCCGTGCGGTGCCTACAACGCCAAATAGATGTGTCCCTATACGCGGACGACATCACCCTTTATGTCAAGTACCCTCACCTTCACCTCAACCCTTTATTGAGAGAATTTGTGGCCTTTGGAGGCATGTCGGGGATACACATAAATTGGTCCAAGTCGCAGTTCTTCCCCCTCACCGACTCCGTGGTCGGCTTTCCCCTTGACTATCCACTCGAATGGTGCCGTTCGGACCTCCGTTACCTAGGCATACAAATCTCACAGGATCGGGAGGAGACAATTCGCTCCAACTACAGAGTAGCAATCACAACAGCCACGGTCGACCGCTGGATCGCACTACCGCTCTCCATGGGTGGTAGGGCTTCCCTCATCAAGATGGTAGTGTTGCCCCGCTTCCTCTACCTCTTTCTGAACATCCCGTATTACCCGGGTGCTTTCTTCTTCAAGACCCTAAAGTCGGAGCTCTGTCGCCTGTTCTGGGGGGCAAGGCCCCACGGCTGAAATGGGCTACACTCATATTACCTAACGAGGCTGGAGGCTATGATGTCCCCGACCTTGAAGCCTACTACCTTTGCGCCCAGGCCCACTATGCATTTCACTGGATGGCTCCCACGCCATTTATGCCGCAGCTCGCGGTGGAGCACTGGATAGTACACCCCATACCGCTTAATGGCTTACTCCATTGTCCGGAGTCGATGATCCAGACTCCAAACACGTCTGTCTCCTGCACCTTGGATGCTTGGCGCCGCCTGGCCAGGAGGCTCTCCTGCTCTTTCCCTTACTCCCCCCTCCTCCCCCTGGCATTCCATCCCTCGCTCGCACTATTGCAGGAACGTGGCTTCCGGCTGCTTTGCGAACGGTTACATATTGGCACCTGGGGTGATCTTTTCGCAAATAAAGTTTTCAAATCCATGGAAATCTTCTTTGCCACTCACGACCATTCCCCACTCGACGTATTCTATTACCTTCGCCTCCGACAGGGGATGAAGGATATCCTTCCAGATTATCCTAATGAACCAGAACTCTTGTGCCCTTTGCATTTTCTGCTTAACTCGCAAGATGGGGCGCATTTGGTCTCTGGCCTGTACCGCCAGCTTCGGTCAAACATTGACCCTCTTGCGACGGGTGCTAGAGCGTCCTGGAGCGCGGATCTGCCTTCTGCACTCACTGACGAAAAATGGCAATACTGCTGCACCCTCACAGCCAGGACATCAGCCAGTAGCAGACTTAAGATGATCCACTATAAGTTCCTCCAACGGCTATATTACACTCCGGTCAAAAAATACAGGTTCCATCTTGCCGATACTGACAAATGCGAACGCTGTCAAGCTGATCATGCAGGCTTCTTGCACCTTGCTTGGGAGTGCCCGGCAGTTCGGGCGTACTGGCAGCAGGTGACCGATGCTCTCACAGCGATGACTACGGTCACTGTTGAAGCGGAGCCATGTATCACAATGTTGGGACACACGCCGCATATTCCGAAACCCAGCAGGAAATTCATTGATACTGCTCTGCTCCTGGCTAAACGATGTGTGGCATGTCGTTGGGGCCGTGGCAGGGCACCGAAGTTTAAGGACTGGCTCTCAGATATGACTTATTGTCAGGTCCAACATATCACTTATTCAGAACTGTTGCCGCTCCCAAGCAGGCCCAAAGACATCTGGGAACCACTGGATTCCTACCTGCTGGCTCAGGCTGACGACGACACAGCCTCGGAATGACAGCGGGAGGGTGACCGATCGGGCTATCTGCCCCGGTGACTAAGAAGCCTTGGTTCCTGGCGCACGCATGTCCTGAGTCCCCGATCTAACGCATGCTTCCTTCCTGTTACTCTGCTTACGCTGCTACGACACATAGTGCGAGTGGCTGATTTTCCACCATCCACTGCGCATCACATTCCCACATTTTCTTATAACTAACACTTCCCTTGGGACACAACACACGACCCCTACCCTATTATTGTACATGCATAACTGATGCCACGACCGCTACCACAGTGCCATGTTGCGGCCTATGAATATTATTCCATGAGCAACCGTATAGATCTGAACTCTTTTTTCTCACTCGGACATGTGTATAAGGCCTCTTTTTTCTTATTGTTTACTGTTATGGGTTGATAAGAATTGGGGGAAAGCAATGAAAAACCTGTTCTACTGCTGTAAATCCTGAAAGTGCATACTCCCCCCTCATCCTCCCTTCCCTTTTTTTTTTTTTACTCCCCTCCCGTTCCGGTCCACTCCTTTGCTCTCCCCTCCCTCGCCAGGCACCCCTTTCTAAATACGATTTGTCGTCGCCGGGCCTCGGGATGCCGGTAACAAGGCTGTGTCTATCACTGTCAGCTTTTGTTCCTTATTGCTTTGGCTCTGACGCTGCCGGCCTCCGGGATGTGGGCGTGCACAGCAGTGTAATTTCCTAATTATGCAATAAAGCAGTTTGAACACCAAAAAAAACCACAAAAAAAACAAAACTATTTAGTTAAGATGATGAGCAAGATTAATAACGATAGAAGGAAATCACTGGGTCGGGAAGATCCACCTGTGATAATTACTACACCCCCTGGTGCCAGTAGTGGTTTGATTTTGGCCTCTCCTCCTATCTCTGATGTTCATACTGATGTCCCACTAGTGGAGATTCCGACAGTATTAGTAGTAGATCAGGACGTACCAGATCAGGATTTACAAGATGACTCCATGGACGCATCACTACGGTGCTCTCCAGTTAAGAGAGCGGTAAGGAAATGCAGGAAAACACAGACTAAGCGGGGAGGAACGCACCATAAGAAAACACCTGATATAGTGCAGAGGAGCACCATTGGTCACAAGGAAACCATGACTATTATCAGTTACACCAATATGAATTCTGACCTTCTGGATCATATAGCCAAGATGCTTGAGGCTAAATTAGAAACTGTTGTTAAGCCTTTAGTGGCAAAAATAGATCTTCTGACAGCTGAAGTGTCTAGATTGGGAGGTCTTCTAACCCAGACAACTAGCGATGAGAGCTCGAAACCAAGGAAAAGGGACATTCTACCTAATAATGCTGTACAGAAGCCATTGGTGGGGAGAGTAAGCACGGCTAAAGTTGGGGAGACGGGCCGATCGGATGGTCAGACTTCACAGATTAAAGTGGTCCCAACGAATATAGTGGGGTCACCAGCTCAACCGAGGAAAGTACGCCCAATTAATCTCCCACCAGATTGTGAACCATATGTTGTCGTACTTTCCAATGTCCCACCCTTAGACACTACGCAGCCCAATTTCAGCTAGGAATCACATGATTTGCTTAAGCATAAAACTGTTTCGTGGCTGAATAAGAACTGTGGGTTCCCGATAAACTATTCAGACCAGATATTAACAACGAGACGGGTACCCTGGATTGGTAATGCCAGGAAAACTTGTAGGGGCGAATGTATTGTTATCAATTTTAGATACCCCCAACACGTTGCAACTGTGCTACTTAGAGCAGCATCCCTGAAACTGGGTGAGAATAGTGTGGGTGTGCATCCCTTGGGATACTTTTATAGCCATTTAGCCAAGTGTTCTTTGCATAATACCACAAGTAGGCATCCAAATTCTAGCATAAGCCCAAACTTTGTGATCCCAACTCATAATAGATATCATGCATTGAGTAGCTTGGATCAGAACGATTGACTCTTGTCAGTTGGTAGTCTTGGTTTGGGGACATGTCCTAATACTCAGGTTGGGAAGGTACATATAAATAATCTAGAGTTTGAGCAATTACAGATAGTGGTGCCCACCTTGACCAATAATGATAGCCCTAGACTTGGTCCTGCTTTGATGGCAGTGGTGAGCGATCAAATTCCTAAATGTGCTGGGGATAGTAATGGCAGCCCAGGAGATGTAGGACTATGCTGTACCAGTAGTACCGCACCTGAGGGTAATATCACCGGAAACATTCCAATGGAAGGAATAAGTACTGTAACTATTCCCCTAGATAGTACATCTATAAAAGATACATTGTTGAATGCAGCCCCACTCAGTCCCAAGGAAAATCTACCCGTAAGATTAATATCATGGAATATAGCAGGCTTAGCTAGAAATCTACGGGACCTGGTCTGGTGCACCTACATTGAGGATTATGATGTCATCCTCCTCCAGGAGACTTGGGCCTTAGATATCCCGCATAGGCTTGGGTATAAAACCTTGCACTGTGACGCAATTCCGTCAGTAAGAGGGAGAGCGTCGGGGGGGTTGGTGATCTGGGTAAGAGTCAATTTAGAAATAGAAGTTACTCAACTGCCCATTCCTTCCCTGGATTTATTGGCATTAAAGATGGTGACAAGAAAAAAGGAATCTGCATATCTAATAAATATATATAATAGACCACATCCACTTAATAAGGAATCAAAGGTAGTAGAGCTACTGGATTCCTTTTTAGATACGCTAGGACCAAATGCGTTAGTGGTAGTAGGGGGGGACTTCAACTGTAAATATGAACCAGTGTTGGGCCTCGATAACCTACTAGATGAACAGGATATAGCAAATGATATCCCGACTTTAGATTCCACTGGGTTAGTTAAATGCACCGTAGCAGCAACCCAAATTTTACAGTTGACCGTGGGGCATGACTTAAGGGCATGTAATGGCCATTTACAGTCTGATAGACCAGCAGCCCCAACCTTTTGTAAAGGTAATTGCAAGTCTCATATAGATTTTATATTGGTCTCTCTGAGTCTATGGTATTTAATTATTGACTTTAAAATAGATATCAGGACAGAGAGTGACCATCTTCCACTTCAACTATGGCTAAACCCTCAGCCTTTCATATCTAAATCAGCTGAAGAGGTCGCATTGAATAATTCTTTTGGGGAACTGCAGGTATCAAATAATAGACGTGCTCTGAGATGTCCTTACATCCTGGGTAAAGATTTGACAATGCTAAACATTTACAATGCTTTCTCTGACACCATTGCATCATGCCAGGAGCCCTTATTAGGTACCCAGGGTGTGTTAGACCTACACTATCAACTGGTAAATGCTCTAACTCCCTTTTTGAGTAAAATTTGTAAAAGGGATAAGAATCCAAATGAAAGTCACTTAGAGTTAGCTAATCCTTGGTACAATAAAGAATGTCGTCTAGCAAAGTCCCACTTGATTCAGGCTGTTAAATCTAAGAAATCCCAGTACATAAGAGAAAGTAGGTATGCATATAATAAAACCCTGACTCAGGCGAAAAAAGTGTGGGATTATGCAATATGTAATGATCTACTAACTGCAGCTAAATTGAGAGATCAGAGTACCTTTTGGAGTTTAATATCGAAGGGGAATAGAAAGGGTAGATCACCTAAGGATATCTATCTAGACGAAAAAACATGGTGTGACCATTTCACTAAACTCTACTCACATGACGAAGAGGGGTTGGCCACACAAGTCCAAGAGAGCAACTTAGCATTGAGTATTGTTCCTTTACGATTTAGTATAGAGGAGACTATGCAGGCATTACAGGCCATCAAAGCAGGCAAAGCCCCAGGACCTGATAAGATCCCCGGCGACTTATTAAAGCACGATGTGGAAGTATGGGGCCTTATATACATTTTTTATGTAACTCCATAGTGGCTGGAACACCGATTCCCGATATTTGGAAAGGGGCAGAAATTGTAACAATTTTTAAAAAAGGGAATCGTTATTAGCCGGGCAATTATCACCCAATTAGTTTAATTGATCTTTTACAGAAGGTTTTTGCCAGACACATTTTAAATAGACTTTTAGAATGGATAGAGGAGACCCAGATATTGACCAAATATCAAGCAGGGTTGATCAAGCACGGTGGATCAAGTATTTAGATTCACGTGCATCTGCTGGAAGTCTATTAATATAAGAAAGGGCAGCCTGTATGTGGCGTTTATAGATCTGAGGGCCGCCTTCGACCTCGTCCCACGTAATCTCCTGTGGACCACACTAAGAAATATGGGGGGTCCCCGGTGAGCTACTCCAAGAACTCATCAGACTACACACAGGGAACTATGCCAAAGTCAGATGGGGAAAGGGAGGTGAAGTATCAAAGCCCATTCCTGTGAGTCGTGGCGTGTGCCAAGGCTGTGTGCTGGCGCCTACGCTCTTCTCACTATATGTTAATGACATACCTACATATCTGAGGGACTGCAATCATGACTCCCCGAAGCTAGGAGACGAGGCAATCACGGCACTTCTTTTTGCCGATGATACAATCCTCATCTCTCAGAGTGTAGAGAAGGGGTTAGAAATAAATTAGTCTAAAACAAAATATATGTCCATAAACCCGCAAAAGTCCTTTAGGAAGAATTTGGCCTTAAATAATCAAACATTGGAGTATGTGGAGAGTTTCAATTATCTAGGTATTATGTTGGATAGTACCCTTTCATGGAAGGGGCATCTGGTAAAAAGTAGATTGTCTTTCAAACAAAATTCGATGCCCATACTAAAAGTGCATGGCGCAAGTCATTCTAAAGCTATCACGCCGGCACTTGAAGTATTTAAGGCAAAGGCCCAATCAGCGGCACTTTACGGTGCTCAAGTTTGGGGGCATTGCTGTAAAAGCAATTTTGAACGGGAAAAAAATCATTTCATACGTAGGTTGTTAAAAATACTAACTAGAACTCCCTTAGTTCCAGTGTTCCTGGATATTGATCTCAAACGGACAGACTACCAAGCAATTTTAAGGCCATTGTTGTATTGGGTAAGGCTCTGGACGACCCCGGAGCTGTGTAATTATAAAAGTGGATTGATAGAAGTTATTCAGATTGATGAGTACAAGAAAATTGCATGGTTGAAACATATTTCTTTTTGGTGTACTAGGTTAGGGTTATCCCATTATTGGGAAGAGCATCAGAATATGACACCCGCATGTAAAAAACTCCTAAAGTCCACTTTCTGGGCTTATGTCAATGGTGAGCTACTTCATAGTTCATCAATTGGCATATTGACCCAGAAATTCCTGAATGTAAAGGATATTGTTGCATTTGAACCGTTTATGGACGAGATAGGACCACCACTAGCAAAAATGTTAATTTGCAATTTAGATATGGGGTGCTCCAGACGAATGCAAATACCTGTGGGTTGGGGGGTAAAAACGATAGCGGCTTTTGTATTCTCTGCTCTCAAAAGGTAAAAGAAGATGATGTCCATCTAATGTTTTTTTGTCCGGTCTATAAGTCACCTAGAGACCGTTGAATCAGACCCCTCTGTAAAAACATGGGTGTTAGATCCTATAAAGAAGCAGAGCGTATAATTAAGTCTAATACCTCTCAACTGGTAGTGGTTTGTATAAGCAGGTTTCTATTCAACGTGTACCTGATTAGGAAACAGCTCGGACACAAGCTGTAATGTAATAATGGGGTCCGTAGTCTTCTTCATCCTGCACAAGTTACCATAGATAGCACTGATTTTATCTATTAAACATGGTATTTAAAGGTTTTAATCTGGCTTTTAAAACATGAATAATAATTCTTTTATTTAAATTATAAAATGAGATCCTGATTTTAATGTTATTTGTAAAATTATTGATATGGATTAATTGTTCGATTGCCCCGTTTCATTCATTGTAACCTGATTATGTGACTAATTGCTGGTATAGGGTACTGTATATAATTGTCTGTAAATGTTTTTCTTTGAACTTCCTGCTTTTATGGCTATATTAGCCGAAATAAAGTTCAAACAAACAAACACTCCTATTGCACATAAAAATAAAGTGTCAGTGCATAAATAGATAAAAAAGCATTATCCATTCCATTCTATATCTTCAATGCCACTTCAGTTTTACACATTATACTACCCCTCATGTATTTAAAGAAAAAAGAGATAAAAAAGTTATTTGTCAATTAAAAACATTAACAATTCATAATTTAGATATGCAGTTTTGATTTGCTCGAGGCAGTTCTATCACTTCTTTGAATACATATGTGATCAGTTCAGACTAGTATGAAGATCTTCATCTACATTTAAGCCCTGTGGCTCTTTACAATTAAATTCTAGAATAAAATAAGTCTCCAACCTCCTTAGTTCCCTCTTCCTGTCACCTCCTCTCTTTTTCTTTAGGACTTCTGCGATACAGGAATATTGTCGTGCCACAGGGTAGGATCTGTCCTGATTCACAATTGCACGTCTCTGCTGAAGGATTCGCTGGTGCACTGGTAAAATGGTGCTACCAATGTATATCATGGGGCATGGGCATTGTAGTAAATATACTACATATTCACTTTTACAGTTTATAGCACTCCTGACTGTAACTGTCTTATTAAAAGATGTTCTAAAATTGGTACGATTCATTCCATGTTGGCAAGCTTTACACTTAAAACATCTTTTAAAACCAAGTTTCGGTTTCAGCCAGTCGGTGTTGCTTTTCTTTTTTTCTGTGAACTCACGCAGGGAGCAGCGGCAGGAAACGAGGGCAAGGTGGGGGCACAGAAGGCAAGGGGGAGCGAGGGGATGCTAAAGAAACAAAACAGGGGTAAAAACGGCGAACTCACAGCGGGATAAAAATGGCGAGGGAGGACGAGAAATGCAGGAGGAAACCAGCGGGCAGAGCGCAGCATGCGGTACGAAGAGGACCATGCGGTGGCTAGGGGGGCGACCTACCTGGTGACAGGGTCAGCGGTTGGTCTCTTCTCTCCTCAGGGGTGGTTTGGTCTCTTCTCTCCCCTGGGGGGGTCGGTCTCTCCTCCCCTAGGGGGAGGGTTCGGTCTCTTCTCCTCCTTCGGCCGCAGCTGGTTTCAGCCTCGAGGCTGCTCAGGGTCACTGCAGCCTGTCTGGCTCTAAAGCAGCTCTGCTGACCTGGTTCTCTCTCTCTAGAGCAGCTCTGCTGACCTGGTTCTCTCCCTATAAAGCAGGTCTGCTGACCTGGTTTCCATGGCTCTACAGCAGCTCTGCTGACCTGGTTCTCTGGCTCTAGAGCAGCTCTGCTGACCTAGTTCGTAGGCTCTAGAGCAGCTCTGCTGACCTGGTTTTCTGGCTCTACAACAGCTCTGCTGACTTGGTTCTCTGGCTCTAAAGCAGCTCTGCTGACCCGGTTCTATGGCTCTAAAGCAGCTCTACTGACCTTGTTTCTCTGGTTCTACAGCAGCTCTGCTGACCTGGTTCTCTGGCTCTAAAGCAGCTCTGCTGACCTGGTTCTCTCCCTATAAAGAGCTCTGCAGACCTGGTTCTCTGGCTCTACAGCAGCTTTGCTGACCTGGTTCTTGGCCTCTAGAGCAGCTCTGCTGGCCTGGGTCTCTGGCTCTAGAGCAGCTCTGCTGACCTGGGTCTCTGGTTCTAGAGCAGCTCTGCTGACCTGCTTCTTAGGCTCTAGAGCAGCACTGCTGACCTGGTTCTCTAGCTCTACAACGGCTCTTCTGACCTGGTTCTCTGGCTCTAAAGCAGTTCTGCTGACCTGGTTTCTCTGGCTTTACAGCAGCTCTGCTGACCTGGTTCTATGGCTCTAAAGCAGCTCTGCTGACCTGGTTCTCTGGCTCTACAGCAGCTTTGCTGACATGGGGCTCTGGCTCTACAACAGCTTTGCTGACCTGGTTCTCTGGTTCTAAAGCAGCTCTGCTAACCTGTTCTATGGCTCTAAAGCAGCTCAGTCCACTCCTACAATCATCCTAACAGATGTATGTCCTTATCTAATCAACCTGCTGAAACATAAGTGCATATAAACGTATCTTGCTCTCAACTACTAGCACTCTAGGAACCCAGTCACTGTCTATGCACTTACAGGATGACTCAGGCATTGAGACAAGCAGTGTTACAGTCAAATGTGCACAATGTATGCGGTCCCTTAACCCCTTGCAGACTACTGAGTCAGTCCAGCAAAAGTCCAGGTAATAGTCATGCTTGTCTGGAATCACACTGTGAGTCTGTGTCCACTCCTGCAAACATCCTGACAGAAGTATGTCCTTATCTAATCACTCTGCTGAAACATAAGCGCTTTTAAACTTATCCTGCTGTCAACTACTAGCACTCTAGGAACTCAGTCACTGTCTGCACTTGCAGAATGACTCAGGCATTGAGACAAGCAGTGGTACAGTCAAATGTGCGCAATGTATGCGGTCCCTTAACCCAGACTACTGAGTCATCCTGCAAATGTCGAGGTAATAGTCATGCTTGTCTGGAATCACACTGTGAGTCTGTATCCACTCCTACAATCATCCTGATAGAAGCATGTCCTTATCTAATCACTTTGTTGAAATATAAGCGCTTATAAACTTATCCTGCTGTCAACTACTAGCACTCTAAGAAACCAGTCACTGTCTATGCACTTGAAGAATGACTCAGGCATTGAGAAGTAGTCCCTTCCTGCACAAAAACAATCTCCCCATGACACAGATATCCTTGCACCATGGTGCAAGGGTGCCTGCATCACTGCATGGCTGCAGTTTGTGTGCTAGTGCTGAGGGAGCACAGAATTGCGACATATTCATGTAAATATGTCACATCCCTGTGCTTCAGAAGTGCCGCATGCGGTGCATCTAAAGGGCTTGCAGGGTCTCGCTGCAGCATTTCCTCATAGATCTGCCCCTATAAATTCCCCATACAGTACTAATCCATTCTTTTAGTCAATCATGCTCTACACATACATTCAACCAAACTTTCAGACATTACCATGCAATTATAGGTCTTTTTTTAAACCAGATAAGGTAGTTCTGAACTTTTTTTTTCTTCTGTTTTTTGTTTTCTATTTTCTTTGTACTTTTGAAACAATGTTGTACTTTTTAGTGTTTTTTAAAAATTTAACAAAGAAAACGAACTAAGTAAACAGTTAGTTTTTGGAATTCAACATCATTCCAAAATAAAAAAAAACAACATTTTTGCATTTGTGGTTCCGTTGAACTGCACAAATAGCGTCCACTGACTGTTCACCATAACAGATGATGGTTTTGCACTTTGTGCAGTGCTGCTGCTGAAAAGCAAATTCTGGGTGAGCGTCTACTAGTGGTGCTGAAGTGGACGCTCCGGAGGTGCTAGCAATGCCTGGTGGTGGACTTATTGCTGCACGCCTCATTTCTTCTTGTGCCAGATTCTTCAGGAGAATGGTCCGCAGATGTTTATACATACTCACTGTTCCACAGTAGTATTTCTTGTCACTGCCTCGCGACAGGACCCCGTCTCACATAGCAAGCATGTGACTTCTCTTGCGTTTACCTTTTTTTCTCCGGCAGGAGAGGTGAAAAATTTCCATACCACTGATTCAGGCCTCTGCTTGGGTGGCAATTTTTTAAAAACACCCAAAAAATTCCAAAACCAGCTCTGGAAGAAGAATAGATGTCTCTCATCAACTGCTCCGAACAGAATAATTAAAATGGGTGGGGTCCTTCAATAGTTACAGTGGGAAATGTTATTAACCAATTAAATCTTTTTTTAGGTCACATGGGATCCACAGACCGTGCGCTCACGAAGCGCGCACCTGACAAGACTTTGCGAAAATATATTTAAAAATAATATGTTTATTACAAGTAGAAATATATTATTTTTATGAATATCTTAGATAATCTTTTGCCCTACTATGTACATTAAAGACACGTACATATCATTTTAGAACATAATCATTTTTGCGGGAGTCGTGCACCCAGCGCGCCCCAGCACGTATATGATGTCACGTGGGGCCCGCGACCGCGCAAGTGTTGCGTACCGTAATACGCATGTGTCACAAATGCGTGGGAGCAGGAGTCGCGGACCGGTCGCGCACACCACATGACATTGTACGCATATGACGTAACTGAAAAAAAAACATGCACTCGTCCTTCACCATACGCGGATCCCTCATGACTCTTCCAAAATGGAAGCTAGAATACGCAGACACGCTGCGGTAGGTATGCTTTGGGTGCGCGAATCCCATAAAAAGTTTGCATTTTTTTTAAAAATACTTTTTTTTGCAATTTTCAGAAAAATATATAATGCTGTTTAATAAATAAAATATTTATAAATAAACAGTTAAAAAACCGTAAAAATTCAGTACAAAAAAAAGGTATAACTACCATTGCACTTAAAAATTTGCATTAAAAAAACCTTTGAAATTCACTAAAAAAAACATAGCTTTCAGAGACGTTATAGTTTGAAATTAGCATTTAAAAAACCTTTGAAATTGACAGAAAAAACAATAAGTTTCTGAGCCATTATAGTTAGGAATTAGCATTTAAAAAACCTTTGAAATTCATAAAAAAACCATAGGTTTCATGAGTTTTATAGTTAGCTGGACATTTCACTCGTACAAAACCATAGAAATTCCTCGGTTATAGTTAGTCACTGACGGCATCATCCACGTGACAATCTGATACTCCTCATCACACACTAGTAGAACCTTTGATCACTCACTGTAAAATACAGAGTACCATATTTGAAAGCATTGGCAGACACATATCAGTTACTACATACGCACTCACTGATTCCTAAGTCTACACATACAACTGTCCATTCACCCACAGAATAACTTATACATACAGTCACTGATCAATGGTAATAATATCAAATGTACTCATATACCTAGATAGACATTGACATATCAGCAGTCATCCTAGTCGGTTATGCAGTGATGCTACTCACTCATGAAAAGAATCAATCACACTTACATTTACTCACCTACACAGTTATACACACAACACCTGAATTATACATACACATAGTAAATCATAGTTACTATGTTAAAAAATCCCTATTACAATTATACACTCCTTCATACAGTTACTCTCACAATCACTGACTCTTACGTATACTTATTTATATACACCAACTCTCATATACAATTCCTTTTATTTTTCTACTTTATTGGAGATGTACCACTGACACATATATTCACTTACCAACACACAAATACACACACTCAGACACCCAAACAACTGTTTCCATAAACACTCCTCAACCCATATGCCTAGACAATCAACCACTCACACATCTATGCAGAGAGTTACAACTCTCCCACCCAACCACAGATACACTCAGTCTCCCTTACAAATACTCAGCCAACTAATCGATAACTAATAAAGTCACTCATGTAGTTACTGACCAATGGATGCAGAATGTTTTACAACAACAGAGAAAGTGATACACACATTCACATAGTTTGGTTACTAACCCATATATTTAGTGAGACACATTTAATTACTCACTTAAACAGTCAGACAGCTAGTAAATCCCACATCCAGACAGTTATATATCCACTCAATCTTCAATACAGATTGGTATATATATATAGTAGATTTTTAAATTTCAAACAAAACCACATTCACTGGATGATGTCATCAGTGATTTCATTTGAGATGTCATCAGTGATGTCATCGTGATGTCACTGACCTTGTCATGAATAATGTAATATGTGACATCATCAGCAGCGCACTGCGGGCGCACGAGTTATAGTTAGCACAACTAACTATAACGGAGGAATTTCTATGGTATTGTACGAGTGAAATGTCCAGCTAACATCTATGGTTTTTTCTGTGAATATATATATATATATGTATATATTACCTACTGACGGTCGCCAGTAAGTAGTTATAGTTAGGACCTAGTTTCCATAGGAAATCCGCAACATTCTATTGGGAATAACTTTGGCGCCGGTTGAGGAATCTTTGCGAATTTCTCAAAGAAGATGGCCCGCTCCGCTCCTTCCTTCAAAGTTTTGGGGGGTTCGTCTAGTGGGGGCTGAGAAAAAAGGGGGTCCCAAAACGTGTTTTCCCCATGTTATTTTCTATAGGACGATTAGTCACGGCTACAGCCCGAACGGCTGAACGGAATTACAGGCAATTTGGCAAAATGGTAGGGTCTGATTCGTAGATTACGCTTTTGCTTAAATGCTGTAAATCCCTCCAGTAGTTCTTGAGAAAATCAAAAGCCACAATATATATATATCTAGGCGCGCGCACCGTGTGCGCACCGTGCGTGCACCGGGTGTGCGTGAGCGGAATTCTGATTTGCTGTTAGACAACTGTCAACATTCCAATCGGTCAAAATAAGGAAGTGTTGGCTGCCATTTTGTGTCCGAGGCAGAAGAGAGCCAAAAACAAAAGTGGAAAAAGTGAAAAGGGGGCAGGGTAGAGACCCCCTGACCCCCTAGGCCTTCTCAGGAAGCCCCTAAGGGACCCCGAAGGCACAAACATTTTTTTTTTTTTTTTTAAATCACAGGGTGCGCGCACGGCGCACGTACCCTTTAGCCACCATTTTGTGTCTCTGAGGCAGAAGAGAGCCAAAAACAAAAGTGGAGAACGTGAAAAAGGGGCTGGGTAGAGACTCCCTGACCCCCTAGGCCTTCTCAGGGGGTCCCTGAAGGACCCCGAAGGACAAAAAAAACATTTTTTTTTTTTAAATCGTGGGGTGCGCGCACGGTGTGTGCACTTCGGCAAAAAAAAGACAAAAAAAATACAGTTAAATAACAAGTTTGAGTGTTCATATGTTGGTTGGCTATAAAAAGAGCCGTTGTGTTCATTGAGTGTTTTTTGTACCTGTAAGTAAGTACCAATGCAGAGTCTAAAGTTCAAGAGGAAGACTCTGTTCCCCTCATCTGTGAAATGTACACCATCTCCTCTATAAATGCCTTGCATGTTGTAACGCAAGTTGTTGTGGTATATAGAACCCATACCATAGTCTCTGAGGAAAGCAGAAACAGACTTATTCACAAGTTTCCTTGCTTTCTCAATCTGTGGACAATATTGGGTGGACCAGTTCCATTTTTGCCTTTGGCATATATTAGAATATTCAAAGGGAGTTTGAGGAAAAAGTGACATCAATTGCCCAAAGGTGTCCTTTAAAAGCATTTCCATACCTACCCCAGTCAAAGTGCCTCGGTCATTTCCACCACAGTGCACTATTATGAGGTCAGGGTGTGGGAGATTCAAGAAGGATTTTAACAATGGCATCAATTGGTGATATCTCAATCCTCTCTGGCCAATCCACATAATATCCATATTTGGTAAATCAAGGTTGAGAAAGCATCTATTTGCTGCATACCTTTCACTCCAGATAATATAGCTGTGTCCCACAATCCACACTTTAAGCACCTTGAAGGGAGATCTGGTTGTATTCAGATGGGCTCTGGAAATGAAATGGCAGTTTGAAAAGTAGGAGTTTAGAAAAAAATGTGGATGAGATTCAGTGCACTTGAAAAAAAAGAAATGATTGGTGGTTTCTGTAAATTCTACATTGAAAACTAGGGTGCATGGTACTGTTTTTTGAAAGGAGTAATGCTAATGGTTGAGAAAAAGTCATTGAAAGGAACATTGCACAGGATAAGCTGGTATTTTGAAAAGTCAAACACCCTTGCTGGTTTGGTTTGCAACATTGGGTGATGAACTTTTCACCTGTGTGTTCATTTAGGTGTTCTATGGAGTGTTACCATGGTAACAGGCAGAGTGAGCAGTGGGGGAAGGTTGAACAATTTGTGAGTTTGAAAGTGTTGAAATGTAGAACCAATTAAAATGTTTGTTAGTTTTTTTGTTTTTTTTTTCAGGTCCTCATCTCACCTATCAAGCCTCTGAGGGTCTTACGGAGCTGCTCTTACAATCTGTGGCCCCTCTGGCTTACCGCACTCGCTTGGGTCGTCCGACCGATCCCTTTTAGTGAGGGAGTTTGGTGTAATCATTAGACCAATTATATTAATCTTAAATTTTGGCCCCAACTCACAAAAGGATACCAGATAATTAATGGCTTATCTTCTGTGCTCTCGTAGTCTAGGCGAGCCATGGCGAATGAGGCCTTGAGCCAATCCTCCCTTTTTGGTGGTAGGGAGTCTTTCCACCTCTTACAAATTTCCCTTAGGGCCAGCAATACCAAGTAGATTATTAAACCTCTGTTTTTCTGAGAGAGGGTCTGGCTGAGTCGGCCATCATCTCCGAAAAATACCAATGACATGTTGATATCTATAGTGGTGTTAAGAATATCTCGGATAGTGTCGCCCACCTCTGTCCAAAATGTTGCCAGTACTAGACACTCTAGAAAGACATGTAAGTCATTGGCTAGGAGTAGCAGACATCTTGGACATTTAGGGGGTGGCTCCGGGGCAAACTTGACGATCTTAGCGGGAGTATAGTAGAGCTTGTTGATAAACGAAAAAAAGAGTTTTTTTTCAAACAAGCAGGCTTAACATATTTATACAAAACATTTAAAGAGGGCTCATATAAGGACTCTATTGATGGCCCAAATGGGGTTTCGGTCCATGCTGCAGCTAGAGGGGGGACCTCAAGATCATCAGCTTCCAACAGGTTATTATACCACACTGAGATTTCCTTCTTAATTGGGAGGATATATTGCCACAGCCCTTCAATCTCTCCATTCCCACTAACTTCCCCCTTTTCTGCGTCATACCATGACACCAGCTGTAGATTTTTAAATCTAGAAAACCCTGGCCCAATCTTTGCTCCCAGGTATTCCCATGGGTGTATCCCCCCAGAGTCTACAAGCTCGGCCCAGATAGTGATGCCCCCCCTTCTTATATTAATGAATGAATTTGTACTTGTAAAGGGCACTGCTGCCCCAGCAACGGGGTGTCCTGGCGCTGTACTCATACCGCTGTGGAACCCTTCCTGGCATTTCCTTGTGAAATGTCCACTCCTGGGCACCCCCAAGGTGAAGCCAGGCATCCCAGCGCTGTTGGGGCCATTGTGGAGATTAAGCAAGCTATTGCCCAGAGGTGCAGAGTGGGACCCATGATTAGAATAGGCACCGAGGCGAGAATTATCAGGTCTGGGGAAATTGAGCCCAAGAACCGCCGAGGCAGGAATTGAACCCTGGTCCCGGGCCAGGCCTCTGCATCAGGGTCTGCCGCTCTAACCATTGAGCCACACTTCTCCACATTATAGGCACCGCCAAACTGTCTCTGAGGCATCCCGGTGTTCCGGGTGCATTCCAAACCGGGGCGCTGTCCGAATAGTATCCTATGCCCCAGCTGCATCTGAGCCTATACCATAGCTCCAAGGCCGCCCTCAAAACCTTCAGACGTACCCGCTTAAAAATGTTTGGCGACCCAAACATATATAGAAAAGCCTCACCATCTCCTCCTCCTTCCGCTCTCGCAATTTCTCCTAACAGCCTGCCCCAAGCTGACTCCTCTGGTTTAACAAGTAGCATCCGGAAGCTTTTAAACTGGAATGCTGCTGCATATAACCTCACATCAGGAAGGGCTAGCCCGCCTTTCTTTAATCTGCGTCTAAGTTTTTTCCACGCCAATCGGACCCCTTTTTCTCCCCACACAAAGCTCCCAATCTTGCTCTGTATCTTACTTAAGCTTTTTTTCATGACTGTTAATGGTATGGAGGAAAATAAGTAAGACAGCTTGGGAAGAATGACCATCTTTACCAAATTGGTTTTTCGATAAATGGTTAAGGGAAGGTTCCTCCATCTACTAAAGAGGCTATCTATTTCTTTAATGACCCTGTTGAGATTAATCTGAGATATTTTCTCCAAGTACTTTAAGATATAAATCCCCAGATATCTCAGCTCTGCGCTGACTCTTCCTGACCACTCCAAATTCCAGCACATCACCTCTGTCTTTGTTTTATTGACTAAATACCCAGATAAGGACCCAAATTCACCCATAAGCTCCTCTACCCTCGGGATCGCCACCTCGGGGTCACTCGTGTACAATATTAGGTCATCAGCATAAAGGGCTGTTTTAGAACTATATCGTTCAGATCTAAAGGGATGAATTAGATCGTCCAATCTCATCACCTATGCCAATGGTTACATATATATATTAAATAAAAGGGGCGAGATCGGGCAACCCTGCCTGGTCCCTCTCTGGATATTAAAGCTCGGTGTAAGTAGCCCATTTAGCAGGATTCAGGCAGAGGCACCCTGATAACAGTTCTGCAAGGTTTGTATAAAGATGGAACCAAACCCCATTACCTTCAAAACCTCCCAAAGGTACACCCAACAGACTCTGTCAACGGCCTTGGCCGCGTATAAAGCAACTACGGCCAAGGGTTCAGTCCTCTGAATGGCCATATCTATATTACCTATTAAGAGCTGCGTCTGTTCCTGAATATGTCTCCCTGCAACGAACCCTTTCTGATCCGGGTGTATTAACTTCGGATTCAATTTTGCCAATCTCCCCGCCAATATGCCCATAAAGATCTTATAATCAGCATTCAGCAGGGAGATTGGACGGTAGGAGTCTGCCTTTTTAGGGTCCTTACCTGTTTTTTAAGATTGTTGCCTCCTTCCAGGACTTGGACACCTTTCCGGTTGAACAATAGACTGAGCTAAAGGTAACCCCCATTACAGTTATCAACTCCTCTTTGAGGAGCTTATAAATGTCCGAGCCTGCAGCTTTTTTGTTCTTGGACTTTTTGATTTGATCGGTTATCTCCTCTAAGGTAAAGGGGGCATCTAATTCATTCTTACTTTCTTCCAACACGGAGGGGAGATGTTTATTCCTCAGGAATGACTGGATAACACTCAGTAGAGGTGCAAGATCCTCTTTATACAGTTCCGAAAACATGCAAAAGGAGACAGGACTGCATATCCTTAATCCTGCTTGAGGTGTCCCTGCTAGCATTGATGGTTAGTTCTTTTATATCATTTCTAGAGCGATCAGTTCTCGCTTTCCAGGTCAAAGGGGCGCCTGCCTTCTCCCCAATTTCAAAATTCTGCATCTTTCTGATGTTCCACTGCGCTCTACATTTGGCATCTAACTTCCCTCTATATTCCGATCTTGCCTCATCCAAATCCTTCAAGACTTGTGAAAGCCGCTCCGACTTCCTGTTACTTAATCCATTTCTTTCTTTCTCCAGTTTGTTTATCTTCCCCTCGACACCCTTTAGTGCCTCTGCTTCAACCTTGTTCTTAAAACAAATTATTCCATGAAGTTTCCCCCTTAGCCAGGCCTTATATGCATCCCATATAACATCCAATGTCGTGGAGCCTATATTCAATGAAAAAAATTCCAGAGAAGGGGCCTGCACTGCCTCAATGACCTCAGAATCTAAAAGCTTGGCCCTATTGAGAGTCCATCTTGACGGCTGCCACTGCACCTCTTTGCTCTGATATATAAATTGTAGAAGTGCATGGTCGGAGAGGTGACTCAGAAGAACTGATATCCCCCTAGGTTATCTGTTAATGTTCTGTCTGAAAAGACATAGTCAATCCTAGAGGAGTGACCATTCTTTTTGCTATAGAAAGTATAGCCCTGTTGGTCACCTTTTTGGGCCCTCCATAGATCAATCAGATCCATTTTGTGTATCATGTTCAGTAGTGCTCGACGTATCTTAACTGCTCCTACATAATGACTCAAATTGGATCTGTCTTTTAACGGATCCAACAGAACATTGAAGTCCCCCCGATAACATAGGGCGGAGATTCCAATATCAATGCTGACTGTAATTTATATATGTAGGTCAGATCATCCATGTTGGGGCCATAAAATGAGGCACATATTAAGTCTGTGTTCTCAAATGCCAATTGGGCTACCAACCACCTTCCCGTGGAGTCCAATTGTGTTTTTTTTATAATGTAGGGAACTCTTTGTTTAATTAAAATTGCCACCCCTCTACTTTGAGATGTCTGACGTGAAGCACTAAAGCTTTTAACCCAAGGATTCTTGGAGAAAATTACGCTACTTTACTCAAAGCTCAGGTGGGTCTCTTGCAACATACAGACTTGGGCAGTTGAAAGCTCTAGATATGTAAAGATTAGCCTCTGTCTCCAGGGGCACCTTAACCCATTGACATTCCAAGAGATAAAGATGGTCTTTCCATCCTTCAGGCCCAGGCTTCCCGTCATTCCCTTGTTCTACCTGGAAGAGTTGACACCCCTGCATGGCGTAAAAGTCCGTACCTAAGTTTGAGATGAGGTTGAATATTTATTCTTTTTTTCCCACTGCTCCCCACCCTTGTGCCCCCCTGCCCCCCACCCCTAACCCCAGTGCCCCCATGTCCCCTCTGCCCATGAGGAACCATCCCTTCCGATAGGCAAAAGCCTATTTACCCCTCACCCCCTATGAAATCATATTAAAATTTTCAAATTTAACTAAATTCCTGCTAAGTGCATATCATATGTGCAAAAAAAAAGCCCCCCTAGATCTACTTCCCCCCCGCCCGTCTCTGATCTTTGCTATGAGAGCATTCGCCTCTTCTCAAGTTTTAATTTGGAACATGTGGTTGTTCCACATGACCCGTAGCAATGCTGGGAATTTCAACTGAGCCTTGGCCCCAATACTGTTCAGCTCCGCCAACCTTCTCCCCAGCTCCCACTGTCTCGTAGCTGTTATATGTGAGATATCTGATCTTATTTGGAAAGTAAAAGGGTTAGAGCTATTGAAGAGTATGGAGCCTTCTTTCAAAGCGGAAGACAAGAGCTGCTCCTTCAAAGAGTATGTTAAGAAATTCACCAGGATCTTTCTAGGTTTCTGTTTCGCGGGATTTCTTCTAAAGGGGTCACAGTGAACCCTCTGAATAGCGTGTATAAGGTCTACTTCTGGCGAATCTTTTAGCACTGTACAATTCAGTAGAGATATTACAACTCTCTTAATGTCAGCCCCCTCCAGAGCTTCCGGAACATTCAAGAGTCTCAAGTTGTTCTGGCGCGAATGGTTTTCTAAGCGCTCAAAATCTTCTTTTAGTTCTTTGTTCTGGGAAGACAACTTGATTACCTTTGCTTCGGTGGTACACATGGATTCCTTAATTTTAGGGATTTTTGTCTCAATTGCCTCAGTTCTAAGAGTGACCTCGTCCAGTCTCTTAGCTAGCACTTCACATGATGCTTGAATTACTGCCTGATTAGCCTCAGAAGTTAAAAATCTATTTCCGCTTGGTTGGCTTCAGACATCGTGAATCTACTGGTAATTTCATCCTTCATAGCTAGAAGTATATCGGCCAATGAGCGTGAGGTTGTGTCTGATTTATCTGCAATGTCCTCCATGCCCGCATTTTCAAAGGAGGCGGAGTGATGTACTTGATCTGGTTGAGCTGTATTTGGAGCGTCAACATTTTTTATTAATTCCATGGAATCCATAGAGATATTTTCTGTTCCATCTGCCCCTAGTGCTGAATACCTATTTGACAGGCTGACTGCTGGATGCATCGTAACCTACGCCTCCACCAAGGCTGATGGTTTATCTGAGCTCCCCTCTTTAACAGGATTCGTGGGAATCTCCAACTAACCTCCCGGTGCTAGTGCCCCCTTTGCATTTACTACCACGGTAGCGTGGGTAGGCTGGGTAGGCAGGGGGGAACAGGTGGTAGTGGAAGTGGTGGACATAACTTTGTAAAAAGTTTTGAGTGAAGGGGTTACTTTTATGTTAGGGGTAGCTCCCTTTATGCTTTTACTTTTGCCCTTACTTTTTACACGTTTAACACTTAGGTACTCTTCAGAGGTGTTCCCCTTAGCTTTGCCCCTCTTTACGCGCACCCTCACTTCAGAGACTGGAGGTGAAATGCGTGTGGGTGAAACGGGCTTACCTTTGGCTGGGTCAAAGACTGCCCTGGCTCGCAATGCGTACCTATTTATTTTAATTGAATCAAAGCTATTTTCTTTGTCACCAGGGCTACCAGGGCTAACCACACTGCCTATTCCAGCACCCCCACCAAGCACTCCTTCTATATCCATACACCCAGCTGGAGCGCTGATAAACTTTGCCTCTTTTCCTTGTGGCAGATTTAGACCTCCATAATCAAAAACATGTATGCCACTATCCAACGGGTCCCTATCACATGATTGCCAGGGCTGAAATCCTTGATGACACCACGGGGCGGGAAAAGTGAAAATTGCCGACCCCCTACATTGGAGTCCGCTTCATCGCTTACTCAGTTTTCATTTTCATTTTTGCCCAAGGCTGGAGCCCCTCTCACCGGTCAATTCCACAGAGACTTCCGCTGGCTCTCCCCCCGACAACCCGGAACAGAAGCAAGGCCAAGTCGGGCCTCTTCCGTGTCCGAGCCGCCTCCTTCCAGAGCCAGCGTCGATCCCTGCAGGCGCTGTCCCGCTCACTCTCCTCACGCTTCTCCCAGCCCGCTCCAAGGATCTGCAGGGAGTCTGAAGAAACCCAACCCAACTCCGGGGGCATACTCATCAAGGACTACAAGGTATTTTTCGAGACTGTGTGGCTATAAGAAAGGCACAATTTTGTGTAAAATAACCTGCGAGGTTAGCAGGAAAATCATCGATCCATAGAGGGAGTCCGGCTGCAGCCGTTTAGCTGGCGGCCGCTATGTTCCTCCTCTTCCAATGTCTGCCGTTATGCCTCTGTGACTTTTCACCTGTGTGTTCAGTTAGCTGGTCTATGGAGTGTTACCATGGTAACAGACAGAGTGATCAGGGGGGAAGGTTGAACATTATGTGAGTTTGAAAGTGTTGAAATGTAGAACCAATAAAAATGTTAGTTTGGTTTTGAATTTGTGAGGAAGAAAATTCATTGGTTATCTACATGAATATGTGTGGAAAATGAGAGGGAAGCAATACCATTCCATGGTTCCAATGACTGGAGCACAATTCAGAGATTCTGCTTAAGAAAATCTGGTGTGTGATTGACACTGTTCTAAATCTACAAAAGCATTTTAAAGGTGAGTTGTTAATGTGCAAGGGGATCTATGTTGTGCACTTTAAGTTAATAGGAAAAATGTGTTCTAATGTGGAAGCAGGAGTTTATTTGTATAGAGTTTGACTCTGAATTTGTCTACTTTGGGAAAAACAGTGTGAGTCAGTATTCATTTCAGAAAATGCTGGCAGAATAATTTGCTCAGTTGATGTGTTTAAAAATATGGGAATACATGTAGTCATGAAGTGAGACAGGCTTTAGGGCATTTTGTGTTTGAAAGTCCTATGCAGTATGTCGGTCAGGCCTCTTAATTCCCAAATAGTCTCCATGCTGTGTAATAAAGATTCTGGGTGTGCTGTAGTAGCAACGCACTCTGTACCATGTAGTAATCTTTTGAGTGAATTGCAAGGGATATATTTTTTGGTAAATATTCACAATGTGAGTCAGTTTGTTTTTGGGAATATTGTGACAGAATCAAATGCAAGGTGCATGTGTTTGCAGACATGGGAATACATGTGCTTATGGAGTGAGTTAGGTTTGCGGGATACCATACACTGCCCAAACACAACTGTTTTGCTCTAAACACAGAAATCTCAATCCCACCATGACCCCCTACAGTGCCTGAACACCACTGCAGTGTCCTAAACCCTGAAACACCATCCCTAGCAAAACCTGCCAAACTCTTTCAACACTACTGCACTGCTCTAAATCATGAAGCACCATTCTCAGCGAATACCCTATAATGTTGAAATACCACAGCACTGTCCAAAACCATGAAACAGTACTCCCTGCATGATATCCTACACTGCCAGAACAGTGCAGCGGTGCCTTAAACTCTGAAAAAAAAAACCTGCTATACCCCCTACACTGGGTGACTGCTATTGTAGTTTTCTGAAGCCTGAAACAGCACTCCCAGCAAGACCCTCTTTCACTGTAGTACTCATTTTACTAAATTGCAAGGGATACTGTCATTTGTGTAAAATGACAGTGTGAGTCAGTATTCATTTCAGAAAATTGTGGCAGAATAATTTGCTCAGTTGATGTGATTAAAAATATGGGAATACATGTAGTCATGAAGTGAGTCAGGCTTCAGGACATGTTGTGTTTGAAAGTCCTATGCAGTATGTCTGTGAGGCCTCCTAATTCCCAAATAGTCTCCATGCTGTGTAATAAAGATCCTGTGTGTGCTGTAGAAATGCCATTGCAACTCACTCGGTAGCATGTAGTAATCATTTGAGTGAATTGCAAGGGATATATTTTTTGGTAAAGATTCCGAATGTGAGTCAGTGTGTTTTTGGGAATATTGTGACAGAATCACATGCACGGTGCATGTGTTTGCAAACATGGGAATACATGTGCTCATGGAGTGATTTAGGCTTGCATGATACCATACACTGCCCTAACACAACTGTTTTGCTCTAAACTCAGAAATATCAATCCCACCATGACCCCCAACAGTGCCTGAACACCACTGCAGTGTCCTAATCCCTGAAACACCATCCCTAGCAAAACCTTCTAAACTCTTTCAACACTACTACACTGCTCTAAACCATGAAACACCATTCTCAGCGATTGCCCCTATAATGTTGAAACACCACTGTACTGTCCTAAACCCTGAAAAAGCACTCCCTGCATGATCTCCTACACTGCCAGAACAGTGCTGCGGTGCCTTAAACTCTGAAAAAACACACCCTGCTATACCCCCTACACTGGGAGACTAGTTCTGTAGTTTTCTGAAGCCTGAAACAGCACTCCCAGCAAGACCCTCTTTCACTGTAGTAATCATTTTACTGAATTGCAAGGGATACTGTCATTTGTGCAAAATGACAGTGTGAGTCAGTATTCATTTCAGAAAATTGTGGCAGAATAATTTACCCAGTTGATGTGTTTAAAAATATGGGAATACATGTAGTCATGAAGTGAGTCAGGCTTTAGGACATGTTGTGTTTGAAAGTCCTATGCAGTATGTCTGTCAGGCCTCTTAATTCCCAAATAGTCTCCATGCTGTGTAATAAAGATCCTGGGTGTGCTGTAGAAATCCCATAGCAACTCACTCTGTAGCATGTGGTAATCTTTTGAGTGAATTGCAAGGGATATATTTTTTGGTAAAAATTCACAATGTGAGTCAGTGTGTTTTTGGGAATATTGTGACAGAATCACATGCATGGTGCATGTGTTTGCAGACATGGAAATACATGTGCTCATGGAGTGAGTTAGGCTTGCATGATACCATACACTGTCCAAACAACTGTTTTGCTCTAAACTCAGAAATATCAATCCCACCATGACCTCCTACAGTGCCTGAACACCACTGCAGTGTCCTAAACCCTGAAAGGACATCCCTAGCAAAACCTCCTAAACTCTCTCAACACTACTGCACTGCTCTAAACCCTGAAACACCATTCTCAGCGAATGCCCCTATAATGTTGAAACACCACTGCACTGTCCTAAACCCTGAAACAGCACTCCATGCATGATCTCCTACACTGCCAGAACAGTGCTGCCGTGCCTTACACTCTGAAACAACACCCCCTGCTATACCCCCTACACTGGGTGACTAGTACTGTAGTTTTCTGAAGCCTGAAACAGCGCTCCCAGCAAGACCCTTTTCCACGGTAGTAATCATTTTACTGAATTGCAAGGGATACTGTCATTTGTGTAAAATGACAGTGTGAGTCAGTATTCATTTAAAAAAATTGTGGCAGAATAATTTGCTCAGTTTATGTGTTTAAAAATATGGGAATACATGTAGTCATGAAGTGAGTCAGACTTTAGGACATGTTCTGTTTGAAAGTCCTATGCAGTATGTCTGTCATGCTTCTTAATTCCCAAATAGTCTCCAGGCTGTGTAATAAAGATCCTGGGTGTGCTGTAGAAATCCCATAGCAACTCACTCTGTAGCATGTGGTAATCTTTTGAGTGAATTGCAAGGGATATATTTTTTGGTAAAAATTCACAATGTGAGTCAGTGTGTTTTTGGGAATATTGTGACAGAATCACATGCACGGTGCATGTGTTTGCAGACATGGAAATACATGTGCTCATGGAGTGAGTTAGGCTTGCATGATACCATACACTGCCCAAACAACTGTTTTGCTCTAAACTCGGAAATATCAATCCCACCATGACCTCCTACAGTGCCTGAACACCACTGCAGTGTACTAAACCCTAAAACACCATCCCTAGCAAAACCTGCAAAACTCTCTCAACACTACTGCACTACTCTAAACCCTGAAGGACCATTCTCAGCTAATGCCCCATTAATGTTGAAACACCGCTGTACTGTCCTAAACCCTGAAAAAGCACTCCCTGCATGATCTCCTACACTGCCAGAACAGTGCTGCGGTGCCTTAAAATCTGAAAAAACACCCCCTGCTATACCCCTACACTGGGTGACTAGTACTGTAGTTTTCTGAAGCCTGAAACAGCACTCCCAGCAAGACCCTCTTTCACTGTAGTAATCTTTTTACTGGATTGCAAGGGATACTGTTATTTATGTAAAATGACAGTGTGAGTCAGTATTCATTTAAAAAAATTGCGGCAGAATAATTTGCTCAGTTTATGTGTTTAAAAATATGGGAATACATGTAGTCATGAAGTGAGTCAGACTTTAGGACATGTTGTGTTTGAAAGTCCTATGCAGTATGTCTGTCAGGCTTCTTAATTCCCAAATAGTCTCCAGGCTGTGTAATAAAGATCCTGGGTGTGCTGTAGAAATCCCATAGCAACTCACTCTGTAGCATGTGGTAATCTTTTGAGTGAATTGCAAGGGATATATTTTTTGGTAAAAATTCACAATGTGAGTCAGTGTGTTTTTGGGAATATTGTGACAGAATCACATGCATGGTGCATGTGTTTGCAGACATGGAAATACATGTGCTCATGGAGTGAGTTAGGCTTGCATGATACCATACACTGTCCAAACAACTGTTTTGCTCTAAACTCAGAAATATCAATCCCACCATGACCTCCTACAGTGCCTGAACACCACTGCAGTGTCCTAAACCCTGAAAGGACATCCCTAGCAAAACCTGCTAAACTCTCTCAACACTACTGCACTGCTCTAAACCCTGAAACACCATTCTCAGCGAATGCCCCTATAATGTTGAAACACCACTGCACTGTCCTAAACCCTGAAACAGCACTCCATGCATGATCTCCTACACTGCCAGAACAGTGCTGCCGTGCCTTACACTCTGAAACAACACCCCCTGCTATACCCCCTACACTGGGTGACTAGTACTGTAACTTTCTGAAGCCTGAAACAGCGCTCCCAGCAAGACCCTTTTCCACGGTAGTAATCATTTTACTGAATTGCAAGGGATACTGTCATTTGTGCAAAATGACAGTGTGAGTCAGTATTCATTTCAGAAAATTGTGGCAGAATAATTTGCCCAGTTGATGTGTTTAAAAATATGGGAATACATGTAGTCATGAAGTGAGTCAGACTTTAGGACATGTTGTGTTTGAAAGTCCTATGCAGTATGTCTGTCAGGCCTCTTAATTCCCAAATAGTCTCCATGCTGTGTAATAAAGATCCTGGGTGTGCTGTAGAAATCCCATAGCAACTCACTCTGTAGCATGTTGTAATCTTTTGAGTGAATTGCAAGGGATATATTTTTTGGTAAAAATTCACAATGTGAGTCAGTGTGTTTTTGGGAATATTGTGACAGAATCACATGCACGGTGCATGTGTTTGCAGACATGGAAATACATGTGCTCATGGAGTGAGTTAGGCTTGCATGATACCATACACTGTCCAAACAACTGTTTTGCTCTAAACTCAGAAATATCAATCCCACCATGACCTCCTACAGTGCCTGAACACCACTGCAGTGTCCTAAACCCTGAAAGGACATCCCTAGCAAAACCTGCTAAACTCTCTCAACACTACTGCACTGCTCTAAACCCTGAAACACCATTCTCAGCGAATGCCCCTATAATGTTGAAACACCACTGCACTGTCCTAAACCCTGAAACAGCACTCCATGCATGATCTCCTACACTGCCAGAACAGTGCTGCCGTGCCTTACACTCTGAAACAACACCCCCTGCTATACCCCCTACACTGGGTGACTAGTACTGTAGTTTTCTGAAGCCTGAAACAGCGCTCCCAGCAAGACCCTTTTCCACGGTAGTAATCATTTTACTGAATTGCAAGGGATACTGTCATTTGTGTAAAATGACAGTGTGAGTCAGTATTCATTTAAAAAAATTGTGGCAGAATAATTTGCTCAGTTTATGTGTTTAAAAATATGGGAATACATGTATTCATGAAGTGAGTCAGACTTTAGGACATGTTCTGTTTGAAAGTCCTATGCAGTATGTCTGTCATGCTTCTTAATTCCCAAATAGTCTCCAGGCTGTGTAATAATGATCCTGGGTGTGCTGTAGAAATCCCATAGCAACTCACTCTGTAGCATGTGGTAATCTTTTGAGTGAATTGCAAGGGATATATTTTTTGGTAAAAATTCACAATGTGAGTCAGTGTGTTTTTGGGAATATTGTGACAGAATCACATGCACGGTGCATGTGTTTGCAGACATGGAAATACATGTGCTCATGGAGTGAGTTAGGCTTGCATGATACCATACACTGCCCAAACAACTGTTTTGCTCTAAACTCAGAAATATCAATCCCACCATGACCTCCTACAGTGCCTGAACACCACAGCAGTGTACTAAACCCTGAAAAACCATCCCTAGCAAAACCTGCAAAACTCTCTCAACACTACTGCACTACTCTAAACCCTGAAGGACCATTCTCAGCTAATGCCCCATTAATGTTGAAACACCGCTGTACTGACCTAAACCCTGAAAAAGCACTCCCTGCATGATCTCCTACACTGCCAGAACAGTGCTGCGGTGCCTTAAACTCTGAACAAACACCCCCTGCTATACCCCCTACACTGGGAGACTAGTTCTGTAGATTTCTGAAGCCTGAAACAGCACTCCCGGCAAGACCCTCTTTCACTGTAGTAATCATTTTACTGAATTGCAAGGGATACTGTCATTTGTGCAAAATGACAGTGTGAGTCAGTATTCATTTCAGAAAATTGTGGCAGAATAATTTGCCCAGTTGATGTGTTTAAAAATATGGGAATACATGTAGTCATGAAGTGAGTCAGACTTTAGGACATGTTGTGTTTGAAAGTCCTATGCAGTATGTCTGTCAGGCCTCTTAATTCCCAAATAGTCTCCATGCTGTGTAATAAAGATCCTGGGTGTGCTGTAGAAATGCCATAGCAACTCACTCTGTAGCATGTAGTAATCATTTGAGTGAATTGCAAGCGATATATTTCTTGGTAAAGAAAAACAATGTGCGTCAGTGTGTTTTTGGGAATATTGTGACAGAATCACATTCATGGTGCATGTGTTTGCAGACATGTGAATACATGTGCTAATGGAGTGAGTTAGACTTGCATGATACCATACACTGCCCAAACACAACTGTTTTGCTCTAAACTCAGAAATATCAATCCCACCATGACCTCCTACAGTGCCTGAACACCACTGCACTGCTCTAAACCCTGAAACACCATTCTCAGCGAATGCCCCTATAATGTTGAAACACCACTGCACTGTCCTAAACCCTGAAACAGCACTCCCTGCATGATCTCCTACACTGCCAGAACAGTGCTGCGGTGCCTTAAACTCTGAAAAAACACCCCCTGCTATACCCCCTACACTGGGTGACTAGTACTGTAGTTTTCTGAAGCCTGAAACAGCACTCCCAGCAAGACCCTCTTTCACTGTAGTAATCTTTTTACTGGATTGCAAGGGATACTGTTATTTATGTAAAATGACAGTGTGAGTCAGTATTCATTTAAAAAAATTGCGGCAGAATAATTTGCTCAGTTTATGTGTTTAAAAATATGGGAATACATGTAGTCATGAAGTGAGTCAGACTTTAGGACATGTTGTGTTTGAAAGTCCTATGCAGTATGTCTGTCAGGCTTCTTAATTCCCAAATAGTCTCCAGGCTGTGTAATAAAGATCCTGGGTGTGCTGTAGAAATCCCATAGCAACTCACTCTGTAGCATGTGGTAATCTTTTGAGTGAATTGCAAGGGATATATTTTTTGGTAAAAATTCACAACGTGAGTCAGTGTGTTTTTGGGAATATTGTGACAGAATCACATGCATGGTGCATGTGTTTGCAGACATGGAAATACATGTGCTCATGGAGTGAGTTAGGCTTGCATGATACCATACACTGTCCAAACAACTGTTTTGCTCTAAACTCAGAAATATCAATCCCACCATGACCTCCTACAGTGCCCGAACACCACTGCAGTGTCCTAAACCCTGAAAGGACATCCCTAGCAAAACCTGCTAAACTCTCTCAACACTACTGCACTGCTCTAAACCCTGAAACACCATTCTCAGCGAATGCCCCTATAATGTTGAAACACCACTGCACTGTCCTAAACCCTGAAACAGCACTCCATGCATGATCTCCTACACTGCCAGAACAGTGCTGCCGTGCCTTACACTCTGAAACAACACCCCCTGCTATACCCCCTACACTGGGTGACTAGTACTGTAGTTTTCTGAAGCCTGAAACAGCGCTCCCAGCAAGACCCTTTTCCACGGTAGTAATCATTTTACTGAATTGCAAGGGATACTGTCATTTGTGTAAAATGACAGTGTGAGTCAGTATTCATTTAAAAAAATTGTGGCAGAATAATTTGCTCAGTTTATGTGTTTAAAAATATGGGAATACATGTAGTCATGAAGTGAGTCAGACTTTAGGACATGTTCTGTTTGAAAGTCCTATGCAGTATGTCTGTCATGCTTCTTAATTCCCAAATAGTCTCCAGGCTGTGTAATAAAGATCCTGGGTGTGCTGTAGAAATCCCATAGCAACTCACTCTGTAGCATGTGGTAATCTTTTGAGTGAATTGCAAGGGATATATTTTTTGGTAAAAATTCACAATGTGAGTCAGTGTGTTTTGGGGAATATTGTGACAGAATCACATGCACGGTGCATGTGTTTGCAGACATGGAAATACATGTGCTCATGGAGTGAGTTAGGCTTGCATGATACCATACACTGCCCAAACAACTGTTTTGCTCTAAACTCAGAAATATCAATCCCACCATGACCTCCTACAGTGCCTGAACACCACTGCAGTGTACTAAACCCTGAAACACCATCCCTAGCAAAACCTGCAAAACTCTCTCAACACTACTGCACTACTCTAAACCCTGAAGGACCATTCTCAGCTAATGCCCCATTAATGTTGAAACACCGCTGTACTGTCCTAAACCCTGAAAAAGCACTCCCTGCATGATCTCCTACACTGCCAGAACAGTGCTGCGGTGCCTTAAACTCTGAACAAACACCCCCTGCTATACCCCCTACACTGGGAGACTAGTTCTGTAGTTTTCTGAAGCCTGAAACAGCACTCCCGGCAAGACCCTCTTTCACTGTAGTAATCATTTTACTGAATTGCAAGGGATACTGTCATTTGTGCAAAATGACAGTGTGAGTCAGTATTCATTTCAGAAAATTGTGGCAGAATAATTTGCCCAGTTGATGTGTTTAAAAATATGGGAATACATGTAGTCATGAAGTGAGTCAGACTTTAGGACATGTTGTGTTTGAAAGTCCTATGCAGTATGTCTGTCAGGCCTCTTAATTCCCAAATAGTCTCCATGCTGTGTAATAAAGATCCTGGGTGTGCTGTAGAAATGCCATAGCAACTCACTCTGTAGCATGTAGTAATCATTTGAGTGAATTGCAAGCGATATATTTCTTGGTAAAGAAAAACAATGTGCGTCAGTGTGTTTTTGGGAATATTGTGACAGAATCACATTCATGGTGCATGTGTTTGCAGACATGTGAATACATGTGCTAATGGAGTGAGTTAGACTTGCATGATACCATACACTGCCCAAACACAACTGTTTTGCTCTAAACTCAGAAATATCAATCCCACCATGACCTCCTACAGTGCCTGAACACCACTGCACTGCTCTTAACCCTGAAACACCATTTTCAGCGAATGCCCCTATAATGTTGAAACACCACTGCACTGTCCTAAACCCTGAAACAGCACTCCCTGCATGATCTCCTACACTGCCAGAACAGTGCTGCGGTGCCTTAACTCTGAAAAAACACCCCCTGCTATACCCCCTACACTGGGTGACTAGTACTGTAGTTTTCTGAAGCCTGAAACAGCACTCCCAGCAAGACCCTCTTTCACTGTAGTAATCTTTTTACTGGATTGCAAGGGATACTGTTATTTATGTAAAATGACAGTGTGAGTCAGTATTCATTTAAAAAAATTGCGGCAGAATAATTTGCTCAGTTTATGTGTTTAAAAATATGGGAATACATGTAGTCATGAAGTGAGTCAGACTTTAGGACATGTTGTGTTTGAAAGTCCTATGCAGTATGTCTGTCAGGCTTCTTAATTCCCAAATAGTCTCCAGGCTGTGTAATAAAGATCCTGGGTGTGCTGTAGAAATCCCATAGCAACTCACTCTGTAGCATGTGGTAATCTTTTGAGTGAATTGCAAGGGATATATTTTTTGGGAAAGATTCACAATGTGAGTCAGTGTGTTTTTGGGAATATTGTGACAGAATCACATGCACGGTGCATGTGTTTGCAGACATGGAAATACATGTGCTCAAGGAGTGAGTTAGGCTTGAATGATACCATACACTGCCCAAACAACTGTTTTGCTCTAAACTCAGAAATATCAATCCCACCATGACCTCCTACAGTGCCTGAACACCACTGCAGTGTCCTAAACCCTGAAACACCATCCCTAGCAAAACCTGCTAAACTCTCTCAACACTACTGCACTGTTCTAAACCCTGAAACACCATTCTCAGCGAATGCCCCTATAATGTTGAAATGCCACTGCACTGTCCTAAACCCTGAAACAGCACTCCCTGCATGATCTCCTACACTGCCAGAACAGTGCTGCGGTGCCTTAAACTCTGAAAAAACACCCCCTGCTATACCCCCTACACTAGGTGACTAGTTCTGTAGTTTTCTGAAGCCTGAAACAATACTCCCAGCAAGACCCTCTTTCACTGTAGTAATCATTTTACTGAATTGAAAGGGATACTGTCATTTGTGCAAAATGACAGTGTGAGTCAGTATTCATTTCTGAAAATTGTGGCAGAATAATTTGCCCAGTTGATGTGTTTAAAAATATCGGAAAACATGTAGTCATGAAGTGAGTCAGACTTTAGGACATGTTGTGTTTGAAAGTCCTATGCTGTATGTCTGTCAGGCCTCTTAATTCCCAAATAGTCTCCATGCTGTGTAATAAAGATCCTGGGTGTGCTGTAGAAATGCCATAGCAACTCACTCTGTAGCATGTAGTAATCATTTGAGTGAATTGCAAGGGATATATTTTTTGGTAAAGAAACACAATGTGCGTCAGTGTGTTTTGGGGAATATTGTGACAGAATCACATTCACGGTGCCTGTGTTTGCAGACATGTGAATACATGTGCTAATGGAGTGAGTTAGGCTTGCATGATACCATACACTGCCCAAACACAACTCTTTTGCTCTAAACTCAGAAATATCAATCTCACCATGACCTCCTACAGTGCCTGAACACCACTGCAGTGTCCTAAACCCTGAAAAGACATCCCTAGCAAAACCTGCTAAACTCTTTCAACACTACTGCACTGCTCTAAACCCTGAAACACCATTCTCAGCGAATGCCCCTATAATGTTGAAACACCACTGCACTGTCCTAAACCCTGAAACAGCACTCCCTGCATGATCTCCTACACTGCCAGAACAGTGCTGCCGTGCCTTACACTCTGAAAAAACACTCCCTGCTATACCCCCTACACTGGGTGACTATTACTGTAGTTTTCTGAAGCCTGAAACAGCACTCCCAGCAAGACCCTCTTTCACGGTAGTAATCATTTTACTGAATTGCAAGGGATACTGTCATTTGTGTAAAATGACAGTGTGAGTCAGTATTCATTTAAAAAAATTGTGGCAGAATAATTTGCTCAGTTTATGTGTTTAAAAATATGGGAATACATGTAGTCATGAAGTGAGTCAGACTTTAGGGCATGTTGTGTTTGAAAGTCCTTTGCGGCATGTCTGTCAGGCTTCTTAATTCCCAAATAGTCTCCAGGCTGTGTAATAAAGATCCTGGGTGTGCTGTAGAAATGCCATAGCAACTCACTCTGTAGCATGTAGTAATCATTTGAGTGAATTGCAAGGGATATATTTTTTGGTAAAGTTTCCCAATGTGAGTCAGTGTGTTTTTGGGAATATTGTGACAGAATCACATGCACGGTGCATGTGTTTGCAGACATGGGAATACATGTGCTCATGGAGTGAGTTAGGCTTGCATGATACCATACACTGCCCTAACACAACTGTTTTGCTCTAATCTCAGAAATATCAATCCCACCATGACCCCCTACAGTGCCTGAACACCACTGCAGTGTCCTAAACCCTGAAACACCATCCCTAGCAAAACCTGCTAAACTCTTTCAACACTACTGCACTGCTCTAAACCATGAAACACCATTCTCAGCGAATGCCCCTATAATGTTGAAACACCGCTGTACTGTCCGAAAACCTGAAAAAGCTCTCCCTGCATGATCTCCTACACTGCCAGAACAGTGCTGCCGTGCCTTAAACTCTGTACAAACACCCCCTGCTATACCCCCTACACTGGGAGACTAGTTCTGTAGTTTTCTAAAGCCTGAAACAGCACTCCCAGCAAGACCCTCTTTCACTGTAGTAATCATTTTACTGAATTGCAAGGGATACTGTCATTTGTGTAGAATGACAGTGTGAGTCAGTATTCATTTAAAAAAATTGTGGCAGAATAATTTGCTCAGTTTATGTGTTTAAAAATATGGGAATACGTGTAGTCATGAAGTGAGTCAGACTTTAGGACATGTTGTGTTTGAAAGTCCTATGCAGTATGTCTGTCAGGCCTCTTAATTCCCAAATAGTCTCCATGCTGTGTAATAAAGATACTGGGTGTGCTGTAGAAATGCCATAGCAACTCACTATAGCATGTAGTAATCATTTGAGTGAATTGCAAGGGATATAATTTTTTGGTAAAGAAACACAATGTGCGTCAGTGTGTTTTTGGGAATATTGTGACAGAATCACATTCACGGTGCATGTTTTTGCAGACATGTGAATACATGTGCTAATGGAGTGAGTTAGGCTTGCACGATACCATACACTGCCCAAACACAACTGTTTTGCTCGAAACTCAGAAATATCAATCTCACCATGACCTCCTACAGTGCCTGAACACCACTGCAGTGTCCTAAACCCTGAAACAACATCCCTAGCAAAACCTGCTAAACTCTTTCAACACTACTGCACTGTTCTAAACCCTGAAACACCATTCTCAGCGAATGCCCCTATAATGTTGAAACACCACTGCACTGTCCTAAACCCTGAAACAGCACTCCCTGCATGATCTCCTACACTGCCAGAACAGTGCTGCTGTGCCTTACACTCTGAAAAAACACCCCCTGCTATACCCCCTACACCGGGTGACTAGTTCTGTAGTTTTCTGAAGCCTGAAACAGCACTCCCAGCAAGACCCTCTTTCACTGTAGTAATCATTTTACTGAATTGAAAGGGATACTGTCAGTTGTGCAAAATGACAGTGTGAGTCAGTATTCATTTCAGAAAATTGTGGCAGAATAATTTGCCCAGTTGATGTGTTTAAAAATATCGGAAAACATGTAGTCATGAAGTGAGTCAGACTTTAGGACATGTTGTGTTTGAAAGTCCTATGCTGTATGTCTGTCAGGCCTCTTAATTCCCAAATAGTCTCCATGCTGTGTAATAAAGATCCTGGGTGTGCCGTAGAAATGCCATAGCAACTCACTCTGTAGCATGTAGTAATCATTTGAGTGAATTGCAAGGGATATATTTTTTGGTAAAGAAACACAATGTGCGTCAGTGTGTTTTTGGGAATAATGTGACAGAATCTCATTCACGGTGCATGTGTTTGCAGAAATGTGAATACATGTGCTAATGGAGTGAGTTAGGCTTGCATGATACCATACACTGCCCAAACACAACTGTTTTGCTCTAAACTCAGAAATATCAATCCCACCATGACCTCCTACAGTGCCTGAACCCACTGCAGTGTCCTAAACCCTGAAAGAACATCCCTAGCAAAACCTGCTAAACTCTTTCAACACTACTGCACTGTTCTAAACCCTGAAACACCATTCTCAGCGAATGCCCTTATAATGTTGACATGCCACTGCACTGTCCTAAACCCTGAAACAGCCCTCCCTGCATGATCTCCTACACTGCCAGAACAGTGCTGCGGTGCCTTAAACTCTGAAAAAACACTCCCTGCTATACCCCCTACACTGGGTGACTAGCTCTGTAGTTTTCTGAAGCCTGAAACAGCACTCCCAGCAAGACCCTCTTTCACTGCAGTAATCATTTTACTGAATTGCAAGGGATACTGTCATTTGTGCAAAATGGCAGTGTGAGTCAGTATTCATTTCAGAAAATTGTGGCAGAATAATTTACCCAGTTGATGTGTTTAAAAATATGGGAATACATGTAGTCATGAAGTGAATCAGGCTTTAGGACATGTTGTGTTTGAAAGTCCTATGCAGTATGTCTGTCAGGCCTCTTAATTCCCAAATAGTCTCCATGCTGTGTAATAAAGATCCTGGGTGTGCTGTAGAAATGCCATAGCAACTCACTCTGTAGCATGTAGTAATCATTTGAGTGAATTGCAAGGGATATATTTCTTGGTAAAGAAACACAATGTGCGTCAGTGTATTTTTGGGAATATTGTGACAGAATCACATTCACGGTGCATGTGTTTGCAGACATGTGAATACATGTGCTAATGGAGTGAGTTAGGCTTGCATGATACCATACACTGCCCGAACACAACTGTTTTGCTCTAAACTCAGAAATATCAATCCCACCATGACCTCCTACAGTGCCTGAACACCACTGCAGTGTCCTAAACCCTGAAAGAACATCCCTAGCAAAACCTGCTAAACTCTTTCAACACTACTGCACTGCTCTAAACCCTGAAACACCATTCTCAGCGAATGCCCCTATGATGAGTTAGACTTGCATGATACCATACACTGCCCAAACACAACTGTTTTGCTCTAAACTCAGAAATATCAATCCCACCATGACCTCCTACAGTGCCTGAACACCACTGCTCTAAACCCTGAAACACCATTCTCAGCGAATGCCCCTATAATGTTGAAACACCACTGCACTGTCCTAAACCCTGAAACAGCACTCCCTGCATGATCTCCTACACTGCCAGAACAGTGCTGCGGTGCCTTACACTCTGAAAAAACACCCCCTGCTATACCCCCTACACTGGGTGACTAGTACTGTAGTTTTCTGAAGCCTGAAACAGCACTCCCAGCATGACCCTCTTTCACGGTAGTAATCATTGTACTGAATTGCAAGGGATACTGTCATTTGTGCAAAATGACAGTGTGAGTCAGTATTCATTTCAGAAAATTGTGGCAAAATAATTTGCTCAGTTGATGTGTTTAAAATATGGGAATACATGTAGTCATGAAGTGAGTCAGACTTTAGGACATGTTGTGTTTGAAAGTCCTATGCAGTTTGTCTGTCAGGCTTCTTAATTCCCAAATAGTCTCCAGGCTGTGTAATAAAGATCCTGGGTGTGCTGTAGAAATCCCATAGCAACTCACTCTGTAGCATGTGGTAATCTTTTGAGTGAATTGCAAGGGATATATTTTTTGGTAAAAATTCACAATGTGAGTCAGTGTGTTTTTGGGAATATTGTGACAGAATCACATGCACGGTGCATGTGTTTGCAGACATGGAAATACATGTGCTCATGGAGTGAGTTAGGCTTGCATGATACCATACACTGCCCAAACAACTGTTTTGCTCTAAACTCAGAAATATCAATCCCACCATGACCTCCTACAGTGCCTGAACACCACTGCAGTGTCCTAAACCCTGAAACACCATCCCTAGCAAAACCTGCTAAACTCTTTCAACACTACTGCACTGCTCTAAACCCTGAAGGACCATTCTCAGCGAATGCCCCTATAATGTTGAAACACCACTGCACTGACCTAAACCCTGAAACAGCACTCCCTGCATGATCTCCTACACTGCCAGAACAGTGCTGTGGTGCCTTAAACTCTGAAAAAACACCCCCTGCTATACCCCATACACTGGGTGACCACTACTGTAGTTTTCTGAAACATGAAACAGCACTCACAGCAAGACCCTCTTTCACTATAGTAATCATTTTACTGAATTGCTAGGGATACTGTCATTTGTGTAAAATGACAGTGTGAGTCAGTATTCATTTCAGAAAATGTTGGCGGAATAATTTGTTCAGTTGATGTGTTTAAAACTATGGGAATACATGTAGTCATCAAGTGAGTCAGGCATTAGGACATGTTGTGTTTGAAAGTCCTATGCGGCATGTCTGTCAGGCTTCTTAATTCAAAATTGTCTCCAGGCTGTGTAATAAAGATCCTGGGTGTGCTGTAGAAATGCCATAACAACTCACTCTGTATTATGTAGTAATCATGTGAGTGAATTGCAAGGGATATATTTTTTGGGAAAGATTTCCAATGTGAGTCAGTGTGTTTTTGGGAATATTGTGACAGAATCACATGCACGGTGCATGTGTTTGCAGACATGGGAATACATGTGCTCATGGAGTGAGTTAGGCTTGCATGATACCATACACTGCCCTAACACAACTGTTTTGCTCTAAACTCAGAAATATCAATCCCACCATGACCCCCTACAGTGCCTGAACACCACTGCAGTGTCCTAAACCCTGAAACACCATCCCTAGCAAAACCTGCTAAACTGTTTCAACACTACTGCACTGCTCTAAACCACGAAACACCATTCTCAGCGAATGCCCCCATAATGTTGAAACACCACTGTACTGTCCTTAACCCTGAAAAAGCACTCCCTGCATGATCTCCTACACTGCCAGGACAGTGCTGCGGTGCCTTAAACTCTGAACAAACACCCCCTGCTATACCCCCTACACTGGGAGACTAGTTCTGTAGTTTTTTGAAGCCTGAAACAACACTCCCATCAAGAGCCTCTTTCACTGTAGTAATCATTTTACTGAATTGCAAGGGATACTGTCTAAACTTTTTCAATACTGCCCGTACACTGCTACTGTGTCTTAAACTTACTTATGGAGTGAACCAGACTTTACAAAGTATAGTGCTTCTAATTGTAGTATGCTAGTAGTGGTATATAATTGTAAAAAAAAACATGTTATTTTTTCTTCTCAACATATTTTAATTATCTACAGAAAGAAAAACCATCATGCCTTCCAAGAGTGAGAAAAGAAAAACATATAAACAGGCCTACTTTTCCAAGAGAAAACAAGTACAAGATTTATCTAAACAACAATGTGTGGCGAAAAAGAAGAAAGCTCCTGGTAAGACAACAAAGGATTTTATAAGGAAATTAACACAAACTAAAAAAAGTGTGGAGAATCTGGAAATTTTTTTTATCTGTAACTACAAAAAAAAAATAGACACAAAAGAGAAATGATGGAAAATTATGTGGTAAAGAAATTGTGTATAGTAAAAGACGAAAAAAATCAGTTTGTTGAAATTCGCAAGCGAACGTTTTATAACAGAGTTGTTTTAAATGTATCGAAAAATATAAAGAATTGTAAAAGAAAAACAGCTTTTTATAAGAAAAAGAAACATATTGAAAGTATTGTTGAGAAGGTGTTTAAATTAAAAAAGAAGTTGTTCATTTTAGTAATCAATAAAATTCGGACACTAGATAAGCCAATCAATGTTATGAAGGCCAAAAGTAAGTGGAAAAGAATAATTAATAGCACTAATGTTTGTAATGTTTTTTCTGGAGAATGGAAACATAGTTCAAGTTGTGAGCCATTTTTTAATGAAGAGAGTTACCTTCAGAGTAACGATTTGTTGCATGCAGTTGACACCAGTGGTCGAGCTTATGAGGTTAAGGATGGTTGTCCGATTGAAAAAGAGAAAATTGTCCCTAGAAATGCAGAAGAGGTGTTAGCTGATGAAGTTGTACACTTGGAATTGTGGTAGTATTCGTAGTGATTGACAGGATTCAATTGATTTTCTGTGTAAATTCTTATGTAACTATACTAAGAAAAGTGTTAAACAAAAGATTAAGATGTTGCAAGAATTAGACCCTGGCAGAGTGAGAGAAAAAAACGGGTTTGCAAGGTCATTCTCTGGCTTGTCTTTCTAAAAAAAGTATGTCAGTGTATGTTCTACAATTTTAGGATGTTAGCAGTGCATCATACTCACGTGAGGAAATTAATGAGAAGGTTGTAATATGCAAAAAGTCCATCATTTAAGCTAAAACTGTTAAACAGTGCTCTTTTGCATGGATCTGTATTAGATGTAATCAACATTTGTGAAGAAATTGAGGTTAGTTACTTTGGTCCTGAAGAAGACAGTGCAGAAACTGATGCATTAATAGAAGAAAATGTGGCAGAAAATGTACAGAATTTTAGTACAGAAAATTTGTTAGGAAGAAATTACAAGGTTTAAGGTCATTTGAGGTGAAAGGCCAACCTTTTCTTGTATTTGTTGTAGACGAATTCATTATAAAAATAAGACCAGGTTAGTTGATCTATATTTAAAAAGTGAAAAGGAGAATAATAATCAGTGGAAGGAATATGCAACTTATTTGTTGGTAGAGAATTGTTTTGATTTGGGTTCTGATCAACGTATTTGTAAATATTGTTATAATAAATTAAATGAAAACAAAATGCCTGCTAGAGCTGTACGTAATAATCTTGAGATGGTAAATATTAATTCTGAACTGATGGATTTAAATACTTATGAGTCTATTCTTATTCAATGTGTGCATCCATTTCAGGCTATTGTTCATATGGAGCCTAAGACAGGAAAATTGCCTCCTTCAGATTTACGGAGAGGATTAAAGGGAAGAGTTGTATATTTGCCTCTAGATTTAAAGAAAAATATTGAAACAATTGGTGTAGAAAATGTGGAAGAGGAACCTCTAATTATTCTTGTTAACGGCGTTCCTACGAAGAGTAGGAAAATCTGGCAAGAATTGGTGGATGTTAGGAAAGTGAAAAAGGCAACATTGTATTTGGTAAAAAATAATCAATACTATAAAAATGTATATGTAGGAGAAGAGGAAACAACTGTAGAAGAGGATAGTGATTTGTCAACTGGACAAATTGAAAAAGTGGATGTGTCCAGAACTGAAGAAATTTATGAACATTAAAGTGTGCATCCACTTCACTCTAAAGAAGTGATGGGGAATACTATTGAGTTATTCCAAATGAAAGAAGCGAAAGGAAGTCCCATTAATATATGGGAAGAAAGCTTGGAAGCTCGTTGTTTCCCTCAGTTATTTCCAACAGGCAAAGGTGGATGATATGATGAACGACCTGTGCAGATTCCTGCATCTGAATACTGAACATCAAGATTATATGCAGAAGATCCAAGGTTTCGCCAATGTATTCCATATTTGTTTCATCTTCTGTTTGAGAGTGACTTGTCTGGACTTTCTTATGCAGTGAACCATATACTAAAAAGTGGAGTACATCCGCAAAATGTTTTGGCAAAGGACTTTATGGATAAAGTCCAACAGAAACATGCTGTTTTGGAATCTCAGCTAATTAATCTCATGGCATGTCTGCGTGGTACTAATGAGTATTTGTACTGTCGTCATGGGGAATTGAAATGTATGCTAAGAAACTTAGGAACTCCTACATGGTTCCTTACTCTAAGCTGTGCTGAGTATGCTTGGGAAGATTTACTTCAATTTCTTCGAGAGGCAAATGCAAACATAGAATATATAGAATACAAGACACCTGGAGAACTGTGTTCTTTGGATCCAGTTAATGTATGCAGGCATTTTCGATCATAGATTTGAAGCTATGATGTCTTTTATCACAAACAAAAAAAATCCTCCTCTTGGAGAGGTTCTGGATTTCTTTTGGAGAAAGGAGTATCAAGCAAGAGGTACTCCTCACATACATATGCTGCTATGGATCAAAGATGCCCCCAAATTTGGAACAGATTCAGATGATACAATGATGAGTTTTATTGAACAATATTCTACATGTGCTGTACCAAAAAGTACAGAACAAAAGAATTTAAGACATCAAGTCTTCCGGTTTGAAACTCATCGTTGTGGAAAATACTGTCTTCGAAAGTTCAAATCTAAGGATAAGTTTTACACAAAAGGTTGATTTGGATTTCCTCATCCAGTGATATCAAAAGGAAGAGTGAACAATTTTATGTCATCTTTCTGACATACTGTCACAAGAAAATCATCGAAAAATACCCACAACTTAAAAAGAAATGAAGAGTCAAACTACATAGATGACTATAACCCAGTCATTTTCTCCATGTGGAATGCTAACATGGATATTCAATATGTTGCAGACAACTCTATTGCTGTGGCTCGATATGTAACGTCTTACATTATTAAATCTGAAAAAACGGAACTAAAGGAAATGTGGGAAGAAATTTCTCATGAAAAGAGCCTAAGTAAGAAATTGTACAGCTACAGTTTGAAGATGTTGTCTCATCGAGAAATCAGAGCATATGGATGTTCAGATCGCTTATCATCTGCAAGTCTATACTCCAAATCTAGAACAATCATTTGGGTGAGTTTAGTTCTTGCAAGAACACGAAACCAAGTTTTGAAATCTGTACAAGAAATTGAGTATTTAGCAGAGAGAGAACCAGACAGTACAGATATTTTGGATACATACTATCCAAATAGAAGTAATCATCTTGAGAACGTTTGTCTCTATGAAGTAATGCAAAGCTATACTTTTAAGAGGAATCTTACAGAAGATATTAATAAAGGAGTATATGCTGTGATTGGATCTGAAGGATGTTTAATGAAACACAGAAAAGGACATTTGATTAATCACCGAAAACTGAGTTGCGAAACTCCTGACAAAAGAGAATTTTACTATTTAGCTCTTTTGCAACTCTTTAAGCCATTGCGTACAGAACTGGAACTTCTTGGAGATTTTGACAGTTAGGAAGATTCATTCAACGCAACTAAAAATAGTATGGAATGTCCTGTTTTTTACTAATTATCTGAAAATGTTGAATGATGAAATACAGCAAGAAGCTACAATTGCAGCAGAGATTGCTAGAGACAGTTCTCAAGACAGTCAAAGTTCTGCTTCGTTGAGTCAGGATCCACTAGAAGAACCAATTATCCAAAATGAAGCAGTAGCTGCCATGGATGAGGTGGGAAGAGCAATGCAACATGCTCAAGAGGATGTAATAAACTTAGAAGAATTGGAAAAACAACTAAATGTTGAGCAAAAACAAATATATGATCAAGTGACAGAGCAGATTGAGCATGGTTTATATCATGAGAAAAAAGAGTGCTCATTTACGTCATTTAAACCTGTCCGACTGTACATGAGTGGAGAAGCAGGAACTGCAAAAAGTTTTCTTATTAAAGGAATTGCAACTTATCTACAGAAAAGAACTGAGTCGTCACTCTCTTGTGTTGTTACTGCTCCAACTGGGTTGGCAGCACATAACATTAAAGGGATTACTTTACATCGTTTATTGATGCTGCTAGTAGAGCATGAAAATAAATTAGAATAGCACAAGCTATCTGGAGAAACTTGTTGTGAAGTTTCTAGAGTCTCGAAAAAAACTGAACTTCTCATTATTGATGAGGTAAGCATGGTATCAAATGTAATGCTTGCCTTTGTGCATTTAAGAATGCAACAAATCCTTAAAACAGAGTATGATGTGTTATTTGGAGGCAAACACATCATAGTTTTTGGAGATCTACTACAACTAACTCCGGTGAAAGGACAACCAGTATTTAAAACAGTTACACATGAAGACACCAGAAAGTGCCTGGGATGCATTGGAAATGTTAATATTTGGTTATATTTCGAATATACAGAACTCATTACAAATATGCGACAGGCAAAGGATGCTGATTATAAAAGTATTCTTGAAGATATAAGAATTGGAAAATTGAGTGAACATGGCAAAGAAGCTTTACAGGCACAATTACTTTCAAATTTGTTTCCAAACGGAAATATTGTTCTAGAGAATATGGGGCAGATTTATGATAACTGGCGCATCCCCAGGGATGCGCCAGTTATTTTGCGCCGCTGCTCTGCCACCCATGGTGCGCCGCATTTACAATGCGGCGCACCATGGGGCAAAAACGACACATATCCGTGACGCATCTGTGCCGTAAAGGTGGCGCATTGCTGGAGTTGCGTCGCACACGCGACGCAGCTCCAGCAAGGCCGGGGGTGCGCTATCTGACCAATGCTGAGTCAAGACCTACGCCTGCTTCAAGCAGGCGCAGGGTTTTGACGCAGCATCGGCCTGAAAGTGACTGAGTGAAATCTTAAAGATTTCACTCAGCCACTTTTGCGAGGCGCACCTGCCCTGGAACGCCCACTAGTGGCACAGGGCTTTACAACGTGACGCATCTGCCTAGATGCGTCACGTTGTAAATGGGTCATAGGGATGTGCCACATTTACGCCGCAGTTGCGTGACGCAAACGTGGTGCTTTACCAACATAAATCTGCCCCTATATATAGAAAAATTGCAGAAAAGAAATCAGTGATATGCTTGATGCCAACTCTGCAAGAATGTTCAGTATTCGATGAAAAAATGTTAAAGTTAGAAAATCAAGAAATTATGAAACTGGAAGCTAATGATAGAATTGAGCATGAAGGAGCTACTATTATTTTGTCAGAAAATTTGAAGTCAAAATTGGATTCTTTAGTGAAATCAATATCTAAAACTGCTGGCTTTGAAAAGAATCTATATGCATGTATAAAATGTCGGATAATTTTACGACGTCATTTACATGTGGAAAGAGGTTTAGTAAATGGAGCAATGGGTAATGTTGTTGAATTTGTTAATTACCCAAATAGGGATGACATTGAATTTTTGAAAATCAAATTTGATGAAATTGATGAAGTACAACAATTGACTCAACTCGATTTTTGCTTTATAAAAGATTTATATGTCTGCCGAAAACAGTTTCCTGTTTGTTTGGCATATGCGGTGACTATACTGTCCTGTACTGTGTTTAAAGAGGGTATGGCATATGTTACTTTATCTCGAGTCAGAACTTTATCTGGATTATACTTGATTGATTTTGATGAGACAAAGATTAGTGCAGACGTAAATTGTGTAAAAGAGTATATTAGGTTAAGAAGAGAACATGCTCCCAATTTACCTCAATATCCTTTATTTGAAAAGCGTGTGGTAGGTTGAAAAAGAAGATATGAGAGAAATTGTTGCGAGGTTGTAGAGAAAAGAAAAAAACGAGATCAACCAGTGATAGTAAGCAAAAAGAAAAAGGATACTATTGAAGAGGTCGTTGGTTTTCGGTTTGAAAACAGTTCTGGTGTCAACTGCTATGCTAATGTAGTGTTTAATGTTGTTTTTTTTCTTGAAACTTTACAAAAAAAAATTGTTGAAAATCAGGACAAAAGATTTTGTTGTTTGTTGAATTCTGTGTTTGAGAAATGTAGTAGTGATAAAACTAAAATAGAAAGTGTTTCTGATATTCAAAATGTTTTAGACATATGTTCTGGTTTAAATCAATTTTCAGAGAATATTCAGCAAGATTGTCAGGAATTTCTAATGTATATGCTTGTTGTATTGCAAGAAGACGGTATAGATATTAAAAATCTTTTTGGCCTTTCTTATAAATGGCAACATGACTGTGACAATTGTTCGTTTTCAAGTAGTACTAACATAGACACTGAATTATTTATATATTTGACTTTACCAGACTGCAAATCAGTGTCTTTTAGTAATCTAGTTGGAGAAGCAAATCAAAACAAGGTCTGTACCCAATGTAATCAACATTATTTATCCAAAGATATGGGCAGTATGTAATTTTAATGGTGCAACGATGCAGACCTGATAGAAGAAAACTGACAACTTTAATAAAAAATTGTGTGGCTTCTCAACTATCAATATCAGGAAGAACTTTTGTAACTGTAGCAATTATTTTCCATGATGGTCCTTCTACAACATCAGGACATTACACAGCTTATTTAAAATGTACAAAAGGCTGGACGCATTGTAATGATACTCAATTGATTTTTAAACAACGTTTGCCTTATGACTTACCAAATTCTTACCTAGTGTTTTTACAACCCAAATTTTAGGGAAAATAATTTGCCTGGGAAAATTACTGCTGTTTAGAAAGTGTAGTTTGGTGTGGAAAAGTACTTTGTGAGTGAGGGTGATCAGGTTAAAAAAATTCTTGTAGTTGACGTAGAGGTAGTGTAAGTGGATCAGATAGTGGGTGATGTGGCTATCACAGTAGATGTGTCATCGGCATACCAGATGATGTTAAGATTCTGATAACATGCTAGTTGTTTAAGGTTCTATGTACATGATAAATAGCATAGGATGTAGGTATAACCATTGTTACATGGTACAAAAGATGTTGGTGCTTTTGATTCAGAAGGTTGGGAAACAGATGCTTAAGAGTACTATTAAGTAACTTCCACAGTAAGGATTTTGCACATACTATTTGGCCATGAGGAAAAGTATCTGAAACAAAAAATTACTATTTCGGGTAAATGTTGTTAGCATATGTTTGTAGATAACTTAATTTAGAGCGTATAAAAAAGAAGTAATAATGTTTTGTTACTTTTTGATTGTTGGAGATGTCCCATATTTACATAAGAAATTGCTGTTCGAAAAAAACATTTAAGATATGTTTTTTTCTAATTTTTACATTATTAATGAAAATGTTGAATGGGTTTTTTAAAGACAATCTTATTGATTGTCTTTTATTTCCCTGCTGTTATATGATGAGTACTATTGAACTCACTGTTTTCAATGAAATTCAATATATTCTGAGAACAGCAAAATAAGATACATAACATATTGTACAAATGATCTTGTATTGTGAAATATATATTATAACTACATTTTTTCTTCTCTTTCACAGATATTATATTGAAAAAATATATATTATTAACTTTTCATTACTTATAAGGTACGTATGACAAACAAAAAAATACTTCCTCATCACTCTCTTACTTCTCTTTCCCTTTTTCACTTTCTTCACTCTGTCTCTTACCCCACTTCCTTTGTTCAACTTACTCCCCTTCCCTCACTCTCTTTATTCCTCTTAATTCACCTTTACACTCCTTCTCTCACCATCAATACCTTTCCCTCACCCTCACTTACCTTCTCCTGCTCAACTCACTCCATCTCACTTACTCCCCTTCGTTCACTCCCTCCCTCACTTTATTTTCTCCATGTTTCTCTCCCTGTCTCTCTCTGTCTCACTCACTCTAACTGCTTCACTCCCTCTCAGTCCCTTGCTCCCCCTCTCTCTCACTCTTTCCCTCTCTCTCCCTTACCCTTAATCTTTTCTCTGTCTTTCAAAGGTATTGTATGAGTGAAATGTCCAGCTAACTATAACATGTGTGAAACCTATGTTTTTTTAGTGAATTTGCAAGGTTTTTTAAATGTTAATTCCTAACTAAGCATGGGCGGATTTTGCGAATTAGCAATCCGCGAACTTGCGTATTTACGGATTCGCAATCCACAAAATCCGCGAACTCTCGCGAATTTGCGGATTTTTTTTTTTGTGTTCGCAATGGTTTCTGCCAGTTCGCGAGGGTTGTGTACCAGTTCGCAATTGCGAACTTACTTGTCGGCTCGCAACGGCCGCGACTATGTTGTTTCTACATCTGGTTCATCATCACAGGTTCACAGCACCCTCTGTTTCACCACTGCCACCCTCTGGTACACCCATGCCACCCTCTGGTACATCACTACCACCCTCTGGTTGGTTTATCACTGTAGATTATGGGGGTGAAAAAAAGCAAGCACACCTGCCCTGCTTCAACTGACATGAATTAATTTGGGGTTGATTAATGTGTCACTGAATTTAAACTTCCAGTCTGGCTGGCACCTGCTTCCTTATCTGTAATTTGCTTTCTGTTGCAGTGCAATTTTTTTTCACAGGACCTTTGTGGCCTACTTGTAGCTATTCTCTGACTCTGCTGTGAGGGTCAGAGCAGGGTCATAGAATAGTTGCAAGTAGGCAACTGAACTCTGAAGGGGCCCCTCAGGAAGCAATACAGGGAATGGTTACTAATGATAAGATTGAACTTTTGCACCTGCTGAGTGCTTTCAGTTTTGTCTGTAATTGCTTTCTGTTGCAGTGCAATTTTTTTAACAGGACCTTTGTTGTATACTTGTAGCTATTCTCTGAGCCTTCTGTGAGGGTCAGAGTAGGGCCATAGAATAGTTGCAAGTAGGCAAATGAACTCTGAAGGGGTCCCTCAGGAAGCACTACAGGGAAAGGTTACTAATGATAAGATTGAACTTTTGCACCTGCTGAGTGCTTTCAATTGTGCAAAAATCCAAATATCCAGCAGCATCCACAAAAAGTAACCCTTCCAGGTCAAGATCCAAATCAAAGTGACCAGCACATGAAGAAAGCACTGGGAGAAGCCTGCTGGACAGGAACAGGACGTTGAAGACTGTGGGGCACTTCCTTCCTCCCACCCCCCCCCCCAAATGGACTCCTTGCAAAGAAAAAGTGCAGGCAAATGTCAACCTGAGGAGTTATTCTGATAAAAATCATAATTTTCAAGGTTTATGCTGCCTGCTGGTAGATTTCTTGTGCGAATTTGCAAATTTTTCAATCTCGCAATTGCGAGATTGTCGCTGCCCGCCGCATCTACGTGTTCGCAAGTGTTTACTCCCGCGAAATTGTATAGTATTCTAGTTGGCAAGTGCGACCAAACAAAAAATTTTCGGCAAGTTCGCGAGAGTTCGCGGATTGCGAATTTGCCGAAAATCCGCGAGCGGAACGGATTTTACGCCCATGCTTATTCCTAACTATAGCGTGTGTGAAACCTATGTTTTTTTCAGTGAATCTATATTCATTGAAAAAACCATAGGTTATAGACCATATATAGTTAGGAATTAGCATTTACAAAACCTTGAAAATTCACTGAAAAAACCATAGGTTATACACCATATATAGTTAGGAATTAGCATTTAAAAAACCTTATTTTACTCACACAAAACCATTGAAATTCCATATATAGTTAGTTGTACTAACTATATATCGCGCACCCGCAATCCACTGCTGATCATGTCACATATTACATCATTCATGACATGGTCAGTGACATCACTGATGACATCACTGATGACATCTCAAATGACATCACTGATGACATCACTGATGACATCTCAAATGACATCACTGATGACATCACTGATGACAACATCCAGTGACTGTATTTTTCTGTAAAGTTAAAATATGTCTTACATATTGAAGAATGAGTGGATGTATAAGTGTCTTGATGAAGGATTTAGTAGGTGCATGACTGACTGTATGAGTGAGTGGTTAAATGTGTCTCATTGAGTGCATGGGTTAGTGACTAAACTGTCTTAATTTGTGCATCATTATGTCTGTTGTTCTGTAAACTGCTGCATGTGTTGCTCAGTAGCTATATGAGTAACTATATGGGTTATTGATTGGTTGCCCAAGCATTTGTATGGGAGACTGAGAGTGTGTGTGGGTGGCTGGGAGGTGTATGACTCTGTGCATAGATGTATGGGTTCAAAAGTGCATGTGGAAACAGCTGTATGGGTGGTTGACTGTGTGCATGACTGTATTGGTGAGTGAATGGATATCTCAGTGCTACATGTCAAAGTAAGTACATATGTAAAACACAGTACATGTGAGAGTTGACATATATAAATAACTGTGCATAAGAGCCAGTGAATGTGTGAGTGGCTGTATGGATCATTGTGAACTTGTATCAGGGATTGTATAAGAGAGTAAATATGTGTTAGTATATGTTTGAATAAGTAAGGTGTGTATAACTGTATAGTTGAGAAAATGGAGGTGTGATTGATTCTTTGCATGACTGACTAGGTGTGTGTGTAACTCTATGGATGAGTGACAGTCTGTGAGTGTCTGTTTACACTTACTGTATCTAAGGTTATATTAGAGTCTGAAGAGCTTCATCGTATTATCACATGAATGATGTCATCAGTGATGTGATCAGTAATGTCAAATGAGATGTCATCAGTGATGTCATCAGTGATGTCATTTGAGATGTCATCAGTGATGTCATCAGTGATGTCATTTGAGATGTCATCAGTGATGTCATCAGTGATGTCACTGACCATGTCATGAATGATGTAATATGTGACATGATCAGCAGTGGATTGCGGGTGCGCGATATATAGTTAGTACAACTAACTATATATGGAATTTCAATGGTTTTGTGTGAGTAAAATAAGGTTTTTTAAATGCTAATTCCTAACTATATATGGTGTATAACCTATGGTTTTTTCAGTGAATTTTCAAGGTTTTGTAAATGCTAATTCCTAACTATATATGGTCTATAACCTATGGTTTTTTCAATGAATTTCATTGGTTTTTTAAAAGCTAATATCTATAGCTGTAAAATTTATTCTTCTTTAAATCCAAAAATATATTTTATATGTTTATTAATAATTTTTTTTTAATATTTTTTTTGTTTCGCTCCCGGTCCGCGAACCGGGAAGCTTCCCGTTAGCTCAATTTGATTCCGCGATCCGGTCCGCGAACCGGTAAGAAATCAACATAGTGACGGTATCGCGTTGCCGCGTAATGCGTCTTATGACGTACTGCGTTAGCGCACCCGGAAGTGCCCCGGGGCGCGGACCGAGGCGCGAAACGCAACTCCCCGGAAGCGATCCGCGGCGCGAAAGCGCGACGTATCGCGTTGCCGCGAAATGCGTCTTGTGACGTATCGCGTTAGCGCACCCGAAAGTGTCCCGGGGCGCGGACCGAGGCGCGAAGCGCAGCGAACCGGAAGCTAACCGGGGAGCGTTCCGCAGCGCGTAACATGAGCGTTAGAGGTCATGTGACTTGTTAATAAAACTTTTCATTTGTTCATTTCACTTTTAGTTTCATAATTATGGAAGGCTAGGTCAGGTGACCTAAAAATAACACTTTTCATTGGTTGAGAAGTATTGTTTTTTCCAAATGATGAAAACCACTCCTTCTTTCCTCACTCTGACTTTCATTATTGTGAGAGGAAGACCTATTTTGCTTCTTGGAAGACCTATTTTGCTTGTGTGAAAATGGCTTCATTGATTGCTGCAGCTGGTGCACCCCCACCACCACCTCCACCTCCTCATGGGAAGAGAGGACCACCTCCCCAGGTGGTTACCAACACTGAGGAGGAAGATGAAGAAATGGATGAGGAGGGAGAACAACCACAATTCCTGGAAGAGTTGCCCCGGGTTTCAAGAAAGAAAGCCAGTTTCATCTGGCAGTTTTTTTCCATCCCTCCTGGCCAAAAAAAGGTCAATGCCAGGTACGCAACATGCCTCATATGCAAGGAACAATTGTCCAGAGGGACGGACAAAAAATACAGTTATGGTAATCACACCATGCATAGGCACATGACGAGGAAACATCCCCTAAATTACAGCCGGGCGGAATTAAGGGATATGATGGACAATCCTAGACCAACTCCTGTGGCGAGACCAACAACATCGGTTTCTTTAACACCAGAGGAGGCACGGGAAACTGTGCCAAATATCCAACCAAATTTTGGGCATATGATACATTTATGTATGCACTGTCGTGCATTATTAGCTTGTGGCAACATGAGCATCAATGCACTCAACCTTGCATATGAACACCATGATTGCCCTAACCGCCCCCAGTAATTTTTTTTTGCTCCTGTTGAGCCCTTTTCAACGCCTGTTTTTTGTTGTTTCCCCCCCCCCAAAAAAACCAAAAAAAATATAAAATCGTTCAAAAAATACAAAAAAAACAAAAAATGTTCAAAAAATACAAAAAAAATATAAAACAAAAATATAAAAAAAAAAGTTCTTTTCAGAACTACCTTCCCTTTCAAAAAAAATTGATACAATGTTTAGCACTCTGGCAAGCTCTATTTCTTTTGGTTCGCTCCCGGGTTAGCTTCCCGGTACGCGGACCGGAAGCTAACCAAAAAATTTTTTTTTTTTTTAAAAAAAGTGTAAGTATAAGGAAAGTAAACAGAGAGTGATGTTAAAAGAAAGACAGCTATAGGGAGTAAAGAAGAGATACTGTTTAATAGATCTATTTACCGAAGAAAAGACAGAAGAGGGTATAATTGTGAAAAACAAAATAGATAACGAAGTGAAAGAAAAACAAGCATTGGCATAGCCAATAGGTCTCGCCTTTGGGACCTTCTAAGTATTTAGTTATGCAGCATAATATCCTTGGTGCAGCAACATCAACTGTTGCATGGCTAAACACGTATAAGGTCCCAAAGGCGAGACCTATTGTCTATGCCAATGCTTGTTTCTTAAGTAGAATTGCAATACGTCTGACTCTTCCATGTGAAAAGATCTTATCTTGTGCTCTAAAGATTGCTAAAGTCTCGACAGAGAACAGGCTAGGCTGTAAGTAGGGTAAATTGCGCTTGGTGATCTGTTTGAGGGAGCGTCTGCTTTGCCTGGTGTCTTTGGAGAGCAATTTTGATTGTTATACTGGACAATATAGCCCTAATGTAAATAACATAGGGGCATATTATCAACATAGGCAATAAAAGTTTTGCAGCTTTTATCGGCAGAAATGTGTCGCTAAAGCTGCTTTTGCGGCAGAAAACTGCCGCTAAAGCCGCTTTTGCACCAGTTTTCTGCCAATAAAAAGAGCAATAATTTTATTGGCTGTATTCATAATATGCCACTTAGTGTGCTTCAACTACACAGAGAAAGCATTATGAACAAATAGTGATACAGTGATCAGTCAAAGACACTAAGAGTAATAGAGACGGAGTGAGTGAACAAGAGTGAGGAACTATGAGAAGAGAGGGACTGAGAAAAAGAGTGGAAGGAGTTGAGTAAGTAGGTAATAGAGAAAGGAATGAGGGAAGTAGCAAAGGCAGGAAACTGAGGATTAAAGAAATGAAGCTGTGGAACTAATAGTAGTTCAATGTGATAGAAATGTAACGAAAAGAGTACAAAATATTTACCTTATAATTGTCGTTAAATTACTCACTTTTTGTTTTTATACTTTCAATCTGTGAAAGAGAGAACAAACATTTGAAAAATATAAAAACATGTATTAAAAAATTACAAAAGACAAGGGCAAAGATTGAAGGACAAACAGTTTTTCAACAACTTTGACACTTACAGAAGCTACACAGTCCTAAAGATATACATTTTAAACTAACACTATCTTGATGCAGATGAAGTGAGGCCTATCTTAAAACATGGTGCATATTTTGCATTGCTGTTGTTTCAGAAAAGTGTTGCAAGACACTAAAATTTTAAATAATTGCTTCAGGATGCCAATAAGATGTCTACTATCCAGAGTTTTGTTTCAGGTGAGGCCTACTCAGGGTTGCAGATGAAATTTCGAGTTGTTGAAGAGAATAGAGGACATAATACATGTGAAGGTCTTCCAATGAAGTGAGTCATGTCCACTGCAATCTTCAACAAAGTCCAAACCTCCTATGTTTCCCTGGACAGACCTAAACTTGATCTGCACAATGTGATTCGTAATGATAGGAAACACAGGTGATGTAATTGAAATACATGCAATTTATTTTGCTCATTTCACAATCACATCACTTGTGTTTCCTTTGCTTAGGTATCTCATTGTGCAGATGTAGTCTAGCATATGAAAGAATACGCAGAAGTGCAGCACTGCATGCAACAACTTTGACACTTACAGAAGCCTCACCTTCTCCATGCCTCCTACACAGTTCTACATATACATCATAAATGCAAACAGTACAGAATTAATTATACATGTTAAATGGTTTATTTTTGCTGTTCTCAGAATGTATCAAAATTCACTAAAAACAGTGACTTGAAGGTATTCATCATGTAACAGCGGGGAAAAAAAACACAATCAAAATGATTGTGTTTAAAAAACCCATACAACATCAGAAATCAAAATTCAGAACTCCTTAAAGTTAACTTACTTTCCATGACGTCCAAGGATGTCCTATGAACAGCTTACACTCTGTTGTGCTGTTATTACTTTCAGCCCGCCACTTTCTGAAAGAAAATCTCCATCGTTTTTAAAAACATGTTACATACAATAAATGACTTCTTGCTCTCTACCACAAGATTCCACAAGGCCAAATCTTGTCAGAGCCATGTATAACTCTTGGATTTCTTGTTAGCCAATCCCGTCTTTTCGCATTTCCGCAACTTTCAGAATTAAAATGTTGAAGATCATTTTCACAATCCTGGAATAGTAATATCTTCCCCTTCTTGCTCAGTCATGTTCTACATTTCCTATGACACTGATACTGCTTACTATGAAACAGACTTACACTAACTCTATGACTACTACAATTATTTAATTCTCTACATCACTTTTAATCACAAAGCAATGTAAAACAGTAGACAGCATTGCAGACTTACATTCCCTCTACTCCATGTTTTGATTGGCTGCTTCAATTAGCTTATAAAAAGAAACAGTTTTTCTGAACTCATTCAAAGTGCACTTATTTCTCCATGATGTCCAGTCTTATGGTTAGAAGTTATGTCTCTGAACTACACTTATCCTCAAGGCCAAATTGTGTAGGAGCCATTAGAACTTCTTGAAATTCCACAGAGCACATCCCGAGATTATTTCCCTAAAATTTTGGTTTTAAAAACACCAGGTAAGAGTTTTTAAGGTCATACGGCAATTTTTTTTTGAAAATTAAAACAGAATCATTGCAGAATGACCAGCCATTTCTAGACTTTAAATAAGCTGTGTAATGTCCTGATGTTATTGAAGGGCCGTCATGATATATAATTGCTGCAGTTACAAAAGTCCTTCCTGATATTGACAACTGCGAAGCTACAAAATTTTTAATTAAAGTTGTCAATTTTGTTCCATCAGGCCTACATCGTTGGAACATTAAAATGACGTACTGGCCATATGTTCGTATAAATAATGTGGACGTCATTTCAGATTTACATTGGCTACACTCCATGTTGTGATCAGCTGCTTTTACTAGCTTATTAAAGGAGACTGATTTACTGTCTGGCAAAGTTAAATATATAAATCTTTCTGAGTCTACACTAGTAGTACTTGATACCATACAGTTCTCGCAGTCATGCTGCCATTGATAAGAAAGCCCAAACAGCTGATCTACATCTACACCTTCAGCATGTAATACATCAAGCATATACATTAAAAACTCCTGACAATCTTGCTGAATATTTTGAGAGAATTGTGTTTGGCCTGAACATCTGTCTAACAGATTTCGAATTTCAGACACACTTTCTATGTTTCTTCTATCAGTGGTACATTTCTCTAACACAGAAAACAAAACATTAATCACTACATTAGCATAGCAGTTGACACCAGAACTGTTTTCAAACTGAAAACCAACAACATCTTCAACAGAATCCTTTTTGTTTCTGCTTGTAATTTTAGGTTCATTGACTTTTTGTCTTTTTGCTACAACCTCCCCAGTATTGTTCTCATTTCTTCGTTTCCGGCCTACCACACGTTTCTCAAACAAAGGATACTGAGGCAAATGTGGCACATACTCTCTTCTTAACCTATTGTATTCCTTAACACAATCTAGATCCGCACAAATGTTTGTGACATCACACTCAATCAAGTACAATCCCGATAAAGTTCTAACTCGTGACAATGCCACATATGCCATACCCTCCTTGAACACAGAACTGCCAATATTCACCAATGCACTGTCTACACTTAAACCTTGCGATTTATGGATTGTCACTGCATATGCCAAGCAAACAGGAAACTGCTTACGGCGAACATATAAGTCTTTTACAAGCAAAAATCTAGCAGAACAACGAGCAATTAGCTGTACTTCCTCAATGCCATCAAATTTAATTTTTAAAAATTCAATTCCATCTCTATTTCTGTATTTTACAAAATCAACAACATTACCCATTGATCCATTTACCAGACCTCTTTCAACATGTAAATTCCTTCTTAAAATTATACGGCAGTTCAAGCACACATTCAGAGTCTTTTCAAAACCTGCAGTTTTAGATATACTCTTCTCTAATGAATCCAATTTTGTTTTCAGATTCTCAGACAAAATAATTGTTGATCCCATATGCTCTACTCTATCAATAGCTTCCAGTTTCACAATCTCTTGCTTTTCTAAATGCAACATTTTGTTGTTAAATTTGGCACATTCTGCAAGAGTTGGCATCAAACATATTCCAGATTTCTTCTCAGTAATTTTCTGAAAAATATTCTCAGGCACAACATCTTGTTCTGGATATAAATTTGACAGTAATCGTGCATGTAAAGCTTCTTTCCCATGCTCGGTCACTTTTCCAATTCTAACATCTTGTAGAATAGTCTTGTAAACTTCATCCTTCGCCTGACGCATATTTTCATGCAGTTCAGCATAATTGAAGTTTAACCATATATTGACGTTGCCAATGCTGCCTAGGCACTTCCTGGTATCTTCATGCGTGAGCATTTTGAACACAGGTTGCCCTTTCACTGGTGTCAGCTGCAGAAGATCTCCGAAAACAATGATGTGTTTGCCACCAAATAACACATCATACTCTGTTTTGAGAACTTCTTGCATTCTCAAATGCACAAAGGCAAGCATGACATTGGAAACCATGCTTACTTCGTCAATGATAAGAAGTTTCATTTTCCTCAAGATTCTTGAAACTTCAAAATAAGCATCTCCAGATAGCTTGTGATATTGTAATTTGTTGTCATGCTCCACTGGCAGCATCAGTAAACGATGTAAAGTAATCCCTTTAATATTATGTGCTGCCAGTCCAGTTGGAGCAGTGACAACACAAGACAGCGATGACTCTGTCCTTTCCTGCAAATAGCATGAAATTGCTTTAATGAGGAAACTTTTTCCAGTTCCCGCTTCTCCACTCACGTACAGTCGGACAGGCTTCAACGACGTACATGAGCACTCTTTCTTATCATGACTTAATCCATGATCAATTTGCATGGTAACTTCGTCATATATTTTCCTCTGCTCAACGTTGAGTTGTCTTTCCAACTCTTCTAAGTTAACCGCATCCTCTTGAGCATGTGCCATGGCTCTTTCCACTTCATTCATAGCAGTGGCAGCTTCATTTTCGATAACAGGTCCTCCTAGTGGATCCTGACTCAATGAAGCAGAACTCTGACTGTCCTGAGAACTGTCTCTGGCAATCTCGGCTGCAATCGTTGCTTCCTGCTCAATTTCCGCATTCAACATTTCTACATATTTGGGAAAAGCAGGACATTCTATGGTCTCCTTGGCGGCATTGAAAGAGTCTTCGTAACAGAGGAAATCTCCAAGCAGTTCCTCTTCTGCACGCCAAGGCTTGAAAAGTTGCAAAAGTGCTAAATAGAAAAACTCCTTTTTTTCAGGAGATTCGCCACTCAATTTTCGATGGTTTACCAAGTGGCATTTTCTTTGCTTGACCAGACATCCCTCACTTCCTATTACAGCAGACACTCCTTTCTCAGTATCTTCTTTGATGTTCCTCTTGAATATGTAATTTTGCAGAACCTCATACAGACAAACATTCTCGAGGTGACTGCTTCGATTTGGATAATATGTATCCAACATGTTTGTCTTCAAAATGTCGGTACTGTTTGGCTCCTTTTCCGCCAAATACTCAATTTCCCGCACAGGTTTGAGAACTCGATTACGCGTTGCAGCAAGACCAAGACTCGCCCAAACGATACTCCTGGACTTGGCATAGAGACTTGCTGAAGACAACCGGTCAGAACATTCGTACGCTCCGATTTCTCGATGCGACAACATCTTCAGACTGAAACTGTACAACTTCTTGCTGAGGCTCTTTTCATGGGAAATGTCCTCCCACATATCCTTCAATTCTGTCTTCTCTTTTTTGGTGATGTAAGACGTCACATACCGAGCCACAGCCATACAGTTATCAGCCACAAACTGTATATCCATGTTAGCATTCCACATGGACAAAATCACCGGGTTGTAGTCGTTGATGTACTTGGACTCTTCGTTCCTCTTCAAATTGTAAGTGTTTTTAGGTGATTTCTTCATGACATTGTGTCGCAGCGAAGACATCAAACTGTTTACTCTTCCTTTAGAAATCACCGGTCGTGGAAAGCCGAAACGACATTTAGTGTAGAACTTGTCTTTGTTTCGGAATTTACGACGGCAGTACTTTCCACATCGATGGCTTTGGAAACGCAGAACTTTTTCTCTTAGGCTTTTCTTCTCCTTTGCGTTTGGAACAGCACACGTAGAATACTGTTGGATGAAACTCATCACTGAGTCTTTTGGATCCGTTCCAAATTTAGGTGCATCCTTGATCCACAGCAACATATGTATATGAGGAGCACCTCTTGCTTGGTACTCCTTTCTCCAGAAGAAATCCAACACCTCTCCAAGAGGTGGATTCTTCTTATTCATGATGAAAGACATCATAGCTTCAAATCTATGATTGAAGTACCTACATACATTGACTGGATCCAAAGAGCACAGTTCTCCGGGTGTCTTGAATTCGATGTTATCTACGTTAGCATTTGCCTCTCGTAGAAATTCAAGTAAGTCTTCCCAGCCATACTCGGCACAGCTCAGAGTGAGGAACCATGTGGGAGTACCTAAGTTCCTCAGCATACATTTTAAATCACCATGACGACGGTACCAGTACTCATTAGTACCACGCTGACACGCCATGAGATTAATCAGGTGAGAATCCAAAATACTATCTTGGACATTGACTTTATCCATAAAGTCACTTGCCGAGATGTTTTGCATGTGTATACCACTTTTCAAGATGTGGTTCACTGCATATGACAGTCCAGACAGATCGCTTTCAAACAGGAGATGAAACAAATAAGGAATGCATTGTCGAAACCTAGCATCTCCTGCATACAATCGCAAAGTCCGGTATTCAGAAGCAGGAATTTGATGAGGTCGCTCATCATATCTTCCTCCCTGACCTGTTGGAAAAAGCTGTGGGAAACACCGAGCTTCCAAACTTTCCTCCCAAACACTAATGGGACTCCCTTTGGCTTGTTTCATTTGAAACAACTCAATAGCATTCCCCATGACTTCCTTGGAATGCAAAGGATGAACACTAAAATGTTCATATATTTCTTCACTAGTAGAGGGTTCTACTTTCTCAATTTGACCAGCACACAAATCGCTATCCTCTTCCTCACTTACTTCCTCTTCTGCAACATATACATTCTTATAGTATTTATTATTTTTTTTCAAATACAATGTTGCCTTTTTGACTTTCCTAACATCTACTAAATCTTGCCATATTTTCTTATTCTTTGTCGGAACCCCATTAACTAAGATAACCAGAGGTTCCTCTTCCACTTTTTCTACTCCAATTGTGTTAATGTTTTTCTTCAAATCTAGAGGCAAATAAACAACTCTTCCCTTTAATCCTCTCTGTAAATCTGATGGAGGCAATTTCCCTGTCTTTGGCTCCATTCTTACAATAGCCTGAAAGGGATGGATACTTTGAATCAAAATAGATTCATAAGTATTTAAATCCTTCAATTCAGAAGGAATCTCAACCAATTCCAGATTATTATGAACTGCTCTAGCAGGCATCTGGTTTTGATTTAATTTGCAACAACAATAAGTACACACACGTTGATCCAATCCCAAATCAAAACAATTTTCTACCATCAAGTATGTTGCAAAATCCTTCCATTCACTATTATTTTCCCTTTCACTTTTTGCATATAAATCCACTAACTTAGTCTGATTCTTATAATAAGTGAGTCGACAACACACACAAGTGAAATTAGGCCTCTCACTTGATTTCACCTCAAACGTCGCAATTTCCCTCTGGAAATTATCTGTACTGGAAACCTGTACACTATCTTCCACATGACCCTCTTCTTCTTGCTCAATTTCAACATTCTCCTCTTTACTTCCAAAGTAACAAAACTCAATTTCTTCACATATATTCTTCACATCTATTTCAGAACCATGCAAAAGAGCAGCGCATAATTGTTTCAGCATAATTGCTGGACTCTTAGCATAATACAACATTCTAACTAATTTCCTCACTTTGTTATGATGCACTGCTAGCATCCTGAAATGATGAAAAACACTCTGGCATACTCTCCTGGAAAGACAAGCCAGTGAATGACCATGCAAACCTGTCACTTCTCTTACTCTGCAAGGATCTAATTCTTGCAACAACATCATTTTCTGCTTCAAACTTTTTTTATTAAATGACCGTACAAAATCACAAAGCAAATTGATGGAATCCTGTCGCACACTGCAAATACTACTACACTTCCAGGTGTACACAGGACCCTTACCACGTCTTCCTAAAACCTCATTACCTAACACCTCTTCTGCCTCTGTTGTCACAAGTTTTTCTTTTTCAACTGGACAACCATCTTTCACTTCATAAGCACGACCACTGGTGTCAACTGCATGCACCAAATCATTATCCTGGAAATAACTCTCCTCATTAAAAAATGCCTCACAGCTTGAACTATGCATCCATTCTCCAGAAAAAACTTCACAAAAATTACTACGATTAACTATTCTCTTCCATCTACTATTTCTTTTGAAATCAAAAATTGCCTTGTTTAGCTTCCTAATTCTATTGATTATCAAAATAAATAACTTACGTTTAATTTCAAATGCCTGATCAATAACTTTCTCAATTTTTTTTTTCTCTTATAAAAAACTAGTTTCTGTTGACCTTTCTTAATATTTTTTAACAAATTGCCAATTATCCTGTTCCGGAACATTCGTTTACGAATCTCCCTAAACTGTTGTTTCCTTCTACTATCATGCACAGATTTATCTCTTGCTCTAGCAGTAACATTTTTCATTGTCCTTTCCTTTCCATTTGATTTCCTTCTCGTTTTATGGACTGAAACATTTTCTGTAGTAATATTTTTTTTACTACAAATATTTCTTATGAAATATTTAGAGCTCTTACCCGGTGCTTTCTTCGTGGCTTGAGAAATCTTTTTGTTAGAGGACTGCTGCGTTTTTTTTTTCACCTGCTGTCTTTGACGTTTTGCAGCCTTTATCTGTCTTTCTATTGTAGGCATGGTGAAATCTTGAAATGATCTGCAGTTGAATCTGTGGAAAAATATAATAAAAAATGTTATTAACCATTATTACCAAACAGTAAATCAGTAACAGTGATCAAAAACTTAACACACTACTTGACATTTTAATTAGAAGATTTTTTAGTCGTTGGCAAATTTACAATACAGAAATACCAGAAAAGAAATGACATTTATATTTATGTTACCTATGCTATTTTATATGTGAATCTGATCTAATTTTATGAGCATATTTTAATATTTTATTGAAGACACTACACATAACCTGTTTTTGAAGGTGTCTTTATTTTTAAATTAAACAGTTTACCTTTTTACTTTTTATTAATTATAAATTTTAAAAATAAATGTTTATATTTCCAAAGGCTCAAGCAGGTCAGCTTCCCATCCTATATCATATAGTTCGGACAAATCTGCATCCTCATCACGCTCTTCTTCATCCTCAGGATTTAAATCATCCAAAGGATCAACATCCACTGATGTTTCAATTACAAGTTCAATGATGAGGTCAAAATCAACTGATTGCAGATTGTCGCTCATGTTGAGGTTGTCTTTATCTTTAAAGAAAGATAACAACAATGAGATGTTGCAAGGTAAGAGACAAATCTCAGAGATTATAATAGTAAAATTGTTTAACAAGAGTAACATTTTGCAGCTATTATTTAGCCATGTCCAGCGATGCTGAGCAGGTGAAGCCTATGTCTAATTTTTCACTGAACAGGACTCATCTCTTCTTAACCTTGGATAAGCCTCACCGACTCTGTGTCCCCTGCACATACTTAAATGTAAAGGGGCAGATTTATGTTAAATAGCACATCCCCAAGCATGCACCAGTTAACGTGCACCACTGCTCTGCCACCCATGGTGTGCCGCATTTACAATCAGATAGGAGAAAGCTGCGTCAAAACCCTGCGCCTGCTTGAAGCTGGCATAGGTCTTGACGCAGCATTGTGGAGATGGGGCACCCCTGAGCCTTGCTGGAGCTGCATCGCACTTGCGATACAACTCCAGCAATGCGCCACCTTTACGGCACAGATGCGTCACACATCTGTGCCGTTTTTGCCCCATGCTGCGCCGCATTGTAAATGCAGCACACCATGGGTGGCGGAACAGCGGCGCAGGATGACTGGCACATCCCTGGTGATGCGCCAGTCATCATAAATCTATCCCTAAGCTTCTTATCTTGTTAGAGATGAACTGCCATATGTATCATCAAACTATTTTGCATTTCCTAAATAGCGAATTTTAAGGAATAAATAGCGATTCTTTACCATTCCTAATTTGCGATGAGCAAATTGCTAATTGCAAGTTACCCATTCATTTCCATGGGCTAGGAGGCTCATAGGAATGAAGGTTTCATTTGCGATTAGCAATTTGCTCATCACAAATTAGGAATTTTTCCAAGGGTGCAGGGGTGTCTCAAGAACACCCTGCTGCACCCCTGAAAAAAAAATTTGGGGGCATATGGCACACATACATGCCCTAAGGGCATGTGTTGGCGTCATATGGAACCTTTTGTTTTTTTGAAAAAAAGCTTTTTGAAAAGAATTCACAAATTACCACCAATTTACCACAATAGTTTCCAAATCCTTAATGTCATTTTTTACATAGTTTTTGTTTGATACATTGCATTTAAGTAGTCACAAAATTTGCAAATCCTTCAGTGCAATTGCAAAATAAGGAATAGCAAATTTTGCTACTCCTTATTTTGCATCAAACTTGTTTGATACATACCATTTGTCTAATTAACATTCGCAAAGGCCAAAATTCGTAGAATTTTGATCTTTGCGAATGCTAATTAGCTTGATACATATGGCCCCAAGTGAGGCCTGTCTTGCGACATGGTGCATCTTTTGCATCACTGCTGCATCGGTTTCATGTGGTACGTTTTTTTTACACCATGACATATCTGCCTAAATGCATCAATTTGTAATGTTGTCGCCTCATAGCAAATCTTTTTCACCGCCGCTGCATCAAAAAAGTGACGCACAATAACAGAAAAGAAGCATACACCTATCATAAATCTGTCCCTAGCATTTTAAATGATTAATCCAGGATGACAATAAGGTGTGGCCTATCCAAAGGTTTGTTTAAGGTGAGGCCTACTCAGGATTGCAGATTAAAGTTACGCTTGATGAAGAATACAGAGGAGATAATACATGTAAAGCTCTACCAATGAAGTAAGTGATGTCTACTTCATTGCGCCAGTCAGCATAAATGAATCCATAAGCTTCTTATCTTGTTAGACATCAACCGACATATGTATCATATAACTATTTTGCATTTCCAAAAAAGCGAATTTTAAGGAATAAATAGCGATTCTTTACCATTCCAAATTTGCGATGAGAAAATTGCTAATTGCAAATTACCCATTCATTTCCATGGGCTAGGAGGCTCATATAAATGAAGGTGCAATTTGCGATTAACAATTTGCTCATCACAAATTAGGAATTTTTTCCAAAGGTGCAGGGGTGTCTCAAGAACACCCTGCTGCACCCCTAAAAAAGAAATTTGGGGGCATATGGCGCACATAATTTTTAACAACATTCCTTTACCTCAAAAACGATTTTCAAATCATAACTTCAAAACACTACACATGGGAAAATTACTTAAAATGTCCTTAAGACACATAAAAGCGTTTTTTGATTGGCTTTCCTGCATGGTAGGGTCACTTTTACCATGGCTATGTAACACAAACATTCAAAAACAAAATTTTCCATGCACATGTGGGAGCATATTTACAAGCAATTTGCGCCACAGAGAAAGGTCTTACACTAAAATGAGAAAAATAACATCAGGGACAGTCAATTGCCTTATAAAGAAGCATACACCATTATGTCCTTGTCATGAATTTAAAAACAATTCCTTTTCCCCAAAAACGATTTTCAAATCATAATTTCAAAACACTGCACATGGGAAAATGACTTAAAATGTCATTAAAACACATGAAAGCGTTTTTTGATTGCCTTTCCAGCATGGTTGGGTCACTTTTAACATGGCTATGTAACACAAACATTCAAAATCAAAATTTTCCATGCACATGTGGGAGCATATTTACAAGCAATTTGCGCCACAGAGAAAGGTCTTACACTAAAATGAGAAAAATAACATCAGGGACAGTCAATTGCCTTATAAAGAAGCATACACCATTATGTCCTTGTCATGAATTTAAAAACAATTCCTTTTCCCCAAAAACGATTTTCAAATCATAATTTCAAAACACTGCACATGGGAAAATGACTTAAAATGTCATTAAAACACATGAACGCATTTTTTGATTGCCTTTCCAGCATGGTTGGGTCACTTTTAACATGGCTATGTAACACAAACATTCAAAATCTAAATTTTCCATGCACATGTGGGATCATATTTACAAGCAATTTGCGCCACATAATTCATAATTTTCTCCTTAAAGCACACTATTCTCTATCTAAATTAAAGAAATATTTTCTCACCTTAGCAAATACTTTGAGTTTGAAAACAGTCTCAGAAACACACCAATTTGTCTTCAGCAGAGCAAAAGGTATGCACTCCAGAGTCTGCAGCTATCAAAAGCACAGAAATGCTGTAATTCTTCACACATATTTCTCATGTCACCCAATCAAAACTCTTCCCTCACTTTTTTTCAAATGAAAACCCTTCCCCCCTCTGCCCTTTCTGCCTATTTTGCATAGCAACCACCTCTTGGAAGACTTCTGGTGTTTGCAAGTTCACACAACTTTGTTGCAATTGAACTCTGAACTCTCAGTGCACCTGCATATCCAGTGCATTCTTTCATTTAATGATTTTTTATTGACCATTCAAAATACATCTTTCAAAGAACACATCCGTGCACCCTAACTTTCTGTTTTCATCAATCAAAATCCACCAATCACTGTTACTGCTTCATGAACACAGAAACTCCACAGTTTTTTTTTCATTTTACACTCTCATTTTTTCAACTGCCATTTCATTGCCACACTTCATCTGACTGCAGGAGAACCTTCTCTCACCATGTTTTCTGTCTGGATTGTTGGACATAGTTATATTCACTGGGCTCAAAGGTACGTTGAAAGCAGGAATTTACCTAACCTCAATTTACAAGATGTGGAAATTAAGTGGTTTGGCCACAGAGGATTAAAATGTCACCAATTGATACCATTGGTGAAAACCTTTATGCATTTGCCAAAACCTGACCTGTTAATTGTGCACTGTGGAGGTAATGACTTGGGCACTTTGACTGGTGTAGGTCTGGAAATGCTTTTAAAGGACACCTTTGAGCAATTGATGGCACTTTTTCCTCAGACTGCCTTGGTATATTCAAATATATGCCAAAGACAGAAATGGAGGTGGTCAAACCAATTTTGTCCACAAATTGAGAAGTCGAGGAAGCATGTAAACAAATCTGTTTCAGCTTACATGAGAGACCATGGAATGGGCTCCCTGTACAACAATAACTTGCGTTACTACATGCAAGATATCTACAGAGGAGATGGAGTTCACTTCTCAGATGAGGGCAACAGAATTTTCACTCTGAATTTAAGAATGTGCATTGGTACCTACTTATAAGTACCTAAATGTACCATAAACCCAAAAGCTCTTCTCAGAGCTACCCTACATCTGATCACTCACAATTATTATTTAACTCTAACATTTTTCACTAATTTTCAACAAAGTACGCTACCGGGGCCGCTACCCGGTACGCGAACCGGGAGCTAACCTCGCGAATTTTTTTTTAAAAATGTTTTTTTTTCGCACATATAAGCCTCCTCAGCCACCCTCAGAAAACCTAGGGGGTCAAGATAACTCTACCGTGCCCCCTTCTACCCATTCTGAACATTATTTGCCCTCCATCTTGTATCTTAATTCGACCGAAACACAAACTGGTGGACTCCCGGAACGCTTAAGGTCCGCGAACCGGGGCGCTCAACGGTTCGCGTACCGGGTCGCTCCCTGGGAAGCGCACCATCAAAAAAGGTGGGAAAGTAGTTCACAGAAAAGCCACTGAAGACAATTTCACCAAATATAGATTAGCTCATACTACATACCAATCCCTACCATTTTCACAAATTTGATTGGAATTCCATTTAGCCATTTAGCCTGTAGACCTCTCTAAATACCCTGAGGTAAATTACTTCACAAAACACATCTGAAGTGTTGGAATTGACAACCAATGAAAATGTTACTTTCATTTTCTACTTTTTTTACCTGACATTTGATTGGCTATGTACCTGAATATAAATAAAGGAAGAGAGAGAAACACAGCCATTTTGACTACTACTTCCTGAACTACATTGCAAGATCATTTTCACTCACAACTTAAACTTCTTTTTAGAAGGTGAGATATTATTTTATAAATTTGAAAACATTTTCAGATAGTTATATACTATCCCTCTGTAAGAGTTAGACATTGAGAAAGGCTTCTTTATTATAATTATGGATTGATTTAGGTTTCTGTGGTATAATTATGAATTTACTTAGGCTTCTTCACAGGCACTTTTTAATAGTACTACTTCACGCCTGAAACCATACAGTGCCCATAGATTACTTCTCTGTTATAAACTCACAAGTACCTGTCTGAACTTAAACCCAACAGTGCCCTATCTCTACTGATATATTTATTTTTTATGCAAATTACAGCAATAAAATGGAAGGTGAGCAGAATGTTTCCTTCGAAATTGTTCTGGAGAACAACACAGAAAAAGATATTGAGGACAATGATGACTCAGATTTCATGGATGAATCACGGGACCATGAATTAGTTCAATGTGTAGAATCTGTGGATCATTTACTTCATTATGATGACGGTCAAATGTGGGAACTTATGTTCACTCAACAAGAGGACATATCGGACAGTCAAATGCTAGACGTTCTATTAAATTTTGAAAAACAATCCGAAAAATAAAATTGTATGTAATATTAAAAAATTGTTTGAGTCTTTAATCATTTTTATATGTAATTAATAAACTAGTTAAATGTTAGAAATGTTATTAAATTTTCAACCACAATCACAATAATAAATAATTGCTTAAAAAAGTTAAAAAAATAAAAAATAATCAACAAAACCAACAATCAATTAACATACTGCATTTGAAAAGTCTCTCATTCATTTTTCATTGCAGTACGCTGCCCAGAACGCTTCCCGGTTCGCGGACCGGGCGCTACCCACGAAAAAAAACAAAAAAAAAATTATTTTTTTTGCCCCGCGGGGCCCTTTTAAAGCCTCCACATTAAACCTAGGGGGTCACGGAGGATCTACTATGCCCCCTTATGGTTATTTCCCCCTTTGTTTTGGCCTCCTCTTGTCTCTCAATCCTACCGAGAGACAAGATGGCGGCCGCTCCGGACTGTTTAGAATGTTGACAGACACCGGAAAGCCAATCAGCTTCGCTACGCGAAGTTCTGGTACGCTCCCCGGTCCGCGAACCGGGGAGCTGCCCGGTCCGCTGTTACAGATATATATCTTTTTTTAAACGGTAATTTCTCAAAATCCACTGGAGCACATATATTGAGACCTACAAAAGGCACATCGGGCTACCAGTCCCTACAATTTTGCCAAGTTTCGTGCAAATCCATTCAGCCGTTCGGGCTAAAAATTAGGCTAACCGCCCTATGGAAAAATAAATGTTAAAAACACATTTTGGGACCCCCCTTTTTTCTCGGCCCCCCCTTGACAAACCCCCCCCCAAATTTTATGGGGCTGCTCAGAAACAAAATGTTCCATTTTCCAGAAAATTTCAGCCAATTCCGTCCACAAACGCCAAAGTTATTAGACATAGAATTTTCAAAAAGCGTTAGCGCACCCGGAAGTGTCCCGGGGCGCGGACCGAGGCGCGAAGCGCAGCGAACCGGAAGCTAACCGGGGAGCGTTCCGCAGCGCGTAACATGAGCGTTAGAGGTCATGTGACTTGTTAATAAAACTTTTCATTGGTTCATTTCACTTTTAGTTTCATAATTATGGAAGGCTAGGTCAGGTGACCTAAAAATAACACTTTTCATTGGTTGAGAAGTATTGTTTTTTCCAAATGATGAAAACCACTCCTTCTTTCCTCACTCTGACTTTCATTATTGTGAGAGGAAGACCTATTTTGCTTCTTGGAAGACCTATTTTGCTTGTGTGAAAATGGCTTCATTGATTGCTGCAGCTGGTGCACCCCCACCACCACCTCCACCTCCTCATGGGAAGAGAGGACCACCTCCCCAGGTGGTTACCAACACTGAGGAGGAAGATGAAGAAATGGATGAGGAGGGAGAACAACCACAATTCCTGGAAGAGTTGCCCCGGGTTTCAAGAAAGAAAGCCAGTTTCATCTGGCAGTTTTTTTCCATCCCTCCTGGCCAAAAAAAGGTCAATGCCAGGTACGCAACATGCCTCATATGCAAGGAACAATTGTCCAGAGGGACGGACAAAAAATACAGTTATGGTAATCACACCATGCATAGGCACATGACGAGGAAACATCCCCTAAATTACAGCCGGGCGGAATTAAGGGATATGATGGACAATCCTAGACCAACTCCTGTGGCGAGACCAACAACATCGGTTTCTTTAACACCAGAGGAGGCACGGGAAACTGTGCCAAATATCCAACCACATTTTGGGCATATGATACATTTATGTATGCACTGTCGTGCATTATTAGCTTGTGGCAACATGAGCATCAATGCACTCAACCTTGCATATGAACACCATGATTGCCCTAACCGCCCCCAGTAATTTTTTTTTGCTCCTGTTGAGCCCTTTTCAACGCCTGTTTTTTGTTGTTTCCCCCCCCCCAAAAAAACCAAAAAAAATATAAAATCGTTCAAAAAATACAAAAAAAACAAAAAATGTTCAAAAAATACAAAAAAAATATAAAACAAAAATATTAAAAAAAAAGTTCTTTTCAGAACTACCTTCCCTTTCAAAAAAAATTGATACAATGTTTAGCACTCTGGCAAGCTCTATTTCTTTTGGTTCGCTCCCGGGTTAGCTTCCCGGTACGCGGACCGGAAGCTAACCCCAAAATTTTTTTTTTTTTAAAAAAAGTGTAAGTATAAGGAAAGTAAACAGAGAGTGATGTTAAAAGAAACACAGCTATAGGGAGTAAAGAAGAGATACTGTTTAATAGATCTATTTACCGAAGAAAAGACAGAAGAGGGTATAATTGTGAAAAACAAAATAGATAACGAAGTGAAAGAAAAACAAGCATTGGCATAGCCAATAGGTCTCGCCTTTGGGACCTTCTAAGTATTTAGTTATGCAGCATAATATCCTTGGTGCAGCAACATCAACTGTTGCATGGCTAAACACGTATAAGGTCCCAAAGGCGAGACCTATTGTCTATGCCAATGCTTGTTTCTTAAGTAGAATTGCAATACGTCTGACTCTTCCATGTGAAAAGATCTTATCTTGTGCTCTAAAGATTGCTAAAGTCTCGACAGAGAACAGGCTAGGCTGTAAGTAGGGTAAATTGCGCGTGGTGATCTGTTTGAGGGAGCGTCTGCTTTGCCTGGTGTCTTTGGAGAGCAATTTTGATTGTTATACTGGACAATATAGCCCTAATGTAAATAACATAGGGGCATATTATCAACATAGGCAATAAAAGTTTTGCAGCTTTTATCGGCAGAAATGTGTCGCTAAAGCTGCTTTTGCGGCAGAAAACTGCCGCTAAAGCCGCTTTTGCACCAGTTTTCTGCCAATAAAAAGAGCAATAATTTTATTGGCTGTATTCATAATATGCCACTTAGTGTGCTTCAACTACACAGAGAAAGCATTATGAACAAATAGTGATACAGTGATCAGTCAAAGACACTAAGAGTAATAGAGACGGAGTGAGTGAACAAGAGTGAGGAACTATGAGAAGAGAGGGACTGAGAAAAAGAGTGGAAGGAGTTGAGTAAGTAGGTAATAGAGAAAGGAATGAGGGAAGTAGCAAAGGCAGGAAACTGAGGATTAAAGAAATGAAGCTGTGGAACTAATAGTAGTTCAATGTGATAGAAATGTAACGAAAAGAGTACAAAATATTTACCTTATAATTGTCTTTAAATTACTCACTTTTTGTTTTTATACTTTCAATCTGTGAAAGAGAGAACAAACATTTGAAAAATATAAAAACATGTATTAAAAAATTACAAAAGACAAGGGCAAAGATTGAAGGACAAACAGTTTTTCAACAACTTTGACACTTACAGAAGCTACACAGTCCTAAAGATATACATTTTAAACTAACACTATCTTGATGCAGATGAAGTGAGGCCTATCTTAAAACATGGTGCATATTTTGCATTGCTGTTGTTTCAGAAAAGTGTTGCAAGACACTAAAATTTTAAATAATTGCTTCAGGATGCCAATAAGATGTCTACTATCCAGAGTTTTGTTTCAGGTGAGGCCTACTCAGGGTTGCAGATGAAATTTCGAGTTGTTGAAGAGAATAGAGGACATAATACATGTGAAGGTCTTCCAATGAAGTGAGTCATGTCCACTGCAATCTTCAACAAAGTCCAAACCTCCTATGTTTCCCTGGACAGACCTAAACTTGATCTGCACAATGTGATTCGTAATGATAGGAAACACAGGTGATGTAATTGAAATACATGCAATTTATTTTGCTCATTTCACAATCACATCACTTGTGTTTCCTTTGCTTAGGTATCTCATTGTGCAGATGTAGTCTAGCATATGAAAGAATACGCAGAAGTGCAGCACTGCATGCAACAACTTTGACACTTACAGAAGCCTCACCTTCTCCATGCCTCCTACACAGTTCTACATATACATCATAAATGCAAACAGTACAGAATTAATTATACATGTTAAATGGTTTATTTTTGCTGTTCTCAGAATGTATCAAAATTCACTAAAAACAGTGACTTGAAGGTATTCATCATGTAACAGCGGGGAAAAAAAACACAATCAAAATGATTGTGTTTAAAAAACCCATACAACATCAGAAATCAAAATTCAGAACTCCTTAAAGTTAACTTACTTTCCATGACGTCCAAGGATGTCCTATGAACAGCTTACACTCTGTTGTGCTGTTATTACTTTCAGCCCGCCACTTTCTGAAAGAAAATCTCCATCGTTTTTAAAAACATGTTACATACAATAAATGACTTCTTGCTCTCTACCACAAGATTCCACAAGGCCAAATCTTGTCAGAGCCATGTATAACTCTTGGATTTCTTGTTAGCCAATCCCGTCTTTTCGCATTTCCGCAACTTTCAGAATTAAAATGTTGAAGATCATTTTCACAATCCTGGAATAGTAATATCTTCCCCTTCTTGCTCAGTCATGTTCTACATTTCCTATGACACTGATACTGCTTACTATGAAACAGACTTACACTAACTCTATGACTACTACAATTATTTAATTCTCTACATCACTTTTAATCACAAAGCAATGTAAAACAGTAGACAGCATTGCAGACTTACATTCCCTCTACTCCATGTTTTGATTGGCTGCTTCAATTAGCTTATAAAAAGAAACAGTTTTTCTGAACTCATTCAAAGTGCACTTATTTCTCCATGATGTCCAGTCTTATGGTTAGAAGTTATGTCTCTGAACTACACTTATCCTCAAGGCCAAATTGTGTAGGAGCCATTAGAACTTCTTGAAATTCCACAGAGCACATCCCGAGATTATTTCCCTAAAATTTTGGTTTTAAAAACACCAGGTAAGAGTTTTTAAGGTCATACGGCAATTTTTTTTTGAAAATTAAGACAGAATCATTGCAGAATGACCAGCCATTTCTAGACTTTAAATAAGCTGTGTAATGTCCTGATGTTATTGAAGGGCCGTCATGATATATAATTGCTGCAGTTACAAAAGTCCTTCCTGATATTGACAACTGCGAAGCTACAAAATTTTTAATTAAAGTTGTCAATTTTGTTCCATCAGGCCTACATCGTTGGAACATTAAAATGATGTACTGGCCATATGTTCGTATAAATAATGTGGACGTCATTTCAGATTTACATTGGCTACACTCCATGTTGTGATCAGCTGCTTTTACTAGCTTATTAAAGGAGACTGATTTACTGTCTGGCAAAGTTAAATATATAAATCTTTCTGAGTCTACACTAGTAGTACTTGATACCATACAGTTCTCGCAGTCATGCTGCCATTGATAAGAAAGCCCAAACAGCTGATCTACATCTACACCTTCAGCATGTAATACATCAAGCATATACATTAAAAACTCCTGACAATCTTGCTGAATATTTTGAGAGAATTGTGTTTGGCCTGAACATCTGTCTAACAGATTTCGAATTTCAGACACACTTTCTATGTTTCTTCTATCAGTGGTACATTTCTCTAACACAGAAAACAAAACATTAATCACTACATTAGCATAGCAGTTGACACCAGAACTGTTTTCAAACTGAAAACCAACAACATCTTCAACAGAATCCTTTTTGTTTCTGCTTGTAATTTTAGGTTCATTGACTTTTTGTCTTTTTGCTACAACCTCCCCAGTATTGTTCTCATTTCTTCGTTTCCGGCCTACCACACGTTTCTCAAACAAAGGATACTGAGGCAAATGTGGCACATACTCTCTTCTTAACCTATTGTATTCCTTAACACAATCTAGATCCGCACAAATGTTTGTGACATCACACTCAATCAAGTACAATCCCGATAAAGTTCTAACTCGTGACAATGCCACATATGCCATACCCTCCTTGAACACAGAACTGCCAATATTCACCAATGCACTGTCTACACTTAAACCTTGCGATTTATGGATTGTCACTGCATATGCCAAGCAAACAGGAAACTGCTTACGGCGAACATATAAGTCTTTTACAAGCAAAAATCTAGCAGAACAACGAGCAATTAGCTGTACTTCCTCAATGCCATCAAATTTAATTTTTAAAAATTCAATTCCATCTCTATTTCTGTATTTTACAAAATCAACAACATTACCCATTGATCCATTTACCAGACCTCTTTCAACATGTAAATTCCTTCTTAAAATTATACGGCAGTTCAAGCACACATTCAGAGTCTTTTCAAAACCTGCAGTTTTAGATATACTCTTCTCTAATGAATCCAATTTTGTTTTCAGATTCTCAGACAAAATAATTGTTGATCCCATATGCTCTACTCTATCAATAGCTTCCAGTTTCACAATCTCTTGCTTTTCTAAATGCAACATTTTGTTGTTAAATTTGGCACATTCTGCAAGAGTTGGCATCAAACATATTCCAGATTTCTTCTCAGTAATTTTCTGAAAAATATTCTCAGGCACAACATCTTGTTCTGGATATAAATTTGACAGTAATCGTGCATGTAAAGCTTCTTTCCCATGCTCGGTCACTTTTCCAATTCTAACATCTTGTAGAATAGTCTTGTAAACTTCATCCTTCGCCTGACGCATATTTTCATGCAGTTCAGCATAATTGAAGTTTAACCATATATTGACGTTGCCAATGCTGCCTAGGCACTTCCTGGTATCTTCATGCGTGAGCATTTTGAACACAGGTTGCCCTTTCACTGGTGTCAGCTGCAGAAGATCTCCGAAAACAATGATGTGTTTGCCACCAAATAACACATCATACTCTGTTTTGAGAACTTCTTGCATTCTCAAATGCACAAAGGCAAGCATGACATTGGAAACCATGCTTACTTCGTCAATGATAAGAAGTTTCATTTTCCTCAAGATTCTTGAAACTTCAAAATAAGCATCTCCAGATAGCTTGTGATATTGTAATTTGTTGTCATGCTCCACTGGCAGCATCAGTAAACGATGTAAAGTAATCCCTTTAATATTATGTGCTGCCAGTCCAGTTGGAGCAGTGACAACACAAGACAGCGATGACTCTATCCTTTCCTGCAAATAGCATGAAATTGCTTTAATGAGGAAACTTTTTCCAGTTCCCGCTTCTCCACTCACGTACAGTCGGACAGGCTTCAACGACGTACATGAGCACTCTTTCTTATCATGACTTAATCCATGATCAATTTGCATGGTAACTTCGTCATATATTTTCCTCTGCTCAACGTTGAGTTGTCTTTCCAACTCTTCTAAGTTAACCGCATCCTCTTGAGCATGTGCCATGGCTCTTTCCACTTCATTCATAGCAGTGGCAGCTTCATTTTCGATAACAGGTCCTCCTAGTGGATCCTGACTCAATGAAGCAGAACTCTGACTGTCCTGAGAACTGTCTCTGGCAATCTCGGCTGCAATCGTTGCTTCCTGCTCAATTTCCGCATTCAACATTTCTACATATTTGGGAAAAGCAGGACATTCTATGGTCTCCTTGGCGGCATTGAAAGAGTCTTCGTAACAGAGGAAATCTCCAAGCAGTTCCTCTTCTGCACGCCAAGGCTTGAAAAGTTGCAAAAGTGCTAAATAGAAAAACTCCTTTTTTTCAGGAGATTCGCCACTCAATTTTCGATGGTTTACCAAGTGGCATTTTCTTTGCTTGACCAGACATCCCTCACTTCCTATTACAGCATACACTCCTTTCTCAGTATCTTCTTTGATGTTCCTCTTGAATATGTAATTTTGCAGAACCTCATACAGACAAACATTCTCGAGGTGACTGCTTCGATTTGGATAATATGTATCCAACATGTTTGTCTTCAAAATGTCGGTACTGTTTGGCTCCTTTTCCGCCAAATACTCAATTTCCCGCACAGGTTTGAGAACTCGATTACGCGTTGCAGCAAGACCAAGACTCGCCCAAACGATACTCCTGGACTTGGCATAGAGACTTGCTGAAGACAACCGGTCAGAACATTCGTACGCTCCGATTTCTCGATGCGACATTTTTTTTAAAAATGTTTTTTTTTCGCACATATAAGCCTCCTCAGCCACCCTCAGAAAACCTAGCGGGTCAAGATAACTCTACCGTGCCCCCTTCTACCCATTCTGAACATTATTTGCCCTCCATCTTGTATCTTAATTCGACCGAAACACAAACTGGTGGACTCCCGGAACGCTTAAGGTCCGCGAACCGGGGCGCTCAACGGTTCGCGTACCGGGTCGCTCCCTGGGAAGCGCACCATCAAAAAAGGTGGGAAAGTAGTTCACAGAAAAGCCACTGGAGACAATTTCACCAAATATAGATTAGCTCATACTACATACCAATCCCTACCATTTTCACAAATTTGATTGGAATTCCATTTAGCCATTTAGCCTGTAGACCTCTCTAAATACCCTGAGGTAAATTACTTCACAAAACACATCTGAAGTGTTGGAATTGACAACCAATGAAAATGTTACTTTCATTTTCTACTTTTTTTACCTGACATTTGATTGGCTATGTACCTGAATATAAATAAAGGAAGAGAGAGAAACACAGCCATTTTGACTACTACTTCCTGAACTACATTGCAAGATCATTTTCACTCACAACTTAAACTTCTTTTTAGAAGGTGAGATATTATTTTATAAATTTGAAAACATTTTCAGATAGTTATATACTATCCCTCTGTAAGAGTTAGACATTGAGAAAGGCTTCTTTATTATAATTATGGATTGATTTAGGTTTCTGTGGTATAATTATGAATTTACTTAGGCTTCTTCACAGGCACTTTTTAATAGTACTACTTCACGCCTGAAACCATACAGTGCCCATAGATTACTTCTCTGTTATAAACTCACAAGTACCTGTCTGAACTTAAACCCAACAGTGCCCTATCTCTACTGATATATTTATTTTTTATGCAAATTACAGCAATAAAATGGAAGGTGAGCAGAATGTTTCCTTCGAAATTGTTCTGGAGAACAACACAGAAAAAGATATTGAGGACAATGATGACTCAGATTTCATGGATGAATCACGGGACCATGAATTAGTTCAATGTGTAGAATCTGTGGATCATTTACTTCATTATGATGACGGTCAAATGTGGGAACTTATGTTCACTCAACAAGAGGACATATCGGACAGTCAAATGCTAGACGTTCTATTAAATTTTGAAAAACAATCCGAAAAATAAAATTGTATGTAATATTAAAAAATTGTTTGAGTCTTTAATCATTTTTATATGTAATTAATAAACTAGTTAAATGTTAGAAATGTTATTAAATTTTCAACCACAATCACAATAATAAATAATTGCTTAAAAAAGTTAAAAAAATAAAAAATAATCAACAAAACCAACAATCAATTAACATACTGCATTTGAAAAGTCTCTCATTCATTTTTCATTGCAGTACGCTGCCCAGAACGCTTCCCGGTTCGCGGACCGGGCGCTACCCACGAAAAAAAACAAAAAAACAATTATTTTTTTTGCCCCGCGGGGCCCTTTTAAAGCCTCCACATTAAACCTAGGGGGTCACGGAGGATCTACTATGCCCCCTTATGGTTATTTCCCCCTTTGTTTTGGCCTCCTCTTGTCTCTTAATCCTACCGAGAGACAAGATGGCGGCCGCTCCGGACTGTTTAGAATGTTGACAGACACCGGAAAGCCAATCAGCTTCGCTACGCGAAGTTCTGGTACGCTCCCCGGTCCGCGAACCGGGGAGCTGCCCGGTCCGCTGTTACAGATATATATCTTTTTTTAAACGGTAATTTCTCAAAATCCACTGGAGCACATATATTGAGACCTACAAAAGGCACATCGGGCTACCAGTCCCTACAATTTTGCCAAGTTTCGTGCAAATCCATTCAGCCGTTCGGGCTAAAAATTAGGCTAACCGCCCTATGGAAAAATCAATGTTAAAAACACATTTTGGGACCCCCCTTTTTTCTCGGCCCCCCCTTGACAAACCCCCCGCCCAAATTTTCAGGGGCTGCTCAGAAACAAAATGTTCCATTTTCCAGAAAATTTCAGCCAATTCCGTCCACAAACGCCAAAGTTATTAGACATAGAATTTTCAAAAAGCGTTAGCGCACCCGGAAGTGTCCCGGGGCGCGGACCGAGGCGCGAAGCGCAGCGAACCGGAAGCTAACCGGGGAGCGTTCCGCAGCGCGTAACATGAGCGTTAGAGGTCATGTGACTTGTTAATAAAACTTTTCATTGGTTCATTTCACTTTTAGTTTCATAATTATGGAAGGCTAGGTCAGGTGACCTAAAAATAACACTTTTCATTGGTTGAGAAGTATTGTTTTTTCTAAATGATGAAAACCACTCCTTCTTTCCTCACTCTGACTTTCATTATTGTGAGAGGAAGACCTATTTTGCTTCTTGGAAGACCTATTTTGCTTGTGTGAAAATGGCTTCATTGATTGCTGCAGCTGGTGCACCCCCACCACCACCTCCACCTCCTCATGGGAAGAGAGGACCACCTCCCCAGGTGGTTACCAACACTGAGGAGGAAGATGAAGAAATGGATGAGGAGGGAGAACAACCACAATTCCTGGAAGAGTTGCCCCGGGTTTCAAGAAAGAAAGCCAGTTTCATCTGGCAGTTTTTTTCCATCCCTCCTGGCCAAAAAAAGGTCAATGCCAGGTACGCAACATGCCTCATATGCAAGGAACAATTGTCCAGAGGGACGGACAAAAAATACAGTTATGGTAATCACACCATGCATAGGCACATGACGAGGAAACATCCCCTAAATTACAGCCGGGCGGAATTAAGGGATATGATGGACAATCCTAGACCAACTCCTGTGGCGAGATCAACAACATCGGTTTCTTTAACACCAGAGGAGGCACGGGAAACTGTGCCAAATATCCAACCAAATTTTGGGCATATGATACATTTATGTATGCACTGTCGTGCATTATTAGCTTGTGGCAACATGAGCATCAATGCACTCAACCTTGCATATGAACACCATGATTGCCCTAACCGCCCCCAGTAATTTTTTTTTGCTCCTGTTGAGCCCTTTTCAACGCCTGTTTTTTGTTGTTTCCCCCCCCCCAAAAAAACCAAAAAAAATATAAAATCGTTCAAAAAATACAAAAAAAATATAAAACAAAAATATAAAAAAAAGTTCTTTTCAGAACTACCTTCCCTTTCAAAAAAAATTGATACAATGTTTAGCACTCTGGCAAGCTCTATTTCTTTTGGTTCGCTCCCGGGTTAGCTTCCCGGTACGCGGACCGGAAGCTAACCAAAAATTTTTTTTTTTTTTTAAAAAAAGTGTAAGTATAAGGAAAGTAAACAGAGAGTGATGTTAAAAGAAAGACAGCTATAGGGAGTAAAGAAGAGATACTGTTTAATAGATCTATTTACCGAAGAAAAGACAGAAGAGGGTATAATTGTGAAAAACAAAATAGATAACGAAGTGAAAGAAAAACAAGCATTGGCATAGCCAATAGGTCTCGCCTTTGGGACCTTCTAAGTATTTAGTTATGCAGCATAATATCCTTGGTGCAGCAATATCAACTGTTGCATGGCTAAACACGTATAAGGTCCCAAAGGCGAGACCTATTGTCTATGCCAATGCTTGTTTCTTAAGTAGAATTGCAATACGTCTGACTCTTCCATGTGAAAAGATCTTATCTTGTGCTCTAAAGATTGCTAAAGTCTCGACAGAGAACAGGCTAGGCTGTAAGTAGGGTAAACTGCGCTTGGTGATCTGTTTGAGGGAGCGTCTGCTTTGCCTGGTGTCTTTGGAGAGCAATTTTGATTGTTATACTGGACAATATAGCCCTAATGTAAATAACATAGGGGCATATTATCAACATAGGCAATAAAAGTTTTGCAGCTTTTATCGGCAGAAATGTGTCGCTAAAGCTGCTTTTGCGGCAGAAAACTGCCGCTAAAGCCGCTTTTGCACCAGTTTTCTGCCAATAAAAAGAGCAATAATTTTATTGGCTGTATTCATAATATGCCACTTAGTGTGCTTCAACTACACAGAGAAAGCATTATGAACAAATAGTGATACAGTGATCAGTCAAAGACACTAAGAGTAATAGAGACGGAGTGAGTGAACAAGAGTGAGGAACTATGAGAAGAGAGGGACTGAGAAAAAGAGTGGAAGGAGTTGAGTAAGTAGGTAATAGAGAAAGGAATGAGGGGAGTAGCAAAGGCAGGAAACTGAGGATTAAAGAAATGAAGCTGTGGAACTAATAGTAGTTCAATGTGATAGAAATGTAACGAAAAGAGTACAAAATATTTACCTTATAATTGTCGTTAAATTACTCACTTTTTGTTTTTATACTTTCAATCTGTGAAAGAGAGAACAAACATTTGAAAAATATAAAAACATGTATTAAAAAATTACAAAAGACAAGGGCAAAGATTGAAGGACAAACAGTTTTTCAACAACTTTGACACTTACAGAAGCTACACAGTCCTAAAGATATACATTCTAAACTAACACTATCTTGATGCAGATGAAGTGAGGCCTATCTTAAAACATGGTGCATATTTTGCATTGCTGTTGTTTCAGAAAAGTGTTGCAAGACACTAAAATTTTAAATAATTGCTTCAGGATGCCAATAAGATGTCTACTATCCAGAGTTTTGTTTCAGGTGAGGCCTACTCAGGGTTGCAGATGAAATTTCGAGTTGTTGAAGAGAATAGAGGACATAATACATGTGAAGGTCTACCAATGAAGTGAGTCATGTCCACTGCAATCTTCAACAAAGTCCAAACCTCCTATGTTTCCCTGGACAGACCTAAACTTGATCTGCACAATGTGATTCGTAATGATAGGAAACACAGGTGATGTAATTGAAATACATGCAATTTATTTTGCTCATTTCACAATCACATCACTTGTGTTTCCTTTGCTTAGGTATCTCATTGTGCAGATGTAGTCTAGCATATGAAAGAATACGCAGAAGTGCAGCACTGCATGCAACAACTTTGACACTTACAGAAGCCTCACCTTCTCCATGCCTCCTACACAGTTCTACATATACATCATAAATGCAAACAGTACAGAATTAATTATACATCTTAAATGGTTTATTTTTGCTGTTCTCAGAATGTATCAAAATTCACTAAAAACAGTGACTTGAAGGTATTCATCATGTAACAGCGGGGAAAAAAAAACACAATCAAAATGATTGTGTTTAAAAAACCCATACAACATCAGAAATCAAAATTCAGAACTCCTTAAAGTTAACTTACTTTCCATGACGTCCAAGGATGTCCTATGAACAGCTTACACTCTGTTGTGCTGTTATTACTTTCAGCCCGCCACTTTCTGAAAGAAAATCTCCATTGTTTTTAAAAACATGTTACATACAATAAATGACTTCTTGCTCTCTACCACAAGATTCCACAAGGCCAAATCTTGTCAGAGCCATGTATAACTCTTGGATTTCTTGTTAGCCAATCCCGTCTTTTCGCATTTCCGCAACTTTCAGAATTAAAATGTTGAAGATCATTTTCACAATCCTGGAATAGTAATATCTTCCCCTTCTTGCTCAGTCATGTTCTACATTTCCTATGACACTGATACTGCTTACTATGAAGCAGACTTACACTAACTCTATGACTACTACAATTATTTAATTCTCTACATCACTTTTAATCACAAAGCAATGTAAAACAGTAGACAGCATTGCAGACTTACATTCCCTCTACTCCATGTTTTGATTGGCTGCTTCAATTAGCTTATAAAAAGAAACAGTTTTTCTGAACTCATTCAAAGTGCACTTATTTCTCCATGATGTCCAGTCTTATGGTTAGAAGTTATGTCTCTGAACTACACTTATCCTCAAGGCCAAATTGTGTAGGAGCCATTAGAACTTCTTGAAATTCCACAGAGCACATCCCGAGATTATTTCCCTAAAATTTTGGTTTTAAAAACACCAGGTAAGAGTTTTTAAGGTCATACGGCAATTTTTTTTTGAAAATTAAAACAGAATCATTGCAGAATGACCAGCCATTTCTAGACTTTAAATAAGCTGTGTAATGTCCTGATGTTATTGAAGGGCCGTCATGATATATAATTGCTGCAGTTACAAAAGTCCTTCCTGATATTGACAACTGCGAAGCTACAAAATTTTTAATTAAAGTTGTCAATTTTGTTCCATCAGGCCTACATCGTTGGAACATTAAAATGACGTACTGGCCATATGTTCGTATAAATAATGTGGACGTCATTTCAGATTTACATTGGCTACACTCCATGTTGTGATCAGCTGCTTTTACTAGCTTATTAAAGGAGACTGATTTACTGTCTGGCAAAGTTAAATATATAAATCTTTCTGAGTCTACACTAGTAGTACTTGATACCATACAGTTCTCGCAGTCATGCTGCCATTGATAAGAAAGCCCAAACAGCTGATCTACATCTACACCTTCAGCATGTAATACATCAAGCATATACATTAAAAACTCCTGACAATCTTGCTGAATATTTTGAGAGAATTGTGTTTGGCCTGAACATCTGTCTAACAGATTTCGAATTTCAGACACACTTTCTATGTTTCTTCTATCAGTGGTACATTTCTCTAACACAGAATTTAACAAACTGCAAAATCTTTGATCAGAATTGACCACAATCTCTTCTTTTACATTTTTTAGAGAAAACAAAACATTAATCACTACATTAGCATAGCAGTTGACACCAGAACTGTTTTCAAACTGAAAACCAACAACATCTTCAACAGAATCCTTTTTGTTTCTGCTTGTAATTTTAGGTTCATTGACTTTTTGTCTTTTTGCTACAACCTCCCCAGTATTGTTCTCATTTCTTCGTTTCCGGCCTACCACACGTTTCTCAAACAAAGGATACTGAGGCAAATGTGGCACATACTCTCTTCTTAACCTATTGTATTCCTTAACACAATCTAGATCCGCACAAATGTTTGTGACATCACACTCAATCAAGTACAATCCCGATAAAGTTCTAACTCGTGACAATGCCACATATGCCATACCCTCCTTGAACACAGAACTGCCAATATTCACCAATGCACTGTCTACACTTAAACCTTGCGATTTATGGATTGTCACTGCATATGCCAAGCAAACAGGAAACTGCTTACGGCGAACATATAAGTCTTTTACAAGCAAAAATCTAGCAGAACAACGAGCAATTAGCTGTACTTCCTCAATGCCATCAAATTTAATTTTTAAAAATTCAATTCCATCTCTATTTCTGTATTTTACAAAATCAACAACATTACCCATTGATCCATTTACCAGACCTCTTTCAACATGTAAATTCCTTCTTAAAATTATACGGCAGTTCAAGCACACATTCAGAGTCTTTTCAAAACCTGCAGTTTTAGATATACTCTTCTCTAATGAATCCAATTTTGTTTTCAGATTCTCAGACAAAATAATTGTTGATCCCATATGCTCTACTCTATCAATAGCTTCCAGTTTCACAATCTCTTGCTTTTCTAAATGCAACATTTTGTTGTTAAATTTGGCACATTCTGCAAGAGTTGGCATCAAACATATTCCAGATTTCTTCTCAGTAATTTTCTGAAAAATATTCTCAGGCACAACATCTTGTTCTGGATATAAATTTGACAGTAATCGTGCATGTAAAGCTTCTTTCCCATGCTCGGTCACTTTTCCAATTCTAACATCTTGTAGAATAGTCTTGTAAACTTCATCCTTCGCCTGACGCACATTTTCATGCAGTTCAGCATAATTGAAGTTTAACCATATATTGACGTTGCCAATGCTGCCTAGGCACTTCCTGGTATCTTCATGCGTGAGCATTTTGAACACAGGTTGCCCTTTCACTGGTGTCAGCTGCAGAAGATCTCCGAAAACAATGATGTGTTTGCCACCAAATAACACATCATACTCTGTTTTGAGAACTTCTTGCATTCTCAAATGCACAAAGGCAAGCATGACATTGGAAACCATGCTTACTTCGTCAATGATAAGAAGTTTCATTTTCCTCAAGATTCTTGAAACTTCAAAACAAGCATCTCCAGATAGCTTGTGATATTGTAATTTGTTGTCATGCTCCACTGGCAGCATCAGTAAACGATGTAAAGTAATCCCTTTAATATTATGTGCTGCCAGTCCAGTTGGAGCAGTGACAACACAAGACAGCTATGACTCTGTCCTTTCCTGCAAATAGCATGAAATTGCTTTAATGAGGAAACTTTTTCCAGTTCCCGCTTCTCCAATCACGTACAGTCGGACAGGCTTCAACGACGTACATGAGCACTCTTTCTTATCATGACTTAATCCATGATCAATTTGCATGGTAACTTCGTCATATATTTTCCTCTGCTCAACGTTGAGTTGTCTTTCCAACTCTTCTAAGTTAACCGCATCCTCTTGAGCATGTGCCATGGCTCTTTCCACTTCATTCATAGCAGTGGCAGCTTCATTTTCGATAACAGGTCCTCCTAGTGGATCCTGACTCAATGAAGCAGAACTCTGACTGTCCTGAGAACTGTCTCTGGCAATCTCGGCTGCAATCGTTGCTTCCTGCTCAATTTCCGCATTCAACATTTCTACATATTTGGGAAAAGCAGGACATTCTATGGTCTCCTTGGCGGCATTGAAAGAGTCTTCGTAACAGAGGAAATCTCCAAGCAGTTCCTCTTCTGCACGCCAAGGCTTGAAAAGTTGCAAAAGTGCTAAATAGAAAAACTCCTTTTTTTCAGGAGATTCGCCACTCAATTTTCGATGGTTTACCAAGTGGCATTTTCTTTGCTTGACCAGACATCCCTCACTTCCTATTACAGCATACACTCCTTTCTCAGTATCTTCTTTGATGTTCCTCTTGAATATGTAATTTTGCAGAACCTCATACAGACAAACATTCTCGAGGTGACTGCTTCGATTTGGATAATATGTATCCAACATGTTTGTCTTCAAAATGTCGGTACTGTTTGGCTCCTTTTCCGCCAAATACTCAATTTCCCGCACAGGTTTGAGAACTCGATTACGTGTTGCAGCAAGACCAAGACTCGCCCAAACGATACTCCTGGACTTGGCATAGAGACTTGCTGAAGACAACCGGTCAGAACATTCGTACGCTCCGATTTCTCGATGCGACAACATCTTCAGACTGAAACTGTACAACTTCTTGCTGAGGCTCTTTTCATGGGAAATGTCCTCCCACATATCCTTCAATTCTGTCTTCTCTTTTTTGGTGATGTAAGACGTCACATACCGAGCCACAGCCATACAGTTATCAGCCACAAACTGTATATCCATGTTACCATTCCACATGGACAAAATCACCGGGTTGTAGTCGTTGATGTACTTGGACTCTTCGTTCCTCTTCAAATTGTAAGTGTTTTTAGGTGATTTCTTCATGACATTGTGTCGCAGCGAAGACATCAAACTGTTTACTCTTCCTTTAGAAATCACCGGTCGTGGAAAGCCGAAACGACATTTAGTGTAGAACTTGTCTTTGTTTCGGAATTTACGACGGCAGTACTTTCCACATCGATGGCTTTGGAAACGCAGAACTTTTTCTCTTAGGCTTTTCTTCTCCTTTGCGTTTGGAACAGCACACGTAGAATACTGTTGGATGAAACTCATCACTGAGTCTTCTGGATACGTTCCAAATTTAGGTGCATCCTTGATCCACAGCAACATATGTATATGAGGAGCACCTCTTGCTTGGTACTCCTTTCTCCAGAAGAAATCCAACACCTCTCCAAGAGGTGGATTCTTCTTATTCATGATGAAAGACATCATAGCTTCAAATCTATGATTGAAGTACCTACATACATTGACTGGATCCAAAGAGCACAGTTCTCCGGGTGTCTTGAATTCGATGTTATCTACGTTAGCATTTGCCTCTCGTAGAAATTCAAGTAAGTCTTCCCAGCCATACTCGGCACAGCTCAGAGTGAGGAACCATGTGGGAGTACCTAAGTTCCTCAGCATACATTTTAAATCACCATGACGATGGTACCAGTACTCATTAGTACCACGCTGACACGCCATGAGATTAATCAGGTGAGAATCCAAAATACTATCTTGGACATTGACTTTATCCATAAAGTCACTTGCCGAGATGTTTTGCATGTGTATACCACTTTTCAAGATGTGGTTCACTGCATATGACAGTCCAGACAGATCGCTTTCAAACAGGAGATGAAACAAATAAGGAATGCATTGTCGAAACCTAGCATCTCCTGCATACAATCGCAAAGTCCGGTATTCAGAAGCAGGAATTTGATGAGGTCGCTCATCATATCTTCCTCCCTGACCTGTTGGAAAAAGCTGTGGGAAACACCGAGCTTCCAAACTTTCCTCCCAAACACTAATGGGACTCCCTTTGGCTTGTTTCATTTGAAACAACTCAATAGCATTCCCCATGACTTCCTTGGAATGCAAAGGATGAACACTATAATGTTCATATATTTCTTCACTAGTAGAGGGTTCTACTTTCTCAATTTGACCAGCACACAAATCGCTATCCTCTTCCTCACTTACTTCCTCTTCTGCAACATATACATTCTTATAGTATTTATTATTTTTTTTCAAATACAATGTTGCCTTTTTGACTTTCCTAACATCTACTAAATCTTGCCATATTTTCTTATTCTTTGTCGGAACCCCATTAACTAAGATAACCAGAGGTTCCTCTTCCACTTTTTCTACTCCAATTGTGTTAATGTTTTTCTTCAAATCTAGAGGCAAATAAACAACTCTTCCCTTTAATCCTCTCTGTAAATCTGATGGAGGCAATTTCCCTGTCTTTGGCTCCATTCTTACAATAGCCTGAAAGGGATGGATACTTTGAATCAAAATAGATTCATAAGTATTTAAATCCTTCAATTCAGAAGGAATCTCAACCAATTCCAGATTATTATGAACTGCTCTAGCAGGCATCTGGTTTTGATTTAATTTGCAACAACAATAAGTACACACACGTTGATCCAATCCCAAATCAAAACAATTTTCTACCATCAAGTATGTTGCAAAATCCTTCCATTCACTATTATTTTCCCTTTCACTTTTTGCATATAAATCCACTAACTTAGTCTGATTCTTATAATAAGTGCGTCGACAACACACACAAGTGAAATTAGGCCTCTCACTTGATTTCACCTCAAACGTCGCAATTTCCCTCTGGAAATTATCTGTACTGGAAACCTGTACACTATCTTCCACATGACCCTCTTCTTCTTGCTCAATTTCAACATTCTCCTCTTTACTTCCAAAGTAACAAAACTCAATTTCTTCACATATATTCTTCACATCTATTTCAGAACCATGCAAAAGAGCAGCGCATAATTGTTTCAGCATAATTGCTGGACTCTTAGCATAATACAACATTCTAACTAATTTCCTCACTTTGTTATGATGCACTGCTAGCATCCTGAAATGATGAAAAACACTCTGGTATACTCTCCTGGAAAGACAAGCCAGTGAATGACCATGCAAACCTGTCACTTCTCTTACTCTGCAAGGATCTAATTCTTGCAACAACATCATTTTCTGCTTCAAACTTTTTTTATTAAATGACCGTACAAAATCACAAAGCAAATTGATGGAATCCTGTCGCACACTGCAAATACTACTACACTTCCAGGTGTACACAGGACCCTTACCACGTCTTCCTAAAACCTCATTACCTAACACCTCTTCTGCCTCTGTTGTCACAAGTTTTTCTTTTTCAACTGGACAACCATCTTTCACTTCATAAGCACGACCACTGGTGTCAGCTGCATGCACCAAATCATTATCCTGGAAATAACTCTCCTCATTAAAAAATGCCTCACAGCTTGAACTATGCATCCATTCTCCAGAAAAAACTTCACAAAAATTACTACGATTAACTATTCTCTTCCATCTACTATTTCTTTTGAAATCAAAAATTGCCTTGTTTAGCTTCCTAATTCTATTGATTATCAAAATAAATAACTTACGTTTAATTTCAAATGCCTGATCAATAACTTTCTCAATGTTTTTTTTTCTCTTATAAAAAACTAGTTTCTGTTGACCTTTCTTAATATTTTTTAACAAATTGCCAATTATCCTGTTCCGGAACATTCGTTTACGAATCTCCCTAAACTGTTGTTTCCTTCTACTATCATGCACAGATTTATCTCTTGCTCTAGCAGTAACATTTTTCATTGTCCTTTCCTTTCCATTTGATTTCCTTCTCGTTTTATGGACTGAAACATTTTCTGTAGTAATATTTTTTTTACTACAAATATTTCTTATGAAATATTTAGAGCTCTTACCCGGTGCTTTCTTCGTGGCTTGAGAAATCTTTTTGTTAGAGGACTGCTGCGTTTTTTTTTTCACCTGCTGTCTTTGACGTTTTGCAGCCTTTATCTGTCTTTCTATTGTAGGCATGGTGAAATCTTGAAATGATCTGCAGTTGAATCTGTGGAAAAATATAATAAAAAATGTTATTAACCATTATTACCAAACAGTAAATCAGTAACAGTGATCAAAAACTTAACACACTACTTGACATTTTAATTAGAAGATTTTTTAGTCGTTGGCAAATTTACAATACAGAAATACCAGAAAAGAAATGACATTTATATTTATGTTACCTATGCTATTTTATATGTGAATCTGATCTAATTTTATGAGCATATTTTAATATTTTATTGAAGACACTACACATAACCTGTTTTTGAAGGTGTCTTTATTTTTAAATTAAACAGTTTACCTTTTTACTTTTTATTAATTATAAATTTTAAAAATAAATGTTTATATTTCCAAAGGCTCAAGCAGGTCAGCTTCCCATCCTATATCATATAGTTCGGACAAATCTGCATCCTCATCACGCTCTTCTTCATCCTCAGGATTTAAATCATCCAAAGGATCAACATCCACTGATGTTTCAATTACAAGTTCAATGATGAGGTCAAAATCAACTGATTGCAGATTGTCGCTCATGTTGAGGTTGTCTTTATCTTTAAAGAAAGATAACAACAATGAGATGTTGCAAGGTAAGAGACAAATCTCAGAGATTATAATAGTAAAATTGTTTAACAAGAGTAACATTTTGCAGCTATTATTTAGCCATGTCCAGCGATGCTGAGCAGGTGAAGCCTATGTCTAATTTTTCACTGAACAGGACTCATCTCTTCTTAACCTTGGATAAGCCTCACCGACTCTGTGTCCCCTGCACATACTTAAATGTAAAGGGGCAGATTTATGTTAAATAGCACATCCCCAAGCATGCACCAGTTAACGTGCACCACTGCTCTGCCACCCATGGTGTGCCGCATTTACAATCAGATAGGAGAAAGCTGCGTCAAAACCCTGCGCCTGCTTGAAGCTGGCATAGGTCTTGACGCAGCATTGTGGAGATGGGGCACCCCTGAGCCTTGCTGGAGCTGCATCGCACTTGCGATACAACTCCAGCAATGCGCCAACTTTACGGCACAGATGCGTCACACATCTGTGCCGTTTTTGCCCCATGCTGCGCCGCATTGTAAATGCAAAAAACAACAAGTGATGGACTGAATGTGGATCAATGTCACACACTCCCCCAGTCAAAAGATCTGGGCCCAAATCCATCGATTTTTTGCACTCCACACCACCCTGGGTCAGATAATGGCTTTATGCAAATCAGCTCTGACCCTGTTGCCCCATGGGAACAGTCCAGTCCGAACTACAACAGCCATATCTTTCCCAGACCGGAATCAAGCATCCGAGGACCGGACCGGTTTCGAGGTAACACCTCTCTTCAGCCCGGCTAGCTTGACTCCAAGTGGTGTGGAGTGCCTGGGACCCACGTCTGGGCATCCCCAGCGCACTTAGGGCGGCAATTGCAAAAAACAACAAGTGATGGACTGAATGTGGATCAATGTCACACACTCCCCCAGTCAAAAGATCTGGGCCCAAATCCATCGTTTTTTTGCACTCCACACCACCCTGGGTCAGATAATGGCTTTATGCAAATCAGCTCTGACCCTGTTGCCCCATGGGAACAGTCCAGTCCGAACTACAACAGCCATATCTTTCCCAGACCGGAATCAAGCATCCGAGGACCGGACCGGTTTCGAGGTAACACCTCTCTTCAGCCCGGCTAGCTTGACTCCAAGTGGTGTGGAGTGCCTGGGACCCACGTCTGGGCATCCCCAGCGCACTTAGGGCGGCAATTGCAAAAAACAACAAGTGATGGACTGAATGTGGATCAATGTCACACACTCCCCCAGTCAAAAGATCTGGGCCCAAATCCATCGTTTTTTTGCACTCCACACCACCCTGGGTCAGATAATGGCTTTATGCAAATCAGCTCTGACCCTGTTGCCCCATGGGAACAGTCCAGTCCGAACTACAACAGCCATATCTTTCCCAGACCGGAATCAAGCATCCGAGGACCGGACCGGTTTCGAGGTAACACCTCTCTTCAGCCCGGCTAGCTTGACTCCAAGTGGTGTCAAGGACATGGCTTTTGTAGTTCGGACTGGACTGTTCCCATGGGGCACAGGGTCAGCGCTGATTTGCATATCGCCATTGTCTAACCCAGGGTGGTGTGGAGTGGAAAAACGATGGATTTGGGCCCAGATCTTTTGACTGGGGTGAATGTGTGACATTGATCCACATTCTGTCCATCACTGTTGTGTTTGCATTGTAAATGCAGCACACCATGGGTGGCGGAACAGCGGCGCAGGATGACTGGCACATCCCTGGTGATGCGCCAGTCATCATAAATCTATCCCTAAGCTTCTTATCTTGTTAGAGATGAACTGCCATATGTATCATCAAACTATTTTGCATTTCCTAAATAGCGAATTTTAAGGAATAAATAGCGATTCTTTACCATTCCTAATTTGCGATGAGCAAATTGCTAATTGCAAGTTACCCATTCATTTCCATGGGCTAGGAGGCTCATAGGAATGAAGGTTTCATTTGCGATTAGCAATTTGCTCATCACAAATTAGGAATTTTTCCAAGGGTGCAGGGGTGTCTCAAGAACACCCTGCTGCACCCCTGAAAAAAAAATTTGGGGGCATATGGCACACATACATGCCCTAAGGGCATGTGTTGGCGTCATATGGCACCTTTTGTTTTTTTGAAAAAAAGCTTTTTGAAAAGAATTCACAAATTACCACCAATTTACCACAATAGTTTCCAAATCCTTAATGTCATTTTTTACATAGTTTTTGTTTGATACATTGCATTTAAGTAGTCACAAAATTTGCAAATCCTTCAGTGCAATTGCAAAATAAGGAATAGCAAATTTTGCTACTCCTTATTTTGCATCAAACTTGTTAGATACATACCATTTGTCTAATTAACATTCGCAAAGGCCAAAATTCGTAGAATTTTGATCTTTGCGAATGCTAATTAGCTTGATACATATGGCCCCAAGTGAGGCCTGTCTTGCGACATGGTGCATCTTTTGCATCACTGCTGCATCGGTTTCATGTGGTACGTTTTTTTTACACCATGACATATCTGCCTAAAGGCATCAATTTGTAATGTTGTCGCCTCATAGCAAATCTTTTTCACCGCCGCTGCATCAAAAAAGTGACGCACAGTGGCAGAAAAGAGGCATACACCTATCATAAATCTGTCCCTAGCATTTTAAATGATTAATCCAGGATGACAATAAGGTGTGGCCTATCCAAAGGTTTGTTTAAGGTGAGGCCTACTCAGGATTGCAGATTAAAGTTACGCTTGATGAAGAATACAGAGGAGATAATACATGTAAAGCTCTACCAATGAAGTAAGTGATGTCTACTTCATTGCGCCAGTCAGCATAAATGAATCCATAAGCTTCTTATCTTGTTAGACATCAACCGACATATGTATCATATAACTATTTTGCATTTCCAAAAAAGCGAATTTTAAGGAATAAATAGCGATTCTTTACCATTCCAAATTTGCGATGAGAAAATTGCTAATTGCAAATTACCCATTCATTTCCATGGGCTAGGAGGCTCATATAAATGAAGGTTCAATTTGCGATTAACAATTTGCTCATCACAAATTAGGAATTTTTTCCAAAGGTGCAAGGGTGTCTCAAGAACACCCTGCTGCACCCCTAAAAAAGAAATTTGGGGGCATATGGCGCACATAATTTTTAACAACATTCCTTTACCTCAAAAACGATTTTCAAATCATAACTTCAAAACACTACACATGGGAAAATTACTTAAAATGTCCTTAAGACACATAAAAGCGTTTTTTGATTGGCTTTCCTGCATGGTAGGGTCACTTTTAACATGGCTATGTAACACAAACATTCAAAAACAAAATTTTCCATGCACATGTGGGAGCATATTTACAAGCAATTTGCGCCACAGAGAAAGGTCTTACACTAAAATGAGAAAAATAACATCAGGGACAGTCAATTGCCTTATAAAGAAGCATACACCATTATGTCCTTGTCATGAATTTAAAAACAATTCCTTTTCCCCAAAAACGATTTTCAAATCATAATTTCAAAACACTGCACATGGGAAAATGACTTAAAATGTCATTAAAACACATGAAAGCGTTTTTTGATTGCCTTTCCAGCATGGTTGGGTCACTTTTAACATGGCTATGTAACACAAACATTCAAAATCAAAATTTTCCATGCACATGTGGGAGCATATTTACAAGCAATTTGCGCCACAGAGAAAGGTCTTACACTAAAATGAGAAAAATAACATCAGGGACAGTCAATTGCCTTATAAAGAAGCATACACCATTATGTCCTTGTCATGAATTTAAAAACAATTCCTTTTCCCCAAAAACGATTTTCAAATCATAATTTCAAAACACTGCACATGGGAAAATGACTTAAAATGTCATTAAAACACATGAAAGCATTTTTTGATTGCCTTTCCAGCATGGTTGGGTCACTTTTAACATGGCTATGTAACACAAACATTCAAAATCTAAATTTTCCATGCACATGTGGGATCATATTTACAAGCAATTTGCGCCACATAATTCATAATTTTCTCCTTAAAGCACACTATTCTCTATCTAAATTAAAGAAATATTTTCTCACCTTAGCAAATACTTTGAGTTTGAAAACAGTCTCAGAAACACACCAATTTGTCTTCAGCAGAGCAAAAGGTATGCACTCCAGAGTCTGCAGCTATCAAAAGCACAGAAATGCTGTAATTCTTCACACATATTTCTCATGTCACCCAATCAAAACTCTTCCCTCACTTTTTTTCAAATGAAAACCCTTCCCCCCTCTGCCCTTTCTGCCTATTTTGCATAGCAACCACCTCTTGGAAGACTTCTGGTGTTTGCAAGTTCACACAACTTTGTTGCAATTGAACTCTGAACTCTCAGTGCACCTGCATATCCAGTGCATTCTTTCATTTAATGATTTTTTATTGACCATTCAAAATACATCTTTCAAAGAACACATCCGTGCACCCTAACTTTCTGTTTTCATCAATCAAAATCCACCAATCACTGTTACTGCTTCATGAACACAGAAACTCCACAGTTTTTTTTTCATTTTACACTCTCATTTTTTCAACTGCCATTTCATTGCCACACTTCATCTGACTGCAGGAGAACCTTCTCTCACCATGTTTTCTGTCCGGATTGTTGGACATAGTTATATTCACTGGGCTCAAAGGTACGTTGAAAGCAGGAATTTACCTAACCTCAATTTACAAGATGTGGAAATTAAGTGGTTTGGCCACAGAGGATTAAAATGTCACCAATTGATACCATTGGTGAAAACCTTTATGCATTTGCCAAAACCTGACCTGTTAATTGTGCACTGTGGAGGTAATGACTTGGGCACTTTGACTGGTGTAGGTCTGGAAATGCTTTTAAAGGACACCTTTGAGCAATTGATGGCACTTTTTCCTCAGACTGCCTTGGTATATTCAAATATATGCCAAAGACAGAAATGGAGGTGGTCAAACCAATTTTGTCCACAAATTGAGAAGTCGAGGAAGCATGTAAACAAATCTGTTTCAGCTTACATGAGAGACCATGGAATGGGCTCCCTGTACAACAATAACTTGCGTTACTACATGCAAGATATCTACAGAGGAGATGGAGTTCACTTCTCAGATGAGGGCAACAGAATTTTCACTCTGAATTTAAGAATGTGCATTGGTACCTACTTATAAGTGCGTAATCAAGAGAGAGAGGTAGGACCAGAAAGCTAGTCCATGTCCCCGGTTAATATATGATTAAATCAAAAAGAGACTAGCTCAAGTTACTTTAGGGGAGGGGGAAGACTCTGATATGTTTTGTCACGGAGTGTGAACACCCAGCAGGTGTGTTCAAAAAGCCCTCACCCACCAACCTAGTTGGTGGCATGCTTCATCATCGGGCCCACCCAGTGGCACCTAGCGTGCCCCGGGTGTGCTTCAACGCCTGACTACAGCGGAGCTGGTATTTTACTGAGTGTGCGGTGAAGATAGTTAAGGAAGTGATGTTAAAACGGCTGAACGGTGGTCCCAGTACCCGAAGGTAAAATTAGACTTTAATACCTGGGCCTCCGTCAGCGGTTAAAAATAAGGCAAGGGGATGTAAGGGGCGAGTTACGACCTCTCACATCCAATGGGTCAACATGTTTCAGCCAGTGCCTTATGACTAGACTGGCTTTCTTCAGGACCTAAAATAAGTGAGTGCAAATTACCTAGTGGGGGTGTAGAGGAGACTATGTGTCTACACGCCCTAAAGTGTATCTACGTGTGAGAGGGGGATTCCCTTCTCAAGACCACCTGTACACATAACATGGAAGGACAAAACAAAACACACAGGGAGAAGGTAGAGTCATTAGGATGTACAGTTTTACGCACATCTGATGCCGTCACTATAGCGAGTGCTGGTGGGCTATAGGCGGCTATGGTGTGATGGTATTGGTGGTACCATCACAGTGGGAATCGCACTGATAACTCGGGAGTGAGGTGATTTAAGAGACGGAGTAAAACAGGGTGCATTAGTGAAAATGCGGCGCAAGGAGGGATTCTTACGCAAGTTATTTGCTCAGTCTGACCTCAAGGTTGGGAGGTGGCAAAGGCTTGACCCTGGGGGGACAAACATTTACCATACTGATTAGGGAGACCTGTTAGGAAAGAAAATAGCGCTTACCAGGAGTCGTGATGGTGGTTTCTCATACTCACAGTACTTCTGGGTTGAGCCTGCTCTGGACCTGTAGTGCCTCCTTCGCATACCGGTGGGGAATGAGTGTTTTCCCAGGTCTTAAGTAGTCTTGTTAATTGGTCTAATTAAGTGCACCTGTGATGTGGAGGGCAATGGTGAAAAGACTCACAGGCCTGAGTCATGCTGCCTGGAGTAAGTATGGGCGCCTTAGGTGCGCGCGCGCTCTAGCGCCCTGTCGCGCTGGGAGGCATCGTTATGGGCCACTGGGGAACCACCCAGGCGCTCGCGTCTATAGTTAGCGCATGCGCGATAGGTCCAAGTGCATGCTCCTCAGGGGAACAGCCTGGAGGGTAGTGTTAGTTGTACGCGCATGCGCATTATGACCGGGCTGGTCTGCGCATGTGCGGCGTATGACGGGTGATCGCCCGCGCATGCGCGGTGTGTTGTTCACCGGGCACATTTGTTCTGGTCCATTGAGTGGACCTGGGGCATATAAATAATTTCGTTTCGTCCATTTCATGGACGTCGGGCATATAGAAACATTTAGACAAGTGTATTGTGAATAAATGGGGGACAATCTTTAGCAATTTTCAGGAGAAAGACTGCTTAGAGGACGTAGTCGTTTCAGTGATACTGCGCCCAACCATATGTAGTTTGATGATGGGGGTAGTGTGATCACTGACGGGTCAAAGAATTCCACGGGATGGCATCATTCAATCCCTGGGTGGATGTGGAAAGGCGGTAGATCCACCGTTGTTCAGCCTGCAGTAGTTTTTGGTCATTGTCCATAGCGCCTGAGGTGATCTGCTCTATCACCGTCCATGATAGGTCATTTGGTGTGTGGCCTTCGGTGATGAAATGGTTGGTCATCTTGCTTATGTTCTTTTTGCATCTGATGGTACTGCGGTGTTCGGTTATGCGGGTTTTTATTTTCCGTGTGGTCATCCCAATGTATCGGAGTCCACATCTACATGTAATTAAGTAGATGATATTGCGGGAGTTGCAGTTAGTGTGGCTACGTTGGGTCCACATCTTGTTTGGTTCCAAATCCAAGGTTTTGGTGTGGGAGGTGAGGTGGCACACGCTGCAGTCATTGCACGGATAGTGCCCGCTGACATTGGGGAGGCCCCATATGTTGCGGAGGGTGTTGGTGGCAGGTGGGGATGGTGGTCTGGGACGGGTATTGACAAGGCGGTCTTTTAGATTGGAGTTTCGCTTGTATGCGAATCTTGGAAGGTCCCATTTCCTCTGTCCTGAAGTGATGATTTTCCAATGTGACCAACAAGCTGTCACAACGGGGCTATCCAAGACCAATCATCAACAAAACACAGAAAAGAGCAAGAAACCAAAATCGGGAGGCCCTCCTCGAGACTGTCACCAAAGTCCAAGATAACCCACCCATCACCTGCGTTACGACCTATAACACAGCATCGAATGAGGTGTCGAAAATTATAAAAAAACATTGGAAAATCATCACTTCAGGACAGAGGAAATGGGACCTTCCAAGATTCGCATACAAGCGAAACTCCAATCTAAAAGACCGCCTTGTCAATACCCGTCCCAGACCACCATCCCCACCTGCCACCAACACCCTCCGCAACATATGGGGCCTCCCCAATGTCAGCGGGCACTATCCGTGCAATGACTGCAGCGTGTGCCACCTCACCTCCCACACCAAAACCTTGGATTTGGAACCAAACAAGATGTGGACCCAACGTAGCCACACTAACTGCAACTCCCGCAATATCATCTACTTAATTACATGTAGATGTGGACTCCGATACATTGGGATGACCACACGGAAAATAAAAACCCGCATAACCGAACACCGCAGTACCATCAGATGCAAAAAGAACATAAGCAAGATGACCAACCATTTCATCACCGAAGGCCACACACCAAATGACCTATCATGGACGGTGATAGAGCAGATCACCTCAGGCGCTATGGACAATGACCAAAAACTACTGCAGGCTGAACAACGGTGGATCTACCGCCTTTCCACATCCACCCAGGGATTGAATGATGCCATCCCGTGGAATTCTTTGACCCGTCAGTGATCACACTACCCCCATCATCAAACTACATATGGTTGGGCGCAGTATCACTGAAACGACTACGTCCTCTAAGCAGTCTTTCTCCTGAAAATTGCTAAAGATTGTCCCCCATTTATTCACAATACACTTGTCTAAATGTTTCTATATGCCCGACGTCCATGAAATGGACGAAACGAAATTATTTATATGCCCCAGGTCCACTCAATGGACCAGAACAAATGTGCCCGGTGAACAACACACCGCGCATGCGCGGGCGATCACCCGTCATACGCCGCACATGCGCAGACCAGCCCGGTCATAATGCGCATGCGCGTACAACTAACACTACCCTCCAGGCTGTTCCCCTGAGGAGCATGCACTTGGACCTATCGCGCATGCGCTAACTATAGACGCGAGCGCCTGGGTGGTTCCCCAGTGGCCCATAACGATGCCTCCCAGCGCGACAGGGCGCTAGAGCGCGCGCGCACCTAAGGCGCCCATACTTACTCCAGGCAGCATGACTCAGGCCTGTGAGTCTTTTCACCATTGCCCTCCACATCACAGGTGCACTTAATTAGACCAATTAACAAGACTACTTAAGACCTGGGAAAACACTCATTCCCCACCGGTATGCGAAGGAGGCACTACAGGTCCAGAGCAGGCTCAACCCAGAAGTACTGTGAGTATGAGAAACCACCATCACGACTCCTGGTAAGCGCTATTTTCTTTCCTAACAGGTCTCCCTAATCAGTATGGTAAATGTTTGTCCCCCCAGGGTCAAGCCTTTGCCACCTCCCAACCTTGAGGTCAGACTGAGCAAATAACTTGCGTAAGAATCCCTCCTTGCGCCGCATTTTCACTAATGCACCCTGTTTTACTCCGTCTCTTAAATCACCTCACTCCCGAGTTATCAGTGCGATTCCCACTGTGATGGTACCACCAATACCATCACACCATAGCCGCCTATAGCCCACCAGCACTCGCTATAGTGACGGCATCAGATGTGCGTAAAACTGTACATCCTAATGACTCTACCTTCTCCCTGTGTGTTTTGTTTTGTCCTTCCATGTTATGTGTACAGGTGGTCTTGAGAAGGGAATCCCCCTCTCACACGTAGATACACTTTAGGGCGTGTAGACACATAGTCTCCTCTACACCCCCACTAGGTAATTTGCACTCACTTATTTTAGGTCCTGAAGAAAGCCAGTCTAGTCATAAGGCACTGGCTGAAACATGTTGACCCATTGGATGTGAGAGGTCGTAACTCGCCCCTTACATCCCCTTGCCTTATTTTTAACCGCTGACGGAGGCCCAGGTATTAAAGTCTAATTTTACCTTCGGGTACTGGGACCACCGTTCAGCCGTTTTAACATCACTTCCTTAACTATCTTCACCGCACACTCAGTAAAATACCAGCTCCGCTGTAGTCAGGCGTTGAAGCACACCCGGGGCACGCTAGGTGCCACTGGGTGGGCCCGATGATGAAGCATGCCACCAACTAGGTTGGTGGGTGAGGGCTTTTTGAACACACCTGCTGGGTGTTCACACTCCGTGACAAAACATATCAGAGTCTTCCCCCTCCCCTAAAGTAACTTGAGCTAGTCTCTTTTTGATTTAATCACCTACTTATAAGTACCTAAATGTACCATAAACCCAAAAGCTCTTCTCAGAGCTACCCTACATCTGATCACTCACAATTATTATTTAACTCTAACATTTTTCACTAATTTTCAACAAAGTACGCTACCGGGGCCGCTACCCGGTACGCGAACCAGGAGCTAACCTCGCTAAATTTTTTTTAAAAATGTTTTTTTTTCGCACATATAAGCCTCCTCAGCCACCCTCAGAAAACCTAGGGGGTCAAGATAACTCTACCGTGCCCCCTTCTACCCATTCTGAACATTATTTGCCCTCCATCTTGTATCTTAATTTGACCGAAACACAAACTGGTGGACTCCCGGAACGCTTAAGGTCCGCGAACCGGGGCGCTCAACGGTTCGCGTACCGGGTCGCTCCCTGGGAAGCGCACCATCAAAAAAGGTGGGAAAGTAGTTCACAGAAAAGCCACTGGAGACAATTTCACCAAATATAGATTAGCTCATACTACATACCAATCCCTACCATTTTCACAAATTTGATTGGAATTCCATTTAGCCATTTAGCCTGTAGACCTCTCTAAATACCCTGAGGTAAATTACTTCACAAAACACATCTGAAGTGTTGGAATTGACAACCAATGAAAATGTTACTTTCATTTTCTACTTTTTTTACCTGACATTTGATTGGCTATGTACCTGAATATAAATAAAGGAAGAGAGAGAAACACAGCCATTTTGACTACTACTTCCTGAACTACATTGCAAGATCATTTTCACTCACAACTTAAACTTCTTTTTAGAAGGTGAGATATTATTTTATAAATTTGAAAACATTTTCAGATAGTTATATACTATCCCTCTGTAAGAGTTAGACATTGAGAAAGGCTTCTTTATTATAATTATGGATTGATTTAGGTTTCTGTGGTATAATTATGAATTTACTTAGGCTTCTTCACAGGCACTTTTTAATAGTACTACTTCACGCCTGAAACCATACAGTGCCCATAGATTACTTCTCTGTTATAAACTCACAAGTACCTGTCTGAACTTAAACCCAACAGTGCCCTATCTCTACTGATATATTTATTTTTTATGCAAATTACAGCAATAAAATGGAAGGTGAGCAGAATGTTTCCTTCGAAATTGTTCTGGAGAACAACACAGAAAAAGATATTGAGGACAATGATGACTCAGATTTCATGGATGAATCACGGGACCATGAATTAGTTCAATGTGTAGAATCTGTGGATCATTTACTTCATTATGATGACGGTCAAATGTGGGAACTTATGTTCACTCAACAAGAGGACATATCGGACAGTCAAATGCTAGACGTTCTATTAAATTTTGAAAAACAATCCGAAAAATAAAATTGTATGTAATATTAAAAAATTGTTTGAGTCTTTAATCATTTTTATATGTAATTAATAAACTAGTTAAATGTTAGAAATGTTATTAAATTTTCAACCACAATCACAATAATAAATAATTGCTTAAAAAAGTTAAAAAAATAAAAAATAATCAACAAAACCAACAATCAATTAACATACTGCATTTGAAAAGTCTCTCATTCATTTTTCATTGCAGTACGCTGCCCAGAACGCTTCCCGGTTCGCGGACCGGGCGCTACCCACGAAAAAAAACAAAAAAATAATTATTTTTTTTGCCCCGCGGGGCCCTTTTAAAGCCTCCACATTAAACCTAGGGGGTCACGGAGGATCTACTATGCCCCCTTATGGTTATTTCCCCCTTTGTTTTGGCCTCCTCTTGTCTCTCAATCCTACCGAGAGACAAGATGGCGGCCGCTCCGGACTGTTTAGAATGTTGACAGACACCGGAAAGCCAATCAGCTTCGCTACGCGAAGTTCTGGTACGCTCCCCGGTCCGCGAACCGGGGAGCTGCCCGGTCCGCTGTTACAGATATATATCTTTTTTTAAACGGTAATTTCTCAAAATCCACTGGAGCACATATATTGAGACCTACAAAAGGCACATCGGGCTACCAGTCCCTACAATTTTGCCAAGTTTCGTGCAAATCCATTCAGCCGTTCGGGCTAAAAATGAGGCTAACCGCCCTATGGAAAAATCAATGTTAAAAACACGTTTTGGGACCCCCCTTTTTTCTCGGGCCCCCCCTGGACGAACCCCCCCCCAAATTTTCAGGGGCTGCTCAGAAACAAAATGTTCCATTTTCCAGAAAATTTCAGCCAATTCCGTCCACAAACGCCAAAGTTATTAGACATAGAATTTTCAAAAATCCCATAGGGAAAAAATCCTAACTATATATACCTACTGGCGACCGCCAGTAGGTAATATTACCTACTGGCGGGATGGTGGGATGGTGCCTCCAGAGGTCCTAACTTTTGAAAGAGCAGTTCTGAAAACCATGCAGAAGATACCTACGACCAAACCCTTCAATAATTTGTCCAATGCTGAGAGACAGGCAGCTACCACCCTTGGCAGGGACCCCTCAATTGTTATTAAGCAGGCTGACAAAGGGGGAGCGACGGTCATACAGAATCATGACGACTATGATCGGGAGTGTAGACGCCAACTAGCCAATACCACCCACTATAGACTACTAACTGAGGATCCCACCAATCGACTAACTACTACCGTCTAGTTATTGAAGCAGAGACTAACGAATGGATCAGCAAGAATGAGGCAGAATTCCTGGTAACAACTGACCCGATAACACCGTATTTTTATACATTACCAAAAATACACAAGGGTACCAGTCCGGTCCCAGGGAGACCAATTGTGTCGGGCATCGGATCTCTTTTAGAACCCCTCTCCCAGTTCTGTGATGCTTTCCTGCAGCCTCTGGTTAAATTAATTCCGTCTTATCTCCAAGACACCAGAGATGTGTTACGTCTCATTGACGATATGGATGGCAGAGAAGACATCGACCTCCTCCTTACCCTCGATGTGGAAGCATTATACACAAATATTCCACAACAGGCCACGCTGGAAGCAGTGGAGTCCCTACTCCGAAGAGAAGAGTGGCAGTCTCCTACTCCAATCTCCTTCATCATGGAGCTCGCACACATTGCACTTACTGAGAACTTCTTCAAATACGGGTCGAACCTATACCATCAGATCCGTGGAACATCGATGGGTTCGACCTTTGCGCCGAGCCTGGCCTGTATCTATATGGCATTGTTTGAAGAGAAGTGCATCTACCCCCCTGAACAGAACCCGTATCGTGAAAATCTCACGTGTTGGCGCTGATATATCGACGACATCCTGGTGTTCTGGAAGGGTGACCGCTCGACTTGTGAGGCCTTTTGCTCGTGGATAAACCAACAGAACCCTTTTTTAAAATTCACGGGCACGATCTCCAATCAATCCATACCTTTCCTGGACCTCTCTATATCACTGGAACCTACGACCATCAGTACCACTCTATACAAAAAGGATACTGATAGGAACAGTCTATTATCTTACACCAGCCACCATACTAGATCCCTCAGGGACAATTTACCTTTCGGCCAATTTCTCCGCCTCCGGAGGAATTGTAGCTCGACTACTGATTACAAACAGCAAGCCCGATCCCTGCAGACCAAGCTCCAGGCTCGGGGTTACCCCACTCATCTCTTGAAAACCTCCACTAAGAGAGCCCTCAACAACAACAGGGAGGCCCTGCTGGAAATACACCCCAAGGAACAAGAGGACACGATTGTTTGTGTGACTTCCTTCACGAAACACTCCTCGTTCATCAAAAAAACGATCACCTCACATTGGGACCTTCTCAATTCTGTGGGGTTGGAACTTCCACTTCCTCGCTTTGCTTTTAAGAGGACGGCTAATTTGAAGGACACGCTGATCCACACCCGTCCTAGGAAGACCAATACCCAGACTGCCAATACTCTTTGGGACCTTCCCCCAGTAACTGGACACTATCGCTGTGGGTCCTGCGTTGTCTGCCCCCAAACTATCCAAGGCAAGACCATTGTACTCCCTGGCGACTTCACATGGACAATGAACAAGCATACTAACTGCAATAGTTCCAAGTGTATCTATGTGCTGATCTGCCCCTGCGACCTGGTATACATTGGGATGACCATGCGTCCGGTGAAACAACGTATAATGGAGCACAACAGCAACATTCGGTGCCAAAAATCACACACTAGACTGTATGAACACTGCAAAATTAATCAACATCGCCCAGAAAACATCAGGTGGGCAGTACTAGAGTGTGTACCTAACTTCAATCAACAAGCCCTCTTCCGACTTGAACAAAGATGGGTACATCGATTACAGTGCGAGGAACGGGGACTGAACGAGGGGGTGCCCTCGACTGCCCTCGCCAGATAGGCATGATTTTGGACTTCATTGTCCATTCCTTAATGAGTACTGAGATAACAAATCAGCTTTTACTATACGTTCCAAAATGGCCCCCGCATTGAAGGGCATTCTAGCTGCTGCCTCGAGCTAACCCCTTCTCACTTTTCACTCTTGCATGCCGGGGTGGAGTAACCAGAGGGACACGCCCCCGCTGGGTGCGCGCTCGATTTCGATTTCTCTTTAACTAGACTGTAGACTCCCGGGCAACCTGCCGGCTGTCCCTGCTACTTGCGACCGTGGGACGGGTAGGTGCTGAGATGCCTGCCTTCAGCGACGCTTGAGGTAAGGTGTGGAGCTACTCACCAAAGACCGCGCGCTCTTTGTTAGACGCCCGGTCAGCCTCCACCCAGCGGATCCCCTTCACGAGGGACGCTGCGTGAAGGTGTTTATTACTTCTGTTAACCCCGCGGGTTGCCTTACTTTCCCCATAGGAACCCCTCACTCGCTGTTGGCCCCACATGGACAGCCCGTGAGGCTCCCGGATCAACACTAGCGGGTAAGCGCATCGTCATTATTGTAGACATTGCTCGCACTCACGCGCACACGTCAATTAGGGCACTGTCCTTGTATTGTGTTTCTTTGACTTTGTGCCGGTGACCGCGATCACCACGCAAACACCGACCTTGAGCTAATGACAGAGTGTCAGACTGGATTTGAGCGTTCAGATTTTTATATATATGATTTGTGTTTATATCTGCGTTTTCTTCCCCCTTTTTTTCTGGACTGTTTGGCTGAACTATTCAGTCTGCATACATGTATATTCATAATTTTGTAATGGATACACGGGCCGCCCTTACCGACTTACTGGGTTGGGGCGTTACATCACCAATGGTCCGGCATATTGGGTTCATACCGGACTCGGCAAGTTGCATAGTCTTGAGTCACGCCCTTTGCACTGAGATGCATGCTTTAAGCGTTACAGCATGACTACTCACACACAGAGCGTGTTCGACCGCGCGCACTGGTTTTATCAACCACCTCTCTCTCACAGTACCATTCAAATTGCGATGACATAGCGTTTGGATTCACGGGACAAGCACGGTCAAGTCACCTTAATACACAGGCACCTGCTGATGTAAACTGTCACCATCGTACTCTAACATCATGTATGTCTGTTTATTCAATTTTTCAGTTTCCAGTAGGTTTCCCGCCTGGAACCACTCCAGTACGATACTATTCAGGTCGTATATGGGGGTCTTCTAAATCTAGTAGACACCCAGCAATTATATGAGCACTAAGGTCCTGACGAATTGCCCTTACGGCAAGAAACATGTCGACCATTTTCACATGAAGGGTTGAATAAGGATTGGTCTCATTGCCTATCACTCCTTAATACCCCTTAATTTTAACAAAGCAGCGAGCCTGATCATTAAAGTTATTCTTAATGGACTCGACTGACTTCTTTTAATTCTACACACACACCCCCTTGCTCACTATTGCACTCCCTAGGCCCCTCACACACATACACCCGCTGGCTCGGAATAAAAGATCTCCATCAAAGTGTGGCCCTTCGGGCTGCCCGACGGGCATTGCACCGCCAGCCTGCCGTAGGAGCAGGATACCAATGATGACGCTGGACGGACACCGATTGGGACAACAGGTGTTGGCCTGTCGGTGACTTGTGTGAGGTATCCTAAAATTCTGAAAAGGGTCTACACCCTGCACTTGTCCCGCCACCATAACTGAGAGAGAAAATTGACTGAGCGATATCACTAGCTCCCACTGGGGAACTCTGTACAACACTCTTTTGCTTGCTGCGAGTGAACATAAGTTCCCACATTTGACCGTCATCATAATGAAGTAAATGATCCACAGATTCTACACATTGAACTAATTCATGGTCCCGTGATTCATCCATGAAATCTGAGTCATCATTGTCCTCAATATCTTTTTCTGTGTTGTTCTCCAGAACAATTTCAAAGGAAACATTCTGCTCACCTTCCATTTTCTTGCTGTAATTTGCATAAAAAATAAATATATCAGTAGAGATAGGGCACTGTTGGGTTTAAGTTCAGACAGGTACTTGTGAGTTTATAACAGAGAAGTAATCTATGGGCACTGTATGGTTTCAGGCGTGAAGTAGTACTATTAAAAAGTGCCTGTGAAGAAGCCTAAGTAAATTCATAATTATACCACAGAAACCTAAATCAATCCATAATTATAATAAAGAAGCCTTTCTCAATGTCTAACTCTTACAGAGGGATAGTATATAACTATCTGAAAATGTTTTCAAATTTATAAAATAATATCTCACCTTCTAAAAACAAGTTTAAGTTGTGAGTGAAAATGATCTTGCAATGTAGTTCAGGAAGTAGTAGTCAAAATGGCTGTGTTTCTCTCTCTTCCTTTATATATATTCAGGTACATAACCAATCAAATGTCAGGTAAAAAAAGTAGAAAATGAAAGTAACATTTTCATTGGTTGTCAATTCCAACACTTCAGATGTGTTTTGTGAAGTAATTTACCTCAGGGTATTTAGAGAGGTCTACAGGCTAAATGACTAAATGGAATTCCAATCAAATTTGTGAAAATGGTAGGGATTGGTATGTAGTATGAGCTAATCTATATTTGGTGAAATTGTCTCCAGTGGCTTTTCTGTGAACTACTTTCCCACCTTTTTTGATGGTGCGCTTCCAAGGGAGCTACCCGGTACGCGAACCGTTGAGCGCCTCGGTTCGCGGACCTTAAGCGTTCCAGAAGTCCACCGTTTTGTGTTTCGGTCGAATTAAGATACAAGATGGAGGGCAAATAATGTTCAGAATGGGTAGAAGGGGGCACTGTAGACTTATCTTGACCCCCTAGGTTTTGTGAGGGTGGCTGAGGAGGCCCATATGTGCGAAAAAAAAAAATTTTTTTTAAAAATTTCGCGAGGTTAGCTCCCGGTTCGCGTACCGGGTAGCGCCCCAGGGAGCGTACTTTGTTGAAAATTAGTGAAAAATGTTAGAGTACATAATAATTGTGAGTGATCAGATGTAGGGTAGCTCTGAGAAGAGCTTTTGGGTTTATGGTACATTTAGGTACTTATAAGTAGGTACCAATGCACATTCTTAAATTCAGAGTGAAAATTCTGTTGCCCTCATCTGAGAAGTGAACTCCATCTCCTCTGTAGATATCTTGCATGTAGTAACGCAAGTTATTGTTGTACAGGGAGCCCATTCCATGGTCTCTCATGTAAGCTGAAACAGATTTGTTTACATGCTTCCTCGACTTCTCAATTTGTGGACAAAATTGGTTTGACCACCTCCATTTCTGTCTTTGGCATATATTTGAATATACCAAGGCAGTCTGAGGAAAAAGTGCCATTAATTGCTCAAAGGTGTCCTTTAAAAGCATTTCCAGACCTACACCAGTCAAAGTGCCCAAGTCATTACCTCCACAGTGCACAATTAACAGGTCAGGTTTGGGCAAATGCATAAAGGTTTTCACCAATGGTATCAATTGGTGACATTTTAATCCTCTGTGGCCAAACCACTTAATTTCCACATCTTGTAAATTGAGGTTAGGTAATTTCCTGTTTTCAACGTACCTTTGAGCCCAGTGAATATAACTATGTCCAACAATCCAGACAGAAAACATGGTGAGAGAAGGTTCTCCTGCAGTCAGATGAAGTGTGGCAATGAAATGGCAGTTGAAAAAATGAGAGTTTAAAATGAAAAAAACTGTGGAGTTTCTGTGTTCATGAAGCAGTAACAGTGATTGGTGGATTTTGATTGCTGAAAACAGAAAGTTAGGGTGCACGGATGAGTTATTTGAAAGATGTATTTTGAGTGGTCAATAAAAAATCATTAAATGAAAGAATGCACTGGATATGCAGGTGCACTGAGAGTTCAGAGTTCAATTGCAACAAAGTTGTGTGAACTTGCAAACACCAGAAGTCTTCCAAGAGGTGGTTGCCATGCAGAAAAGACAGAAAGGGCAGAGGGGGGAAGGGTTTTCATTTGAAAAAAAGTGAGGGAAGAGTTTTGATTGGGTGACATGAGAAATATGTGTGAAGAATTACAGCATTTCTGTGCTTTTGATAGCTGCAGACTCTGGAGTGCATACCTTTTGCTCTGCTGAAGACAAATTGGTGTGTTTCTGAGACTGTTTTCAAACTCAAAGTATTTGCTAAGGTGAGAAAATATTTCTTTAATTTAGATAGAGAATAGTGTGCTTTAAGGAGAAAATTATGAATTATGTGGCGCAAATTGCTTGTAAATATGCTCCCACATGTGCATGGAAAATTTTGATTTTGAATGTTTGTGTTACATAGCCATGTTAAAAGTGATACAAACATGCAGGAAAGGCAATGAAAAAATGCTTTTATGTGTCTTAAGGACATTTTAAGTAATTTTGCCATGTGCAGTGTTTTGAAATTATGATTTGAAAATCGTTTTTGGGGAAAAGGAATTGATTTAAATTTATGACAAGGACATAATGGTGTATGCTTCTTTATACGGCAATTGACTGTCCCTGATGTTATTTTTCCCATTTTAATGTAAGACCTTTCTCTGTGGCGCAAGTTGCTTGTAAATATGCTCCAACCTGTGCATGGGAAATTTAGATTTTAAATGTTTGTGTTACATAGCCATGTTAAAAGTGACCCAACCATGCTGGAAAGGCAATCAAAAAACGCTTTCATGTGTCTTAATGACATTTTAAGTCATTTTCCCATGTGCAGTGTTTTGAAATTATGATTTGAAAATCGTTTTGGGGGAAAAGGAATTGTTTTTAAATTCATGACAAGGACATAATGGTGTATGCTTCTTTATAAGGCAATTGACTGTCGCTGATGTTATTTTTCTCATTTTAGTGTAAGACCTTTCTCTGTGGCGCAAATTGCTTGTAAATATGCTCCCACATGTGCATGGAAAATTTAGATTTTGAATGTTTGTGTTACATAGCCATGTTAAAAGTGACCCAACCATGCAGGAAAGGCAATCAAAAAACGCTTTTATGTGTCTTAAGGACATTTTAAGTAATTTTCCCATGTGTAGTGTTTTGAAATTATGATTTGAAAATCGTTTTTGAGGTAAAGGAATGTTGTTAAAATTTATGTGCGCCATATGCCCCCAAATTTCTTTTTCAGGGGTGCAGCAGGGTGTTCTTGAGACACCCCTGCACCTTTGGAAAAAATTCCTAATTTGTGATGAGCAAATTGTTAATCGCAAATTGCACCTTCATTTATATGAGCCTCCTAGCCCATGGAAATGAATGGGTAATTTGCAATTAGCAATTTTCTCATCGCAAATTTGGAATGGTAAAGAATCGCTATTTATTCCTTAAAATTCGCTTTTTCGGAAATGCAAAATAGTTATATGATACATATGGCGGTTGATGTCTAACAAGATAAGAAGCTTAGGGATACATTTATGATGACTGGCGCAATGAAGTAGAAATCACTTACTTCATTGGTAGAGCTTTACATGTATTATCTCCTCTGTATTCTTCATCAAGCGTAACTTTAATCTGCAATCCTGAGTAGGCCTCACTTTAAACAAACCTCTGGATAGGCCACATCTTATTGTTATCCTGAATTAATCATTTAAAATGCTAGGGACAGATTTATGATAGGTGTATGCCTCTTTTGCGCCACTTAGAAAACATTGTCCATGGGGAAAGGACTTAAAATGTCCTTAAGACACATGAATGTGTTTTTGTAAAATGTTTGCAATTTTTTTGGGTCACTTTTAACATGGCTATGTGACTCAAACAGTCAAAATCTAAATTCGCCATGCACAGGTGGGAGCATATTTACAAGGAATGTGCTCCATGGGGAAAGGTCTTATAATGTAATATGGGAAAAATGACATCAGAGACACTGAAATGCCTTATAGAGAAGCATACACCATTATGTCCTTGTCATAAATTACTTTTCCCCAAAAACGATTTTCAAATCATAATTTGAAAACACTGCACATGTGGAAATGACTTAAAATGTCCTTAATTCAAAATTTGCGATTCCTTAAATGCAATGTATCAAACAAAAAATATGTAAAAAATGATATTAAGGATTTGGAAACTACCACCAACTTCTAGTTTGTGGTAAATTGCGAATTCTTTTCAAAAAGCATTTTTTTCCAAAAAACAAAAGGTCCCATATGACGCCCATACATGCCCTTAGGGCATGTAGGTGTGCCATATGCCCCCAAATGTATTTTTCAGGGGTGCAGCAGGGTGTTCTTGAGATACCCCTGCACGCTTGAAAAAATTCCTATTTTGTGATGAGCTAATTGCTAATCGCAAATTGCAACCTTCATTCCTATGAGCCTCCTAGCCCATGGAAATGAATGGGTAATTTGCAATTAGCAATTTGCTCATTGCAAATTAGGAATAGTAAAGAATTGCTATTTATTCCTTAAAATTTGCTATTTAGGAAATGCAAAATAGTTTGATGGTACATATGGTGGTTCATCTGTAACAAGATAAGAAGCTTAGGGATACATTTATGATGACTGGCGCAATAAAGTGCACATTACTTACTTCATTGGTAGGCCTTTACATGTATTATCTCCTCTGTATTCTTCATCAAGCGTAACTTTAATCTGCAATCCTGAGTAGGCCTCACCTTAAACAAACCTCTGGATAGGCCACACCTTATCGTCATCCTGGATTAATCATTTAAAATGCTAGGGACAGATTTATGATAGGTGTATGCCTCTTTTGTGCCACTGTGCGTCACTTTTATGATGCAGCGGCGGTGCAAAAGATTTGCTATGAGGCGACAACATTACAAATTGATGCATTTAGGCAGATATGTCATGGTGTAAAAAAAACGTACCACATGAAACCGATGCAGCAGTGATGCAAAAGATGCACCATGTCGTAAGACAGGCCTCACTTGGGGCCATATGTATCAAGCTAATTAGCATTCGCAAAGATCAAAATTCTACGAATTTTGGCCTTTGCGAATGTTAATTAGACAAATGGTATGTATCAAACAAGTTTGATGCAAAATAAGGAGTAGCAAAATTTGCTATTCCTTATTTTGCAATTGCACTGAAGGATTTGCAAATTTTGTGACTACTTAAATGCAATGTATCAAACAAAAAATATGTAAAAAATGACATTAAGGATTTGGAAACTATTGTGGTAAATTGGTGGTAATTTGTGAATTCTTTTCAAAAAGCTTTTTTTAAAAAAAACAAAAGGTCCCATATGACGCCAACACATGCCCTTAGGGCATGTATGTGTGCCATATGCCCCCAAATTTCTTTTTCAGGGGTGCAGCAGGGTGTTCTTGAGACACCCCTGCACCCTTGGAAAAATTCCTAATTTGTGATGAGCAAATTGCTAATCGCAAATTAAACCTTCATTCCTATGAGCCTCCTAGCCCATGGAAATGAATGGGTAACTTGCAATTAGCAATTTGCTCATCGCAAATTAGGAATGGTAAAGAATCGCTATTTATTCCTTAAAATTCGCTATTTAGGAAATGCAAAATATTTTGATGATACATATGGCAGTTCATCTCTAACAAGATAAGAAGCTTAGGGATAGATTTATGATGACTGGCGCATCACCAGGGATGTGCCAGTCATCTTGCGCCGCTGTTCCGCCACCCATGGTGTGCTGCATTTACAATGCGGCACAGCATGGGGCAAAAACGGCACAGATGCTTGACGCATCTGTGCCGTTAAGGTGGCGCATTGCTGGAGTTGTATCGCAAGTGCGATGCAGCTCCAGCAAGGCTCAGGGGTGCACCATCTCCACAATGTTGCGTCAAGACCTATGCCTGCTTCAAGCAGGCGCAGGGTTTTGACGCAGGTTTCTCCTATCTGATTGTAAATGCGGCACACCATGGGTGGCAGAGCAGTGGTGCACGTTAACTGGTGCATGCCTGGGGATGTGCCATTTAACATAAATCTGCCCCTTTACATTTAAGTATGTGCAGGGGACACAGAGTCGGTGAGGCTTATCCAAGGTTAAGAAGAGATGAGTCCTGTTCAGTGAAAGATTAGACATAGGCTTCACCTGCTCAGCATCGCTGGACATGGCTAAATAATAGCTGCAAAATGTTACTCTTGTTAAACAATTTTACTATTATAATCTGTGAGATTTGTCTCTTACTCTGCAACATCTCATTGTTGTTATCTTTCTTTAAAGATAAAGACAACCTCAACATGAGCGACAATCTGCAATCAGTTGATTTTGACCTCATCATTGAACTTGTAATTGAAACATCAGTGGATGTTGATCCCTTGGATGATTTAAATCCTGAGGATGAAGAAGAGCGTGATGAGGATGCAGATTTGTCCGAATTATATGATATAGGATGGGAAGCTGACCTGCTTGAGCCTTTGGAAATATAAACATTTATTTTTAAAATTTATAATTAATAAAAAGTAAAAAGGTAAACCGTTTAATTTAAAAATAAAGACACCTTCAAAAGCAGGTTATGTGTAGTGTCTTCAATAAAATATTAAAATATGCTCATAAAATTAGATCAGATTCACATATAAAATAGCATAGGTAACATAAATATAAATGTCATTTCTTTTCTGGTATTTCTGTATTGTAAATTTGCCAACGACTAAAAAATCTTCTAATTAAAATGTCAAGTAGTGTGTTAAGTTTTTTATCACTGTTACTGATTTACTGTTTGGTAATAATGGTTAATAACATTATTTATTATATTTTTCCACAGATTCAACTGCAGATCATTTCAAGATTTCACCATGCCTACAATAGAAAGACAGAGAAAGGCTGCAAAACGTCAAAGACAGCAGGTGAAAAAAAGATACGCAGCAGTCCTCTAACAAAAAGATTTGTCAAGTCACGAAGAAAGCACCGGGTAAGAGCACAAAACAATTTATAAGAAATATGTGTAGTAAAAAAAATATTACTACAGAAAATGTTTCAGTCCATAAAACGAGAAGGAAATCAAATGGAAAAGAAAGGCCAATGAAAAATGTTACTGCTAGAGCAAGAGATAACTCTGTGCATGATAGTAGAAGGAAACAACAGTTTAGGGAGATTCGTAAACGAATGTTCCGGAACAGGATAATTGGCAATTTGTTAAAAAATATTAAGAAAGGTCAACAGAAACTGGTTTTTTATAAGACAAAAAAAAAAGTTGAGAAAGTTATTGATCAGGCATTTGAAATTAAACGTAAGTTATTTATTTTGATAATCAATAGAATTAGGAAGCTAAACAAGGCAATTTTTGATTTCAAAAGAAATAGTAGATGGAAGAGAATAGTTAATCGTAGTAATTTTTGTGAAGTTTTTTCTGGAGAATGGATGCATAGTTCAAGCTGTGAGGCATTTTTTAATGAGGAGAGTTATTTCCAGGATAATGATTTGGTGCATGCAGTTGACACCAGTGGTCGTGCTTATAAAGTGAAAGATGGTTGTCCAGTTGAAAAAGAAAAAATTGTGACAACAGAGGCAGAAGAGGTGTTAGGTAATGAGGTTTTAGGAAGAGGTGCTAAGGGTCCTGTGTACACCTGGAAGTGTAGTAGTATTTGCAGTGTGCGACAGGATTCCATCAATTTGCTTTGTGATTTTGTACGGTCATTTAATAAGAAAAGTTTGAAGCAGAAAATGATGTTGTTGCAAGAATTAGATCCTTGCAGAGTAAGAGAAGTGACAGGTTTGCATGGACATTCACTGGCTTGTCTTTCCAGGAGAGTATGCCAGAGTGTTTTTCATCATTTCAGGATGCTAGCAGTGCATCATAACAAAGTGAGGAAATTAGTTAGAATGTTGTATTATGCTAAGAGTCCAGCAATTATGCTTAAACAATTATGCGCTGCTCTTTTGCATGGTTCTGAAATAGATGTGAAGAATATATGTGAAGAAATTGAGTTTTGTTACTTTGGAAGTAAAGAGGAGAATGTTGAAATTGAGCAAGAAGAAGAGGGTCATGTGGAAGATAGTGTACAGGTTTCCAGTACAGATAATTTCCAGAGGGAAATTGCGACGTTTGAGGTGAAATCAAGTGAGAGGCCTAATTTCACTTGTGTGTGTTGTCGACGCACTTATTATAAGAATCAGACTAAGTTAGTGGATTTATATGCAAAAAGTGAAAGGGAAAATAATAGTGAATGGAAGGATTTTGCAACATACTTGATGGTAGAAAATTGTTTTGATTTGGGATTGGATCAACGTGTGTGTACTTATTGTTGTTGCAAATTAAATCAAAACCAGATGCCTGCTAGAGCAGTTCATAATAATCTGGAATTGGTTGAGATTCCTTCTGAATTGAAGGATTTAAATACTTATGAATCTATTTTGATTCAAAGTATCCATCCCTTTCAGGCTATTGTAAGAATGGAGCCAAAGACAGGGAAATTGCCTCCATCAGATTTACAGAGAGGATTAAAGGGAAGAGTTGTTTATTTGCCTCTAGATTTGAAGAAAAACATTAACACAATTGGAGTAGAAAAAGTGGAAGAGGAACCTCTGGTTATCTTAGTTAATGGGGTTCCGACAAAGAATAAGAAAATATGGCAAGATTTAGTAGATGTTAGGAAAGTTAAAAAGGCAACATTGTATTTGAAAAAAAATAATAAATACTATAAGAATGTATATGTTGCAGAAGAGGAAGTAAGTGAGGAAGAGGATAGCGATTTGTGTGCTGGTCAAATTGAGAAAGTAGAACCCTCTACTAGTGAAGAAATATATGAACATTATAGTGTTCATCCTTTGCATTCCAAGGAAGTCATGGGGAATGCTATTGAGTTGTTTCAAATGAAACAAGCCAAAGGGAGTCCCATTAGTGTTTGGGAGGAAAGTTTGGAAGCTCGGTGTTTCCCACAGCTTTTTCCAACAGGTCAGGGAGGAAGATATGATGAGCGACCTCATCAAATTCCTGCTTCTGAATACCGGACTTTGCGATTGTATGCAGGAGATGCTAGGTTTCGACAATGCATTCCTTATTTGTTTCATCTCCTGTTTGAAAGCGATCTGTCTGGACTGTCATATGCAGTGAACCACATCTTGAAAAGTGGTATACACATGCAAAACATCTCGGCAAGTGACTTTATGGATAAAGTCAATGTCCAAGACAGTATTTTGGATTCTCACCTGATTAATCTCATGGCGTGTCAGCGTGGTACTAATGAGTACTGGTACCGTCGTCATGGTGATTTAAAATGTATGCTGAGGAACTTAGGTACTCCCACATGGTTCCTCACTCTGAGCTGTGCCGAGTATGGCTGGGAAGACTTACTTGAATTTCTACGAAAGGCAAATGCTAACGTAGATAACATCGAATTCAAGACACCTGGAGAACTGTGCTCTTTGGATCCAGTCAATGTATGTAGGTACTTCAATCATAGATTTGAAGCTATGATGTCTTTCATCATGAATAAGAAGAATCCACCTCTTGGAGAGGTGTTGGATTTCTTCTGGAGAAAGGAGTACCAAGCAAGAGGTGCTCCTCATATACATATGTTGCTGTGGATCAAGGATGCACCTAAATTTGGAACGGATCCAGAAGACTCAGTGATGAGTTTCATCCAACAGTATTCTACGTGTGCTGTTCCAAACGCAAAGGAGAAGAAAAGCCTAAGAGAAAAAGTTCTGCGTTTCCAAAGCCATCGATGTGGAAAGTACTGCCGTCGTAAATTCCGAAACAAGGACAAGTTCTACACTAAATGTCGTTTCGGCTTTCCACGACCAGTGATTTCTAAAGGAAGAGTAAACAGTTTGATGTCTTCGCTGCGACACAATGTCATGAAGAAATCACCTAAAAACACTTACAATTTGAAGAGGAACCAAGAGTCCAAGTACATCAACGACTACAACCCGGTGATTTTGTCCATGTGGAATGCTAACATGGATATACAGTTTGTGGCTGATAACTGTATGGCTGTGGCTCGGTATGTGACGTCTTACATCACCAAAAAAGAGAAGACAGAATTGAAGGATATGTGGGAGGACATTTCCCATGAAAAGAGCCTCAGCAAGAAGTTGTACAGTTTCAGTCTGAAGATGTTGTCGCATCGAGAAATCGGAGCGTACGAATGTTCTGACCGATTGTCTTCAGCAAGTCTCTATGCCAAGTCCAGGAGTATCGTTTGGGCGAGTCTTGGTCTTGCAGCAACGCGTAATCGAGTTCTCAAACCTGTGCGGGAAATTGAGTATTTGGCGGAAAAGGAGCCAAACAGTACCGACATTTTGAAGACAAACATGTTGGATACATATTATCGAAATCGAAGCAGTCACCTCGAGAATGTTTGTCTGTATGAGGTTCTGCAAAATTACATACAAACACAACAATGATGGACAGAATGTGGATCAATGTCACACATTCACCCCAGTACAAAGATCTGGGCCCAAATCCATCGTTTTTCCACTCCACACCACCCTGGGTTAGACAATGGCGATATGCAAATCAGCGCTGACCCTGTGCCCCATGGGAACAGTCCAGTCCGAACTACAAAAGCCATGTCCTTCCCAGAACGGAAACAAGCATCCGAGGACCGGCCCGGTTTTGAGGTAACACCTCTCTTCAGCCCGGCTAGCTTGATTCCAGTGGTGTGGAGTGCCTGGGACTCACGTCTGAGCATCCCCAGTACACTTAGAGCGGTAACTGCAAACACAACAATGATGGACAGAATGTGGATCAATGTCACACATTCACCCCAGTACAAAGATCTGGGCCCAAATCCATCGTTTTTCCACTCCACACCACCCTGGGTTAGACAATGGCGATATGCAAATCAGCGCTGACCCTGTGCCCCATGGGAACAGTCCAGTCCGAACTACAAAAGCCATGTCCTTCCCAGAACGGAAACAAGCATCCGAGGACCGGCCCGGTTTCGAGGTAACACCTCTCTTCAGCACGGCTAGCTTGATTCCAGTGGTGTGGAGTGCCTGGGACTCACGTCTGAGCATCCCCAGTACACTTAGAGCGGTAACTGCAAACACAACAATGATGGACAGAATGTGGATCAATGTCACACATTCACCCCAGTACAAAGATCTGGGCCCAAATCCATCGTTTTTCCACTCCACACCACCCTGGGTTAGACAATGGCGATATGCAAATCAGCGCTGACCCTGTGCCCCATGGGAACAGTCCAGTCCGAACTACAAAAGCCATGTCCTTCCCAGAACGGAAACAAGCATCCGAGGACCGGCCCGGTTTCGAGGTAACACCTCTCTTCAGCCCGGCTAGCTTGATTCCAGTGGTGTGGAGTGCCTGGGACTCACGTCTGAGCATCCCCAGTACACTTAGAGCGGTAACTGCAAACACAACAATGATGGACAGAATGTGGATCAATGTCACACATTCACCCCAGTACAAAGATCTGGGCCCAAATCCATCGTTTTTCCACTCCACACCACCCTGGGTTAGACAATGGCGATATGCAAATCAGCGCTGACCCTGTGCCCCATGGGAACAGTCCAGTCCGAACTACAAAAGCCATGTCCTTCCCAGAACGGAAACAAGCATCCGAGGGCCGGCCCGGTTTCGAGGTAACACCTCTCTTCAGCCCGGCTAGCTTGATTCCAGTGGTGTGGAGTGCCTGGGACTCACGTCTGAGCATCCCCAGTACACTTAGAGCGGTAACTGCAAACACAACAATGATGGACAGAATGTGGATCAATGTCACACATTCACCCCAGTACAAAGATCTGGGCCCAAATCCATCGTTTTTCCACTCCACACCACCCTGGGTTAGACAATGGCGATATGCAAATCAGCGCTGACCCTGTGCCCCATGGGAACAGTCCAGTCCGAACTACAAAAGCCATGTCCTTCCCAGAACGGAAACAAGCATCCGAGGACCGGCCCGGTTTCGAGGTAACACCTCTCTTCAGCCCGGCTAGCTTGATTCCAGTGGTGTGGAGTGCCTGGGACTCACGTCTGAGCATCCCCAGTACACTTAGAGCGGTAACTGCAAACACAACAATGATGGACAGAATGTGGATCAATGTCACACATTCACCCCAGTACAAAGATCTGGGCCCAAATCCATCGTTTTTCCACTCCACACCACCCTGGGTTAGACAATGGCGATATGCAAATCAGCGCTGACCCTGTGCCCCATGGGAACAGTCCAGTCCGAACTACAAAAGCCATGTCCTTCCCAGAACGGAAACAAGCATCCGAGGACCGGCCCGGTTTCGAGGTAACACCTCTCTTCAGCCCGGCTAGCTTGATTCCAGTGGTGTGGAGTGCCTGGGACTCACGTCTGAGCATCCCCAGTACACTTAGAGCGGTAACTGCAAACACAACAATGATGGACAGAATGTGGATCAATGTCACACATTCACCCCAGTACAAAGATCTGGGCCCAAATCCATCGTTTTTCCACTCCACACCACCCTGGGTTAGACAATGGCGAGATGCAAATCAGCGCTGACCCTGTGCCCCATGGGAACAGTCCAGTCCGAACTACAAAAGCCATGTCCTTCCCAGAACGGAAACAAGCATCCGAGGACCGGCCCGGTTTCGAGGTAACACCTCTCTTCAGCCCGGCTAGCTTGATTCCAGTGGTGTGGAGTGCCTGGGACTCACGTCTGAGCATCCCCAGTACACTTAGAGCGGTAACTGCAAACACAACAATGATGGACAGAATGTGGATCAATGTCACACATTCACCCCAGTACAAAGATCTGGGCCCAAATCCATCGTTTTTCCACTCCACACCACCCTGGGTTAGACAATTGCGATATGCAAATCAGCGCTGACCCTGTGCCCCATGGGAACAGTCCAGTCCGAACTACAAAAGCCATGTCCTTCCCAGAACGGAAACAAGCATCCGAGGACCGGCCCGGTTTCGAGGTAACACCTCTCTTCAGCCCGGCTAGCTTGATTCCAGTGGTGTGGAGTGCCTGGGACTCACGTCTGAGCATCCCCAGTACACTTAGAGCGGTCACTGCAAACACAACAATGATGGACAGAATGTGGATCAATGTCACACATTCACCCCAGTACAAAGATCTGGGCCCAAATCCATCGTTTTTCCACTCCACACCACCCTGGGTTAGACAATGGCGATATGCAAATCAGCGCTGACCCTGTGCCCCATGGGAACAGTCCAGTCCGAACTACAAAAGCCATGTCCTTCCCAGTACGGAAACAAGCATCCGAGGACCGGCCCGGTTTCGAGGTAACACCTCTCTTCAGCCCGGCTAGCTTGATTCCAGTGGTGTGGAGTGCCTGGGACTCACGTCTGAGCATCCCCAGTACACTTAGAGCGGTAACTGCAAACACAACAATGATGGACAGAATGTGGATCAATGTCACACATTCACCCCAGTACAAAGATCTGGGCCCAAATCCATCGTTTTTCCACTCCACACCACCCTGGGTTAGACAATGGCGATATGCAAATCAGCGCTGACCCTGTGCCCCATGGGAACAGTCCAGTCCGAACTACAAAAGCCATGTCCTTCCCAGAACGGAAACAAGCATCCGAGGACCGGCCCGGTTTCGAGGTAACACCTCTCTTCAGCCCGGCTAGCTTGATTCCAGTGGTGTGGAGTGCCTGGGACTCACGTCTGAGCATCCCCAGTACACTTAGAGCGGTAACTGCAAACACAACAATGATGGACAGAATGTGGATCAATGTCACACATTCACCCCAGTACAAAGATCTGGGCCCAAATCCATCGTTTTTCCACTCCACACCACCCTGGGTTAGACAATGGCGATATGCAAATCAGCGCTGACCCTGTGCCCCATGGGAACAGTCCAGTCCGAACTACAAAAGCCATGTCCTTCCCAGAACGGAAACAAGCATCCGAGGACCGGCCCGGTTTCGAGGTAACACCTCTCTTCAGCCCGGCTAGCTTGATTCCAGTGGTGTGGAGTGCCTGGGACTCACGTCTGAGCATCCCCAGTACACTTAGAGCGGTAACTGCAAACACAACAATGATGGACAGAATGTGGATCAATGTCACACATTCACCCCAGTACAAAGATCTGGGCCCAAATCCATCGTTTTTCCACTCCACACCACCCTGGGTTAGACAATGGCGATATGCAAATCAGCGCTGACCCTGTGCCCCATGGGAACAGTCCAGTCCGAACTACAAAAGCCATGTCCTTCCCAGAACGGAAACAAGCATCCGAGGACCGGCCCGGTTTCGAGGTAACACCTCTCTTCAGCCCGGCTAGCTTGATTCCAGTGGTGTGGAGTGCCTGGGACTCACGTCTGAGCATCCCCAGTACACTTAGAGCGGTAACTGCAAACACAACAATGATGGACAGAATGTGGATCAATGTCACACATTCACCCCAGTACAAAGATCTGGGCCCAAATCCATCGTTTTTCCACTCCACACCACCCTGGGTTAGACAATGGCGATATGCAAATCAGCGCTGACCCTGTGCCCCATGGGAACAGTCCAGTCCGAACTACAAAAGCCATGTCCTTCCCACAACGGAAACAAGCATCCGAGGACCGGCCCGGTTTCGAGGTAACACCTCTCTTCAGCCCGGCTAGCTTGATTCCAGTGGTGTGGAGTGCCTGGGACTCACGTCTGAGCATCCCCAGTACACTTTTGTAGTTCGGACTGGACTGTTCCCATGGGGCACAGGGTCAGCGCTGATTTGCATATTGCCATTGTCTAACCCAGGGTGGTGTGGAGTGGAAAAACGATGGATTTGGGCCCAGATCTTTGGACTGGGGTGAATGTGTGACATTGATCCACATTCTGTCCATCATTGTTGTGTTTGCAATTACCGCTCTAAGTGTACTGGGGATGCTCAGACGTGAGTCCCAGGCACTCCACACCACTGGAATCAAGCTAGCCGGGCTGAAGAGAGGTGTTACCTCGAAACCGGGCCGGTCCTCGGATGCTTGTTTCCGTTCTGGGAAGGACATGGCTTTTGTAGTTCGGACTGGACTGTTCCCATGGGGCACAGGGTCAGCGCTGATTTGCATATTGCCATTGTCTAACCCAGGGTGGTGTGGAGTGGAAAAACGATGGATTTGGGCCCAGATCTTTGGACTGGGGTGAATGTGTGACATTGATCCACATTCTGTCCATCATTGTTGTGTTTGCAATTACCGCTCTAAGTGTACTGGGGATGCTCAGACGTGAGTCCCAGGCACTCCACACCACTGGAATCAAGCTAGCCGGGCTGAAGAGAGGTGTTACCTCGAAACCGGGCCGGTCCTCGGATGCTTGTTTCCGTTCTGGGAAGGACATGGCTTTTGTAGTTCGGACTGGACTGTTCCCATGGGGCACAGGGTCAGCGCTGATTTGCATATTGCCATTGTCTAACCCAGGGTGGTGTGTAGTGGAAAAACGATGGATTTGGGCCCAGATCTTTGGACTGGGGTGAATGTGTGACATTGATCCACATTCTGTCCATCATTGTTGTGTTTGCAATTACCGCTCTAAGTGTACTGGGGATGCTCAGAAGTGAGTCCCAGGCACTCCACACCACTGGAATCAAGCTAGCCGGGCTGAAGAGAGGTGTTACCTCGAAACCGGGCCGGTCCTCGGATGCTTGTTTCCGTTCTGGGAAGGACATGGCTTTTGTAGTTCGGACTGGACTGTTCCCATGGGGCACAGGGTCAGCGCTGATTTGCATATTGCCATTGTCTAACCCAGGGTGGTGTGGAGTGGAAAAACGATGGATTTGGGCCCAGATCTTTGGACTGGGGTGAATGTGTGACATTGATCCACATTCTGTCCATCATTGTTGTGTTTGCAATTACTGCAAAATTACATATTCAAGAGGAACATCAAAGAAGATACTGAGAAAGGAGTGTATGCTGTAATAGGAAGTGAGGGATGTCTGGTCAAGCAAAGAAAATGCCACTTGGTAAACCATCGAAAATTGAGTGGTGAATCTCCTGAAAAAAAGGAGTTTTTCTATTTAGCACTTTTGCAACTTTTCAAGCCTTGGCGTGCAGAAGAGGAACTGCTTGGAGATTTCCTCTGTTACGAAGACTCTTTCAATGCCGCCAAGGAGACCATAGAATGTCCTGCTTTTCCCAAATATGTAGAAATGTTGAATGCGGAAATTGAGCAGGAAGCAACGATTGCAGCCGAGATTGCCAGAGACAGTTCTCAGGACAGTCAGAGTTCTGCTTCATTGAGTCAGGATCCACTAGGAGGACCTGTTATCGAAAATGAAGCTGCCACTGCTATGAATGAAGTGGAAAGAGCCATGGCACATGCTCAAGAGGATGCGGTTAACTTAGAAGAGTTGGAAAGACAACTCAACGTTGAGCAGAGGAAAATATATGACGAAGTTACCATGCAAATTGATCATGGATTAAGTCATGATAAGAAAGAGTGCTCATGTACGTCGTTGAAGCCTGTCCGACTGTACGTGAGTGGAGAAGCGGGAACTGGAAAAAGTTTCCTCATTAAAGCAATTTCATGCTATTTGCAGGAAAGGACAGAGTCATCGCTGTCTTGTGTTGTCACTGCTCCAACTGGACTGGCAGCACATAATATTAAAGGGATTACTTTACATCGTTTACTGATGCTGCCAGTGGAGCATGACAACAAATTACAATATCACAAGCTATCTGGAGATGCTTGTTTTGAAGTTTCAAGAATCTTGAGGAAAATGAAACTTCTTATCATTGACGAAGTAAGCATGGTTTCCAATGTCATGCTTGCCTTTGTGCATTTGAGGATGCAAGAAGTTCTCAAAACAGAGTATGATGTGTTATTTGGTGGCAAACACATCATTGTTTTCGGAGATCTTCTGCAGCTGACACCAGTGAAAGGGCAACCTGTGTTCAAAATGCTCACGCATGAAGATACCAGGAAGTGCCTAGGCAGCATTGGCAACGTCAATATATGGTTAAACTTCAATTATGCTGAACTGCATGAAAATATGCGTCAGGCGAAGGATGAAGTTTACAAGACTATTCTACAAGATGTTAGAATTGGAAAAGTGACCGAGCATGGGAAAGAAGCTTTACATGCACGATTACTGTCAAATTTATATCCAGAACAAGATGTTGTGCCTGAGAATATTTTTCAGAAAATTACTGAGAAGAAATCTGGAATATGTTTGATGCCAACTCTTGCAGAATGTGCCAAATTTAACAACAAAATGTTGCATTTAGAAAAGCAAGAGATTGTGAAACTGGAAGCTATTGATAGAGTAGAGCATATGGGATCAACAATTATTTTGTCTGAGAATCTGAAAACAATATTGGATTCATTAGAGAAGAGTATATCTAAAACTGCAGGTTTTGAAAAGACTCTGAATGTGTGCTTGAACTGCCGTATAATTTTAAGAAGGAATTTACATGTTGAAAGAGGTCTGGTAAATGGATCAATGGGTAATGTTGTTGATTTTGTGAAATACAGAAATAGAGATGGAATTGAATTTTTAAAAATTAAATTTGATGGCATTGAGGAAGTACAGCTAATTGCTCGTTGTTCTGCTAGATTTTTGCTTGTAAAAGACTTATATGTTCGCCGTAAGCAGTTTCCTGTTTGCTTGGCATATGCGGTGACAATTCATAAATCGCAAGGTTTAAGTGTAGACAGTGCATTGGTGAATATTGGCAGTTCTGTGTTCAAGGAGGGTATGGCATATGTGGCATTGTCACGAGTTAGAACTTTATCGGGATTGTACTTGATTGAGTGTGATGTCACAAACATTTGTGCGGATCTAGATTGTGTTAAGGAATACAATAGGTTAAGAAGAGAGTATGCGCCACATTTGCCTCAGTATCCTTTGTTTGAGAAACGTGTGGTAGGCCGGAAACGAAGAAATGAGAACAATACTGGGGAGGTTGTAGCAAAAAGACAAAAAGTCAATGAACCTAAAATTACAAGCAGAAACAAAAAGGATTCTGTTGAAGATGTTGTTGGTTTGCAGTTTGAAAACAGTTCTGGTGTCAACTGCTATGCTAATGTAGTGGTTAATGTTTTGTTTTCTCTAAAAAATGTAAAAGAAGAGATTGTGGTCAATTCTGATCAAAGATTTTGCAGTTTGTTAAATTCTGTGTTAGAGAAATGTACCACTGATAGAAGAAACATAGAAAGTGTGTCTGAAATTCGAAATCTGTTAGACAGATGTTCAGGCCAAACACAATTCTCTCAAAATATTCAGCAAGATTGTCAGGAGTTTTTAATATATATGCTTGATGTATTACATGCTGAAGGTGTAGATGTAGATCAGCTGTTTGGGCTTTCTTATCAATGGCAGCATGACTGCGAGAACTGTATGGTATCAAGTACTACTAGTGTAGACTCAGAAAGATTTATATATTTAACTTTGCCAGACAGTAAATCAGTCTCCTTTAATAAGCTAGTAAAAGCAGCTGATCACAACATGGAGTGTAGCCAATGTAAATCTGAAATGATGTCCACATTATTTATACGAACATATGGCCAGTATGTAATTTTAATGTTCCAACGATGTAGGCCTGATGGAACAAAATTGACAACTTTAATTAAAAATTTTGTAGCTTCGCAGTTGTCAATATCAGGAAGGACTTTTGTAACTGCAGCAATTATATATCATGACGGCCCTTCAATAACATCAGGACATTACACAGCTTATTTAAAGTCTAGAAATGGCTGGTCATTCTGCAATGATTCTGTTTTAATTTTCAAAAAAAAATTGCCGTATGACCTTAAAAACTCTTACCTGGTGTTTTTAAAACCAAAATTTTAGGGAAATAATCTCGGGATGTGCTCTGTGGAATTTCAAGAAGTTCTAATGGCTCCTACACAATTTGGCCTTGAGGATAAGTGTAGTTCAGAGACATAACTTCTAACCATAGGACTGGACATTATGGAGAAATACGTGCACTTTGAATGAGTTCAGAAAAACTGTTTCTTTTTATAAACTAATTGAAGCAGCCAATCAAAACATGGAGTAGAGGGAATGTAAGTCTGCAATGCTGTCTACTGTTTTACATTGCTTTGTGATTAAAAGTGATGTAGAGAATTAAATAATTGTAGTAGTCATAGAGGTAGTGTAAGTCTGCTTGTATCAGTGTCATAGGAAAAGTAGAACATGACTGAGCAAGAAGGGGAAGATATTACTATTCCAGGATTGTGAAAATGATCTTCAACATTTTAATTCTGAAAGTTGCGGAAATGCCAAATGACGGGATTGGCTTACAAGAAATCCAAGAGTTATAAATGGCTCTGACCAGATTTGGGCTTGTGGAAAATTGTGGTAGAGAGCAAGAAGTCATTTATTGCATGTAACGTGTTTTTAAAAACGATGGAGATTTTCTTTCAGAAAGTGGCGGGCTGAAAGTAATAACAGCACAAAAGAGTGTAAGCTGTTCATAGGACATCCTTGGACGTCATGGAAAGTAAGTTAACTTTAAGGAGTTCTGAATTTTGATTTCTGATGTTGTATGGGTTTTGTAAACACAATCATTTTGATTGTGTTTTTTTTCCCCGCTGTTACATGATGAATACCTCCAAGTCACTGTTTTTAGTGAATTTTGATACATTCTGAGAACAGCAAAAATAAACCATTTAACATGTATAATTAATTCTGTACTGTTTGCATTTATGATGTATATGTAGAACTGTGTAGGAGGCATGGAGAAAGTGAGGCTTCTGTAAGTGTCAAAGTTGTTGCATGCAGTGCTGCACTTCTGCGTATTCTTTCATATGCTAGACTACATCTGCACAATGAGATACCTAAGCAAAGGAAACACAAGTGATGTGATTGTGAAATGAGCAAAATAAATTGCATGTATTTCAATTACATCACCTGTGTTTCCTATCATTACGAATCACATTGTGCAGATCAAGTTTAGGTCTGTCCAGGGAAACATAGGAGGTTTGGACTTTGTTGAAGAGTGCAGTGGACATGACTCACTTCATTGGTAGACCTTCACATGTATTATGTCCTCTATTCTCTTCAACAACTCGAAATTTCATCTGCAACCCTGAGTAGGCCTCACCTGAAACAAAACTCTGGATAGTAGACATCTTATTGGCATCCTGAAGCAATTATTTAAAATTTTAGTGTCTTGCGACACTTTTCTGAAACAACAGCAATGCAAAATATGCACCATGTTTTAAGATAGGCCTCACTTCATCTGCATCAAGATACTGTTAGTTTAAAATGTATATCTTTAGGACTGTGTAGGGGGCCTGGAGAAGCAGAAGCTTCTGTAAGTGTCAAAGTTGTTGAAAAACTGTTTGTCCTTCAATCTTTGCCCTTGTCTTTTGTAATTTTTAAATACATGTTTTAATATTTTTCAAATGTTTGTTCTCTCTTTCACAGATTGAAAGTATAAAAACAAAAAGTGAGTAATTTAACGACAATTATAAGGTAAATATTTTGTACTCTTTTCGTTACATTTCTATCACATTGAACTACTATTAGTTCCACTGCTTCATTTCTTTAATCCTCAGTTTCCTGCCTTTGCTACTTCCCTCATTCCTTTCTCTATTACCTACTTACTCAACTCCTTCCACTCTTTTTCGCAGTCCCTCTCTTCTCATAGTTCCTCACTCTTGTTCACTCACTCCGTCTCTATTACTCTTAGTGTCTTTGACTGATCACTGTATCACTATTTGTTCATAATGCTTTCTCTGTGTAGTTGAAGCACACTAAGGGGCATATTATGAACACAGCCAATAAAATTATTGCTGTTTTTATTGGCAGAAAACTGGTGCAAAAGTAGTTTTAGTGGCAGTTTTCTGCCGCAAAAGCAGCTTTAGCGACACATTTCTGCCAATAAAAGCTGCAAAACTTTTATTGCCTATGTTGATGATATGGCTCTATGTTACTTACATTTCTTTGCTGTTTCAATTAATCTTTTTCTGTTATTTTTTGTTTTCTGTTTTCTATTTTTTCTCTCTGTTATTCCCCATGTTTTAATCTTATTTTGAACATTCACTCACATTCTCCAAGAAACTCTTCTTTGTTAATGTTATACTCTCTTTTTTAGGTCGAGCGACCTATCTCAATGCGCATGTGCGCATTGAGAGCGGGAGCTCGATCTATTGCAGCTTAAACAGAGCTTACCGAGATCAGGCGATTCCCAGGCGATTTCTTCCAGTGCACGTGAAAGCGCGTGCACAATGCCACCAGCCGCTTGCCTCGCATTACCACATCAAAGGCAAGGCGGCCTCGTCTCAGGCCCCTGCTGCTTCACACCCTCATGCCGCTCTCCCCGCTCCGCCCCCTCCCCTGCCCGCCGTGTCGCATTTCTCCTCCGCCGGCCGTACTTTCACTTTGACGGCCGCAGGCCATCTCTCGTGTTTCTCCTTGTTATTGTTTGAGTGTTTCCCTGGCTCAGCGTGGTGCCCGATTCATGGACATTTACAGACGCTCTGGTCTCTGTTATTGTATTTCCAGGACATGGTGCCATTCTGCCGCAGCAGCATTAGGGCTGTACATAAAATGCCATGCGATAATTCACTCTAGTTTTACTTAGGCTCTCACAATGTTTTTAAGTAACGTGACAGCTGCAACATATTTAAGTGCCCAGACAGCTACAACCACATTTGTGAACAGCATTTCTTACCCCGCTCGGTAGGCGGGGTCATGACTTCACTCAAATGGTGAACAATGGCATGGGAGTCAAGAACATCGCAGAGTAGGGTTATAAGCTGGCCGGTGCTTGTTCTACATTGGCATGCAGCTCTCCCTTTGAAGACTAGATTCCTGTTTGTATTCCCCAGTCTAATATAAACAAGCATTTTTTATACTGCAATCAAAATAAAATAAAGCGGAACAGGACCGTAAATTACGTGTGACGTACATTGCATACAAACTGAGGATTCACGTGTGTTTGTCTATACACTCCAGCACCCGCTTACACATACAGTGGTACCTACACAGCAGCACACACACACTAACAAACATAGATAGATACACAGCACAGCGTGGGACACGCACACAAACACAGTGGCTCACACACGCACACTCACAGTAGGCCACATACAGTAACTCGCTGTACACACACGCGCACACACACGCAGTACATCACGCTCCACATACACAGGCACTCAAGGTTAAATGCACACGCATAAAGTGGCACAGACACAGAGTGAGTCACACACAACTGCAAGGTCAGTAATTGTCAGGTACAAACCCACTCGCAAACAGCGTGACTCACAAGCGCAGTAGTGCATACCCTCACACTGTTACATGCTTAAAGTGGCACACAGTCTAAGATGCAGTGACACATAGACTATTACTATGAAGCACACACACTTAGATAGACATACCTAGGCACGTGCACACGAGCACTCCTAATTTCAGATTTGGACGTAGCATTCGCTGCGTTTTGTAGTCTGAGAGGCATTTGAAACACACAACCACCTGCCTTTAGCTCATACACTCAGAAGGTGTCAGCACAGGGCTCCCTCCTATATCCGCCTTAATGCGCTCTTGTTCTGCCAATTAATTAGCCTCCGAGGGTGGGAGCGGTCGCTCTTGTGATCCCCCCGCCTGCCGGGAGGCTCGGGCACATTACAGACGGAATAGCAGTGGTCCCCACGCCACCAGCTGCCTAATAACTGAGCTGCCTGCAGCCCGGCAGAGCACAGCTGGGACCTGCCCCACCAGGCTCGGCACCAACAGCTCCCCTAATCAGCCGGGCCAGCCGGCCACTGCGAGCCGCTCTTTAGTGGGCAGATGGTGTGACTTTAGACACTTTTACCTGCGTTAAAGTATTGCATGCCTCCCTCGCCCCCCCCCTCACTCCCCTCAAACTATACACCCCTGCTTTCAAGTGGAGGCTGGAGGGCATCTTACTCATTCTAGAGACTAATTACAACTCTGATTTCTAGTGTTTATTTGGAAGGGGCACAGAAGTTGCAATTGTGTGTTGCATTATTTCTTATCAAGCACGTAGCAGCAAACACCTGGGTAGGTCAAATGCATGAGAGTATTTTTCTAGGGTTTATCCCAAGCTCAAGCATTTAAAAGTACTTTGAGATGTGATAAATGTCCAAGATCACACAGGGTGTGCCTGCAATGACACTGTAATTGTGCCCAGCTATCAGGTTTTACAATTTGCACTTCAGCCGCTGGATGGTAGGTAGGATTTGTAAAGTGTGCCCAGGATCACACAGTGTGGTCATGCAGCAGTTTAATTGTCTACTGGACCAATAAAACTAACATTGTCCAGTATACCAATCAAAATTGCTCTCCAAAGACACCAGGCAAAGCAGACGCTCCCTCAAACAGATCACCAAGCGCAATTTACCCTACTTACAGCCTAGCCTGTTCTCTGTCGAGACTTTAGCAATCTTTAGAGCACAAGATAAGATCTTTTCACATGGAAGAGTCAGACGTATTGCAATACTACTTAAGAAACAAGCATTGGCATAGACAATAGGTCTCGCCTTTGGGACCTTATACGTGTTTAGCCATGCAACAGTTGATGTTGCTGCACCAAGGATATTATGCTGCATAACTAAATACTTAGAAGGTCCCAAAGGCGAGACCTATTGGCTATGCCAATGCTTGTTTTTCTTTCACTTCGTTATCTATTTTGTTTTTCACAATTATACCCTCTTCTGTCTTTTCTTCGGTAAATAGATCTATCAAACAGTATCTCTTCTTTACTCCCTATAGCTGTCTTTCTTTTAACATCACTCTCTGTTTACTTTCCTTATACTTACACTTTTTTTTTTTTTTTTTTTTGTTTTTGGTTAGCTCCCGGTCCGCGTACCGGGAAGCTAACCCGGGAGCGAACCAAAAGAAATAGAGCTTGCCAGAGTGCTAAACATTGTAGCAATTTTTTTTGAAAGGGAAGGTAGTTCTGAAAAGAACTTTTTTTTAAATATTTTTGTTGTTTTATATTTTTTTTTATTTTTTGAACATTTTTTGTTTTTTTTGTATTTTTTGAACAATTTTATATTTTTTTTGGTTTTTTTGGGGGGGGGAACAACAAAAAACAGGCGTTGAAAAGGGCTCAACAGGAGCAAAAAAAAATTACTGGGGGCGGTTAGGGCAATCATGGTGTTCATATGCAAGGTTGAGTGCATTGATGCTCATGTTGCCACAAGCTAATAATGCACGACAGTGCATACATAAATGTATCATATGCCCAAAATTTTGTTGGATATTTGGCACAGTTTCCCGTGCCTCCTCTGGTGTTAAAGAAACCGGTATTGTTGGTCTGGCCACAGGAGTTGGTCTAGGATTGTCCAGCATATCCCTTAATTCCGCCCGGCTGTAATTTAGGGGATGTTTCCTCGTCATGTGCCTATGCATGGTGTGATTACCATAACTGTATTTTTTCTCCGTCCCTCTGGACAATTGTTCCTTGCATATGAGGCAGGTGACATACCTCGCGTTGACTTTTTTTTGTCCACGAGGCATCGAAAAAAACTGCCAGATGAAACTGGCTTTCTTTCTGGAAACCCGGGGCAACTCTTCCAGGAATTGTGGTTCTTCTCCCTCCTCATCCATTTCTTCATCTTCCTCCTCAGTGTTGGTAATCACCTGGGGAGGTGGTCCTCTCTTCCCATGAGGAGGTGGAGGTGGTGGTGGGGGTCCACCAGCTGAAGCAACCAATGAAGCCATTTTCACACAAGCAAAATAGGTCTTCCAACAAGCAAAATAGGTCTTCCTCTCACAATGATGAAAGTCAGAGTGAGGAAAGAAGGAGGGGTTTTCATCATTTGGAAAAAACAATACTTCTCAACCAATGAAAAGTGTTATTTTTAGGTCACCTGACCTAGCCTTCCATAATTATGAAACTAAAAGTGAAATGAACCAATGAAAAGTTTTATTAACAAGTCACATGACCTCTCACGCTCATGTTACGCGCTGCGGAACGCTCCCCGGTTAGCTTCCGGGTCGCTCCGCTTTCCGCCTCGGTCCGCGCCCCGGGACACTTCCGGGTGCGCTAACGCGATACGTCACAAGACGCATTTCGCGGCAACGCGATACGTCGCGCTTTCGCGCCGCGGATCGCTTCCGGGGAGCTGCGTTTCGCGCCTCGGTCCGCGCCCCGGGGCACTTCCGGGTGCGCTAACGCAGTATGTCATAAGACGCATTACGCGGCAACGCGATACCGTCACTATGTTGATTTCTTACCGGTTCGCGGACCGGATCGCGGAATCAAATTGAGCTAACGGGAAGCTTCCCGGTTCGCGGACCGGGAGCGAAACAAAAAAAATATTTAAAAAAAATTATTAATAAACATATAAAATATATTTTTGGATTTAAAGAAGAATACATTTTACAGCTATAGATATTAGCTTTTAAAAAAACAATGAAATTCATTGAAAAAACCATAGGTTATAGACCATATATAGTTAGGAATTAGCATTTACAAAACCTTGAAAATTCACTGAAAAAACCATAGGTTATAGACCATATATAGTTAGGAATTAGCATTTAAAAAACCTTATTTTACTCACACAAAACCAATGAAATTCCATATATAGTTAGTTGTACTAACTATATATCGCGCACCCGCAATCCACTGCTGATCATGTCACATATTACATCATTCATGACATGGTCAGTGACATCACTGATGACATCACTGATGACATCTCAAATGACATCACTGATGACATCACTGATGACATCTCAAATGACATCACTGATGACATCTCAAATGACATCACTGATGACATCACTGATGACAACATCCAGTGACTGTATTTTTCTGTAAAGTTAAAATATGTCTTACATATTGAAGAATGAGTGGATGTATAAGTGTCTGGATGAAGGATTTAGTAGGTGCATGACTGACTGTATGAGTGAGTGGTTAAATGTGTCTCATTGAGTGCATGGGTTAGTGACTAAACTGTCTTAATTTGTGCATCATTATGTCTGTTGTTCTGTAAACTGCTGCATGTGTTGATCAGTAGCTATATGAGTAACTATATGGGTTATTGATTGGTTGCCCAAGCATTTGTATGGGAAACTGAGAGTGTGTGTGGGTGGCTGGGAAGGTGTATGACTCTGTGCATAATGTATGGGTTCAAAAGTGCATGTGGAAACAGCTGTATGGGTGGTTGACTGTGTGCATGACTGTATTGGTGAGTGAATGGATATCTCAGTGCTACATGTCAAAGTAAGTACATATGTAAAACACAGTACATGTGAGAGTTGACATATATAAATAACTGTGCATAAGAGCCAGTGAATGTGTGAGTGGCTGTATGGATCATTGTGCTCTTGTATCCAGGATTGTATAAGTGAGTAAATATGTTTAGTATATGTTTGAATAAGTAAGGTGTGTTTAACTGTATAGTTAAGGAAATGGAGGTGTGATTGATTGTTTGCATGACTGACTAGGTGTGTGTGTAACTTCATGGATGAGTGACAATCTGCGAGTCTGTGTTTACACTGAGTGTATCTAAGGTTATATTAGAGTCTGAAGAGGTTCATCGTATTATCACATGAATGATGTCATCAGTGATGTGATCAGTAATGTCAAATGAGATGTCATCAGTGATGTCATTTGAGATGTCATTTGAGATGTCATCAGTGATGTCATCAGTGATGTCATTAGTGATGTCATTTGAGATGTCATCAGTGATGTCATCAGTGATGTCATTTGAGATGTCATCAGTGATGTCATCAGTGATGTCATTTGAGATGTCATCAGTGATGTCATCAGTGATGTCATTTGAGATGTCATCAGTGATGTCATCAGTGATGTCACTGACCATGTCATGAATGATGTAATATGTGACATGATCAGCAGTGGATTGCGGGTGCGCGATATATAGTTAGTACAACTAACTATATATGGAATTTCATTGGTTTTGTGTGAGTAAAATAAGGTTTTTTAAATGCTAATTCCTAACTATATATGGTCTATAACCTATGGTTTTTTCAGTGAATTTTCAAGGTTTTGTAAATGCTAATTCCTAACTATATATGGTCTATAACCTATGGTTTTTTCAATGAATATATATATATATATATATATATATATATATTACCTACTGGCGGTCGCCAGTAGGTATATATAGTTAGGATTTTTTCTCTATGGGTTTTTTGAAAATTCTATGTCTAATAACTTTGCCGTTTGTGGACGGAATTGGCTGAAATTTTCAGGAAAATGGCACATTTTGTTTCTGAGCAGCCTTTGAAAATTTGGGGGGGGTTCGTCAAGGGGGGGCCGAGAAAAAAGGGGGGTCCCAAAACGTGTTTTTAACATTGAGTTTTCCATAGGGCGGTTGGCCTCACTTTTAGCCCGAACGGCTGAATGGATTTGCACGAAACTTGGCAAAATTGTAGGGACTGGTAGCCCGATGTGCCTTTTGTAGGTCTCAATATATGTGCTCCAGTGGATTTTGAGAAATTAACGTTTAAAAAAAGATATATATCTGTAACAGCGGACCGGGCAGCGTCCCAGGACGCGTACTTTTCGCGCAACGGAGCTTTGTGAAGCGAAGCTGATTGGTTCTCTGGCGTCTGTCAACATTCCAAAAAGTCCGTAGCGGCCGCCATCTTGTCTCTCGGTAGGATCGAGAGACAAGAGGAGGCCAAAGCGAAGGGGCAAATGACCATAAGGGGGAATAGTAGATCCTCGCTGACCCCCTACGTTTGATGTGGAGGTTTTAAAAGGGCCCCGCGGGGCAAAAAAAACCCAAAATAATAATAATCGAACGGCTGAATGGATTTGCACGAAACTTGGCAAAATATTAGGGACTGGTAGCCCGATGTGCCTTTGCTAGGTCTCAATATATGTGCTCCAGTGGATTTTGAGAAATTAACGTTAAAAAAAAGATATATATCTGTAACAGCGCACCGCTTCGCGTACTTTTCGCGTTACGGAGCTTTGCGAAGCGAAGCTGATTGGCTCTCCGGTGTCTGTAAACATTCCAAACAGTACGTAGCGGCTGCCATCTTGTCTCTCGGTAGGATCGAGAGACAAGAGGAGGCCAAAGCGAAGGGGCAAATGACCATAAGGGGGCATAGTAGATCCTCGCTGACCCCCTAGGTTTGATGTGGAGGTTTTAAAAGGGCCCCGCGGGGCAAAAAAAATAATAATAATAATAATCGAACGGCTGAATGGATTTGCACGAAACTTGGTAAAATATTAGGGACTGGTAGCCCGATGTGCCTTTGCTATGTCTCAATATATGTGCTTCAGTGCATTTTGAGAAATTAATGTTCAAAAACAAGATATATATCTGTAACAGCGCTCCGCTTCGCGGAGATAAAATTATATCTGTATTACCTAGCTGTTGCTAACACCAGTTAGCGACGGCTAGTAGGAGATAGCGACCATCTTGGGTCCCACTTTGCATGTGAGTGATATTTATCACTAATGACATGCAAAGTGGGCATGCCAAGATGTTAGCGACTGGAAACAGTCGCTAACATCGCTATCTCCTATTATCAACTTTTGGAAATATTCGAGATAAGCGCGAATATCTCCAAAAAGTAACAGCTGCCCTGAGCAGTTCTTAGCCATGTTATCCAATGGGAGGTGGATAACGTGGCTAAGAGCATTAGCTCGGTAATGCATGAATATCGCTGAGTTTTCAGCGATATTAATGCATTGCGGTCGTTTTTTATCGTATTTGCGATAAACCTTGATAATAGCAAGGTTTATCTGCGATAATTTCTGACGGTAAAAAAATCTTTGCAATGCATCGTTAGGGATAAATATCGCTTAACTTTGGTAATATGCCCCAACGTCTGTTAACGTTCGATTCGAAGGAAATCAGGAAGTGTTGAAAAACATTGTCTGCGCCATCTTGTCTTTTTTCAAATGCCACACTTTTGTCGTGCACGGCAGCCATTTTAGATGCCTTGACCAGACCCACTCTGTGCACGCTGTCGATCCTTAGCATGGCTCCCCACCCTCGCAAGCATCTCACCCAGGCAGTGGTCACCCCCGCTCTCTGTCTTATGCATGGGTAATAAACCTCCCCCCATCTGCGCTGCTCTTCCCTGAGAATCACACCCTGTGCCCGCCCGACACCTCCCTTTCGCCCTATTCACTACCGCACCCTCTGACACTCCTTTTCCTCTGTGTCCGATTGTCCAGGCCGGTCCTAGGCTATCAGCTAGCCCTGCAGATGTAGTTTATGGCCACAGCTGTAAAGAATCACCCCTCTTCAAAGGAGTTATAGTAGATCAAGGCCCACACTCGATGAGATCCGTCACAGCAGAAGCGTTGCTATTATCTGAAAACCATCCTGTATTGTGATTGGGGAGGGGACCGAGCGTGAAGCGGAAGATTCCAGGGATGACTCTTTGTACATCAAAGTTTTTACAATTATGTGTCACATTAAAAATATATAGCACTCCGACAAAGTAGTAAGATTATAAAACTTTAATAATTTATAAATATATACAAGAAAACAAAAATAGTAATAACATATAAACATTTTTAGGGAAAAACAACGAAGTAGCGGTCGGCTGTGCGAATAGTCCCAACGCAGCACAACGTCCAGATTTCCGGCGGGGGGTGGGTCATCAGTAGCAAACTGTTGTGCGAATAGTTCCAAGGCAGCAGAACGCGCCGAAATCTAGATGACACGAAAGTGATGTCTAGTAAGTTGCCACCCAGCAAATAACGGCGTGGGGCGTCGCGGGGGGTGGGTCATCAGTAGCAAACTGTTGTGCGAATAGTTCCAAGGCAGCAGAACGATGGCACCAAGGTGATGTCCAGTAAGTTGCCGCACTGGTTTTGGTATCCTACAATGCTGCTCCGAATAACGGCGTGGGGCGCCCCGGGGGAGGCGGCGTGAACGGGCCTCTCCAGGTGGAGTCTCATCTGTTTTAGTGGGGCGCCCCTTTACCGTTTCAGTTGCCATTCCGTCCGCTTTTGGTCCACTGTGTCAAAATCCGCCATTCAGCTGAGTTGCGCCCACTCTTGCGGTGCAGCGATAGGCGGCTGCCACAGGACTCTCAAAATGGCGGCAGGCTCTTTCCTTTTTGGGCGTGGTCCACTGAAATGGCCCTGGGACACCTTGGAAATCGGACGCTTGTCTGCTAGGTCTTGGACCCCATTCTCGAAAGCGTCCCCTCCGCCTTGAGAATTCATCAAAAGTTTTGGGGGCCCCGACTCCTGCAGGCTTCTGGTGGGGAGCGGCTGCCATGATTGCTCGCGGAATGACCACGACGGAGCTACGAGATGGTGGTGCTCTCATGCTGACGCCAGTTTAGTCTGAAACATCCAGAAACAAGGTGGGGCTTTCATCGTTTGGGGGGAAAAAAAAGTTTTCATCCAATGAAAAGTGTTGTTTTTAGGTCATATGATCAAGTCTTCCATCATTAGGAAACCAAAAGTAAAATGAACCAATGAAAAGTTTTATAAACAAGTCACATGACCTGTTATGCGGCATAGGGTATAAAATGCGGAGAAAATACGTTGGCACGTGAGGCGGCGTCAGTAGCGGACTGATGTGCGAATAGGCCGAAGGCAATACAACGCGCCAAGATCCGGATGGCACCGAGGGGGTGTCCAGCAAGTTGCAGCACTGGTGTGGCCATCCTACAATGCTGAAAGTCGGCGTGGGGCGCCCCGTTGGCCTGTGAGTTTGCGTCAGTAGTGGACCGATGTGCGAATAGGCCGAAGGCAGCACAACGCGCCAAGATCCGGATGGCACCGAGGTGGTGTCTAGTAAGTTGTCGCACTTCTGTGGCCATCCTACAATGTTGAAAGTCGGCGTGGGGCGCCCCGTTGGCCTGTGAGATGGCGTCAGTAGCGGACCGATGTGCGAATGGGGCCAAAGGCAGCGCAACAATATTTTCTGACTGACACCACAAGGCGCTGAGATGCCAAGATCCGGATGGCACCGAGGTGATGTCTAAGTTGCGGACTGATGTGCGAATGGGGCCAAAGGCAGCGTAACAATATTTTTTGTATGGAAGATACCACTAGGCGTTGAGATGCCAAGATTCGGATGGCACTGAGGTGATGTCTAGCAAGTTGCTGTACTGGTGTGGTCATCCTACAATGCTGAAACTCGGCGTGGGTCGCCCCATTAGCCTGTGAGATGGCGTCAGTAGCGGACCGATGTGCGAATAGGCCGAAGGCAGCACAACGCGCCAAGATCCGGATGTCACCGTGGTGGTTTCATAGTTGAGAGGCACTTCATCTGCAGTGGGGCGCCGAGATCCGGATGGCACCGAGGTGATGTCTAGCAAGTTGCTGTACTGGTGTGGTCATCCTACAATGCTGAAACTCGGCGTGGGTCGCCCCATTAGCCTGTGAGATGGCGTCAGTAGCGGACTGATGTGCGAATAGGCCGAAGGCAGCACAACGCGCCAAGATCTGGATGTCACCGTGGTGGTTTCATAGTTGAGAGGCACTTCATCTGCAGTGGGGCGCCGAGATCCGGATGGCACCGAGGTGATGTCTAGCAAGTTGCTGTACTGGTGTGGTTATTCTACAATGCTGAAAGTCGGCGTGGGGCGCCCCATTAGCCTGTGAGATGGCGTCAGTAGCGGACTGATGTGCGAATGGGGCCAAAGGCAGCGCAATAATATTTTCTGAAGAGAAGACACCAAAAGGTGCTGACATTCCAAGATCCGGATGGCACCGAGGTGGTGTCTAAGTTGCGGACTGATGTGCGAATGGGGCCAAAGGCAGCGTAACAATATTTTTTGTATGGAAGATACCACTAGGCGTTGAGATGCCAAGATTCGGATGGCACTGAGGTGATGTCTAGCAAGTTGCTGTACTGGTGTGGTCATCCTACAATGCTGAAACTCGTCGTGGGTCGCCCCATTAGCCTGTGAGATGGCGTCAGTAGCGGACCGATGTGCGAATAGGCCGAAGGCAGCACAACGCGCCAAGATCCGGATGTCACCGTGGTGGTTTCATAGTTGAGAGGCACTTCATCTGCAGTGGGGCGCCGAGATCCGGATGGCACCGAGGTGATGTCTAGCAAGTTGCTGTACTGGTGTGGTCATCCTACAATGCTGAAACTCGGCGTGGGTCGCCCCATTAGCCTGTGAGATGGCGTCAGTAGCGGACCGATGTGCGAATAGGCCGAAGGCAGCACAACGCGCCAAGATCCGGATGTCACCGTGGTGGTTTCATAGTTGAGAGGCACTTCATCTGCAGTGGGGCGCCGAGATCCGGATGGCACCGAGGTGATGTCTAGCAAGTTGCTGTACTGGTGTGGTTATTCTACAATGCTGAAAGTCGGCGTGGGGCGCCCCATTAGCCTGTGAGATGGCGTCAGTAGCGGACTGATGTGCGAATGGGGCCAAAGGCAGCGCAATAATATTTTCTGAAGAGAAGACACCAAAAGGTGCTGACATTCCAAGATCCGGATGGCACCGAGGTGGTGTCTAGCAAGCTATGCAGTTGAGTTGTGTGCGCACTTGCGGCGAATAGGTCGAAGGCAGCATAACAATGTTTTCTGAATAGGAGACACCACAAGGCGTTGAGATTCGGTTACCACCGAGGTGATGTCTAGCAAGTTGCCACACTGGTGTGGCCATCCTACAATACTGCTCCGAATAACGGCGTGGGGTGCCCGAAGGGGGGGGGAGCCGGCGTGAATGGGCCTTCCTAGGTGGAGGCTCGTCTGCTGTAGTGGGGCACCCCTTTACCGTTTCAGTTGCCATTCAGCTGAGTTTCGGCTGCTCTTGATGCTACAGCGACAGGCGGCTGCAAGAGGACTCTCAAAATGGCGGCCTGTTCTTTGGATTTGGGCCTGGTCCACTAAAATGGCCCTGGGACACCTTAGAACTCGGACGCTCGATTTTTTTTTCCTTTCCTGTACATGCAAAAAAAGGTAAATGCCCGGTACGTTACACGCTTCATCTGCCACGATGAACTCTCCAGAGGAACCGAAAAAAAATATAGTTGTGGTAACTATACCATGCATCGTCATATGGAGAGGTGGCACCAATTAATTATAGTGCTGCATAAAAGAGAGATTTGGAGGAGAACCCCTGACCTGCTAGTACATTCATCAAAGAAGTGGCACTGAGAGCTTCAGAGGCAAGGGAAACGGTCCCAAATATTTAGAAGAACTTTGGAAAGATTAAAATGACATGTTTAGATTGTGGCAAATTAATTTCATGTGGACAGATGAGTGTTACTCTAATAAATACAGCATATGAACATCATCATAGTCGATGGTTGGTAGAGACATTTTGACTATATCCTGGACCTGCCCGTCCTCGCCCAAAATGGCGCCGGAATAAATGGGACTCGTAACTCCTTGTTGTGTACTGGTTGCAGAACCTTGAAATCACGAGATACGTATGCAGTTTGGAAGCACATGGCGGGCGGGGACGAGAATTGATTGAATATTTCGACATCCCTATTGATATTAAGTTCTGATGTGTTATTGATTACTGTACTGTTGAAAGTTCGAATTAACGTCACCCATGGTACTTGCCCGCAAATGTATATCTAGATAATTTTATTGTAACTGGCCCTGTCGTATTATAAAATGTACGTCCACCGATTCCGTAACTGTTAGACACCTTAGTTCTTGCAACCTAATGGCTCGCCCGTTACGTTCCTCTACAGTGTAAATGTCTATTCATCATATACGATTACAGTTTGCTCTGTGGCAGGCCCACGTGGTTATAGGCTCGTATTTGTATAATGAAATTTTCACAATAAAGGTTTTTAAAAGAAAACATGGTAGTAGTATATACATTGGTAAAGTTTTTAATAATAGTGACTGTTTTAGAATCATTAAAAGGCAAGTGAAATAAAGCAGACCAATTACATGAAGGGTAAAAGGTATAATACGAAGGAACGCAGTAAAGATAAATGGTCAAGGGCTGTTGTGTTTTCTATTCCTGCAACATAAAGTGATCGATAAGAATCTCATATTCAGGCTTATCGGCGACTAAGACAGCAGGTCGACCCTCTTTTGCTCAACGGCTCCGTCATGGGACGAAGAAACGCTCTTTTTCTCGAAAAAAGAATATATTTTACTTGCAGGACAGTTGTAAAATTTCCGGGAAAGTACATTAGCCTGGAACATTATAACATATATTTAAGAAAAAATAATGTTCGGAAGTAATGAAAAGCGTAATTTTTAGGTCATATGACCAAGCCTTTCATCATTACAATAAGAAAAGTAAAATGAACCAATGAAAAGTTTTATTAACAAGTCACATGACTTGTTATGCTTACGTTACGCGCTGCGCGCCCCGGATGACTTCCGGATGCGCTAACGCGGCGCGTCATATGACGCATTACGCGACAACGCAGGTACAGAATATAGTCAAAATGTCTCCACCAACCAGCGGTCGGAACACAACCCCTTTCAGCAGGCTAAATAGTTCTGTTAAATGACAACAGAAGGGACAGGCAACAAGAACCATCAGTCAAAGAGGGGAGGGCTAGTTCTTCTCTACCGGGTTACATTGGGGCGCTACCGGAACTGATCGAATTGGTAGTCTACAGTGTTTCTGGATGTTTCAGACTGAAGCTGGGGTTAGCATGAGAGCAGCACCATTTCGTAGCTCCGTCGTGGTCATTCCGCAACCAATCATAGCAGCCGTTCTTTATCGTTATTTTGGGCGGGGTGGGTGGCGGAGCCGAGCTGTTTTGCAGCCATCATTGTGTGGAGTTCAGTTCATCTCACTAGTTTTGTATTTGTCATGAGGGGTTGTTCCTAATGTTTCTATTTTAGCGAGGTCAAAAAGAAATCCCATTAGTGGCCTACTGATTTTACTCGATTCCTTTTCTTTTTTTTTACACGATTTTTCGTTATCTGCAAAGACTAAACAGAGTATTGCGACTCTGTGTTTGTTTGTAAATAGAGAATGAACCAAAGAGAACTAATTCTAAAACAGTAAATACTTGGATAACAATCAATCAAATGGAGAGAGAAGCAGGCACGACGGATTACAATGGGGGCAAAGGCCTGCGTTAACTACCTTTCACTATCTGCAAAGAGAGAGTACTCCTAATAGAAATGAGGGGGGGGGGGCACCATTCAAAGCAGATCAGTGTGCATAAACACGAAAATGTTTTCACTTACCACGTACTTGACATTCGACAGCTTATGATATTTGCTATTAAAAAACCATTGAAATTCACTGAAAAAACCATAGGTTATAGACCATATATAGTTAGGAATTAGCATTTACAAAACCTTGAAAATTCACTGAAAAAACCATAGGTTATAGACCATATATAGTTAGGAATTAGCATTTAAAAAACCTTATTTTACTCACACAAAACCATTGAAATTCCATATATAGTTAGTTGCACTAACTATATATCGCGCACCCGCAATCCACTGCTGATCATGTCACATATTACATCATTCATGACATGGTCAGTGACATCACTGATGACATCACTGATGACATCTCAAATGACATCACTGATGACATCACTGATGACATCTCAAATGACATCACTGATGACATCACTGATGACATCTCAAATGACATCACTGATGACATCACTGATGACATCATCCAGTGACTGTGTGTTTCTGTAAAGTTTAAATATGTTTGATATATTGAAGAATGAGTGGATGTATAAGTGTCTGGATGAAGGATTTAGTAGGTGCGTGACTGACTGTGAGTGAGTGAATAAATGTGTCGTACTAAATGCATGGGTTAGTGACTAAACAGTCTGAATGTGTGCATCAGTATGTCTGTTGTGATGTAAACTGCTGCATGTGTTGATCATTAGCTATACGAGAGGCTATATGTGTTATTGATTGGTTGCCCAAGTATTTGTATGGGAGATTGAGTTTGTGTGGGGGTGGCTGGGAGGTGTGTGACTCTGTGCATAGATGTGTCAGCAGTTGATTCACTAGGTGTATGAGTTCAAGAGTGCATGTGGAAACAGCTACATGGGCAGTTGACTGTGTGCATGAGTGTATTGATGAGTGAATGGATATCTCAATGCTACATGTCATAGTAAGTACATATGTAAAACACAGTACATGTGAGAGTTGGCATATATAATTAACTGTGCATGAGAGCCACTGAATGTGTGAGTGGCTGTATGGATCATTGTGAACTTGTATCAGGGATTGTGTAAGAGAGTAAATATGTGTTAGTATATGCTTGAATAAGTAAGGTGTGTATAACTGTATAGTTAAGGAAATGGAGGTGAGATTGTTTCTTTGCATGACTGACTAGGTGTGTGAGTAACTCCATGGATGAGTGACAGTGTGTGAGTGTCTGTATACACTGAGTGTATCTAAGGTTATATTAGAGTCTGAAGAGGTTTATCGTATTAGCACAAGAATGATGTCAAATGAGATGTCATCAGTGATGTCATCAGTGATGTCATTTGAGATGTCATCAGTGATGTCATCAGTGATGTCACTGACCATGTCATGAATGATGTAATATGTGACATGATCAGCAGTGGATTGCGGGTGCGCGATATATAGTTAGTGCAACTAACTATATATGGAATTTCAATGGTTTTGTGTGAGTAAAATAAGGTTTTTTAAATGCTAATTCCTAACTATATATGGTCTATAACCTATGGTTTTTTCAGTGAATTTTCAAGGTTTTGTAAATGCTAATTCCTAACTATATATGGTCTATAACCTATGGTTTTTTCAGTGAATATATATATATATATATATATATATTCACTGAAAAAACCATAGGTTATAGACCATATATAGTTAGGAATTAGCATTTACAAAACCTTGAAAATTCACTGAAAAAACCATAGGTTATAGACCATATATAGTTAGGAATTAGCATTTACTAAACCTTATTTTACTCACACAAAACCATTGAAATTCCATATATAGTTAGTTGCACTAACTATATATCGCGCACCCGCAATCCACTGCTGATGATGTCACATATTACATCATTCATGACATGGTCAGTGACATCACTGATGACATCACTGATGACATCTCAAATGACATCACTGATGACATCACTGATGACATCTCAAATGACATCACTGATGACATCATGACACACCAATACCAGTTACTACATACGCACTCACTGATTCCTACGTCTACACACACATTCACTCATTCACCCATACAATAACTCATACATACAGTCACTTATTATTACAACACTATCATATGCACTCATACACCTATGCAGACAGTCACACACTGCCACTCATCCATGGAGTTACTCACACACCAAGTCAGTCCTGTAAAGAATCAATCACACTTCCATTTCTTCATCTATACAGTTAAACACAGAACACCATACTTCAGTGACATCACTGATGACATCACTAATGACATCTGAAATGACATCACTGATGACATCTCAAATGACATCACTGATGACATCATGACACACCAATACCAGTTACTACATACGCACTCACTGATTCGTACGTCTACACACACATTCACTCATTCACCCATACAATTACTCATACATACAGTCAGTTATTATTAGAACACTATCATATGCACTCATACACCTAGTCAGTCCTGTGAAGAATCAATCACACTTCGATTTCCTCATCTATAGTTAAACACAGAACACCATACTTTTCACACATATACTAACACATACTTACTCTCTTATACAATCACTGATACAAGTACACATTGATATGCACAGAGTCACACACCTCCCAGCCAGCCACACACACACTCAGTCTTCCATACATCCAGTCATTCTTCAATATGTAAAACGTATTTAAACTTTACAAAAACACACAGACACTAGATGATGTCATCAGTGATGTCATTTGAGATGTCATCAGTGATGTCATCAGTGATGTCACTGACCATGTCATGAATGATGTAATATGTGACATCATCAGCAGTGGATTGCGGGTGCGCGATATATAGTTAGTGCAACTAACTATATATGGAATTTCAATGGTTTTGTGTGAGTAAAATAAGGTTTAGTAAATGCTAATTCCTAACTATATATGGTCTATAACCTATGGTTTTTTCAGTGAATTTTCAAGGTTTTGTAAATGCTAATTCCTAACTATATATGGTCTATAACCTATGGTTTTTTCAGTGAATTTCATTGGTTTTTTAACAGCTAATATCTGTAGCTGTAAAATTTATTCTTCTTTAAATCCAAAAATATATTTTATATGTTTATGAATAATTATTTTTTTAAATATTTTTTTTTCTTCGTTCCCGCTTCGCGAATCGGGAACCTTACAGTAAAAAAATGTTCAGAAAAATAAAAAAAAAAGTTCTTTTCAGAACTACCTCCCCGTTATTAAAAAATTGGTACAATATTTGGAACTGTGCCAACCTCTATTTCTCTTAGTTCGCTTCCTAGTTCGCTCGCTGGTACGCGAACTGGAAGCGAACCAAAAACAGTAAGTATAAGGGAAGGAAACACACACTTATGTTAAAAGAAAGACAGCTATAGGGGAGTAAACTAGAGATACTATTACCCATAATCCACTACTGATGATGTCACATATTACATCATTCATGACATGCTCAGTGACATCATCAGCAGAGGATTGCGGGTTTTTTGGCAACATGCCTTATCGACGGTTTAATAACGCTGCCTTTTGCTTTATATAAGTTTTCAAATTGTATGAAATATATACCAATAGGTCTTTATGAACCTTTAGGTAGTGCTTTTGTTCATGAGGTCTGGTCGCTTCCATACACATACAGATGTTTCAAAGATGATCAAGAAGTTTATCTGAATGGAGAGGAATGCACTGAGACGCCAGATCATTCACTAATGTGTAGGCACATACAGTTACACGATTCATGCAACAAACAGCGACCAAATATGGCTTGCGTGATGCAAGGCACGCCAGTTCCTGCTATCATCCCCACGTTCAAGTTGTTGGAAAATGGTAGTTATTTGATGCTCAATAATGAAGATTGTTCTGAGTTAATTAAAAGTATTCCTTTTATCGTAACAGTAAGTGAACGGGTTATTTGCTGCAGAAATGTTCTATTTCCTCCCACACATGAACATAGGGAGTTTTCAATCTGGCCACAAATACCAACCTTGGGACACGTTTCAACAGCATGACAAGAATAAGAGCTCTTTTGTCTCAGAGAGAGGTGGCCTTGAGTTCGGCCCGTGAAACTTTCGTACTTCACATAGCGAACACCCGTACACAGGTTTGCCTTTCAATTTCAGCAACATGTTTCCGACTATCTTTAACGCATCCTCCACAAAATCCCTGGCACACTTTTTTAAAGTTGTTACCAGTGGTCTCGTGACTTCATTTGAGAAAATCTTTGGAGTCATCCCTGCTCCCTTTCATTTCATTTTCTCCACTCTGGTTCGTGGATTGCATTTTTACTTGCATTACCAGCGGACGCTCTTGTACTTTTTTACATTTTTAAATATGGATGTCCCTCCTATGCAACCTCCGACCCTGCAGCTGCTGACACTGTTCCGCAATCGCATGCTAGAATATTATGGCACAATGCCGTTGGCGATATTAAGCACGGCATATGGATTATCTTTTCGGTTCTCCTACTTCACCTGTGTCCAGCCTGTATTTCACTGCCTGACCTGTGATTTCGATTGGGCCATTGATTTGTGTCTCTGCGGACCGGTTTCTCCTGACGTCGACTTTAATCAGCTGATGACTCCTATCATTACTCACGAGTTGATTTGTCCTGGCGAAAGGATTATGGCTGTGGCATTGATGCATGGACTACTTGGTCCCTGGAATTTACTGGCGGCAGCACAGTCTTTCTTGGAACACAGCTTTCTTGAAAACCCACCGAGCTGTCCTCTGATGGTGATAGAGGATCCGGTGCTGGGAGAGCACGTATGTTCTTTTCCGCTTTTAAATTGGATGGCTGAACTGTTTTCGGATGAAGACGGTGACTTCCTGTTGGAGGCTGTTGCAGCTTATTTTGCATACACAGTTATGTCATAGACCTTTTTCATGTTTCATATGCTGAGTACTAGCATTTCATTGACAATTCATTGACTTAATTGTCAAGTTTTTATTATTTACCTTGCCTATTGGCTTAAGACTCGATAAAGTACTTGGCTGTTTTATTTTTCTTTAGCATTGAATTTTCCTAGTTTTTAATGCTTTACCTTGCGGACCGTCCACATATAAACTTGCAATCTGCTCTCATGAGATGGCACTTCTATTATCTTATTCAGTTCGTTTCCGGATCATGAGGAGGTGTCATCTAGGTCCTGGATATCTTTACACCGTGTTAAGTTAGCATGGGCTCATTACCGGTTTAAACGCCATTTTTCCTTTTTTGCAACTTCTGCACACGACATTTAGTTGTTGCTTTAGCTTTCCACCTAGTAGTTCATCGTGGTTTACATGAGAATAATATGTTATTGGTCTACTATCTGCTTTACTTGTTAAACTATATCTGTACAGCGAGTGCTAAAGTTTCAAGAACAACACGGTACAGAATTGTTATGAGGTCTGATCTCCACGACTTCATACTCATAACATAAGTGCAACTTCTGCCAATTCTGGGCATGAGGCGGGTTTTATATTGCTTTGCCGAACACACATACACAACAGTTGATGCGGTTCACATGAAGAGAGAGCTGGTGTATGCTGATGTGATTCCTTCAAATCTAAGACACTAAAGTATGGGCACGCCCTAAACCAACACAAAGAGACCTTCTTAGCAAATAATATAATATGTGTATTAGGGAGGGTGAGATATAAGCAGCCGCGGGCCGTGGAGGGAGTTACGGTGAGGCAGGGAGGCGGGGAGGGGGAGAAGCAGGGTGGAGCCCTCTCTACCTTGCCCCTCCCCCTCCCCGCCTCCCTGCCCCACCGTAACTCCCTCCACGGCCCGCGGCTGCTTATAAGTGTTGCTAACTCTTATTCATTTACAGCATGTTAACATACTGTCACCATTCGCTTTTTATGTACTAGTAACTATGCTGGTAATTTTGCTACTGATAATATGTGTACTTGTATTCTCCACCCTGCTTCTCCCCCTCCCCGCCTCCATGCCTCACCGTAACTCCCTCCACGGCCCGCGGCTGCTTATAAGTGTTGCTAACTCTTATTCATTTACAGCATGTTAACATACTATCACCATTCACTTTTTATGTACTAGTAACTATGCTGGTAATTTTGCTACTGATAATATGTGTACTTTTATTATCTAAGGTACTACGCCTGAGAAGACGGCATTAGTAAATAAACATTTCAAATACACATGTGTTCTTCTTAACTCCATGTTCTGGTTTCTAAGAAATATATAACGACCGACTGTTCATGAGTTCCACGTATCCTGAGGTACTATAAGTTCATATTCTGGATTGTCTAAACATTGAGAGTTTGTTATATCCAATGTGACACTGTACCTAGCTTGCTAAATAGTTTTTGATTACTAACGTGAGTTTTGGGACACCCTAATTCGCCGAGGTTCCAATCCTCTGTCCACAGTTCTGTGTGAGAACAGAAACCCTGCGACAGGGGCACCCCCGACCCTTGCTGGAGCTTCATCACACTTGCGATACAACTCCAGCAATGCGCCACCTTTACGGCACAGATACATCACGCATCTGTGCTGTTTTTGCCCCGTGATGCGCCGCATTGTAAATGCAGCACACCATAGGTGACGGAACAGCGGCACAGAATGACTAACACATCCCTGGTGATGCGCCAGTCATCATAAATCTATCCCTATGCTTCTTATCTTGTTAGAGATGAACCGCCATATGTATCATCAAAGTTATTTGCATTTCCTAAATAGCGAACTTTAAGGAATAAATAGCGATTCTTTACCATTCCTAGTTTGCGATGAGCTATTTGCTAATTAGCCGAATGTAGCCCAATGAAGCCCAATGTAGCCCAATGTAGCCCAAAGATGGCCGCCAGACACACAAAAAAACAAATGTAGCCCAAATATCAGCCAGATGTAGCCCAACTATAGCCCAGTGACAGAATGACCAATCAGCTTCGCAAACCTCCGTTACGCGAAGCGGAGCGCTGTTACAGATATATATCTTTTTTTGAACGTTAATTTCTCAAAATCCACTGGAGCACATATATTGAGACCTAGCAAAGGCACATCGGGCTACCAGTCCCTAATATTTTGCCAAGTTTCGTGCAAATCCATTCAGCCGTTCAATTATTATTTTTATTATTTTTTTTTGCCCCGCGGGGCCCTTTTAAAACCTCCACATCAAACCTAGGGGGTCAGCGAGGATCTACTATGCCCCCTTATAGTTATTTCCCCCTTTGTTTTGACCTCCTCTTGTCTCTCGATCCTACCGAGAGACAAGATGGCGGCCGCTACGGACTGTTTGGAATGTTGACAGACGCCGGAGAACCAATCAGCTTCGCTTCACAAAGCTCCGTTGCGCGAAAAGTCCGCGAACCAGAGCGCTAACCGGTCCGCTGTTACAGATATATATCTTTTTTTAAACGTTAATTTCTCAAAATCCACTGGAGCACATATATTGAGACCTACAAAAGGCACATCGGGCTACCAGTCCCTACAATTTTGCCAAGTTTCGTGCAAATCCATTCAGCCGTTCGGGCTAAAAGTGAGGCCAACCGCCCTATGGAAAACTCAATGTTAAAAACACGTTTTGGGACCCCCCTTTTTTCTCGGCCCCCCCTTGACGAACCCCCCCCAAATTTTCAAGGGCTGCTCAGAAACAAAATGTGCCATTTTCCTGAAAATTTCAGCCAATTCCGTCCACAAACGCCAAAGTTATTAGACATAGAATTTTCAAAAAACCCATAGAGAAAAAATCCTAACTATATATACCTACTGGCGACCGCCAGTAGGTAATATGTATGTATATATATATATATTCACTGAAAAAACCATAGGTTATAGACCATATATAGTTAGGAATTAGCATTTAAAAAACCTTATTTTACTCACACAAAACCATTGAAATTCCATATATAGTTAGTTGCACTAACTATATATCGCGCACCTGCAATCCACTGCTGATGATGTCACATATTACATCATTCATGACATGGTCAGTGACATCACTGATGACATCACTGATGACATCTCAAATGACATCACTGATGACATCACTGATGACATCTCATTTGACATCAATGACCACATCACTGATGATATCATTCATGTGACAATACAATGCATCTCCTCACATTTTAATATAACCTCTGTTTCACCCAGTGTTAAATACAGAATATAATTTTTGAAACCATTGACACACCAATACTAGTTACTACATACGCACTCACTGATTCCTACGTCTACACACACCTTCACTCATTCACCCATACTATCATTCATACATACAATCACTCATCTTTACAACACTATCATATGCACTCATACACCTATACAGACACTCACAGTCTGCCACTCATCCATGGAGTTACTCACACACCTAGTCAGTCCTGTAAAGAATCAATGACACTTCCATTTTCTTGTCTATACAGTTAAACATAGAGCACCTTACATTTTCAAACATATACTAACACATACTTACCTTGTTATACAATCATTGATACAAGTACACATTGATCTGCACAGAGTCACACACCTCCCAGCCAGCCACACACACACTCAGTCTCCCATACAAATACTTGGACAATCAATCAGTAACCCATATAGTTAATCATATAGCTACTGATCAAAACATGCAGCAGTTTACAGAACAACAGACATAATGATGCACAAATTAAGACACTTTAGTCACTAACCCATGCACTCAGTGAGACACATTTAATCACTCACTCATGCATTCAGTCATGCACCTACTAAATCCTTTGTCCAGACACTTATACTTCCACTCATTCTTCAATATGTAAGACACATTTTAACTTTACAGAAACATACAGTCACTGGATGTTGTCATCAGTGATGTCATCAGTGATGTCATTTGAGATGTCATCAGTGATGTCATCAGTGATGTCACTGACCATGTCATGAATGATGTAATATGTGACATCATCAGCAGTGGATTGCAGGTGCGCGATATATAGTTAGTGCAACTAACTATATATGGAATTTCAATGGTTTTGTGTGAGTAAAATAAGGTTTTTTAAATGCTAATTCCTAACTATATATGGTCTATAACCTATGGTTTTTTCAGTGAATTTTCAAGGTTTTGTAAATGCTAATTCCTAACTATATATGGTCTATAACCTATGGTTTTTTCAGTGAATTTCAATGGTTTTTTAATAGCAAATATCATAAGCTGTCGAATGTCAAGTACGTGGTAAGTGAAAACATTTTCGTGTTTATGCACACTGATCTGCTTTGAATGGTGCCCCCCCCCCTCATTTCTATTAGGAGTACTCGCTCTTTGCAGATAGTGAAAGGTAGTTAACGCAGGTCTTTGCCCCCATTGTAATCCGTCGTGCCTGCTTCTCTCTCCATTTGATTCATTGTTATCCAAGTATTTACTGTTTTAGAATTAGTTCTCTTTGGTTCATTCTCTATTTACAAACAAACACAGAGTCGCAATACTCTGTTTAGTCTTTGCAGATAACGAAAAATCGTGTAAAAAAAAAGAAAAGGAATCGAGCAAAATCAGTAGGCCACTAATGGGATCTCTTTTTGACCTCGCTAAAATAGAAACATTAGGAACAACCCCTCATGACAAATACAAAACTAGTGAGATGAACTGAACTCCACACAATGATGGCTGCAAAACAGCTCTGCTCCGCCACCCACCCCGCCCAAAATAACGATAAAGAACGGCTGCCATGATTGGTTGCGGAATGACCACGACGGAGCTACGAAATGGTGCTGCTCTCATGCTAACCCCAGCTTCAGTCTGAAACATCCAGAAACACTGTAGACTACCAATTCGATCAGTTCCGGTAGCGCCCCAATGTAACCCGGTAGAGAAGAACTAGCCCTCCCCTCTTTGACTGATGGTTCTTGTTGCCTGTCCCTTCTGTTGTCATTTAACAGAACTATTTAGCCTGCTGAAAGGGGTTGTGTTCCGACCGCTGGTTGGTGGAGACATTTTGACTATATTCTGTACCTGCGTTGTCGCGTAATGCGTCATATGACGCGCCGCGTTAGCGCATCCGGAAGTCATCCGGGGCGCGCAGCGCGTAACGTAAGCATAACAAGTCATGTGACTTGTTAATAAAACTTTTCATTGGTTCATTTTACTTTTCTTATTGTAATGATGAAAGGCTTGGTCATATGACCTAAAAATTACGCTTTTCATTACTTCCGAACATTATTTTTTCTTAAATATATGTTATAATGTTCCAGGCTAATGTACTTTCCCGGAAATTTTACAACTGTCCTGCAAGTAAAATATATTCTTTTTTCGAGAAAAAGAGCATTTCTTCGTCCCATGACGGAGCCGTTGAGCAAAAGAGGGTCGACCTGCTGTCTTAGTCGCCGATACGCCTGAATATGAGATTCTTATCGATCACTTTATGTTGCAGGAATAGAAAACACAACAGCCCTTGACCATTTATCTTTACTGCGTTCCTTCGTATTATACCTTTTACCCTTCATGTAATTGGTCTGCTTTATTTCACTTGCCTTTTAATGATTCTAAAACAGTGACTATTATTAAAAACTTTACCAATGTATATACTACTACCATGTTTTCTTTTAAAAACCTTTATTGTGAAAATTTCATTATACAAATACGAGCCTATAACCACGTGGGCCGGCCACGGAGCAAACTGTAATCGTATATGATGAATAGACATTTACACTGTAGAGGAACGTAACGGGCGGGCCATTAGGTTGCAAGAACTAAGGTGTCTAACAGTTACGGAATCGGTGGACGTACATTTTATAATTAAAATACGACAGGGCCAGTTACAATAAAATTATCTAGATATACATTTGCGGGCAAGTACCATGGGTGACGTTAATTCGAACTTTCAACAGTACAGTAATCAATAACACATCAGAACTTAATATCAATAGGGATGTCGAAATATTCAATCAATTCTCGTCCCCGCCCGCCATGTGCTTCAAAACTGCATACGTATCTCGTGATTTCAAGGTTCTGCAACCAGTACACAACAAGGAGTTACGAGTCCCATTTATTCTGGCGCCATTTTGGGCGAGGACGGGCAGGTCCAGGATATAGTCAAAATGTCTCTACCAACCATCGACTATGATGATGTTCATATGCTGTATTTATTAGAGTAACACTCATCTGTCCACATGAAATAAATTTGCCACAATCTAAACATGTCATTTTAATCTTTCCAAAGTTCTTCTAAATATTTGGGACCGTTTCCCTTGCCTCTGAAGCTCTCAGTGCCACTTCTTTGATGAATGTACTAGCAGGTCAGGGGTTCTCCTCCAAATCTCTCTTTTATGCAGCACTATAATTAATTGGTGCCACCTCTCCATATGACGATGCATGGTATAGTTACCACAACTATATTTTTTTTCGGTTCCTCTAGAGAGTTCATCGTGGCAGATGAAGCGTGTAACGTACCGGGCATTTACCTTTTTTTGCATGTACAGGAAAGGAAAAAAAAATCGAGCGTCCGAGTTCTAAGGTGTCCCAGGGCCATTTTAGTGGACCAGGCCCAAATCCAAAGAACAGGCCGCCATTTTGAGAGTCCTGTTGCAGCCGCCTGTCGCTGTAGCATCAAGAGCAGCCGAAACTCAGCTGAATGGCAACTGAAACGGTAAAGGGGCGCCCCACTACAGCAGACGAGCCAGGCCCAAATCCAAAGAACTGCTATCTCACAGGCTAATGGGGCGACCCACGCCGAGTTTCAGCATTGTAGGATGACCACACAAGTACAGCAACTTGCTAGACATCACCTCGGTGCCATCCGGATCTCGGCGCCCCACTGCAGATGAAGTGCCTCTCAACTATGAAACCACCACGGTGACATCCGGATCTTGGCGCGTTGTGCTGCCTTCGGCCTATTCGCACATCGGTCCGCTACTGACGCCATCTCACAGGCTAATGGGGCGACCCACGCCGAGTTTCAGCATTGTAGGATGACCACACCAGTACAGCAACTTGCTAGACATCACCTCGGTGCCATCCGGATCTCGGCGCCCCACTGCAGATGAAGTGCCTCTCAACTATGAAACCACCACGGTGACATCCGGATTTTGGCGCGTTGTGCTGCCTTCGGCCTATTCGCACATCGGTCGCTACTGACGCCATCTCACAGGCTAATGGGGCGACCCACGCCGAGTTTCAGCATTGTAGGATGACCACACCAGTACAGCAACTTGCTAGACATCACCTCGGTGCCATCCGGATCTCGGCGCCCCACTGCAGATGAAGTGCCTCTCAACTATGAAACCACCACGGTGACATCCGGATCTTGGCGCGTTGTGCTGCCTTCGGCCTATTCGCACATCGGTCCGCTACTGACGCCATCTCACAGGCTAATGGGGTGACCCACGCCGAGTTTCAGCATTGTAGGATGACCACACCAACTTGCTAGACATCACCTCAGTGCCATCCGAATCTTGGCATCTCAACGCCTAGTGGTATCTTCCATACAAAAAATATTGTTACGCTGCCTTTGGTCCCATTCGCACATCAGTCCGCAACTTAGACATCACCTCGGTGCCATCCGGATCTTGGCATCTCAGCGCCTTGTGGTGTCAGTCAGAAAATATTGTTGTGCTGCCTTCGGCCTATTCGCACATCGGTCCGCTACTGACGCCATCTCACAGGCCAACGGGGCGCCCCACGCCGACTTTCAGCATTGTAGGATGGCCACACCAGTGCGGCAACTTGCTACACACCACCTCGGTGCCATCCGGATCTTGGCATCTCAGCGCCTTGTGGTCTCTTCTACACCGGAAATATAGTAGAAAATATTGTTGCGCTGCCTTTGGCCCCATTCACACATCAGTCCGCTACTGACACCATCTCACAGGCCAACGGGGCGCCCCACGCCGACTTTCAACATTGTAGGATGGCCACAGAAGTGCGACAACTTACTAGACACCACCTCGGTGCCATCCGGATCTTGGCGCGTTGTGCTGCCTTCGGCCTATTCGCACATCGGTCCGCTACTGACGCAAACTCACAGGCCAACGGGGCGCCCCACGCCGACTTTCAGCATTGTAGGATGGCCACACCAGTGCGGCAACTTCCTACACACCACCTCGGTGCCATCCGGATCTTGGCGCGTAGTGAAGCTGCAGCAGCTGCAAATAAGCTTCAGACAGTGTTACAACCGCTGCTCAGAACTCTCAACTATGACACCACCTCGATGCCATCCGGATCTTGGCGCGTTGTATTGCCTTCGGCCTATTCGCACATCGGTCCGCTACTGACGCCGCCTCACGTGCCAACGTATTTTCTCCGCATTTTATACCCTATGCCGCATAACAGGTCATGTGACTTGTTTATAAAACTTTTCATTGGTTCATTTTACTTTTGGTTTCCTAATGATGGAAGGCTTGATCATATGACCTAAAAACAACACTTTTCATTGGATGAAAACTTTTTTTTCCCCCCAAACGATGAAAGCCCCACCTTGTTTCTGGATGTTTCAGACTGAAGCTGGCGTCACCATGAGAGCACCACCATCTCGTAGCTCCGTCGTGGTCATTCCGCGAGCAATCATGGCAGCCGCTCCCCACCAGAAGCCTGCAGGAGTCGGGGCCCCCAAAACTTTTGATGAATTCTCAAGGCGGAGGGGACGCTTTCGAGAATGGGGTCCAAGACCTAGCAGACAAGCGTCCGATTTCCAAGGTGTCCCAGGGCCATTTCAGTGGACCAGGCCCAAAAAGGAAACAGCCTGCCGCCATTTTGAGAGTCCTGTGACAGCCGCCTATCGCTGCACCGCAAGAGTGGGCGCAACTCAGCTGAATGGCGGATTTTGACACAGTGGACCAAAAGCGGACGGAATGGCAACTGAAACGGTAAAGGGGCGCCCCACTACAACAGACGAGACTCCACCTGGAGAGGCCCGTTCACGCCGCCTCCCCCGGGGCGCTCCACGCCGTTATTCGGAGCAGCATTGTAGGATACCAAAACCAGTGCGGCAACTTACTGGACATCACCTTGGTGCCATCGTTCTGCTGCCTTGGAACTATTCGCACAACAGTTTGCTACTGATGACCCACCCCCCGCGACGCCCCACGCCGTTATTTGCTGGGTGGCAACTTACTAGACATCACTTTTGTGTCATCTAGATTTCGGCGCGTTCTGCTGCCTTGGAACTATTCGCACAACAGTTTGCTACTGATCACCCACCCCCCGCGACGCCCCACGCCGGAAATCTGGACGTTGTGCTGCGTTGGGACTATTCGCACAGCCGACCGCTACTTCGTTGTTTTTCTCTAAAAATGTTTATATGTTATTACTATTTTTGTTTTCTTGTATATATTTATAAATTATTAAAGTTTTATAATCTTACTACTTTGTCGGAGTGCTATATATTTTTAATGTGACACATAATTGTAAAAACTTTGATGTACAAAGAGTCATCCCTGGAATCTTCCGCTTCACGCTCGGTCCCCTCCCCAATCACAATACAGAATGGTTTTCAGATAATAGCAACGCTTCTGCTGTGACGGATCTCATCGAGTGTGGGCCTTGATCTACTATAACTCCTTTGAAGACGGGTGATTCTTTACAGCTGTGGCCATAAACTACATCTGCAGGGCTAGCTGATAGCCTAGGACCGGCCTGGACAATCGGACACAGAGGAAAAGGAGTGTCAGAGGGTGCGGTAGTGAATAGGGCGAAAGGGAGGTGTCGGGCGGGCACAGGGTGTGATTCTCAGGGAAGAACAGCGCAGATGGGGGGAGGTTTATTACCCATGCATAAAACAGAGAGCGGGGGTGACCACTGCCTGGGGGAGATGCTTGCGAGGGTGGGGAGCCATGCTAAGGATCGACAGCGTTCACAGAGTGGATCTGGTCAAGGCATCTAAAATGGCTGCCGTGCACGACAAAAGTGTGGCATTTGAAAAAAGACAAGATGGCGCACACAATGTTTTTCAACAATTCCTGATTTCCTTCGAATCGAACGTTAACAGACGTTGGGGCATATTACCAAAGTTAAGCGATATTTATCCCTAACGATGCATTGCAAAGATTTTTTTACCGTCAGAAATTATCGCAGATAAACCTTGCTATTATCAAGGTTTATCGCAAATACGATAAAAAACGAGCGCAATGCATTAATGTCGCTGAAAACTCCGCGATATTCATGCATTACCGAGCTAATGCTCTTAGCCATGTTATCCACCTCCCATTGGATAACATGGCTAAGAACTGCTCAGGGCAGCTGTTACTTTTTGGAGATATTCGCGCTTATCTCGAATATTTCCAAAAGTTGATAATAGGAGATAGCGATGTTAGCGACTGTTTCCAGTCGCTAACATCTTGGCATGCCCACTTTGCATGTCATTAGTGATAAATATCACTCACATGCAAAGTGGGACCCAAGATGGTCGCTATCTCCTACTAGCCGTCGCTAACTGGTGTTAGCAACAGCTAGGTAATACACATATAATTTTATCTCCGCGAAGCGGAGCGCTGTTACAGATATATATCTTGTTTTTGAACGTTAATTTCTCAAAATGCACTGAAGCACATATATTGAGACATAGCAAAGGCACATCGGGCTACCAGTCCCTAATATTTTACCAAGTTTCGTGCAAATCCATTCAGCCGTTCGATTATTATTATTATTATTTTTTTTTGCCCCGCGGGGCCCTTTTAAAACCTCCACATCAAACCTAGGGGGTCAGCGAGGATCTACTATGCCCCCTTATGGTCATCAGCCGTTCGATTATTATTATTATTTTTTTTTTTGCCCCGCGGGGCCCTTTTAAAACCTCCACATCAAACCTAGGGGGTCAGCGAGGATCTACTATGCCCCCTTATGGTCATTTGCCCCTTCGCTTTGGCCTCCTCTTGTCTCTCGATCCTACCGAGAGACAAGATGGCGGCCGCTACGTACTGTTTGGAATGTTTACAGACACCGGAGAGCCAATCAGCTTCGCTTCGCAAAGCTCCGTAACGCGAAAAGTACGCGAAGCGGTGCGCTGTTACAGATATATATCTTTTTTTGAACGTTAATTTCTCAAAATCCACTGAAGCACATATATTGAGACCTAGCAAAGGCACATCGGGCTACCAGTCCCTACAATTTTGCCAAGTTTCGTGCAAATCCATTCAGCCGTTCGATTATTATTATTATTATTTTTTTTTGCCCCGCGGGGCCCTTTTAAAACCTCCACATCAAACCTAGGGGGTCAGCGAGGATCTACTATGCCCCCTTATAGTTATTTCCCCCTTTGTTTTGACCTCCTCTTGTCTCTCGATCCTACCGAGAGACAAGATGGCGGCCGCTACGGACTGTTTGGAATGTTGACAGACGCCGGAGAACCAATCAGCTTCGCTTCACAAAGCTCCGTTGCGCGAAAAGTCCGCGAACCAGAGCGCTAACCGGTCCGCTGTTACAGATATATATCTTTTTTTAAACGTTAATTTCTCAAAATCCACTGGAGCACATATATTGAGACCTACAAAAGGCACATCGGGCTACCAGTCCCTACAATTTTGCCAAGTTTCGTGCAAATCCATTCAGCCGTTCGGGCTAAAAGTGAGGCCAACCGCCCTATGGAAAACTCAATGTTAAAAACACGTTTTGGGACCCCCCTTTTTTCTCGGCCCCCACTGGACGAACCCCCCCCAAATTTTCAAGGGCTGCTCAGAAACAAAATGTGCCATTTTCCTGAAAATTTCAGCCGATTCCGTCCACAAACGCCAAAGTTATTAGACATAGAATTTTCAAAAAACCCATAGAGAAAAAATCCTAACTATATATACCTACTGGCGACCGCCAGTAGGTAATATATATTACCTACTGGCGATAGCCAGTAGGTATATATAGTTAGGATTTTTTTCCTATGGGATTTTTGAAAATTCGATGTCGAATAACTTTGGCGTTTGAGGACAGAATTGGCTGAAATTTTCAGGAAAATGGAACATTTTGTTTCTGAGCAGCCCCTGAAAATTTGGGGGGGTTTCGTTAAGGGGGGGCCGAGAAAAAAGGGGGGTCCCAAAACGTGTTTTTCCCATGCAATTTTCCATAGGGCGGTTGGCCTCACTTTTAGCATGAACGGCTGAATGGATTTACACCAAACTTGGCAAAATTGTAGGGACTGGTAGCCCGATGTGCCTTTGCTATGTCTCAAGATATAGGCTCCAGTGGTTTTTACGAAAATTAACTTTGAAAAATATATATTGGGCTACATTGGGCTATATATATGTTGGAGCCCAAATGTAGCCGAATGTAGCCCAATGTAGCCCAATGTAGCCCAATGTAGCCCAAAGATGGCCACCAGAGACAAAAAAAACAAATGTAGCCCAAATATCAGCCAGATGTAGCCCAACTATAGCCCAATGACAGAATGTCCCAGAGTGTTCTAAAGAACAACTAGAGTGCTAACAGTCCTACTTATTACAAAGGTATGGCACACCTGAAGCCATCTTGATTGGAATAAAGTGGTAACTCTTAAAACATTTAATTTAAAAAGGAACAAAATGAGGGGGTTCATTTTGCCATAGAAAGCATGATTAGCGAATATATGACGAAATCCCGCATACCATCAGTCCGCAAAAAAAATCCCGCATGTACTATTAGGCCGCAAATTAAAATAACGAAAACTTTTAGAACGAATATGCCTTTAGCATACACTAAACAACTAAACTACCCTAAACCCTAATACACTACCCCCAGCATGACCCTACACTACACAAACAGTACAACACTACCCTAAACCCTAAAACACTACCCCCAGCATGACCCTACACTACACAAACACTACAACACTACCCTAAACCCTAAAACACTACCCCCAGCATGACCCTACACTACGCAAACACTACAACACTACCCAAAACCCTAAAACACTACACCCCAGCATGACCCTACACTACGCAAACACTACAACACTACCCTAAACCCTAAAACACTACCCCCAGCATGACCCTACACTACGCAAACACTACAACACTACCCTAAACCCTAAAACACTACCCCCAGCATGACCCTACACTACACAAACACTACAACACTACCCTAAACCCTAAAACACTAGCCCCAGCATGACCCTACACTACGCAAACACTACAACACAACCCTAAACCCTAAAACACTACCCCCAGCATGACCCTACACTACGCAAACACTACAACACTACCCTAAACCCTAAAACACTACCCCCAGCATGACCCTACACTACGCAAACACTACAACACTACCCTAAACCCTAAAACACTACCCCCAGCATGACCCTACACTAAACAACTACCACAACTCTACACTACACTAACACAACACTACACTACACAACACTACACTACACTACACAATCACTAACCCATGAAAAAATTAACACAAACCCACTTACCTCTCTCGTCATCGTGGTTTTCACAACGCAAATGCATTTACCATACATGCCTTTAAAACGTAATTCTTTGTAAAGGCATGCGCGATAAATGCACATGCGTTTTGAAAAAATGCGGGATAATGGTATGCGAGGTCAATGACCTTGCGGGATAATGGTATGCGGACTGAAAGTCTGCGGGATAAAAAATGCGGGAAAATGGCTGCAAACCATGATTAGCAGCAGACTTCCCTGGTGAGCACTAGCTTTACTACAGTGATCTAATGAGCAACTAGAGTGCTAACATTCAGAATGTATGGCAAATGTGTGACACATCTGAATGCCTTCTTGATAGAACCAAAGTAAACAAGCATTGAAAATGCAATAGATCTCGCCCTCGTTTAAGTTAAAGCCATTCTGTTTGTAATGAGGTGGCTTTTTAGCTTTGCTTTTATTAGTGTTTTTAAAACTTTCATGTAAATAACATGCATATGTATGCATATATGTATATGTATGCATGCATTTATATTTATATAGATATGCAGATTATATATGTTTATATATGTATATTACCTACTGGCGATAGCCAGTGGGTATATATAGTTAGGATTTTTTCTCTATGGGATTTCTGAAAATTCTATGTCTAATAACTTTGGCGTTTGTGGACGGAATTGGCTGAAATTTTCAGGAAAATGTTTTTGTTTCTGAGCAGCCCCTGAAAATTTGGGGGGGTTTCGTCAAGGGGGGGCCGAGAAAAAAGGGGGGTACCAAAACGCGTAGAGGCGCTTCCTGGTACGCGAACCGGGCAGCTAACCGGCAGCGTAACGGGAGTCCGCCATCTTGTGTTTTTGGAGCGTCCGGTTCGCGTACCGGGTAGCGTCCCGGTAAGCGTAACAAGGGGAAAACCAAGAGAAACAGTAAAAAAAAAATTAAGGGAATAGATTTCCAGCAAACTTGGCAAAATTGTAGGGACTGTTTGTTTGATGTGCCTTTGCAAGGCCTCAAGATATGTGCACGTGTGGATTTTGTCTAATTAAGGTTAAAAAAAATATATATATCTGTAAGCGTGCTCCGGCACGCTTACGTTACGGGTTTTGTTTGCGCTGCAGAGCCGATACGTCACGGTTATGCGACGCGTCATGAGGCGTCTCACGTGGCTACGTGATACGTCACGTAATAAAGAATATATTTTACAGCTATAGATATTAGCTTTTAAAAAACCAATGAAATTCACTGAAAAAACCATAGGTTATAGACCATATATAGTTAGGAATTTGCATTTACAAAACCTTGAAAATTCACTGAAAAAACCATAGGTTAGAGACCATATATAGTTAGCTGGACATTTTATTGACATAAAACCAATGAAATTCCATATATAGTTAGTTGCACTAACTATATATCGCGCACCCGCAATCCACTGCTGATGATGTCACATATTACATCATTCATGACATGGTCAGTGACATCACTGATGACATCACTGATGACATCTCAAATGACATCACTGATGACATCACTGATGACATCTCAAATGACATCACTGATGACATCATGACACACCAATACCAGTTACTACATACGCACTCACTGATTCCTACGTCTACACACACATTCACTCATTCACCCATACAATCACTCATACATACAGTCACTCATTATTACAACACTATCATATGCACTCATACACCTATGCAGACACTCACACACTGCCACTCATCCATGGAGTTACTCACACACCTAGTCAGTCCTGTAAAGAATCAATCACACTTCCATTTCCTCATCTATACAGTTAAACACAGAACGCCATACTTCAGTGACATCACTGATGACATCACTGATGACATCTCAAATGACATCACTGATGACATCTCAAATGACATCACTGATGACATCATGACACACCAATACCAGTTACTACATACGCACTCACTGATTCCTACGTCTACACACACATTCACTCATTCACCCATACAATCACTCATACATACAGTCACTCATTATTACAACACTATCATATGCACTCATACACCTAGTCAGTCCTGTGAAGAATCAATCACACTTCGATTTCCTCATCTATACAGTTAAACACAGAACGCCATACTTTTCACACATATACTAACACATACTTACTCTCTTATACAATCACTGATACAAGTACACATTGATATGCACAGTCACACACCTCCCAGCCAGCCACACACACACACTCAGTCTTCCATACATCCACTCATTCTTCAATATGTAAAACATATTTAAACTTTACAAAAACACACAGACACTAGATGATGTCATCAGTGATGTCATTTGAGATGTCATCAGTGATGTCATCAGTGATGTCATTTGAGATGTCATCAGTGATGTCATCAGTGATGTCACTGACCATGTCATGAATGATGTAATATGTGACATCATCAGCAGTGGATTGCGGGTGCGGGATATATAGTTAGTGCAACTAACTATATATGGAATTTCATTGGTTTTATGTCAATAAAATGTCCAGCTAACTATATATGGTCTCTAACCTATGGTTTTTTCAGTGAATATATATATATATATATATTCACTGAAAAAACCATAGGTTATAGACCATATATAGTTAGGAATTAGCATTTACAAAACCTTAAAAATTCACTGACAAAAACCATAGGTTATACACCATATATAGTTAGGAATTAGCATTTAAAAAACCTTATTTTACTCACACAAAACCAATGAAATTCCATATATAGTTAGTTGTACTAACTATATATCACGCACCCGCAATCCACTGCTGATGATGTCACATATTACATCATTCATGACATGGTCAGTGACATCACTGATGACATCACTGATGACATCTCAAATGACATCACTGATGACATCACTGATGACAAAATCCAGTGACTGTATGTTTCTGTAAAGTTAAAATATGTCTTACATATTTATGAATGAGTCGATGTATAAGTGTCTGGACGAAGGATTTAGTAGGTGCATGACTGAATGTATGAGTGAGTGATTAAATGTGTCTCACTGAGTGCATGGGTTAGTGACTAAACTGTCTTAATTTGTGCATCATTATGTCTGTTGTTCTGTAAACTGCTGCATGTGTTGATCAGTAGCTATATGAGTAACTATATAGGTTATTGATTGGTTGCACAAGCATTTGTATGGGAGACTGAGTGTGTGTGTGGGTGGCTGGGAAGTGTATGACTCTGTGCATAGATGTATGGATTCAAAAGTGCATGTTGGAAACAGCTGTATGGGCGGTTGACTGTGTGCATGACTGTATTGGTGAGTGAATAGATATCTCAGTGCTACATGTCAAATTAAGTACATATGTAAAATACAGTACATGTGAGAGTTGACATATATAAATAACTGTGCATAAGAGCCAGTGAATGTGTGAGTGGCTGTATGGATCATTGTGAACTTGTATCCAGGATTGTATAAGTGAGTAAATATGTTTTAGTATATGTTTGAATAAGTAAGGTGTGTTTAACTGTATAGTTAAGGAAACGGAGGTGTGATTGATTGTTTGCATGACTGTCTAGGTGTGTGTGTAACTTCATGGATGAGTGACAATCTGTGAGTCTGTGTTTACACTGAGTGTATCTAAGGTTATATTAGAGTCTGAAGAGGTTCATCGTATTATCACATGAATGATTTTATCAGTGATGTCATCAGTAATGTCATTTGAGATGTCATCAGTGATGTCATCAGTGATGTCATTTGAGATGTCATCAGTGATGTCATCAGTGATGTCACTGACCATGTCATGAATGATGTAATATGTGACATCATCAGCAGTGGATTGCGGGTGCGTGATATATAGTTAGTACAACTAACTATATATGGAATTTCATTGGTTTTGTGTGAGTAAAATAAGGTTTTTTAAATGCTAATTCCTAACTATATATGGTGTATAACCTATGGTTTTTGTCAGTGAATTTTTAAGGTTTTGTAAATGCTAATTCCTAACTATATATGGTCTATAACCTATGGTTTTTTCAGTGAATTTCATTGGTTTTTTAATAGCTAATATCAAAACCTTTACAATGTATTATTCTTTAAAAAGAAAAATATTTTTTACATGTTTTTTATACAATTTTTTTTAATTTTTTTTTGTTTCGCTCCCAGTACGCGTACCGGTTAGCTTCCCGTTAGCTCAATCCGGAGGCGCGACCCGGTACGCGAACTGGTAAACGTTCCTTTTGCGCACCTCCCGCGTTACAAAACAACATCGTGACGCTTCGCGTCAGCATGACGTTTCGCGTTCTCGCGTAATACGTCATATTACGTGCTACGTTCGCGTACCCGGAAGCGCAGCGGTACGCGAACCGGAAGCGATCCGCGGCGCGGCGCCGACCGCGTAACGTAAACATAGCAGGTCATGTGACTCGGTAATAACACTTTTCATTGGTTCATTTCACTTTTGGTTTCCTAATGATGTAATACAAGGTCATGTGATCTAAAATGGACACTTTTCATTGGTTTAGAACTTTTGTTTTTCCCAAATGATGAAAACCCCTCCTTCTTTCATCACTCTGACTTTCATCTTGGTGAGAGAAAGACCCTTTATTGAGACTTTGAGATGGCTTCATTAGTAGCTTCAGCTGGTGCTAGCCCACCACCTCCACCAAATCCAAGAAAGAGAGGACCACCTGCAGAAGTAATTTTGCAAGAAGAGGAAGAACAGGAAGAGGAGGAAGAGGAGGAAGAGCATGAGTTTTTGCCAGAGGAGCCCAGGAGGTACAATCGAAAGGATAATTATATCTGGCAATTCTACAGAATTCCTGAGGGGCAAAAGAAAGTGAATGCACGTTACGTGTTTTGCCGCATATGCGGTGATAGATTGTCAAGGGGCACTGATAAAAAATACAGTTATGGCAATCATACTATGCATCGCCATATGAGTAGGTGGCACCCAAATAATTATAGTGCTGCCCAGCTACGTGACGAACAACAAAATCCCCTCCCAATGGCAAGAAGATCGGTGGTTCCAGAGGTGTCGGGACCAGAGGCGAGGGAGATGATCGCAAACATCCAAATGTTGTTTGGGCACGTAAAGCAAGTGTGCGTGGAATGTGGCACTTTCATCTGCTACAGAGAAAGTAGCATCACTTTGATTTTGCGAGCAATTCAAAATCATATTAATGTTTGTACGAAACGCACCAAAAAATAAATTCTTTTTTTTTTTTTTGCTCCTGTTGAGCCCTTTATAATGGATCGTTTTTGTTTCCCCCCCCCCCAAAAAAAACCAAAAAAAATTTAAAAACGTTCAGAAAATACAAAAAAAGTAAAAAAATACTAAAAAAATACTAAAAAAAATATAAAACAACAAAAACATAAAAAAAAAGTTCTTTTCAGAACTAACTCCCCATTATAAAAAAATTGGTAGAATATTTGGAACTCTGCCAACCTCTATTTCTCTTAGTTCGCTCCCGGAGCGCTACCCGGTACGCGTACCGGAAGCTAACCAAAAAAAATATTTTTTAAAAAAAAGAACAGTAAGTATAAGGTAAGCAAACAGACAGTTATGTTAAAAGAAAGACAGCTCTAGGGAGTAAACTAAGGATACTGTTACCTACAATCCACTGCTGATGATGTCACATATTACATCATTCATGACATGGTCAGTAACATCAACAGCAGTGGATTGTAGGTAACAGTATCCTTAGTTTACTCCCTATAGCTGTCTTTCTTTTAACATAACTGTCTATTTCCTTCCCTTATAGTTACTGTTCTTTTTTAAAAAACATTTTTTTGATCAGTCATAAACAGTGACATTAATAGAAACAGAGAGAGTGAACAAGAGTGAAGAACTATGGTCCTCCTCAGCCACCCTCAGAAAACCAAGGGGGTCAAGATACATCTACCGTGCCCCCTTCTACCCATTCTGAACATTATTTGCCCTCCATCTTGTATCTTGATTCGACCGAAACACAAAATGGTGGACTGCCATAACGCTGCTGGTTTGCGAACCGGGCAACTTCCCGGGAAGCGGTCCAAAAAAAAAAAAGTTGGGAAAGTAATTCACAGACACTAAGTGTAATAGAGATGGAGTGAGTGAACAAGACTGAGGAACTATGAGAACAGAGGGACTGAGAAAAAGAGTGGAAGGAGTTGAGTAAATAGGTAATAGAGAAAGGAATGAGGAAAGTAGCAAAGGCAGGAAACTGAGGATTAAAGAAGTGAAGCAGTGGATCTAATAGTAGGTGAATGTGATAGAAATGTAACGAAAAGAGTACAACTATTTACCTTGTAATTGCCGTTAAATTAATCACATTTTATTTCTATACTTTCAATCTGTGAAAGAGAGAACCAACATTTGAAAAAAATTAAAATATGTATTTAAAAATTACAAAAGACAAGGGAAAATATTGAAGGACAAATAGTTTTTCAACAACTTTGACACTGACAGAAGCTTCTGCTTCTCCAGGTCCTCTACACAATCCTAAAGATATACATTTTAAACTAACAGTATCTTGATGCAGATGAAGTGAGGCCTATCTTAAAACATGGTGCATCTTTTGCATTGCTCTTGTTTCAGAAAAGTGTCGCTTCAGTATGCCAATAACATGTCTCCTATCCAGAGATTTGTTTGAGGTGAGGCCTACTCAGAGTTCAAGATGAGATTTACACTTGTTGAAGTGTACAGAGGAGATAATATCTGTGAAAGTCTACTAATGAAGTGAGTCATGTCCACTGCACTCTTCAACAAAGTAGAAACCTCCTATGTTTCCCTGGACAGACCTAAACTTGATCTGCACAATGTGATTCGTAATGATAGGAAACACAGGTGATGTAATTGAAATATGTGCAATTTATTTTGCTCATTTCACAATCACATCACTTGTGTTTCCTTTGCTTAGGTATCTCATTGTGCAGATGTAGTCCAGCATATGAAAGAATACGTAGAAGTGCAGCACTGCATACAATAAATTTAACACTTACAGAAAACTCACCTTCTCCATGCCTCCTACACAGTTCTACATATACATCATAAATGCAAACAGTACAGAATTAATTATACATGTTAAATGGTTTATTTTTGCTGTTCTCAGAATGTATCAAAATTCACTAAAAACAGTGACTTGAAGGTATTCATCATGTAACAGCGGGGAAAAAAAAACACAATCAAAATGATTGTGTTTAAAAAACCCATACAACATCAGAAATTAAAATTCAGAACTCCTTAAAGTTAACTTACTTTCCATGACGTCCAAGGATGTCCTATGAACAGCTTACACTCTTTTGTGCTGTTATTACTTTCAGCCCGCCACTTTCTGAAAGAAAACCTCCATCGTTTTTAAAAACACGTTACATGCAATAAATGACTTCTTGCTCTCTACCACTATTTTCCACAAGGCCAAATCTAGTCAGAGATATTTATAACTCTTGGATTTCTTGTAAGCCAATCCCATCATTTGGCATTTCCGCAACTTTCAGAATTAAAATGTTGAAGATCATTTTCACAATCCTGGAATAGTAATATCTTCCCCTTCTTGCTCAGTCATGTTCTACATTTCCTATGACACTGATACTGCTTAATATGAAGCAGACTTACACTACCTCTATGAGTACTACAATTATTTAATTCTCTACATCACTTTTAATCACAAAGCAATGTAAAACAGTAGACAGCATTGCAGACTTACATTCCCTCTACTCCATGTTTTGATTGGCTGCTTCAATTAGCTTATGAAAAGAAACAGTTTTTCTGAACTCATTTAAAGTGCACATACATCTCCATGATGTCCAATCCTATGATTAGAAGTTATGTCTCTGAACTACACTTATCCTCAAGGCCAAATTGTGTAGGAGCCATTAGAACTTCTTGAAATTCCACAGATCATATCCCGAGATTATTTTCCTAAAATTTTGGTTTTAAAAACACCAGGTAAGAGTTTTTAAGGTCATACGGCAATTTTTTTTTGAAAATTAAAACAGAATCATTGCAGAATGACCAGCCATTTCTAGACTTTAAATAAGCTGTGTAATGTCCTGATGATATTGAAGGGCCGTCATGATATATAATTGCTGTAGTTACAAAAGTCCTCCCTGATATTGACAACTGCGAAGCTACAAATTTTTTTATTAAAGTTGTCAATTTTGTTCCATCAGGCCTACATCGTTGGAACATTAAAATGACGTACTGGCCATATGTTCGTATAAATAATGTGGACATCATTTCAGATTTACATTGGCTACACTCCATGTTGTGATTAGCAGCTTTTACTAGCTTATTAAAGGAGACTGATTTACTGTCTGGCAAAGTTAAATATATAAATCTTTCTGAGTCTACACTAGTAGTACTTGATACCATACAGTTCTCGCAGTCATGCTGCCATTGATAAGAAAGCCCAAACAGCTGATCTACATCTACACCTTCAGCATGTAATACATCAAGCATATACATTAAAAACTCCTGACAATCTTGCTGAATATTTTGAGAGAATTGTGTTTGGCCTGAACATCTATCTAACAGATTTCTAATTTCAGACACACTTTCTATGTTTCTTCTATCAGTGGTACATTTCTCTAACACAGAATTTAACAAACTGCAAAATCTTTGATCAGAATTGACCACAATCTCTTCTTTTACATTTTTTAGAGAAAACAAAACATTAATTACTACATTAGCATAGCAGTTGACACCAGAACTGTTTTCAAACTGAAAACCAACAACATCTTCAACAGAATCCTCTTTGTTTCTGCTTGTAATTTTAGGTTCATTCACTTTTTGTCTTTTTGCTACAACCTCCCCAGTATTGTTCTCATTTCTTCGTTTCCGGCCTACCAGACGTTTCTCAAACAAAGGAAACTGAGGCAAATGTGGCGCATACTCTCTTCTTAACCTATTGTATTCCTTAACACAATCTAGATCTGCACAAATGTTTCTGACATCACACTCAATCAAGTACAATCCCGATAAAGTTCTAACTCGTGACAATGCCACATATGCCATACCCTCCTTGAACACAGAACTGCCAATATTCACCAATGCAGTGTCTACACTTAAACCTTGCGATTTATGAATTGTCACCGCATATGCCAAGCAAACAGGGAACTGCTTACGGCGAACATATAAGTCTTTTACAAGCAAAAATCTAGCAGAACAACGAGCAATTAGCTGTACTTCCTCAATGCCATCAAATTTAATTTTTAAAAATTCAATTCCATCTCTATTTCTGTATTTCACAAAATCAACAACATTACCCATTGATCCATTTACCAGACCTCTTTCAACATGTAAATTCCTTCTTAAAATTATACGGCAGTTCAAGCACACATTCAGAGTCTTTTCAAAACCTGCAGTTTTAGATATACTCTTCTCTAATGAATCCAATTTTGTTTTCAGATTCTCAGACAAAATAATTGTTGATCCCATATGCTCTACTCTATCAATAGCTTCCACTTTCACAATCTCTTGCTTTTCTAAATGCAACATTTTGTTGTTAAATTTGGCACATTCTGCAAGAGTTGGCATCAAACATATTCCAGATTTCTTATCAGTAATTTTCTGAAAAATATTTTCAGGCACAACATCTTGTTCTGGATATAAATTTGACAGTAATCGTGCATGTAAAGCTTCTTTCCCATGCTCGGTCACTTTTCCAATTCTAACATCTTGTAGAATAGTCTTGTAAACTTCATCCTTTGCCTGACGCATATTTTCATGCAGTTCAGCATAATTGAAGTTTAACCATATATTGACGTTGCCAATGCTGCCTAGGCACTTCCTGGTATCTTCATGCGTGAGCATTTTGAACACAGGTTGCCCTTTCACTGGTGTCAGCTGCAGAAGATCTCCGAAAACAATGATGTGTTTGCCACCAAATAACACATCATACTCTGTTTTGAGAACTTCTTGCATCCTCAAATGCACAAAGGCAAGCATGACATTGGAAACCATGCTTACTTCGTCAATGATAAGAAGTTTCATTTTCCTCAAGATTCTTGAAACTTCAAAACAAGCATCTCCAGATAGCTTGTGATATTCTAATTTGTTGTCATGCTCCACTGGCAGCATCAGTAAACGATGTAAAGTAATCCCTTTAATATTATGTGCTGCCAGTCCAGTTGGAGCAGTGACAACACAAGACAGCGATGACTCTGTCCTTTCCTGCAAATAGCATGAAATTGCTTTAATGAGGAAACTTTTTCCAGTTCCCGCTTCTCCACTCACGTACAGTCGGACAGGCTTCAACGACGTACATGAGCACTCTTTCTTATCATGACTTAATCCATGATCAATTTGCATGGTAACTTCGTCATATATTTTCCTCTGCTCAACGTTGAGTTGCCTTTCCAACTCTTCTAAGTTAACCGCATCCTCTTGAGCATGTGCCATGGCTCTTTCCACCTCATTCATAGCAGTGGCAGCTTCATTTTCAATAAGAGGTCCTCCTAGTGGATCCTGACTCAATGAAGCAGAACTCTGACTGTCCTGAGAACTGTCTCTGGCAATCTCGGCTGCAATCGTTGCTTCCTGCTCAATTTCCGCATTCAACATTTCTACATATTTGGGAAAAGCAGGACATTCTATGGTCTCCTTGGCGGCATTGAAAGAGTCTTCGTAACAGAGGAAATCTCCAAGCAGTTCCTCTTCTGCACGCCAAGGCTTGAAAAGTTGCAAAAGTGCTAAATAGAAAAACTCCTTTTTTTCAGGAGATTCGCCACTCAATTTTCGATGGTTTATCAAGTGGCATTTTCTTTGCTTGACCAGACATCCCTCACTTCCTATTACAGCATACACTCCTTTCTCAGTATCTTCTTTGATGTTCCTCTTGAACATGTAATTTTGCAGAACCTCATACAGACAAACATTCTCTAGGTGACTGCTTCGATTTGGATAATATGTATCCAACATGTTTGTCTTCAAAATGTCGGTACTGTTTGGCTCCTTTTCCGCCAAATACTCAATTTCCCGCACAGGTTTGAGAACTCGATTACGCGTTGCAGCAAGACCAAGACTCGCCCAAACGATACTCCTGGACTTGGCATAGAGACTTGCTGAAGACAACCGGTCAGAACATTCGTACGCTCCGATTTCTCGATGCGACAACATCTTCAGACTGAAACTGTACAACTTCTTGCTGAGGCTCTTTTCATGGGAAATGTCCTCCCACATATCCTTCAATTCTGTCTTCTCTTTTTTGGTGATGTAAGACGTCACATACCGAGCCACAGCCATACAGTTATCAGCCACAAACTGTATATCCATGTTAGCATTCCACATGGACAAAATCACCGGGTTGTAGTCGTTGATGTACTTGGACTCTTCGTTCCTCTTCAAATTGTAAGTGTTTTTAGGTGATTTCTTCATCACATTATGTCGCAGCGAAGACATCAAACTGTTTACTCTTCCTTTAGAAATCACCGGTCGTGGAAAGCCGAAACGACATTTGGTGTAGAACTTGTCTTTGTTTCGGAATTTACGACGGCAGTACTTTCCACATCGATGGCTTTGGAAACGCAGAACTTTTTCTCTTAGGCTTTTCTTCTCCTTTGCGTTTGGAACAGCACATGTAGAATACTGTTGGATGAAACTCATCACTGAGTCTTCTGGATCCGTTCCAAATTTAGGTGCATCCTTGATCCACAGCAACATATGTATATGAGGAGCACCTCTTGCTTGGTACTCCTTTCTCCAGAAGAAATCCAACACCTCTCCAAGAGGTGGATTCTTCTTATTCATGATGAAAGACATCATAGCTTCAAATCTATGATTGAAGTACCTACATACATTGACTGGATCCAAAGAGCACAGTTCTCCGGGTGTCTTGAATTCGATGTTTTCTACGTTAGCATTTGCCTCTCGTAGAAATTGAAGTAAGTCTTCCCAGCCATACTCGGCACAACTCAGAGTGAGGAACCATGTGGGAGTACCTAAGTTCCTCAGCATACATTTTAAATCACCATGACGACGGTACCAGTACTCATTAGTACCACGCTGACACGCCATGAGATTAATCAGGTGAGAATCCAAAATACTATCTTGGACATTCACTTTATCCATAAAATCACTTGCCGAGATGTTTTGCATGTGTATACCACTTTTCAAGATGTGGTTCACTGCATATGACAGTCCAGACAGATCGCTTTCAAACAGGAGATGAAACAAATAAGGAATGCATTGTCGAAACCTAGCATCTCCTGCATACAATCGCAAAGTCCGGTATTCAGAAGCAGGAATTTGATGAGGTCGCTCATCATATCTTCCTCCCTGACCTGTTGGAAAAAGCTGTGGGAAACACCGAGCTTCCAAACTTTCCTCCCAAACACTAATGGGACTCCCTTTGGCTTGTTTCATTTGAAACAACTCAATAGCATTCCCCATGACTTCCTTTGAATGCAAAGGATGAACACTATAATGTTCATATATTTCCTCACTAGTAGAGGGTTCTACTTTCTCAATTTGACCAGCACACAAATCGCTATCCTCTTCCTCACTTACTTCCTCTTCTGCAACATATACATTCTTATAGTATTTATTATTTTTTTTCAAATACAATGTTGCCTTTTTAACTTTCCTAACATCTACTAAATCTTGCCATATTTTCTTATTCTTTGTCGGAACCCCATTAACTAAGATAACCAGAGGTTCCTCTTCCACTTTTTCTACTCCAATTGTGTTAATGTTTTTCTTGAAATCTAGAGGCAAATAAACAACTCTTCCCTTTAATCCTCTCTGTAAATCTGATGGAGGCAATTTCCCTGTCTTTGGCTCCATTCTTACAATAGCCTGAAAGGGATGGATACTTTGAATCAAAATAGATTCATAAGTATTTAAGTCCTTCAATTCAGAAGGAATCTCAACCAATTCCAGATTATTATGAACTGCTCTAGCAGGCATCTGGTTTTGTTTTAATTTGTTACAACAATAAGTACACACACGTTGATCCAATCCCAAATCAAAACAATTTTCTACCATCAAGTATGTTGCAAAATCCTTCCATTCACTATTATTTTCCCTTTCACTTTTTGCATATAAATCCACTAACTTAGTCTGATTCTTATAATAAGTGCGTCTACAACACACACAAGTGAAATTAGGCCTCTCACTTGATTTCATGTCAAACGTCGCAATTTCCCTCTGGAAATTATCTGTACTGGAAACATGTACACTATCTTCCAAATGACCCTCTACTTCTTGCTCAATTTCAACATTCTCCTCTTTACTTCCAAAGTAACAAAACTCAATTTCTTCACATATATTCTTCACATCTATTTCAGAACCATGCAAAAGAGCAGCGCATAATTGTTTCAGCATAATTGCTGGACTCTTAGCATAATACAACAGTCTAACTAACTTCCTCACTTTGTTATGATGCACTGCTAGCATCCTGAAATGATGAAAAACACTCTGGCATACTCTCCTGGAAAGACAAGCCAGTGAATGACCATGCAAACCTGTCACTTCTCTCACTCTGCAAGGATCTAATTCTTGCAACAACCTTATTTTCTGCTTCAAACTTTTCTTGTTAAATGTCCGTACAAAATCACAAAGCAAATTGATGGAATCCTGTCGCACACTGCAAATACTACTACACTTCCAGGTGTACACAGGACCCTTAGCACGTCTTCCTAAAACCTCATTACCTAACAACTCTTCTGCCTCTGTTGTCACAAGTTTTTCTTTTTCAACTGGACAACCATCTTTCACTTCATAAGCACGACCACTGATGTCAACTGCATGCACCAAATCATTATCCTGGAAATAACTCTCTTCATTAAAAAATGCCTCACAGCTTGAACTATGTATCCATTCTCCAGAAAAAACTTCACAAAAATTACTACGATTAACTATTCTCTTCCATCTACTATTTCTTTTGAAATCAAAAATTGCCTTGTTTAGCTTCCTAATTCTATTGATTATCAAAATAAATAACTTACGTTTAATTTCAAAAGCCTGATCAATAACTTTCTCAACTTTTTTTTTTCTCCTATAAAAAACTAATTTCTGTTGACCTTTCTTAATATTTTTTAACAAATTGCCAATTATCCTGTTACGGAACATTCGTTTACGAATCTCCCTAAACTGTTGTTTCCTTCTACTATCATGCACAGATTTATCTCTTGCTCTAGCAGTAACATTTTCATTTGTCCTTTTCTTTCCATTTGATTTACTTCTCATGTTATGGATTGAAACATTTTCTGTACTAATATTTTTTTTACTAGAAATATTTCTTTTGAAATATTTAGAGCTCTTACCCGGTGCTTTCTTCATGGCTTGAGAAATCTTTTTGTTAGAGGACTGCTGCGTTTTTTTTTTCTCCTGCTGTCTTTGACGTTTTGCAGCCTTTATCTCTCTTATTTTTGTAGGCATATTTAAATCTTGAAATGATCTGCAGTTGAATCTGAGGAAAAATATAATAAAAAATGTTATTAAACATTATTATCAAACAGTAAATCAGTAATAGTGATCAAAAACATAACACACTACTTGACATTTTAATTTGAAGATTTTTTAGTCATTGCCATTTTTACAATACAGAAATACCAGAAAAGAAATGACATTTATATTTATGTTACCTATGCTATTTTATATGTGAATCTGATCTAATTTTATGAGCATATTTTAATATTTTATTGAAGACACTACACATAACCTGTTTTTGAAGGTGTCTTTATTTTTAAATTAAACGGTTTACCTTTTTACTTTTTATTGATTATCAATTTTAAAAATAAATGTTTATAATTCCAAAGGCTCAAGCAGGTCAGCTTCCCATCCTATATCATATAATTCGGACAAATCTGCATCCTCATCACGCTCTTCTTCATCCTCAGGATTTAAATCATCCAATGGATCAACATCCACTGATGTTTCAATTACAAGTTCAATGATGAGGTCAAAATCAACTGATTGCAGATTGTCGCTCATGTTGAGATTGTCTTTATCTTTAAAGAAAGATAACAACAATGAGATGTTGCAGAGTAAGAGACAAATCTCACAGATTATAATAGTAAAATTATTTAACAAGAGTAACATTTTGCAGCTATTATTTAGCCATGTCCAGCGATGCTGAGCAGGTGAAGCCTATGTCTAATTTTTCACTGAACAGGACTCATCTGTTCTTAACCTTGGATAAGCCTCAACGACTCTGTGTCCCCTGCACATACTCAAATGTTAAAGTGCAGATTTATATTAAATGGCACATCCCCAGGCATGCACCAGTTAATGTGCACCACTGCTTTACCACCCATGGTGTGCCGCATTTACAATCAGATAGGAGAAAGCTGCTTCAAAACCCTGCGCCTGCTTGAAGCTGGCATAGGTCTTGACGCAGCATTGTATAGATGGGGCACCCCTGAGCCTTGCTGGAGCTGCATCGCACTTACGATACAACTCCAGCAATGCGCCACCTTTACGGCACAGATGCGTCACGCATCTGTGCCGTTTTTGCCCCATGCTGCGCCGCATTGTAAATGCAGCACAACATGGGTGGCGGAACAGTGGCGCAGGATGACTGTCACATCCCTGGTGATGCGCCACTCATCATAAATCTATCCCTAAGCTTCTTATCTTGTTACAGATGAACTGCCATATGTATCATCAAAATATTTTACATACTATAAATAGCAAATTTTAAGGAATAAATAGCGATTCTTTACTATTCCTAATTTGCAATGAGCAAATTGCTAATTGCAAATTACCCATTCATTTCCATAGGCTAGGAGGCTCATAGGAATTAATGTTGCAAGTTGTGATTAGCAATTAGCTCATCACAAAATAGGATTTTTTTCAAGCGTGCAGGGGTATCTCAAGAACACCCTGCTGCACCCCTGAAAAAGAAATTTGGGAGCACATGGCACACCTACATGCCCTAATGGCATGTATGGGCGTCATATGGGACCTTTTTTTTTTTTTTTTTTTTAAAATGCTTTTTGAAAAGAATTCGCAAATTACCACAAACTAGAAGTTGGTGGTAGTTTCCAAATCCTTAATATCATTTTTTACATATTTTTTTTGATACATTGCATTTAAGGAATCACAAATTTTGAATTATTGACATTTTAAGTAATTTCCACATGTGCAGTGTTTTCAAAATATAATTTGAAAATCGTTTTTGGGGAAAAGTAATGGTTTGCAAATTTATGACAAGGACATAATGGTGTATGCTTCTCTATAAGGCATTTCAGTATCTCTAATGTCATTTTTCCCATATTACATTATAAGACCTTTCCCCATGAAGCACATTCCTTGTAAATATGCTCCCACCTGTGCATTGCAAATTTAGATTTTGACTGTTTCAGACACATAGCCATGTTGAAAGTGACCCAAAAAAATTGCAAACGTTTTAAAAAAAAACATTCATGTGTCTTAATGACATTTTAAGTCATTTCCCCATGGACAATGTTTTCTAAGTGGCACAAAAGAGGTATACACCTATCATAAATCTGTCCCTAGCATTATAAATGATTAAATCAGGATGACAATAAGATGTGGCCTATCCAGAGGTTTGTTTAAGGTGAGGCCTACTCAGGATTGCAGATTAAAGTTACGCTTGATGAAGAATACAGAGGAGATAATTTATTGTAAAGGCCTACCAATGAAGTAAGTGATTTCTACTTCATTGCACCAGTCATCATAAATGTATCCATAAGCTTCTTATCTTGTTAGACATCAACCGCCATATGTATCATATAACTATTTTGCATTTCCAAAAAAGCGAATTTTAAGGAATAAATAGTGATTCTTTACCATTCCAAATTTGTTTGAGAAAATTGCTAATTGCAAATTACCCATTCATTTCCATGGGCTAGGAGGCTCATATAAATGAAGGTGCAATTTGCGATTAACAATTTGCTCATCACAAATTAGGAATTTATTCCAAAGGTGCAGGGGTGTCTCAAGAACACCCTGCTGCAACCCTGAAAAAGAAATTTGGGGGCATATGGCGAACATAAATTTTAACAACATTCCTTTACCTCAAAAACGATTTTCAAATCATAACTTCAAAACACTACACATGGGAAAATTACTTAAATTGTCCTTAAGACACATAAAAGCGTTTTTTGATTGGTTTTCCTGCATGGTAGGGTCACTTTTAACATGGCTATGTAACATAAACATTCAAAATCAAAATTTTCCATGTACAGGTGGGAGCATATTTACAAGCAATTTGCGCCACAAAGAAAGGTCTGACATTAAAATGGGAAAAATAACATCAGGGACAGTCAATTGCCTTATAAAGAACCATACACCATTATGTCCTTCTCATGAATTTAAAAACAATTCCTTTTTCCCAAAAACGATTTTCAAATCATAATTTCAAAAAACTGCACATGAGAAAATGACTTAAAATGTCATTGAAACACATGAAAGCGTTTTTTGATTGGCTTTCCTGCATGGTTGGTTCACTTTTATCATGGCTATGTAACACAAACATTGATAATTAAAATTTTCATGCACATGTAAGAGCATATTTACAAGCAATTTGCGCCACAGAGAAAGGTCTTACACTAAAATGAGAAAAATAACATCAGGAACAGTCAATTGCCTTATAAAGAACCATACACCATTATGTCCTTGTCATGATTTTATAAACAATTCCTTTTCCCCAAAAACGATTTTAAAATCATAATTTCTAAACACTGCACATGGGAAAATGACTTAAAATGTCATTAAAACACATGAAAGCGTTTTTTGATTGCCTTCCCAGCATGGTTTGGTCACTTTTAACATGGCTATTTAACACAAACATTCAAAATCTAAATTTTCCATGCACATGTGAGAGCATATTTACAAGCAATTTGCGCCACAGAGAAAGGTCTTACACTAAAATGAGAAAAATAACATCAAGGACAGTCAATTGCCTTATAAAGAACCATACACCATTATATCCTTGTCATGAATTTAAAAACAATTCCTTTTCCACAAAAACGATTTTCAAATCATAATTTCTAAACACTGCACATCAGAAAATGACTTAAAATGTCATTAAAACACATGAAATCATTTTTTGATTGGCTTTCCAGCATGGTTGCGTCACTTTTAACATGGCTATGTAACACAAACATTCAAAATCAAAATTTTCCATGCACATGTGAGAGCATATTTACAAGCAATTTGCGCCACATAAATCATAATTTTCTCCTTAAAGCACACTATTCTCTATCTAAAGTAAAGAAATATTTTCTCACCTTAGCAAATACTTTGAGTTTGAAAACAGTCTAAGAAACACACCAATTTGTCTTCAGCAGAGCAAAAGGTATGCACTCCAGAGTCTGCAGCTATCAAAAGCACAGAAATGGTGTAATTCTTCACACATATTTCTCATGTCACCCAATCAAAACTCTTCCCTCACTTTTTTTCAAATGAAAACCCTTCCCCCTCTGCCCTTTCTGCCTATTTTCCATAGCAACCACCTCTTGGAGAAACTCTGGTGTTTGCAAATTCACACAACAATGTTGCAATTGAACTCTGAACTCTCAGTGCACCTGCATATCCAGTGCTTTCTTTCATTTAATGATTTTTTATTGACCACTCAAAATACATCTTTCAAACAACACATCTGTACACCCTAACTTTCTGTTTTCATCAATCAAAATCCACCAATCACTGTTACTACTTCATGAACACAGAAACTCCACAGTTTTTTTCATTTCAAACTCACATTTTTTCAACTGCCATTTCATTGCCACACTTCATCTGACTGCAGGAGAACCTTCTCTCACCATGTTTTCTGTCTGGATTGTTGGTCATAGTTATATTCACTGGGCTCAAAGGTACGTTGAAAGCAGGAATTTACCTAACCTCAATTTACAAGATGTGGAAATTAAGTGGTTTGGCCACAGAGGATTAAAATGTCACCAATTGATACCATTGGTGAAAACCTTTATGCATTTGCCAAAACCTGACCTGTTAATTGTGCACTGTGGAGGTAATGACTTGGGCACTTTGACTGGTGTAGGTCTGGAAATGCTTTTAAAGGACACCTTTGAGCAATTAATGGCACTTTTTCCTCAGACTGCCTTGGTATATTCAAATATATGCCAAAGACAGAAATGGAGGTGGTCAAACCAATTTTGTCCACAAATTGAGAAGTCGAGGAAGCAGGTAAACAAATCTGTTTCAGCTTACATGAGAGACCATGGAATGGGCTCCCTGTACAACAATAACTTGCGTTACTACATGCAAGATATCTACAGAGGAGATGGAGTTCACTTCTCAGATGAGGGCAACAGAGTTTTCACTCTGAATTTAAAAATGTGCATTGGTACCTACTTATAAGTACCAAAATGTACCATAAACCCAAAAGCTCTTCTCAGAGCTACCCTACATCTAATCACTCACAATTATTATTTTACTCTAACTTTTTTCACTAATTTTCAACAAAGTACACTCCCTGGGGCGCTACCCGGTACGCGTACCGGGAGCTAACCTCGCGAAATTTTTTTAAAAAATGTTTTTTTTTCGCACATATAAACCTCCTCAGCCACCCTCAGAAAACCTAGGGGGTCAAGATAAGTCTACCGTGCCCCCTTCTACCCATTCTGAACATTATTTGCCCTCCATCTTGTATCTTAATTCGACCGAAACACAAAATGGTGGACTCCCGGAACGCTTAAGGTACGCGAACCGGGGCGCTCAACGGTTCGCGTACCGGGTCGCTCCCTGGGAAAAAAAGGTGGGAAAGTAGTTCACAGAAAAGCCACTGGAGACAATTTCACCAAATATAGATTAGCTCATACTACATACCAATCCCTACCATTTTCACAAATTTGATTGGAATTCCATTTAGCCATTTAGCCTGTAGACCTCTCTAAATACCGTGAGGTAAATTACTTCACAAAACACATCTGAAATGTTGGAATTGACAACCAATTAAAATGTTACTTTCATTTTCTACTTTTTTTACCTCACATTTGATTGGTTATGTACCGGAATATATATAAAGGAAGAGAAGGAAACACAGCCATTTTGACTACTACTTCCTGGTGTACATTTCAATAGGATTTTCATTAATAACTTCAACTTCTTTTTAAAGGTAAGTTGTTATTTTTAAAACTGAAGTATATTGTGCACTTTAAGTTAATATGGCAAACTTTTTCTGTTAGTTATATACTATCCCTCTGTAGTACTTATAAATTTAGATACACTTTTTTATATTCCTACTTCCACTCTGATACTATACACTGCCCAAAGATAAATTCTCTGTTAAAAACTGCCTATCTAAAATTAATCCCAACAGTGCCCTACCTCTACTAATATATATTTTTTTTATGCAAATTTCAGGAAAAATGGAAAGTGAACAAAACATTTCATTTGAAATTGTCCTTCCAGAGTCCAACACAGAAATCATTGATCCAAATGAGATTGAATTTATGGATGAAACTTGGGACCAAGAACTACTGCAATGTGTACAAGCAGTAGATAACCTCCTTGCAAATGAGGACATTTTACAACCTCAGAGACTACAATCTATATTCCATGATTATTATGAAATTTCTGACAATGAAATGTTAGAAAGTTTAATAAATTATGAAACACAATAAAAAAAGCTTAATCAACAAAACCAACAATCAATTAACATACAGCATTTGAAAAGTCTATCATTCATTTTTCATTGTGATACGCTCCCCAGAACGCTTCCCGGTTCGCGTACCGGGCGCTAACCACGAAAAAAAACAAAAAAAAAATTTTTTTTTTTGCTTAGCGGGGCCCCTTTAAAGCCTCCACATCAAACCTAGGGGGTCAGGGAGGATCTACTATGCCCCCTTATGGTCATTTCCCCCTTTGTTTTGTCCTCCTCTTGTCACTCGATCCTACCGAGAGACAAGATGGCGGCCGCTCCGGACTGTTTAGAATGTTGACAGACACCGGAGAGCCAATCAACTTCGCTACGCGAAGTTCCGTTACGCGTCAAGTACGCGTACCGGGGCGCTGCCTGGTCCGCGCTTACAGATATATATCTTTTTTTGAACGTTATTTTCTCAAAATCCACTGCAGCACATATATTGAGACCTACAAAAGGCACATCGGGCTACCAGTCCCTACAATTTTGCCAAGTTTCGTGCAAATCCATTCAGCCGTTCGGGCTAAAAGTGAGGCTAACCGCCCTATGGAAAACTCAATGTTAAAAACACGTTTTGGGACCCCCCTTTTTTCTCGGCCCCCCCTGGACCAACTCCCCCCAAATTTCCAGTGGCTGCTCAGAAACAAAATGTTCCATTTTGCTGAAAATTTCAGCCAATTCCGTCCACAAACGCCAAAGTTATTAGACATAGAATTTTCAAAAAACCCATAGAGAAAAAATCCTAACTATATATACCTACTGGCGACCGCCAGTAGGTAATATATATATATACATATACCTCAATCCGCAAAGTACGCGTTACAGAGGGGCCCACACAGGTAAGTCTGGCATTCAGATTTAATGGAGGCTGCTCAGTGTTTGACAGGGAGATGCCACAAACATACTCGATAAGTCCTACCTGCCGACGTGTTTCGTGCTTTCCGCACTTCTTCTTGGGCTTGGCTTTGTTCGAGGAATGCAGCTGCAAAATTTCATGAAGCAGCAAAGTGTCTCCGCATAGGTTGCTGGTATTTGTAGTGCTCCATTTTTTCTCCAGTGAGTTTTGACATGCATACTTATATATTCAAACGTTAAATTAAACCACAGTGGGTTGTTGTGCCTCCTCTTGCCTCTCACCAGCACCTTAGTACCTCCATTTTATGCTCCTGTCCCACATAGCGGAACTGCCAATTGCGTCACCGCGGGTCTGCCTCCATGCAGCGGGCCGTCCTCCAGGGCCCAGGTCATCCGTTTAAATCTCAATCCGCAAAGTACCCATTATAGAGGGGCCCACACAGGTAAGTCTGGCATTCAAATTTAATGGAGGCTGCTCAGTGTGTGACAGGGCACAAACATACTCGAAGAGTCCTGCCTGCCGATGCGTTTAGTGCTTTCCGCACTTCTTCTTAGGCTTGGCTTTGTTCGAGGAATGCAGGGGCAACATTTCATGAAGCAGCAAAGTGTCTCTAAAAGCCTGCCCTTGTGGGCGGGGCGACCGCATAGGTTGCTGGTATTTGTAGTGCTCCATTTTTTCTCCAGTGAGTTTTGACGTGCATACTTCAATATTCAAATGTTGAATTAAACCACAGTGGGTTGTTGTGCCTACTCTTCCCAATCACCAGCACCTGAGTACCTCTATTTCATGCTCCTGTCCCACATAGCGGAACTGCCAATGGCGTCACCGCGGGTCTGCCTCCATGCAGCGGGCCATCCTCCATGGCTCAGGTCAGCCGATTAAACCTCAATCCACAAAGTACCCGTTACAGAGGGGCCCACACAGGTAAGTCTGGCATTCAAATTTAATGGAGGCTGCTCAGTGTGTGACAGGGTGATGGCACAAACATACTCGACGAGTCCTGCCTGCCAACGCATTTCGTGCTTTCCGCACTTCTTCTTGAGCTTGGCTTTGTTCGAGGAATGCAGCGGCAAAATTTCATGAAGCAGCAAAATGTATCTAAAAGCCTGCCCTTGTGGACGGGGCGACTGCATAGGTTGCTGGTATTTGTAGTGCTCCATTTTTTCTCCAGTGAGTTTTGACGTGCATACTTCAATATTTAAACGTTGAATTAAACCACAGTGGGTTGTTGTGCCTCCTCCTCCCACTCACCAGTACCTTAGTACCTCCATTTCATGCATATATATATATATATATTACCTACTGGTAGTTATAGTTAGGATTTATTTTCCATAGGAAATCTGCAAAATTCTATTTGCAAACACTTTGGCGCCGATTGACGAATCTTCGCAAAATTTTCAAAACTCGTGGGGTGCCCCATTCCGCTCCTATTCTGAAAGTTTCGGGGTGAATCATCAAGCGGGGGCCGAGAAAAAAGAGGGGGTCCCAAAACGCGCTTTGCCCATGTTATTTCCCATAGGAAATTTTAGATATGGCTACAGTCCGAACTGCTGAAAGGAATTACACCAAAGTTTGCAAAAAGGTAGCCCTTGATTCAGAAAGTGCCCTCTTTTTAAATGGTGTAAATCCTTTCAGTAGTTCCTGAGAAATTCAAAAGATAGTGGTGAAAAAATCATTTTCTCATAGGGAACTTTAGACACTGTTATAGAAAAAACTGCTTAACGGAAATACACCAAATTGGGCGAAAAGGTACTGCTTGGCTTAGAAAGCAATCTTGTAAAAAATGGTATAAATCCGTTTGGTAGTTTTTGAGAAATTAAGGAATAAAGCTAGTGATATCTATGGCTGCGGTGGATCCGCGCACCCTGTGCGCACCCTGTGCGCACCCTGCGCTCAACCTGCTGATCACGAGCTGTATGCTAATTGGATGTCAACACTCCAAACCAGGAAGTGTTGGAAGCCATCTTGCGCCTCGGTAGAACCGAGGCACAAGAAAGCAGAGAAAAAACACGCACAAAATGCAAAAAGTGGGCAGGGTAGAACACCCTAACCACCTAGGCCTGCTAAGGGGGTCCCACAAGGAGCTGAAGGGCCAAAGAAAATTATTGTTTTTTTAAAAAACATCAGCAAAATCCGCACAGGGTGCGCGGATCCTGCCGATAAAAAAAAACTAAACGCGGGCTTGCGCGCTTCATTAATATTCAGCCCCGTGGTGGGCCAAATCCTGGGGGCAATGTTAGATTTGGGTGGGTGGCCAAAAGGGGCCCCCCAGCCCTGGGGACCGCCACCCCGGGGCTTTATAAATAAATGTGCAGGGGGGCTCAAAGGCCCCCCAAGCCCCAGGGACTGCCATCCCCCGGGGCTTTATGTCAATATATGCAGGGGGCTCACGGCCCTCGGCAGCACTGGGGACCGCTACGCCCAGGACTTGTGTTTATTATTAAAAAAAATCTGTGTGGGGGTCTTGAGCACCCCCACATGCCCCGGGGACCACCACCTCCCCAGGGCTTTATGAAAGGTGGGAGGGGGGCTGCGCGGCCCCCCTCCTGGATCCCTATTATGGCCCTGGGGACTGCCACCCCTCAGGGTCGGCTCCTGCAGTATCCCAGGGTGCCCACCCTGGGACACTGTAGTTTGCTATGGTGGGGCGGGAGCCTCGCGGCTCCCACCCTGCCACAGCAAACTGCTTTGGTATTTGGAAGAGAGAGCAAAAAGCAGGAAACCTACTCTCTCTTCCAAATACCAAAGCAACTTGCTTTTCCACAGGGGGAGCTGCATCTTAGCAGCTCCCCGTGTGAAAAATTGGTGAAGGGAGGGGATGGGGCGTGAAGCGACTTGTGCAAACATGCCCTGTGACACGTTTTAAGTTGGGGAAATAATTCCCCTTCAATCCTGAGGGACCCTTGGGGCCAACTAGCCCACCGGGTGCTTCCGCCGCCGTTGCAGATAGGTGGTGCAGGCCGTGCCCCTTTTTACACCTCTCTGCAATGGCGCTTACTGGAGGTACCTAGTGGGTAATTTGCCGCGAGGGACCATCAGGATTCAAGGGGACTTTTTCTCCCAACTTAAAATGGCCGCAGGGTGCGTTTACATAGTGGGGAAGGGAGGGGACGGGGCCTGCGGTGACTTGTGCAAACACGCTATGTGGCGCGTTTTAAGTTGGGGAAATAATTCCTATTGAATCCTGAGGGACCCTGGGGGCTAACCCACCAGGTGATTCCAGTAAGCGCCACTGCGCTGGTTTGCAGAGAGGTAGTCCAGGCAGTGCCACTTTTTACACCTCTCTACAACGTAGCTATGTGGTGCTTACTGGAGGTACCTAGTGGGCTAGTTGGACCCTGGGGACCCTCAGGATTCAAGGGGACTTAATCTCCCAACTTAAAACGGCCACAGAGCGTGTTTGCACAGTGGTGAAGGGAGGGGATGGGGCCTGAGGTGACGTTTGCAAACACGCCGCATGGTAGTTTTTTTTTTTTTTTTTTTTTTATAGTTCAACTGCTTTTATTAATGTTGACTTCAATACACTGTTTCGCACGCCTACAACCCGGAGGCCGGCGGCTACCCTGTAATCAGCAGAGAGTAATCAATTATTCAGACACAGCCTTAAACCGGCATCCCTGAGGCCCGGTGGCGATAGGACGGAGGTGTGAGAGGAGCACTAATCAGCCTGTACCATTGAAGTTGTAGCGTATTGAAGGATGTCGTGCAGTGGAACAAAGGGAGCATCGTAACAAACCCAACTTCTGAACCCTTCCCCCCCCCCCCCACCCACTCGTAACCTAGAAACAAGAAAACCTGGTCAGTGAGTTTCATCTTCCACAGCACAGTACCAGCGCCATGAGCGCCGTGGCAATAAACACATTCATCTGATATTCCCATTTGTCAGGGATCTTAGTCTATGTCTTCCTGCCCAGCCTGTGTAGCCAGGGGGGGTTCACATATATTACCTCTAAATTCATTCCAGCAGGACCATATATCATTCCATTTGCGGGGGCAGCCTCTTGTCTCGTAGACTGTCTTTTCTTGCAGCATGCACCAGTCCATGTCGCTCTGCCACTCTCTCAGTGTCGGGGAATGAGGGGCTCCCCAGAGTCTCGCTATGTTTCTCTTTGCCACCATCTGTCCAAGTGTTACCCAGACCCTCCCTTTGGAAGACAGGTCCGTGGGTTCCCATATGTTTAGGAGGCATCGTTTGGCCTCAGGGCGAAGTGCTACCTCCATAACCTCCTGCATACAGTGGACCACTTTCCTCCAGTATCTTTGCACCTTTGGACACTCCCATAGTATGTGGAAAAAGGTGCCATTCCCGCCACAACCCCTTCTACAGAGACCATCTCCACCCCTCCCCATCGCCGCCAGCCTAGTGCAAGAAATGTAGACTCTATGGAGGATTTTTAGTTGGACTAGCCTTAGTCGGGCCGAAATCGCTACCTCCCTAGGTGAGGCTAGTGCCTGAGACCATCCCTCCTCATCTATCTCCAGCCCGTCAGTGACCCATTTGTCCCTAAGAGGAAGTAAGGAGTCAGGGGGGTTGTTAATTAATTTACGATATGTGAGGGAGATGGCGTGTTCTGGGAGGTGCCCATCAAGTAGTCTATCCTCCAGTGGAGAGGCTAGGGGCAAGGCGGTGTCTGGTGGGATATTCGCTTGTAGTGAATGTCGGACCTGTATGTATCGGAAGTACTCAGTGCGCGCCATGTCGTATGTGTCTCGTAGGTGCGCAAACGTGTGGACACCCTTTGGACCCCAGAGGTCTCTAATGTGCGAAATCCCTATCAGGTCCCAGCCGCGGAACCCTTTGGTGCGTCCCAGAGTGCCCAGCTTTTCAGAGGCCCACAGAGGCGTGGACATGGTGAGGACATTAGACCATCCCAGCTTTTTGTGAGCAGTGTGTCAAATTTGAACTGAGTGCTGGGTCGGCCCGGTAAGTCGGTACCTCCCCGGCCTTGAGTAGAGCGCAGCCTCGTAGTTCCCCCCAGGGAGCTGCCACCTGTCCATCCCGTATCCGGGGTCATCCCCACTGCAGTATGTCCCTTGGTTTATGGCTGCAAGGTGTGCTGCCCAATAGTATTTTCGGATGTCGGGAAGGGCGATCCCACCATCGTACCACCCTAGTGTGAGTTTGTGTAGTCCGATCCTGGGCGTACCCGCCCACAGGAGTTCACGTTGCGCCCCCTCCACCGCCACAAAGTACGCATTGGGCACTTTGTCCGGGTAGTTCTGTAGCGCATAGAGAAATCTAGGCAACGCCACCATTTTAAATAGGGCCGCCCGGCCCAACAATGACAGTGGAAGAGTTTGCCAGGATTTCGCCTCCCGCTGGAGCCGTCTGAGGGGAGGGAGTAGGTTGCGCTCATATAGCAAGGTCTTGTTAGTGGAGACAAAGACTCCCAGGTATGTGAAGCCGTCCGTTGCCACTTGTAAGGGGCAGGTGGCCGGTAGTCTCGGGGGGTCCCCGCGTAGCACGTATAGATTTGACTTATTCCAGTTTATTCTAAACCCTGAGTTCCGGCCGAAGCTGGTGAGGATGTCAAGCACCGCCAGGATGGATCTACGCGGTTTGGACAGGTACAGGAGGATGTCGTCGGCGTACAGGGATATCTTGTCTTCCCATTCTTCCGTCCAGGCTATACCTCTAAGGTATACGTCCTGCCTTATCCAGGCCGCGAGAGGCTCGAGTGATAGCGCGAACAGGAGGGGAGAGAGAGGGCATCCCTGTCGGGTCCCCCTCTCAAGGGTGAAGACTGCCGACGCCTTTCCGTTCACTACCACCTGGGCCAGAGGTTCGGTGTAGAGGAGACGCACCCACGAAATGAAGTTTGGACCGAATCCCAGTTTGCGCAGCACTGCTATCATGTACGGCCATTCAAGGGTGTCGAATGCCATGGTGGCATCGAGGGAGACCACCACGCGTCCTCCTGCAGTTTATGCCTCTGACCGAGCACCCCGTGCAGGCGGCGGATGTTGAGCGCCGTATTACGGCGGGGCATGAACCCTGACTGGTCCGGGTGGACCAGGGTAGCCAGGACCGGCTGGAGTCTATTTGCGAGCGCTTTGGCAAGGATTTTCGGCTCTGCGTTGATCAACGAGATCGGCCTGTAGGAGGCACACAGGTCCCCAGGTTTGCCCTCCTTAGGGATCGCCACAATAGTGGCCAGCCGCTGTTCTTTGGGCAGGATGCCATTCTCCCGACTTTCGTCGAACATGGGCTTAAGGCGCTTACTGAGGGCGTCTGGTTGCAGTTTGTAGAGCTCGATCGGGAGGCCATTCGGCCCCAGGGCCTTGCCCGGGCGTAAGTCTACGATTGCGCGCTGCAGTTCCGAGGGAGCGAGCGGGCTCTCAAGGGATTCTCTTTCCGTCTCTGACAAACAGGGCATGTGGATGTCCGCCAAGAGGGCCATAGAGTCCTCTTCCGGGCGGTCCGATACCCGGCTGTACACTTGCCTGTAGTGACGCGCGAATTCCGCCACTATCTCCCGGGGTTCTGTTACCGTCGTCCCCTCAGCCGTCAGGATTTCGGGGACCACTCTAGTGGCCTGTTGCTTTTTTTCCAGCCACGCTATCAGTTTCCCGGCCTTGTCGCCCTGGTCGTATATCCTGCCCATCGTGTGTCTGGCTGCCCTTTGAGCGTCTTGCGTGACTAGTTCTTTGTACTCAGCCGTTTTGAGCCTAAGCCTATGGTGAATAGCAGGCGCTCTAGTTGTACTCTCCTCCTTTTCTAGGGCCTCCAGGTCCGCTTCTACCGCAGTGACCTGGCGCTCTTTCTCCCTCCGCTTCCCGGCTATGTTCGACAGTGCCTCCCCCCTGATTACTGTTTTAAAGGCCTCCCAGAGGATGACCGGGGAGTCCACTGAACCCGCATTACTATCGAAGTACTGGGTAATCGCTTTTGTGAGCGCCTTCTTAGTCTCCTCCGATTTAAGGTGCCATGCGCTGATGGGCGCTATACAGCCCTCTCGCCGAGTCCCGAACGTGAAGTGGGCGAGCACAGGTGAGTGGTCAGATATGCCGCGCGGTAAGTGCGTCGCGTCGTGTACCGTCATGTCTTGGGTTAGTTGGGTGAGGATGTGGTCCAGTCTGGAGAATGTGCCATGGGGACCGGAGAAGAAGGTGTATTGTTTGTCAGTCGGGTGCCGCAGCCGCCAGGCATCGGTAAGCCCGAAGGCTTCTAGAAAGGTGGATAGCCATTGCTGCCCTTGTGGTGTGTCACTGGGAGGGTGTCTGTCTAAAGTGCCCGACGAAACAGCATTGTAGTCCCCCCCCAGCACGAGTCGACCATGAGGAAGAGAAAGCAGCAATTTGCCCAGATCAGCGTAAGATTGGGTTTGGAGGCCTGGCGGGATATAAACCGACAGTAGATTAAGGTGTTGCCCTTCCCACCTGCCGGACAGCACTGCAAAGCGGCCCTGCGGGTCTGACTCAGTGTTTGTGATATGAATGGGAAGTGACCGGCGTATCAAGATCCCCACCCCCCTGGAGCCGGACGTGAAGCCCGCATGCACTACAAGGGTGTATCCCAACCTATTGAGGGCCTGACATGTGTTTCCCAGGAGGTGAGTTTCCTGCAGCAGTACTGCGTCAGGTTGGTGCCTTCTAATGAACTGGAGGACTATGGTGCGTTTGAGTTTATCTCCAAGCCCATTTACATTCCAGCTCAGGATCTTGAGGTTTTTTTCCCAGCGTCTAGCCATAACCGTGACTATGTGAGGTAAACTGTGGCCGCCTTCCGGCGCTCGGGCCAAGTCCGACAGTAAGAACTACACATGACCATAAAACACTCCCCCTCCCCCAATTGCCCTCCCAACAGTAATATGTGAAGCAAACAGAATAATCGTGTGCGGAACATTGTTTCTCAATCCCTTTCCCGGCCCGTAGAACCCCCCCCACAGTGAACTAGCCCCCCACCCTGCCCCCTGCTCCGTAGGCTTCGAACTACCCACAACCCCAATTAGCAGAGCGCCTGTCGTCCCCATCCCACCCCGGAGAGAGTAAACCACTTCCCCCCCGAGGAACTCTGGTAGTAGGCACGTGTGCCAGTCCCAACTCCAGCCGCCATTCCTGTGTCCCCGACATGTAAGTCCCTTTAGTCTATGGAAATGCGGCGTTCAGCCCAGTATTACATCAATCATGGGCAGGTGTGCCCGCACCCCAAAGCAGTGTAGGAGTCTTACCGCTGTTGACGCCAACGCAGTCATGGCCAAGTGGCGGGTAGGTACTGTTCGCTGCCTCACCGTGCTGCATTGTCTCGAGGGGAGTCCCAGCGAGGACTGTTGGATCTGGAGCGCCACGACCTTTGGCTCTGTTCGCCCCCTGCAGCTCCCCCGTCCGCCGACCCGGGGGAGGGGGCCCCAGGCTCCCTCCAGACGTCCCGATTCTGCGTTGTCGGTGTCTCCGTCGCCTGCTCGTCGAGCCACTCCTGGACCGCCTCCGGCGAGGTGAAGAAGCGGGATTTCCCTCCAAATATGATCTTGAGCTTCGCGGGAAAGAACATCATGTATTTGATTCCTCGCTCTCTGAGTGCTGCCTTCACCCCCATGAAAGAGCGGCGTTCCTGCTGGACCTGCAAGGTGAAGTCGGGGAAAAATCTGATGGTGGTCCCCTCATACTGCAGGTCCCCATGCTGTCTGGCCGCCTGGAGGATGGCATCCCGGTCGCGGTAATTCAGTATTTTTGCGATGATCGTGCGCGGCGGGGCGCCAGGCTTGGGCTTGGGGAGCAGGGCCCGGTGGGCCCTCTCGATGGTGAAAAACTTGGAGAGCCGCTTTGGTCGCAGATGGTTCAGGATGAGGTCCTCCAAGAACAGCTCAGTACTTTGCTTCTCCGAATCCTCCGGCACACCTACGACGCGAATGTTACTGCGCCTGGCCCTCCCTTCCTGGTCTTCGAGTCTCAGAGCCATTAGCCGGTGTCGGTGGACAAGTTCATTTACCCGGCCTTCCAGTTGCTTTGAGGAGGCCTGGAGCGTCGCTATGTCAGTTTCGTTGGCCTTGGATCTTTCGGTGGTCTTGCCCAGGTCAGTACGCAGCAGATTGACTTCAATCGTAACTTTGTCCATCTTGGATTCCAGAGTGGTGCCGAGCGTCTGTATTGCGGCCATTATGGACGTCAGGGAGGGTTCAGTTGCGTCCGAGGTGCTTCCTCCCTTTGCTCCCGACTGCGCGGGCCCTGTAGCCACCGCGTATTTGTCTAGTTTGTTCGTTTGGGTCTGGACTACCGCTTTGGGCCTCATGGTGGATCAAGACCCCGTCTCCTGTGGCCAACAGTCGGCGATGGTCACCCCTGTCCCGGGCCGGCGTGTATCGGTTGTGCCGGAGACTGTCCTTCACATCAGGGGGATCCCACAGCTCCTGCCTGGTGTAGACGTCCGGCCCACGTGTGTCACTCGGCAAATGAGTTTGGCCGTCCAGGTAGGCCGTGTCACGCAGTCAGTCCAAGAGCGTGCTGGGGAATGTAGTCCTTCACTGTAGGCTGCCCGGCTGGGCCCTGCAAGAACGCCCCCGGCGAGGCCTGAGGCCGATCGGCCCCCTCTCAGATGGCGGCAAGTGTGGAAGACTGGCCGTGAGGTGGGTTGGTGGGCTCCCCTTCACAGCGGCCGGCGCTTCGGCGCCTTTCCCGAATGCCCGGCGCTCACCTCCGGAATATGGACGAGGGTCGGTGTCACTTGGCAGCAAGCAGCGCTGCAGACTCAGGCTGTCGCGGCACCTGCGTCGGGCTCTCCGCCCCCCCTCAGTGCCCGTGTGCGGGAGCCATGCTCGGCCAGGCGGCGTCCAGCTCGAGGCCACCCCCCTCTGTAGTAACGGGGATTAGGCCCGATTCCGGCCGCCGAGGTGTAGGCCGCAAGCCGGGGCCTCGATTTTTGGCAGCCCCGAGTCCGGGCTCCAGCCGCCACCACAAGCCCGCCCGCGAGACGAACGCTGCGGCGTTTCGCCTCTGCGGGGAGTGCACTCTCCGTTCAAGAAGCGGATCAGCCGCGGAACTGGTCTGGGGGCCGGTGCGCTTATCCGAGGGCGCTCCGGCCAGGATTTAAATGCGGATTTCTTCGGGGACAGCAGTCGTCCCGGCGGAGCTACGGAACTAGGCGGCCATCTTCGTTGGCGCCTGGCCACGCCCCGCTGCATGGTAGTTTTAATCCCCCTGCCCTATTATATACTAGGGGCTTACAGAGGAGGTCATGCTAATCACAGAGGGACACCAATGCATAATGTTCCCTAGTGTATGTAGGTGTTTTCACTGAATTCTAAGTGTCTTTTAACATAGCACTGGCTCTAGGACTGGTTAGTCAGACTCCGTTACCATCAGTATCCGTATGAAAAAGTTGAGGGTACAGGATGATTTTGCAACAAGGCTTCTTTCTGCTCTTCTGTTTGTTCTTTCTGCACGTTTTCCTTCTACCTGCACTTTTCTTCGTCTTTGAGGACTTCTGTTGTGTCAGGTTATACTCCGCGGAGTCCAGATGCAGCATGAATGGTCCATCTCCTGACCTCACCAACACCCTGATAATATATATATATATATATATATATATATATACAGAGTATTCAAGCGTTCAGGCGAGGGAAGGATAGGAAGGGAACAGAGGGTAAAGGAACCTGTAACAACAAGGTACAATATTAATACTAATGCACATACACAAACTACTCTCATAAATTCTCGCTAAGTATGGTATGCACCTTGAGTGATCCCTATGAGACTTCTGACCTCTAAGTTCAACAGGCATTCCCTGATCACTTCCATATCACTATAAGGTAAAACATACAAAGGTAATGTAGTACTACCTCAATCTCTAAACAACTATATAGTGTGTTTAGGAAATGCCCACATACCCCCAGGTTCCTCTAAAGCAATTTGAATTGTGAAGAGGGAATGTCCTCCCCCTGACAGTGTTACTCCAAATGCTGGAAAAAGCACAATGTCACCCAGAAAATAGCAAATGAATATGTACACAGGAATACAACTTCCTTTTCTTTATTTCCCCCTTGAATCTTGAGTATCAGTGTAACGTGAAGATGTGTTACCTCACCACCGTCTTCCGCTCTCTAGGTCACGAGTCCTGTGGCAAGTAAACAGCAATGTCCTCCAAACACGGTAAGCCGTGGTGCTACCACCACTTTCCGTTTTGGCATTTATAATCCAAAAGGTTCACCACAGAGAATTAATTAAGGGACACCTTCCCGTTCTTCGTAACGGCTATGCGTGGTGTTATACCACCGCATCCCGCTCTCTACAGCCCCAAGTTTTACCAATAAAAATAAAAAACGGTGCTTCCGAATGTACTGTGTGCTTGTGGGAAGCCTCACCGCCCACACACCACTCACCTTTGAGCCTCAAAGAAACAAACTCCTGCCACCAACAGCGGAACTGGAGATCCTACGATAGTTTGTGCACTCCAGCAAACATGACAGGACAGCCTCGTACTCTTCCTCAGCCGAGGAAGAGAAACCAACAAAATCACACACGACATCCTGCGTGCCATCACACATTAAGTATCGTGCTCCCTGCCCTTTGCCTCATGGGAGTTGTAGTTTTCTAGGGCAATGTAGGCGTAGCTACGCTAGACCCTGACATGTTGCTTCTTTCTGCATTTCTGTTTTTTCTCTTCTTTCTTCACATGTCCTATCTCTGTAGGCATAGTTAGAAATTATCATTGAAAAAATCTTTGAAATTTACTGAAAAAACCATAGGCTTCAGGCACGTTATAGTTAGGAAATAGCATTTAAAAAACCTTGGAAATTCACTGAAAAAAACATAGGTTTCAGGGGCGTTATAGTGAGCTGGACATTTCACTCAAACAAAACCATTGAAATTCCCCCCTTATATATAGTTCAGCTAACTATAACTCGCGTGCCCACAATGCACTGCTGATGACTGACCTCAACGTCCACCTGGACCTGGTAGAACCGAGGCACAAGAAAGCAGAGAAAAAACACGCACAAAATGCAAAAAGTGGGCAGGGTAGAACACCCTAACCACCTAGGCCTGCTAAGGGGGTCCCACAAGGAGCTGAAGGGCCAAAGAAAATTATTGTTTTTTTAAAAAACATCAGCAAAATCCGCACAGGGTGCGCGGATCCTGCCGATAAAAAAAAACTAAACGCGGGCTTGCGCGCTTCATTAATATTCAGCCCCGTGGTGGGCCAAATCCTGGGGGCAATGTTAGATTTGGGTGGGTGGCCAAAAGGGGCCCCCCAGCCCTGGGGACCGCCACCCCGGGGCTTTATAAATAAATGTGCAGGGGGGCTCAAAGGCCCCCCAAGCCCCAGGGACTGCCATCCCCCGGGGCTTTATGTCAATATATGCAGGGGGCTCACGGCCCTCGGCAGCACTGGGGACCGCTACGCCCAGGACTTGTGTTTATTATTAAAAAAAATCTGTGTGGGGGTCTTGAGCACCCCCACATGCCCCGGGGACCACCACCTCCCCAGGGCATTATGAAAGGTGGGAGGGGGGCTGCGCGGCCCCCCTCCTGGATCCCTATTATGGCCCTGGGGACTGCCACCCCTCAGGGTCGGCTCCTGCAGTATCCCAGGGTGCCCACCCTGGGACACTGTAGTTTGCTATGGTGGGGCGGGAGCCTCGCGGCTCCCACCCTGCCACAGCAAACTGCTTTGGTATTTGGAAGAGAGAGCAAAAAGCAGGAAACCTACTCTCTCTTCCAAATACCAAAGCAACTTGCTTTTCCACAGGGGGAGCTGCATCTTAGCAGCTCCCCGTGTGAAAAATTGGTGAAGGGAGGGGATGGGGCGTGAAGCGACTTGTGCAAACATGCCCTGTGACACGTTTTAAGTTGGGGAAATAATTCCCCTTCAATCCTGAGGGACCCTTGGGGCCAACTAGCCCACCGGGTGCTTCCGCCGCCGTTGCAGATAGGTGGTGCAGGCCGTGCCCCTTTTTACACCTCTCTGCAATGGCGCTTACTGGAGGTACCTAGTGGGTAATTTGCCGCGAGGGACCATCAGGATTCAAGGGGACTTTTTCTCCCAACTTAAAATGGCCGCAGGGTGCGTTTACATAGTGGGGAAGGGAGGGGACGGGGCCTGCGGTGACTTGTGCAAACACGCTATGTGGCGCGTTTTAAGTTGGGGAAATAATTCCTATTGAATCCTGAGGGACCCTGGGGGCTAACCCACCAGGTGATTCCAGTAAGCGCCACTGCGCTGGTTTGCAGAGAGGTAGTCCAGGCAGTGCCACTTTTTACACCTCTCTACAACGTAGCTATGTGGTGCTTACTGGAGGTACCTAGTGGGCTAGTTGGACCCTGGGGACCCTCAGGATTCAAGGGGACTTAATCTCCCAACTTAAAACGGCCACAGAGCGTGTTTGCACAGTGGTGAAGGGAGGGGATGGGGCCTGAGGTGACGTTTGCAAACACGCCGCATGGTAGTTTTTTTTATTTTTATTTTTTTTATTTTTTTTTATAGTTCAACTGCTTTTATTAATGTTGACTTCAATACACTGTTTCGCACGCCTACAACCCGGAGGCCGGCGGCTACCCTGTAATCAGCAGAGAGTAATCAATTATTCAGACACAGCCTTAAACCGGCATCCCTGAGGCCCGGTGGCGATAGGACGGAGGTGTGAGAGGAGCACTAATCAGCCTGTACCATTGAAGTTGTAGCGTATTGAAGGATGTCGTGCAGTGGAACAAAGGGAGCATCGTAACAAACCCAACTTCTGAACCCTTCCCCCCCCCCCCCCACCCACTCGTAACCTAGAAACAAGAAAACCTGGTCAGTGAGTTTCATCTTCCACAGCACAGTACCAGCGCCATGAGCGCCGTGGCAATAAACACATTCATCTGATATTCCCATTTGTCAGGGATCTTAGTCTATGTCTTCCTGCCCAGCCTGTGTAGCCAGGGGGGGTTCACATATATTACCTCTAAATTCATTCCAGCAGGACCATATATCATTCCATTTGCGGGGGCAGCCTCTTGTCTCGTAGACTGTCTTTTCTTGCAGCATGCACCAGTCCATGTCGCTCTGCCACTCTCTCAGTGTCGGGGAATGAGGGGCTCCCCAGAGTCTCGCTATGTTTCTCTTTGCCACCATCTGTCCAAGTGTTACCCAGACCCTCCCTTTGGAAGACAGGTCCGTGGGTTCCCATATGTTTAGGAGGCATCGTTTGGCCTCAGGGCGAAGTGCTACCTCCATAACCTCCTGCATACAGTGGACCACTTTCCTCCAGTATCTTTGCACCTTTGGACACTCCCATAGTATGTGGAAAAAGGTGCCATTCCCGCCACAACCCCTTCTACAGAGACCATCTCCACCCCTCCCCATCGCCGCCAGCCTAGTGCAAGAAATGTAGACTCTATGGAGGATTTTTAGTTGGACTAGCCTTAGTCGGGCCGAAATCGCTACCTCCCTAGGTGAGGCTAGTGCGTGAGACCATCCCTCCTCATCTATCTCCAGCCCGTCAGTGACCCATTTGTCCCTAAGAGGAAGTAAGGAGTCAGGGGGGTTGTTAATTAATTTACGATATGTGAGGGAGATGGCGTGTTCTGGGAGGTGCCCATCAAGTAGTCTATCCTCCAGTGGAGAGGCTAGGGGCAAGGCGGTGTCTGGTGGGATATTCGCTTGTAGTGAATGTCGGACCTGTATGTATCGGAAGTACTCAGTGCGCGCCATGTCGTATGTGTCTCGTAGGTGCGCAAACGTGTGGACACCCTTTGGACCCCAGAGGTCTCTAATGTGCGAAATCCCTATCAGGTCCCAGCCGCGGAACCCTTTGGTGCGTCCCAGAGTACCCAGCTTTTCAGAGGCCCACAGAGGCGTGGACATGGTGAGGACATTAGACCATCCCAGCTTTTTGTGAGCAGTGTGTCAAATTTGAACTGAGTGCTGGGTCGGCCCGGTAAGTCGGTACCTCCCCGGCCTTGAGTAGAGCGCAGCCTCGTAGTTCCCCCCAGGGAGCTGCCACCTGTCCATCCCGTATCCGGGGTCATCCCCACTGCAGTATGTCCCTTGGTTTATGGCTGCAAGGTGTGCTGCCCAATAGTATTTTCGGATGTCGGGAAGGGCGATACCACCATCGTACCACCCTAGTGTGAGTTTGTGTAGTCCGATCCTGGGCGTACCCGCCCACAGGAGTTCACGTTGCGCCCCCTCCACCGCCACAAAGTACGCATTGGGCACTTTGTCCGGGTAGTTCTGTAGCGCGTAGAGAAATCTAGGCAACGCCACCATTTTAAATAGGGCCGCCCGGCCCAACAATGACAGTGGAAGAGTTTGCCAGGATTTCGCCTCCCGCTGGAGCCGTCTGAGGGGAGGGAGTAGGTTGCGCTCATATAGCAAGGTCTTGTTAGTGGAGACAAAGACTCCCAGGTATGTGAAGCCGTCCGTTGCCACTTGTAAGGGGCAGGTGGCCGGTAGTCTCGGGGGTCCCCGCGTAGCACGTATAGATTTGACTTATTCCAGTTTATTCTAAACCCTGAGTTCCGGCCGAAGCTGGTGAGGATGTCAAGCACCGCCAGGATGGATCTACGCGGTTTGGACAGGTACAGGAGGATGTCGTCGGCGTACAGGGATATCTTGTCTTCCCATTCTTCCGTCCAGGCTATACCTCTAAGGTATACGTCCTGCCTTATCCAGGCCGCGAGAGGCTCGAGTGATAGCGCGAACAGGAGGGGAGAGAGAGGGCATCCCTGTCGGGTCCCCCTCTCAAGGGTGAAGACTGCCGACGCCTTTCCGTTCACTACCACCTGGGCCAGAGGTTCGGTGTAGAGGAGACGCACCCACGAAATGAAGTTTGGACCGAATCCTAGTTTGCGCAGCACTGCTATCATGTACGGCCATTCAAGGGTGTCGAATGCCATGGTGGCGTCGAGGGAGACCACCACCGCGTCCTCCTGCAGTTTATGCCTCTGACCGAGCACCCCGTGCAGGCGGCGGATGTTGAGCGCCGTATTACGGCGGGGCATGAACCCTGACTGGTCCGGGTGGACCAGGGTAGCCAGGACCGGCTGGAGTCTATTTGCGAGCGCTTTGGCAAGGATTTTCGGCTCTGCGTTGATCAACGAGATCGGCCTGTAGGAGGCACACAGGTCCCCAGGTTTGCCCTCCTTAGGGATCGCCACAATAGTGGCCAGCCGCTGTTCTTTGGGCAGGATGCCATTCTCCCGACTTTCGTCGAACATGGGCTTAAGGCGCTTACTGAGGGCGTCTGGTTGCAGTTTGTAGAGCTCGATCGGGAGGCCATTCGGCCCCAGGGCCTTGCCCGGGCGTAAGTCTACGATTGCGCGCTGCAGTTCCGAGGGAGCGAGCGGGCTCTCAAGGGATTCTCTTTCCGTCTCTGACAAACAGGGCATGTGGATGTCCGCCAAGAGGGCCATAGAGTCCTCTTCCGGGCGGTCCGATACACGGCTGTACACTTGCCTGTAGTGACGCGCGAATTCCGCCACTATCTCCCGGGGTTCTGTTACCGTCGTCCCCTCAGCCGTCAGGATTTCGGGGACCACTCTAGTGGCCTGTTGCTTTTTTTCCAGCCACGCTATCAGTTTCCCGGCCTTGTCGCCCTGGTCGTATATCCTGCCCATCGTGTGTCTGGCTGCCCTTTGAGCGTCTTGCGTGACTAGTTCTTTGTACTCAGCCGTTTTGAGCCTAAGCCTATGGTGAATAGCAGGCGCTCTAGTTGTACTCGCCTCCTTTTCTAGGGCCTCCAGGTCCGCTTCTACCGCAGTGACCTGGCGCTCTTTCTCCCTCCGCTTCCCGGCTATGTTCGACAGTGCCTCCCCCCTGATTACTGTTTTAAAGGCCTCCCAGAGGATGACCGGGGAGTCCACTGAACCCGCATTACTATCGAAGTACTGGGTAATCGCTTTTGTGAGCGCCTTCTTAGTCTCCTCCGATTTAAGGTGCCATGCGCTGATGGGCGCTATACAGCCCTCTCGCCGAGTCCCGAACGTGAAGTGGGCGAGCACAGGTGAGTGGTCAGATATGCCGCACGGTAAGTGCGTCGCGTCGTGTACCGTCATGTCTTGGGTTAGTTGGGTGAGGATGTGGTCCAGTCTGGAGAATGTGCCATGGGGACCGGAGAAGAAGGTGTATTGTTTGTCAGTCGGGTGCCGCAGCCGCCAGGCATCGGTAAGCCCGAAGGCTTCTAGAAAGGTGGATAGCCATTGCTGCCCTTGTGGTGTGTCACTGGGAGGGTGTCTGTCTAAAGTGCCCGACGAAACAGCATTGTAGTCCCCCCCCAGCACGAGTCGACCATGAGGAAGAGAAAGCAGCAATTTGCCCAGATCAGCGTAAGATTGGGTTTGGAGGCCTGGCGGGATATAAACCGACAGTAGATTAAGGTGTTGCCCTTCCCACCTGCCGGACAGCACTGCAAAGCGGCCCTGCGGGTCTGACTCAGTGTTTGTGATATGAATGGGAAGTGACCGGCGTATCAAGATCCCCACCCCCCTGGAGCCGGACGTGAAGCCCGCATGCACTACAAGGGTGTATCCCAACCTATTGAGGGCCTGACATGTGTTTCCCAGGAGGTGAGTTTCCTGCAGCAGTACTGCGTCAGGTTGGTGCCTTCTAATGAACTGGAGGACTATGGTGCGTTTGAGTTTATCTCCAAGCCCATTTACATTCCAGCTCAGGATCTTGAGGTTTTTTTCCCAGCGTCTAGCCATAACCGTGACTATGTGAGGTAAACTGTGGCCGCCTTCCGGCGCTCGGGCCAAGTCCGACAGTAAGAACTACACATGACCATAAAACACTCCCCCTCCCCCAATTGCCCTCCCAACAGTAATATGTGAAGCAAACAGAATAATCGTGTGCGGAACATTGTTTCTCAATCCCTTTCCCGGCCCGTAGAACCCCCCCCACAGTGAACTAGCCCCCCACCCTGCCCCCTGCTCCGTAGGCTTCGAACTACCCACAACCCCAATTAGCAGAGCGCCTGTCGTCCCCATCCCACCCCGGAGAGAGTAAACCACTTCCCCCCCGAGGAACTCTGGTAGTAGGCACGTGTGCCAGTCCCAACTCCAGCCGCCATTCCTGTGTCCCCGACATGTAAGTCCCTTTAGTCTATGGAAATGCGGCGTTCAGCCCAGTATTACATCAATCATGGGCAGGTGTGCCCGCACCCCAAAGCAGTGTAGGAGTCTTACCGCTGTTGACGCCAACGCAGTCATGGCCAAGTGGCGGGTAGGTACTGTTCGCTGCCTCACCGTGCTGCATTGTCTCGAGGGGAGTCCCAGCGAGGACTGTTGGATCTGGAGCGCCACGACCTTTGGCTCTGTTCGCCCCCTGCAGCTCCCCCGTCCGCCGACCCGGGGGAGGGGGCCCCAGGCTCCCTCCAGACGTCCCGATTCTGCGTTGTCGGTGTCTCCGTCGCCTGCTCGTCGAGCCACTCCTGGACCGCCTCCGGCGAGGTGAAGAAGCGGGATTTCCCTCCAAATATGATCTTGAGCTTCGCGGGAAAGAACATCATGTATTTGATTCCTCGCTCTCTGAGTGCTGCCTTCACCCCCATGAAAGAGCGGCGTTCCTGCTGGACCTGCAAGGTGAAGTCGGGGAAAAATCTGATGGTGGTCCCCTCATACTGCAGGTCCCCATGCTGTCTGGCCGCCTGGAGGATGGCATCCCGGTCGCGGTAATTCAGTATTTTTGCGATGATCGTGCGCGGCGGGGCGCCAGGCTTGGGCTTGGGGAGCAGGGCCCGGTGGGCCCTCTCGATGGTGAAAAACTTGGAGAGCCGCTTTGGTCGCAGATGGTTCAGGATGAGGTCCTCCAAGAACAGCTCAGTACTTTGCTTCTCCGAATCCTCCGGCACACCTACGACGCGAATGTTACTGCGCCTGGCCCTCCCTTCCTGGTCTTCGAGTCTCAGAGCCATTAGCCGGTGTCGGTGGACAAGTTCATTTACCCGGCCTTCCAGTTGCTTTGAGGAGGCCTGGAGCGTCGCTATGTCAGTTTCGTTGGCCTTGGATCTTTCGGTGGTCTTGCCCAGGTCAGTACGCAGCAGATTGACTTCAATCGTAACTTTGTCCATCTTGGATTCCAGAGTGGTGCCGAGCGTCTGTATTGCGGCCATTATGGACGTCAGGGAGGGTTCAGTTGCGTCCGAGGTGCTTCCTCCCTTTGCTCCCGACTGCGCGGGCCCTGTAGCCACCGCGTATTTGTCTAGTTTGTTCGTTTGGGTCTGGACTACCGCTTTGGGCCTCATGGTGGATCAAGACCCCGTCTCCTGTGGCCAACAGTCGGCGATGGTCACCCCTGTCCCGGGCCGGCGTGTATCGGTTGTGCCGGAGACTGTCCTTCACATCAGGGGGATCCCACAGCTCCTGCCTGGTGTAGACGTCCGGCCCACGTGTGTCACTCGGCAAATGAGTTTGGCCGTCCAGGTAGGCCGTGTCACGCAGTCAGTCCAAGAGCGTGCTGGGGAATGTAGTCCTTCACTGTAGGCTGCCCGGCTGGGCCCTGCAAGAACGCCCCCGGCGAGGCCTGAGGCCGATCGGCCCCCTCTCAGATGGCGGCAAGTGTGGAAGACTGGCCGTGAGGTGGGTTGGTGGGCTCCCCTTCACAGCGGCCGGCGCTTCGGCGCCTTTCCCGAATGCCCGGCGCTCACCTCCGGAATATGGACGAGGGTCGGTGTCACTTGGCAGCAAGCAGCGCTGCAGACTCAGGCTGTCGCGGCACCTGCGTCGGGCTCTCCGCCCCCCCTCAGTGCCCGTGTGCGGGAGCCATGCTCGGCCAGGCGGCGTCCAGCTCGAGGCCACCCCCCTCTGTAGTAACGGGGATTAGGCCCGATTCCGGCCGCCGAGGTGTAGGCCGCAAGCCGGGGCCTCGATTTTTGGCAGCCCCGAGTCCGGGCTCCAGCCGCCACCACAAGCCCGCCCGCGAGACGAACGCTGCGGCGTTTCGCCTCTGCGGGGAGTGCACTCTCCGTTCAAGAAGCGGATCAGCCGCGGAACTGGTCTGGGGGCCGGTGCGCTTATCCGAGGGCGCTCCGGCCAGGATTTAAATGCGGATTTCTTCGGGGACAGCAGTCGTCCCGGCGGAGCTACGGAACTAGGCGGCCATCTTCGTTGGCGCCTGGCCACGCCCCGCTGCATGGTAGTTTTAATCCCCCTGCCCTATTATATACTAGGGGCTTACAGAGGAGGTCATGCTAATCACAGAGGGACACCAATGCATAATGTTCCCTAGTGTATGTAGGTGTTTTCACTGAATTCTAAGTGTCTTTTAACATAGCACTGGCTCTAGGACTGGTTAGTCAGACTCCGTTACCATCAGTATCCGTATGAAAAAGTTGAGGGTACAGGATGATTTTGCAACAAGGCTTCTTTCTGCTCTTCTGTTTGTTCTTTCTGCACGTTTTCCTTCTACCTGCACTTTTCTTCGTCTTTGAGGACTTCTGTTGTGTCAGGTTATACTCCGCGGAGTCCAGATGCAGCATGAATGGTCCATCTCCTGACCTCACCAACACCCTGATAATATATATATATATATATATATATATATATACAGAGTATTCAAGCGTTCAGGCGAGGGAAGGATAGGAAGGGAACAGAGGGTAAAGGAACCTGTAACAACAAGGTACAATATTAATACTAATGCACATACACAAACTACTCTCATAAATTCTCGCTAAGTATGGTATGCACCTTGAGTGATCCCTATGAGACTTCTGACCTCTAAGTTCAACAGGCATTCCCTGATCACTTCCATATCACTATAAGGTAAAACATACAAAGGTAATGTAGTACTACCTCAATCTCTAAACAACTATATAGTGTGTTTAGGAAATGCCCACATACCCCCAGGTTCCTCTAAAGCAATTTGAATTGTGAAGAGGGAATGTCCTCCCCCTGACAGTGTTACTCCAAATGCTGGAAAAAGCACAATGTCACCCAGAAAATAGCAAATGAATATGTACACAGGAATACAACTTCCTTTTCTTTATTTCCCCCTTGAATCTTGAGTATCAGTGTAACGTGAAGATGTGTTACCTCACCACCGTCTTCCGCTCTCTAGGTCACGAGTCCTGTGGCAAGTAAACAGCAATGTCCTCCAAACACGGTAAGCCGTGGTGCTACCACCACTTTCCGTTTTGGCATTTATAATCCAAAAGGTTCACCACAGAGAATTAATTAAGGGACACCTTCCCGTTCTTCGTAACGGCTATGCGTGGTGTTATACCACCGCATCCCGCTCTCTACAGCCCCAAGTTTTACCAATAAAAATAAAAAACGGTGCTTCCGAATGTACTGTGTGCTTGTGGGAAGCCTCACCGCCCCACACACCACTCACCTTTGAGCCTCAAAGAAACAAACTCCTGCCACCAACAGCGGAACTGGAGATCCTACGATAGTTTGTGCACTCCAGCAAACATGACAGGACAGCCTCGTACTCTTCCTCAGCCGAGGAAGAGAAACCAACAAAATCACACACGACATCCTGCGTGCCATCACACATTAAGTATCGTGCTCCCTGCCCTTTGCCTCATGGGAGTTGTAGTTTTCTAGGGCAATGTAGGCGTAGCTACGCTAGACCCTGACATGTTGCTTCTTTCTGCATTTCTGTTTTTTCTCTTCTTTCTTCACATGTCCTATCTCTGTAGGCATAGTTAGAAATTATCATTGAAAAAATCTTTGAAATTTACTGAAAAAACCATAGGCTTCAGGCACGTTATAGTTAGGAAATAGCATTTAAAAAACCTTGGAAATTCACTGAAAAAAACATAGGTTTCAGGGGCGTTATAGTGAGCTGGACATTTCACTCAAACAAAACCATTGAAATTCCCCCCTTATATATAGTTCAGCTAACTATAACTCGCGTGCCCACAATGCACTGCTGATGACTGACCTCAACGTCCACCTGGACCTGGTAGAACCGAGGCACAAGAAAGCAGAGAAAAAACACGCACAAAATGCAAAAAGTGGGCAGGGTAGAACACCCTAACCACCTAGGCCTGCTAAGGGGGTCCCACAAGGAGCTGAAGGGCCAAAGAAAATTATTGTTTTTTTAAAAAACATCAGCAAAATCCGCACAGGGTGCGCGGATCCTGCCGATAAAAAAAAACTAAACGCGGGCTTGCGCGCTTCATTAATATTCAGCCCCGTGGTGGGCCAAATCCTGGGGGCAATGTTAGATTTGGGTGGGTGGCCAAAAGGGGCCCCCCAGCCCTGGGGACCGCCACCCCGGGGCTTTATAAATAAATGTGCAGGGGGGCTCAAAGGCCCCCCAAGCCCCAGGGACTGCCATCCCCCGGGGCTTTATGTCAATATATGCAGGGGGCTCACGGCCCTCGGCAGCACTGGGGACCGCTACGCCCAGGACTTGTGTTTATTATTAAAAAAAATCTGTGTGGGGGTCTTGAGCACCCCCACATGCCCCGGGGACCACCACCTCCCCAGGGCATTATGAAAGGTGGGAGGGGGGCTGCGCGGCCCCCCTCCTGGATCCCTATTATGGCCCTGGGGACTGCCACCCCTCAGGGTCGGCTCCTGCAGTATCCCAGGGTGCCCACCCTGGGACACTGTAGTTTGCTATGGTGGGGCGGGAGCCTCGCGGCTCCCACCCTGCCACAGCAAACTGCTTTGGTATTTGGAAGAGAGAGCAAAAAGCAGGAAACCTACTCTCTCTTCCAAATACCAAAGCAACTTGCTTTTCCACAGGGGGAGCTGCATCTTAGCAGCTCCCCGTGTGAAAAATTGGTGAAGGGAGGGGATGGGGCGTGAAGCGACTTGTGCAAACATGCCCTGTGACACGTTTTAAGTTGGGGAAATAATTCCCCTTCAATCCTGAGGGACCCTTGGGGCCAACTAGCCCACCGGGTGCTTCCGCCGCCGTTGCAGATAGGTGGTGCAGGCCGTGCCCCTTTTTACACCTCTCTGCAATGGCGCTTACTGGAGGTACCTAGTGGGTAATTTGCCGCGAGGGACCATCAGGATTCAAGGGGACTTTTTCTCCCAACTTAAAATGGCCGCAGGGTGCGTTTACATAGTGGGGAAGGGAGGGGACGGGGCCTGCGGTGACTTGTGCAAACACGCTATGTGGCGCGTTTTAAGTTGGGGAAATAATTCCTATTGAATCCTGAGGGACCCTGGGGGCTAACCCACCAGGTGATTCCAGTAAGCGCCACTGCGCTGGTTTGCAGAGAGGTAGTCCAGGCAGTGCCACTTTTTACACCTCTCTACAACGTAGCTATGTGGTGCTTACTGGAGGTACCTAGTGGGCTAGTTGGACCCTGGGGACCCTCAGGATTCAAGGGGACTTAATCTCCCAACTTAAAACGGCCACAGAGCGTGTTTGCACAGTGGTGAAGGGAGGGGATGGGGCCTGAGGTGACGTTTGCAAACACGCCGCATGGTAGTTTTTTTTATTTTTATTTTTTTTATTTTTTTTTATAGTTCAACTGCTTTTATTAATGTTGACTTCAATACACTGTTTCGCACGCCTACAACCCGGAGGCCGGCGGCTACCCTGTAATCAGCAGAGAGTAATCAATTATTCAGACACAGCCTTAAACCGGCATCCCTGAGGCCCGGTGGCGATAGGACGGAGGTGTGAGAGGAGCACTAATCAGCCTGTACCATTGAAGTTGTAGCGTATTGAAGGATGTCGTGCAGTGGAACAAAGGGAGCATCGTAACAAACCCAACTTCTGAACCCTTCCCCCCCCCCCCCCACCCACTCGTAACCTAGAAACAAGAAAACCTGGTCAGTGAGTTTCATCTTCCACAGCACAGTACCAGCGCCATGAGCGCCGTGGCAATAAACACATTCATCTGATATTCCCATTTGTCAGGGATCTTAGTCTATGTCTTCCTGCCCAGCCTGTGTAGCCAGGGGGGGTTCACATATATTACCTCTAAATTCATTCCAGCAGGACCATATATCATTCCATTTGCGGGGGCAGCCTCTTGTCTCGTAGACTGTCTTTTCTTGCAGCATGCACCAGTCCATGTCGCTCTGCCACTCTCTCAGTGTCGGGGAATGAGGGGCTCCCCAGAGTCTCGCTATGTTTCTCTTTGCCACCATCTGTCCAAGTGTTACCCAGACCCTCCCTTTGGAAGACAGGTCCGTGGGTTCCCATATGTTTAGGAGGCATCGTTTGGCCTCAGGGCGAAGTGCTACCTCCATAACCTCCTGCATACAGTGGACCACTTTCCTCCAGTATCTTTGCACCTTTGGACACTCCCATAGTATGTGGAAAAAGGTGCCATTCCCGCCACAACCCCTTCTACAGAGACCATCTCCACCCCTCCCCATCGCCGCCAGCCTAGTGCAAGAAATGTAGACTCTATGGAGGATTTTTAGTTGGACTAGCCTTAGTCGGGCCGAAATCGCTACCTCCCTAGGTGAGGCTAGTGCGTGAGACCATCCCTCCTCATCTATCTCCAGCCCGTCAGTGACCCATTTGTCCCTAAGAGGAAGTAAGGAGTCAGGGGGGTTGTTAATTAATTTACGATATGTGAGGGAGATGGCGTGTTCTGGGAGGTGCCCATCAAGTAGTCTATCCTCCAGTGGAGAGGCTAGGGGCAAGGCGGTGTCTGGTGGGATATTCGCTTGTAGTGAATGTCGGACCTGTATGTATCGGAAGTACTCAGTGCGCGCCATGTCGTATGTGTCTCGTAGGTGCGCAAACGTGTGGACACCCTTTGGACCCCAGAGGTCTCTAATGTGCGAAATCCCTATCAGGTCCCAGCCGCGGAACCCTTTGGTGCGTCCCAGAGTACCCAGCTTTTCAGAGGCCCACAGAGGCGTGGACATGGTGAGGACATTAGACCATCCCAGCTTTTTGTGAGCAGTGTGTCAAATTTGAACTGAGTGCTGGGTCGGCCCGGTAAGTCGGTACCTCCCCGGCCTTGAGTAGAGCGCAGCCTCGTAGTTCCCCCCAGGGAGCTGCCACCTGTCCATCCCGTATCCGGGGTCATCCCCACTGCAGTATGTCCCTTGGTTTATGGCTGCAAGGTGTGCTGCCCAATAGTATTTTCGGATGTCGGGAAGGGCGATACCACCATCGTACCACCCTAGTGTGAGTTTGTGTAGTCCGATCCTGGGCGTACCCGCCCACAGGAGTTCACGTTGCGCCCCCTCCACCGCCACAAAGTACGCATTGGGCACTTTGTCCGGGTAGTTCTGTAGCGCGTAGAGAAATCTAGGCAACGCCACCATTTTAAATAGGGCCGCCCGGCCCAACAATGACAGTGGAAGAGTTTGCCAGGATTTCGCCTCCCGCTGGAGCCGTCTGAGGGGAGGGAGTAGGTTGCGCTCATATAGCAAGGTCTTGTTAGTGGAGACAAAGACTCCCAGGTATGTGAAGCCGTCCGTTGCCACTTGTAAGGGGCAGGTGGCCGGTAGTCTCGGGGGTCCCCGCGTAGCACGTATAGATTTGACTTATTCCAGTTTATTCTAAACCCTGAGTTCCGGCCGAAGCTGGTGAGGATGTCAAGCACCGCCAGGATGGATCTACGCGGTTTGGACAGGTACAGGAGGATGTCGTCGGCGTACAGGGATATCTTGTCTTCCCATTCTTCCGTCCAGGCTATACCTCTAAGGTATACGTCCTGCCTTATCCAGGCCGCGAGAGGCTCGAGTGATAGCGCGAACAGGAGGGGAGAGAGAGGGCATCCCTGTCGGGTCCCCCTCTCAAGGGTGAAGACTGCCGACGCCTTTCCGTTCACTACCACCTGGGCCAGAGGTTCGGTGTAGAGGAGACGCACCCACGAAATGAAGTTTGGACCGAATCCTAGTTTGCGCAGCACTGCTATCATGTACGGCCATTCAAGGGTGTCGAATGCCATGGTGGCGTCGAGGGAGACCACCACCGCGTCCTCCTGCAGTTTATGCCTCTGACCGAGCACCCCGTGCAGGCGGCGGATGTTGAGCGCCGTATTACGGCGGGGCATGAACCCTGACTGGTCCGGGTGGACCAGGGTAGCCAGGACCGGCTGGAGTCTATTTGCGAGCGCTTTGGCAAGGATTTTCGGCTCTGCGTTGATCAACGAGATCGGCCTGTAGGAGGCATACAGGTCCCCAGGTTTGCCCTCCTTAGGGATCGCCACAATAGTGGCCAGCCGCTGTTCTTTGGGCAGGATGCCATTCTCCCGACTTTCGTCGAACATGGGCTTAAGGCGCTTACTGAGGGCGTCTGGTTGCAGTTTGTAGAGCTCGATCGGGAGGCCATTCGGCCCCAGGGCCTTGCCCGGGCGTAAGTCTACGATTGCGCGCTGCAGTTCCGAGGGAGCGAGCGGGCTCTCAAGGGATTCTCTTTCCGTCTCTGACAAACAGGGCATGTGGATGTCCGCCAAGAGGGCCATAGAGTCCTCTTCCGGGCGGTCCGATACACGGCTGTACACTTGCCTGTAGTGACGCGCGAATTCCGCCACTATCTCCCGGGGTTCTGTTACCGTCGTCCCCTCAGCCGTCAGGATTTCGGGGACCACTCTAGTGGCCTGTTGCTTTTTTTCCAGCCACGCTATCAGTTTCCCGGCCTTGTCGCCCTGGTCGTATATCCTGCCCATCGTGTGTCTGGCTGCCCTTTGAGCGTCTTGCGTGACTAGTTCTTTGTACTCAGCCGTTTTGAGCCTAAGCCTATGGTGAATAGCAGGCGCTCTAGTTGTACTCGCCTCCTTTTCTAGGGCCTCCAGGTCCGCTTCTACCGCAGTGACCTGGCGCTCTTTCTCCCTCCGCTTCCCGGCTATGTTCGACAGTGCCTCCCCCCTGATTACTGTTTTAAAGGCCTCCCAGAGGATGACCGGGGAGTCCACTGAACCCGCATTACTATCGAAGTACTGGGTAATCGCTTTTGTGAGCGCCTTCTTAGTCTCCTCCGATTTAAGGTGCCATGCGCTGATGGGCGCTATACAGCCCTCTCGCCGAGTCCCGAACGTGAAGTGGGCGAGCACAGGTGAGTGGTCAGATATGCCGCACGGTAAGTGCGTCGCGTCGTGTACCGTCATGTCTTGGGTTAGTTGGGTGAGGATGTGGTCCAGTCTGGAGAATGTGCCATGGGGACCGGAGAAGAAGGTGTATTGTTTGTCAGTCGGGTGCCGCAGCCGCCAGGCATCGGTAAGCCCGAAGGCTTCTAGAAAGGTGGATAGCCATTGCTGCCCTTGTGGTGTGTCACTGGGAGGGTGTCTGTCTAAAGTGCCCGACGAAACAGCATTGTAGTCCCCCCCCAGCACGAGTCGACCATGAGGAAGAGAAAGCAGCAATTTGCCCAGATCAGCGTAAGATTGGGTTTGGAGGCCTGGCGGGATATAAACCGACAGTAGATTAAGGTGTTGCCCTTCCCACCTGCCGGACAGCACTGCAAAGCGGCCCTGCGGGTCTGACTCAGTGTTTGTGATATGAATGGGAAGTGACCGGCGTATCAAGATCCCCACCCCCCTGGAGCCGGACGTGAAGCCCGCATGCACTACAAGGGTGTATCCCAACCTATTGAGGGCCTGACATGTGTTTCCCAGGAGGTGAGTTTCCTGCAGCAGTACTGCGTCAGGTTGGTGCCTTCTAATGAACTGGAGGACTATGGTGCGTTTGAGTTTATCTCCAAGCCCATTTACATTCCAGCTCAGGATCTTGAGGTTTTTTTCCCAGCGTCTAGCCATAACCGTGACTATGTGAGGTAAACTGTGGCCGCCTTCCGGCGCTCGGGCCAAGTCCGACAGTAAGAACTACACATGACCATAAAACACTCCCCCTCCCCCAATTGCCCTCCCAACAGTAATATGTGAAGCAAACAGAATAATCGTGTGCGGAACATTGTTTCTCAATCCCTTTCCCGGCCCGTAGAACCCCCCCCCCACAGTGAACTAGCCCCCCACCCTGCCCCCTGCTCCGTAGGCTTCGAACTACCCACAACCCCAATTAGCAGAGCGCCTGTCGTCCCCATCCCACCCCGGAGAGAGTAAACCACTTCCCCCCCGAGGAACTCTGGTAGTAGGCACGTGTGCCAGTCCCAACTCCAGCCGCCATTCCTGTGTCCCCGACATGTAAGTCCCTTTAGTCTATGGAAATGCGGCGTTCAGCCCAGTATTACATCAATCATGGGCAGGTGTGCCCGCACCCCAAAGCAGTGTAGGAGTCTTACCGCTGTTGACGCCAACGCAGTCATGGCCAAGTGGCGGGTAGGTACTGTTTGCTGCCTCACCGTGCTGCATTGTCTCGAGGGGAGTCCCAGCGAGGACTGTTGGATCTGGAGCGCCACGACCTTTGGCTCTGTTCGCCCCCTGCAGCTCCCCCGTCCGCCGACCCGGGGGAGGGGGCCCCAGGCTCCCTCCAGACGTCCCGATTCTGCGTTGTCGGTGTCTCCGTCGCCTGCTCGTCGAGCCACTCCTGGACCGCCTCCGGCGAGGTGAAGAAGCGGGATTTCCCTCCAAATATGATCTTGAGCTTCGCGGGAAAGAACATCATGTATTTGATTCCTCGCTCTCTGAGTGCTGCCTTCACCCCCATGAAAGAGCGGCGTTCCTGCTGGACCTGCAAGGTGAAGTCGGGGAAAAATCTGATGGTGGTCCCCTCATACTGCAGGTCCCCATGCTGTCTGGCCGCCTGGAGGATGGCATCCCGGTCGCGGTAATTCAGTATTTTTGCGATGATCGTGCGCGGCGGGGCGCCAGGCTTGGGCTTGGGGAGCAGGGCCCGGTGGGCCCTCTCGATGGTGAAAAACTTGGAGAGCCGCTTTGGTCGCAGATGGTTCAGGATGAGGTCCTCCAAGAACAGCTCAGTACTTTGCTTCTCCGAATCCTCCGGCACACCTACGACGCGAATGTTACTGCGCCTGGCCCTCCCTTCCTGGTCTTCGAGTCTCAGAGCCATTAGCCGGTGTCGGTGGACAAGTTCATTTACCCGGCCTTCCAGTTGCTTTGAGGAGGCCTGGAGCGTCGCTATGTCAGTTTCGTTGGCCTTGGATCTTTCGGTGGTCTTGCCCAGGTCAGTACGCAGCAGATTGACTTCAATCGTAACTTTGTCCATCTTGGATTCCAGAGTGGTGCCGAGCGTCTGTATTGCGGCCATTATGGACGTCAGGGAGGGTTCAGTTGCGTCCGAGGTGCTTCCTCCCTTTGCTCCCGACTGCGCGGGCCCTGTAGCCACCGCGTATTTGTCTAGTTTGTTCGTTTGGGTCTGGACTACCGCTTTGGGCCTCATGGTGGATCAAGACCCCGTCTCCTGTGGCCAACAGTCGGCGATGGTCACCCCTGTCCCGGGCCGGCGTGTATCGGTTGTGCCGGAGACTGTCCTTCACATCAGGGGGATCCCACAGCTCCTGCCTGGTGTAGACGTCCGGCCCACGTGTGTCACTCGGCAAATGAGTTTGGCCGTCCAGGTAGGCCGTGTCACGCAGTCAGTCCAAGAGCGTGCTGGGGAATGTAGTCCTCCACTGTAAGCTGCCCGGCTGGGCCCTGCAAGAACGCCCCCGGCGAGGCCTGAGGCCGATCGGCCCCCTCTCAGATGGCGGCAAGTGTGGAAGACTGGCCGTGAGCTGGGTTGGTGGGCTCCCCTTCACAGCGGCCGGCGCTTCGGCGCCTTTCCCGAATGCCCGGCGCTCACCTCCGGAATATGGACGAGGGTCGGTGTCACTTGGCAGCAAGCAGCGCTGCAGACTCAGGCTGTCGCGGCACCTGCGTCGGGCTCTCCGCCCCCCCTCAGTGCCCGTGTGCGGGAGCCATGCTCGGCCAGGCGGCGTCCAGCTCGAGGCCACCCCCCTCTGTAGTAACGGGGATTAGGCCCGATTCCGGCCGCCGAGGTGTAGGCCGCAAGCCGGGGCCTCGATTTTTGGCAGCCCCGAGTCCGGGCTCCAGCCGCCACCACAAGCCCGCCCGCGAGACGAACGCTGCGGCGTTTCGCCTCTGCGGGGAGTGCACTCTCCGTTCAAGAAGCGGATCAGCCGCGAAACTGGTCTGGGGGCCGGTGCGCTTATCCGAGGGCGCTCCGGCCAGGATTTAAATGCGGATTTCTTCGGGGACAGCAGTCGTCCCGGCGGAGCTACGGAACTAGGCGGCCATCTTCGTTGGCGCCTGGCCACGCCCCGCTGCATGGTAGTTTTAATCCCCCTGCCCTATTATATACTAGGGGCTTACAGAGGAGGTCATGCTAATCACAGAGGGACACCAATGCATAATGTTCCCTAGTGTATGTAGGTGTTTTCACTGAATTCTAAGTGTCTTTTAACATAGCACTGGCTCTAGGACTGGTTAGTCAGACTCCGTTACCATCAGTATCCGTATGAAAAAGTTGAGGGTACAGGATGATTTTGCAACAAGGCTTCTTTCTGCTCTTCTGTTTGTTCTTTCTGCACGTTTTCCTTCTACCTGCACTTTTCTTCGTCTTTGAGGACTTCTGTTGTGTCAGGTTATACTCCGCGGAGTCCAGATGCAGCATGAATGGTCCATCTCCTGACCTCACCAACACCCTGATAATATATATATATATATATATATATATATATACAGAGTATTCAAGCGTTCAGGCGAGGGAAGGATAGGAAGGGAACAGAGGGTAAAGGAACCTGTAACAACAAGGTACAATATTAATACTAATGCACATACACAAACTACTCTCATAAATTCTCGCTAAGTATGGTATGCACCTTGAGTGATCCCTATGAGACTTCTGACCTCTAAGTTCAACAGGCATTCCCTGATCACTTCCATATCACTATAAGGTAAAACATACAAAGGTAATGTAGTACTACCTCAATCTCTAAACAACTATATAGTGTGTTTAGGAAATGCCCAAATACCCCCAGGTTCCTCTAAAGCAATTTGAATTGTGAAGAGGGAATGTCCTCCCCCTGACAGTGTTACTCCAAATGCTGGAAAAAGCACAATGTCACCCAGAAAATAGCAAATGAATATGTACACAGGAATACAACTTCCTTTTCTTTATTTCCCCCTTGAATCTTGAGTATCAGTGTAACGTGAAGATGTGTTACCTCACCACCGTCTTCCGCTCTCTAGGTCACGAGTCCTGTGGCAAGTAAACAGCAATGTCCTCCAAACATGGTAAGCCGTGGTGCTACCACCACTTTCCGTTTTGGCATTTATAATCCAAAAGGTTCACCACAGAGAATTAATTAAGGGACACCTTCCCGTTCTTCGTAACGGCTATGCGTGGTGTTATACCACCGCATCCCGCTCTCTACAGCCCCAAGTTTTACCAATAAAAATAAAAAACGGTGCTTCCGAATGTACTGTGTGCTTGTGGGAAGCCTCACCGCCCCACACACCACTCACCTTTGAGCCTCAAAGAAACAAACTCCTGCCACCAACAGCGGAACTGGAGATCCTACGATAGTTTGTGCACTCCAGCAAACATGACAGGACAGCCTCGTACTCTTCCTCAGCCGAGGAAGAGAAACCCAGAAACCAACAAAATCACACACGACATCCTGCGTGCCATCACACATTAAGTATCGTGCTCCCTGCCCTTTGCCTCATGGGAGTTGTAGTTTTCTAGGGCAATGTAGGCGTAGCTACGCTAGACCCTGACATGTTGCTTCTTTCTGCATTTCTGTTTTTTCTCTTCTTTCTTCACATGTCCTATCTCTGTAGGCATAGTTAGAAATTATCATTGAAAAAATCTTTGAAATTTACTGAAAAAACCATAGGCTTCAGGCACGTTATAGTTAGGAAATAGCATTTAAAAAACCTTGGAAATTCACTGAAAAAAACATAGGTTTCAGGGGCGTTATAGTGAGCTGGACATTTCACTCAAACAAAACCATTGAAATTCCCCCCTTATATATAGTTCAGCTAACTATAACTCGCGTGCCCACAATGCACTGCTGATGACTGACCTCAACGTCCACCTGGAGAACATCAAGGACCGCAACACCGTCGCCCTGCTGGACAACCTCGCCAACCTCGGACTCAAGCAACTGGTCAACGCCCCCACCCACTACGCCGGCCACACGCTTGATACTCCACTGGACCGACCACAGCTGCGTCCACTTCAGCTTCAGAAAAACCACAACCCACCAATACCCGCAACAGATCCCTCACAGAAGCTGGAGCAAGATCACCGCCGACCAGCTCACCACCTTCCTCAGCCAGAACCCACCCACCAGCACAACGGACCCCAACGAAGCAGCCCGCAACTTCACGCAGTGGCTGACCGCCTGCGCAGACGACCTCGCACCACTGAAGAACCCTCCCAGCAGACCCAATGGGCAAGAAGGCCCCCTGGTTCACCGACGAACTCAAAGACTCCAAGAAGACCTGCCACACCCTCAAAAAAGCCTGGCTCCTCAACCAGACCGCCGACAACATGACCGCCCTCAAACACGCCACCCGCAAGCACCACCAGCTCATCCGCACCACCAAGAAGAAATCACTGAAGGAACGACTGGACATCAACGCCCACGACAGCAAGGAACTCTTCAGCATCGTCAAGGAGTCCTCCAACCCTAGCACCGGCAACAACGACATCACTCCCTCACAGGATCTCTGCGACTCCCTCGCTTCGTTCTTCCACCGCAAGATTGCCGAAATCCACAACAGTTTCGGCGCACCATCCACGCACCCAACCGTCGAACCAACGCACCCTACCACCATCCTCCGCACCTAGACCACGGTGACCACCGAAAACACAGCCCGCACGATGAACACCATCCACTCCGGATCTCCAACCGACCCCTGCCCCCACCACATCTTCAACAAGGCCGACTCCACCATCGCACCCCAACTCCGGGACGTCATCAACACCTCCTTCAACACCGCCACCTTCCCGGAGAACTGGAAGCATGCCGAGCTCAGCGCCCTACTGCAGAAACCAACAGCAGACCCCACCGACCTCAAAAACTTCCGCCCCATCTCGCTTCTTCCTTTTCCTGCCAAAGTCATCGAGAAGATCGTCAACAGACAGCTTGCCGCCTTCCTCAAGACGAACGGATCCCTCGACCCCTCGCAGTCCAGTTTCATAGCCAACCACAGCACCGAGACCGCCCTCATTGCCGCCACCGACGACATCCGAGCCCTGCTCGACAATGGGGAAACAGCGGCACTCATCCTCCTGGACCTCTCCGCAGCGTTCGACACTGTCTGCCACCGCACCCTAGTCCAACGCCTCAGCAACACCGGCATCCAAGAGAAGGCATTGGAGTGGACCATCTCGTTCCTCGCCAGAAGAACACAGAGAGTCCGCCTCCCCCCGTTCCGTTCCGAGGCCACCGAAGTCATCTGCGGCGTCCCGCAAGGATCATCACTCAGCCCCACCCTCTTCAACATCTACATGAGACCCCTTGCGGCCATCGCACGCCAACACAACCTCAACATCATCTCCTATGCCGACGACACCCAGCTGATCCTCTCCCTGACCAGAGACCCCCACACCGCCAGAACCAGCCTACACGAAGGGATGAAAGACGTCGCCGAGTGGATGAAGAACAGCCGCCTGAAACTGAATTCAGACAAGACGAAAGTCCTCATCCTGGGACCATCACCCTCCGCATGAAACGACTCCTGGTGGCCCCCAGCCCTGGGCACCGCCCCCAAGCCAATAGACCACACACGCAACCTGGGCTTCATCCTGGACTCCTCCCTCTCGATGACCAGACAAGTCTCCTCATCATGCTTTCACACCCTTCGCATGCTTCGCAAAATCTTCCGATGGATCCCGACAGAAACCAGGAAGACGGTCACCCAGGCCCTCGTCACCAGCTGACTGGACCACGAAAACACCCTCTACGCCGGAACCACAGCCAAGCTACAGAGAAGACTCCAACGCATCCAGAATCCCTCCGCTCGACTCATTCTGGACATCCCCCGACGCAGCCACATCTCCAGCCACCTGAGGGACCTGCACTGGCTCCCCATCAACAAGAGGATCACGTTCAGGCTCCTCACCCACGCACACAAGTCTCTCCACGACCTGGGCCCCAAGTACCTCAACGACCGCCTGTCCTTCTACACGCCCACCCGCCAGCTACGGTCTACTAGCCTCGCCCTCGCCGCCGTACCTCGCATCCGAAGAGCCACCGCCGGAGGCAGATCCTTCTCCTACCTGGCGGCCAAGACAAGGAACTCCCTGCCCATCCACCTTTGGCTGACCCAGGACCACCTCGCCTTCAGGAGACAACTCAAGACCTGGTTGTTCGAGCAGTAGCGGACCCCTTCCCCCAAGCGCCTTGAGACCCTTCCGGGTGAGTAGTGCGCTATACAAGTGGTTGATTGATTGATTGATTGATGACGTCACATATTAGATCACTTATGACATGGTCAGTGACATCACTTAGGACATCACTCATGATATTTCAAATGACATCACTGATGACATTATCCTTGTGATAGAGTGGCAGACCTCCTTTCACCCTAATCTAACCTTTGATATACACATACAAAAATAGAAACTAAAATTTTCAAAACAATGGACATACCAATACCAGTTACAACAACCTATTCATGAATTCTAAGATCTACATACACATCCACTCATTCACCAACAGCCCTATATAGTCACTCATACATGTACTAACTCATCATATGTACTCATACACGTATACATCCTGTCACACACCGCCATTCATCCATAGAGTTACTCACACACATAGTCACTAATGCTTATAAAGAATCAAACATTGATTTACTTGCATATACAGTTATACACACACCACCACACTTACTTCTACAAAAACGTACACATACTTACTCTTTCGAAATTTCACTTATAGAAACACATAATTATGCATACAGGAACTCTTCCAATCCCTCACTCTCACATATACTCATTTATATACACCAAAACTCACATATACTAGTTTAAAATATATGAAGTTACTTATAAATTCACTATTGAGACAGTCATTCACTCACTAACACATCCATACACACACTCATCCACCCGTACAGTCCTGCACAGATACTGTCTTCAAAACATACAAATAGTGACTCACTCATTCATGCTTGTATGCACTAAGTAATACCCCCACTGAACCATACAGACACTCAGACACTCATACTAAAACTCAAAAAACCAAGTAATAACCCATATAGACACTCATGTAGCTACTACCAACCCATGCACCCACTTATACACAAAGGGAGAGACTGATACAAATATTAATATATTTAAGCATTACTCACTAACCCATGTATTCACTAAGATATGCTTAATTAGTCAGTTATACAATCAATTTTTCATTTAAAAAAATCATCCATTTAGACACTTATATACCCATTTATTCTTCCATCGACCTTGAGATGTACATATATAAAACATATTTAATTTTCAGAAAAACTCACATTCACTGGATGATTTCATCAATGATGTCATTTGAGATGTCATCAGTGATGTCATCATTGATGTCACTGACCATGTCATGAGTGATGTAATATGTGACATCATCAGCAGTGCATTGCGGGCGCGCGAGTTATAATTAGCTGAACTAACTATAACAGGGGAATTTCAATGGTTTTGTGTGAGTGAAATGTTCAGCTAGCTAACGGGCCTGAAACCTACTGTTTTTTCAGTGAATTTCTTAGGTTTTTCAAATGCTAATTCCTCACTATAATGGGCCTGAAACCTATGTTTTTTTCAGTATATATATATATATAACTGTGTGGTTTTTTGACTCGAGTATGATGTGTAAATTTAAGGAGAAACAATTCCTATGTGTGGATATGTGCAGAGGGCCACCTGGCCGGCACGTTTAATTTATTTAAGTAATTTACTCAAATTAAGCTGTTTAACCAGTATATTTTCCATGTTTAAACTGCAATGTAATATTGTAGAAAAAGTAGTCATCATGCATATATTTATATATGAAATATGAATTTATTTTCCCTTCTGATCACATCAATGAGTCTTTCCTTTATATTTCTTGTAGTCCACACACGTTTTTTAGTTCTAACCTTGGGATATGGTCCTATGTCTGTGTTCACTAAATTCCTGGTGCACTTTAAAATGGTGATTGTATGTTTTGTTTGGTTGGCTATCGAAGAAGACCGTCAGGTCGAAACGCGTCGCCAATAAACGACTCCTACACGGACCCTGGAGTGCGAGTCTTTTGTGTTCTCCCCAGTTACGTGTGGTGACCTATTCTGACATTTACTTCCGGGTTTCCGACACCCGTGACTCGCACCAGTCTCAAAAGGACCGGAACGGACAATTCGGAAACTTTTCTAAACAATCCGGCGTATGCCAGGTCCTGCTCCGACCGCCGAATCCTAAGCAAAGTAAACCTAACTTGCCGCTGAGAAGATCTTGGCGGGTGCTGACAGTGGAGATGCGCTCCGTAAGTTGCGTGTTACCGCGTCGGGCGCCTGCCGATTTTGGACACACGCGGCAAGGGAAGCCGAGAGGCAGTGCTTGTAATGAGGATTTGCTGGCAGAGACACGGCGCTACCGATTGGAAGGCAAGTGCGGCAGGGACTCGTTTCCCGCGTTTTCCACAGACGTTGTGCAAACAAGGGACTGCAACGAGGGGTGACGACATGACAAGGGGTAAACAAACGGTGGCGGCCCGCAGCGTCAACACCCATAGCTACCAAAACGACGACAGTGACGGATGTCACCACAACGCAGAACCGCCGTGCATGTAGGGTGGATGAAGCGAAATCACTATTCTGTGAAGGTGAAGACGTAACAGTGAGTACCACTGAGGGGGCAACTGCATCATCGGATAAAACATTGAAGCAAATGCTGTTCCAATATGAGAAACAGTTAAAGAAAGAAATCAACTGCTGGTGGGAGGTGACCTCATTGGAGAATTATATTGAAGTGGGTAGGGTCCCCAGAGGTTTGAGAATAATGATAACACCAACCTACCAAAATCCCCACCCTAAATTAATAGCAGATTGGTCCGAGCTGATGGCAGGGACATGCAAGAACATGCTGGGCTTACTTGCAAAATACGCTGCCATGGAACTGGAACAGGTTATTAAGGAAATTGGCAAATTAAAAGAAGAACTGGATAAACACAACGCCAAAGATGAAATAACCAAAGCAATGGAACAAATGGAAAAAAGGCTTGCCAAATATGAAGAGGAAATTAAGCAGAAAAAGAAAGGCAAATTCCTAAGGGGCAAGCAGGATTATGCCAGTGGGCGGATCCTAACTTTTGGTAAGAAATATGATGGAGCTATAAGACAGTTTAAGCAGTTTGGAGCGAATGCACAGCAGCGCAATCTCACCGTTTCAGAATCAGGCTCAGAAAATTATTCGGATCTGGATGAATTGGTGGATGTAATGTAATGTAATGTAATGTAATGGACACTTATAACGCGCTGCTACCACTCCAAGGAGTATCTTGGCGCTTCACAACCCAGATGGCGGAGTTGGATAGGGAGAAGAAGTCCTAATTTCTACACGTCCACTACACTAAGGTCCTACACAGAGCGTCAGGCAATGAGAAAATCCAGGTTTTCAATGCTTTCCTGAAGGGGGCTTCCTGGGAAAAAGACCGCAGGGAGAGGGGAAGTTTGTTCCAGGCCTTGGTGCCTAGTACAAAGATGAATTTGCCACCCTTCGTAGCCAGTTTAAAGCGAGGGGTAGTAAGTAAATTCTGGCTAGCGGATCTCAAACAGCGCACTGGGTGGTATCTTTGGAACCCCTTTCGTAAGTAGATTGGGCCACGTTGGTGGAAAGCCCTGAAGGTAATCAAGAGAAGTTTAAACAAAATTCTCTTTCCTATTGGCAGCCAATGTAAGGTGTTCAGGGCTGCAGAGGCTGATGATCTACGGGGCAGACGCAGTACGAGGCGGGCAGCCGCATTTTGGACCATCTGCAATTTGTGGAGCACGATTTTATTTGCTCCAGCATAAAGTCCATTGCAGTAGTCCAGCCTAGAATTTATTAAGGCCACTGCGACTGTTTTCCTCGCCGACAGAGGAAGAAGATCAAAGAACTTCCTGAGTGCTTTGATGATTTGGAAGCACATGCCTGCCACTGCTACAGCCTGGGGTTTGAAGGATAAGCAATTGTCAAATTTTATGCCTAGACTTCGGGCAGATACAATTGTGTTGGGTGGGGCTTCAGCATCTGATGGCCAGCATGCTTTGGGAGAGAAAGGGTTATTGATCCCTATGGGTAGGATTTCCGTTTTTCCGGCGTTGCACTTTAAATGGTTGTTGTTCATCCATTTAAATGTTGCTGCAAGGCAATCTCTGAGGTCTTCTTCGGCACCTGGTCGCTCCCTGTCCAACACCAAAATCAGTTGGGTATCGTCAGCGTATGAGATAGAACTGATCCTGAATGACGCGATCAAGTTCATCAGAGGTGCCATATATAGGTTGAAAAGGACAGGGCTCAAACTAGAGCCCTGTGGCACCCCTGAGCTGGCGTTTTTGGCCTCAGATTGATATGGGCCAAGCACTGTTATTTGGCGTCTGTCAGTGAGAAAATTCCTACACCAAGCCAACACCTGTCCTCCCGCCCCTGCGGCAGCCAACCGGTCCAATAAGATGTTGTGGGACACGGTATCAAAGGCTGCCGACAGGTCAAGTAGGATAAGGACAGCCTGTTTTCCTTGGTCCATTGCTGCTCTTAAGGTTTCAGCAGTGTATAGTAAAGCTGATTCGGTAGAATGTTCTGACCGAAAACCTGACTGATTCGGGTGGAGAACGTTATTCTTCTCCAGGAAGTTAGTCAGCTGACTATTGACAAACTTTTCAGTCAGTTTGGATAGAATGGGTAGCAGGGAAATTGGGCGTAGGTTGGAAAGGGTAGTCGGATCGGCTAGGGCCTTTTTTTGGAGTGGCTTGACAGCTGCAAGTTTCCAATCATTTGGGATACTTGCTGTTTCTAGAGAGGAATTGATGATACTGTTAATCATAGGATTAACCATCTCTATTAAGTGGTGCAGCACCGGAGGGGGGCAGGGGTCAAAAGGGGAACCTGATTTGCTGGCTAATATGGCTTTAGCAGTTTCCTCCAAGGACACTGGAGCGAATTCGTCAAGACGGGGGGAGGAAGTCAGTTTCACTATCTCTTCGTCATCCATAGTTGTGGTGATTCCTAATGGAAAGGTGTTAGTAATAGTTAGGATTTTGTTGTCAAAGTAATCAGATATCGCATTGCATAGATCTTGCGATGGAGGGATCCCCTGCGATAGAGCTGAAGGATTCATAAAATCCTTAACAATCCTAAAGATAGCTTTTTGTTCTTGGCCAGCTGAAGAAATGGCCTGTAGATAGTGATTCTTTTTTGCTAATTTTAATCCTGCATGATACTTCCGTCTGGCTGCTATGTAAGTGTTACGTGCGGCGGTGTCGTATTTACGACGCCACCTCCGTTCTAACGTTTTCACTTCGCCTAATTCAGACTTAAGAGCTGGTGAAAACCATGGAGCATTTTTTTTCTTATTCCTAGGTTTCAAGTTTTCATTGCTAGGTGATATGAGCAGCGTGCCCGCTTCAGCAATCCAATCACAGAAGATCTGATAGTCTGAGGAGGTACAGTCAGTGAGGGCTGGTAACCCATCTTTGAGTTTTTCAACGATATCAGCTCTCCTGACTAATGACTTCCAGTCCGGAGTGGATTTTGTACAAGGTTTATCCTTGTGTTTTAAAGAATTTAAGGAGGAATTCCGAGTTTCTTTTATGAGAAAAGGAATTAAAAAATGATCTGTCCATACCTGAGGGCAGGGGGATTTAACTGTCAAACTGGAAAAATTGGAGCATATGCCATCTAATAGATGCCCTGCCTGATGAGTGGGTTCGTGATTCACAAGAGTGAGTCCCAACACTTCAATTGTCTCCAGGAAACAGCTGACTCCAGGATCAGTTGGGGACTCAAGGTGCAAATTGAGGTCACCCAACACTGTAAAGTTCGAGAACCTGAGAGTTAAATCACTCAGCACATCACCTACAGAGTCCAAAAATGTGGAGTGGGGGCCTGGGGGACGATAGATAAAAGCTCCAGAGAATACAAGGGAGTCATGGATTGTTAATGAAAAAGCCAATGCTTCTGCCTCTTTTAGTTCCGTCAATTCTTCTATGGAGCATTTAAAAATATTTCGATATATAATTGCAAGACCCCCTCCTCGTTGTTCCTGTCTATCCAGACGTAAGATGTGGTAGTCATGTGGTAGGGCTATAGCTAAGGCCGGATTGGACCATGGCTTCAGCCATATTTCCGTAATGAAAAGGCAATCCAGCCGAGATTCGGTAATAAGGTCGAAGACGTTCTGAGCGTTTTTTACTAAGGAGCGTGCATTAATTAGCCCGCCTCGAATCAGAATAGCATCAGTGGATATCTCGGGAAGTAGTTCGGAAATTAGAGTTTGATGACAATGCGCACAACATGCCGGGCCGTACCAGCTGTGAGGAGCTAAAGCGCAGTGACAGGAGACATAAGGGCCGTGAAGTGATAATAAATGCCAGCAGGAGGAATTTACTCTCTTTCAAACCACTAGAGGAATATGATTTTTTACAATCAGCCATGACACTAAGGGCGAGACCACCGGAGCAACCATATGGAAGAGGCAGAGGCGGAAACGCAAGAGGAAAGCCACGAGGCGGGGAGGAAAGAAACACAAGAGGTGCAATGTCGCATGGGAAGACAACACGACAGGCCAAACAACAATGATGGGTGAGCCCAATCTGACTATTATAAACATTTCTTCACACACTCTAACTTTGGCTGAGAGGTCGGTATTGGAGTTGGGCTTGACTTTCTGCCCAATGGCCAATTTCGACTAGAGCCGGACCAGAATAGACATTTTTCTGTTTGTACGTAAACTTAAACTAATGAAAATGTTTATGTTAAAGAAAAAAAGAGCACTAGAACAGAAGAGTAATGAACCAGATTGGACCACACAGGTGTCAAATGTTTTGTGTATACAGGATGTAGAAAGCCTTGCGTGTGCTATGGAACTGTGTGGCGAGGATATCAGTGGTTTAAGTGATTTTGATGTATTAGATAGAATGGGTCTGACTTTGGGAGGACGGAATGTGACCAACCATAGACCCAAATCCACCTTCAATCCCATCACTCCACACGACCACCTGGAGACATTTCATGACATTGTTGTCAGGGACCTGCTATTCCTTTGGGGTAACAGTAAAAATAAACATGCACGCAATCTTACACCAGAGCAAAGGGAAGCCCTTGGCACACTTAACAGGGATCCCTGTTGTGTGATCAAACCTTCTGACAAGCTGGTATCGTTGTCCTATGGGATGTGAACCTTTACATACAGGAGGCCAAGAAACAACTTGAACTCTCAGGCAACTATAGAAGAGCTAACAGGGAGGAATATGGCGCTAGTATCACCATTTTCCATGACAAACTTAAGGCCTGGAGGGAGAAAAATCTGATTGCAGAGTCAGAATTTAGATTCCTATGTGTCAAACAGCCAGTTTCCCCCTGTTTCTACATGCTGCCTAAGGTGCATAAGGACAAAGAAAACCCCCCTGGCAGACCTATTGTTTCTGCTAATGGCAGTCTCCTAGAGAATGCATCCATTTTCCTAGATACCTTTCTCTTTCCCTATGTCCTTAATCTCTCGTCCTATTGCAGGGACAGTACAGATTTCATTACTAAGATTGATGGTATCAGGTGGGAGGACAGTCACTGGCTAGTTACTGTTGACGTGGTATCACTGTACACCTGTATCAGATGTGCCGATGGTTTGAAGGCATGCAGACACTTCTTAAGGGACAGATCTGTCTTTTTTCTTCATCAAACAGAAATGCTACTTGAAATGTTGGAGTTCTGTCTTCTGAACAATTTCTTTCTGTTCGATGATGTGTGGTATAAACAGGAGGTGGGCACGGCTATGGGAAGTTGCTTTGCCCCAAGTTTTGCCTGCATGCTGATGGGGTGGTGGGAGGAACAAGTACTATGGTCAGATGCAAATGTCAATCTCACCCGCCACATTGCCTTCTATACGAGGCACATTGACGACATTTTTAAAATCTGGGATGGCTCTAAAATGGAACTGAACAAATTCCTTGCCTCCCTTAACAGGAATGATGTGAATCTGAAATTTACCAGCAAGACAGATCAGACAGAAATGGACTTCCTTGACATAAAAGTTAAAATTGAGGAAGGGGCCATACAGACCAGCCTTTTCAGGAAACCGACCTCAGGCAACACCATTTTCCATGCTAAAAGTCACCATCCTAACAGTCTCAAGGAGAGCATCCCCTATGGGGAATTCTTAAGGGCCAAACGGAACTGTAGTTCAGAAACCACATACAAGACAGAACAGGCATCTATGAGACTGAGATTTAGAGCCAGGGGTTATTCTGACCAGGTACTTGCAACAGCTAAAGAGAAAGCCAAAGCCAGGGACAGGAAGACTCTCTTGACCCAGAAAGGACAAAGAACTAGACAGAACCAGGAATCCAACAATGTAAGGCTGATAACATCCTACAATGTAGAGGCAGGTAATGTACGCGAGATCCTGAAAAGGCACTGGCACATTGTCAGGGGTGATCCGGTGATTGGCAAAACAATCAATAGACAACCCCAGATAACATACAGGAAGGCTCGTTCCTTGAAAGACATGCTAGTGAGGAGTTACTTTAAGACACCGAAAAGAACGAAGGATTAGCTAAAAGAGCAAAAAGGCTTTTACAAATGTGGTAAGTGCAAAGCCTGTGCCAATAGCAAGAATGTCAAAACATACTCTCTACCCACAGGCAGAAACGAACAAATTGGGAAGTTTATGAATTGTAACACTGACTTTTGTGTGTACGTGATTGTTTGCCCCTGTACAAAGTTCTATGTTGGCAGTACTATCTTTCCAATTAAGAAACGGATATTGGAGCATATGAGGGACATCAAAAATGTTGATATGAACTATGCCACTGCACGCCACTGGTTACGTTTTCATAACAGCAATGTTAACCAATTGTCTTTTTTTGGTATTGACAGAATTCCCGCGAATCCAAGAGGGGGCAACAGACTCAAGCAACTACGCATACTTGAATCCCAGTACATCATCCATCTAGATTCAAGGAACCCCTTTGGTATGAACGAGGATGAGGAGCTACATGTGCACATTGGCTGAAGACCTTATGTTAGGCCCTAATTGACTTTATTTCATCTCTGCAACTGTACCTCTCGTCACCTCCCCGTCCAGCTGTTGTGTATGCTACATCCAACGCACACTAATTCATTGGAGAGGGCTCTCTCTAATAGTAGATGCTGAGTTAGGAGCTTCACCATGCAGCATAGATTTTTGATTTCGCTAGAAGCCACATGATCATGCACGCAAGGTAGTTTGCACTTTGCAAATAACTTGTCACCATCTCACCTGCGGTATCGTCTATTTCCCTTGGAACACACAACTTATATCACACCACTTTTTAACTACACAATCACACCTACAATTATACCTTGTGGCGCTGGTCTGAGCAGGCCGCCCATAGTCAGTATAGGGCTCACACCCTGCACTATTCACAGTGCTAAAAGACCTAATTTTAGCACCATTATTGTTTTTACCTAAAGCCATATCTTGAATTGGTTTCACTCCGCTCACTCTCCCTCTTTGCCCCCACACCCCCCTTAACACAGTGCGACCTCCCAGTTTACCTATGAATTTGGAGATTTCCTCTGGTAGGGTGAGACTAAACTCTTGCAGATAGTCCCCAGAACGCCCCAGTCATCATGCATATATTTACATATGAAATATGAATTTCTTTTCCCTTCTGAAAACAATGTTATGACATGATCACATCAATGAGTCTTTCCTTTATATTTCTTGTAGTCCACACACGTTTTGTAGTTCTAACCTTGGGATGTGGTCCTATGTCTGTGTTCACTAAATTCCTGGTGCACTTTAAAATGGTGATTGTATGTTTTGTTTGGTTGGCTATCGAAGAAGACCGTAAGGTCGAAATGCATCACCAATAAACGACTCCTACACGGACCCTGGAGTTCGAGTCTTTTGTGTTCTCCCCAGTTACGTGTGGTGACCTATTCTGACATATATATATATTACCCACTGGCGGTCTCCAGTAGGTAGAAATAGTTAGGACCTAGTTTCCATAGGAAATCCGCAACATTCTATTTGGAATAACTTTGGCGCCGGTCGACGAATCTTCGCAAAATTGTACAAGAACATGGCCTGCTCTGCTCCTTCCCTGAAAGTTTGGGGTGATTCGTGAAGAGGGGGCTGAGAAAAAAGGGGGTCCTAAAACCTGTTTTCCCCATGCAATTTATCATAGGAACTTTAGCCAGGGCTACAGCCCGAACGGCTGAACGGAATTACACCAAATTTGGCAAAAAGGTAGAGTTTGGTTCGCAGATTACTCTTTTTGTTAAATGGCCTAAATCCGTTCAGTAGTTGCTGAGAAAATTAAAAGTAAAATCATGGATATATCTATAGACGAAGTACCGTACGCGTACGGTAAGCGTACTGTAAAATGTACAATTACGAGCACGAGCTGCATGCTGATTGGCTGTCAACTGTCTGTCAATACTCAAAACCAGGAAGTGTTGGCAGCCATCAAGTGCCTCGGTAGAACCGAGGCATAAGAAAGCAGTGAAACAAACGTGTAAAACATGCAAAGGGGAAAGGGTAGAAACACCCTGAACCCCTAGGCCTGCTCAGGGGGTCCCACAAGGACCCCAAGGCCAAAAAGATTATTATTTTTTTTAAAATCACGGGATACGGGTTTGGTACACGTACCCTGCCAATCCCATAAAAAAATTAAGGCACCACTCTGCAAATGCGCCCTCTTGCGCGTCTGCAGAGGGGGAAATAATTCCTCTTGAATACTGGGGTCCCTGGGGGCCAAGTAGCACACCAAGAACCTCCAGTATGCTTCAGGGGGCTGCCTTGCAGAGAGGTGTAAAGAGGCCATGCCCCTTTTTACATCTCTCTGCAACGCAGCCCCCTAGCGCATACTGGAGGTTCCTGGTGGGCTAGTTGGCCCCCAGGGACCCCCATAATTTAAGGGGAATTAGTTCCCCCTCTGCAAACACGCCAGGGGCTGCCTTGCAGAGACGTGTAAAGTGGCCGTGCCCCTTTTTACACCTCTCTGCAAGGCAGCCCCCTGGCACATACTGGAGGTTCCTGACCCCCTAGACCTGCTCTGGGGGTCCCACAAGAACCCCCAAAGCCCCAATTTTTTTGGGGAAAAAACTCCGGTATATGCGTAGGGTACGCGTACCCTGCCGATCCCCCAAAAAAACATTAAGGCACCACTCTGCAAACACGCCCCCTGGTGCGTTTGCAGAGGGGGAATTATTTCACCTTGAATATTGGTGGTCCCTGGGTGTCTAGTAGCTCACCAGTAACCTCCAGTATGCGCTAAGGGGATGCCTTGCAGAGACGTGTAAAGAGGCCATGCCCCTTTTTACACCTCTCTGCAACAAACCCCCCTGGCGGCCCCCAGGGACTCCCAGTATGCAAAGGGACTTTATCCCCCAACTTAGAATGCATTACAGGGCATGTTTGCACAGTGGTGAAGGTATGGGGCGGGGCTTGAGGTGATATGTGTGCAAACATGCCCTGTGGCACGTATAAAGTTAAGGAATTAATTCCTCTTCAATCCAGAGGTCCTCTAGGGGCCAACTAGTCCAACAGGTACCTCTAGTAAGCGCCACGGAGCTGCGTTGCAGAGTGTTGTAAAAAGGGGGCGTGCCCTCTGAACACCTCTCTGGAACGCAGCTCCCTGGCGCATACTGGAGGTACCTGGTGGGCTAGTTGGCTCACAGGTGACCTCAGGATTGAGGAGGAATTAATTCCCCAACCTAAAATGCGCCACAGGGCGTGTTTGCACACGTCACATCAGGCCCCGCCCCCTTCCTTCACTATTGAGTGAATTATTCCTCTAAAATCAGCCGAACTACGAATTCCGATTTACTCACTTGTTATGATGAGAGAAGTCTGTGCTGCATCTTTGAGCCCAGGACGGACCCTGAAACGTAAATGTAACCATAATTACAGTAACTTGAATTTCCTTCCATAGGCTAACATTGACTGGTTTCACTTGGAAATATTTCGAAGTGTGGAGTTTTGGAAATTTAAAAAATTCCTCAAAAATCAGCCGAACTACGAATTCCGATTTACTCACCTGTTATCAGGAGACCTCAGTGCTGCATCTTTCAGCCCACTACTGATCCTGAAAAGTAATTCTAATCGTAGTTACAGTAACTTGAATTGCCTTCCATAGGCTAACATTGACTGGTTTCACTTGGAAATGTTTCTAAGTGTGAAGTTTTGGAAGTTTAAAAAATTCTTCTAAAATCAGCTGAAGTACGAATTCCGATTTACTCACCTGATATCACGAGAGACGTCAGTGCTGTATCTTTGAGCCCAGGACGGACCCTGAAAAGTAAATGTAACCATACTTACAGTAACTTGAATTTCCTTCCATAGGATTTCATATCCTGCGATATAAAATATATATAAATTAAAAAATATATCTTTAAAAAAAAAAATATTACAAATTCAATATTTTTTTAAACTATTTTCTTTTCAATTTATATTAAAAAATATGTAATGTAATTTAAAAAATAAAATATCTAAAAATAGTTTAAAAAGTGTAGTCAATCAGTATAAAAAAAATAACAATTAATACATTTAAAAATTGTCATTTACAAAACCTTTGAAATTCACTAAAAAACCCATAGGTTTCAGGCCTGATATAGTTAGGAATTAGCATTTAAAAAACCTTTGATATTCACTGAAAAAAACATAGGTTTCAAGCCTGATATAGGTAGGAATTAGCATTTAAAAAACCTTTGAAATTCACTGAAAAACCATAGGTTTCAGTCCTGATATAGGGCCCGATTAGGACTCAAGTCCGTCCGCGACCCCTGAGGAGGAGGGAACGTCCGCAGGGGCTGCGGTGTTCCCTCCGAGCAGATTAGGATGTGACCGCCAGGGTGGCGGTCACATCCTCTATCTTTAACATTGTGGCGGGTGCAGCTGCAAGCTGCGCCCACCGCACGGTTAAAAATGCATGCATCGCATTTGCATGCACAAATCAGCAGGCACCGCGCAGTGCCTGCTACTTTGTGCACGCAAATGCAGGGGAGTACCATAGGTACCCCCATGTGCACCCCCACCCCCCTTCACCCAGGGGGCCCGCAACGGGCCCCCGAAGTGAAAGTCTGTATGCTTTTCCATGGCGGAAAAGCCGCAGCGGAAAAGCATGTCTTTCCCACCATCCTAATATGGCTGGCGGTGTCTGTTAGACACCGCCACCATATTAGGGCTATTCCGCCGTGGTTGTAATGCGACCGCGGCGGAATAGCGGCGGGGGGAATTCCAGACCCACCAGCCATCCTAATATGGCGGTGGGTCTTTGGAGGCTCCGCAGCGGTTTTTCCGCATCCTCCGGGCCGGCGGTGGCTTCCGCCGGCCCGGAGGATGCGGAAAAACCGTAATCATAATCGGCCCCTTAGTTAGGAATTAGCATTTAAAAAACCCTAGAAATTCACTGAAAAAACTATAGGTTTTTGGGGTGTTATAGTCAGCAGGATATTTCACTCATACAAATCCATTGAAATTCCTCCGATATAGTTAGTTGTACTAACTATATCTCACGCACCCGCAATCCACTGCTGATGATGTCACATATTACATCATTCATGCCATGGTCAGTGACATCACTGATGACATCTCAAATGATATCACTGACGACATCACTGATGACATAATCTATGTGACAATCACATACACCTCTTCATACATTAGTAAAATCTTTCATCACTCATTGTAAAATACAGATTATCATATTTGAATCCATTGACACAGCAATACAAGTATCCAAAAACCCACTCAGTGATTCCTAGATGTATACACACATCAAATCACTTACCTGTAGATTCACTCATACATGCTGTCAATGAACAATAGAACACTATCAAAAATACTTACACACCTATATCGACATTATACACCAGCGAACATCCTATTCACTTATGAAGTCATCCTACTCACTTATGCAAACAATGGATCATACTTACATTCTTACTTAGCTACACACTTATACAAACACCACTTCATCTATTCATTTAGATAGTAACTCATACTTAGTGTATTATAAAATCACTATTACAAGTATACAGTTATCCATACAGTCACTCATACAATCATTGAGTCTTATGTATACTTATTTATATACAACAACTGACACATACACTCCCTTTTATTTTTCTAGTTTGTTGGACATGTACCATTGAGAAATATATGTGCTTATCACCACACCCATAAAGACATTCACTCACCCAAACAACTGTTAGAACATGTAGTTTTAACTTCATATACCTACTGAATCAACTATTCACACATCTTTGGGCAGTCACACCCCCCCACCGAACCACACACATTCACTCTCCCATCCAAATAATCAGTTAATTAATCAATAACTAATATAGACTTTCACATAGCTAGTAACCAACTGGAGAACCAGTTTACACAACAAAGTGATACAGATATTCACACAGTTTAGTCACTATCCACTATATTTAGTGAGACACTATAAATTAGTCAAGGAAACAGTGAATTACACTGCTACTAAATCCTCCATCCAAATATTTATATTTATATATCCACACATTCTTCAATGCAAATTGCTATATATATAATACATATTTAAATAACGAAGCAAACCACATTCACTGGATGATGTCATCAGTGATGTCATTTGAGATGTCATCAGTGATGTCACTGACCATGTCATGAATGATGTAATATGTGACATCATCAGCAGTGGATTACGGGCGCACGAGTTATACTTAGTATAACTAACCATAACAGAGATATTTCAATGGTTTTGTACGAGTGAAATGTCCAGCTAACTATAACACCCCTTAAACCTATGTTTTTTTCCGTGAATTTCCAAGGTTTCTTTAAATGGTAATTCCTAACTTTAACATGTCTGAAACCTATGTTTTTTTCAGTGAATTTCAAAGTTTTTTTTAAATGGCAACTCCTAACTATAACATGTTTGAAACCTATGTATTTTTTTAGTTAATTTCAAAGGTTTTCTAAATGACAATTTTTAAATGTATTAATTGTTATATTTATTTTTTTGATACTGATTTACTAATTCTTTTTACACTATTTATTTTTAGATATTTTATTTTTTAAATAACATTATAATTACATTATACATTACATTACAAAATATACTTTCTCTCAGAATGAATGACTTTAGTTTAAATACTTTGCAAATAGGCAATAGACGTTTAAGTAGAGTAGTTACAGTTGTTTCAATGGGCAACACAATTTCAAACACGATGCAACATTGAGCTGAATGGGAATTTCTAGTGAAATGCAATTAGTTACTTTATGGATTACTTTTCTAACCACAGGACTGGATCCTAGATTCAGTCCTGGGACATCTCCTGTAAACAGTTGAGTAAACGCGCTTTGGTTACAGTAGTGATTTTTTATTAATATTATTGTATTTTAAAAGTTTACACTTAGAAACTTTTTCATATAGAATCACCAATGTTATCCTATGGGAGGAAATTCACTTAGCAAGTAAGTAGTGTTATTGTAACTTTTTCTTACTCAGTGGTGGATCCTGGATCGAGCACTGGCGCATCTCCTGTAAACATTTGAAAGAATGCGTTTAAGTCATACAGGCGATTTTTAAGGAATATTTGTAGTTTGTGAAAATAGACACAGAACCTTTTCTGGTGAAAACCAGACAATGAATTCCTATGGAAGGAAATACAAGTTACTTGTAAATATGGTTAGAATTACTTTTCAGGGTCAGTGTTGGGCTAAAAGATGCAGCACGGAGGTCTCTCCTGATAACAAGTCAGTAAACCGGAATTCGTTGTTCGGCTGATTTTAGGTGAATATTTTAAAGTTCCAAAACTCCACACACAGAAAAATTTCCAAGTGAAACCAGTCAATATTAGCCTATGGAAGGAAATTCAAGTTACTGGTAAGTATGTTTAGAATTACTTTTCAGGATCAATACCGGGCTCAAAGATGCAGCACTGATGTATCCCCTGATAACAGATGAGTAAATCGGAATTCGTAGTTCGGCGGATTTTAGAGGAATATTTGTAAGTTTCAAAAATCAACAGTTAGAAACTTTTTCAGCAAAAAGCAGGCAATGATATCCTATGGAAGGAAATACAAGTTGCTGGTAAGTACGGTTAGAATTACTTTTCAGGATAAGTACTGGGCTCAAAGATGCAGCACTGAGGTCTCTCCTGATAACAGATGAGTAAATCGGAATTAGTAGTTTGACTGATTTTACTTTGGTCCACTACATATAGAGCAAATTTCCTACACTATCCCCTCCCTTCACCACTGTCTAAATGCGCCCTGTGTCCGTTTTAATTTGGGAGATTAAGTCCCCTGAATGCTCAGGGTCCCTGGGGTCCAAGTACCCCACTAGGTACCTCCGGTAAGTGCCATAGAGTTGCGTTGCAGAGAGATTTAAAAAGGGGCACGGCCTGGGCCACCTCTCTGCAATGCAGCGCAGTGGCGCTTACTGGAGGTACCACCACCCACCGGGGCTTTTATTTTTATTACATTCCTGTGTGGGGGGGCTCGAGCCCCCCACACGCCCTGGGGACCGCCACCTCTCCAGGGCTCTAATTATTAAAATTTGGGGGTCCTCGATGAACCCCCAAGGCCGGGGACCACCACCCCCGGGCTTTGTAAATGTTGGGAGGGGGCCGAGCAGTCTCCCTCCAGGAGCCCTTGATGGCCCTGGGGACCGCCACCCCAGGACACTTCTGTTTGCTATGGCAGGGTGGGAGCCCTGCGGTTCCTGCCCTGTCATAGCAAACTGGGGTTTGGTTTTTGGAAGAAAGAGCAGGGAAACCTGCTCTCTCTTCCAAAAACCAAAGCCGATCGTTTTTCCCAATGGGGAGCTGCATGTTAGCAGCTCCCCATGTGGAAAAGCAATGCCGGCTCCTGGAGGACGCTTGGGGGCAATGGGGCTCCCCCCACAGTCCCCTTCATTGTATGGAGCCAGGTTGTTTTTACACAAATATTTGGAGCGCGACCCCGTGGTGTGAATGTGCTGGGTGCGTGACTCCCAGCACGGCCCCCTTGTGTGAACGCGCTGGATGCGCGACTCCAAAACGCGCTGGGTGTGCGACTCTGTACCTTTGTTTTTAATCATAAAAAATCATTCTTAAAATTTGGAGTTAGTGATATATTTTCAAACGAAAAAATATTTTTTACAGTTTTTTGTAATGTGTTTAAATGTTGTTTAATATACAGATTGTATATTATTATGTGTCTTTTGCAATAAGTATTGCTGATTATGACTGATTGTTTTAATTTGTGCATTTGTACATTGGTATTATAGCGCATAATTTTAGGTGTTGATATGAAATTGAAAATGTTTATGTTGAGTTAAGGTATTAGTGATGAGAGTAGTTTTTATAACTGTCTACAGAGGTATAGTTTAAATATATGACACAATGTTTGGTGTTAGGTTTCAAATTGAAGCTTGGATTGTGAATTTATGTGGTGTACATAAGGGGGCATATTATCAAGCCCCAGCGCTAATTATCGCTAAGCGCGCTTAGCGCTAGGATAATTATCGCCGGGTAGCGTGGACTTTTATCACTGAGATAGCGTGCTATCAGCAACGCTTATTCCAGAAGTGATAAAAATCCTCGCGCTAACTTTCAAATTAGAGATTATCGCTGGAAAACCAACGATAATCTCTCGAAGTTTGGCGTTAGCTTGATGATAGGGGCACACAAACTTAGCCATGATATCCACCTTCCATAGGATATCATGGCTAAGTCAGGAAAATACCAGGGGGCATATTATCAAGCCCCAGCGATAATTATCGCTAAGCGCACTTAGAACTAGGATAATTATCGCCGGGTAGCGTGGATTTTTATCACTGAGATAGCGTGCTATCAGCAACGCTTATCTCAGGAGTGATAAAAATCCTCGCGCTAACTGCCAAATGAGAGATTATCACTGGAAAACCAACGATAATCTATCGAAGTTTGGCGTTAGCTTGATGATAGGGGCTCACAAATTTAGCCATGATATCCACCTTCCATAGGATATCATGGCTAAGTCAGGAAAACACCAGGTGTAAAAAAAGCAGCGCTAACCGCGGTTAGCGCTGCTTTTTTTATCACTAACAGGGTTAGCGATATCCTTGATAACAGGAGAAATGTCGCTAAATAACATTTCTCCTATTATTTTTCTCTGGAACGCCCCCTTTGCATCTCATTAGAGATGCAAGGGGGAGCATAGAGAAAAAGGGTGCTAGCATTGAAAATTGTGTGTTTAACACCCTGTTGCTGATAGAGAGATAATTTTATCTCTGCTTTCTTGGCTTTTTTCTGCCAAAAAAGCGGAGATAAATCCCTTGATAATATGCCCCCAGGTGTAAAAAAAGCAGCGCTAACCACGGTTAGTACTGCTTTTTTTATCACTAACAAGGTTAGCGATATCCTTGATATTAGGAGAAATGTCGCTTAACAACATTTCTCCTATTATTTTTCTATGGAACGCCCCCTTTGCACCTCATTAGAGATGCAAGGGGAAGCGTAGAGAAAAAGGGTGCTAACATGCGAATTTGCATGTTAGCACCCTGTTGCTGATAGGGAGATAATTTTATCTCTGCTTTCTTGGCTTTTAAAGCCAAAAAAGCGGAGATAAATCCCTTGATAATATGCCCCAGAGTTCGTAGTTGTAGAAAGGTTATGTAGCAGTAGAGATTTATGCAGTAGTTTTATTCTATAAAGAGTTTATTTGCTGAGCAGTTATTGCCTTGTAAGTAGTGAAATGTTATGTTATGTTATTTTTGACTTATATAGCGCACGGCTACTCAAAGAGTGTCCCGGCGCTTTATTGTAAACCTGTATCACAACATAACGGACAGAGAAAAACAAAAGTGGAAAGAAAACTCTAACTAACAATATAGCAAATATCTACAGGGTGAAAAGCCAAGTTTTAAGGCCCTTCCTGAACGCCAACAAATTGGAGCTACTGCGCAGTGTCACTGGCAAAGTATTCCACAGCTGCGGGGCCAGCAATCTGAAAGAACGACCTCCAATGCGTGCTTTTTTTATGCGAGGGACCATGGCAAGAAACAGAGATCCGGACCTCAAAGACCTTGCGGGATGATAATAGGCTAGCCTTTTCTGAAGATATTTTGCTCCTGAAGCATATAGAGCTTTATGAGCCAAGGTCAGGGCCTTGAAGACTATCCGCTTCCGGATAGGGAGCCAATGGAGCGACTGCAGGAGGCCCGAAACTCTAGCCCGGCCAGATAATCCAAAAATGGCCCGTGCTGCAGAGTTCTGGACCACCTGCAGTCGTTGTAACAGATACTCTGGCAGGCCGAGATAGAGGATATTCGAGTAATCCATTCTTGAACCAAATATGGCCTGAACCGTTATTCTCCTATGTTCCTCCCGTAGTATAGAAAGAAACTTACGGAGCATCCGGAGAAGCCCGAAACATGTGCCAGTGAGCTCTAGAATCTGGGAGCGCAGAGTCAGGCCACTAGCTATCTTAATTCCCAGGTTCTTGGCTAACCGGGAGGAGCCTGCAGGAGGAAACATATTCGCAGGCCACCATTCCTGCCAGTCTGGGTCCGTTTTACAGCCAAAAAAGAGTACCTCCGATTTATCCGAGTTGCACTTGAGGCTGTTAAGCTGGAACCAATTGAAAACAGCCCCAAGGCAACCCTGGATACTCTCTCCATCAAAATCCGCTCCTTTCCGGCACGTAAAAGGAGCTGGGTATCATCGGCATAGGAAACGATCTGGGCCCCGAAAGACTCCGCCAGTGCCGCCAGAGGGGTCATAAAGATGTTAAAAAGAGTCGGGCTCAGCACGGAGCCCTGAGGGACTCCGACACCCAATGACGGCATCACAGCGGAGCTAGAGGAGGCCCAGACCGTTTGTCGACGGCCGGCCAAGAAAGATCGAAACCAGCTGAACACCGTCCCCCTCAGACCGATCTCAAAAAGTCTGGCGAGGAGACCCTCATGGGGGATGGTGTCAAAGGCAGCCGACAAATCGGGCATCACAAGCATCGCTTTGCCACCTGAATCCAGCACCTCCTTCACTGCCTCCAAAACTTCCAGAAGCGCTGTCTCGGTACTTAGGTTGGTGCGGAAGCCGGATTGAGTGGGGTGCAATAAATCATGAGATTCCAAATAATTGGAGAGCACCTTATTCGCGTGCTTCTCGAGAATCTTGGCAAAGGCGGGCAAAAGTGAAATAGGCCTGTAATTAGCCAACACTTCCGAATCCAGGCCGGGCTTTTTAAGTAGAGGGATGATCATCGCCTGCTTCCAGACCTGAGGAACCACCCCTTCACTAAGAGAGCGGTTCAAAATAGGATTCACGATGGGTTTAATGACTTCAGCCATTTTAGCCAAAAATGTGGCCGGGCATGCGTCAAGAGGTGATCCTGATTTAAGGCAGGCCATCAGTTCCAAAGATGAGGATGCAGAAAGTGGAGGAAAGTCTGCCAGAACCGGATCTGCACTAGCTGGTAAAGCAGAAGCATCCTCCGAATAGTAAGAAGCTTCAGGGCTCTTCAAAGGAAAAGAGTCCTGGATCAACTTGATCTTGGAGGTGAAAAAATTGGCAAGGGCGCTCACCCATGCCTCCGTAGGGGGTGCCTGGGTCGGAGAAGCACGGGGAGCCATAAATTCCCTTACGATGGCAAATACCTCCTTGCAGGAATTGGAGGCAGTCTCAATTCTCCTAGAAAAATAGCCTCTTTTCTCACTGAGAATGTCACGATGATATGCTTTGACAGAGGCTCTGTAGGCAAGTTTCGCCGCGGGATTATGTTGCGAGTGCCACGCTCTCTCTGCCACCTTGCACTGCCTTCGTGCGACCACCAGTGCTTCCGTAAACCAGGGTGCGGACGCCCCTTTTACAGTATCGCGAGGGGGCTTCACCGGGGCCAGATCATCCAGCCTCTCCGTGAGCCACAATTGCAAAAGCTCTGAGTCCCTTTCTAGGTCCCCAGTCAAGAGGCAAGGGTGAGCCAAACATGCCTGAGCCAGCAGTTCCGGAGTCACCCGATGGAACGCCCTCAATCCTTTGCAAAGCTGCCGAGAAGGCGCACTGGATGGTTTACTTATTTCCGACACATAGTACTTGACCAGCCTGTGATCCGACCATAGCACCTGTAACGGTGCTGACATCTCTATAGAGATCGTCGAGAAGACCAGATCCAGGATATGGCCCTTTTCATGCGTCGGTCCACAATAATATGGAGAAAGGCCGAGAGGAGCCGTCACGTCCATCATTTTGATCGTATCTCCACCCATTTCATCATCCATATGGATATTGAAATCGCCTGCCAATATACAATGCTCAGATCGAAGCACCAATGATGAAATTATCGACTGGAGCTCTTCAAAAAAGGTGCCCGTCGGCCCGGGGGGTCTATAGACAAGAAGCCCTTTGAGAGATTGATGCGGCGATAATACTATGGAAAAAGCAAGGGATTCGCATCCCTTGATAGCATCCGTAGGAACAATGGTACAAATAGCTCGTTTGTGTACCATAAGTGCTACACCCCCCCCTCGCCCTTTCAGCCTATCTTGCCTAAAAATATTGTAGTCAGAGGGGATAGCTGCCGCAATATCGGGGTTAGAAAGCTCCCCTAGCCACGTTTCATTCAACATCAGGCACAGCGGCTTTTCTGTTTCCAGAAGATCGTAGATATCCAGAGCATGCCGGCTAAGAGATCTAGTATTTAAAAGCAAGCAAAGATGCTTAACGCTATGTGCCTTCCTATCTGACAGGAGAGCGCACCTTTTCTGAGGCAACCAGCCACAGTCAGGGCACCGATTCTTTCCCTTGTAGCGGGCAGGAAATACCTTACGACAGGAGCCCCCCATCTTTTGTAAGGACCGAAGCTCCAGCGCCGAGTACTGGAGCATGATGATAGAGAAGAATAGCGAGGCCCCAGGAAAAACCTGTCCAGCCCGTCGCCCAGGTCGCCTCCGGGATGCTGACGGGCGCAGACGGGCTGGACTCTGGCGTGACTCCGGCGTGACTTCGGCGAAAACGCTGCGCAAAAACGCTGCGCGTAAGGAGGAATGCTTTATATGCAGGCCAGCGTGTCCTTGCGACAGCTGGTCTGCTTGCAGAGCCGGCGCCGCGAGGCGTCCAGAAAAACTACCCCCAATATGGCGCCCAAACCTGCAAAAGACCGGGGAAACCAGGGAAACCAGGGACCCGCGAAGAGCGGTGGCAAACCGATTATAGTGCAAGTGAGGGAGAGGCGCTCTGCCTAAAAACAAGGTACAACGAACCAAAAGTAAATCAAATATAAAACGGGATCAGTTTAAAAAACGCTGCTGCGTTATTCTTGCTAAGCGCTGCAAAGCAGTCTTGCGTCTCAGGTAGCTGTAATAGATGGTAGGAAGGAGCCCGCCTAAAATGCACCCTTATATGCAGGCCAGCGTGTCCTTGCGACAGCTGGTCTGCTAGCAGAGCTGGCGCCGCGAGGCGTCCAGAAAAACTACCCCCAATATACTCCTATATATATATCCTCCATATAAAATACTCCTCCAATCACCCACTGATCACCATATACTAATTATTTCAGTGTAGTAATGCCTATGTACTTAAAAATTCTCTCTGCCCTGTGTTTGTGTACAGTAAAATGTGCACAATGTGTGCGGTCCTCTAACCTCTTCCAGACTACTGAGTCGCTCCTGCTAAAGTCCAGGGAATACTCTTGCCTGTCTGGAATCACACTGTGAGTCTGTGTCCACTTCTACAACCATTCTGACAGAAGCATATGCTTATTTAATCTCCCTGCAGACACATAAGTGCTTATAAACTTATCCTGATGTCAACTACTACCAGTATCAGAATTCAGTCACTGTTTATGCACTTGGAGAATGAGTCAGGCATTCAGACAAGCAGTGGTATAGCTAAATGTGCACAATGTATGCGGTCCCTTAACCCCTTCCAGACTACTGAGTCTCTCCTGCTAAAGTCCAGGGAATACTCTTGCCTGTCCAGAATCACACTGTGAATCTGTGTCCACTTCTACAACCAATCTGACGGAAGCGTGTGCTTATTTAATCTCTCTGCTGACACATAAGTGCTTATAAACTTATCCTGATGTCAACTACTAGCAGTATCAGTACTCAGTCACTGTTTATGCACTGGGAGAATGAGTCAGAGATTCGGACAAGCAGTGGTATAGTCAAATGTGTAGAATGTATTCGTCCTCTAACCCCTTCCAGACTACTGAGTCTCTCCTGCTTAAGTCCAAGGAATAGTCTTGCCTGTCTGGAATCACACTGTGAGTGTGTGTGCACTCCTACAATAATGCTGACAGATGCGTGTGCTTATTTAATCTCTCTGCTGACACATAAGTACCTATAAACTTATCCTGATGTCAACTACTAGCAGTATGAGAACCCAGTCACTGTTTATGCACTTGGAGAATGAGTCAGGCATATAGACAAGCAGTGGACTATTCAAATGTGTAGAATGTATACGGTCACTTAACCACTTTCAGACTACTGAGTCCCTCCTGCTAATGTCCCGGGACTTGCCTGTTTTTGCACAGAGTGTCTGGAGTGAGGTGTTCCTGACCTGCATCGGCCCTCTCCGCCTCTTGTCATCTGCTGTTACTGTTCGCCGGATCCGCTCCGCGGGTCCCGCTTCACTAGGGAAGCTAGCGTGGGCTGCGGCAGCTCAACGGGGCTGCGAGCGTGAAGGGCAGGGACTCCATTGACCAGGAGTCCCTGCGAGGCCAATTGGAGACACCTGGCCCGCTCTCCCCGGAAGCCACGCCCCCAGCCCACCGGACCTGTGATTACCAGCCCTCCTTTGCCCAACTGGTGGGACTTGCCTGTTTTTGCACAGAGTGTCTGGAGTGAGGTGTTCCTGACCTGCATCGGCCCTCTCCGCCTCTTGTCATCTGCTGTTACTGTTCGCCGGACCCGCCCCGCGGGTCCCGCTTTACGAGGGAAGCTAGCGTGGGCTGCGGCGGCTCAACAGGGCTGCGAGCATGAAGGGCAGGGACTCCATTGACCAGGAGTCCCTGCGAGGAGCAGGAGTCCCTGCGAGGCCAATTGGAGACACCTGGCCCGCTCTCCCTGGAAGCCACGCCCCCAGCCCACCGGACCTGTGATTACCAGCCCTCCTTTGCCCAACTGGTGGGACTTGCCTGTTTTTGCACAGAGTGTCTGGAGTGAGGTGTTCCTGACCTGCATCGGCCCTCTCCGCCTCTTGTCATCTGCTGTTACTGTTCACCGGACCCGCTCCGCGGGTCCCGCTTCACGAGGGAAGCTAGCGTGGGCTGCGGCGGCTCAACGGGGCTGCGATCGTGAAGGGAAGGGACTCCATTGACCAGGAATCCCTGCGAGGCCAATTGGAGACACCTGGCCCGCTCTCCCCGGAAGCCATGCCCCCAGCCCACCGGACCTGTGATCACCAGCCCTCCTTTGCCCAACAGTCACTGTTTATGCACTTGGAGAATGAGTCAGGGATTCGGACAAGCAGTGGTACAGTCAAATGTGTAGAATGTATTCGTCTTCTAACTCCTTCCAGACTACTGAGTGTCTCCTGCTAAAGTCCAAGGAATAGTCTTGCCTGTCTGGAATCACACTGTGAGTGTGTGTGCACTCCTACAATAATGCTGACAGATGCGTGTGCTTATTTAATCTCTCTGCTGACACATAAGTACCTATAAACTTATCCTGATGTCAACTACTAGCAGTATGAGAACCCAGTCACTGTTTATGCACTTGGAGAATGAGTCAGGCATATAGACAAGCAGTGGACTATTCAAATGTGTAGAATGTATACGGTCACTTAACCACTTTCAGACTACTGAGTCTCTCCTGCTAATGTCCCGGGACTTGTCTGTTTTTGCACAGAGTGTCTGGAGTGAGGTGTTCCTGACCTGCATCGGCCCTCTCCGCCTCTTGTCATCTGCTGTTACTGTTCGCCGGAACCGCTGCGCGGGTCCCGCTTCTCGAGGGAAGCTACCGTGGGCTGCGGCGGCTCAACGGGGCTGCGAGCGTGAAGGGCAGGGACTCCATTGACCAGGAGTCCCTGCGAGGCCAATTGGAGACACCTAACCCGCTCTCCCCGGAAGCCACGCCCCCAGCCCACACGTTCATATTCTGACTCATACCCGTGCACGCGGGACGCGCTCGGGACGCGCGCGGTACGAAGCGCAGAGCGAAGCCCGGGCAAAGGGCGGGCCGTTTGTGGCCGTTAGAGGCCGAGAGAGACCGGACCGGGGCACCCCTCTTGGCTTTTAACTCTGTAATACCAATCCTTGCCCTGTTCTTATTAGCTCATCGTTGGAACCAAGGAACAATGTCCACGCGCGAAAGCAGAAGCAGGGTAGCTAAAGGGAAGCAGTTAAATGGGACCCTCGACGACTTCATAACCAGGACTAATACAGCTATAGATGTGGAGATTAAAAAAATGCAGCAGAGAGATCCTATGGAACTTGATGCAGCTAGAAGAATATCACAGGAGCTGGCTATGGCTAAGAAATCATCTTTAGGTCACATTGCTTCTGTTAAAACCCCCGAGCGTCGGAACGGCCCTGTATCACTTTTGACGCAGGCAGATGTTCATCAGACATTGGACATAACTTCCCCCTTGCCAGTCCCTAATTTGGGGTTACCCCTGCCTTCTTCCAATCTAAGTCCATCTTTGGGTGGGGCGGATTCGGCAAGGGGGGCTCCTATAGAGATAACTCCCAAGGGAAAGGGGGCGTGTGGGAGGAATCTGTTTGCTATCAAAGAGGGTGCTATCCAAAAAAGAAACTGCAACACTACATCTGCCTACTCTAGAGAGAAGGCTAAAGTAGCAAAGGCCCAGTCCTATATGGGTGGAAAGTCTACTGTAGGGGGGGTGGTATACCCCTTCATGTACCCCCAGCTACTGAGACCAACAGTCCGAATGCCGATGAATCTAGCCTGGTTGTAACAGAAGGGGAGCAAGACTTAGTAATTGAAGGTGAGAACGACGGGGTACCAGTGTGTGTGGTAGAGGGAAGAGATGTAGAATTTTTGAAGATTGTTTGGGAAACGTTAAAAAAACTCCTAATCCCTCTTGAAGTTAGACTATCGCGCATAGAAAACCAGCTGCTTGAGGCAGAAAAGAGTATTCTAACCTTAGCAACTCTTAGTATAGCTGAAAACAAATCTAATAGCACGCCTGGTGCAAATCACACTACACCAGCTCCCGCAGTTATCTCATCCACCACTCCTGTGATTAAACCCATACCTAAACCCCGGTCTACTGCTTTTGAAATCAAAGTTAACTACACAGTAGCGGAGGTATCTAAACAGCTGCCTGTACAATCTGTATCAGCTCCGAAAGATACGGCAGCCCTGAGGGTTAAAGAATCTAAGACACACCAGCATAACCTACAGGGGGTAAAATCTAGTGAGAAACAGCGTGGGGGCTTCATAGATCTTCCCCCAGATGTAAGGCCATATGTAGTGGTGCTAACAGGAGTTCTGGAAATTGCCTATCACCAACAGGAAAACTTTGGGTCATTGAGAAATAAGGTAACACATTGGCTGAATGAAAACAGGCCGTTACCCAATCAACTGAGAAGTAAAATTCTTATGGTGCGAAGGGTACCATGGATAGGTACTTCACACAAATCTATCCCAGGTGATTGCATTATTGTCTCCTTCGAAGACCCTAATACAGTACACCATATATGCTCATGGAACAACTATGGGGGGAACTCGCCTATTGAAGTTAGACCTCTTACTTACTTTTATCCACCGCGAATACGTTCTAACTACGGGGGGAATTGGGCATGGGCTAGCAACTATGCTCGGGTGGGACTGTAGACGGTTGGCAGGGCGGCCAAGGCTGGTGGAAAGGGGCACCCACCTATAATAGATTTGGCTGCCTTGAAGAAGTAGATTGACTCACCCCAAGGGAAGCTTGCACAACTTGTTTTGATGACATATTCTCTATATCCCGCCCTATCCCCATGCTAATCTCATGCATCCCTGAAAATAGCAATCTACCGGCTAGTATGGTTTTGACCACAGGGGGGGAGCATCCAATTATCTAGATACTGTCACAGTCCCCCAGCTCTCCAGTGATAAGATTGGCCTAGAAGTCCCAGTTGAACACGGCGTGAAGGGTAATCCCTTTCAAAGGGAGATGAACGAATTATGTAGGTTCCCCCATGACAGGCTGACTTTTCCGGAGCCACCTTTATCGGATGTAGCCACCCGAGGTGAAGGATCTCCTGGTAGCAGTCCCAACCCGTTGTTGCCATTGGCTATGGGGGGAGCTTGCCCGGTCCCCCGTGGAGGTTTCTGGGGGGGAAGTCCTATCCTCGACTCTGGTTGAGGCCCCTAGCTTGGATCTATGATGTTACAACGCGTTATTTTACAACGCGTTCCGTTACAACGCAGATTTTACAACGCGGGATCCATTACAACGGATGTCATATATATAGGTAAGTTGACTTTTTTTTTAAAATGTTATTTAGTTTATTGTAATTAAATTTTTTTAAATATTTTAATTAAAAGACATTTAAAAATTGTCATTAATTTAATTTAATAAAATAATATCTATTTAATAAATGTAAATATAATAAAAATTGTAATTAATTTAATTTAATTAAAAAATGTAATTAATGTAAAATAATTAATTTAATTTATTAAATATATTTCATTTAATTTAAAAATGGTAAATATAATTTAATTATCCCTAAAGCCAAACCCTGCCCTAAAACCTAAAAACACCCCTGTACCCCAAAACCCAAACCTTGTCCTAAAACCTAAAAACACCCCTGTACCCCAAAACCCAAACCCTGCCCTGAAACCTAAAAACACCCCTGTACCCCAAAACCCAAACCCTGCCCTGAAACCTAAAAACACCCCTGTACCCCAAAACCCAAACCCTACCCTGAAACCTAAAAACACCCCTGTACCCCAAAACCCAAACCCTGCCCTGAAACCTAAAAACATCCCTGTACCCCAAAACCCAAACCCTGCCCTGAAACCTAAAAACACCCCTGTACCCCAAAACCCAAACCCTGCCCTGAAACCTAAAAACACCCCTGTACCCCAAAACCCAAACCCTGCCCTGAAACCTAAAAACACCCCTGTACCCCAAAACCCAAACCCTGCCCTGAAACCTAAAAACACCCCTGTACCCCAAAACCCAAACCCTGCCCTGAAACCTAAAAACACCCCTGTACCCCAAAACCCAAACCCTGCCCTGAAACCTAAAAACACCCCTGTACCCCAAAACCCAAACCCTGCCCTGAAACCTAAAAACACCCCTGTACCCCAAAACCCAAACCCTGCCCTGAAACCTAAAAACACCCCTGTACCCCAAAACCCAAACCCTGCCCTGAAACCTAAAAACACCCCTGTATCCCAAAACCCAAACCCTACCCTGAAACCTAAAAACACCCTGTACCCCCAAACACCTATACATATACTCCTATACTCATATTTATTTAAAAAATTACTTAAAATAATAAATATTAATTTATAATACTTAAAATAATAAATATTAATTTATAATATTTAAAAACATAAATAAATATTTTTATTTATTTTTATTTATAATTAATATTAATTAAATCATTTATATAATATTAAATAAAATAAAATAAATTATATACTTACCAATACTTACGATGTAATGGTATGCGTTGTAATAGTATCTGCGATGTAATGCCATGCGTTGTAATGCCATGCGTTGTAATGGATCCTGCGTTGTAATAGCTGCGTTGTAACAGCATTACGACGTAAAAGTTGCGTTGTAAGTGATACACACCCCCTAGCTTTGTCTCTGACCCTCTTACGAGTGATTGTGTGCCGGGTCTGGAGGGAGCTGGTGGCGAAGAGCTGAAGGTGCTTAGTTGGAACATAGCAGGCCTTGCACGGAATATTAACCTACCCGAATGGAATTCATTTGTTGAATCCTTCGGGATATGCCTATTCCAGGAAACCTGGTGCTTGGAACCACGCCACAAGGTGGGCTTTACCACCTACTTTGTGCCTGCGTTACAATCACCCGGAGGGCAAAGTATTTCACTGGGTCTCTCTATCAGGCCTATTGCTACTAAATCGCCTGACCTACAGAGAATCTCAGTTAGAGGGCCATGTGGGGTTAGGAAGCTTGAAATGTTTAACATCTATGTTAGAGGAACAAGGAGCGGGTCCTCCACACTTTCTCTTACAGGCATCGAGGAGGGCCTTAGTTCTTGTGGTTCTGACTCCCTTGTCATACTAGCCGGGGACTTGAATTGCACATTTGAACCCCTGGCAAGGGAGGATATATTGGGCACCAGGGAGGATGATGCAAGGAGAGGTATCCCCTCTCTCACATTGGCCCCAATCAGAAGCTGGACACAAAATGCCATCGACCTTAATGCTCTCTGCTTGGAACATGGCCTCAGGGCGACCAACGGTAGATCGAACTCAGATCCCACAGGAGCACATACGTTCAATAGAGTGGGTCATTCTTCGCGAATCGACTTCATTCTATTAAACTACAGTCTTTGGGCCCACCTGGTAGATATGGAGGTCTTACAGTCTTCTGCTAGTGATCATAACCCTCTATTTCTGTCCTTGTCCTCCCTGTGGACGGGCGCGACCCTAGCCCAAACCCCACACGTGTGGAAATCAACGCATGAAGTAATCCCCTCTAATTGTGGCAGGCGTCTAAAATGGAATACCATTGCGGAAAACGAGGAAAAGATCCTGGGTGTCAAATCCATAATGTCTAATACTGCGTTGCGTTTAGACTCTCTTGGAGCCAGCATGCTTGAGGTTCCAATTTTGTTTGCCGAAACAACAAACGCGTTAGGCGAATTGTTTATGGCTCACTCTACAGGTTCAAGGGGCAACGCAAGAGGTAGACCCATGGGCAATGCGGGCTGGTTCTCCCCTGCCTGCCGTGTTGCCAAAAGGAAGCTAATTAAGGCAGTGAAAGCAAAGGATGGGGCCCAGATTAGCTTCGCTAGGTGCAACTACAGAAAGACTATATCGAAGACAAGGGCCGAGCACGAGAATCTGTTTTGGCCCGATTTGAAGGCGGCCAGCTCAAGGAAGGACTCCAAGGGTTTTTGGGACCTAATAAGAACTAGGGACAAACCCGCAGACTCCCTTATAACATGCAACATAACTGAGGGAGTGTGGTTTGATCATTTTTCCAAGCTTTATGCAATGGTTACGGGCCCCGAGGCTACCCCGATGGAACAATACCCCTTGGTTCGCACAGAGCCCAGTGAGGAATTCCTATTTACACCTAAGGAAGTAGAAGGGGCGATTAAGTGCCTTGTACCTAACAAGGCAGCGGGCCCTGATGGCCTTCCGGGAGACTTGCTCCGTGTCAACCCAGTCGAGTGGGGGAGACTTATTGCCTCCTTAATGAATGCTGGCTTGGCTGGTGCGGCTCTCCCGGACTCATGGAAGGGCGCAGAAGTCGTCCCGATCTTTAAGAAAGGGAGTTGGGATGACCCTGCTAATTATCGTCCTATAAGCCTCCTGGATTCCACGCAGAAGGTGGCAGGCAAAGTGGTCCTAGGAAGGGTCTTGCAGTGGGTCGAGGAGAATCATATTCTTTCAGACTTTCAGGCCGGCTTTAGAACTGGCATGGGGACGATCGAGCAAGCATTTCGGCTGATGATGCTTTTTTGGAAAGTGGTTGTACTGGGCAAAGGCAGTTTGTACCTTGCATTTATAGATCTAAGGACTGCCTTTGACCTGGTCCCACGTAACCACCTCTGGAGTGTACTCGATGCGTTAGGTATTCCCCCATATTTACTGGACATGCTGATAAGGTTCCATGCAGACAATTTTGCACAGATCAGGTGGGGTAACCAGGGAAAAAAAACATCACGAATACCTGTAAATAGAGGTGTCCGCCAGGGTTGTGTGCTATCCCCCACTCTGTTTTCTTTGTATGTCAACGGAATGGTGGAGCACCTGCTGCAACATCCTGCAGACGCACCATCCCTGGCTGGCAGGAGAATACCTACCCTCTTATTTGCAGACGATACCCTCCTGATCTCCAAGTCACCAGCAGGTCTGCAGAGCCTCCTAAGCAGCTTTAAGACCTTCTGCGACTCAAGGGGATTAGTTATAAATACAGGGAAGACTAAGTTCCTGGTTTTAAACCCCCCGAAGAAGTCAGTTAAACCACCTACCCTAGATTCAGTCACACTCGAGAGGGTCAAGGAGTTTGATTACCTTGGCATCCGTCTCTGTGACTCCATGAGTTGGAAATTCCACCACCAAAAGATGCTGCTGACCCACAAGAGGGTGGTGGGGGCCCTCCTTAAGGAACAACGTGCCTCTTCCCTCAAACCAATTGCACCGGTTCTCGATATTTACAGGGCACGAGGTGTCAGTGCAGCTCTCTATGGGGCAGAACTATGGGGTGTGCAGAACGTGGACCAGCTGAACCGCTCCGAAAGTAAATTCCATAAGGACCTAATGGGCCTCCCTCATAGCACCCCAACACTTCCTCTTCTTCTAGACATGGGCACCCGCCCCATTAGCGATCAGGCAAGGCTGCGCCCACTCCTTTTGTGGGCACGTGTTTGGAGAGTCCCTGAAATGTCCAGCTATGCAGATGGTTTAAAAGAGATCCTTCTAATGCCTGGCTGGGCGAAGATTCAGTGGCTAAGGGAAGTCAAGCGCCTTCTTACAGACCTGGGCATTGAAGATGCCTGGATTACTAGATCTGCCCCGCCCAAGTCAATTCTGAAGAAACTATTTTGGAGTTGGGTGATCGACGGCAGAAACAGTAATGCCAATCTGTGTAGGTCAACGGTGGAATTTCTTTTGGCTAAGGAGGTGCATTTCTGCGAGCCGTACCTGGATACTTTCCTAGCCACCTGGGACAGGGCTCTATATTTGAAATTTAGGGTAGGCGTACTTCCAGTGGGAAAACTGACTGCCAATTGGAAGGTCCTGGTGCAGACAACCCATTTCTGCCCTTGTTGCTCGAACAGATTAGAGTCAGTTTCGCACTTATTGTTTGAATGCCCGGCCTACGCAGTCCCTCGCCGCAGATGGCTGAAGCCACTCTGTAGAGAACTCGGGACTAGATCCCACAAGGAGGCCTTAAGAATTCTAAAAATGGACCCTCGGCCCCTGTTTGCAAGTGGACTGGCTAAATCTTTAGGCTGGGCATGGCGTATTAGATCTAACAGACTTTCGTACCTTACCTGAGATGTATTTTAGATTGCTTTTATGTAACTTCATATGTAAAAAATCATATGTTACTACTTATGCACTGGCTTTTACTGTTTTTTAATGTACATGTATTGCTTTTTATGATATGAATTATATCGAAATAAAGCTATTTACTACTACTACTACTCCTGCTAATGTCCCGGAAATACTCTTGCCTGTCTGGAATCACACTGTGAGTCTGTGTCCACTTCTACAACCATTCTGACAGAAGCATGTGCTTATTTAATCTCCCTACAGACACATAAGTGCTTATAAACTTTTCCTGATATCAACTACTAGCAAAATGAGAACCCAGTTAACGTTTATGCACTTGGAGAATGAGTCAGGCATTCATACAAGCAGTGGTACAGTCAAATGTGCACAATGTATGCGGTCCTCTAACCCCTTGCAGACTACTGACTCAGTTTTGGAAAAATTCAGGGAATGGGCATGGTTCTCTGGAAACACACTGTGAGTCTGTATGTACTCCTACAATATAATTTCTCTGCTGAAACATAAGTGCTTATAAACTTATTGGGCTGTCAACTAGTAGCATCCTGGTATCCCAGTCACTGTCTATGCTCTTGGAAAATGACTTAGGTATTCACACAAGCAATGGTACACCTTGCTGTGAACTACTAGAGCTCTAGGTACTCATTTACTGTGTATGCATTTGTAAAAAACGTATTAATTCTAATAATTATTCAATTAGTACCTGTGTACTTCAATAAATTACAAAAGGAAATGTTTAAATGTTTTTTTATATAAAATGTGTTTGTTTAGTAACAGAAAAGTATATTTTATAGATTTATTTAAATAATTTTATATATATTTATTTTCAACAGATATTGTTCATTATCACAAAAATAAGCTTATCATGACTAAAAAAACAGAAAAGAGAAAACAACAGAAAAAGGACTATTATTTGAAGAAAATTCGCAAACAACAAGTATTGGAAGACCAACAGCATGTGGGGAAAAAGAATAAGTCTTGCGGTAAGAGAACAAAAGAATGTATTAAATAACTTTCAATGCCTAGAAACAGTGTGCAGATTGTGGAAAGTACAAAGAATGCCTCAACCAGAAAAAAGAATACAAAGGAAAAAAAATTCAAAAATGGGAAATTATATTCAAAAGAAACAATGTATGGTAAAAGGAGGCAGAGTCAGTATAAAGAAATAAGAAAAAAGATGTTTTACAATAGAGTTGTCATTAATTTGTTGAAAGATGTGAAGAAATACAAAAAAGCACCATTTTATAAAAAGAAGTAAGAAATTGAAATTATTGTTGAGAAGGCTTTTGAATTAAAAAGGAAATTATTCATTTTAGTTTTAAACAGAATTCGATCACTAGATAAACCAATCCATTTTATGAAGCCTAAAAGTAAGAAGAAAAGACTAATTACCAGAACTAATGTTTGTGATTTATTTTGGTTGAAAGGAAAACCAGTTCAAGTTCAGAGCCTTTCTTTAATGAAGAGAGTTATTTCAGACCAATACTTTATTGCTATCAGTTGATACCAGTGATCGAGCTTTTGAGGTTAAAAATGGTTGTCCTATTGAGAAAAAGAAGATGATGTCTAGAAATTTAGAAGAACTAATAGCTGATGAAGTTCTAGGGAGATGTCCTAAAGCCCCAGTGTATCCTTGGGATTGCAGTAGTATTTGTAATATGCGACAGGATTCTATTGATATTTTATGCAATTGTTTACGACAATATAGTAAAAAAAAGTGTTAAACAAAAGATTAAGATGTTGCAAGGACTAGATCATTGCAGAGTGAGAAAAAACTACTGGTTTGCAAGGTCATTCTCTGGCTTGGTTTTCTAGGAAAGTATGTCAAAGTGTTTTTCATCATTTCAGAATGTTAGCAGTACATCATTCTCAAATGCGGAAGTTAGTCCGAAGATTGTATTATGCAAAAAGTCCAGCACTACTGTTAAATAAGTGTGAACAGTACTCTTTTGCGTGGGTCAGTATCAGATTTGAAGAAGGTTTGTGATGAAATTGAGTTTCGTTACTTTGGTCCTGAACAAGAGAGTGCTGAAACTGACACATTAATGAAAGAAGATGTTGAAGCGAATGTGGATACTACTACAAAAAATGTTGAAGAACAAATTACAAAGTTTATGGTGATTTCTGGTGATAGGCCAAATTATTCTTGTATTTGTTGCCGACAAACTCACTATAAAAATCAGATTAGGACTGTTGATCTATATTTAAAAAGTGAATGAGAAAATAATGATCAGTGGAAGGAATTTGCAACGTATTTGTTGGTAGAGAATTACTGCCCGCTAGAGCTGTCCATAATAATCTAGAGTTGGTAACTATTCCTCCAGAACTGATAGATTTAAATACGTATGAGTCTATTCTGATTCAATGTGTGCACCCATTTCAGGCTATTGTTCGTATGGAGCCTAAAACGGGTAAATTGTCTCCTACAGATTTACAGAGAGGATTAAAAGGAAGAGTTGTATATTTACCTCTAGATTTAAAGAAAAATATTGAAACTATTGGTGTTGAGCATGTAGAAAGTGAACCACTAGTTATTCTAGTTAATGGTGTTCCTACTAAGAGTAAGAAAATCTGGCAAGAATTAGTGGATGTTAGGAAAGTGCAAAAGGCAACATTATACCTTATAAAAAACATTGATTACTACAAAAATGTGTATGTGGAAGAAAAAGAAATACTTTTAGGCGATCATAGTGAAATGTCAAGTGGTCAAATTTAAAAAGTGGACATGCCCAAAAGTGAGGAAATCTATGAACATTATAGTGTACATCCACTTCATTCGAAAGAAGTGATGGGGAATACTATAGAATTATTCCAAATGAAGAAAGCAAAGTGGACACTCATGAGTGTAATGGAAAAAAGTTTGGAAGCTCATTGTTTTCCGTAGCTGTTCCCAACTGGAAAAGGTGGACGATATGTCGAACGATCAGTGCAGTTTCCTGCATCAGAATATCGTACAACAAGATTGTATGCGGAAGATCCTAGATTTTGACAATGTATCCCATATATATTTCATATTTTGTTTGAGAGTGACTTGTCTGAACTTTCATATGCTGTTAACCATATATTAAAAAAGGGAGTACATTTTCAAAATGTTTCTGCAAAGGAATTTATGGATAACGTACATCAGAGAGACGATCATTTAGAATCTCAGCTGATTAATTTAATGGCATGTCAGTGTGGTACTAATGAGTATTGGTACGGTCGTCATGGAGAACTCAAATGTATGCTAAGGAACTTAGGAACTCCTACGTGGTTTGTTACCTTAAGCTGTGCTGAATACTCTTGGGATGATTTACTTGAATTTCTTCGAGAAGCAAATTCAAATATAAAAAATATTGAATACAAGACAACTGGAGAATTGTGCTCTTTGGATCCTGTTAATGTATGCAGATATTTCAATCATAGGTTTATCTGCAATACAAAGAATCCTTCTCTTGGAGATGTTGTGGATTTCTTTGGAGAAAGGAGTATCAAGCTAGAGGTGCTCCTCATATACATATGCTGTTATGGATCAAGGATGCACCCAAATTTGGAACTGATTCAGATGACACTGTTTTGTCTTTTATTGAAGAATATGTCACATGTGCTATACCAAAAAGAACAGAAGAAAACTCCTTAAGGCAACAAGTCTTACGATTCCAAAGTCATCGATGTGGCAAATACTGTCGACGAAAGTACAAATCTAAGGAAAAGTTTTATACCAAATGTCGTTTTGGATTTCCACGTCCAGTATTATCCAAAGGTAGAGTAAACAGTTTCATGTCAGCTGTGAGACATACCATTACTAGAAAATCTCCTAAAAGTACATACAATTTGAGAAGAAGTGAAGAATCAAAGTATATCAATAATTATAATCCTGTTATTCTCTCAATGTGGAATGCTAATAAGGATATCCAGCATGTTACGGATAATTCCATTACTGTTGCCCGGTATGTAACATCTTATATAACTAAATCAGAAAATACGGAGTTGAAAGAAATGTGGGAAGAAATTTCTCACGAGAAGAGTCTTAGTAAGAAATTGTTCCGTTTCAGTTTGAAGATGTTATCCCATCGAGAAATTGGAGCGTATGAATGCTCATATCGGGTATCATCTGCAAGTTTATACTCAAATTCCAGAAGAATCATTTAAGTGAGTCTAGGTCTTGCTGCAATGCGAAATCGAGTACCTAAATCTGTACAAGACATTGAATATTTAGCAGAAAAAGAACTGGAAAGTACAGATATTGTCAAAAGAAACATGTTGGACACATATTATCCAAATAGAAGTCATCATCTTGAGAACATATGTCTCTTTGAAGTGCTGCAATATTACACTTTTAAAAGGAATACTATAGAAATCATAAATGAAGGAAAATATGCAGCGATTGGTTCCGAAGGAAGTTTGGTGAAACAAAGGTAAGGAAATTTGATTATTCACAGAAAACTGAGTTATGATACTCCTGATAAAAGGGAATTTTACTATTTAGCAACTATTCAGACACTGGCGTACAGAATTGGAATTGCTTGGAGAATTTCAAAGCTATGAAGATTCCTTCAATGCTTGTAAAGATAGCTTAGAATGTACAGTTTTTGCAAATTATCTGAAAATGTTGAACAATGAAATTGATCAAGAAGCTACTATTGCAGCTGAGATTGCTAGAGACAGTTCTCAAGACAGTCAAAGTTCTGCTCCACTGAGTCAAGATTTACTAGGACAACCAATTTTTGAAAATGAAGCGGCAATCGCAACGAATGAAGTGGAAACAGCAATGCATCAAGCTCAAAGAAGATATTATGGACTTAGGAAACTTGGAAGAACAACTAAATGTTGAACAGATAGAAATATATCATCAAGTGAGACAACAGATTAACCATGGATTTCTTCATGAAAAGAAAGAATGCACATGCATATCATTTCAACCTATCCGGATGTATGCTAGTGGTCAAGCTGGAACAGGAAAACGTTTCTTAAATAAAGTAATGACCAGTTATCTACAGAAAACAACTGACTCACATTTGACTTGTGTTGTAACTGCTCCAACTGGGTTGGCAGCACACACCATTAAAGGAATTACTTTACATTGTTGTGAGAAGTTAGCCTGGCATATGATGTCCTCTAGTTCTAGTGGGCACCTTACACCAGTCTAATCGACCCTTATTGATGATGATTGTAAAGTCAACCTTATAGACAATCTATCCTAGTGGTAGCATGGACCAGCAGTTTTAGGCTTAGACTTCAGAGAGCATGTTAAGCTGATTGTTTACCATAGGTAACCCCTTGAATACCAAATGAAAGGACACCACACAAGGTATATTTAAAATATATATGTATTTATCTAAAACACAACCCCTCTGAACTCTTTATGTGTTAAGACGCAAAAGTACATTTCAAGATTCTCAATTAGCATTCGATACGTTGCACGAATACAGTTTAGCCCTAGGGGCGTCTGAAACCATATACAAAAATAGTGGGATAAGAACCACAACAGAAATAGAAAGTAGGTCTAGGGCCCAGGGAATCGCTGGGGCTACACTAAACAACCCAAGTTCAGAAAGTAGGAGGCCCACGGGAGATGCGTGCAGTGCTTAAACACAGCCGCGGGTTACCATTGACTTTCTATGGGAAACGTAAATGTTACAAAGTTACAATTTAAGGACACTTCCGGATGGACTACGAGGAAACCCATTTAGACTAGGACACTTCGAGAGTCAAGACCCACGGGAGCACCAGAGTATTCGTGTTGCCTCACCCAGGGAAGCCGGGTGCATAGGTGCCTTTTGGTGTCAGGTTTCGTCGTCGTTTTCAATGGAGAGCTGCAAAGAAGTGCTGCAGGCGACCAGAGGAAAAGTGTTTGGATGGATCCAAGGGTGGATTGGAGATGTGAAGAACCTGAAAGCAGAAGTGACAGAGTCTGGGTCACTAGCCAGTGACCAGGAAGGAACCAGGCGATGTTGGGTGATTTCAGGTGAAGATGCAAAGTTTGTCTCTGCAGCCACGAGGACCAAGAGGCGTCGACAATGACCAGAAGCTGGATTCGAGCTGTCCCACAAAGGAGCTAGTTGACTGCAGTATCGGTATCCAGATTGGACCCAACAAGCCTCGGCAAACACAACCCACACAGGAAATGAAGATTGGCTTTGGTGCAGACCAGCAAGGTCTGAGGTGCCTCTCCTTTGCAGGAAAGCTGGAGCAAGCATGGAGAAATCAAGAAAGCAGTTTAGTTTTAAAAGTAAGACTTCAGACGGCTCACTAGCCAACAGATTAGGAACCAGGAAGACGCATTGACCTGAAATGCAGAAGCAGGCCCCACGTACCTCTTGTGGAGTGTGGAGGGCTAAGCTTCAGTGCAAATAGTGCTCCGGTCTGGAGCTTCCTATACCAGAATGCACAACTTCAAGATACCTCAGGAGTTGATGCAGCTAGCAAAATGCAGGATGTCCAGCAGTTCCGATCCCACGTCTCTCGTGTCTGCCACAGGCCTCAGCTTTGCTGGAGTTGTCAAGCAGCGTCCAGGATAGCTGGGAATCTGTGTCCTGAGTCGCAGAGTCTCTGGAATCCAGCAGGAGCCTCGACAATGCAGACCAGCAAGTCACTGGTGGTGCCCTTTTGCACAGGGGGGTCACTCCTTGACCACAAGGGAGATGTCTTCTGTCTTCTAGTCAGAATAGAATGTAAAAAAGGCCAAGAGTTCTGTATCAAAGTTTCGTTCCAGGATAATCTAAAGTCCCAGGGACACCGTTCCTATACTTATACTGAAATAAGGGGATGGATTACCTGCTAGGTCCCTCCAATGGGTGGACCTGGGAAGGGGGTGGTTACACCCCTTTCCCTTTGTCCAGTTTCAAGCCAGAGCGGGGCTGGAGTGCCCCAGCAACTGGTTTGAACTGGCCTATGCATGGAGCACCTTGTGTGCCCCAGGCAGTGGGGCACACAACCCCCCCCAAACGCAGGGACATTAAACTAACCTTGACCAGTTGAGTCTTCATGTTCTAAGTGGAAATATCTGGATAGTTCATCTGCATTGGCATGGTCACTCCCAGGTCTATGTTCCACTGTAAAGTCCATCCCCTGTAGGGAAATGGACCACCTGAGTAGTTTTTGACTTTCACCCTTCATCTGATTTAGCCACAAGAGGGGCTTATGGTCTGTCTGAATCTTGAAGTGAGTACCAAACAATTATGGCCTCAGCTACTTCAGTGCCCAAACCACAGCAAAGACCTCCCTCTCAATAGCTGACCAACATTTCTCTCTTGGGGTCAGCCTTCTGCCTATAAAAGCTACTGGCTGGTCTTGACCATCTTTATTCAATTGTGAAAGCTCAGCCCACACTCCCAACTCTGATGCATCTGTTTGAACAATGAACATTTTGGAGTAGTCTAGACTTTGCAGAATAGGTGCAGTACACATGGCCTGCTTCAGATCATCAAATGCCTTTTGACAGCTTACTGTCCACTGAACTTTCTTTGGCATTTTCTTTGAAGTTAAGTCATTGAGGGGTGTCGTCACTATGGAACCATGCCCCTTGACAAACTTTCTGTAGTACCCAGTCAGGCCCAAGAAAGCTCTGACCTGAGTCTGGGTGGTGGGAGCAGCCCAGTGCTTGATAGTCTGGATCTTGCTCTCCAATGGTTGAACCTGGCCTCCACCTACAAGGTGGCCCAGGTACACAACCTTACTCTGCCCTATCTGGCACTTAGTAGCCTTGATAGTTAGGCCTGCCTTTTGCAGGGCCTCCAAAACTTTCTTCAGGTGGATCAAGTGATCCTCCCAGGTGGAGCTAAAGACAGCAATATAATCAAGATAAGCTGCACAGAAGCCATCCAGGCCTGTAAGGACTTGGTTCACCAACCTTTGGAAAGTGGCAGGTGCATTTTTTAAACCAAAGGGCATCACTACAAATTGATAATGCCCACCAGGGGTTGATAATGCAGACTTTGGCTTTGCAGAATCAGCTTGTCTAATCTGCCAGTAGCCAGCTGTTAGGTCAAATGTGCTCAAGAACTTGGCAGAAGCCAATCTGTCAATGAGCTCATCTGCCCTAGGTATTGGGTGGGTCTCTGTCCTAGTGACAGCATTGAGACGACCCCTGTAATCAACACAAAACCTCATCTCTCTCTCACCATCTTGGGTGTGAGGTTTACGTACAAGGATTACGGGACTAGCCCAAGGGATCTCTGAGGGTTCAATGACTCCCAACTCCAACACCTTTTGGACCACTGTCCTGATACAGTCCCTGACATAGTCAGGTTGCCTCTAGATTTTACTCTTGATAGGAAGCCTGTCTCCAGTGTTCACTTCATGAGTGTGCCAGGTAGTCTGACTTGGAGTAAGAGAAAATATATGTTTGTATGACTGTAGAACCTGTCTGCAGTCATTCTGCTGTTGGTCAGTGAGGCTGTGCGCCAAGACTATACCATCTTTTTTGCTAATTTTAATCCTGCATGATACTTCCGTCTGGCTGCTATGTAAGTGTTACGTGCGGCGGTGTCGTATGTACGACGCCACCTCCGTTCTAACGTTTTCACTTCGCCTAATTCAGACTTAAGAGCTGGTGAAAACCATGGAGCATTTTTTTTCTTATTCCTAGGTTTCAAGTTTTCATTGCTAGGTGATATGAGCAGCGTGCCCGCTTCAGCAATCCAATCACAGAAGATCTGATAGTCTGAGGAGGTACAGTCAGTGAGGGCTGGTAACCCATCTTTGAGTTTTTCAACGATATCAGCTCTCCTGACTAATGACTTCCAGTCCGGAGTGGATTTCGTACAAGGTTTATCCTTGTGTTTTAAAGAATTTAAGGAGGAATTCCGAGTTTCTTTTATGGGAAAAGGAATTAAAAAATGATCTGTCCATACCTGAGGGCAGGGGGATTTAACTGTCAAACTGGAAAAATTGGAGCATATGCCATCTAATAGATGCCCTGCCTGATGAGTGGGTTCGTGATTCACAAGAGTGAGTCCCAACACTTCAATTGTGTCCAGGAAACAGCTGACTCCAGGATCAGTTGGGGACTCAAGGTGCAAATTGAGGTCACCCAACACTGTAAAGTTCGAGAACCTGAGAGTTAAATCACTCAGCACATCACCTACAGAGTCCAAAAATGTGGAGTGGGGGCCTGGGGGACGATAGATAAAAGCTCCAGAGAAAACAAGGGAGTCATGGATTGTTAATGAAAAAGCCAATGCTTCTGCCTCTTTTAGTTACGTCAATTCTTCTATGGAGCATTTAAAAATATTTCGATATATAATTGCAAGACCCCCTCCTCGTTGTTCCTGTCTATCCAGACGTAAGATGTGGTAGTCATGTGGTAGGGCTATAGCTAAGGCCGGATTGGACCATGGCTTCAGCCATATTTCCGTAATGAAAAGGCAATCCAGCCGAGATTCGGTAATAAGGTCGAAGACGTTCTGAGCGTTTTTTACTAAGGAGCGTGCATTAATTAGCCCGCCTCGAATCAGAATAGCATCAGTGGATATCTCGGGAAGTAGTTCGGAAATTAGAGTTTGATGACAATGCGCACAACATGCCGGGCCGTACCAGCTGTGAGGAGCTAAAGCGCAGTGACAGGAGACATAAGGGCCGCGAAGTGATAATAAATGCCAGCAGGAGGAATTTACTCTCTTTCAAACCACTAGAGGAATATGATTTTTTACAATCAGCCATGACACTAAGGGCGAGACCACCGGAGCAACCATATGGAAGAGGCAGAGGCGGAAACGCAAGAGGAAAGCCACGAGGCGGGGAGGAAAGAAACACAAGAGGTGCAATGTCGCATGGGAAGACAACACGACAGGCCAAACAACAATGATGGGTGAGCCCAATCTGACTATTATAAACATTTCTTCACACACTCTAACTTTGGCTGAGAGGTCGGTATTGGAGTTGGGCTTGACTTTCTGCCCAATGGCCAATTTCGACTAGAGCCGGACCAGAATAGACATTTTTCTGTTTGTACGTAAACTTAAACTAATGAAAATGTTTATGTTAAAGAAAAAAAGAGCACTAGAACAGAAGAGTAATGAACCAGATTGGACCACACAGGTGTCAAATGTTTTGTGTATACAGGATGTAGAAAGCCTTGCGTGTGCTATGGAACTGTGTGGCGAGGATATCAGTGGTTTAAGTGATTCTGATGTATTAGATAGAATGGGTCTGACTTTGGGAGGACGGAATGTGACCAACCATAGACCCAAATCCACCTTCAATCCCATCACTCCACACGACCACCTGGAGACATTTCATGACATTGTTGTCAGGGACCTGCTATTCCTTTGGGGTAACAGTAAAAATAAACATGCACGCAATCTTACACCAGAGCAAAGGGAAGCCCTTGGCACACTTAACAGGGATCCCTGTTGTGTGATCAAACCTTCTGACAAGCTGGTATCGTTGTCCTATGGGATGTGAACCTTTACATACAGGAGGCCAAGAAACAACTTGAACTCTCAGGCAACTATAGAAGAGCTAACAGGGAGGAATATGGCGCTAGTATCACCATTTTCCATGACAAACTTAAGGCCTGGAGGGAGAAGAATCTGATTGCAGAGTCAGAATTTAGATTCCTATGTGTCAAACAGCCAGTTTCCCCCTGTTTCTACATGCTGCCTAAGGTGCATAAGGACAAAGAAAACCCCCCTGGCAGACCTATTGTTTCTGCTAATGGCAGTCTCCTAGAGAATGCATCCATTTTCCTAGATACCTTTCTCTTTCCCTATGTCCTTAATCTCCCGTCCAATTGCAGGGACAGTACAGATTTCATTACTAAGATTGATGGTATCAGGTGGGAGGACAGTCACTGGCTAGTTACTGTTGACGTGGTATCACTGTACACCTGTATCAGATGTGCCGATGGTTTGAAGGCATGCAGACACTTCTTAAGGGACAGATCTGTCTTTTTTCTTCATCAAACAGAAATGCTACTTGAAATGTTGGAGTTCTGTCTTCTGAACAATTTCTTTCTGTTCGATGATGTGTGGTATAAACAGGAGGTGGGCACGGCTATGGGAAGTTGCTTTGCCCCAAGTTTTGCCTGCATGCTGATGGGGTGGTGGGAGGAACAAGTACTATGGTCAGATGCAAATGTCAATCTCACCCGCCACATTGCCTTCTATACGAGGCACATTGACGACATTTTTTAAATCTGGGATGGCTCTAAAATGGAACTGAACAAATTCCTTGCCTCCCTTAACAGGAATGATGTGAATCTGACATTTACCAGCAAGACAGATCAGACAGAAATGGACTTCCTTGACATAAAAGTTAAAATTGAGGAAGGGGCCATACAAACCAGCCTTTTCAGGAAACCGACCTCAGGCAACACCATTTTACATGCTAAAAGTCACCATCCTAACAGTCTCAAGGAGAGCATCCCCTATGGGGAATTCTTAAGGGCCAAACGGAACTGTAGTTCAGAAACCACATACAAGACAGAACAGGCATCTATGAGACTGAGATTTAGAGCCAGGGGTTATTCTGACCAGGTACTTGCAACAGCTAAAGAGAAAGCCAAAGCCAGGGACAGGAAGACTCTCTTGACCCAGAAAGGACAAAGAACTAGACAGAACCAGGAATCCAACAATGTAAGGCTGATAACATCCTACAATGTAGAGGCAGGTAATGTACGCGAGATCCTGAAAAGGCACTGGCACATTGTCAGGGGTGATCCGGTGATTGGCAAAACAATCAATAGACAACCCCAGATAACATACAGGAAGGCTCGTTCCTTGAAAGACATGCTAGTGAGAAGTTACTTTAAGACACCGAAAAGAACGAAGGATTAGCTAAAAGAGCAAAAAGGCTTTTACAAATGTGGTAAGTGCAAAGCCTGTGCCAATAGCAAGAATGTCAAAACATACTCTCTACCCACAGGCAGAAACGAACAAATTGGGAAGTTTATGAATTGTAACACTGACTTTTGTGTGTACGTGATTGTTTGCCCCTGTACAAAGTTCTATGTTGGCAGTACTATCTTTCCAATTAAGAAACGGATATTGGAGCATATGAGGGACATCAAAAATGTTGATATGAACTATGCCACTGCACGCCACTGGTTACGTTTTCATAACAGCAATGTTAACCAATTGTCTTTTTTTGGTATTGACAGAATTCCCGCAAATCCAAGAGGGGGCAACAGACTCAAGCAACTACGCATACTTGAATCCCAGTACATCATCCATCTAGATTCAAGGAACCCCTTTGGTATGAACGAGGATGAGGAGCTACATGTGCACATTGGCTGAAGACCTTATGTTAGGCCCTAATTGACTTTATTTCATCTCTGCAACTGTACCTCTCGTCACCTCCCCGTCCAGCTGTTGTGTATGCTACATCCAACGCACACTAATTCATTGGAGAGGGCTCTCTCTAATAGTAGATGCTGAGTTAGGAGCTTCACCATGCAGCATAGATTTTTGATTTCGCTAGAAGCCACATGATCATGCACGCAAGGTAGTTTGCACTTTGCAAATAACTTGTCACCATCTCACCTGCGGTATCGTCTATTTCCCTTGGAGCACACAACTTATATCACACCACTTTTTAACTACACAATCACACCTACAATTATACCTTGTGGCGCTGGTCTGAGCAGGCCGCCCATAGTCAGTATAGGGCTCACACCCTGCACTATTCACAGTGCTAAAAGACCTAAATTTAGCACCATTATTGTTTTTACCTAAAGCCATATCTTGAATTGGTTTCACTCCGCTCACTCTCCCTCTTTGCCCACACACCCCCCTTAACACAGTGCGACCTCCCAGTTTACCTATGAATTTGGAGATTTCCTCTGGTAGGGTGAGACTAAACTCTTGCAGATAGTCCCCAGAACGCCCCAGTCATCATGCATATATTTACATATGAAATATGAATTTCTTTTCCCTTCTGAAAACAATGTTATGACATGATCACATCAATGAGTCTTTCCTTTATATTTCTTGTAGTCCACACACGTTTTGTAGTTCTAACCTTGGGATGTGGTCCTATGTCTGTGTTCACTAAATTCCTGGTGCACTTTAAAATGGTGATTGTATGTTTTGTTTGGTTGGCTATCGAAGAAGACCGTAAGGTCGAAACGCATCACCAATAAACGACTCCTACACGGACCCTGGAGTTCGAGTCTTTTGTGTTCTCCCCAGTTACGTGTGGTGACCTATTCTGACATATATATATATATATATATATATATATATATATATTACCCACTGGCGGTCTCCAGTAGGTAGAAATAGTTAGGACCTAGTTTCCATAGGAAATCCTCAACATTCTATTTGGAATAACTTTGGCGCCGGTCGACGAATCTTCGCAAAATTGTACAAGAACATGGCCTGCTCTGCTCCTTCCCTGAAAGTTTGGGGTGATTCGTGAAGAGGGGGCTGAGAAAAAAGGGGGGTCCTAAAACCTGTTTTCCCCATGCAATTTATCATAGGAACTTTAGCCAGGGCTACAGCCCGAACGGCTGAACGGAATTACACCAAATTTGGCAAAAAGGTAGAGTTTGGTTCGCAGATTACTCTTTTTGTTAAATGGCCTAAATCCGTTCAGTAGTTGCTGAGAAAATTAAAAGTAAAATCATGGATATATCTATAGACGAAGTACCGTACGCGTACGGTAAGCGTACTGTAAAATGTACAATTACGAGCACGAGCTGCATGCTGATTGGCTGTCAACTGTCTGTCAATACTCAAAACCAGGAAGTGTTGGCAGCCATCAAGTGCCTCGGTAGAACCGAGGCATAAGAAAGCAGTGAAACAAACGTGTAAAACATGCAAAGGGGAAAGGGTAGAAACACCCTGAACCCCTAGGCCTGCTCAGGGGGTCCCACAAGGACCCCAAGGCCAAAAAGATTATTATTTTTTTTTAAATCACGGGATACGGGTTTGGTACACGTACCCTGCCAATCCCATAAAAAAATTAAGGCACCACTCTGCAAATGCGCCCTCTTGCGCGTCTGCAGAGGGGGAAATAATTCCTCTTGAATACTGGGGTCCCTGGGGGCCAAGTAGCACACCAAGAACCTCCAGTATGCTTCAGGGGGCTGCCTTGCAGAGAGGTGTAAAGAGGCCATGCCCCTTTTTACATCTCTCTGCAACGCAGCCCCCTAGCGCATACTGGAGGTTCCTGGTGGGCTAGTTGGCCCCCAGGGACCCCCATAATTTAAGGGGAATTAGTTCCCCCTCTGCAAACACGCCAGGGGCTGCCTTGCAGAGACGTGTAAAGTGGCCGTGCCCCTTTTTACACCTCTCTGCAAGGCAGCCCCCTGGCACATACTGGAGGTTCCTGACCCCCTAGACCTGCTCTGGGGGTCCCACAAGAACCCCCAAAGCCCCAATTTTTTTGGGGAAAAAACTCCGGTATATGCGTAGGGTACGCGTACCCTGCCGATCCCCCAAAAAAACATTAAGGCACCACTCTGCAAACACGCCCCCTGGTGCGTTTGCAGAGGGGGAATTATTTCACCTTGAATATTGGTGGTCCCTGGGTGCCTAGTAGCTCACCAGTAACCTCCAGTATGCGCTAGGGGGATGCCTTGCAGAGACGTGTAAAGAGGCCATGCCCCTTTTTACACCTCTCTGCAACAAACCCCCCTGGCGGCCCCCAGGGACTCCCAGTATGCAAAGGGACTTTATCCCCCAACTTAGAATGCATTACAGGGCATGTTTGCACAGTGGTGAAGGTATGGGGCGGGGCTTGAGGTGATATGTGTGCAAACATGCCCTGTGGCACGTATAAAGTTAAGGAATTAATTCCTCTTCAATCCAGAGGTCCTCTAGGGGCCAACTAGTCCAACAGGTACCTCTAGTAAGCGCCACGGAGCTGCGTTGCAGAGTGTTGTAAAAAGGGGGCGTGCCCTCTGAACACCTCTCTGGAACGCAGCTCCCTGGCGCATACTGGAGGTACCTGGTGGGCTAGTTGGCTCACAGGTGACCTCAGGATTGAGGAGGAATTAATTCCCCAACCTAAAATGCGCCACAGGGCGTGTTTGCACACGTCACATCAGGCCCCGCCCCCTTCCTTCACTATTGAGTGAATTATTCCTCTAAAATCAGCCGAACTACGAATTCCGATTTACTCACTTGTTATGATGAGAGAAGTCTGTGCTGCATCTTTGAGCCCAGGACGGACCCTGAAACGTAAATGTAACCATAATTACAGTAACTTGAATTTCCTTCCATAGGCTAACATTGACTGGTTTCACTTGGAAATATTTCGAAGTGTGGAGTTTTGGAAATTTAAAAAATTCCTCAAAAATCAGCCGAACTACGAATTCCGATTTACTCACCTGTTATCAGGAGACCTCAGTGCTGCATCTTTCAGCCCACTACTGATCCTGAAAAGTAATTCTAATCGTAGTTACAGTAACTTGAATTGCCTTCCATAGGCTAACATTGACTGGTTTCACTTGGAAATGTTTCTAAGTGTGAAGTTTTGGAAGTTTAAAAAATTCTTCTAAAATCAGCTGAAGTACGAATTCCGATTTACTCACCTGATATCACGAGAGACGTCAGTGCTGTATCTTTGAGCCCAGGACGGACCCTGAAAAGTAAATGTAACCATACTTACAGTAACTTGAATTTCCTTCCATAGGATTTCATATCCTGCGATATAAAATATATATAAATTAAAAAATATATCTTTTAAAAAAAATATGTTACAAATTCAATATTTTTTTAAACTATTTTCTTTTCAATTTATATTAAAAATATGTAATGTAATTTAAAAAATAAAATATCTAAAAATAGTTTAAAAAGTGTAGTCAATCAGTATAAAAAAAATAACAATTAATACATTTAAAAATTGTCATTTACAAAACCTTTGAAATTCACTAAAAAACCCATAGGTTTCAGGCCTGATATAGTTAGGAATTAGCATTTAAAAAACCTTTGATATTCACTGAAAAAAACATAGGTTTCAAGCCTGATATAGGTAGGAATTAGCATTTAAAAAACCTTTGAAATTCACTGAAAAACCATAGGTTTCAGTCCTGATATAGGGCCCGATTAGGACTCAAGTCCGTCCGCGACCCCTGAGGAGGAGGGAACGTCCGCAGGGGCTGCGGTGTTCCCTCTGAGCAGATTAGGATGTGACCGCCAGGGTGGCGGTCACATCCTCTATCTTTAACATTGTGGCGGGTGCAGCTTCAAGCTGCACCCACCGCACGGTTAAAAATGCATGCATCGCATTTGCATGCACAAATCAGCAGGCACCGCGCAGTGCCTGCTACTTTGTGCACGCAAATGCAGGGGAGTACCATAGGTACCCCCATGTGCACCCCCACCCCCCTTCACCCAGGGGGCCCGCAACGAGCCCCCGAAGTGAAAGTCTGTATGCTTTTCCATGGCGGAAAAGCCGCAGCGGAAAAGCATGTCTTTCCCACCATCCTAATATGGCTGGCGGTGTCTGTTAGACACCGCCACCATATTAGGGCTATTCCGCCGTGGTTGTAATGCGACCGCGGCGGAATAGCGGCGGGCGGAATTCCAGACCCACCAGCCATCCTAATATGGCGGTGGGTCTTTGGAGGCTCCGCAGCGGTTTTTCCGCATCCTCCGGGCCGGCGGTGGCTTCCGCCGGCCCGGAGGATGCGGAAAAACCGTAATCATAATCGGCCCCTTAGTTAGGAATTAGCATTTAAAAAACCCTAGAAATTCACTGAAAAAACTATAGGTTTTTGGGGTGTTATAGTCAGCAGGATATTTCACTCATACAAATCCATTGAAATTCCTCCGATATAGTTAGTTGTACTAACTATATCTCACGCACCCGCAATCCACTGCTGATGATGTCACATATTACATTATTCATGCCATGGTCAGTGACATCACTGATGACATCTCAAATGATATCACTGACGACATCACTGATGACATAATCTATGTGACAATCACATACACCTCTTCATACATTAGTAAAATCTTTCATCACTCATTGTAAAATACAGATTATCATATTTGAATCCATTGACACAGCAATACAAGTATCCAAAAACCCACTCAGTGATTCCTAGATGTATACACACATCAAATCACTTACCTGTAGATTCACTCATACATGCTGTCAATGAACAATAGAACACTATCAAAAATACTTACACACCTATATCGACATTATACACCAGCAAACATCCTATTCACTTATGAAGTCATCCTACTCACTTATGCAAACAATGGATCATACTTACATTCTTACTTAGCTACACACTTATACAAACACCACTTCATCTATTCATTTAGATAGTAACTCATACTTAGTGTATTATAAAATCACTATTACAAGTATACAGTTATCCATACAGTCACTCATACAATCATTGAGTCTTATGTATACTTATTTATATACAACAACTGACACATACACTCCCTTTTATTTTTCTAGTTTGTTGGACATGTACCATTGAGAAATATATGTGCTTATCACCACACATATAAAGACATTCACTCACCCAAACAACTGTTAGAACATGTAGTTTTAACTTCATATACCTACTGAATCAACTATTCACACATCTTTGGGCAGTCACACCCCCCCACCGAACCACACACATTCACTCTCCCATCCAAATAATCAGTTAATTAATCAATAACTAATATAGACTTTCACATAGCTAGTAACCAACTGGAGAACCAGTTTACACAACAAAGTGATACAGATATTCACACAGTTTAGTCACTATCCACTATATTTAGTGAGACACTATAAATTAGTCAAGGAAACAGTGAATTACACTGCTACTAAATCCTCCATCCAAATATTTATATTTATATATCCACACATTCTTCAATGCAAATTGCTATATATATAATACATATTTAAATAACGAAGCAAACCACATTCACTGGATGATGTCATCAGTGATGTCATTTGAGATGTCATCAGTGATGTCACTGACCATGTCATGAATGATGTAATATGTGACATCATCAGCAGTGGATTACGGGCGCACGAGTTATACTTAGTATAACTAACCATAACAGAGATATTTCAATGGTTTTGTACGAGTGAAATGTCCAGCTAACTATAACACCCCTTAAACCTATGTTTTTTTCCGTGAATTTCCAAGGTTTCTTTAAATGGTAATTCCTAACTTTAACATGTCTGAAACCTATGTTTTTTTCAGTGAATTTCAAAGTTTTTTTTAAATGGCAACTCCTAACTATAACATGTTTGAAACCTATGTATTTTTTTAGTTAATTTCAAAGGTTTTCTAAATGACAATTTTTAAATGTATTAATTGTTATATTTATTTTTTTGATACTGATTTACAATTTTTTTTTACACTATTTATTTTTAGATATTTTATTTTTTAAATAACATTATAATTACATTATACATTACATTACAAAATATACTTTCTCTCAGAATGAATGACTTTAGTTTAAATACTTTGCAAATAGGCAATAGACGTTTAAGTAGAGTAGTTACAGTTGTTTCAATGGGCAACACAATTTCAAACACGATGCAACATTGAGCTGAATGGGAATTTCTAGTGAAATGCAATTAGTTACTTTATGGATTACTTTTCTAACCACAGGACTGGATCCTAGATTCAGTCCTGGGACATCTCCTGTAAACAGTTGAGTAAACGCGCTTTGGTTACAGTAGTGATTTTTTATTAATATTATTGTATTTTAAAAGTTTACACTTAGAAACTTTTTCATATAGAATCACCAATGTTATCCTATGGGAGGAAATTCACTTAGCAAGTAAGTAGTGTTATTGTAACTTTTTCTTACTCAGTGGTGGATCCTGGATCGAGCACTGGCGCATCTCCTGTAAACATTTGAAAGAATGCGTTTAAGTCATACAGGCGATTTTTAAGGAATATTTGTAGTTTGTGAAAATAGACACAGAAACTTTTTTGGTGAAAACCAGACAATGAATTCCTATGGAAGGAAATACAAGTTACTTGTAAATATGGTTAGAATTACTTTTCAGGGTCAGTGTTGGGCTAAAAGATGCAGCACGGAGGTCTCTCCTGATAACAAGTCAGTAAACCGGAATTCGTTGTTCGGCTGATTTTAGGTGAATATTTTAAAGTTCCAAAACTCCACACACAGAAAAATTTCCAAGTGAAACCAGTCAATATTAGCCTATGGAAGGAAATTCAAGTTACTGGTAAGTATGTTTAGAATTACTTTTCAGGATCAATACCGGGCTCAAAGATGCAGCACTGATGTATCCCCTGATAACAGATGAGTAAATCGGAATTCGTAGTTCGGCGGATTTTAGAGGAATATTTGTACGTTTCAAAAATCAACAGTTAGAAACTTTTTCAGCAAAAAGCAGGCAATGATATCCTATGGAAGGAAATACAAGTTGCTGGTAAGTACGGTTAGAATTACTTTTCAGGATAAGTACTGGGCTCAAAGATGCAGCACTGAGGTCTCTCCTGATAACAGATGAGTAAATCGGAATTAGTAGTTTGACTGATTTTACTTTGGTCCACTACATATAGAGCAAATTTCCTACACTATCCCCTCCCTTCACCACTGTCTAAATGCGCCCTGTGTCCGTTTTAATTTGGGAGATTAAGTCCCCTGAATGCTCAGGGTCCCTGGGGTCCAAGTACCCCACTAGGTACCTCCAGTAAGTGCCATAGAGTTGCGTTGCAGAGAGATTTAAAAAGGGGCACGGCCTGGGCCACCTCTCTGCAATGCAGCGCAGTGGCGCTTACTGGAGGTACCACCACCCACTGGGGCTTTTATTTTTATTACATTCCTGTGTGGGGGGGCTCGAGCCCCCCACACGCCCTGGGGACCGCCACCTCTCCAGGGCTCTAATTATTAAAATTTGGGGGTCCTCGATGAACCCCCAAGGCCGGGGACCACCACCCCCGGGCTTTGTAAATGTTGGGAGGGGGCCGAGCAGTCTCCCTCCAGGAGCCCTTGATGGCCCTGGGGACCGCCACCCCAGGACACTTCTGTTTGCTATGGCAGGGTGGGAGCCCTGCGGTTCCTGCCCTGTCATAGCAAACTGGGGTTTGGTTTTTGGAAGAGAGAGCAGGGAAACCTGCTCTCTCTTCCAAAAACCAAAGCCGATCGTTTTTCCCAATGGGGAGCTGCATGTTAGCAGCTCCCCATGTGGAAAAGCAATGCCGGCTCCTGGAGGACGCTTGGGGGCAATGGGGCTCCCCCCACAGTCCCCTTCATTGTATGGAGCCAGGTTGTTTTTACACAAATATTTGGAGCGCGACCCCGTGGTGTGAATGCGCTGGGTGCGTGACTCCCAGCACGGCCCCCTTGTGTGAACGCGCTGGATGCGCGACTCCAAAACGCGCTGGGTGTGCGACTCTGTACCTTTGTTTTTAATCATAAAAAATCATTCTTAAAATTTGGAGTTAGTGATATATTTTCAAACGAAAAAATATTTTTTACAGTTTTTTGTAATCTGTTTAAATGTTGTTTAATATACAGATTGTATATTATTATGTGTCTTTTGCAATAAGTATTGCTGATTATGACTGATTGTTTTAATTTGTGCATTTGTACATTGGTATTATAGCGCATAATTTTAGGTGTTGATATGAAATTGAAAATGTTTATGTTGAGTTAAGGTATTAGTGATGAGAGTAGTTTTTATAACTGTCTACAGAGGTATAGTTTAAATATATGACACAATGTTTGGTGTTAGGTTTCAAATTGAAGCTTGGATTGTGAATTTATGTGGTGTACATAAGGGGGCATATTATCAAGCCCCAGCGCTAATTATCGCTAAGCGCGCTTAGCGCTAGGATAATTATCGCCGGGTAGCGTGGACTTTTATCACTGAGATAGCGTGCTATCAGCAACGCTCATTCCAGAAGTGATAAAAATCCTCGCGCTAACTTTCAAATTAGAGATTATCGCTGGAAAACCAACGATAATCTCTCGAAGTTTGGCGTTAGCTTGATGATAGGGGCACACAAACTTAGCCATGATATCCACCTTCCATAGGATATCATGGCTAAGTCAGGAAAATACCAGGGGGCATATTATCAAGCCCCAGCGATAATTATCGCTAAGCGCACTTAGCGCTAGGATAATTATCGCCGGGTAGCGTGGATTTTTATCACTGAGATAGCGTGCTATCAGCAACGCTTATCTCAGGAGTGATAAAAATCCTCGCGCTAACTGCCAAATGAGAGATTATCACTGGAAAACCAACGATAATCTATCGAAGTTTGGCGTTAGCTTGATGATAGGGGCTCACAAATTTAGCCATGATATCCACCTTCCATAGGATATCATGGCTAAGTCAGGAAAACACCAGGTGTAAAAAAAGCAGCGCTAACCGCGGTTAGCGCTGCTTTTTTTATCACTAACAGGGTTAGCGATATCCTTGATAACAGGAGAAATGTCGCTAAATAACATTTCTCCTATTATTTTTCTCTGGAACGCCCCCTTTGCATCTCATTAGAGATGCAAGGGGGAGCATAGAGAAAAAGGGTGCTAGCATTGAAAATTGTGTGTTTAACACCCTGTTGCTGATAGAGAGATAATTTTATCTCTGCTTTCTTGGCTTTTTTCTGCCAAAAAAGCGGAGATAAATCCCTTGATAATATGCCCCCAGGTGTAAAAAAAGCAGCGCTAACCACGGTTAGTACTGCTTTTTTTATCACTAACAAGGTTAGCGATATCCTTGATATTAGGAGAAATGTCGCTTAACAACATTTCTCCTATTATTTTTCTATGGAACGCCCCCTTTGCACCTCATTAGAGATGCAAGGGGAAGCGTAGAGAAAAAGGGTGCTAACATGCGAATTTGCGTGTTAGCACCCTGTTGCTGATAGGGAGATAATTTTATCTCTGCTTTCTTGGCTTTTAAAGCCAAAAAAGCGGAGATAAATCCCTTGATAATATGCCCCAGAGTTCGTAGTTGTAGAAAGGTTATGTAGCAGTAGAGATTTATGCAGTAGTTTTATTCTATAAAGAGTTTATTTGCTGAGCAGTTATTGCCTTGTAAGTAGTGAAATGTTATGTTATGTTATTTTTGACTTATATAGCGCACGGCTACTCAAAGAGTGTCCCGGCGCTTTATTGTAAACCTGTATCACAACATAACGGACAGAGAAAAACAAAAGTGGAAAGAAAACCCTAACTAACAATATAGCAAATATCTACAGGGTGAAAAGCCAAGTTTTAAGGCCCTTCCTGAACGCCAACAAATTGGAGCTACTGCGCAGTGTCACTGGCAAAGTATTCCACAGCTGCGGGGCCAGCAATCTGAAAGAACGACCTCCAATGCGTGCTTTTTTTATGCGAGGGACCATGGCAAGAAACAGAGATCCGGACCTCAAAGACCTTGCGGGATGATAATAGGCTAGCCTTTTCTGAAGATATTTTGCTCCTGAAGCATATAGAGCTTTATGAGCCAAGGTCAGGGCCTTGAAGACTATCCGCTTCCGGATAGGGAGCCAATGGAGCGACTGCAGGAGGCCCGAAACTCTAGCCCGGCCAGATAATCCAAAAATGGCCCGTGCTGCAGAGTTCTGGACCACCTGCAGTCGTTGTAACAGATACTCTGGCAGGCCGAGATAGAGGATATTCGAGTAATCCATTCTTGAACCAATTATGGCCTGAACCGTTATTCTCCTATGTTCCTCCCGTAGTATAGAAAGAAACTTACGGAGCATCCGGAGAAGCCCGAAACATGTGCCAGTGAGCTCTAGAATCTGGGAGCGCAGAGTCAGGCCACTAGCTATCTTAATTCCCAGGTTCTTGGCTAACCGGGAGGAGCCTACAGGAGGAAACATATTCGCAGGCCACCATTCCTGCCAGTCTGGGTCCGTTTTACAGCCAAAAAAGAGTACCTCCGATTTATCCGAGTTGCACTTGAGGCTGTTAAGCTGGAACCAATTGAAAACAGCCCCAAGGCAACCCTGGATACTCTCTCCATCAAAATCCGCTCCTTTCCGGGACGTAAAAGGAGCTGGGTATCATCGGCATAGGAAACGATCTGGGCCCCGAAAGACTCCGCCAGTGCCGCCAGAGGGGTCATAAAGATGTTAAAAAGAGTCGGGCTCAGCACAGAGCCCTGAGGGACTCCGACACCCAATGACGGCATCACAGCAGAGCTAGAGGAGGCCCAGACCGTTTGTCGACGGCCAGCCAAGAAAGATCGAAACCAGCTGAACACCGTCCCCCTCAGACCGATCTCAAAAAGTCTGGCGAGGAGACCCTCATGGGGGACGGTGTCAAAGGCAGCCGACAAATCGGGCATCACAAGCATCGCTTTGCCACCTGAATCCAGCACCTCCTTCACTGCCTCCAAAACTTCCAGAAGCGCTGTCTCGGTACTTAGGTTGGTGCGGAAGCCGGATTGAGTGGGGTGCAATAAATCATGAGATTCCAAATAATTGGAGAGCACCTTATTCGCGTGCTTCTCGAGAATCTTGGCAAAGGCGGGCAAAAGTGAAATAGGCCTGTAATTAGCCAACACTTCCGAATCCAGGCCGGGCTTTTTAAGTAGAGGGATGATCATCGCCTGCTTCCAGACCTGAGGAACCACCCCTCCACTAAGAGAGCGGTTCAAAATAGGATTCACGATGGGTTTAATGACTTCAGCCATTTTAGCCAAAAATTTGGCCGGGCATGCGTCAAGAGGTGATCCTGATTTAAGGCAGGCCATCAGTTCCAAAGATGAGGATGCAGAAAGTGGAGGAAAGTCTGCCAGAACCGGATCTGCACTAGCTGGTAAAGCAGAAGCATCCTCCGAATAGTAAGAAGCTTCAGGGCTCTTCAAAGGAAAAGAGTCCTGGATCAACTTGATCTTGGAGGTGAAAAAATTGGCAAGGGCACTCACCCATGCCTCCGTAGGGGGTGCCTGGGTCGGAGAAGCACGGGGAGCCATAAATTCCCTTACGATGGCAAATACCTCCTTGCAGGAATTGGAGGCAGTCTCAATTCTCCTAGAAAAATAGCCTCTTTTCTCACTGAGAATGTCACGATGATATGCTTTGACAGAGGCTCTGTAGGCAAGTTTCGCCGCGGGATTATGTTGCGAGTGCCACGCTCTCTCTGCCACCTTGCACTGCCTTCGTGCGACCACCAGTGCTTCCGTAAACCAGGGTGCGGACGCCCCTTTTACAGTATCGCGAGGGGGCTTCACCGGGGCCAGATCATCCAGCCTCTCCGTGAGCCACAATTGCAAAAGCTCTGAGTCCCTTTCTAGGTCCCCAGTCAAGAGGCAAGGGTGAGCCAAACATGTCTGAGCCAGCAGTTCCGGAGTCACCCGATGGAACGCCCTCAATCCTTTGCAAAGCTGCCGAGAAGGCGCACTGGATGGTTTACTTATTTCCGACACATAGTACTTGACCAGCCTGTGATCCGACCATAGCACCTGTAACGGTGCTGACATCTCTATAGAGATCGTCGAGAAGACCAGATCCAGGATATGGCCCTTTTCATGCGTCGGTCCACAATAATATGGAGAAAGGCCGAGAGGAGCCGTCACGTCCATCATTTTGATCGTATCTCCACCCATTTCATCATCCATATGGATATTGAAATCGCCTGCCAATATACAATGCTCAGATCGAAGCACCAATGATGAAATTATCGACTGGAGCTCTTCAAAAAAGGTGCCCGTCGGCCCGGGGGGTCTATAGACAAGAAGCCCTTTGAGAGATTGATGCGGCGATAATACTATGGAAAAAGCAAGGGATTCGCATCCCTTGATAGCATCCGTAGAAACAATGGTACAAATAGCTCGTTTGTGTACCATAAGTGCTACACCCCCCCCCCTCGCCCTTTCAGCCTATCTTGCCTAAAAATATTGTAGTCAGAGGGGATAGCTGCCGCAATATCGGGGTTAGAAAGCTCCCCTAGCCACGTTTCATTCAACATCAGGCACAGCGGCTTTTCTGTTTCCAGAAGATCGTAGATATCCAGAGCATGCCGGCTAAGAGATCTAGTATTTAAAAGCAAGCAAAGATGCTTAACGCTATGTGCCTTCCTATCTGACAGGAGAGCGCACCTTTTCTGAGGCAACCAGCCACAGTCAGGGCACCGATTCTTTCCCTTGTAGCGGGCAGGAAATACCTTACGACAGGAGCCCCCCATCTTTTGTAAGGACCGAAGCTCCAGCGCCGAGTACTGGAGCATGATGATAGAGAAGAATAGCGAGGCCCCAGGAAAAACCTGTCCAGCCCGTCGCCCAGGTCGCCTCCGGGATGCTGACGGGCGCAGACGGGCTGGACTCTGGCGTGACTCCGGCGTGACTTCGGCGAAAACGCTGCGCAAAAACGCTGCGCGTAAGGAGGAATGCTTTATATGCAGGCCAGCGTGTCCTTGCGACAGCTGGTCTGCTTGCAGAGCCGGCGCCGCGAGGCGTCCAGAAAAACTACCCCCAATATGGCGCCCAAACCTGCAAAAGACCGGGGAAACCAGGGAAACCAGGGACCCGCGAAGAGCGGTGGCAAACCGATTATAGTGCAAGTGAGGGAGAGGCGCTCTGCCTAAAAACAAGGTACAACGAACCAAAAGTAAATCAAATATAAAACGGGATCAGTTTAAAAAACGCTGCTGCGTTATTCTTGCTAAGCGCTGCAAAGCAGTCTTGCGTCTCAGGTAGCTGTAATAGATGGTAGGAAGGAGCCCGCCTAAAATGCACCCTTATATGCAGGCCAGCGTGTCCTTGCGACAGCTGGTCTGCTAGCAGAGCTGGCGCCGCGAGGCGTCCAGAAAAACTACCCCCAATATACTCCTATATATATATATCCTCCATATAAAATACTCCTCCAATCACCCACTGATCACCATATACTAATTATTTCAGTGTAGTAATGCCTATGTACTTAAAAATTTTCTCTGCCCTGTGTTTGTGTACAGTAAAATGTGCACAATGTGTGCGGTCCTCTAACCTCTTCCAGACTACTGAGTCGCTCCTGCTAAAGTCCAGGGAATACTCTTGCCTGTCTGGAATCACACTGTGAGTCTGTGTCCACTTCTACAACCATTCTGACAGAAGCATATGCTTATTTAATCTCCCTGCAGACACATAAGTGCTTATAAACTTATCCTGATGTCAACTACTACCAGTATCAGAATTCAGTCACTGTTTATGCACTTGGAGAATGAGTCAGGCATTCAGACAAGCAGTGGTATAGCTAAATGTGCACAATGTATGCGGTCCCTTAACCCCTTTCAGACTACTGAGTCTCTCCTGCTAAAGTCCAGGGAATACTCTTGCCTGTCCAGAATCACACTGTGAATCTGTGTCCACTTCTACAACCAATCTGACGGAAGCGTGTGCTTATTTAATCTCTCTGCTGACACATAAGTGCTTATAAACTTATCCTGATGTCAACTACTAGCAGTATCAGTACTCAGTCACTGTTTATGCACTTGGAGAATGAGTCAGAGATTCGGACAAGCAGTGGTATAGTCAAATGTGTAGAATGTATTCGTCCTCTAACCCCTTCCAGACTACTGAGTCTCTCCTGCTTAAGTCCAAGGAATAGTCTTGCCTGTCTGGAATCACACTGTGAGTGTGTGTGCACTCCTACAATAATGCTGACAGATGCGTGTGCTTATTTAATCTCTCTGCTGACACATAAGTACCTATAAACTTATCCTGATGTCAACTACTAGCAGTATGAGAACCCAGTCACTGTTTATGCACTTGGAGAATGAGTCAAGCATATAGACAAGCAGTGGACTATTCAAATGTGTAGAATGTATACGGTCACTTAACCACTTTCAGACTACTGAGTCCCTCCTGCTAATGTCCCGGGACTTGCCTGTTTTTGCACAGAGTTTCTGGAGTGAGGTGTTCCTGACCTGCATCGGCCCTCTCCGCCTCTTGTCATCTGCTGTTACTGTTCGCCGGATCCGCTCCGCGGGTCCCGCTTCACTAGGGAAGCTAGCGTGGGCTGCGGCAGCTCAACGGGGCTGCGAGCGTGAAGGGCAGGGACTCCATTGACCAGGAGTCCCTGCGAGGCCAATTGGAGACACCTGGCCCGCTCTCCTTGGAAGCCACGCCCCCAGCCCACCGGACCTGTGATTACCAGCCCTCCTTTGCCCAACTGGTGGGACTTGCCTGTTTTTGCACAGAGTGTCTGGAGTGAGGTGTTCCTGACCTGCATCGGCCCTCTCCGCCTCTTGTCATCTGCTGTTACTGTTCGCCGGACCCGCCCCGCGGGTCCCGCTTCACGAGGGAAGCTAGCGTGGGCTGCGGCGGCTCAACAGGGCTGCGAGCATGAAGGGCAGGGACTCCATTGACCAGGAGTCCCTGCGAGGAGCAGGAGTCCCTGCGAGGCCAATTGGAGACACCTGGCCCGCTCTCCCTGGAAGCCACGCCCCCAGCCCACCGGACCTGTGATTACCAGCCCTCCTTTGCCCAACTGGTGGGACTTGCCTGTTTTTGCACAGAGTGTCTGGAGTGAGGTGTTCCTGACCTGCATCGGCCCTCTCCGCCTCTTGTCATCTGCTGTTACTGTTCACCGGACCCGCTCCGCGGGTCCCGCTTCACGAGGGAAGCTAGCGTGGGCTGCGGCGGCTCAACGGGGCTGCGATCGTGAAGGGAAGGGACTCCATTGACCAGGAATCCCTGCGAGGCCAATTGGAGACACCTGGCCCGCTCTCCCCGGAAGCCATGCCCCCAGCCCACCGGACCTGTGATCACCAGCCCTCCTTTGCCCAACAGTCACTGTTTATGCACTTGGAGAATGAGTCAGGGATTCGGACAAGCAGTGGTACAGCCAAATGTGTAGAATGTATTCGTCTTCTAACTCCTTCCAGACTACTGAGTGTCTCCTGCTAAAGTCCAAGGAATAGTCTTGCCTGTCTGGAATCACACTGTGAGTGTGTGTGCACTCCTACAATAATGCTGACAGATGCGTGTGCTTATTTAATCTCTCTGCTGACACATAAGTACCTATAAACTTATCCTGATGTCAACTACTAGCAGTATGAGAACCCAGTCACTGTTTATGCACTTGGAGAATGAGTCAGGCATATAGACAAGCAGTGGACTATTCAAATGTGTAGAATGTATACGGTCACTTAACCACTTTCAGACTACTGAGTCTCTCCTGCTAATGTCCCGGGACTTGTCTGTTTTTGCACAGAGTGTCTGGAGTGAGGTGTTCCTGACCTGCATCGGCCCTCTCCGCCTCTTGTCATCTGCTGTTACTGTTCGCCGGAACCGCTGCGCGGGTCCCGCTTCTCGAGGGAAGCTACCGTGGGCTGCGGCGGCTCAACGGGGCTGCGAGCGTGAAGGGCAGGGACTCCATTGACCAGGAGTCCCTGCGAGGCCAATTGGAGACACCTAACCCGCTCTCCCCGGAAGCCACGCCCCCAGCCCACACGTTCATATTCTGACTCATACCCGTGCACGCGGGACGCGCGCGGTACGAAGCGCGGAGCGAAGCCCGGGCAAAGGGCGGGCCGTTTGTGGCCGTTAGAGGCCGAGAGAGACCGGACCGGGGCACCCCTCTTGGCTTTTAACTCTGTAATACCAATCCTTGCCCTGTTCTTATTAGCTCATCGTTGGAACCAAGGAACAATGTCCACGCGCGAAAGCAGAAGCAGGGTAGCTAAAGGGAAGCAGTTAAATGGGACCCTCGACGACTTCATAACCAGGACTAATACAGCTATAGATGTGGAGATTAAAAAAATGCAGCAGAGAGATCCTATGGAACTTGATGCAGCTAGAAGAATATCACAGGAGCTGGCTATGGCTAAGAAATCATCTTTAGGTCACATTGCTTCTGTTAAAACCCCCGGGCGTCTGAACGGCCCTGTATCACTTTTGACGCAGGCAGATGTTCATCAGACATTGGACATAACTTCCCCCTTGCCAGTCCCTAATTTGGGGTTACCCCTGCCTTCTTCCAATCTAAGTCCATCTTTGGGTGGGGCGGATTCGGCAAGGGGGGCTCCTATAGAGATAACTCCCAAGGGAAAGGGGGCGTGTGGGAGGAATCTGTTTGCTATCAAAGAGGGTGCTATCCAAAAAAGAAACTGCAACACTACATCTGCCTACTCTAGAGAGAAGGCTAAAGTAGCAAAGGCCCAGTCCTATATGGGTGGAAAGTCTACTGTAGGGGGGGGTGGTATACCCCTTCATGTACCCCCAGCTACTGAGACCAACAGTCCGAATGCCGATGAATCTAGCCTGGTTGTAACAGAAGGGGAGCAAGACTTAGTAATTGAAGGTGAGAACGACGGGGTACCAGTGTGTATGGTAGAGGGAAGAGATGTAGAATTTTTGAAGATTGTTTGGGAAACGTTAAAAAAACTCCTAATCCCTCTAGAAGTTAGACTATCGCGCATAGAAAACCAGCTGCTTGAGGCAGAAAAGAGTATTCTAACCTTAGCAACTCTTAGTATAGCTGAAAACAAATCTAATAGCACACCTGGTGCAAATCACACTACACCAGCTCCCGCAGTTATCTCATCCACCACTCCTGTGATTAAACCCATACCTAAACCCCGGTCTACGGCTTTTGAAATCAAAGTTAACTACACAGTAGCGGAGGTATCTAAACAGCTGCCTGTACAATCTGTATCAGCTCCGAAAGATACGGCAGCCCTGAGGGTTAAAGAATCTAAGACACACCAGCATAACCTACAGGGGGTAAAATCTAGTGAGAAACAGCGTGGGGGCTTCATAGATCATCCCCCAGATGTAAGGCCATATGTAGTGGTGCTAACAGGAGTTCTGGAAATTGCCTATCACCAACAGGAAAACTTTGGGTCATTGAGAAATAAGGTAACACATTGGCTGAATGAAAACAGGCCGTTACCCAATCAACTGAGAAGTAAAATTCTTATGGTGCGAAGGGTACCATGGATAGGTACTTCACACAAATCTATCCCAGGTGATTGCATTATTGTCTCCTTCGAAGACCCTAATACAGTACACCATATATGCTCATGGAACAACTATGGGGGGAACTCGCCTATTGAAGTTAGACCTCTTACTTACTTTTATCCACCGCGAATACGTTCTAACTACGGGGGGAATTGGGCATGGGCTAGCAACTATGCTCGGGTGGGACTGTAGACGGTTGGCAGGGCGGCCAAGGCTGGTGGAAAGGGGCACCCACCTATAATAGATTTGGCTGCCTTGAAGAAGTAGATTGACTCACCCCAAGGGAAGCTTGCACAACTTGTTTTGATGACATATTCTCTATATCCCGCCCTATCCCCATGCTAATCTCATGCATCCCTGAAAATAGCAATCTACCGGCTAGTATGGTTTTGACCACAGGGGGGGAGCATCCAATTATCTAGATACTGTCACAGTCCCCCAGCTCTCCAGCGATAAGATTGGCCTAGAAGTCCCAGTTGAACACGGCGTGAAGGGTAATCCCTTTCAAAGGGAGATGAACGAATTATGTAGGTTCCCCCATGACAGGCTGACTTTTCCGGAGCCACCTTTATCGGATGTAGCCACCCGAGGTGAAGGATCTCCTGGTAGCAGTCCCAACCCGTTGTTGCCATTGGCTATGGGGGGAGCTTGCCCGGTCCCCCGTGGAGGTTTCTGGGGGGGAAGTCCTATCCTCGACTCTGGTTGAGGCCCCTAGCTTTGTCTCTGACCCTCTTACGAGTGATTGTGTGCCGGGTCTGGAGGGAGCTGGTGGCGAAGCGCTGAAGGTGCTTAGTTGGAACATAGCAGGCCTTGCACGGAATATTAACCTACCCGAATGGAATTCATTTGTTGAATCCTTCGGGATATGCCTATTCCAGGAAACCTGGTGCTTGGAACCACGCCACAAGGTGGGCTTTACCACCTACTTTGTGCCTGCGTTACAATCACCCGGAGGGCAAAGTATTTCACTGGGTCTCTCTATCAGGCCTATTGCTACTAAATCGCCTGACCTACAGAGAATCTCAGTTAGAGGGCCATGTGGGGTTAGGAAGCTTGAAATGTTTAACATCTATGTTAGAGGAACAAGGAGCGGGTCCTCCACACTTTCTCTTACAGGCATCGAGGAGGGCCTTAGTTCTTGTGGTTCTGACTCCCTTGTCATACTAGCCGGGGACTTGAATTGCACATTTGAACCCCTGGCAAGGGAGGATATATTGGGCACCAGGGAGGATGATGCAAGGAGAGGTATCCCCTCTCTCACATTGGCCCCAATCAGAAGCTGGACACAAAATGCCATCGACCTTAATGCTCTCTGCTTGGAACATGGCCTCAGGGCGACCAACGGTAGATCGAACTCAGATCCCACAGGAGCACATACGTTCAATAGAGTGGGTCATTCTTCGCGAATCGACTTCATTCTATTAAACTACAGTCTTTGGGCCCACCTGGTAGATATGGAGATCTTACAGTCTTCTGCTAGTGATCATAACCCTCTATTTCTGTCCTTGTCCTCCCTGTGGACGGGCGCGACCCTAGCCCAAACCCCACACGTGTGGAAATCAACGCATGAAGTAATCCCCTCTAATTGTGGCAGGCGTCTAAAATGGAATACCATTGCGGAAAACGAGGAAAAGATCCCGGGTGTCAAATCCATAATGTCTAATACTGCGTTGCGTTTAGACTCTCTTGGAGCCAGCATGCTTGAGGTTCCAATTTTGTTTGTCGAAACAACAAACGCGTTAGGCGAATTGTTTATGGCTCACTCTACAGGTTCAAGGGGCAACGCAAGAGGTAGACCCATGGGCAATGCGGGCTGGTTCTCCCCTGCCTGCCGTGTTGCCAAAAGGAAGCTAATTAAGGCAGTGAAAGCAAAGGATGGGGCCCAGATTAGCTTCGCTAGGTGCAACTACAGAAAGACTATATCGAAGACAAGGGCCGAGCACGAGAATCTGTTTTGGCCCGATTTGAAGGCGGCCAGCTCAAGGAAGGACTCCAAGGGTTTTTGGGACCTAATAAGAACTAGGGACAAACCCGCAGACTCCCTTATAACATGCAACATAACTGAGGGAGTGTGGTTTGATCATTTTTCCAAGCTTTATGCAATGGTTACGGGCCCCGAGGCTACCCCGATGGAACAATACCCCCTGGTTCGCACAGAGCCCAGTGAGGAATTCCTATTTACACCTAAGGAAGTAGAAAGGGCGATTAAGTGCCTTGTACCTAACAAGGCAGCGGGCCCTGATGGCCTTCCGGGAGACTTGCTCCGTGTCAACCCAGTCGAGTGGGGGAGACTTATTGCCTCCTTAATGAATGCTGGCTTGGCTGGTGCGGCTCTCCCGGACTCATGGAAGGGCGCAGAGGTCGTCCCGATCTTTAAGAAAGGGAGTTGGGATGACCCTGCTAATTATCGTCCTATAAGCCTCCTGGATTCCACGCAGAAGGTGGCAGGCAAAGTGGTCCTAGGAAGGGTCTTGCAGTGGGTCGAGGAGAATCATATTCTTTCAGACTTTCAGGCCGGCTTTAGAACTGGCATGGGGACGATCGAGCAAGCATTTCGGCTGATGATGCTTTTTTGGAAAGTGGTTGTACTGGGCAAAGGCAGTTTGTACCTTGCATTTATAGATCTAAGGACTGCCTTTGACCTGGTCCCACGTAACCACCTCTGGAGTGTACTCGATGCGTTAGGTATTCCCCCATATTTACTGGACATGCTGATAAGGTTCCATGCAGACAATTTTGCACAGATCAGGTGGGGTAACCAGGGACAAAAAACATCACGAATACCTGTAAATAGAGGTGTCCGCCAGGGTTGTGTGCTATCCCCCACTCTGTTTTCATTGTATGTCAACGGAATGGTGGAGCACCTGCTGCAACATCCTGCAGACGCACCATCCCTGGCTGGCAGGAGAATACCTACCCTCTTATTTGCAGACGATACCCTCCTGATCTCCAAGTCACCAGCAGGTCTGCAGAGCCTCCTAAGCAGCTTTAAGACCTTCTGCGACTCAAGGGGATTAGTTATAAATACAGGGAAGACTAAGTTCCTGGTTTTAAACCCCCCGAAGAAGTCAGTTAACCCACCTACCCTAGATTCAGTCACACTCGAGAGGGTCAAGGAGTTTGATTACCTTTGCATCCGTCTCTGTGACTCCATGAGTTGGAAATTCCACCACCAAAAGATGCTGCTGACCCACAAGAGGGTGGTGGGGGCCCTCCTTAAGGAACAACGTGCCTCTTCCCTCAAACCAATTGCACCGGTTCTCGATATTTACAGGGCACGAGGTGTCAGTGCAGCTCTCTATGGGGCAGAACTATGGGGTGTGCAGAACGTGGACCAGCTGAACCGCTCCGAAAGTAAATTCCATAAGGACCTAATGGGCCTCCCTCATAGCACCCCAACACTTCCTCTTCTTCTAGACATGGGCACCCGCCCCATTAGCGATCAGGCAAGGCTGCGCCCACTCCTTTTGTGGGCACGTGTTTGGAGAGTCCCTGAAATGTCCAGCTATGCAGATGGTTTAAAAGAGATCCTTCTAATGCCTGGCTGGGCGAAGATTCAGTGGCTAAGGGAAGTCAAGCGCCTTCTTACAGACCTGGGCATTGAAGATGCCTGGATTACTAGATCTGCTCCGCCCAAGTCAATTCTGAAGAAACTATTTTGGAGTTGGGTGATCGACGGCAGAAACAGTAATGCCAATCTGTGTAGGTCAACGGTGGAATTTCTTTTGGCTAAGGAGGTGCATTTCTGCGAGCCGTACCTGGATACTATCCTAGCCACCTGGGACAGGGTTCTATATTTGAAATTTACGGTAGGCGTACTTCCAGTGGGAAAACTGACTGCCAATTGGAAGGTCCCGGTGCAGACAACCCATTTCTGCCCTTGTTGCTCGAACAGATTAGAGTCAGTTTCGCACTTATTGTTTGAATGCCCGGCCTACGCAGTCCCTCGCCGCAGATGGCTGAAGCCACTCTGTAGAGAACTCGGGACTAGATCCCACAAGGAGGCCTTAAGAATTCTAAAAATGGACCCTCGGCCCCTGTTTGCAAGTGGACTGGCTAAATTTTTAGGCTGGGCATGGCGTATTAGATCTAACAGACTTTCGTACCTTACCTGAGATGTATTTTAGATTGCTTTTATGTAACTTCATATGTAAAAAATCATATGTTACTACTTATGCACTGGCTTTTACTGTTTTTTAATGTACATGTATTGCTTTTTATGATATGAATTATATCGAAATAAAGCTATTTACTACTACTACTACTCCTGCTAATGTCCCGGAAATACTCTTGCCTGTCTGGAATCACACTGTGAGTCTGTGTCCACTTCTACAACCATTCTGACAGAAGCATGTGCTTATTTAATCTCCCTACAGACACATAAGTGCTTATAAACTTTTCCTGATATCAACTACTAGCAAAATGAGAACCCAGTTAACGTTTATGCACTTGGAGAATGAGTCAGGCATTCATACAAGCAGTGGTACAGTCAAATGTGCACAATGTATGCGGTCCTCTAACCCCTTGCAGACTACTGAATCAGTTTTGGAAAAATTCAGGGAATGGGCATGGTTCTCTGGAAACACACTGTGAGTCTGTATGTACTCCTACAATATAATTTCTCTGCTGAAACATAAGTGCTTATAAACTTATTGGGCTGTCAACTAGTAGCATCCTGGTATCCCAGTCACTGTCTATGCTCTTGGAAAATGACTTAGGTATTCACACAAGCAATGGTACACCTTGCTGTGAACTACTAGAGCTCTAGGTACTCATTTACTGTGTATGCATTTGTAAAAAACGTATTAATTCTAATAATTATTCAATTAGTACCTTTGTACTTCAATAAATTACAAAAGGAAGTGTTTAAATGTTTTTTTATATAAAATGTGTTTGTTTAGTAACAGAAAAGTATATTTTATAGATTTATTTAAATAATTTTATATATATTTATTTTTAACAGATATTGTTCATTATCACAAAAATAAGCTTATCATGACTAAAAAAACAGAAAAGAGAAAACAACAGAAAAAGGACCATTATTTGAAGAAAATTCGCAAACAACAAGTATTGGAAGACCAACAGCATGTGGGGAAAAAGAATAAGTCTTGCGGTAAGAGAACAAAAGAATGTATTAAATAACTTTCAATGCCTAGAAACAGTGTGCAGATTGTGGAAAGTACAAAGAATGCCTCAACCAGAAAAAAGAATACAAAGGAAAAAAAATTCAAAAATGGGAAATTATATTCAAAAGACACAATGTATGGTAAAAGGAGGCAGAGTCAGTATAAAGAAATAAGAAAAAAGATGTTTTACAATAGAGTTGTCATTAATTTGTTGAAAGATGTGAAGAAATACAAAAAAGCACCATTTTATAAAAAGAAGTAAGAAATTGAAATTATTGTTGAGAAGGCTTTTGAATTAAAAAGGAAATTATTCATTTTAGTTTTAAACAGAATTCGATCACTAGATAAACCAATCCATTTTATGAAGCCTAAAAGTAAGAAGAAAAGACTAATTACCAGAACTAATGTTTGTGATTTATTTTGGTTGAAAGGAAAACCAGTTCAAGTTCAGAGCCTTTCTTTAATGAAGAGAGTTATTTCAGACCAATACTTTATTGCTATTAGTTGATACCAGTGATCGAGCTTTTGAGGTTAAAAATGGTTGTCCTATTGAGAAAAAGAAGATGATGTCTAGAAATTTAGAAGAACTAATAGCTGATGAAGTTCTAGGGAGATGTCCTAAAGCCCCAGTGTATCCTTGGGATTGCAGTAGTATTTGTAATATACGACAGGATTCTATTGATATTTTATGCAATTGTTTACGACAATATAGTAAAAAAAAGTGTTAAACAAAAGATTAAGATGTTGCAAGGACTAGATCATTGCAGAGTGAGAAAAAACTACTGGTTTGCAAGGTCATTCTCTGGCTTGGTTTTCTAGGAAAGTATGTCAAAGTGTTTTTCATCATTTCAGAATGTTAGCAGTACATCATTCTCAAATGCGGAAGTTAGTCCGAAGATTGTATTATGCAAAAAGTCCAGCACTACTGTTAAATGAGTGTGAACAGTACTCTTTTGCGTGGGTCAGTATCAGATTTGAAGAAGGTTTGTGATGAAATTGAGTTTCGTTACTTTGGTCCTGAACAAGAGAGTGCTGAAACTGACACATTAATGAAAGAAGATGTTGAAGCGAATGTGGATACTACTACAAAAAATGTTGAAGAACAAATTACAAAGTTTATGGTGATTTCTGGTGATAGGCCAAATTATTCTTGTATTTGTTGCCGACAAACTCACTATAAAAATCAGATTAGGACTGTTGATCTATATTTAAAAAGTGAATGAGAAAATAATGATCAGTGGAAGGAATTTGCAACGTATTTGTTGGTAGAGAATTACTGCCCGCTAGAGCTGTCCATAATAATCTAGAGTTGGTAACTATTCCTCCAGAACTGATAGATTTAAATACGTATGAGTCTATTCTGATTCAATGTGTGCACCCATTTCAGGCTATTGTTCGTATGGAGCCTAAAACGGGTAAATTGTCTCCTACAGATTTACAGAGAGGATTAAAAGGAAGAGTTGTATATTTACCTCTAGATTTAAAGAAAAATATTGAAACTATTGGTGTTGAGCATGTAGAAAGTGAACCACTAGTTATTCTAGTTAATGGTGTTCCTACTAAGAGTAAGAAAATCTGGCAAGAATTAGTGGATGTTAGGAAAGTGCAAAAGGCAACATTATACCTTATAAAAAACATTGATTACTACAAAAATGTGTATGTGGAAGAAAAAGAAATACTTTTAGGCGATCATAGTGAAATGTCAAGTGGTCAAATTTAAAAAGTGGACATGCCCAAAAGTGAGGAAATCTGTGAACATTATAGTGTACATCCACTTCATTCGAAAGAAGTGATGGAGAATACTATAGAATTATTCCAAATGAAGAAAGCAAAGTGGACACTCATGAGTGTAATGGAAAAAAGTTTGGAAGCTCATTGTTTTCCGTAGCTGTTCCCAACTGGAAAAGGTGGACGATATGTCGAACGATCAGTGCAGTTTCCTGCATCAGAATATCGTACAACAAGATTGTATGCGGAAGATCCTAGATTTTGACAATGTATCCCATATATATTTCATATTTTGTTTGAGAGTGACTTGTCTGAACTTTCATATGCTGTTAACCATATATTAAAAAAGGGAGTACATTTTCAAAATGTTTCTGCAAAGGAATTTATGGATAACGTACATCAGAGAGACGATCATTTAGAATCTCAGCTGATTAATTTAATGGCATGTCAGTGTGGTACTAATGAGTATTGGTACGGTCGTCATGGAGAACTCAAATGTATGCTAAGGAACTTAGGAACTCCTACGTGGTTTGTTACCTTAAGCTGTGCTGAATACTCTTGGGATGATTTACTTGAATTTCTTCGAGAAGCAAATTCAAATATAAAAAATATTGAATACAAGACAACTGGAGAATTGTGCTCTTTGGATCCTGTTAATGTATGCAGATATTTCAATCATAGGTTTATCTGCAATACAAAGAATCCTTCTCTTGGAGATGTTGTGGATTTCTTTGGAGAAAGGAGTATCAAGCTAGAGGTGCTCCTCATATACATATGCTGTTATGGATCAAGGATGCACCCAAATTTGGAACTGATTCAGATGACACTGTTTTGTCTTTTATTGAAGAATATGTCACATGTGCTATACCAAAAAGAACAGAAGAAAACTCCTTAAGGCAACAAGTCTTACGATTCCAAAGTCATCGATGTGGCAAATACTGTCGACGAAAGTACAAATCTAAGGAAAAGTTTTATACCAAATGTCGTTTTGGATTTCCACGTCCAGTATTATCCAAAGGTAGAGTAAACAGTTTCATGTCAGCTGTGAGACATACCATTACTAGAAAATCTCCTAAAAGTACATACAATTTGAGAAGAAGTGAAGAATCAAAGTATATCAATAATTATAATCCTGTTATTCTCTCAATGTGGAATGCTAATAAGGATATCCAGCATGTTACGGATAATTCCATTACTGTTGCCCGGTATGTAACATCTTATATAACTAAATCAGAAAATACGGAGTTGAAAGAAATGTGGGAAGAAATTTCTCACGAGAAGAGTCTTAGTAAGAAATTGTTCCGTTTCAGTTTGAAGATGTTATCCCATCGAGAAATTGGAGCGTATGAATGCTCATATCGGGTATCATCTGCAAGTTTATACTCAAATTCCAGAAGAATCATTTAAGTGAGTCTAGGTCTTGCTGCAATGCGAAATCGAGTACCTAAATCTGTACAAGACATTGAATATTTAGCAGAAAAAGAACTGGAAAGTACAGATATTGTCAAAACAAACATGTTGGACACATATTATCCAAATAGAAGTCATCATCTTGAGAACATATGTCTCTTTGAAGTGCTGCAATATTACACTTTTAAAAGGAATACTATAGAAATCATAAATGAAGGAAAATATGCAGCGATTGGTTCCGAAGGAAGTTTGGTGAAACAAAGGTAAGGAAATTTGATTATTCACAGAAAACTGAGTTATGATACTCCTGATAAAAGGGAATTTTACTATTTAGCAACTATTCAGACACTGGCGTACAGAATTGGAATTGCTTGGAGAATTTCAAAGCTATGAAGATTCCTTCAATGCTTGTAAAGATAGCTTAGAATGTACAGTTTTTGCAAATTATCTGAAAATGTTGAACAATGAAATTGATCAAGAAGCTACTATTGCAGCTGAGATTGCTAGAGACAGTTCTCAAGACAGTCAAAGTTCTGCTCCACTGAGTCAAGATTTACTAGGACAACCAATTTTTGAAAATGAAGCGGCAATCGCAACGAATGAAGTGGAAACAGCAATGCATCAAGCTCAAAGAAGATATTATGGACTTAGGAAACTTGGAAGAACAACTAAATGTTGAACAGATAGAAATATATCATCAAGTGAGACAACAGATTAACCATGGATTTCTTCATGAAAAGAAAGAATGCACATGCATATCATTTCAACCTATCCGGATGTATGCTAGTGGTCAAGCTGGAACAGGAAAACGTTTCTTAAATAAAGTAATGACCAGTTATCTACAGAAAACAACTGACTCACATTTGACTTGTGTTGTAACTGCTCCAACTGGGTTGGCAGCACACACCATTAAAGGAATTACTTTACATTGTTGTGAGAAGTTAGCCTGGCATATGATGTCCTCTAGTTCTAGTGGGCACCTTACACCAGTCTAATCGACCCTTATTGATGATGATTGTAAAGTCAACCTTATAGACAATCTATCCTAGTGGTAGCATGGACCAGCAGTTTTAGGCTTAGACTTCAGAGAGCATGTTAAGCTGATTGTTTACCATAGGTAACCCCTTGAATACCAAATGAAAGGACACCACACAAGGTATATTTAAAATATATATGTATTTATCTAAAACACAACCCCTCTGAACTCTTTATGTGTTAAGACGCAAAAGTACATTTCAAGATTCTCAATTAGCATTCGATACGTTGCACGAATACAGTTTAGCCCTAGGGGCGTCTGAAACCATATACAAAAATAGTGGGATAAGAACCACAACAGAAATAGAAAGTAGGTCTAGGGCCCAGGGAATCGCTGGGGCTACACTAAACAACCCAAGTTCAGAAAGTAGGAGGCCCACGGGAGATGCGTGCAGTGCTTAAACACAGCCGCGGGTTACCATTGACTTTCTATGGGAAACGTAAATGTTACAAAGTTACAATTTAAGGACACTTCCGGATGGACTACGAGGAAACCCATTTAGACTAGGACACTTCGAGAGTCAAGACCCACGGGAGCACCAGAGTATTCGTGTTGCCTCACCCAGGGAAGCCGGGTGCATAGGTGCCTTTTGGTGTCAGGTTTCGTCGTCGTTTTCAATGGAGAGCTGCAAAGAAGTGCTCAATGGAGAGCTGCAAAGAAGTGCTGCAGGCGACCAGAGGAAAAGTGTTTGGATGGATCCAAGGGTGGATTGGAGATGTGAAGAACCTGAAAGCAGAAGTGACAGAGTCTGGGTCACTAGCCAGTGACCAGGAAGGAACCAGGCGATGTTGGGTGATTTCAGGTGAAGATGCAAAGTTTGTCTCTGCAGCCACGAGGACCAAGAGGCGTCGACAATGACCAGAAGCTGGATTCGAGCTGTCCCACAAAGGAGCTAGTTGACTGCAGTATCGGTATCCAGATTGGACCCAACAAGCCTCGGCAAACACAACCCACGCAGGAAATGAAGATTGGCTTTGGTGCAGACCAGCAAGGTCTGAGGTGCCTCTCCTTTGCAGGAAAGCTGGAGCAAGCATGGAGAAATCAAGAAAGCAGTTTAGTTTTAAAAGTAAGACTTCAGACGGCTCACTAGCCAACAGATTAGGAACCAGGAAGACGCATTGACCTGAAATGCAGAAGCAGGCCCCACGTACCTCTTGTGGAGTGTGGAGGGCTAAGCTTCAGTGCAAATAGTGCTCCGGTCTGGGGCTTCCTATACCAGAATGCACAACTTCAAGATACCTCAGGAGTTGATGCAGCTAGCAAAATGCAAAATGCAGGATGTCCAGCAGTTCCGGTCCCACGTCTCTCGTGCCTGCCACAGGCCTCAGCTTTGCTGGAGTTGTCAAGCAGCGTCCAGGATAGCTGGGAATCTGTGTCCTGAGTCGCAGAGTCTCTGGAATCCAGCAGGAGCCTCGACAATGCAGACCAGCAAGTCACTGGTGGTGCCCTTTTGCACAGGGGGGTCACTCCTTGACCACAAGGGAGATGTCTTCTGTCTTCTAGTCAGAATAGAATGTAAAAAAGGCCAAGAGTTCTGTATCAAAGTTTCGTTCCAGGATAATCTAAAGTCCCAGGGACACCGTTCCTATACTTATACTGAAATAAGGGGATGGATTACCTGCTAGGTCCCTCCAATGGGTGGACCTGGGAAGGGGGTGGTTACACCCCTTTCCCTTTGTCCAGTTTCAAGCCAGAGCGGGGCTGGAGTGCCCCAGCAACTGGTTTGAACTGGCCTATGCATGGAGCACCTTGTGTGCCCCAGGCAGTGGGGCACACAACCCCCCCCAAACGCAGGGACATTAAACTAACCTTGACCAGTTGAGTCTTCATGTTCTAAGTGGAAATATCTGGATAGTTCATCTGCATTGGCATGGTCACTCCCAGGTCTATGTTCCACTGTAAAGTCCATCCCTTGTAGGGAAATGGACCACCTGAGTAGTTTTTGACTTTCACCCTTCATCTGATTTAGCCACAAGAGGGGCTTATGGTCTGTCTGAATCTTGAAGTGAGTACCAAACAATTATGGCCTCAGCTACTTCAGTGCCCAAACCACAGCAAAGACCTCCCTCTCAATAGCTGACCAACATTTCTCTCTTGGGGTCAGCCTTCTGCCTATAAAAGCTACTGGCTGGTCTTGGCCATCTTTATTCAATTGTGAAAGCTCAGCCCACACTCCCAACTCTGATGCATCTGTTTGAACAATGAACATTTTGGAGTAGTCTAGACTTTGCAGAATAGGTGCAGTACACATGGCCTGCTTCAGATCATCAAATGCCTTTTGACAGCTTACTGTCCACTGAACTTTCTTTGGCATTTTCTTTGAAGTTAAGTCATTGAGGGGTGTCGTCACTATGGAACCATGCCCCTTGACAAACTTTCTGTAGTACCCAGTCAGGCCCAAGAAAGCTCTGACCTGAGTCTGGGTGGTGGGAGCAGCCCAGTGCTTGATAGTCTGGATCTTGCTCTCCAATGGTTGAACCTGGCCTCCACCTACAAGGTGGCCCAGGTACACAACCTTACTCTGCCCTATCTGGCACTTAGTAGCCTTGATAGTTAGGCCTGCCTTTTGCAGGGCCTCCAAAACTTTCTTCAGGTAGATCAAGTGATCCTCCCAGGTGGAGCTAAAGACAGCAATATAATCAAGATAAGCTGCACAGAAGTCATCCAGGCCTGTAAGGACTTGGTTCACCAACCTTTGGAAAGTGGCAGGTGCATTTTTTAAACCAAAGGGCATCACTACAAATTGATAATGCCCACCAGGGGTTGATAATGCAGACTTTGGCTTTGCAGAATCAGCTTGTCTAATCTGCCAGTAGCCAGCTGTTAGGTCAAATGTGCTCAAGAACTTGGCAGAAGCCAATCTGTCAATGAGCTCATCTGCCCTAGGTATTGGGTGGGTCTCTGTCCTAGTGACAGCATTGAGACGACCCCTGTAATCAACACAAAACCTCATCTCTCTCTCACCATCTTGGGTGTGAGGTTTACGTACAAGGATTACGGGACTAGCCCAAGGGATCTCTGAGGGTTCAATGACTCCCAACTCCAACACCTTTTGGACCACTGTCCTGATACAGTCCCTGACATAGTCAGGTTGCCTCTAGATTTTACTCTTGATAGGAAGCCTGTCTCCAGTGTTCACTTCATGAGTGTGCCAGGTAGTCTGACTTGGAGTAAGAGAAAATATATGTTTGTATGACTGTAGAACCTGTCTGCAGTCATTCTGCTGTTGGTCAGTGAGGCTGTGCCCCAAGACTATACCATCAACTGAACCATTATCAGGGTTCTGAGAGAGCAGGTCTGGGAGAGGGTCACTCTCTTCCTCCTGTCCTTCATCAGTGGCCATGAGCAAGCCCATGTCTGCCCTGTCAACATATAGTTTCAAATCTGTTGACATGAAGCACCCTGTGGGGGCTCCTGGGAGTTCCAAGATCAACCAAATAGGTTACCTCTCCCTTCTGTTCAACAATAGTGTGGGGTCCAGACCATTTGTCTTTGAGAGCTGCTGGGGCCACTGGCTCCAACACCCACACTTTCTGTCCTGGCTGGTACACAGTCAGTACAGCCTTTTGGCCATGCCAGGCATTTTGCAATTCCTGGCTAGCCTCAAGGTTTTTGGATGCCTTTTTCATGCACCCAGCCACCCTGGAGCGAAGACCAAGTACATGGTCCACAATGTCTTGCTTGGAAAGTTTGAGAGGTAACTCCCATCCTTCCTTCACAAAACAAAGGGGTCCTCTAACAGGATGCCCAAACAGAAGTTCAAAAGGGCTGTAGCCAACACCCTTCTGTGGGACCTCTCTGTAAGCAAACAAAAGACAGGGCAGTAGGATATCCCATCTCCGCCTGAGCTTTTCAGGGAGACCCTTAATCATGCCCTTTAAGGTCTTGTTGAATGTTTCAACTAGACCATGGCACTGAGGATGATAGGGTATGGTGAACTTGTAATTCACTCCACACTCCTTCCACATTGCAGTTAGGTAACTAGACATAACGTTTGCACCTCTGTCTGATACTACCTCCTTGGGAAACCCCACTCTTGAGAAAACTCCCAAAAGGGCTCTTGCCACAACAGATGCTGTTGTGGTCCTAGGTGGAATAGCTTCTGGGTATCTGGTGGCATGATACACTACCACCAGAATAAATCTGTGCCCAGATGCTGTTTGGGGATCAATTGGTCCAACAATGTCAATCCCAACTCTTTCAAAGGGAACCTCCACCACAGGTAGTGGTATAAGGGGGGCCTTTGTAGTGCCACCTGATTTGCCACTGGCTTGGCAGGTGACACAGGAGTGACTCTTTTATATCTTCTGACATATGGGGCCTGTGAAAGTGAGGGCAAGCCTGTCCCAAGTCTTGTTCTGTCCAAGATGTCCTGCAAGGGGAATATCATGGGCTAAGGTAAGAAGGAAGCTCCTGAATGCCAAAGGTATGCCCAACCTCCTGGAAGCACCAGGCTTGGGGTCTCTAGCCTCTGAATAAAGTAGCCCTTCATCCCAAATACACTTTATGGGTACCAGTAGCATTCCCTGCACCCTCAGCAACAGCTTGTTGTCTCAGGGGTTCAAGAGAAGGACAGTCCAACTGCGCCTGCCTCAGATCTGACCTGGAAGGTCCCCCTGTCCCAAGAAACTTGACCTGATCAGGCTCAAGCTCTTCTGGGACAGTTCCTTCTTCAGGCTCACAATCAGCTTCCTAGGAAGGCTGATCCACATCCTGAGGCAGGGGGAAGGCAAAGCCTTAACCCTACTGCTTCTCTTCCTGTTAGGCAACTGGTCCATTGTTCCAGGATCCAGAGTCTGTTCAGTGTTGCAATTTCTGCCCTGTGACCTAGTCACAGCAAGCACATGTGCTGAGATGCCTAACATTTCTGCATGTGTCCTATACTCCACTTCAGCCCAAGCTGAAGTCTCTATGTCATTTCCAAGCAAACATTCCACAGGGAGGTCTGAGCTAACAACAATCTTCTTTAGGCCAGTTACCCCTCCCCAGGAGAAATTAACAACTGCCATACTGTGTACGGTAGTGACATTGCTAGCATTGGTCACTAGGTTATTCTCACCTAGTATGATCTGTCCAGGGTCCTCAAAGCTGGGTGTCACCATTGTGACACTAGCACATGTGTCCCTGTAGGCCTGAGCCATCTTATCATTAATTAAAGGATTCTGTCTGTACTTGCACAAGTTACTGGGACTCACAGTAGAGGACATAGCCATGTCCACATCACAGACAAGAACAGCTTGAGTTGGTATCCTGACTAGGCCAGAATCCATCTCAGTTGCCAGGGTTAACCCTACTACACCCTTCTGTTGAGAACCACCACTATTAGCTCAACTAGGGGGAACAGTTGCCTTAGCGGCAATGGTGGATGGAGCTGTCTCATTCTTGGGGCACTCATTGGTCCAATGAGTATTCACTTTACAAGTTTTGCACCAAGGTTTTCTAGGACCTTCTTTTTTCTTAGATTTTTGGGAACCCCCACCAGTAGAAGCTTTTTGGAGACCTTGAGAAGACTTCTGGTATTTTGTTTTCTCCCCACCCTTTTGGTCTTGCTTCTTCTGATCACCACATTGGTTCTGAGCCTTCTGCTTCACCTTGGTTCTGACTCATTTGTCTTCCTTCTTACCCAATTCTTGGGGAGAGGTCAAATCAGAGTCAATCAGGTGTTGATGCAATAATTGGTTCTGACAATTATTAAGAATCTGTTTTCTCATAATAAGGTTATACAATCCTGTATAGTCACTTACTTTACTGCCCAGGAACCAGCCCTCTAGAGCCTTAGTAGCACAATCTACAAAGTCAGTCCAGTCCTGAGTCTGTGCTTTATGGGTGTCTCGGAACAGAAACCTGTACTGCTCAGTGGTTAAGCCAAACCCATCTATCAATGCACTCTTCAGGACATAGTAATTGTCAGCATCCTGTTCATTAACTGTAAGGAGCTTATCTCTGCCTTTATCTGAAAAGGAGAGCTAGAAAATTGCTGCCCATTGACTCTGGGGTACCTGCTGTACTTTGCAGGCCATCTCCAAAGCAGTAATCCACTTATGGATATCATCCCCTATCTGGTAGGAGGGGACGCTTTTGTTCAGGTTTCTATGGTCATGTGACCTTTCCCTATCTCTAGGTATGTTGCTGCCACCAGTGGTTTCCAACCCACTCAATTTTCTCTCTCTTTCTAGAGCCAGGGTCTCTTTGGCAACAGCAATTTCTTGCCTCATGATCCTAATCTTGGATTCCCTCATCCTAGCCTTATGCTCCCTTCTCCGAGGTGAAGTCATTCTCCTTAGAGCATCTGAGGCATTTGACCCTATTGATGCATCAGAATGTTCAGATCCGCCAGAATGTGACCTGTGTCTTCCGTGTACATCATTAGTCCTACTTGGGGGTCTGGATTGGATACTTCCTTCTTCAGTCTCATGGAGGACTAAATTAACCTGGTTCAGTTCCCTGACTATTACCTGGTTATCATCCTCTTCATCATCAGTGCATCCTTGATTTTCATCATTAGGGTCTTCTGCTGAGGGATGTCCCCCCTCCGGACTACCCTGGTTACCTGGATTAGATGCTCTTTCTGGATCATAAGCCACTAAGATATCCACAAGGTGGTTAAAGGTTGGACTTTGTCCTTGTCTCGGTTTCCTGACTGGGCATAAACTCCTCAGCTCTTGAAAAGTAAATGCATCAAACTTAGAAGGCACTCTTATGGTTTCTTCTGGCAGGGACCCACTAGGTCCTGCTTCCAAGGACATGCTTAGTGAGGTGTGGTGTGTGCACCTACCTACACTACTTGTTTCCTATTAGAACCTCTCTAGGAGTTGTAGTCAGGGTATGCTAGGCCCTTAACACCTACAACAACTAAGTTCAGTAGAGCTTATGTATTATAAGAACTTGATTTATATGTACCTACAGGTACCTTAATGTGATCTTTCAAATGATATTTGAGATTACTTGGCAAAACAATTGCAAGCTGTTATCCCATCCGCTGCACACCAAAGTGAGAAGTTAGCCTGTCATATGATGTCCACTAGTTCTAGTGGGCACCTTGAACCAGTCTAAATCGACCCTTATTGATGGTGGTTGTAAAGTCAACCTTATACACAAGCTATCCTAGTGGTAGCATGGACCATCAGTCTTAGGCTAAGACTTCAGAGAGCATGTTAAGCTGATTGTTTTACCATAGGTAAGCCTTGAATACCAAATGAAAGGACACCACACAAGGTATATATCAAATATATATGTATTTATCTAAAACACAACCCCTCTGAACTCTTTATGAGGTCAGAGGCAAAAGTACATTACAAGATTCTCATTTAGCATACAATAAGTTGCACAAATACAGCTTAGCCCTAAGGGCGTCTGAAACCATATACTAAAATAGTGGCATAAGAACCACAACAGAAATAGAAAATAGGCCTAGGGCCTAGGGAATCGATGGGGCTACACTAAACAACCCAAGGTTAGGAAGTAGGAGGCCCACGGGAGATGCATGCAGTGTCTAAACACAACCGCAGGTTACCATTGACTTTCTATGGGAAACGTAAAAGTCACAAAGTTACAATTTAAGGACACTTCCGGATGGACTACGAGGAAACCCCTTTAGACTAGGACTCTTTGAGAGTCAAGACCCACGGGAGCACTGGAGTACTCGTGTTACCTCACCCAGGGAAGCCGGGTGCATAGGTGCCTTTTTGTTTTGGGTTTCGTCGTTGTTTTCAATGGAGAGCTGCAAAGAAGTGCTGCAGGCGACCAGAGGAAAATTGTCCGGATGGATCCAAGGGTGGATCGGAGATGTGAAGAACCTGAAAGCAGAAGGGACAGAGTCTGGGTCACTAGCCAGTGACCAGGAAGGAACCAGGAGATGTTGGGTGGTTTCAGGTGAAGATGCAAAGTTTGTCACTGTAGCCACGAGGACCAGGAGGCGTCGACGACAACCAGGAGCTGGATTCGATCTGTCCCACAAAGGATCTAGTTGACTGCTAGTTGACTGCGGTGTCGGTTTCCGGATTGGACCCAACAAGCCTTGGCAAACGCAACCCATGCAGGAAGTGAAGATTGGCTTCGGTGCAGACCAGCAAGGTCTGAGGCACCTCTCCTTTGCAGTGAAGCTGGAGCCAACAGGGAACGAACAGGAAAACAGTTTAGTTTCAAAATTAAGTCTTTAGAGGGCTCACTAGCCAATGGACTAGGAACCAGGAAGATGCGTTGAGCTGAAATGCATGAGCAGGACCCACGTGCCACTCGCAGAGTGCGGACGGATGAACTTTGGTGCAAATGGTGCTCGGTTCTGGGGATTCTTGTACCCCAATGCACAACTTCGAGATACTTCAGGAGTGGATGCATCTAGCAAAATGCAGGACATCCAGGAGTTCTCGTTCCACGTCTCTCGTGTCCTCCACAGGCCTCAGCTTTGCTGGAGTCATTGAGCAGTGCCTGAGATGTCTGAGAATCCATGGCCTGAGTTGCAGAGTCTTTGGGATCTGGCAGGAGCCTCGACAATGCAGACCGGCAAGTCACTGGTGGTGCCTGTTTGCACAGGGTGGTCACTCCTTGACCACAAGGGAGATGTCTTCTGTCTTCTAGTCAAAATAGAATGTCGAAGGTCCAAGAGTTCTGTATCAAAGTTTTGTTCCAGGATAATCTAAAGTCCCAGGGACACAGCTCCTATACATATACTGAAATAAGGGGCTGGATTACCTGCTAGGTCCCTCCTAAGGGTGGACCTGGGAAGGGGGTGGTTACACCCCTTTCCTTTTGTCTAGTTTCACGCCAGAGCGGGGATGGAGTACCCCAGCAACTGCTTTAAACCAGGCTATGCATGGAGCACCTTATGTGCCAGAGGCAGTGTCTGGAATTGCATCTTTCAATGTAGCCCTCCCTGCCCCAATACACTAAACGTTCATTAAACACAAATTTTTCCCTTAGGGTATGAAGATTTATATCATAAGGTCCTCTCACCACACTTCGCCATGAATCTTTCAATTTCAGTCATACATCCTGATGCTCTACAGTGAAAATTTCACAAAAAGATTAGGTTATCCCAAAGAAGTTTTTTTGAAAACTATATATATATATGATTATATATATATATATATGTTATTTATTAAAAAAGGTTTAAAAACACATATTTAAATACACAGTTATCTATACAACAAATCAATACAACAAAATAATAATACGACAAAACATACAATAGTGCAGGAGAAATCACAGTAACAAGACAATAAAATCTGTCTTATGTTCACTTAATTTATAAACAGTTGGTTCAGCAAAAGGTTAGGTAACATTTCCTGATCCCCTCATGGGTGTTGACCACTCTAAATTTAACTTGCAGTAAGGCGTCGACGCGTTTCGGCGGTTTTATGAATAATTTTAACCACCTTCGTCAGGACAATTTAATGTTACTTCTCCTTTTCAATCAGCATTACCTAATGCAGAAACAAAAATATTCATTGTTCTAATAATCCTAAAACAATATACCATCATACAGTAAAAATGTATCCTATTATTTCACTATCTGCTAAAAAGGGTTGTCACATAGCCCTTTGGCATAGTCCCAATATTCCAAACAGTGCTTTATCTACAATTTTACATCATGTACGAGTTGTTGCTATATAGTCACCTTTCCTATTTCTCTTAAGTGTCACTCAATGAAAGCAGACTGTTGTCCATTTATTATTGTCATGAATAATTCGTATTTTAGCGCCAAGAGCTCTACCTTTATTTGGACTCTTAGTTATAGACATTACTACAACGCACATTTCAAAGTAGTTCCCAATTTTTTATACATTCCTCATTTTTTATATATGTACACCCATGTTTTTACGAAAGTTTCACCGAGCTCATCTTGTCCATACATACAGATTCATACCATTCTCTCAAGTTGGTTAAAACGGTAGTGTCTTGACACTCACCCGTATTTTCGCACCTATGTGTCGAGAACTGGTCATAGGTTTCCTCTTCTTTCTATATGGAGGACCCTGTCTCTATTTTAAGAAAGTGATAAAATAACATGGAACAGCAGGTATTAGCAATAGCGTTCCTCCCCCGCTTAGTTTTAATAAATTGAAATTTCACGTTTATACCTACTAAGTTTTATTCCTTTGTGGTTCCTGGGGTTGTTTTCTTATTCAACCTTCAATCCCCAATTTCTAGACAAGATGTTCCTTGATAAACACACAGCAACAAGAGCTTTTAAATTATTTAGTGTTATCTCTTGTTTTCAGATTAATACAAACAACATATGAAGCGTTTATCTGGTACCTTGTATTATTATATTTGTGGATGCTGGGCTGTTTATCTTTCCACTGGGATTCAGGGCCACTTCTTGGTTTAAGGGTCCTTCCTAATACACCCAAAGAGACATGTGTTGATCACCCCTTATAGCGACAAGTATTTTCAACATCTTATTCCCACCATTGTTAGTTATCAATAACCTAACCCCCGGATTTTTATTGTCTCACCTTTACGGTTTGATCCCTTTTCCGTTCATATGGGTTCTGGCCAATACACTAAAGCCTGTCTGGGGTGGTGCTGGTATCTCCCCTGACAGGAAACCTAGTGTCCAAGCCTCCCTGGCCGGAGATTCATCCAGCAGCAGGAGGTCAGACTCGTGTCTGTGGCAGCAGCATCCATTTTGTGATGCTGAGGCTCTGTTTAAACTTAACCGGGTGTGCTAGTATTAACATGTCTTCTCCCTCTAGAAAGGTGGATTGCTACCCCCGCCGCCAGGACTGGTGGGGGAGGTAGTATTCCAAAGTGTTTGACACCTTGCACAACATGTTTTGATGAAGCCAAACCAAAGTTAGCATTAACCGCGAGGATTATAATGCACTTAAGAGTATAAGGTATGGTTATATCATAGCACAGCTATAAGGAGATGGTTCTGAAAGCTGCCTAGGGGCTCAGCTCATGCTAGGGCACCCTCTCACATAAAACCAAGCACTCTGCCTCCAGGATTGTTAAGGCCTGCTATAGGAATGACTTATAGGTTACTATGTGTCTATATATATAGGCGGGTATAGGTACACTATATCCCAGTAAGGGGTGATTACACCACCTTACCCAGGCTGAGTGATCAGTGATCAGACCTGTGGTGTCAGTTTGGAGGCCCAACCAGGGGTGGCATAGTACATGCTGCAGCCCCTGGTAGGCCTTGGGTGCACCTATGCCCTGGGTACCTGTAGTACACTATACAGGGGCTGACAAGGGTGACCCAGTAACCAATCTGGTATGTACGTAAAGTACATGGTATCAATTTAGAGAGAGAACAGCTGGGCTGCGGGCCTGATTAGCAGGACCAAAGCCGCACCAAAGTCGAAAAACAAGAAAATCACAGCAAAAAGTGGGGGTGATCATAGGAAGCAGACCCTACTCTCCAACAATTGTTTACTTATGCTACCTGCAGAGCATGAAAATACATTGGAATATAACAAACTATCTGGAGAATCTTGCTATGAAGTTCTAAGAGTGCTAAAGAAAATTAAATTCTAACTATTGATGAGGTAAGCATGGTCTCAAACTTAATGCTTGCGTTTGTGCATTTAAGAATGCAGAAAATTCTTAAAACGATATGATGTCTTATTTGGATGAAAACATGTCATAGTTTTTGGAGATCTACTGCAACTTACTCCCGTAAAAAGACAACCTTCTACATGAAGACACCAAAAAGTCTTTGGGAAGTGTTGGAAACATTAACATTTGGTCATATTTTGAATACAAAGAACTAATTAAAATATGCGACAGGCGAATGAAGCTGATTGTGGAACTATTCTTCAAGATATAAGAATTGGAGTATTGACAGAACATAGCAAACAAGCTTTGCAAAGTCGACTACTTACAAACTTGTTTCCAAATGAAAATATAGTTCCTGAAAAAAATATATTAAAAAAATGCAGAAAATACATCTATAATCTTCTTAATGCAAACAGTGCACAAGTGTTCTATAGACAACAATAACTTTTAAATCTAGAAAATGAACAAATAATAAAAATGGAAGCCCTTGATAAAATAGAGCATGAAGGAATCACTATTATTTTGATGGAGAAATTGAAAACAAAATTGGATTCTTTAGAAAAATTTATATCTAAAACTGCTGCTTTTGAAAAGAATTTGGATGTATGTGTAAACTGTCTGGTAATTTTACGGCGTAATTTGGATGTGGAAATGATTCATATAATGTTAAAATTATGTCGTGTTGTAAAAAATATTATATTATATAATATAACTGTCCCGTTATTGCTGACTACCTAATTATATCTACTGCCTGCCAGCCAGTGATCGGTCCGAGGAGACCGCAATGCTCTGACTCACCGCTCCCGTTTTCTTGGTGTCCCTGCTGCCATCCTCGCACCAAGGGGAACCACAGCATCCAGATTTCCCTTTTGGCGCACAGCCACCCAAGTAAGCAGGAAGCGCCAGGAGGCTCTTCAAATGGCAGCCGCGGGGTCCCGCTCATCGGGTCCCGGTATTGCTGACTACTTAATTATATCTACTGCCTGCCTGCCTATGATCGGTCCGAGGAGACCGCAACGCTCTGACTCACCGCTCCCGCTCCTGTTTTCTTGGTATCCCTGCTGCCATCCTCGCACCAAGGGGAACCACAGCATCCAGAATTTGCTTTTGGCGCACGGCCACCCACGTAAGCAGGAAGCACCAGAAGGTGCTTCAAAAGGCGGCCACGGGCTCCCGCAGCGCGGGACGTGCAGAGGCGTGCCCGGGCAAAGCCACAGTATCTGGAAACTGAGGGCCCCATTATTTTTGTCCATTTCTCCGATGACGTCCCCTCCCATGTGACATCGTCACATGTTTTCACCAGGGAGGTCTATCCAACTTTGGTTCAGCATATACTGGAAATGGCCGGGAATTGCTTTACCAAATGGATGATATAAAAACCCTTCCATTAAGGTTTTTTTACAAACCACAGAGCGCACATAGGTTTAGTGGGTGGCGGAAATTGGCTAGACCACATATACATCAAGATTATACAGTGCCCAGAAGTAATTGCTTTGATATTTTTACATCCCTGGAGGAAGTCGATTAACTGGGAACAACCTGTACAACCGTTGCGGTGTCTGAACCCAAGGGAGTTACTAAGGATACTAAGGTGTGTAGTCTTACCAGTGAAGAGATGGCAGGTTTATCCTTGTCGGAAAAAGGCCATAGTGATATGGTAAATATAACTACTTAAAGAGTAGTAACATGTCCCGGTCGAATAAATAGTATCCCTAGTTATGGTTCACTAGAACAGGGTCAAATAATAGATCAAGAGGTATCCACTATTCATAATAGGATGAGTATTGAGAATCCAAAAACCCATATGATCATAACCTCATGGAATATCGCATGGCTAACATCTATAATTGCGTCCAGTGATTGGTCAACATACATTGATGGCTTTGATGTCTGGATATTCCAGGAGACTTGGTCTGTGATTAAAGTTTACCACCCTGGTTTTTTAAACTTTTCAAAGCCTGCTATAGAGACAAAGAGAGGAAGACTGATTGGAGGGCTGATATGTTGGGTTAGACAGCAGGAAGGGATAAGGGTGGAAGAGGTACCTATTAATAACACGGATATTATGGCCGTATGAGTCTGTTCAACTCATGGTCCAGACAATTTGATTATCAATGTGTATGCGAGAGGGCTGCCGGGTGGTAAGGGATCTAGTGTGGTTACTCCCCATGATGGCTATTTGGAAAATTTAGGGGGTTCCTGCAACACGATCATAGCAGGAGATTGTAATTGTTGTTTTGAGCACCTGGAGTACGAGGATGGGAACCTGACTAAAGAGGAAGATGCACAATGGAATATTCCAAAGTTATAGCTGGGCCCCATAAAAAAATGCACAGAGGCTGCATTACAACTGAAGGGCTTCTGTCTGGAAAGGTGAATGAGGGAAGAGGGCAGTAAATGGGAGGACGAAATCAGATAAGCAGGGTGCAAATATCTTTGACAATGGATTAAGAAGTAGTCTTATAGATTTTATATTTATTAAGGTAGAATATTGGTCAACCGTCCTGGACATGGAGGTCCAGAAACAGACGGAAAGTGACCACCAACCATTGGTCATAAAAGTACAGGATGTGGGATTTTGTAAACTGAATCCCAGGAAGGTTGAGTATAGCACGGAAGAGATAACATTAACTAACGACATGAGGAGAGTCAAATGCGCTAAATCACTAAAAGATCATAATGGCTAAGCTGTCGATATGTTCCATTAATGTCTGTGGGTTAAACGATAAAAGAAAAAGGGGAATAATGGCTCAGATGCTAAAAACTATGCGGATGGACGTAGTCTGTATACAGGAGACTCACATTGCTTGGTCTAATAGAGGGTGGCTAAAAGATCTTGGATTGGAAGTTGTAGGGCGCTCTCGTCAGAGCTCTACAATACGAGGAGTTGCAATTCTTAAGAGATTTGGATTGGGGGAAATTAAAAAAGTCAAAGAAGATTTATTAGGCCGATGGGTCATTGCCGAACTTAAAGTTGGAGGATTGACTATTACTATCTGCTCATTATATGCACCAGTAGTTGATGACCCCACTGCCCTTAATCATCTAAGTGTGGAGCTAGCTCAATGGTCATCCAACATTGTACTATGTGGAGATTTTAATTTACATATGGAGGAAACGTTTGACATTTATGGTAGTACCCCATATAAAGGTAGGAAGAAAAAGGTATTTAGGGCACTTAAAGAGACAATTCAAGAATATAGAATGTTAGATGTAGGGTATGAGAAAAGGGGGGGAATGTTTGGATATACTTTTTTTTCTGCCCCGCACCAAAAATCTTTTAGATTGGATTACTTTTTTGTATCTAAGTGCTTATACAATGAATTTACACAAGTGGAATATGGGGTGTTACCCAAAATTATTTCGGATCATAATCCTATTTCTTTTAAATTTGAATTAATTACTTCATGTACCCCTCGAGCATGGTCATTTGACCGCAAATTATTGTATGACCCATCCTACGTTGACCACATGAATATCTGGAGCCCCGAATTTTTTTCTAATAATAAAGGCACTGCACCTTCTGAAATAGTTTGGGATGCCTTTAAATGCGGGGTTCGGGGAGAAACATTGAGCTACTCAATAAGAAAACAAAAGGAGGTCAGAAGGCGAGAAGAACTAGAAATGAAAAATTTAAGAGTGCTAGAGATTCAGCTGATGCAGGCGTGTAACAGAGGATTAGCTACTGAAAGTATTATAAAGGAGCTAGTGATTCTTAAAGCTAAGATTCATCAGGGGTATGCGACAAAGTTTGCTCAGCAAGTTACTGCCTTTAAGACAGAGGTTTATGAAGTTGGTGAGAATTCTGGCAAACACTTGGCTAAGAGGGCTAGGCAGAAAGCGGCATTTGCCAGCATTGATAAAATAAATAATTTGACAGGGACAACAGTTAATAAAATGGAGGATATTCTTAAAGTATTTAGTGACTTTTATTTTAAACTATATACTGAGGATGCGAGGCCAGATTGTTTAGATCAGACTACTCAATTTATCGAATCAACTTTAAATATCACCTTATCTAGCGAAGAGAAGGAGAAGTTAGATTTACCTCTTACTTGGGAGGAAATTGAACTCTCTCTAATGTCTTTAGCCTCAGGAAAAGCAGCTGGTCCAGATGCTATCCCTTTAGAGTTCTTTAAACAGTTTCGGAGTGCTTTAAAAATAGAATTAGTAGATTTATGTTTGAGAGCTCAACAAGGTATTGCCCCTCAATCATGGCATGATTCAATAATAACTGTGTTTCTTAAAAAAGGGAATCCTCCGTTATTACCCTCATCTTTTCGTCCCATATCACTTATAAATGCTGATAGTAAAAAATTTTCAAAAATTTTAGCTTTAAGATTATCTAATATTATTTCCCCCTTAGTTTCCATTTATCAACACAGCTTTATCCCTGCTAGAGACACTGCTGATCATATTCGACGGGTGATTTCGTTCCTGGACTGGTCCCAAGCAACTCGGTCTAATGTTGGATTAATATTTCTAGATGCTGAAAAAGCTTTTGACCGAGTTGCCTGGGACTATCTGTGGGAAATTCTATCTAGGAAGGGATGGGGCCCAGGAATTATAAAAGCTTTAAAAACATTGTATATCGATCCTAAAGCGTGTATTCGAATTAATGGACAAATCTCCCCTCCTTTCTCAGTGACCAGGGGCACTCGACAAGGTTGTCCCTGCTCTCCCTTACTTTTTGCTTTTTATATTGATCCTTTAATTAATCGGTTTTTTTTGGAACAAAAAATTAAACCTATCTATTTAGCCAATATTAATTATCGAGTTTTAGCCTACGCTGACGATATAGTGATAACTACTACTGATGTTCAGACAGCTTTACCAGTGATAGATGATCTTGCTAAACAATTTGGTTTTTTTTCCGGCTACAAGCTCAGATAATCCATCTCCAGACATATCTACTACATTAGAGGTCACATATTTAGGAATAAAGATTTGCCTCCCCATAGAGAAGATACCAGAACGTAATATAAATCCCATAATAACTCAAATTAATGCTTTACTACAGCGCTTGGATCATCTACACTTATCATTATATGGCAGACTTAACATTTTAAAAATGATGATCTTACCAAAAGTACTGTATATCTACCGCACAATACCATTAGAGTTTCAGCCGCTTTGCTTTAGAAATTTAGAAAGAAGTACTTTTCGCTTTTTATGGGGCTATAAACGTCATAGGAGAGCATCAAAGAAAATGATATTAAGTAATGAACAAGGTGGGTGGAATGTTCCCTATTTTCTTTTTTATTATTTATCTGCTGCATTGCAATACATAAGTCGTTAATTATGGGAGATAGGGTAGAAATTCTGGAATGTCAAACTCCTTCTATTTATGAAATGATTTTGGGCGAGCAAGTTAAAGGCAGCTTCTTGAGGATGGTAGAGCCCAGTTATTACAAGAAAACAAAATATAAGATACTTAAGACAGCTTTTGGAGTCTGGCAAAAAATTTGTAAACACATAAAATTATATAAATTAAATGCTTATACTCCCCTTATATCAAATGGCCTTTTACCTGAAATTTTTTGTGACTTAACTATGTATAGATGGCAGCAGAAAGGAATACGATACCTGGGAGACTTATATAGTGAAGATCAATTTATGTCATTTCAGGATTTAATGAATATATTTTCTATTGGTAGAAACGATTTTTTTAAGTTTCTCCAAATTCGAAGCTTCCTACAGAACCAATCCTTACTTTCCCCAGTTAAAATGACGAAAATTTCATTGTTAGAAATCTTGCAAAAAAAACCCCGTATAGGTGCTATCTATTCAAGCTTAATTCAGGAATTTGGGGATGATTTGGGACAATGTCAGCGGAAATGGGCTAACAGTTTAGGTGTATCTGATGTGGATATTTTGTTATCGATCAAAATGGCTTCAGATTGCCTAATGACAGGGATGATGAAATCCCAACATTTTATGTGCATTCATAATCTATATTACACCCCAAACAAAGTTGCTAAATGGAGTACAACGATAGGTACGAATTGTAGCCGCTGTGGGCTATATGCAGCTGATGAACTGCATATGTTTTTTTCTTGCCCCAAACTTTCTATTTTGTTTCAACATGTGGAAAATTTCTTAACTATTGTTCTTAAGAGTGAGATTAAGTTAACGGCGGAATCAGTGCTGTTGGGTATTGATCATACTGTTGTTAGGTCAATACCAATCTCTTATTTTCTATTTTTATGTATGGCTGCAGTTAGATCCTGTATTACTAAGGAATGGATTAGTTCGGATCCGCCGTCTTTTTTTATGTGGCGGGAAAAATTACTGTTTATGTACAATATGGAATCTGCTATATATAAGTTAAAAGGAATTAAAAAGAGAATATTGGGGGAGAAAATTTGGGCACCAATTGCCGAATGGATTTAAACTTTTTATGTTGTTTGAATTAAATTTATGTTATAAATTGTTATGTACCTTAAGAGGATACTGACTTATTCTGGTAATCATGTACTGCTGTATTTCCTTGCAATAAAATAATAAAATTTAAAAAAAAAATGTAAAAAAAATGAGGAGAGTCAAATGGGGAAGGATCGAAAATAATGAGGATGAATTGGCACAGATGAGGGACTTGGTTATTGGTTCAACAGCCAAATTTCTCAACTGTGACACACAGGAGGATAATAATTGTATTATTTTGCAGGTCCATGAAGATATGTTTGATAATCTAAAATCATTTTTTATTAAAAGCAGCGTTTTTAAGAAGCAGCGCATTGTGAAAGGAGGCTCTTGGTATAACAGTTCCTGCAGACAGGCTTATAAAAGCCTATCGAGGACTATTATATCTAAAGCTATGGGTAGCATCAGAAAGGCTAGAGCAAGGTATAGGAAAGTGCAGTTGTTAGCAAAAAAGGAATGGGACGAGGATCGATGGCAAGATTTGTTGACGGGCCGCAAAGGAAGGAATATGACACAATTTTGGCAGCTAGTTAAATGGGGTAGTGGTGAGATGAAGCAGACACCAGCTAACCATGGAGTTCCTAAACAGTGGGCCGCATATTATGATGCACAGTTTCAGTCCACTAATTGCAATGAGGAGATCCCCCTATGGCCAATTTTTAAGGGAACCCCTGCGTTTTACTAACACGAAAGTTGAGTTTGCGTTAAAGTTAATTCCGAGAGGTAGGGCCCCCGGCCTTTACTGTATACCTGCTGACCAGTTTGTAAGGAAAAAAGAGTTTTGGGTACCGTATATTAAGCTATTGGCGAATGCCGTAGCTAGTGGTGTTTCGATTCCTGATACCTGGTCAGGTGCCAAAATCCTATCAATATATAAGAAAGGCGATCGGTTACAACCAGGAAATTATCGCCCAATCAGCCTGGTAGATTCTATTCAGAAGATTGTAGCGAGACTAGTTCTGGGTAGAATTCAGGCTTGGACTGTCGAAACAGATATTCTGACACCATTACAGGTGGTTTGGCCACATACAAGTACCCTTGATCAAGTTTTTCGGTTTGTGGTAATTTATTGGCAGGTGGTCATTATTGGAGGGAGCACAATCTGCGCGGCTTTTGATCTGAAGTCCGCATTTGACTTAGTTCCCGTGCAAAACTATGGAGCGCATTGGTGGAAATGGGGATGCCCCCGGGATTGGTGGCAATTTTGGTGAAACTACACAACTCAACATATGCCCAAGTTTGCTGAGGTAAGCCTGGGGATGTAACCGAGAGGTTTCCGGTTTACAAGGTGGTACGCCAGGGGTGCGTACAAGCCCCCCCTGTTTTCATTATTTATAAATAAGGTGGTTCAATACTACGCCGATCACCCTACTGATGCTCCATCATTGGCAGATATGAAGATACCTCTGCTCATGTTCTCGGATGACACCCTGATACCAGACAGGGTTTGCAGGCCGCCCTGTCATGGTTTGAGGTGTTCTGCCACGACCATGAGCTGAGGGTTAATGTGGAGAAAACAAAGTTCATGGTGCTTCATAAATCCAAAGCTATTACCATGAGAGTATACATGAACAATGTTCTCTTGGACCAGACAGATATATTTACCTACCTGGGCATAACCTTAAGCAGGAAGTTGAGTTGGAAACCCCAGGTTGACATGTTGCCTTTAAAACATGCGCATTTAGCGGGTGCATTGATTAAAGGGCATAGGCTCTCTTACACTAAGCCCATTGCCCCTGTTCTGCAAATTTATAATTAAAAAATTAGCCCAGCTATACTATATGGTGCTGAACTCTGGGGCTTCGAGAATCTAACACCATTGGTAATATCGCAAAATAAGTTTGTCAGGTCACTAGTCGGCCTTCCGCAATCCCCCCCCTTATGCCACTCTACTTAGATCTGGACTGTCAAAGTATTGAGGATGTGGCACGATTTAGGCTATTGGCATTCTGGATAAGACTCTGGACCACTCCCGAGCTTTCTCTGTATGCCAATGCCTTATTGGATGTAAGGAGGTCGGGACGTTTGCATGACATTTCATGGTTGAACAAAATCAAAACCACATTGTATGCTATGGGGATGAGCACCTTATGGGAAGATCCAGTTTCATCATCATTTCCCCCCAAAATGATTTTTAAGATAAGTTATTGGGAAATGGTTAAACTTAAGAGGTTTTCATCAATTAAAAGGTCGACACTGACAAGGGAATACCTAGAAGTAAAACATGGGACCAAATTAGAAGGTTTCCGGGATCTCACTTCCAGGCCCCTTGATCAGAAACTGTACCACCAATTTAGGGTGGGCTCACTCCCCATAAGAGCATTCACTAGTAGATGGTCCGCACTAGTTGAAGAAAAATGTATTTTTTGTTTTGGCCACATTGAGTCCATAGCCCATATTCTATTTGTCTGTCCAGGTTACAATCTCCCTAGGATCAAATGGCTAAAACCTGTTTGTAAGAACTTGTGTATACGATCAGCTAAGGAGGCCCTTAGGCTCCTAAGGTCAGAAACAACGGATTTCATTGTGGTTGCAATGGTGATATTTTTAAGATGGGTGTGGGCAATTCGAGCTAATACAATGTGGGTAGATTCATTATTTTATTGTAAGTGGGACCAGTACCTGGTCATGGGTTTATAGCAAATGACCACTAGATATATTGCTGTTAGACAAAGATTTTTGTTGTCAATAGAGTGGTTTTTACTTTGGTTTTAGTATATGTGCTTTGAAAATAGATGAAAGATCTATTGATTTTTAATAACCTATTTTACTGTCCATTTGGTTAACCACATGTTTTATTAATGGCTAAATATTTATTAATTGTTTTTATGATTGTGGATTGTTTGTTGGCCTTATCAAAAACAGAAATATATAATGAGCTGACTTTTTTTTTAAATATTGTAATATCTGTCTTTTATGATTGAGAAATCAAAATAAAGACTATGTTGAATTGTTATTATAACTGTATTGTTTCTTCTCTTTCACAGATCCTAATTGTAAAGTACAACATTTTCAGAAATTTAAATTGTAAAAAACAACTAAAAAATTGCTAAGCGTTTTTTGATATGTACTACTGTCAAGGTAAGATTAAGAAATGCAAAGACTATCATTGCACTACTACATTGAGCTGTGCACTATATATATAAGCTGTAACCAACTACTACGTAAAGTAGTACCTAAGCAATCTAGAAATCCTCTTGTCTATGTCATGCACTTCTCCAATCACCCATCCAGCACTATCTACATATTCTATCACTTCACCAAAACCTAAGCATTTATCATTTTAGCATACACTCTCTTTGCAGCACTAAAATTACTCCAGTTACAAGTCATATACTTAAGAAATGGCCTAGTCACTAACAAAAGTGCAAGTACAAAATGTATTACAGTTTACATGTTTAGTCTAAACTGTTACATACTATTAATACACTCTTCTTAATACTCAATTAATAATTATGCAACGTAGAAATCCTTCTATCAGTCCCATGTATTTCTCCAATTATCCATTCAGTACTATCTACATACAGTATAACTCTGCAATACATATTCACTTATAGATTCAACATGTACTTTATATGCAGCACTGAAATTATTCTTGTTACTAGTTATGTTGGTAAGGAATTGCCTACCAGTATAACTAGTACAGCTATAATAGTTTGTACACTATGCATGCAGATTTTTAAGCAGCTACATATTATTGATACATGCTTCTAAATACTCAGTTCGTACCTACGCAGTGTAAGAATCCTCCTGTCTGTCCCATGCATTTCTTCAATTACCCATCCAGCACTATCTACGTATCCTATTAGTCTGCCTAAACCTAAGCACCTATAAATTCAGCATGTATTCTCTTTACAACAGTGAAATTATTCTATCAAGTAGTCAAGTACCTAAGGACTGGCCTAATTAGAAAAACTAGTACGGCTACAATATTCTGTGCAGTATGTAAACTTCAAACCAGCTAAATAGTATTGATACACTTTTAAATACTCAGTTAGTACCTATGCAGTCTAGGAAACCATGCATTTGTCCATTCACCCATCCAGCACTATGTATGTATCCTATCACTTTGCCAATACCTAAGCATTTATAAATGTAGCTTGCATTCTCTTTGCAGTACTGAAATTAATCTAGTTATTAGTCATATACTTAAGGATTGGCATAGCGACTAACCCTGGTATAGGTGCATTTCTTTATATACTATGCATGCAGACCTGCAACAAGCTACATACTATTAATACACTCTTCTAAGTACCCAATTAATACCTATGCAATGTTGCAATCCTTCTGCCTGTGCCATGTTTTTTCACAATCCTCCATCCAGCACTATCTATGTATCATATCACTTTACCAATACCTAAGCACTTCTAAATTCAACATATACTGCCTTTGCAGCTCTGAAATTATTCTAGTTACTAGTCAAGTATCTAAGGAATAGCCTAATCTGAATAACTAGTACAGCTTTAATATTTTGTGAACTATTTATGCAGACCTGTAATCAGCTACATAGCATTGAAATAGGGCCCGATTACCGAACTAACTTAAGACAAAATCCTAAACTTACTACCATTTTGGTATTCACAGAAGGCGCTTACTCATTTTGGTATTCACAGAATGCACTTCCTAATTTTTCCTCTTGTATTGCATGCTGCATTTCACAACATACATTGAAAGAGGAAAATGCCTTTACTGATTGTTTACGTACAGGAAGGTGTCCCTTCCTGTACAAATACAATCTCCCCACGACACACACGTCCTTGCACCATGGTGCAAGGGTACCTGTGTCAGTGCATCGCTGCAGTTTTTGCAGCAGTGCAGAAGGAAGCATAGAGTTGCAACATATTTATGTACATATATCACATCTCTGTGCTTCGGAAGTGCCACAGCGCAATGCAGCTAAAGAGCTTGCACTGTGACACTGCAGTACTTCCTCTTCACCTATAAATTCACCATACACTACTAATACATTCTTTCAGTCATTCATGCTCTACACATATATTCAACCAAACTTTCACAAATGACCATACAATTATAGTTCTTTCTTTAACCAGATAAGGTAGTTCTGATAAGAACTTTTTTTTTCTTCTTTATTTCTTTTATACTTTTTTGTATTTTTCTGAACAATTGTGTATATTTTTGGGTGTTTGTTCAAAAAACAAAAACAAAAAGAAAGAAAAAACAGGAAACTTTAGGAATTATTTTTCATTCCATAAAACAAAGCAAACAAAAAATTAGCACCGATGGGTCCATTGCGCAGCACAAACTGCTTCCACTCACTGCTCTCCAAAACATCTCCGTTTCTTGCACTTCACGCAGTGCTGCTCTAGGAAGGCAAACTCAGGCCTAATGTCTGGTGCAGGTGTACCTGATGATGTACCGGAGGTACTAGCAACCGCAGTTGGAGGGTTCATTTCAGCTCACATACATTCCTCTTGAGCCAGATTGAGAGGATGTATTGTCTTCAGATGTTTGTACATCGAGGCAGCTCCACATGAGTATTTCTTCTCACTACCTCTAGACAATATTTTCTGACAAATTCGACAGGTCACCTTCGTGGCATTCACCTTTTTCTGCCCGGGTGGAAAGGTGAAGAATTTCCATGCTATTTATTCAGGCCTTTGAGGACGTGGAGCCTCCTGCAAAAATTCTTCTTCTGAAGAATGTTCCTCCTCCTGCTGCTGCTGTCCAAAAGCCATGTTCTTGTATTTTTTTTGATAAACACCAAAAAAATGATGAAATAAGCTATCTTGTAAGGACAGAGATGTCTCTCCAAAGATGCTCCAACAAGAATGATTGAAATTGGTGGGATCCTTCGATAGTTACAATGAGAAATGTTATGAACCAATAAAATCTTTTTTTTGCAGTTCACATGGGATCCGCGCACCGTGTGCTTACGAAGCACGCACCCAACGCGACTTCGCAAAAGTACTTTTAAAAGTAATGCAAGTTTATTTTTGTTTTTCAGAACAAAGAATGCAAGTTTATTTTAAGTACAAATATATTATTTTTAAAAGTATCTTAGATAATCTCTTGCCCTAATATGTATATTAAAGATATATATATATATAATTTTAGACATAAAAAAAATTCACGGGAGTCGCGCATCCAGCGCACACCAGCACATATATGACATCACGCGGGACCCGCCACCGCGCAAGTGTCGCGTACCATAATGCGCATGTGCCGTGAATGCATGGTACCAGGAGTCGCGGATCCGTCGCATACCTATCGCGCACATCACGTAATATTAAATGTATAGGCCTCTTGCGTTCTTGGCCGAACAGGCTGGTCTAACAATTTATTCCTACGCTGATGACACACAGGTCATCTACTCACTTTCCACTAACAAAAACCTCCCCTCCTCCTCTCTTCAAACTGGATTAAAGCATATATCGGACTGGATGTTGAAGCACAAACTAAAGCTCAACGGGGACAAAACAGAGCTGCTTCTGTTTGGACCCGACACCTCTCTTTGGGGCCCTCACCATTGGCCTCCGGAGATGGGTCCTCTACCTATTCCATCAGTGTCTGCGCGCAACCTCGGTGTGATCTTCGATAACCAACTCACTTTCAAACATCATGTTGTGAAAGTTGCGGCCACCTGTACTACCATCATCAGGTGGCTGAGGAAGATCACTTGGATGCTGCCTACAGACACTTTGAGGACCGTGGTCCAGGCCCTTGTCATCTCACGCCTGGACTATGGGAACATCCTGCTCTTAGGTGCTGCCAAAGAGGTTACCAGGAAATATCAAGTGGTTCAAAATATGGCAGTCCGTCTGATTTGCCAACTTCCCGCAAGATCATCGGTCACTCATCACAGGCGCAACCTGCATTGGCTGCGCATTGAAAGCAGAGTGCACTTTAAAGCACTCTGCTACATGCATAAAATCATGACTGATAGAGCCCCGTGCTATCTTGCTGCCTTAGTCCAACAATATGTTCCCCCCCGTACACTCAGGTCCTCGTCACAAAACAAATTTAAAATTCCACGCATTAACAGAGCCAAAATGGGTGGCCGCTCGTTTGCCCTGTTGGCCCCATCCTTATGGAATTCTCTCCCTCAACCCTTGCGCACGGAATCGTGCTTTCTGAAATTCCGTAAAGGAATAAAAACATGGCTTTTTAACAATTAATGTCCCTCCCTCTTTTCACCGATCAGTTTGCTTTAGCGCCGGGAAACCTCCGGGTAGCTGTGCGCTTAATAAATGTAATAATAAATAAATAAATATGACGTAACTGAAAAAACACGAAGCCGTCACTCAACGTACGCGGATCCTTCAGGACTTTTCTAAATTGGCAGCTAGAATCCGCACGCCCATCATGATGGGTACGCTTTGGGTGCGGGACTCCCAAAAAAACTTGAAAAAAACATAAAGAAAATAATTACAATATATTAAATAAAAAAATAAAACAAAAAATAAACACTATTTCAGTTTGATCTTTTTTGCAATTTTCATTAAAACAATATATAATGTTATTTAATAAATAAACTAGTTAAAAATAACCAGTTAAGTTTAGAAAATCAGTACCAAAAAATTTATATAACTAATATTAAACTTAAAAATTACCATTTAAAAAACTTTAGAATTTCCCTGAAAAAAACATAGCTTTCACAAACTTTATAGTTAGAAATTCGCATTTAAAAAACCTTTGAAATTCACTGAAAAAACTATAGTTTTCAGACACGTTATAGTTAGGAATTAGCATTTAAAAAACCTTAGAAATTCACTGAAAAAACCAAAGGTTTCAGGGGTGTTATAGTTCGTTGGACATTTCTCTTGTGCAATACCATAGAAATTCCCCCGTTATAGTTAGTTCAGCTAACTATAACTCGCACACCCGCAATGTGCTGCTGATGACGTCACATATTACATCACTCGTGACATGGTAAGTGACATCACTTATGACTTCACTGATGACACCTCAAATGACATCACTGATGACATCACTGATGACATCATCCTTGTGATAAAGTGGCAGACCTCCTCTCACCTAATATAACCTTTGATACACATACTCAAAAATAGAAACTAACATTTTCAAAACAATGGACATACCAATACCACTTACAACACACCTATTCAATAATTCCAAGATCTATACACACATCCACGCATTCACCAACAGTCCTACACAGTCAGTCATACATGAACTCACTCATCAAATGTACTCATACACCTATACATCCTGTTACACACCGATACTCCTCCATAGATTTACTCACACACATAGTCACACATGCAAAGCAGCAAACATCCATTTACTTGCATATACAATTATACACACACCGCCACACTTACTTCTACAGAAACTTACACATACTTACTCTCTTAAACCAACACTTATAAAAAAACATACTTATTTATACAGGAACTCTTCAAATCCCTCACTCTCTCATATACTCTCTTATATACACACATACAAACATATACTATTTTAAAACATATGTAGTTACTCATAAAGACACTATTGAGACAGTCATTCACTCACTAACACACTCATACACACACATCCACTCATACAGTCCTGCACACATGCTGTCTTCAACACATACCAATAGTGAGTAACTCATTCATGCATCTATGCAGTAAGTAATACCCCCACCGAACCATAGAGACACTCATACACGCATACTGATACTCAAAAAACAACTAATAACCCATATAGACACTCATGTAGCTACTCACCAACCCAAGCAGCCACTTACACATAAAGTGAGAGACTGATACAGATATGTACATATTAAAACATTACTTACAAACCCATGAATTCACTAACATACACTTAATCAGTCAGTTATACCATCAAATGTTTTTTTAAATCATCCATTTAGTCACTTACATACCCATTTATTTTGTTATTGACCTTCAGATATGAATATATATAAAACATATTTAATTTTTTAGAAAAACACACATTCACTAGGTGATGTCATCAGTGATTTAATTTGAGATGTCATCAGTGATGTCATGAGTGATGTCACTGACCATGTTATGAGTGATGGAATATGTGACGTCATCAGCAGTGCATTGTGGGTGCCCGAATTATAGTTAGCTGAACTAACTATAATGGGGGAATTTCTATAGTTTTGTAGAAGAGAAACGTCCAACTAACTGTAACACCCCTGAAACCTATGGTTTTTTTCAGTGAATTTCTAAGGCTTTTTAAATGCTAATTCCTAACTATAACATGTCTGAAACCTATGGTTTTTTTCAGTGAATATATATATTTATATAAAGTATAAATAGATGTTGTGTTAAATTAAATTATTTCAAATAGTAAGAAATATAAATAAATGTAATTTAATGGAAAAAAAACTAAAAAGAATACGGATTAATCATTTAATTATCAAATAGTTTAGTAGCTTTTTAATTTACAAACTTCAAAGGGGACTCCAGGTTCCAGACTGCCCAGATTGTTTGAGACCAGCTGGTGGAGGCCACACACCTGGGAAACGGCATCAGGCATATTTAAGCAGCCCTGCGTTGCCACAGTGCAGGACCAATACGAGGGGGACTCCAGGTCCCAGATTACACAGATTGTTTGAGACCAGATGATGGGGAATGAACACCTGGGAAACGCCATTGGGCATATTTAAGCAGCCCAACTTATCCACAGCATGGGACATGCTTTGAGGGGGACTCAAGGTCCCAGATTGCCTGGATAGTTTGAGACCTGCTGGTAGGGGCTGAACACCTGGGAATTGCCACCGGGCGCACTTAAGCAACCCTGCTTCACCGCAATGTGGGATGTGCCTGTGCAAAGCCTGGGCTAAGCGTGGGCCAGACTTCGCCCATCAGCGCCAGAAAGAGGCAGGGCCACCTCCTCCCCTAGCTCAGGAATTTGAGCCCAAAAGACTTTAGTGTTCCAGATAACTGAAGGCACTGCTGCTAATATTGTTTAAAGCCTGCACAGGTATGAAAAGAATGGGGAAATGAAAAGTCCAGTGGATAAGGCTGTGCAATCCAAACATCCAAAACTTCCCAAACAGTCAAGCTATGCCACAATGAACTGTTTAACAAATGAGATTGATACTTGGATAGAAAAAGTGGAGTCTGTTCTAGGCAACAACGCTAATACTCACGCTAAAGCTACTAAAGTTAACAGTGAGGGGGACATTCCAGATTTATTTAAATTGAAACCAAGGCCTCAGAAAAACATAATCGCTCCAGCTGGTCTGCCTGCAATTTGATGTTTGTTGTTACATTAGGCCAAGATGGGAGCCCTACCTGAACTCTGGTCGCAAGGATGATACTCAAACATGCATAAATGTAGTATGTTCTAACAGGTTTGTGGTGCTACACGAAGTATGTCGCTCTGCTTCTCCTTCGCTGATACTGTCTTAACCTGCCTAGAAAGCTTACCTCCACAGGCACCCTCAATTCTTAGTGAAGCAATTGGTTGGATATTAGCTGTAAGAGAAGAGGTTGCTAACCTGAAGTAAATTCTCCTAGATGTGGCTAGGGTCTTTAAATTTCTCATCACAGTGGAAGCATAGTGCCTGGACTCTGCAATACTAACAAGGCCAGGGCGCTATGACGAGCTTTTCTACGACTCCTATTGAATCCTTAATTCATGTCCTGAATAACTATTCAACGTCAACAGGTGATAACTATGACAGTTCAGGCTGTGGCTTGGATACAAGTCTGTTATTGTGCCCTTCAAGTGCCCACCTGCTAACCATGTATCCTATGTTCACAAGGCCTAGTGTAGCTTGTTATATTTATGGGGTGCACAATTCCAAACATATGCCTTCTTCAGTAACTCTTCCCACAGGGAGACTGCAGGGGAGCTCTGACACCCAAGAGGGATATTCCGTATTTATGGTGAGAGTACCGAAGCTGCCTTCCGGTTCCTTTGAAAATAGCGATTCCCTGAAGAATAAGTCTTTACATTGGATTAGGCATGTTAGGAAAGGTTAGTCAATTTTCTACTCAGATATTAGTTATGCAAAACACCTTGTAGAGCCTGTTGGAGTAAAAGATTCAATTGAATTAAACCTAACCTCCTTTGAGCTGTTCGAGGGCTTGATCTCATTAGACCAACAGACGCTCCCCCCAAATGGCTCAGAAATGTGTTCAAATCAAGTCCCCCAGTTTTGGATATGCTTGTGCCTACGAATGAGGGTGGATGTGTGGTTTCTACCAAGGAGAGAATGAAACCGGCAAGAAATGTGGGATTAAGTTTGATATTTCTCAAGAGAGTACATTGACAGTGGTCGATTGACTTCTGGATTTGCATGTTGTTTTGCCTGCTCCAATGACTCAATCACCTTCTTTAACAGTAAAAAAAGAGCATTTTGAACCCAGCTTGGGGGAATTGGCTCGAAATGTAGATATGAAGAAGGGCATTCATGTAGCTCACTCAATAAATAATAGTTTGCAGCCAATGTTGACTCCTACAAATATGAATTGTATGCACTAAAACAATATGTCTTCTCGGCACTTAGCTTCACGAAATATTGCTGGAATTTATTCCAAATTAGATGATGAAGATTGTGGTTCTTTTATAGATACATTTCATATATGGATTTTCCAAGAGACATGGGCCCTTATGGAAATTCATAGGCAGGGCCTTACAACTTATAGCGTTAAGGTTATTCCATCAGGAGCAGGTAGACCTTTGCAAGGTCTCATTATTTGGCAGAAAATATCTTTATATTATGCTTTTAAGAGAATCAATATTGCTTCTCCAGATTATTTAGTACTCAAGATATCACCTAAATTAGGTTCCCCATAGTTATTGAATACAATCTACAGCAGGTTGACCCCTTTTAAAAATCTTTTCAGACCATAAGAATCCTAAATACCTTCATAGAGGGCCTTTGTGCTAATCATAATGAGATCATTGAAGGTGGTTTTAATGTATATTTTGATCCCTACACGCCCTTAAGGATTTGTTTAGGGATGAAGACAAATGTTGGGGGATTCCCTCCCACACTGATCAAAGAAAATCACCTGGAATGAATCTAGCTGCACTTCAGATGGTCGGTATTGTGGTCTCACGTGCCCTGGGACTGTGTAATGGTTGATTCATATCATGATTCATATGGTACATAGATGTTAGGCCAACATTGATGAGGGCCAACTGTCATTTTGAAATTGACGAAAAAAGCCTTGGAGGATGGGGTAATTTCGAAACTTGAACATCAGTTTCTTAACAACAAGCATCCGCGAATGCCGACCATTTATACCCTCCCAAAGGTTCATAAAAACTTGGAGGCACCCCCCGGCAGACCGATTATATCGGGATGCGTGTCACTGTTGGAACCACTATGCAAGTATGTGGATGTGTTTTTAAAACCCATTGCCATCTGCACACCCACATACATAAGGGATACAATGCACACTATCCAATTGGTCGAAGGACATCCATATGACCATAATAATTGTTTTCTATCGACAATGGATATTACGTCATTGTACACGAACATCCCCCAACAAGCGGCACTAGAATGTATTGAATGTGTGTTTATTGTCGATTTACTCTCAATTGCTATGTCAAAGAATTTCTTTATGTTTCAGGGTAAATACTATATTCAAACTAAGGGGGTGGCTATGGGGGCAAGTTTTGCTCCAAACTTAGCCATTATCTTTATGAGTGAATACGAGAGCACGTATATCCTAAACCAACTTAACCCATACCGGAATAATATCTTACTATGGGCTAGGTATATTGATGACATCCTTCTCATCTGGGAGGGAGGTGATACAGGACTAACGGAATTCCATGCATGGCTCAATGGTTGCTCAAACGATATAAAATTTACGATAGACTTCGATACCTCTTCTATCAATTTCTTGGATTTACAGATTAAAAGCCAAGCAGGATTTTTGTACACTAGCTTGTACAGGAAAGGGAGTGAGAGAAACACACTGTTGAGATATACGAGCCATCACCCCCGCAATCTCACGGATGATTTGCCCTTCGGACAATTCCTGAGGTTGCGGAGGAACTGCTTTAAGAAGGAGGCCTATTTTGATGAGTCCTCTCTACTGATAGCCAGATTAGGTGAACGTGGCCACCCACTAAGACTATTGAAAAAGGCACGTAAGCGTGCCTGCATAACCATCGTGAATATCTGCTAGAAGTGAAACCAAAAACAACTGAGAATAGACTGGTATGTGTTACAACATTTAACACTCACAGCAATGCCATAAAAAAGTGCATAAATAGACATTGGCATTTAATCAGTAAAGAACTAGGGGAATTGCTCCTCCAATACATGCATTCTGCAAGGGTAGGAATATCAGGGAGCATGTGGTAAAATCACTATTACCTGTGAAGCAGTCAGCAAATCAAACAACCCTTTGGGGCCTTCCGGCTGTAGTTGGTCACACGAAGTGTGGCAATTGTAAGGCCTGCCCTATGACAATAGAAGGGACTACGTTTACCCATAATGATCATACATATAATTTGAAAGACCACAGCAATTGTAACACCTCAGGGGCAATATATGCCATCCTTTGTCCCTGTGGATATTTGTATATAGGGCAGACCATACAGAAGGTTAAGTGCCGGATACTGCAGCATATGAGTCGTATACGCTGTGGAATCGCTGGCGCACCTTTGGTGGATCATTTCACCAGGTTTGAACACTCTGAAAATAGCCTTAAATGGTGGGTTGTGGAGAAAGTTTCGGCAAACCCACGAGGTGGAGACTTCCACAATAACCTTAACAGAAGGGAATGTAAATGGATATATGCCCTTGACACAGTGAATACTGGTCTAAACGAATTGGAGGAAATTAACAGACAAGTGTCACTCCTCGGGGTTTAAAACACCTGGTTGTATGCCGGCATAATCCCTGAGTACATCATAAATCTGGTTGATAATCATGTATGCACTAATGTCTAAACTGTACTGCTCCCTTGGCAACAGGATTGATAACCATGGTTTAATTGTGTTGTTTGATTTTTCTTCCTTGGTGTAACTTGATGAGGAGACTGTAATGTGTTTACATCAATTTCTATGAATATATGAAAAATGTTTTATTGTAGATTACACATTTGATGAGGACACTGTAATGTGTTTACAATAATTCCTATGAATATATGTAAACGATTTTATTGTAGGTTGCACGAATGTTATCTATTACAAGTTACTGCTCTGAAATCAAGTTTCAAGTTTCAAGTTTATTTATTTTTATTTGCTTTGGTACTCAACTGAGGACCACAAATATTTTAAACATAAAATTCAGGTTATTTACAACAGTAAAATTTCTTGTGCTAATACAAAGTTAAAAAAGATTTTAAAAATGTATAAAAGTTATAACAGACAAATTTATTTGGCGGGAATTTACATAGAGTGATCAGTTACTTTGCTGAGTTAATCCTACATTTAATGTATATGGCTTGCAAGTACCGCTTCCTTGCCGTTACCACCTTTGGATTTAAACAGGCAAACATTAGATGCTTGACATCTTGCTCTCCTCCATTACACAGATTACATTTAGAGTTTTCCTTTAAGTGCCATTTGGCTGTTACAGTTTTGACTGGTAAAATACCGAACCGGAGCAGAACAATCGCTCTCCTGACAGAATGATTTAGGTTGAAAGCAATGTACTGTTGAATTTTCTTGTATGTTATAGTTTCAGTGAAATTCCTATATGTAGATAGTTTAGAACAATGCAAAAGGTCTAGATCAAAGCTCAGCCTTGAGGTGAAATGTTTCAAAAAGAGTTTAAGTTGGGATGGTGTCCAGGCTAGCAGCAAATCAATATTAATCTCCGCTAGCTTAAAGGCAACTGACATGTTTTTCTTAAAAACGTGTTTGGATGAGTCACAATCAATTGTTTCTGTTTTGAGCAGAGATCGAAGAGTTCCTTCCTCGGCGTGCAGGAGATTATATGCCCACCTGATGACATTAGCAATTCCTCGGGAGTAGGAGCTGGTTAATGAGAACTCGAGGCGGAGAGCTTGTACAGGACGGCCTGTGATACCTTCATTAGTCTCCGTAATATGTTTCCTTCTTTTAGATCTAGGAAGTTCCACTGGTTTATGGGAATATATTCCAAGGCGTATGATAGTACAGGCGGTATCTTAACACTATATACCTTGAGCAGAGAAGAGAAATGCCTGTATCCTGACGCTGCTTATAGTCTTGCAAGAGCTCCCGCGTGTACATCAACTTTTCTAGTCAGGTTCACAGTGTGTGGCCGATTTTGTAGAGACTTGGTGAAGATCCTACCTAGATAGGTGTATTCATTTACTTCTTCCACTTTGTCTCCACCAAGGGTCCAGTTATATTTAGAACTCTTTTTCTTTCCTGAAAAAGAAACTATTTTTGTTTTGGTAATGTTAGGGATTAAGTAATTTTCCTCCGTATATTTGTTCAGTGCCTGGAGATTGCTTTGTAGTCCAAATGGTGTTAAATCTAATATGACAATATCGTCTGCGTATAACAGTGTATGTATGTTATGGAAGGCAACTTTTGGTGGAAAATTGTGTGCTTGCTGGAGACATTGAGGCATATCACTGAGATAGAGTGAAAAGAGTAGGGGAGCAAGGAGACATCCCTGTTTGAGGCCATTGGGGGTCAGGATAGGGCTGGTTAGGCCCCTTTCTCTCCTCTTTTGTACCTGGCACCAGGTGTCTGTATACAGTGATATTAATATTCGTAGTAACTGGTCAGGGATACCCATTTTACTAAGTTTTTCCCAGAGTATTCTCCTGTCCACCCTATCGAACGCAGTCAAAAAGTCAATAAAAGCTGCGTAAACAGCCTGAGATTTGATGGACACATATTTATCTAGGATAGTTCGAAAGATGGCAATATTGTCCGTGACTGAATGCTTTGGTCTGAAGCCAGCTTGATATCGAGGGATCAGTCCAGATGAGAAGGCCCAGTTTTTAAGTTGATCCAGGACTTCCGCCGTGAAGATCTTTCCAGTGGCATCCAGCAAAGTAATTTGTCTGTAGTTACCAGGTTGTAGTCTTGATCCCTTTTTATGTATAGGTATGATGATACTCCCCTTCCACGACTTTGGGATTACCCCAGTACTAAGAATGTAGTTGAAGAGGGGGGAAAGCATCCTGCTCCACCCTTTTGGATCGATCTGGAGGACTTTGATTGGAATATGATCTGGGCCAGTTGCTCCTGTTGATCTCGCTCTTCTTATGTGTATCTCAATAGAGAGGGGAGTGGATGTTCCAGTGTTTGAAATTTCAGTTTCTGAATTACTAGAGAACTTATAAACCATTTCTGAATTATTGTTTAATTTGTATAGATTAGTGAGATAGGTTTCCCATTCGTTTGGGGGCACAGGAATACTTTGTAATGTTTTTTTCGTGCCCGTTTCTTTGGCGATTATGGTCCAGTAGGCACGTTGGTTGTTCTGTTTAGCTGCTATCTGCAGATCCACCCAATTTTGATCTTGGGTTATTCTCTCGTGTTTTTCTTTTTCTCTCCTCCGTTGATTCTTTAGTTTGTTAATCTCTGCTTGCCTAGATGGTGAAGCTTCTAAGAACTGTGCTCTTATCAGTTTATTTAGCAGCTTTATTCCAGTATCTGATTTTGGATTTTTGTTTTTAGTCTTTGTAGATCTTGGTTGCGTCAGCTTTTTCTGCAATTTGTGCGTCAGTTCTTTTATGATCAGTTCAAAATTCCTTATTGGGTTTACAGAGTGTGTTGTTTGAAGAAGCTGGTTAATGGCTATAATATTAGTTATCTTATTAAGTGTCGCTGAGTTCCAATAAATCCGCCTTTGGTTTTGATTTACCATGACTGTACTGTGCTTGTACATGATTTGAGTAGGTGAACATGGTAGTATTTTCCACTCTGTAGATAACTGTAGGATAGCGTGATCGCTTCCGTGAACAAAATTTATTTTTAGTTGTAGGGCGGATCCGAACAAGTCTAGACTGGATATCATATAATCCAAAAGTGTGTTGCTATTATTCCCCTGTCTCGTATTCGAAGCGGGTATGTCGCCTTCCACATTCCCGTTTAATATTATTCCATTAGGCGTTGGGAGCGATGCTAGTAGAATTTTTCCCCTTTGATCCGCCTTGTTCCCTTTGGGGAATAATGGTGTGGAAATATCTAACGCCTCTTCTTTATACCAGTTAGACCATTTTGATATTTCTTTGTTGGAAACTTTTCCATTTAGATCCCCCATGATGAGGAACGATGGAAAATCATGCCTTTCAATTATTTGATCTATGTCATCCAGGATCTCTGTCATCATTCCGTCCATTTTTGCTCCAGGCCGGATATATACATTAAAGATTAGTACGTTATTTTGGGAGTCTAAGAGGTTTGTCCTGCACCTAACCTTGATACATTGATAATTATAAGAATTCGTAGAGATTATTTCTTGGGCCCAGTCATACTCTTCACTTAGTAAAATTGCAATCCCACCCTTCGCATGCCCCCGCTTGACCCGCAGGGCAGGGATGTCATATATGAAGTATCCCTCAAGATTGAAATTTTGTGTACTCCAGGTTTCTTGTAGGGCCACGATAGCGGGAGAGTTTTTGACTAATTCTGCCATTTTTTCTTTAGTTTTTCCCGCCATATTCCAAGAAGAGATTACTGAGCCTGTGCTAAACTGAAGAGCTAGTGTCCTTCGTTTGTTTGTTACTGTTCAGGGTCTCAGAGATCCAGTCCCAGTCTGTGTTGTTTCCTTACTGCAAGTGCTTTTGCTCCAAATTTCCCTTTCGCCATTCTTCACTGAAACAAATAGATTTGCTGCTGATTGATCTAAGGGATAGGTTTTTTTATTTATGGTTTGGTACGTTTTTTGAGAGGATTCGAGCGGATACATCATATAGTAGACTTCATTTTTTAATACTGGAATCAAGTCATAGCCACATTTGTGGAGATTTTGCTCTCCTTAAGGATAATTCCTGGTAAGGCTGGGGACCAGAATTCTACAATTGCAATTTTTGTTTTCGCTTTATCCGGAAACATTACTAGTTTGATCTCATTTTGCGCTAAACATTTTAGCGACTGGATCTGTTGCAGTAGGTTAATGATTCGGCCGCGATTGAGTGGAGCTTCATCAATAGGGAATAACTCTGTGATTTGTAAGTAGTTGTATCTTATCTCCTCTACTTGGGATTCTTTTCTCTGTGATTCTGGATATCCTACGAGTGTTCCTCTTAAAGTTGCACTTTCCGAGCTGTGTATGAAATGAGTAGCCTTTGGATTTAATGTGGAATATTGGTAAAGATTTTTGCTGTTGGTTTTCACCTGTATCTTCTGGTGCATCATACTCGGTGTCAGGGGCAGTGTTGGTCTTCCTTCATAACCTGGTGAGGCGTTAAGTAGGGGAGTGGTAATCTGAAATTTGATTTTTGTGGCCTTCTTCTTTTTGAATCTTCTAAGCGCCTTTCTCTTTTTTATCTTTCTTTGCCGTTGTTCCTTCTTTGTTTTTTCCGAGTCTTGTACTTCTTCACTAGTTAACCCAGTGTTTGTTTCAGGATCAGGTATTACAGGATTGGTCATGTTTAATTTGGATTTGCTTTGTGCAAATATTGGATAGTACGTCAGAGATTGTTGGTGTGGTTCTAAGTTAGTTTGCTCTTTAAAGAGTTTTCTGAGGGAATATACGGTGATATCAATCTGCTTTCCCACACTTTCGCCAGATGATTTCTTCCCGGTTTGTGTTGCAATTTCTTTTTTCGAGGGAGGCGGCATAGTGTCCTTTTTTATTTTAAAGGTGTCACCAGGTATCTCTTGGCATTTGCCACAGATTCCTGTTATTTTTGTTGTTTTTGATGACCGAATTTGTTCTTTCTTCTTTTTTTCCTCAACCAGAAATTTTAGAATTCCAATTTGTACGTCAAGTGTTTGATCAGAATTTTCCAATATGTTACCTAAATGGTTGAGGACTGATTCCAGGATATCTTGTAAAACAAACATTGATTTAGAAACTGGAGTGTAATGATTGATCAGGCTGGTGGTTTTAAAGATAGAAAGATCTAGTGAATTTTCGAGATGGCCCTGCATATCTATTGGTTTTTGTGGAGTACTGATCTGTATGTTGTAGATCCTACTTTGGTGTTTCATTTGAAATATTCCATCCTTGGTGCTGGTATCTGGGGAAATGATGTTGCAGTCGAAAGACTGTTGTATTTTGGAAAGATCCGGTGTTATTGATCCGGTTGCCATTATATCTGAGGTTGAGTCCACTTGTTCCATAAAGGTATTTTTTTCCCCTGCTTCTGGGATTATTTGGGTGCCGTTTCCAACTTCTGTGACACCTACTGTTTCCGAGTTTGCCTGTTCTTTTACTATATGGTCCTGGTCATCTGAGTTTTCTTTTACGAAATACTTTCTGATTCCAGGGGTTGCTATTGTCTTTCCGTTTCTTACTGCCTTATTGGTGCTCTTCCTGATTGCGTCGTCCGTTCCCATTCTTTTCATGAAGATGGTTCTGGATCTGAGCTTCTTATAAGCCATTGCACTATTTTAAGTCAGTTAGAGGTGACACGTTGTTGTCCAGAGGTCCAGGTGGGGCGGAGACTATATATATTTTCCCCTTCTATTCCCTGCTTTTGACCCACGATAAAAGTGCCTGCTTCCAATAAACACAGTCGGGTAGTTAGACTTCGGGGCCAATGCCCGGCGCGCCGCTCGTGCAACGCCAGCACCAGCGCCCAGATCCAATTCCCCAAGTTCGTTCCTATAGGATTATGCAGTTTTTTGGGACCTGCTCTGGACTTGTCGCCACTTCCGCTTAAAGCAAGGGGACTGACTTAAAGGAATGCTTTCTGGTGAGTTATTACTATGTATAAAGAGTGGTCAGGCGAAGAGGTAATACGACTAGTTGGCTCACCTTATTTCCCTTGCTGTACTCTACTGGAGCATCCCACTCGGTGCAGTGGCACCGCAGCTCTTGTCTCCTTGCCCAGGAGAGTACTGTAATGCCGGTCTATTCGATATGGTCCTCCATGTTGCAAGCTCCAAACACCGTAACACCAGAGCACCCTGCTCGCACACCTCCTATACCGGCGCTGGTGCAGTAAGGTCGGCTGCCAGAGATGCAGAGGGAGCAGGAGTGCAAGAGGGGTCCTCCTGTCTTTAAACATGCTGGCCACTGCTGCCGCCCGCCGCCTTCTATTCACCTCTGCGGCAGCGGTAACAGCCTCTCAAAAATGCAGGGAGTACGGGCGGGGTCCTCTGTGTTGAAGTCTTGCCGGTGCCGCTGCACGCCGCCTTCTCTTCACCACGGCGGCGGCGGCGGCAACATCTGCGAGTTAATCGGTTTCGCTCGGAGATGCGGAGAGGGGGTGCGGGAGGAATCTTCTGTGCCGAATCTGATGTCTGCCTGCCGGTACTTGCCGCTCCCGCAGCACGACACCGTCTCTTCAACTCGGCGGCGGTGGCGGCGGTGGCAGCTACGGATTTTTCTGCGTTTTTTTTCAGCTTCTCGGCTCCTTTAGAGTTCGGCTCTGCTCCTCCGTACTGCTGCACCCTCCGCTCCTGCTCTCCTGCTCTGAAATCAAGTATAACATCATAAATGAATTACACTTCACCTACAAGGTAGTGTGAAACTAATGGATTAATGTTTACCACTCTTGTATAATGTTCCAATTTGCCCTATTACAAGATGGTTGTTGCCTTGAACAATTGTGTTCCCTTCAGGCACCTTCTGTAAATGTTCGAATTGTCCCTATCTAAGATGGCGCCCGCGACTTTAGCACGGCGGCCGTAAACAGGTCATGGTCTGTTTTTGGTTTTTTTGTGGGTTACTCACTGTTTTGAATTAGGGATTGTCCTTAATTGAGTACCGCTTCTAAAATTTAATAAATGAGACGTCAGACAATGAATGAATATTATTTGGACATATAGTCGTTCGTCCATGTTTACCACCTAACCATAGAGAACCCAGCTGAGGCTGAGGTATCTGGTGTCACCTTCCGACACGCGGAAGATTTCGAAAACTTTTGCGAACTTGGGAATTTGGAGTACTGGCAACATAGTCAGCAGGGTTAGACACCCCGGTCGTGTTTTTCGGATGTTGGTGGTATCATGTGAGCTGTTAGTCGGCTGACTATGTGAACCCCTTTTTTAAAGAGTCATCAATTCTCTTTTTATACAGCTTCCTGATCGGTGCGCGACAGGAGCGTTTTCACAATTGATCTATCGATTTTAAGGTAACATGCCTCATGCACTGTGACCGCTAAGTGTTTAAAATAATTACCTGTTTGGTCAACCTTAAATCACCCCCCCCCCTTTTTCTTTGAAAACAGTTTCCCAATCCATGAGTCCTGGATATGTCCGAATGAAATAATTTCAGCATAGGACACTGGATGATACCTTGATGGATGATTGAATCACCCTCTCAGAAAAAGGTAATTTAATGGACCGACCCTTGTGATGATTCGGCACATAAGGTTCAATAGTACTTGTGGTCCACATTCTGCATTGTTATGTTTTGCAGGAGTTAATTCTACTTGGCTGATTCGAAGATACACTGTTTTGGCCTTACACCCTTGGGTAAGCACACTGCCCTTTTGTGGTTTTTAATTGCTTTACTATATATCACTACAACAGGGTAATCCCCTTTCATTCTTCATAGGGTCATCTTTAACCCTTGGTTGCCCGACCTTTTGTCCTGAGGAAGACTCGCACGGTCCAGGTCTAACTTACCGGATGACCATAAGTCGAGTCGAAACGTCGACGATATCTTTCCTACCTAGGATCCACATTTGCGATATGAAAGTGCACACAACAGACATGGTTGTCTGTGTTTAATTTATACTGACATTGGTTGTTTTTGAGTATTACTTTGTGGACCAGGTTTTTTGACCTGGAAAATTGTGAGACCGTGATTACAGAATTTAAATGTGAATACTTTTGTCTATCCATTATCTTGAATTCCCTTCTTTTCCTTGCTCACTGTACACACCTTTGATCACTTCTTTTGTGCACGCTCTTTTGGGCAACTTTTTACTCTAAAAAGAAAAAAAACATTTTTGTAGATCTTCATCCACTTGTGTAGAGACAATGAATTAAATATTGTACTCTGAGAGACAATGAATTAAATATTGTACTCTGAAATGATACACTGTTGTTGTAGTGATATTCCTTGTTTATGTGAAATAACTGAGTCCATATATGTGTTGGAGCGGATTCTGTAGGAACGCCCAGGAACATTCTTACTGTATGAACATATACTGATTGAATCAGGCAAAAAAGAAATAGGTTCTGGACCATTGTTTATTCTTATGGCCAACTGTAAAAGCCACACCAATTATGTGAGAAGTTAGCCTGGCATATGATGTCCACTAGTTCTAGTGGGCACCTTGCACCAGTCTAATCGACCGTATTGATGGTGGTTGTAAAGTCAACCTTATAGAAAGCTATCCTAGTGGTAGCATGGACCAGCAGTCGCCAGGCTAAGACTGAGAGGCGAGTTAAGCAAGTTGTTTTACCACTTATAATCCCTTGAATACCAAATGAAAGCACACCACACAAGGTATATATCAAATATATATGTATTTATTCTAAACACAACCACACTAAACTCTAGATGAGGTAAAAGTACAATACAAGGTACTTAATTGGCATACGATAGGTTGCACAGTATACGTTTCCCCTAGGGGCTTCACAAACCATATACTGGTATAAGAACCATGAGAGGATTAGAAAGCAGGCCTAGGGCCTGGGGAATCGCTGGGGCTAGTCTAAACAACCAAAGGTTAGGATTCAGGAGGCCCACAGGAGACGCCTGCAGTGACTAAACACAGCCAAAGTTATAGTTTAAGGGCACAAAGGAGTGACCTACGATGGAGCCCTTGTAGACTAGGACACTAGGAGAGTCAATACTCATGGGAGCACCGGAGTACTCGAGTTACCCCAACCAGGGAAACCGGGTGCATAGGTGTCTTTTCGTGTCGGGTTTCGTCGTCGATTCCAATGGAGAGCTGGGAAGAAGTGCTGCAGGCGACCAGAGGAAAGTGTCCAGATGGATCCAAGGATGGATCGAAGATCTGAAGAACATGAAAGCAGAAGGGACAGAGTCTGGGTCACAGGCCAGTGACTAGGAAGGAACCAGGCGATGTCGGTAGTTTCCAGGTGAAGAAGTGAAGCTTGTCTCTGCAGCCATGAGGACCAGGAGGCGTCGATGACAACCAGGAGTTGGATTCGAGCTGTCCCATGAAGGATCTAGTTGATTGCAGTATCGGTATCTGGATTGGACCCAACAAGCCTTGGCAAATGCAATCCACGTAGGAGATGAAGATTGGCTTCGGTGCAGACCAGCAAGGTCTGTGGAACTTCTCCATTAGGAAGAGGTTGGAGCAACCCTGGAGCAAGTAGGAAAGCAGTTTCTTTTTAAAGAAAAGTCTTCCAGGGGCTCACTAGCCAATGGGCAAGGAACCATGAAGATGCGTCAAGCTGAAATGCAGGAGCAGGCCCCATGTGATACTCGTGGAGTGTGGGGATCTGAGCATCAGTGCAAATGTTGCTAGGGGATGGGGCTTCAAGCAGCCCAAACCATGACTTGCAAATACTTCGGGAAGTGAGTGCAGCTTGCAAAATGCAGGATGTCCAGGGGTTCCGGTCCTATGTCTCTCGTGTCTGAGTCTCAGCTTTGCTGGGAACATCGAGCAACATCAGAGATGTCTGGAAGTCCATGTCCTGTGTCACAGCGTCTTTGGGATCCAGCAGGAGCCGCAACAATGCAGACTGGCAAGATGCTTCTTGGTGCCTGTTTGAACAGGGTGGTCACTCCTTGACCACAAGGGAGATGTCTTACGTCTTACAGTCAAAATGGAACTTCAAAGGTCCAGTATATATGTTTCAAAGTTTCATCCAGGGTAATCTAAAGTCCTAGGGACACAGCTCCTATACTTATACTAAGTTTTGGGGCTGGACAACCTGAAAGGTCCCTCCTATGGGTGGACTTGGGGAGGGGGTGGTTATACCCCTTCCCCTTTGTCCAGTTTCACACCATAGCGAGGCTGGAGTGCCCCAGCAACTGGTTTGAACCGGCCTATGCATGGAGCACCTTGTGTGCCCCAGGCAGTGTCTCGAAAATGCATTCTGAATACAGCCCTCCCTGCCCCATACACTAAAACCTGTCTGGGGAGGTGACAGCACCTCCCTGGGCAGGAAACCTATTGGCCAAGCCTCCCCTGCCAGAGTTTCGTCCAGCAGCAGGAGGTCAGACTCGTGTCTGTGGCAGCAGGATCCATTTTGTGATGCTGAGGCTCTGTTTATTTTTAACCGGGTATACCAGTAACTACATGTCTTCTCCCTCCAGAAGAGTGGAATGCTACCCCCGCCACCAGGACTGGCGGGGGTAGTATTCCAAAGTGTTTGACACCTTACACAACATGTTTTGAAAGAGCCAAACCAAAGTTAGCATTAACCCCGAGGATTATAATGCACTTAAGAGTATATGGTATGGCAATATCATGGAACAGCTACAAGGAAATGGTTCCGAAAGCAGCAGAGGGGCTCAGCTCAGGCTAGGGCACCCTCTCACATAAAACCAAGCACTCTGCCTCCAGGATTGTTAAACGCCTGCTAAAGGAGTGACTTATAGGTTACTATGTGTCTATATATAAGGTAGATATAGATATACTACATCTAAGTAAGGGGTGATTACGCCACCTTACCCAGGCTGTGTGAAGAGACCTGTGGTGTCAGTTTGGAACCCAACCAGGGAGGGTACAATACATACTGCAGCCCCTGGAAGGCCTTGGATGCCCCTATGCCCTGGGTACCTATTGGTACCCTATACAGGGACTCACAAGGGTGACCCAGTAACCAATCTGGTATGTACCTAAAGTACATGGAATAAAATTAGAGAGAGAACAGCTGGGCTGTGCGCCTGATTAGCAGGACCACAGCCACACTAAAGTCAAAAAAACAGAAAATCACAGCAAAAAGTGGGGGTCACCATAGGAAGCAGACCCTACTCTCCTACACCCCCCCCGTGCAGGGACATTAAACTAACCTTGACCAGTTGAGTCTTCATGTTCTATGTGGAAATATTTGGAGAGTCCATCTGCATTGGCATGGTCACTCCCAGGTCTATGTTCCACTGTAAAGTCCATCCCCTGTAGGGAAATGGACCACCTGAGTAGTTTGGGATTGTCACCCTTCATCTGATTTAGCCACAAGAGGGGCTTATGGTCTGTCTGAATCTTGAAGTGAGTACCAAACAAGTACGGCCTGAAATTCTTCAGTGCCTAAACCACAGCAAAGGCCTCCCTATCAATAGCTGTCCAACGTTTCTCTCTAGCGGTCAGCCTTCTGCTACTGGCTGGTCTTGACCATCTTTATTCAATTGTGAAAGCACAGCCCCCACTCCCAACTCTGAAGCATCTGTTTGAACAATGAACAATTTGGAGTAGTCTGGACTTTGCAAAATTGGTGCAGTACACATGGCCTGCTTCAGGTCATCAAATGCCTTTTGACAGCTTACTTTCCACTGAACTTTCTTTGGCATTTTCTTGGAAGTTAAGTCATTAAGGGGTGTCACAATGGAACCATACCCCTTGACAAATTTCTTGTAATACCCAGTCAGGCCCAAGAATGCTCTGACCTGAGTCTGGATGGTTCGAGCAGTCCAGTCCATTATGGTCTGGATTTTGCTCTGCAATGGTTGAACCTGGCCTCCACCTACAAGGTGGCCCAGGTACAAAACCTGACTCTGCCCTATCTGGCACTTGGTAGCCTTGATAGTTAGGCCTGCCTTTTGCAGGGCTTCCAAAACATTCTTCAGGTGGATCAGGTGATCTTCCCAGGTGGAGCTAAAGACAGCAATATCATCAAGATAAGCTGCACAGTAGTCATCCAGACCTGTGAGGACTTGGTTCACCAACCTTTGGAAAGTGGCAGGTGCATTTTTCAGACCAAAGGACATTACTACAAATTGATAGTGCCCACCAGGGGTTGAAAATGCTGTCTTTGGCCTTGCAGCATCAGCTAGACTGATCTGCCAGTAGCCAGCTGTCAGGTCAAATGTGCTCAAAAACGTGGCAGATGCCAATCTGTCTATGAGCTCATCTGCCCTGGGTATTGGATGAAAATTGCAAAAAACACAGTTGATGGACAGAATGTAGAACAATGTCATACATTCACCCCAGTACAAGGATCTGGGCCTAAATCCATCGTCTTTTTGCACTCCACACCACCCTGGGTTAGACACTGGCTATCTGCAAATCAGCTCTGACCCTGTGCCTCATGGGAACAGTCCAGTCCGAACTACCAAGCCATGTCTTTCCCAGACCGGAATCAAGCATCCAAAGACCGGTTTCTGGCTATCAGCCTTCATCAGCCTGGATAGCTTGACTCCAGTGATTTGGAGAGCCTGGGACTCACGTCTGAGCATCCCCAGCACACTCGGGGTGAAAATTTCAAAAAACACAGTTGATGGACAGAATGTAGAACAATGTCATACATTCACCCCAGTACAAGGATCTGGGCCTAAATCCATCGTTTTTTTGCACTCCACACCACCCTGGGTTAGACACTGGCTATATGCAAATCATCTCTGACCCTGTGCCTCATGGGAACAGTCCAGTCCGAACTACCAAGCCATGTCTTTCCCAGACCGGAATCAAGCATCCAAGGACTGGTTTCTGGCTATCAGCCTTCATCAGCCTGGATAGCTTGACTCCAGTGGTGTGGAGAGCCTGGGACTCACGTCTGAGCATCCCCAGCACACTCGGGGTGAAAATTGCAAAAAACACAGTTGATGGACAGAAAGTAGAACAATGTCATACATTCACCCCAGTACAAGGATCTGGGCCTAAATCCATCGTTTTTTTGCACTCCACACCACCCTGGGTTAGACACTGGCTATATGCAAATCAGCTCTGACCCTGTGCCTCATGGGAACAGTCCAGTCCGAACTACCAAGCCATGTCTTTCCCAGACCGGAATCAAGCATCCAAGGACCGGTTTCTGGCTATCAGCCTTCATCAGCCTGGATAGCTTGACTCCAGTGGTGTGGAGAGCCTGGGACTCACGTCTGAGCATCCCCAGCACACTCGGGGTGAAAATTGCAAAAAACACAGTTGATGGACAGAATGTAGAACAATGTCATACATTCACCCCAGTATAAGGATCTGGGCCTAAATCCATCGTTTTTTTGCACTCCACACCACCCTGGGTTAGACACTGGCTATATGCAAATCAGCTCTGACCCTGTGCCTCATGGGAACAGTCCAGTCCGAACTACCAAGCCATGTCTTTCCCAGACCGGAATCAAGCATCCAAGGACCGGTTTCTGGCTATCAGCATTCATCAGCCTGGATAGCTTGACTCCAGTGGTGTGGAGAGCCTGGGACTCACGTCTGAGCATCCCCAGCACACTCGGGGTGAAAATTGCAAAAAACACAGTTGATGGACAGAATGTAGAACAATGTCATACATTCACCCCAGTACAAGGATCTGGGCCTAAATCCATCGTTTTTTTGCACTCCATACCACCCTGGGTTAGACACTGGCTATATGCAAATCAGCTCTGACCCTGTGCCTCATGGGAACAGTCCAGTCCGAACTACCAAGCCATGTCTTTCCCAGACCGGAATCAAGCATCCAAGGACCGGTTTCTGGCTATCAGCCTTCATCAGCCTGGATAGCTTGACTCCAGTGGTGTGGAGAGCCTGGGACTCACGTCTGAGCATCCCCAGCACACTCGGGGTGAAAATTGCAAAAAACACAGTTGATGGACAGAATGTAGAACAATGTAATACATTCACCCCAGTACAAGGATCTGGGCCTAAATCCATCGTTTTTTTGCACTCCACACCACCCTGGGTTAGACACTGGCTATATGCAAATCAGCTCTGACCCTGTGCCTCATGGGAACAGTCCAGTCCGAACTACCAAGCCATGTCTTTCCCAGACTGGGTATTGGATGGGCATTTGTCCTAGTGACAGCATTGAGACCTCTGTAATCCACACAATTCAATTCATGAAGCTTTATTCGGTACATACAAGATGACCATAAAAGCACAAAACATGTAGTAAAAACAGATAACACATTATTACACTTAAGAGTTAGAACACATGATACTTAAAATAACATACTTTTACGTGCCCTACTAGACTGGTTTAAAAAAGTAGCAGTAAAAAAACAGATATCAGCAGTTTCCAGATTAAATAACAGACTCATAGCCTGATACACTGTACATACACCATGTTTAACAAACAGGGGCTTCAAGTAGGCAATCCTAAAATTCATATACAATTTGCAGATCAATAAAAAGTGCAAGGTGCTTTGTTTGGTGATGCCGTCACACTGGCACGGCCCAGTTGGATGTTTTTTAATACTCGGCTGGGCCACTAAATGGTGTGCTACTCCAAACCTCAGTCTTGTTAGCACAAACTCATGGGAAGGTCTTGTCACCAAACTTAAATATTGTGGGAAACCTTCATTGATTTTATATTTGCTATAGAACATGACTGTGGACAGGAATGCATTTGTTAACCCCCGTTTCCCAGCCTGATGCACCATAAAAGTTGCTTTCAGCTCGGCTTTTGGGATCATAGAAGCGGCACCCGGGTCAGTCAGTACATTTAAAATAAATATTTCTAAGAAACAGTCAGCTACATATCTTAACCAAGGGATATTACGATATTTATCCAAAGATAAACAGTCCTCAATAACTGATCTATTAAACAACTTCTCATCCTGAAGCCAAATTGACCGCCAAATCATAAGTGGGCTCAGGGATAAAACATCAGCTAGGTAGTTAAAATCCAGTTCCCGGTGTATCAACTCAGTAGGAGCAGAGGTCGGTAGGCATAAAAGCTTTTTTAGGAAGGTATTTTCCTCCACCTGTAGCTTATGGTCATAAGTATGTCCCCATACTCCCGCTCCATACATAGCAATGGTGACACATCTAGCTTGATAGATATGGAGCATGTCCTTAGTACGTCTATCCCCGATTTTTGCCGCAAATCTAAAAACACCATGTGCATTTGTAGCCATTTTATTGCTAATATTCGTGAATTCGTTAGTCCACTTCCTGTCCTTTGAGAAAGTAATGCCAAGGTAACAGAATTTACCTACATCTTGTACCTTATTGCCCTCAATAAAAAAGGCCTTAGAAGCTTTATTTCTGTGTCCATAGACCATGGTATGCGTTTTCCCCTTGTTAATGGACAGTTTCCTATCCCTAATGAAGGTAGAAAAACTGTCCATCAGACACTGTAGTCCTATAGGAGTTCTAGAGAGCAGGACAGTGTCATCAGCATACAATAACACTGGGACAGAAACGCCTTTAATCGTGGGTGCATCTGCGTTTACAGTTTTTAAAATAGTATCTACTACGTTAATAAACAGTATGAAGAAGGTGGGCTAGTACACACCCCTTCCTTATCCCACGCTTAACACTGAATTGAGGAGTGCATTCACCTTTAGTGCCATAGCGCACACAGGTTTCTAACTTTCTGTATAACCTGGCAAAAAAGAAGATTATACCATCCGGCGCTACAAGCTGTAACAATGTTGGCCATAATATTGAATGGTCCACCATATCAAAGGCACTACTTAGATCGGCGAAGCAAAGATATAATGAGCCCTCCTTTGCTTCAGTATATTTACCAATCAGTAGTTCAAGGTTACTACAATGGTCAAGTGTACCCCGTCCCTTCCTAAATCCATACTGGCTGTCTGCCAGAATGCCTTCTTGCTCAACCCACTCTTCTAATCGAACCAACATGACTCGGCTCATGATCTTAGCTGATGAGTCAAGAAGAGAGATTGGGCGATAATTCTTTGCATCTGCCCGACTGCCCTTTTTAAATATTGGGATTATAATGGATTCCCCCCATGTATTTGGCGCCTCTGCACACACAGCGGTATTAAACACTTTGGTCAACACAGGGCTCCACATCTTTGGGGCGGCTTTGTATACATCAATCGGCACCCCGTCGGGTCCCTGAGCCTTGCCCCCCTTACTAGCTCCTATACCAGATTCAACCTCTTGAACAGTAATGTCCAGTGAAATAACAGGCCAGTCATAAATGCTACTAGCATCATTATTAACAGAACCAAAAATCAGAGAGAAGTGGGTATCCCAACCCTCACTAGAGACATTAGATGTTAATTCGGGTATATTATCCTCTTTGAGGAAGCCTGAGTTTACTGTTGCCCAAAACAGGTTGTTATCAGATAGCTCTGCGGCCTGGTTGAGTGAATCCCAGGCCTGCTGCTGTAGTTCTCAATTTTCTCCTTTTCAGAGCATGCTTGTAGTCTGACCTTATTTTGATGATATGGTCTGTGTCCCTAGGCTTTTTTGCAAGAGCCTGTTTTAACTTATTTATTAGGCTAGTACACGCCTGGTCAAACCATCCCCGGCCATTTCTACAATTGGCATTTTTAGGTTTAGTGAACCTAGCATTAATAGATTTATTGATAGAATTAAAAGCAGCTAAAACCCGGTCGTTGTCTGTGCCGTGATCCAATATGATGGTAAAATCCGTCAGGCTCTCAACAACAATGGAGCTTAGTAATTCACTAGCTTTCTCCCCTACCCATCTAAGCCTTACACCATTTGGTCTATTAGGCTCCACGTTAGTAAGTACAGTACCTACTTTGACTGTGCTACTCCCCCATAAGGTACAATCCAGGACTATGTAATTGTGGTCGCTTAAAGAGCTGACCTCTATCCTAGGAGAAGCACAGTGAGAGGTGATGTTAGATGAAACAATCATGTGGTCTATAACCGAACTACTCTGCCTGTTTTTAAAAGTAGGGATTGTCTGACCAGATTCTTCTTTAACAAAGTCCAAACTTTCCAGGTCATGACATCCCATGAACTTATTCAGTATTTCGCCGTAACTGTTATGTCTAAAATGTAAATCATCCACGCCATCATTATTAAGGACCCCACAAACTTTTTGGGTAGACAGTTCACACAAAGGTAGATTAAAATCGCCCACCCAGATAAAATCAAAAACAATATTAAATTCAGTAATGAAATTATCAATAGCGCTGGCCAAATTATGGACTACAGTCGACCTGGAATTATCAAACAAATTATTATAATAATTACCCAGTAGTACATTACGTCCCCGGTCCGCAATTAGCCAGAGGATCTGTACATGCGCTCCCACACACCAATACCTTTTCACTGTAATCTGTCGCCTGATAGAGACTAAAATCAGGAGACCCCCCTTGGCTCTCCCCGAGGTAGAACCTTGTGCCAACAAACTGTACGAGACATAACCATCATAATTTACTTCCTCCCTGCACCATGTTTCCTGAAAGTAGAGTATTTCATAGCTGTTAATAAAGTCGTTCCAACCCAAAACGTTCCCCTTGGACTTAAGTCCAGCAAGATTCTAACTTACAATTTTAATAACATTGGTTTGCGTTATAGTATGGACAGCACTATCCCCCGCCATTGCATTCCCCATTAATATACCCCCACATCTGTTGATCTCATATCGTTCCCCCGGCTGAATTTGCTCCAGATCTAGATGTATGTTATGTAATTCAATCTCTGGGCTTACTGAAATTACCACTGCAGATAACCCACGCCCCTCGGCAAGTCAGTCGTTAGAATCCAACGAGCTTAGGGCTTGGTATCTATTCTGCATGGGAATTTCAAAGCCAGGGTGTTGTACAGGTAAATGGGGACTATAGTGTCTTCTTCTATAATTATTGGGGGATACGTTATTAAATTGGCTATAAAAATACCCTAATGGGCGTACACAAACACTATTCTCAGCATAGGCTAGTGAAGCTGCCCTTAGCAAGACGGTAGCTACATGTTGGGGATGTTTAAAATTTACTATAACGCAATCGCCCCTACAGGTCTTTCTAGACTGACCTATCCAATTTGCCCTTCTCATAGATAGGATTTGGTCTGAAAAATTTATCGGAAAGCCACATTGCTTATTCAGCCACGAAACTGTCTTATTTTTAAGTGAATTGTGGGTTTCCTGTTGGGGCTGGGTTGAATGACTTTCCAGGGGGGGGATGTTTGTCAATACAACCACATATGGGGCACAGTCAGGTGGCAGGTTGGTGGACATTGCAAAAACAACAAGTGATGGACTGAATGTGGATCAATGTCACACACTCCCCCAGTCAAAAGATCTGGGCCCAAATCCATCATTTTTTTGCACTCCACACCACCCTGGGTTAGACAATGGCGATATGCAAATCAGCTCTGACCCTGTTGCCCCATGGGAACAGTCCAGTCCGAACTACAAAAGCCATGTCCTTCCCAGAACGGAATCAAGCATCCGAGGACCGGACCGGTTTCGAGGTAACACCTCTCTTCAGCCCGGCTAGCTTGATTCCAGTGGTGTGGAGTGCCTGGGACCCACGTCTGGGCATCCCCAGCGCACTTAGGGCGGCAATTGCAAAAACAACAAGTGATGGACTGAATGTGGATCAATGTCACACACTCCCCCAGTCAAAAGATCTGGGCCCAAATCCATCGTTTTTTTGCACTCCACACCACCCTGGGTTAGACAATGGCGATATGCAAATCAGCTCTGACCCTGTTGCCCCATGGGAACAGTCCAGTCCGAACTACAAAAGCCATGTCCTTCCCAGAACGGAATCAAGCATCCGAGGACCGGACCGGTTTCGAGGTAACACCTCTCTTCAGCCCCGCTAGCTTGATTCCAGTGGTGTGGAGTGCCTGGGACCCACGTCTGGGCATCCCCAGCGCACTTAGGGCGGCAATTGCAAAAACAACAAGTGATGGACTGAATGTGGATCAATGTCACACACTCCCCCAGTCAAAAGATCTGGGCCCAAATCCATCGTTTTTTTGCACTCCACACCACCCTGGGTTAGACAATGGCGATATGCAAATCAGCTCTGACCCTGTTGCCCCATGGGAACAGTCCAGTCCGAACTACAAAAGCCATGTCCTTCCCAGAACGGAATCAAGCATCCGAGGACCGGACCGGTTTCGAGGTAACACCTCTCTTCAGCCCGGCTAGCTTGATTCCAGTGGTGTAGAGTGCCTGGGACCCACGTCTGGGCATCCCCAGCGCACTTAGGGCGGCAATTGCAAAAACAACAAGTGATGGACTGAATGTGGATCAATGTCACACACTCCCCCAGTCAAAAGATCTGGGCCCAAATCCATCGTTTTTTTGCACTCCACACCACCCTGGGTTAGACAATGGCGATATGCAAATCAGCTCTGACCCTGTTGCCCCATGGGAACAGTCCAGTCCGAACTACAAAAGCCATGTCCTTCCCAGAACGGAATCAAGCATCCGAGGACCGGACCGGTTTCGAGGTAACACCTCTCTTCAGCCCGGCTAGCTTGATTCCAGTGGTGTGGAGTGCCTGGGACCCACGTCTGGGCATCCCCAGCGCACTTAGGGCGGCAATTGCAAAAACAACAAGTGATGGACTGAATGTGGATCAATGTCACACACTCCCCCAGTCAAAAGATCTGGGCCCAAATCCATCGTTTTTTTGCACTCCACACCACCCTGGGTTAGACAATGGCGATATGCAAATCAGCTCTGACCCTGTTGCCCCATGGGAACAGTCCAGTCCGAACTACAAAAGCCATGTCCTTCCCAGAACGGAATCAAGCATCCGAGGACCGGACCGGTTTCGAGGTAACACCTCTCTTCAGCCCGGCTAGCTTGATTCCAGTGGTGTGGAGTGCCTGGGACCCACGTCTGGGCATCCCCAGCGCACTTAGGGCGGCAATTGCAAAAACAACAAGTGATGGACTGAATGTGGATCAATGTCACACACTCCCCCAGTCAAAAGATCTGGGCCCAAATCCATCGTTTTTTTGCACTCCACACCACCCTGGGTTAGACAATGGCGATATGCAAATCAGCTCTGACCCTGTTGCCCCATGGGAACAGTCCAGTCCGAACTACAAAAGCCATGTCCTTCCCAGAACGGAATCAAGCATCCGAGGACCGGACCGGTTTCGAGGTAACACCTCTCTTCAGCCCGGCTAGCTTGATTCCAGTGGTGTGGAGTGCCTGGGACCCACGTCTGGGCATCCCCAGCGCACTTAGGGCGGCAATTGCAAAAACAACAAGTGATGGACTGAATGTGGATCAATGTCACACACTCCCCCAGTCAAAAGATCTGGGCCCAAATCCATCGTTTTTTTGCACTCCACACCACCCTGGGTTAGACAATGGCGATATGCAAATCAGCTCTGACCCTGTTGCCCCATGGGAACAGTCCAGTCCGAACTACAAAAGCCATGTCCTTCCCAGAACGGAATCAAGCATCCGAGGACCGGACCGGTTTCGAGGTAACACCTCTCTTCAGCCCGGCTAGCTTGATTCCAGTGGTGTGGAGTGCCTGGGACCCACGTCTGGGCATCCCCAGCGCACTTAGGGCGGCAATTGCAAAAACAACAAGTGATGGACTGAATGTGGATCAATGTCACACACTCCCCCAGTCAAAAGATCTGGGCCTAAATCCATCGTTTTTTTGCACTCCACACCACCCTGGGTTAGACAATGGCGATATGCAAATCAGCTCTGACCCTGTTGCCCCATGGGAACAGTCCAGTCCGAACTACAAAAGCCATGTCCTTCCCAGAACGGAATCAAGCATCCGAGGACCGGACCGGTTTCGAGGTAACACCTCTCTTCAGCCCGGCTAGCTTGATTCCAGTGGTGTGGAGTGCCTGGGACCCACGTCTGGGCATCCCCAGCGCACTTAGGGCGGCAATTGCAAAAACAACAAGTGATGGACTGAATGTGGATCAATGTCACACACTCCCCCAGTCAAAAGATCTGGGCCCAAATCCATCGTTTTTTTGCACTCCACACCACCCTGGGTTAGACAATGGCGATATGCAAATCAGCTCTGACCCTGTTGCCCCATGGGAACAGTCCAGTCCGAACTACAAAAGCCATGTCCTTCCCAGAACGGAATCAAGCATCCGAGGACCGGACCGGTTTCGAGGTAACACCTCTCTTCAGCCCGGCTAGCTTGATTCCAGTGGTGTGGAGTGCCTGGGACCCACGTCTGGGCATCCCCAGCGCACTTAGGGCGGCAATTGCAAAAACAACAAGTGATGGACTGAATGTGGATCAATGTCACACACTCCCCCAGTCAAAAGATCTGGGCCCAAATCCATCGTTTTTTTGCACTCCACACCACCCTGGGTTAGACAATGGCGATATGCAAATCAGCTCTGACCCTGTTGCCCCATGGGAACAGTCCAGTCCGAACTACAAAAGCCATATCCTTCCCAGAACGGAATCAAGCATCCGAGGACCGGACCGGTTTCGAGGTAACACCTCTCTTCAGCCCGGCTAGCTTGATTCCAGTGGTGTGGAGTGCCTGGGACCCACGTCTGGGCATCCCCAGCGCACTTAGGGCGGCAATTGCAAAAACAACAAGTGATGGACTGAATGTGGATCAATGTCACACACTCCCCCAGTCAAAAGATCTGGGCCCAAATCCATCGTTTTTTTGCACTCCACACCACCCTGGGTTAGACAATGGCGATATGCAAATCAGCTCTGACCCTGTTGCCCCATGGGAACAGTCCAGTCCGAACTACAAAAGCCATGTCCTTCCCAGAACGGAATCAAGCATCCGAGGACCGGACCGGACCGGTTTCGAGGTAACACCTCTCTTCAGCCCGGCTAGCTTGATTCCAGTGGTGTGGAGTGCCTGGGACCCACGTCTGGGCATCCCCAGCGCACTTAGGGCGGCAATTGCAAAAACAACAAGTGATGGACTGAATGTGGATCAATGTCACACACTCCCCCAGTCAAAAGATCTGGGCCCAAATCCATCGTTTTTTTGCACTCCACACCACCCTGGGTTAGACAATGGCGATATGCAAATCAGCTCTGACCCTGTTGCCCCATGGGAACAGTCCAGTCCTAACTACAAAAGCCATGTCCTTCCCAGAACGGAATCAAGCATCCGAGGACCGGACCGGTTTCGAGGTAACACCTCTCTTCAGCCCGGCTAGCTTGATTCCAGTGGTGTGGAGTGCCTGGGACCCACGTCTGGGCATCCCCAGCGCACTTAGGGCGGCAATTGCAAAAACAAAAAGTGATGGACTGAATGTGGATCAATGTCACACACTCCCCCAGTAAAAAGATCTGGGCCCAAATCCATCGTTTTTTTGCACTCCACACCACCCTGGGTTAGACAATGGCGATATGCAAATCAGCTCTGACCCTGTTGCCCCATGGGAACAGTCCAGTCCGAACTACAAAAGCCATGTCCTTCCCAGAACGGAATCAAGCATCCGAGGACCGGACCGGTTTCGAGGTAACACCTCTCTTCAGCCCGGCTAGCTTGATTCCAGTGGTGTGGAGTGCCTGGGACCCACGTCTGGGCATCCCCAGCGCACTTAGGGCGGCAATTGCAAAAACAACAAGTGATGGTCTGAATGTGGATCAATGTCACACACTCCCCCAGTCAAAAGATCTGGGCCCAAATCCATCGTTTTTTTGCACTCCACACCACCCTGGGTTAGACAATGGCGATATGCAAATCAGCTCTGACCCTGTTGCCCCATGGGAACAGTCCAGTCTGAACTACAAAAGCCATGTCCTTCCCAGAACGGAATCAAGCATCCGAGGACCGGACCGGTTTCGAGGTAACACCTCTCTTCAGCCCGGCTAGCTTGATTCCAGTGGTGTGGAGTGCCTGGGACCCACGTCTGGGCATCCCCAGCGCACTTAGGGCGGCAATTGCAAAAACAACAAGTGATGGACTGAATGTGGATCAATGTCACACACTCCCCCAGTCAAAAGATCTGGGCCCAAATCCATCGTTTTTTTGCACTCCACACCACCCTGGATTAGACAATGGCGATATGCAAATCAGCTCTGACCCTGTTGCCCCATGGGAACAGTCCAGTCCGAACTACAAAAGCCATGTCCTTCCCAGAACGGAATCAAGCATCCGAGGACCGGACCGGTTTCGAGGTAACACCTCTCTTCAGCCCGGCTAGCTTGATTCCAGTGGTGTGGAGTGCCTGGGACCCACGTCTGGGCATCCCCAGCGCACTTAGGGCGGCAATTGCAAAAACAACAAGTGATGGACTGAATGTGGATCCGGTCCTCGGATGCTTGATTCCGGTCTGGGAAAGATATGGCTGTTGTAGTTCGGACTGGACTGTTCCCATGGGGCAACAGGGTCAGAGCTGATTTGCATAAAGCCATTATCTGACCCAGGGTGGTGTGGAGTGCAAAAAAACGATGGATTTGGGCCCAGATCTTTTGACTGGGGGAGTGTGTGACATTGATCCACATTCAGTCCATCACTTGTTGTTTTTTGCAATTGCCGCCCTAAGTGCGCTGGGGATGCCCAGACGTGGGTCCCAGGCACTCCACACCACTTGGAGTCAAGCTAGCCGGGCTGAAGAGAGGTGTTACCTCGAAACCGGTCCGGTCCTCGGATGCTTGATTCCGGTCTGGGAAAGATATGGCTGTTGTAGTTCGGACTGGACTGTTCCCATGGGGCAACAGGGTCAGAGCTGATTTGCATAAAGCCATTATCTGACCCAGGGTGGTGTGGAGTGCAAAAAAACGATGGATTTGGGCCCAGATCTTTTGACTGGGGGAGTGTGTGACATTGATCCACATTCAGTCCATCACTTGTTGTTTTTTGCAATTGCCGCCCTAAGTGCGCTGGGGATACCCAGACGTGGGTCCCAGGCACTCCACACACCTTGGAGTCAAGCTAGCCGGGCTGAAGAGAGGTGTTACCTCGAAACCGGTCCGGTCCTCGGATGCTTGATTCCGGTCTGGGAAAGATATGGCTGTTGTAGTTCGGACTGGACTGTTCCCATGGGGCAACAGGGTCAGAGCTGATTTGCATAAAGCCATTATCTGACCCAGGGTGGTGTGGAGTGCAAAAAAACGATGGATTTGGGCCCAGATCTTTTGACTGGGGGAGTGTGTGACATTGATCCACATTCAGTCCATCACTTGTTGTTTTTTGCAATTGCCGCCCTAAGTGCGCTGGGGATGCCCAGACGTGGGTCCCAGGCACTCCACACCACTTGGAGTCAAGCTAGCCGGGCTGAAGAGAGGTGTTACCTCGAAACCGGTCCGGTCCTCGGATGCTTGATTCCGGTCTAGGAAAGATATGGCTGTTGTAGTTCGGACTGGACTGTTCCCATGGGGCAACAGGGTCAGAGCTGATTTGCATAAAGCCATTATCTGACCCAGGGTGGTGTGGAGTGCAAAAAAACGATGGATTTGGGCCCAGATCTTTTGACTGGGGGAGTGTGTGACATTGATCCACATTCAGTCCATCACTTGTTGTTTTTTGGCAGGTTGGTGGAGTCATTATTCCTTCTTTCTCTTACGGTAGGAATACTCTCTCGAGCTACAGTACTCTGCTTATTTGGACAGATTAATGGAATCGGGTCTGGCATAACACGTTCAGTTTCAGTTAGTGTATTACTAGGTGGCTTGGATACATCTTTAGGAATGCCCTTATTTATTTCCACTATACCCTTAGCACCACATTTAGGTATTTCAGTCCGTGTCAGATGTGTCTCCATAAGGTCTCCTAGTCTTTTAACTTCAGCAGAAATGGTATCAAGTTTGGACACTAGGGGTTTAATGAGCTCTTCTAGCTTTGCATCAATGATACTGGCTAGAAGGTTTAATTGATCAACATTAATGTTACATGAGCCTTTACTCACTACCGGCTCAGATTCCCCCTGTGGGCGTTTCGGTGGTGTCTCTAGTCTTTTTCTACTACGGTTTCCTCCTCGTTTGGCTTGGGTCTTCCTACATGCCCTTACAGCCCTGGATGTTCTAGGGGGGGATAAACACTGGTCCTTTATGCCGTTGTTTGAGGTATCGTGAATATCATTATTTGATATGGCTGAGATGTCCTGAACATTTTCCGCATGAACCAGAACGTCCACAGATACCACCGCCTGGTTCCCCGTGCCACAGTTATCTGATAGTGTTGGTGCGTCCGCTAGGATGGGTGAAATTGGGGTAGTACCAGGGGAACTCCCCCGCCCTAATGACGCTCTCCTATCACTATTAATTTTATTAACCATTTTCACCAAATAGCTATCTAATGTGGCTACAGCAGTGGGAGTCTTATCAGCTTTATGTTTAGACATGGTTGATATTTATGATTAAAACCACAAAGTTATTTATCTAAAATAGAATAAAGGCAATCATGAATTACCAGAGACTTATAAACTATACTCTGCTTACTCTCCTGTAGGCACAGTATTTTACATATCTTACGAAAAAATCAAGGTCCAACAAATGAATTAATATAATAAAAGTCTCACTTCCAGGGGATCAGTGTCAACAACGAGGACCAAGATCTGTTGCCCAGCCCGGCCTCGTTCGGCCCCGGACGGCCCGCCCTTTGCCCGGGCTTCGCCCGGCGCCGCCCGTGCGCGTCCCGCGATGCGAGGTCCCCCGCTGGTTATGAGTGCCTCCGGGCGCGGACAGGGCGTCGGCGGCTGCCTGCCGCTAATGCTGCTGGGACCTGTAGTCCCCCCCACACAGCGGCCGCGCCAGGTGTCAGGAGGCTTGCGGCGCCGGGGGGAGACCGGCCCGAGTGCAGGGAACTGGATGCACGGAGCTCAACACGTGGCTAAGCAGTCCTCCACAGTCCGCCAACAAAAAAGAAGGATTCAGGAGCACCAGCCCCGCAGGTAATGGCAGCATCAGATAGTGTAATCCACACAAAACCTCATTTCTCTCTTACCATCTTGGGTGTGAGGTTTAGGCACAAGGACTACTGGACTGGTCCAAGGGCTCTCTGAGCCTTCAATGACTCCCAATTCCAACATCTTTTGAACCTCTTTCCTGATACAGTCCCTGACATGATCAGGTTGCCTGTAAATTTTACTTTTAACAGGCAGACTGTCCCCATTGTCCACTTCATGAGTGCACCAGGTCGTCTGACTTGGAGTCAGTGAAAACATATATCTGTATGACTGCAAAACTTGCCTACAGTCATTCTGCTGTTGGTCAGCGAGGCTGTCTGCCAAGACTACACCATCAACTGAACCATCATCAGGGTTCTGAGAGAGCAAGTCTGGGAGAGGGTCACTCTCTTCCTCCTGTCCTTCATCAGTGGCCATAAGCAAGCCCATGTCCGCCCTGTCAACATATGAGTTCAATCTGTTGACATGAAGCACCTTGTGGGGGCTCCTGGGAGTTCCAAGATGAACCAAGTAGGTGACTTCTCCCTTCTGTTCAACAATAGTGTGGGGTCCAGACCATTTGTCTTGGAGTGCTGCAGAAACCACTGGCTCCAACACCCACACTTTCTGTCCTGGCTGGTAAGCAGTCAGTACAGCCTTTGGTCATGCCAGGCTTTTTCTAATTCCTGGCTTGCCCCAAGGTTTTGGGATGCCTTTTTCATACACTCAGAAAAGAAAAACCAAAGGTGATGATGGACGGAGCGTTGACAATACAAACACTCACCTTCAGTCAACTGATCTGGGTTTAATCCATCACCGTTCTTTAGCTCACTCCGCCACCCCAGTTCAGACATGGCCATATGCAAATCAGTCTGACCCTGTGCCTCATGGGAATAGTCCAGCCCGAACTGCCAGGCCATGTCTTCCCTGGACCGGAATCAAGCTTCCCAGGACCGGTTTCTGGCATTACAGCCGTCTTCAGCCGTGCTTGCTTGACTCCAGTGGCAAAGTGAGCAAGGGACTCACGTCTGAGCATACCCTGCCAACTTAGGGCGAACAAAGAAAAACCAAAGGTGATAATGGACGGAGCGTTGACAATACAAACACTCACCCCCAGTCAACTGATCTGGGTTTAATCCATCACCTTGCTCACTTTGCCACTGCATTCAAGCAAGCCGGGCTGAAGAAGGTTGAAATGCCAGAAACCGGTTCTCGGGAAGGCATGGCTTGGCAGTTCAAGCTGGACTGTTCCCATGAGGCACAGGGTCAGACTGATTTGCATATGGCCATGTCTGAACTGGGTTGGCAGAGTGGGCTAAAGAACGGTGATGGATTAAACCCAGATCAGGTGACTGGGGGTGAGTCCTTGTATTGTCAACGCTCCGTCCATCATTTCCTTTGGTTTTTCCTTTTTCATATACTCAGCCATCCTGGAGCGGAGACCAAGTACATAGTCCACAATGTCTTGTTTGGGAAGTTTGAGAGGTAACTCCCATCTTTCCTTCACCAGACAAAGGGGTCCTCTTACAGGATGTCCAAATAAAAGTTCAAAAGGGCTGTAGCCAACCCCCTTCTGTGGGACGTCTCTATAAGCAAACAAAAGGCAGGGCAGTAGGATATCCCATCTCCGCCTTAACTTTTCAGGAAGACCCTTAATCATGCCCTTTTTAGATCTTGTTAAATCTCTCAACTAAACCATTGCATTGTGGATGATAGGGTGTGGTGAACTTATAGTTCACTTGAAAAGATTCGGCCAGGGAGATCCTTGTACCGAAGAATGTATGCACTATTTATTTGGAACTATTCTCGTTCCTTCATATACTTGTACCGATTTTTTCTTCCAAATAAATCCAAATTCAAAGATGTGATTTTGAGGTTTTTATTCCATTATTATGTATGCTTCTCAATTTGCAATTTTTGCGATCATTCAAATTCCGTTTTTTTTAACAAATAATCAATTCATCTATGACAAAACCCAATGCATTTCGAGTCCTTTCGATGAACTCTTCCTCAGGGGTCTAGAAAAATAAACGGAAAAACAAGACTAATCAGTCTTATACTGTGAAAGACAGTTCTGCATAATCATGTCAATTTTTGCTCAATAAAGTTTAAAAAAACATGCATTGATTTGCTATGATAGTAGGTTACATAATCTCATTTAACATAATTCAAATTCATAATGCCCCAAAATTCGGTGGAGTAATAGTTCACTCCACACTCCTTCCACATTGCAGTTAGGTAACTAGACATGAAGTTTGCACCTCTGTCTGATACAACATCCTTAGGGAAGCCCACTCTTGAGAAATCTCCCAGGAGGGCTCTTGCCACAATAGGAGCTGTTGTGGTCCTAAGTGGAATAGCTTCTGGGTATCTGGTTGCATGATCCACTACCACCAGAATAAACCTGTGCCCAGATGCTGTTTGGGGATCCATTGGTCCAACAATGTCAATCCCTACTCTTTCAAAGGGAATCCCCACCACGGGTAGTGGTATAAGGGGGGGCTTTGTAGTGCCATCTCATTTGCCACTGGCCTGGCAGGTGAAATAGGAATGACAACACTCCTTGGTGTCTTCTGACATGTGAGGCCAGTGAAAGTGTGGGACAAGCCTGTCCCAAGTCTTGTTCTGGCCAAGATGTCCTGCTAAGGGAATATCATGGGATAGTGTTTATAAGGTAGCCCCCGAATGACAAAGGTTTGACCAAACTCCTGGAAGCACTAGGCTTGGGGTCTCTACCCTCTGAATACAGGAGCCCTTCATCCCAATAAACTTTATGGGTACCACTAGCATTCCCAGCAGCCTCAGCAGCAGCTTGCTGTCTGAGGGGGTTCAAGAGAAGGGCAGTCCAACTGCGCCTGCCTCAGATCTGACCTGGAAGGTCCCCCTGTCCTAAGAAACTCAACCTGATCAGGCTCAAGTTCTTCTAGGACAGTTCATTCTTCAGGCTCACAATCAGCTTCCTCAGAAGGCTGATCCTCATGATCCTCATTCTGAGGCAGGGGGGAAGGCAAAGCATTTACCCTACTGCCCCTTGTCCTGGTAGGCAACTGGTCCATTATTCCAGAATCCAATGACTGTTCAGTGTTGCAATTTTTGACCTAGTCACAACAAGCAATTGTGCTGAGATGCCTAACATTTCTGCATGTGTCCTATACTCCTAGCCCAAGCGGAAGTCTCCAGGTCATTGCCAAGCACACATTCTACAGGGAGGTCTGAGCTAACAACAACTTTCTTTAGGCCAGTTATGCCTCCCCAGGAGAAATTAACAACTGCCATACTGTGAGTGGTAGTGACATTGCTAGCATTGGTCACTAGGTAATTATCACCTAGTATGATCTGTCAAGGGTCCACAAAGCTGGGTGTCACCATTGTGACACTAGCACAAGTGTCCCTGTAGGCCTGAGCCACTTTATCATTAATCAAAGGAGTTTGTCTGTACTTGCCCAAGTTATTGGAACTCACAGTAGAGGACATGGTTATGTCCCCATCACAGATCAAAACAGCTTGAGTTGGTATTCTGACTAGGCCAGAATCCATCTCAGTTCCCAGGGTTAACCCCACTACACCCTTCTGTTTAGAACCACCACTTGGAGCTGAACAAGGGGGGACAGTTGCCTTAGGGGCAATGGTGGCTGGAGCTGTCTCCTTCTTGGTGCACTCACTGGTCCAGTGGGAATTTACTTTACACACTTTGCACCATGGTTTCTTAGGACCTTCTTTCTTTTTGGATTGTTGTGTACCCCCACCATTAGAAGCTTTTTGGGGACCTTGAGAAGACTTCTGGTCTTTTGCTTTCTCCCCACCCTTTTGGTCTTGCTTCTTCTGATCACCACCTTGGTTCTGTACCTTCTGCTTCACCCTGGTTCTGACCCATTTATTTGCCCTCTTACCCAATTCTTGTGGAGAGGTCAAATCAGAGTCAACCAAGTGCTGATGCAATAACTGGTTCTGACAATTATTAAGAATCTGTTCTCTCATTATAAGGTTATTCAATCATGTATAGTCACTTACTTTACTGCCCAGTAACCAGCCTTCCAGAGCCTTAGTAGCACATTCTACAAAGTCAGTCCAGTCCTGCGTCTGTGTCTCCTGGGTCTCTCTGAACAGCAACCTGTACTGGTCAGTGGTTAAGCCAAACCCATCTATCAGAGCACTCTTCATGACATAGTAGTTGTCAGCATCCTCTTCTCTTACAGTGAGGAGCTTATCTCTGCCTTTGTCTGCAAAGGAGAGCCACAAAATTGCTGCCCACTGACTCTGGGGTACCTGCTGTACTTTGCAAGCCCTCTCCAAAGCAGTTATCCATTTGTAGATGTCATGCCCAACCTAATAGGGAGTACACATTTTGTTCAGGTTTCTATGGTCATGAGACCTTTCCCTACCAATAGGGACATTGCTGCCACACACAATTTCCTCTCTCTTTCAAGAGCAAGGGTCTCTTTGGCCAGGGCATCTTCTTGCCTTCCGATCCTAAGCTTGGCTTCTTCCATCCTCGCTTCATGTTCCCTCTTCTCTGTAGAAGTTCTCCTCCTCCTAGAGGAGTTTCTCCTTCTCCTATGAGCAGAGGCAGAAGACCCTATTGATGAACTGGAATGGTGAGACTCTCCTGATGAGGACCTCCTCCTTCCAGGTCCACCAGTAGGCCTAACTGAGTGAATAGAGGAAGGCCCATTATGGCCCTCTCCACCACCAGATAGTCCTGTGTTCCCCAGGTGATGTCCAGTGACACTCTCCTGGTCTACATCCTTATCATCAGCCTCCTGTTGCGGCAACCCAGTAGGGTCTTCTACTGATGAAGGATGGCCCCCCTTCCTGCGACCTTGATTTCCTGGGTCTGATGCTTTTGCTCAGTCATCTGCCACTAAAATCTCTATCAGGTGGCTAGTGGTTAGACTCTGTCCTTGCCTTAACTTTCTGGCCACACACAAGCTTCCCAGATCCTGAAAAGTGAATGTGTCATACTTTGTTGTCTGCAAATTGCTGACATCTGGCATTGAGCCACTAGCTCCAGCTCTTAAAGCCATGACTAGTGAGGTGTGGAGTGTGCACCTACCTACACTACTTGGTGTCCTACTAGAACCTTACTAGGAGTTGTAGTCAGGGTGTGCTATGCCCTTACCACCTACAACTGCTACGTTCAGTAGAACGTATGTATTATAAGTCTTTTTTTTTTGTATCCTCATCCACATTCATGGTTTCTAGCTGCCATGCTCCAAAAGCAGGTAGTGAGGTACATAGAGTACAGTCGTGCTGACTCAGTCGAAACTGTTATCAAAAAACAATGGTCCTAAACCTATAAATTATAAACCTTATATATTTCAATAACTTTGCTCATTTACTTCTTAGGAGCACCTACAAACAGTATGCTCTGATTGTACTGAAAACTTAGTACCACAAGATTAACATAAAACCACGGTTAGGAGAAAACATATTTAATTTCGTTTTCCATTTTCTACAGAAAGCATTTTTTAGAAAGCATTTTTTATATACAACATCATTATTGAATCAATAAAAACAAGGTGATCGCCCAAACAAAGAGGAAAGAGTGCAAGAGGAACCGTGCTCAAGAGTGTAAAGTGAATAATCCGAAATGCGAAATCATAGAGGTGCTCAAAAAGTAATAATATTCAATAAAACAATATCCAGCATATATATTGTAATATTAGAAACCTGGCCAAAGAATAAGGTCAAAAAACAATGTTATTGCATCTAGGCATATCAGTCCTAGGATTATTTAGCACTATATACAATGTCAATTGGTCCAAGGTTAAATACAAATGGCGTCGACGTTTCGACTCGTCTTATGCCCATATGGAGATTTGAACCTGGGGAATGCGAGTCTTCATCAGGACGAAGAGATACAAGGGCAACCAAGGGATAATGATAACCCCTACTGGTTGGGAGGTACGGATAGGTGCTGGTGTCAATTCCAAATGTATGGCTAATACAATCCTCACTGGTGATTGATAGCGAATTATCACATAGATGATACCCTACTGATTGAGTAATGTCAATTGCCAGCTGATATAATTCTCACTGGTGATTAATATCCGAAGTAATACATACATGGTACCTGGTCGCAAAAGGGGGTTATCGTGTTAGTGGGGAGGCTCACATCGTTCGCTCCACTTCACTTGTACAAATACACTCCCACGTTGTTGTGGAAACCTAGTTGATAGCGCCAGGCACTAACAACTCTCAAAAACGGTAGGTAAGGCTCCTCAATATTGAAACCCGGTAGCCCTACACGACTTTTTAGCTCATCCAACCGCAACCTGATTCCGCAGTCAAAACAGTGGCCACTTAATCTTGTGGTACTAAGTTTTCAGTACAATCAGAGCATACTGTTTGTAGGTGCTCCTAAGAAGTAAATGAGCAAATTTATTGAAATATATAAGGTTTATAATTTATAGGTTTAGGACCATTGCTTTTTGATAACATTGTACACCCAGGTCCATGCCTTAGGGTTACCCCATTTTTCTTAAGGGTGACTCAGTCGAAACTGGCTGGGACGATAATCGGGTGGTGGTGACATATCCCTTCAGCAACATCTGTCTCATTCCCAACAAACCAACCTTTGTTACACAAGTAGCAGATGACACCAATAAGCCAGATGCTATTATGGCTAATACCAACAGTTAGTTGGGTATAAGCAAAATGATTAAACCATGGCGGTGTAATCATCGGACCTGGGGGAAAAAAAAAACCCAGGTTCAATTTGACCAGCCCAACAAATGCCAAAAGGCTCTTTTCTCTTTCTTCCCCGCTCTAGCCAGGTCTAGTTTCGAGATCTGTACAATAGAGTTACACCAATCGCTAAACATAGGGGGGGGGGGGCATCTTTCAATCAATCAATCAATCAAGGCATTTATAGAGCGCACTACTCACCCAGAGGGTCTCAAGGCGCTGGGGGGGGTGGGGGGGGGTGCCGCTACTGCTCGAACAGCCAGGTCTTGAGCTTCTTCCTGAAGGAGAAGTGGTCTTGGGTCAGGCGGAGGTCGGTAGGGAGGGTGTTCCAGGTCTTGGCGGTCAGGTAGGAGAAGGACCTTCCTCCTGTTGTTGCTCTTCGGATGCGGGGGACGGCGGCGAGGGCGTGGTTGGTCGATCGGAGGTGGCGTTTGGGAGCGTAGAAGTTGAGGCGGTTGTTGAGGTAGCTCAGGCCTTGGTCGTGTAGGGCTTTGTGTGCGTGGGTGAGGAGACGGAAGGTGATTCTCTTGTTGACGGGGAGCCAGTGCAAGTCTCTCAGATGTCCGGAGATGTGGCTGCGTCGGGGGATGTCGAGGATGAGTCTGGCTGAGGCGTTCTGGATCCGTTGGAGTCTCTTCTGGAGCTTGGCGGTGGTTCCGGCGTAGAGGGCGTTGCCGTAGTCTAGTCGGCTGGTGACGAGGGCCTGGATGACCGTCTTCCTGGTCTCGGTGGGGATCCACCGGAAGATCTTCCGTAGCATGCGCAGGATGTTGAAACAGGACGCGGAGACGGCGTTGACTTGTCTGGTCATGGAGAGGGAGGAATCCAGGATGAAGCCCAGGTTGCGTGCGTGGTCTGTCGGTTTGGGTGAGGTGCCCAGGGCGGGGGGCCACCAGGAGTCGTCCCAGGCAGAGGGCGAGGAGCCCAGGATGAGGACTTCCGTCTTGTCTGAGTTCAGTTTCAGGCGGCTGGTCGTCATCCACTCGGCTACGTCTTTCATCCCTTCGTGGAGGTTGGTTCTGGCGGCGGCGGGGTCGTTGGTCAGGGAGAGGATCAGCTGGGTGTCGTCGGGGTAGGAGACGATGTTGAGGTTGTGCTGGCGTGCGATGGCCGCAAGGGGGCTCATGTAGACGTTGAAGAGGGTGGGGCTGAGCGAGGAGCCCTGAGGAACGCCGCAGATGACTTCCGTGGCTGCAGATCTGAACGGTGGTAGGCGGACTCTCTGTGTCCTTCCAGCGAGGAAGGAGATGATCCACTCCAGTGCCTTCTCCTGGATTCCGATGTTGCTGAGGCGCTGTACTAGAGTGCGGTGGCAGACAGTGTCGAACGCCGCGGAGAGGTCTAGGAGGATGAGGGCCGCTGTTTAACCGTTGTCCAGCAGGGCTCGGATGTCGTCGGTGGCAGCGATGAGGGCGGTCTCGGTGCTGTGGTTGGCTCGGAAGCCAGACTGTGAGGGGTCGAGGGATCCATTCGTCTCGAGGAAGGCGGACAGCTGCTTGTTGACGGTCTTCTCGATTACTTTGGCTGGGAACGGGAGGAGCGAGATGGGGCGGTAATTCTTGAGTTTGTTGGGGTCCGCTGTTGGTTTCTTTAGTAGAGCGCTGAGTTCGGCGTGCTTCCAGCTCTCCGGGAAGGTGGCGGTGTCGAAGGAGGTGTTGATGATGTCCCGCAGGTGGGGTGCGATGACAGCGTCGGCCTTGTTGAAGACGTGGTGGGGGCAGGGGTCGGTCGGAGATCCGGAGTGGATCGAGTTCATCGTGCAGATGGTGTCTTCTGTGTTGATCTGGGTCCAGGCGCTGAGGGTGGTGGTGGGGGGCGTTGGAGCGGTCGTGGGGAGCGTTGTTTGTGGGCTGAAGCTGTTGTGTATGTCAACGATCTTGTTGTGGAAGAAGGAGGCGAGGGAGTTGCAGAGGTCTTGCGACGGGGTGATGTCGTTGCTTCCGGCGTTGGGGTTGGAGAGCTCTTTCACGATGTTGAAGAGTTCCTTGCAGTTGTGTGCGTTGTTGTCCAGCCGGTCCTTGAATGCTGTTTTCTTGGTGGCGTGGATCAGTTGATGGTGCTGCCGGGTGGCGAGCTTGAGGGTGGTCATGTTGTCCGGTGTAGGCTCCCTTCTCCAGGCTTTCTCGAGGGCTCGGCAGTTTTTCTTGGAGCTCTTGAGTTCGTCGGTGAACCATGGGGCCGTCTTGCTGCCGGGTCTGCTCGGCGGGGTCCTCAGTGGGGCGAGGTCGTCTGCGCAGTTGCTGATCCACTTCGTGAGGTTGTCGGCGGCCTGGTTGGGGTTCGCTGAGCTGGCGGGAGGGTGCTGGCTCAGGGAAGCGGCGAGCCGGTCTGCTGTGATCTTGTTCCAGTTTCTTCGAGCAACCTGTTGCTGGTGGTGGTAGGTCGTGGATCTTCTGAAGGTGAAGTGGACGCAGCTGTGGTCCGTCCAGTGGAGTCCGGTGGCGTGGCTGAAGGCGATGTCCTTGCTGGATGAGAAGACAGCGTCGAGTGTGTGTCCGGCGAGGTGGGTGGGGGTGGTCACCAGTTGCTTGAGTCCGAGGTTGGCGAGGTTGTCAAGCAGGGTGGTGGTGTTGCGGTCGTTGTTGTTCTCCAGGTGGAAGTTGATGTCCCCCAGGAGGATGTAGTCAGCGGAGGGGAGGGCGTGCAGGCAGATGAAGTCGGCGATATCTTCGCTGAATTGTGTGCATGGTCCCGGGGGTCGGTAGATGAGGGTGCCTCTGAGGGTGGTTTTGGGGTCCGTGTGGATCTGGAAGTGCAGGTGTTAGGCGGTTTTCAGGGTGTCGTTGGTGTTGGTCGTGATGCGGATGGTGTCCCTGTGGATGATGGCGATGCCTCCTCCAGTCTGGTTGCCGCGGTCTCTTCGGGTGATCTTGTAGCCCTCTGGGATGGCGATGGCGATGTCGGGCGCTGAGGAGTCGTTCATCCAGGTTTCCGTGAGGAAGGCGACGTCAGGAGCCGTGGTGTCGAGGAGGTTCCAGAGTTCGATGGTGTGTCTGTGGACGGAGCGGGTGTTGAGTAGGATGCACTTGAGGTGGTTGCTGCTGGTGTTCAGCTTGGCGGGCGCTGGTGCGGGGCAGGTCCGGTTGCAGGAGAACTTGCAGGCGTGGCAGCTGAAGGGTCCGTGGGTTCGTCTCGGGGTGGCTTGGTGGCATCCCGGGATTCGGCCGGTGTTGAGTGCGTTGAGGGTGGCGGCGTCGTACATCCGGCGAGTGGGCTTGCATCTTCGGGGGCCAGGGGTTCTGGCACTGGGCGCGGTCCAAGCGCGGACGGGCGCAGACGGGCTTACCTTTGGCGCGCCTTCGGCGCGCCTGCTGCGCGTTACCGCTGCGCGTGCGCACGGTCGCCATTTATGGCGAAGTGCAGGGAGGGAGGGGCAGCTGGGAGGCGGGAGCGGGGAGGAAGGGGGCATGGCTACACTCCCCGGCGGCGGGAAACGGCAGCGGGGAGCGGGTGCCGGGGTCGGCTGGTGCTGGGGGGGAAACCAGGGGCAGCACGGGGAAAAAGTATCAGGCCACAGTAAAACAAAACACTACAGCAGGAACAGGCAGGCAGAGGAGAGGCAGAGGAGCACAACGCGGAGAGAGCAGCAGGCGGGGGGCGGGGCCTGAGGGCGGATCCGAGGGCGGGAAGGCTCTGTGAGGCAGGCTGATTCGGCAGGCGGGGGCACACGCAGCAGCTGGTGGCCGTGCGGCGCGGGGGTGTCCTTTCCAATGTTTACAGATTTCTCTTCGGGCTGCCGGGATGGAATAAAATAATAAGTTATTTGCCGGACTGCGAGTCTGATCCACAACACCAAAAATGACCATACAGAGATTAATCCCTACATTGCAGCCCAGGGAAGATGAAAGTTTGCTACTTATTGAGTCCCAAAAGATCGTCAACTGGGGGCAATCGCAGAACATATGGGTATCCGGGGCCTCTTTAAATCCACACCTTGGACAGGCCACAGGGCCTCCAAGAGAAAACTTTGACAGCCTCTGTGGGGAGTAGAATGCCCTATGTAGGGTAAAAAGATGGTTTCTACGCAGCCAAGCTGGTTTAACTAAATCCCAAAATGGGATAGTTTACTGCTCTCCCATCTTTGGAGGATACGCTGATTCAAGACCGTGGCCAATTTCTCTTTCAGAATGCGCAAGTTGTTCTGTAGGTGTGTAGAATCCTGACTAGAGGCGCTATGCATAGCTTCTATTTCTGCTTGCACTCTACCAAGATCAGATTCAATAGATGCGATTTCTTGGGTGTACTGCTTTTTACGAAACACCACCTTATTTTTAATTACACCTCAAAGGAAAGCTTTGTATGCATCCCAAACTGTAGAGTGGTCCGCTGAACCAATGTTTAGATGCATAAACTCTCGGGTGTCAGTCTTTATAGATAAGATATCATCCGATGATGTGAGGAGTGAGCGATCAAAAGACCAAGTTCTTGAAGGCAAAGAAAATAATCTGTGTAAGGTCAATAATACTAAGGAGTGGTCAGACAAATGCAAGGGCAGATACCTTACATTTTTTACCGAATCAATCAAGTTACGACTAACTAAGAAATAGTCGATTCTGGATTGATGCCTATATTTGACATTTCTAAAAGAGAATCCAGTTTCCAATCCTGCTCTCACCCTCCATATGTCTGCGAGACCATATTGACTCATGCAGTTCAGAAGTAAGGCTCTAGTTTTTGGAGAAGTTAACTGCCTACTACTTGGGGATCAAGCGAGGGATCCAATACGATGTTGAAGTCCCCAGCTATAATAATAGGCTCTGGAAAATTTAGAAGATGAAAAAAATAGTGCTTCAAGAGCTGAGGAATCATCCCGGTTTGGCCCGTAATAACCTGCAAGTGTCAAACGAGACCCCCCTTGTGTCTATTGAGGCAATGGCCCATCTCCCTCCAGAATCAACCTCCTGCGAGATAATTCTTGCATTTAGTTTTTTTTTTATAAGAATGGTCACCCCCCTTGTGTTCGAAGTTTGGGAGGAGGATATTGAGGTATCAATCCACCTATTGTTTTTAACCACTTCAAGCATCTAAGCCTCGATTAAATGTGTCCCCTGGAGTATAATGACCTGCGCATCTATATCACGCAGGTATTGCATAATCCTATTTGCTCTTGGCTTAGTGCGCAGGCCATAAACATTCCAGGAGAGGATCCTGAGATTACTCATAACTCAAAGACCCTATTATAAGCGTATCTTCTAGATTTGGTGCCACGAGAGTCAGTTCTTACTCCTGCTGTTTTTAGAATTACTAGAATCACTACCCACATATTAGAGTAAAAAAGAAATAGCCAGAAATCTAAACGTAGATGAGGAAATTTTGTGTTTAAAAGCCACCCCCTAGCACCCCCAGTGCTCCAACCTACCCCCCCCCTCCCCATAGGAACCCTTGTGCTATCTAACCGGAGCAAGTCCGGCTGATGGCACTCCCTCCTCTCCCCAAGCCGCCTGCAGAGTGATGCTGTGATTTTTTTTTTTGTTATTTGGGATTTTGTGTTTATTTGTTATATCCCTTATTTTATATATTTTTTCCATTACAGTGACCCCCCCAGGAGTTGTTTTTTTTCCTTTACTCTTTATTATTTTTTTTCAATTTTGTACATTTCTGTCCTTAAACTTTTACTATAATTAGTTAGCTTCATTTCCACTGCTATATATATAGAGACTCTACAATCATTTTATTCCGACTGAAGCACTGCACTAAGATAGGAAAATAGATAGGAAAATGGGAGGAGTACAGCCAGGAGGAACGACTGGTATTGCAAGACCAGATGTTATTCTACCAGAGAAAGCTTACTCTTGAGTTAGCCAGTGGCCCCCTTTTTCCCCCCAATAGACAGCAACAGCTCGTCTGCCGCCTGAACTGAGCGAACGTTAAACATCTTGTTGTTGAACATGATCTTTAAAGCTGCTGGAAAGCCCATTTGTACTGTAGCACCCAGATCACGAAATGCCTCCGTCCTCCTCCCCAGTTCCCATTGTTTCTCAAGGGTGATCCTGCTTAGATCTGATCGTATTTGAAAGGTGAATCCTTTACAGGTTAAAGATTTTTCCTTTAGCGCTAGGTTGAGGATCTGTTCTTTTAGTGTATATGTATGAAAGTTCACTAAAATCTTTCTGGGCTTTGTTCTTTGGGGGTTTCGCCTAAAAGGATCTCTGTGAATCCTTTGAATATCCTTATGGAGCTCTTCTTCCGATATTTCGAAATTGAGGGACTGTTTTAAAAGTGGAATAATAAAGCCTTTGATATCCGACCCCTCACTTCCCTCTGGCACATTCAAAATTCTGATGTTGCATCGGCTTGCATTGTTCTCCAATGTCTCCATCCTCTCTGCTAATGACAAATCTTCTCTCTTGAGTTTTGATATTTCAACCTTAGTGTCTTCTAGATGTAAAGATAACCCGCCCACTGTTTCTTCTAGAGCCTCTGTTCTTGCTGTGAGTCCATCGATCTTAGTGTCAAGAGACTCACAATAGTCTCTGATCTCTCTCTGTATTGATGCAGACTCTTCAAAGCCTCTCTTTATGTCAGCTGACAGAGATGAAAACATAAGCTGTAGAGAAGCCATTGTAATGCTGGAGGAAGGGTCAATAGTTGGGGCGGTATAACTGCTGGCTATTAGCGTGTCTTTTGCAGTCAGAAGCATATCCAAAGTTATTTGTGGTGAGGGGTCTGGGTCATCTGAATTAGGATGCTCAGTTGAAGTCCCACCCTTATGACCTGCATGGTCTCCCTCTATATCGCTGCTAATAGGTGGGGTTAAAGGGGAATCTCCCGTTAAAGGCTGAGAAGAGCCCTGTTTACTGCTAGTAAGGAGGGTGCAATTGAGCTCCTCAATTTCTCCGTTTTGCGCCGTCAATACTGCAGAGGCCATAGTATGGTTATCTGGTTCACTATGGTCTGGTACAGCAATCCTCTGCACGGGCTGGGGAGATTGCGAGGCGCCCTCCATATTTAGAAAAGAAGCTGGTTCAAAAACAAAAGGGTCCACAGGTTGTAGAGCAGATACAGAAGCCAGCGGAGATTCGACACCAAGATTTTCTAGAAGATGTGACTGTTTCGAGGTTTCAAAAGGGCCGGAGGGAGAAAAGACGCACTCAGATGGATAGTTATCCTGGACTAAGTCCAATACCTGGGGGACTACTTTAAAGAAGGAGCGTAACGAGGGTGTTATCTTAAAGCTAGGAATGGGTGCTGTTTTAATGGGTACTGCTTTGATTGCCCTGCTTCCCCTGTAAGTGCGCTTGGCCTTAACCTCAGTTACTAAATATGAGGATGGTTTACTGGGTACTAGACCCCCAGATGTTGTGGAAGCAGGTTGCGAGAAATCCCTCTGGTCCTGTTCCTGCTCGCAGAAGGGCTTTATGGATTGAGTTATTGAATGAACTTTCACCCCCTTCTTTTTGTGATTATTTTTTGATCTGCTAACTCCCCTACTCTGCGGTCCTTTAGCTGCGAAGGTTACTACAGCAGGGGGGGTCGGAACTGCTTCTTGGGCTTCTTGGGCTCGGACAAAATCCCCCCCCTCCTCAGTCCCCTTCACCTCACTCTCCAGGGTTTCATCTGCTGTGTCTGCTTCTTCCGCGCCTGTTTTCTCCACGGCAGCCTCTGCCAACAGCACAATACTGCTACTGCGAGTGGTAGATTCCCCAGGGCGAAAGTCTCTTCGGAAGCTCCGCAGACGCCGTCCATGCGGAGCTCCAGGGCGGCTCGAAGCCACAGCCACACGCCACCAGGCGCCTCTCTCTGCGAGGGTATTGAGAGTATTGAGACTATTGGGACTCTGGTGCTGGTGCAGGAAGCCGCCGAACCTGCCCGTGGATAGGTCTGCACCACGCCCCCAGGCACGCAGCACATCAGCGTGAGCGTTCCGCAGGAAAGGCCGGAGAAAGAGATAGAAAAAAAATGCGGTGAGGCGGAGGTGGACTCGGCGTGATAAGAGTGAGAGTGAGAGTTTTTACCGTGATTGCGGGAAAGTCCAGAAATCGGGTTATGGGAAGCTCATTACCGCGACGGTTACCGCGGTGGTTAAATCATCCCGCCGAACTCTCTCTGCTGGGGGGCTCGGGACACGGAGCTTCGGAGTGCCGCGGCCGCTAACCTGCCGCCATGTTCCTCGTAACCACGCCCCTCGCTCTTCCTCGTAACCACCGGGATCGAGGCGGCAATCCTATGTATTATAAGTCTTGATTTATATGTACCTTCAGGTACCTTAATGTGATTTTTCAAATGATAGCTCAAGATTACTTGGTAAAACAATGCAAGCTCAAATCCCACACGCTGCTCACCAATGTGAGCAGTTAGCCTGGCATATGATGTCCACTAGTTCTAGTGGGCACCTTTCACCAGTCTAATCGACCCTTATTGATGGTGGTTGTAAAGTCAACCTTATAGAAAGCTATCCTAGTGGTAGCATGTCCCAGCAGTCGTCAGGCTAAGACTTAGAGGCGAATTAAGCAAGTTGCTTTACCATTTATAATCCCTTGAATACCAAATGAAAGCACACCACACAAGGTATATATCAAATATATATGTATTTATTATAAACACAACCCCTCTGGACTCTTTATGAGGTCAAAGGTAAAAGTACAATACAAGGAACTTAATTGGCATACGATAAGTTGCACAGTATACGTTTTGCCCTAGTGGCCTCACAAACCATACACTAAAACAGTGGTATAAGAACCACGGGATAATTAGAAAGCAGGCCTAGGGCCTGGGGAATTGCTGGGTCTACTCTAAACAACCACAGGTTAGGATGCAGGAGGCCCACGGGAGACGCGTGCAGTGACTAAACACAGCCGCGGGTTACCATTGACTTTCTATGGGAAACGTAGAAGTTACAAAGTTATAGTTTAAGGGCACAAAGGAGTGAACTACGATGGAGCCCTTTTAGACTAGGACACTAGGAGAGTCAATACCCATGGGAGCACCGGAGTACTCGAGTTACCTCACCCAGGGAAACCGGGTGCATAGGTGTCTTTTCGTGTTGGGTTTCGTTGTCAATTACAATGGAGAGCTGCAAAGAAGTGCTGCAGGCGACCGGAGCAAAAGTGTCCGCATGGATCCAAGGGTGGGTCGAAGATCTGAAGAACCTGAAAGCAGAAGGGAGAGAGCCTGGGTCACAGGCCAGTGACCAGGAAGGAACCAGGAAGGAACCAGGCGATGTCGGGAGTTTCCAGGTGAAGAAGTGAAGCTTGTCTCTGCAGCCACGAAGACCAGAAGGATTTGACAATAACCAGAAGCTGGATTCAAGCTGTCCCATGAGAGATCTAGTTGACTGCAGTGTCGGTATCGGATTGGACCCAACAAGCCTTGGCAAAGGCAATCCACGCAGGAGATGAAGATTGGCTTTGGTGCAGACCAGCAAGGTCTGGGGAACTTTTCCTTTGGGGAGAAGTTGAAGCAAGCCTGAGCAACCAGGAAAACAGTTTAGTTTCAAAGAAAAGCCTTATAGGGGCTCACTAGCCAACAGGCAAAGAACCAGGAAGATGCGTCAAGCTGAAATGCAGGAGCTGGCCCCACGGGACACTCGTGGAGTGTGGGGACCTGAGCGTCAGAGCAAATGTTGCTCAGGGGTGGGGCTTCAAGCACCCCAAAGCACGACCTCCAAATACTTTGGGAAGTGAGTGAAGCTTGCAAAATGCAGGATGTCCAGGAGTTCCGGTCCCATGTCTCTCGTGTCTACCACAGGTCTCAGCTTTGCTGGGAACGTTGAGCAGTGTCAGAGATGTCTGGAACTCCATGTCCTGTGTCACAGAGTGTTCAGGATCTGGCAGGAGCCTCAACAATGCAGACTGGCAAGATGCTTCGCGGTGCCTGTTTGAACAGGGTGGTCAGTCCTTGACCACAAGGGAGATGTCTTCCATCTTCCAGTCGAAATGGAACATCAAAGTTCCAGGATTTATGTTTCAATGTTTTGTCCAAGGTAATCTAAAGTCCTAGGGACACAGCTCCTATACATATACTAAGTTTGGGGGCTGGACTACCTTAAAGGTCCCTCCTATGTGTAGACCTGGGGAGGGGGTGATTACACCCCTTCCCCTTTGTCCAGTTTCACGCCAGAGCGGGGCTGGAGTGCCCCAGCAACTGGTTTGAACCGGGCTATGCATGAAGCACCTTGTGTGCACCAGGCAGTGTCTGGAAAATGATTTCTGAATGCAGCCCTCCCTGCCCCAATACACTAAAGCCTGTCTGGGCAGGAAACCTATTGTCCAAGCTTCCCCTGCTGGAGTTTCGTCCAGCAGCAGGAGGTCAGACTCGTGTCCGTGGCAGCAGCATCCATTTTGTGATGCTGAAGCTCTGTTTAACTTTAACCGGGTATACCAGTAACTACATGTCTTCTCCCTCTAGAAGGGTGGAATGCTACTCCCGCCGCCAAGACTGGCGGGGGGTAGTATTCCAAAGTGTTTGACACCTTACACGACATGTTTTGATAAAGCCAAACCAAAGTTAGCATTAACCTCGAGGATTATAATGCACTTAAGAGTATATGGTATGGCAATATCATAGAACAGCTTTAAGGAGATGGTTCTGAAAGCTGCAGAGGGGCTCAGCTCATGCTAGGGCACCCTTTCACATAAAACCAAGCACTCTGCCTCCAGGATTGTTAAGGCCTGCTATAGGAGTGACTTATAGGTTACTATGCGTCTATATATAGGGTAGATATAGATATACTATATCTAAGTAAGGGGTGATTACACCACCTTACCCAGGCTGTGTGAACAGACCTGTGGTGTCAGTTTGGAAGCCCAACCAGGGGTGGTACAATACACGCTGCAGCCACTGGTAGGCCTTGGATGCCCCTATGCCCTGGGTACCTATGGTACACTATACAGGGACTCACAACGGTGACCCAGTAACCAATCTGCTATGTGCCTAAAGTACATGGTATCAATTTAGAGAGGGAGCAGCTGGGCTGTGGGCCTGATTAGCAGGACCACAGCCACACTTAAGTCAAAAAACCTGAAAATCACAGCAAAAAGTGGGGTTGACCATAGGAAGCAGACCCTACTCTCCTACAAATTATATTCTCATGCATATGCAGATGTGGCATGAAAACAGACAATGAAGTTATTGGCCATCACAAGAGCAACCACCTCCTGATCACACTATACTGGGAATGGGTAGGATACAGAACATGGAGTGCTAAGACCCAATTTAGTTGTCTTGCCCCATTGTTTTGACCAATAACAAGCGGAATGATGGTTGGGAGGTCGTCTCTAAATCTGAGATAGCCATATTTGAGCTTTATAGCATTGTCTTTAGTGAATTGAAAGTTTTTGAGCATCAGACCTTGAATCCCTTACAGATTATGATTGTTCATAAAAGCCTTTTTTAACAATCTAGGGGGATCTATTTATGAAAGACTGTAAACACAGCAGGGACTCATGTAAAATTGCTAAGAATGATTTGTTAATTGCTCTGAGGAGTAACTAAAGAACAGAGATTGTAGCATGGAGATTGAATATGGTAAAAATCTCAAAACCAGTAAAGTCTAGTGGGAAGCCAGCATCTGGGATGAATTGTTGGTTGCTGTTATATAAAGGCATAACAAGCGCTTTTGGCACCTGGTTGCACATAATGGGTGCAGAGTTTTCACTCACACCTACTGTCATATTGTTCCGGAGGAGAGGGTTATACCCTTTACAGCCTTTTATGCAGACAGACGTTTAGTTGAAGATATAACAGACATTCCTTATGTTGCTCCTAATGATACATTTGATGATGAGAAAATGCCTTTTACAATAGACGAAAGTAATGCTGAAAACCAACCACAGAAACCAGGAAAGGCACTGGCTGATTTTCTTTGCTCTGAGCCCAAGATTTGGGGACCGTATGTGAACTCCCTGTCAAATGCTGTATTAGCAGGGGCCCCTGTCCTGAGCTCTGGGAAAGGAGCTGTAATCATCCCCATATTCAAAAAGGAAGATGGGCTGTTCCCGGGAAATTACAGGCCTATAAGCCAAATTGCTAATATACAAGAAGTCTGTTGTAGGCAGATTTTGATACGGCTATAGGAGTGGATGTCCTCGAGTCAAGTGTTGTCCCATCTTCAGGAAGGATTTTGGCAAAATATTAGTTCAATAGACCATATAATGCGTTTTTATCCATTAAATGGGAAAATGTAGACATTAATCAGGATATAAATCAACAAAAGAGTGACTAGAAGATAGTGATTCAGTGAGTTAAAAGAAGTGTGGACTACTCCCCAGAAAAAAATATTTTATTTAGGGGGTAGCTCTAACTTCATTAAAATCTAAGTGTAAACTCGGACGGATTGGTGATTATGTTAGTTTGAACCACTCAGTCCTAAACATAGAAAAAATTGGTCGACATTTTTCTGCTGTAAAGAGCCAGGATCAGCTCAGCATTCATCAGGACCATCACAAATATGTCACATGGGTGAAGCACACTAAGGCATCACTGCCATCTGAGGTAGGAAAAATATAATTAAAAGGAATACGACCTTATGTGTATCCAGCGCACTGGAACTTTCTAGTGCTTCTCCTCCTATATGTGAGGAATTTCGTATGTGCGTCTATTGAGCAATACAACATGGGCTCACGGCAGGGGAAAATTCTTCAGCCTGGAACTCAGACTACCGGCGGCTCTCCGCCTGTAAACCTGCTTTTAGCCACGTCTGCGGCCCACAGATTTTTTCTTTGTTCTCATGCAACTTCACTCCTTCAACTGGAACTTTTGAGATTTTTATTCGAAATTCTACAGGAAGCAAAACAAAGGTCCAGCCCCCACCAACTCAGCTCCCTGAATTTAGAAAAGATATTTTTCCTTGAATACCCTCCAATGGTCCCCATAACCAGTCATTTTGTGAATTATACTATACACTCTCTAATGATGATCCCAATATTTGTCCAGTGCAGAAATGTGCTGATTATTTGCCAGCGAACAGATAATTCCTCTGTCTCTCCAATTCAATCTTTATTTTCACCACAGCCTTAGCTGTGGTATTTCAAAGTTCCAACCTGAATGACAACCATTCTTACAGACAATTAACCAAATTTGATTTTTTATTAGGAGCAATGATTTCTGCTGCAAACAAATTATATATGCAAGAATAATTTACTTTTTATAGATGGATAGACACACCATAATTGTCATTTCTTTAGATTATGCATGCTTTTAAAATGAACTTCATTGACAATTTATTCTGTTGCCTTGATCAGGGTATCACTTTAAAATTTCAGATATGTCTCCACGTTTTGTTTCATTTGAGGGCTGAGGCTCTTCTCATCCATGGCCTTCAACAATACATCTTCATAGTACTTGAAAAGAAAAAGGCAAGAAAGAGTTCAACACCAATTACACTACCATAGTCTAGTTAAATTAAAATGTTCTTTGCTTAACAATATTCCTTTGGATTTACATCCGCGATTGAGCATTTTTATCCTCACACAACCAATCTCTTCAGATTGTCTGAATTTGTTTATATGAAAATATGCAAATTAATATACAGGAGCCTCACAATCCAATGATTGCGCTGGTGCTTAGACTCACTGAAGTACATCAGCAGGTTTAAAATACTGTAGTTGGATACCAAAAATAGGCTTCGCCTGCACTGCGCTTGTGATGTGCTTGTGAAATCTCTTATATTTAATATATCTTCAAAGGGGCTCTTATCTGTTCTCCAAAATCGAATTAATGTGTTCATTCGCTTTTGTGTGGAACTTTTTTTTTTTTAACTGCCTCTGTCTGCACACATTTACGATACTTCTACTAAATGTGTTCACACTGTTTAAGCCAAATTCACTGTCAAGATAAGATCCTTTCCCATGGAAAAGGTAGACAGCTTCTAACAGTACTCTGGAATGCTTGATTTGTATTACTTAGTTGTGTAAAGCAAATGCTGTAGGCTTAGAACGTTTGTGGCATTTCCTATTTATGCCTCAGTACCTTTCTTTGCACTTTGTACGCATTATCAGATTGATTTTTTCAACCTAACAGATTTGGTCATTATGATCAAATCCTAAATGTCTTAATAAACATTGCAAGTCAAAAATAAAGTTAATATACAAGAGCTATGTTATGTTTTACTACTAAACAAGCAGCCACAAGTGCAGTTACCTTGCCGAGAACAGGGTCATGATTTGAATGGTGCAGCAGGTGCAGGTGCACCAGCCCTAAACGTTGTCAGAACTCCTCTGAACACATAATACTGCCACATGTGACTACTAACAGGCAGTCACAATTGCAGTCATCTTGCAGTTAAAAGGGGCTTGATTTGAATGGTGCAGCAGGTCAGAGGCACCTGGGCCAAAAACTCCAGGGACCCCATTAAACCCAGATTATTACTAACATTTCAAACTGAACAGGCAGTCACAAGTGCAGTTACCCTGCAGACAACAAGGTCATGAATTCAATGATGCAGCAGGTGCAGTGACACCAGAACCAAAAGCTCTAGGCACCCCATTAAACATCTAAAATTGCTAAGTTATACTATTAAACAGACAGGCACAAGTGCAGTTACTTTGCAAACAACAGGGTCATGATTTGAATGGTTCAGCAGGAGCAGTAGCACCGGGCCCAAAAGTTGTCATAACTCCTCTAAACCCCTAATATTGCAACATTTTATTACTATATAGGCAGCCACAATTGCAGTTACATTGCAGTTAAAAGGGGCTTGATTTAAATGGAATGGTGCAGCAAGTGCACTGGCACGGGCCAAAAGATGTTATAACCGCACTAAACACCTAATATTTCAATATTTTATTACTATATAGGCAGTAACAAGTGTGGTTATCATGCAGGCAATTGGTCCCTTAATTGAATTGTGCAGCAGGTGCAGTGGCAACGGGCCAAAGAGCTCCAGGCACCCCATTAAACACTGATTATTGCTATATTTTACAACTATACAAGCAGTTACAGTTAGGCACTAGGGTCATGATATGAATGGTGCAGCAGGTGCAGTGGCACCGGACCAATAAGTTGTCCGAACTCCTCTAAACACCTAATATTGATATATTTGACCAGTAAACAGGTAGTCACAAATATAGTTACCTTGCAGTTAAAAGGGGCTTGCTTTAAATGATGCAGCAGGTGCAGTGGGACCGGGACCAAAAGTTGTCATAACTCCACTAAACACCAAATATTGCTATATTTTACTATTAAATAGGCAGTCAGAAGTGCAGTTAACTTGCAGACAACAGGGTCATGATTTTAATGGCGCAGGAGGAGCGCTGGCACTGGGCCAAAAAGTTGTCAGAACTCCTCTAAACACCTAATATTGCAACATTGTATTACTATATGGGCAGTTACATTGCAGTTAGAAGGGGCTTGATTTGAATGGGGCAGCAGGTGCAGTGGCACCGATCCAACATTTCTCATAATTCCACTAAACACCAAATATTGCTATATTTTACTACTCAACAGGCAGTCACAAGTGCAGTTATCTTGCAGGCAATAGGTGATTATTTGAATTGAGCAGCCGGTGCAGTGGCATTGGGCCTAAGAGCTCCAGGCACCCCATTAAACACTGATTATTGCTATATATTACATCTATACAGGCAGTTACAAGTGCATTTACCTTTAAGGCACTAGGGTCATGATTTGAATGGTGCAGCAGGTGCAGTGGCACTGGGTCCAAGAGTTGTCAGACTCCTCTAAACACCTAATATTGCAATAATTGACTACTAAATAGGCAGTCACAAATGCTGTTACCCTGCAGTTAAAAGGGGCTTGATTTAAATGATGCAGCAGGTGCAGTTGCACCGGGACCAACAGTTGCATTAACTCCACTAAACACCAAGTATTGCTATATTTTACTATTAAATAGGCAGTCAGAAGTGCAGTTATCTTGCAGGCACTAGGGTCATGAATAGTGCAGCAGGTGCAGTGGCACCGGGCCCAAAAGCTCCAGGTAGTCCCACTAAACACCAAATATTGCTATATGTTATTCCTAAACAGGCAATCACAAGTGCCGTTACATTGCAGACAGCAGTGTCAAGATTTGTATGGTGTAGCAGGTGCAGTAGCATTGAGCCTAAAGTTGTCAGACTCCTCTAAACACCTAATATTGCTATAGTTGACTACTAAACAGGCAGTCACAATTGCAGTTACCTTGCAGTTAAAGGGGACTTGATTTTAATGGTGCAGCAGATGCAGTGGCACTGGGGTCAAAAACTCTAGAGACTCCACTAAACCGGATTATTTCTATTTCTAAATGTTCCTACTAAACGAGACATTCACAGTACATTTGTCCAGCATGCAATAGGGTCATGATTTGAATAGCAGGTGCAGTAGCAACAGGACCAAAAGCTTTAGGCACCCCACAAAACACTTAATATTGCTATATGTTGCTACTAAACAGGCAGTCACAAGTGCAGTTACATTGCAGACAATAGGGTCATGATTTATATGGTGCAGCAGGTGCAGTGGCACTGGGCCCAAAGGTTGTCAGACCTCCTCTAAACGCCTGATATTGCTATATTTTACTACTATACAGGCAGACAAAATTGCAGTTATCCTGCAGGCACCAAGGGCATGATTTGATTGGTGCAGCAGGTGCAGTGATGCCGGGCCCAAAAGTTATCAGAACTCCTCTAAACACATAGCATTGCTATTACGTCAATTAATTCTATTATTTCCCTTTTTCATTTCATGTTTTGAAATATTGCTATTGCTTACCCACACTATACCACTAGTAACAGCACAATATATTGCCTTTTTGCATATAAACAAGTCACGTGACTTTAGCAAGCTTTCTGCAACTTATATTGAACAACTACTCAGCAAGCTACAACTTACAACAAAAAACAGCTTCTTAGGAATCACATGGGCGAAACCAACTGCATTTAGCAATGCTTGTTTTAAAAATGCATTTCAAAACCTAATAGGGATGGCACATCACTCTCTGCCCCTGGAGGCGTTTGAACAATAATTAATGTGCCATGAGAGGAGAGCCTTACCTGTGAAGATGGTGGCCAATAATCATAACAATTCATTTTTCTGGCTGTCTTACAAGGTCATAACTTAAGAGTTATCGTGACAGACTGAATACATCACACACCCACTATAGTAAATAGTAGTATCAAATTGCAAGGTAACTACCTGATACCTAGTAGGTTCACTCAATTTTAAAAAAAAGTTTTAGGGACATGGCTGCACAGATAAGAGAGGGAGTTTAAAATGTTTTGTTATCCTAGACATTATTTTCTAAATGTTTACAATATAATGCATCTGCAATGATATTTTGGATACTGAGCAGGGCCACATGCAATTGCATGTCTTCTGCTTTGCAGTGGTATGGTTTGTTGTAAATGTGTTCCCTTGGACAGACATCCATATTTCCAATTCAGGGTCATCACCCTCCCTCTAAAATCTTTAACCAGGAAATCGACCCCAAATGGTGACCTACAGTCCCATAACTGTAAGAACTTTAAAGAAACCATTGGGCATATGCTCTTTGCTTGCCCAGGATATAGTGCACCTGGCCAGAAATGGCTCCTACCCCTTTGTAGACTTTTAGGGATCAGTAGCAGCTGGTCTCCACTGATAATACTAAGGGCAGACCCAAACTCAACTTACACCTGTGCAAATGGGATGTTACTGGGATGGATCTGACTGATTAGAGTAAGATCTAAATGAATACATTTGTTTAGCTTTATTTTGCATCATATAATACTGGTTTTAAATTGTGATTAGCAATGAACTGTGTTTTAATTAAGGCCTCTTATTGGTCAACCTTCCCCAAATTAAGTTGTCCTGACATTCCTATTTTCCATTTTTCCCTGTTGAGCTCTTTCCCACTCCCGCCTATTTCAATTGTCTTATTTCCCTTACGTGGATCATGATTTATTGTTTCCTATTCTTTATGTCAACTTGTTGTGGTGCATAGAATACCATACAAGTTGTTCATTTGCACATTCATATTTTACTGTGGCTATAAATATATGTATTGTGTTTACCTTTTATGTGCTGATATGACTAATTTGTCAAATAAAGCTTGCCAAACTGAAATTGTAACTTTGTATGCATTGCAAAGTGACATGATTGCAAAGTAAAAAAAAAAAAAAGATGAGGTAGGCTGAACAATTTCCTGCAGATAAATGTCTTTTCTATTCCAGTGACATAATTTCCTCATACTTCCAGAGGTAGGGGAAGAGATATCATATAGTCTTTCGCCTTTGACCTTAAAGACATTACAGGAAGTGGCATCATATGAAGTTTGACCCAGATTATTTCCAGGAAGGTATGTCAAAAGACCTGAACTCTACAATTAGCATTGCTGAAGTTTCCTAATAACTGCATGTAACAACACACCACAGAAAAATGTCTAATTTAGCCCACGACCTATATTATGGTGCTGACTTGATCTTTTAAAGATCTAGGGCGTAATACTTGCCATGAATTTTAAAAGAAGATTGCAGCTAGTATCTATTATTTTTCAAATTGTGCTATGTGTGCCCCAATGTATTATTTATTAACCCATTATTGTGTTATAGGTGTCTGTCATGCTAAGAACTGTCTCAAGTATGCCAGCACCAGTTTTTGCTCTCGGTGTTGCCATAAAATAATAATTACCTTCAGTAAGTACCTTCAATATGAGTCAAACCACTGTGAACCTATACAGCTGCCTTGCGCATTCCAACAAATGGATGACCTCTAATTGCCTGAAATTACACATTGACAAAAGGTAATTGTGGTCAGTAATACCCCCATCCCTCTGGGACTATTTAATTTGACGGTCATTCCCAGGAGACTGTCCATCTCCTTCACCAAAAATCATGAGCTTGCGAGTTCTTTTGGATAAAGATCTCCCCATGCCCTCCCAGGTGAAGAAAGTTGCAGGGACTTGTTTTGGCCTTTTCAGAGCTTTGACGAAGATACTTAAATGGTTACCTGGTGAAACCTGAAGAACAGTTTTCCAAGGTCTCTTACTCTTACAGTTGTACTACAGTAATTTGCTTTACCGAGGCAGCACCGCCTGTGTCCTAAAGAGGTTGCAGACTATTCAAAATGCTGCAGTTTGTTTTTTGTTGTGCCTTCCAAAATGTCAGTCTGAACGCCTGACCTTGGCCAGCCTTCACTGGCTGCCAGCAAATAAAACAATTGACTTTAAATTACTCTGCATTGCACACAATATAAAGCATGCTCAGGGGCCTCATATCCTGTATCCTCTAATTGTTTATTATAGCAATGCACAAGATCTGAGATCAAATAACTGTTTTCTTTTGACGGTCTCCAGGATACTCCTGGACACCAATACGTATATTCTGTAAAGCTGCATTTGCGGGACACAGCTTTGTTGATCCTTTTTCCCATTGCAGAAGAGGGAACTTTAGTGCCCTATTCTCTTCACCCACATGTACAATGGTGATAGGTTGCTGGAAATCAGGAAGTTTTGTGCTTTTGTGGAAACTATAACCAAATATTTCCTGACGTATGTGGTCATTTTTGCCAAATTTCATAAAGTATGACCTTGTTTTCACAAATACTTATATCTTCATAGCATCAACATCACACCCTGTGCAGTTTGTGGAGGGAGAAATTCTTATGTCTGATTTGTATGGATCTTACATCCCCTCAACCGACTTAGGGAAAATACTTGAAGATTTCCCGCCCTAGAGAACATAAGGTAATAAAGTATGTGCTAGATCCTTTATTGAAAATACACAATTTAAATTGATATACTATAACAGTCCATACAAGACTTATTTGCTGACCCTGCATATGTAGAAAGTAAACCTGGTTACTAGTGAAAACTTCCATAATTGTGGTAACACTATGGCAGTAAAGCTGTGAGCATGTGAACAGAAATTACATATAAGCTGTCAGAACTGACATATTTTGCATTGACATCCACCTCAAATTCTATTTATTAGGAATAGTCCTGGTCAAGAAGCTTGGCAAAATGAGAACTACATTGATATTGCTGAATATTATACTTGTTCAGGAGTGTATCGCTATGAATGGTAAGCCTGTACTGGGCCATCAAAATACCAGTATTATCTGGAACTGCGTAGGTGAGTACATCCAAAGTGTAACTTTAGATTACAAGGTCTTTGTTGAGAAATGGGAGGAGGACATTAAAGTGTCTGCGAAGAGCAACAAGGACCTTACTGGATAGCTGATCTGACAACCACCTGCCATAAATAGTGGATGGAATACATCATATTTCATTGCTGTATATTGTCAATCCTGGAAGCTATAGAGAGAATACTTCTTTTGATTTTGAACGTATGTCTCTCGTTTGTAGCAATTCCAGTGTCTGTGTTACCTGCTGTGTGGAACATGTGCCATATTATTGTGAAAACTGGAATGTGAACTGCTTTTACATCAGATGTGTTACACTCCTTTGAGGAGCCTTAATACTGAATATAATGAAGTTGAAAAAGATGAACAGTATATTGCACAACTACTTGGTACCTAATTTAGAGCAAAACTAAATACAAAAAATGGTTTGTTTATGCCATGCACTGCCGGTTTGAGTAATTTTCAGGTTTGATGGTTTGTGCCCCTGTGAGAAACTGCGTTGTTGATAGAGTTGGGTGAAACCCTACTCAAGCTACAACCACAGCCCTCCTCAGGATGAACCACAAAGAGACACCAAATTAACATATGCTTACCCTCTGGTAGCTTGGCACAAAAGCAGTCAGACTTAACTTAGAGGCAATGTGGAAAGCGTTTATGCAGCACTTAAACAAGGATAAAGTGCAAACACAAGACAAAAAAATCCCACACAAAGTTAGAAAAATAGAGTTACATTTTATGTATTATCTGACACCAAAATGAAATCAATCAGTAAAACCAGAGATATGCAATTTTAAAGATTTCAGGTGTGTATAGCACCTAAATGCACAAAGTGCCACTCATGCTTATCTTGTAGTGTGAGACTAGATAAAAAAACATGTTCAGGCCACCGTGATGGAGCGCAGGTCAGATACAGGGACCAAGTATGTCCCACTGGAAAAGTTACCTGGGAAAGTCCAGAGTGAAGATTTCCATTCATGGGGAAGGAGGCTACGAGGATCAGGGAGAGAGTTCCAGGTGGGTGTCACTGTAACACAAAGTACAGATCTCGTGTTGCTGATCACTGCTGGAGGTCTCTGTAACACAAAGAATGAGATTTACCGGAGCTTCTCGTTGGTGGATATTGGTGGGAACTGGCCTATATGTGTTCTTGAAGAGCCGAAAACGTCAAGATTTCTCCATTTCTTCATGGTGGAACTCAACTCACCCTGGGTCCAGGACCAGTGAGACACCTCTTGGGGATCAGGAAATAACTCCATCAGGAGCCTGCAGGGCTCAGGCAGGTCCAGTTGCATATCCAGGTGAGACCAGTTGCAGCAGGTCAGCTGGGCAGTCTGCATAGAGGCCTCTTGAGCTTTTGGTATCGCTGTAGCTCAGAACCGGGAGTCATTAAGCTGACCCTTAGAGTCAGTTCTGCCTGAGATGAAAAGTACAGTCCCAGTTTTCCATCGCAGCAAACAGTACAGCCTCAAGAAGCAAGGCAACAAAGCGTCAATCTGTAGTCCACAGATCCAAGAGTTTACTGAAGAGTGGATCTGTGAGTCCCCTTGTTACAGCGGGTGCCCATTTTGAAGTGGGAGAAGATTCTGGAGTTTCTCCCTACAGAGGTGTCTGGACTTTCCTGCCTCCCTGCCCTGGCCCCAGTCTGTCTGGGGAGCACAATAGGCTAGTGTGAAGTCTGCTGATGCGCCCCGAGCCAGTGCTTTTGATGTTCAATTGTGGTAAGTGAAAGATTAAATTCCCTCTCATCCTTCCAGAGAGAGCCCATCCTACCAACACCCTGACCTTCTATTGTGATGCTGTCTTGGAGGAATACACAAAGACCAACTGCCAGCTACACCTTGAGATTTGACCCAGAAACAGGCTTAGGACAAGAAAATAGCAACTTTCTACAAGTAGCATACACAAAATGGGCAAACCAATAGACCCTTGGAAGCTTGGGTAATGTACAAGTTCAGGTAAAGATGCCCTCAAGGGATTATTTTTGAGGATTTTTATTTTTTCATAATTTCAAAAAAATAATTATCTAGAGCCCTGAATAGTGGCTTCTTAACAACAAATGTCAAAGTAAATTGACAATTATCCAGCAACATAGAACTACATTTTTTTAGGAAATTCAACTGAGATACAATTCAATTTGGGTGCCACAAAGATCCATAACATAATTTTGTTAGTCAAAAGTTGGAAGAACAAATGAATCACCATAGATGAAGCTAGTGTTAGTAATGTCGGTAAGCATGAAAAAGTACATTTGCTTTCATAAGGTATATTGCGGAACCTTGTAGTTTTTTGACAATATAGCTTGAATTAGATATTGCTACAGAGGGGTAAAATAGTTATCACATTTCAAGCGTTTTATGGGATGTTCTTAATAAACAGACTATTCCTCTAACTGAAAAAAATATCAATCAAACATCAGAAATATATATATATATATATATATATATATATATATAATAACTCTTGCTCAAAGTTAATAGGGGTAGCAATATCTCTTCCGCGGTTCCCATTGATATGGGAGCTTTGCTGGCCCTTATTTATGAGTCATCTAAAATGCTAAGTGGACTAAAAATAACTGTACATAGTATCGAGGAAATACATTTGTTCAAATGAAGTTCCTCATTAAGATCTTTGGAAGAGATGCCTCCCATGGATAATATATAGATTATAGTTAAATACATCCAAACCTGAGGTATTACATTATAGATATCAATGTGTGCCACTCTACAGCTGTATTGAGACCTTTGTTTACATTGTCTGTACTGCAGATCCAATGATTTTCCTTGATTGTCAATACATGTTCAACATTAGGTTTTCTAATACAGGGTTTTGCTACTTCGATAACCCACCGTAGCATATCTTTTTCACCATGTTTGTACTTAATGTAATGTTCAACTAGGGGGGCCTTCTCGACGTTGCAATGTATTCTGAGCTGATGTTGCAGAATATGTTTTTTTACTTGTTGGGTAGTCTTTCCTATGGAGTGTAGCCCACAAGGACACGTAATACAATGAATTACATTGTTTGTATTGCAGTTGGAAAATTGTTTCAGTATAACCTGCTGGCCATTAATCTGCGATGTCTTAACAGTTTACATAGTGTTGCATTTATAATGCCCTACTATGGGTAGTCCTGAAAACAAGTTGTTCACAATGGCTGGTAACAGCGCACCAAAGGCATGCACTAAATGATCTCGAAGGTTTGAACCTCCTTAGAATGCAAATAATGGTTGTTGTTTAAATTCAGGTAATCTGTTGAGCAATGTCTAATGTTTTTTGAGTATTTTCTTGATTTTGTTGGAATGAGTTCCAAAAGTGGAAACACATACCAATTGTGGTACTTTAGTTCATTTCCTGATCTCAAGGAGGCCATTTTGATTGTTATACCATGCTCTTTCAAGGGATTATTTTAATAATCTTGCTGGATAGCCACGGACTTTGAGTTTATCTTTAAGTTTTTTTGCTTCCAAAAAATAGTCCTCCTTTTTGGTACAGTTCCTGCGTAACTGACAAGGTTGTGTCATGGATCTTTGTGGCAGCCTTAACTTGACTTTCCATCTCGTTTTGCTGGATTTATCTATCTTGATTCACAATCTGAAGCCATTTCACTTCTTTCTTTTCGAATAAGTTGAAATGGCCACAGTTGTCCTTATGTGTTAACCCATGAATTCTTAACCCTACATATTTCGGTGAGTCCTTTTTTGTTTTTTTGACTCAGTTAAGATGGACGCCATCATCTCCATTTTCCAACATAATGGCATACCTTTTATATACTGACGTTCTGTGGTCTGTTTTTAACTTTAATTTGTATTGACATTAAAAATATGCATGCGTAACTTCCAGATTCATTTTTAACTTTCTCACTATTCCTTCCGTTTGTATGATTTTGACCAGACCAATATGGCGGATAGTGTTCAACAAAGATATCAGGCTCCTACACTTCCCATTTAGAATGGCCCAGAAGTATTTATACTTTTCCGCCAGGTGATCTTTCCCTTTAATTTGATCCTACAAAGTGCAGACAATGAAGATGCCGGCAACCTATGACTAAGTATGTGTTAATGTGGGTGTTCAATTCATCAAAATAGCCATAAGAGCGGTAGCGTTACTGTTCTTTTTTCTTTATATTTACTTTTCAGTGCAAGAGTTGCCCTCTGTGATGCAGATAGAACAGGGTTTGGGGCAAGACAAAATTGCACCTATCTTTAGTGATTTTTTTTATCTAAACAGGCAAGGTGCCTCGGACCGGAGATCCAAATCCCCTAAATCTCCTAAGGCACGGACTGTCTCAATTTACCATAGACAACACACAATGGTCCAGCACTCTAATTTTAGTTGAGGTTCACAACAAGTAATTCGTTTTATATACAAATTTGTAAATCACATTTTGTCAAAGGAATGGCAGTTCAGCTGAGTTGTTTTCATCAAATTCTTTATTCATAGCTTCTTTTTCAGCAAGATAAAAAGACCGTAGCCAATGCGTTTCGTCCCCTCGGACTTCTTGTCATGGCTAGGCGGAGATAGGTACATGGGGCACATACACAGGACCCTGTATGAATGAATGGGTACAGAACTACAGCTTCCAAACTCTCAGGGAAGGCTGGCTGTCACACCTGAATGCTGGTACATAAGCCCCGCCTTTGTTTTGCTCGGGGCTTGTCACTCGAGTATTTCCGGTGTAGGAGAAATTGCGTGAAGCAGCAGTGTCAGACAAGCTGCTGAACTTTGGATTTTGGTGTACCTGTGGCATCCGCCTTCTGGATGGCTGCCTTTTTTATTGATTCGAGACATTTTCCCCAGAGAAGCATTGCCGTACTGGCAGTCAGGCGCCCTGGTGCTGTTAAACCCCCCGGAGCAGTGAAATGCCTTACTAAGTGCTTGGTAGGCGTGTCTGTGACGCGCTTGATAGGATCAAGCACAACGGAAGGAACTGCAAAGGATACCGGGCATCTTCCGCTCGATAACCAAACACTGGAGAAACGCTGCAAACTCTGAGCAGCCTTATTGAAGCGGGGATCCCCTTCGCTTCCTGGAAGCCTCCCGAGTGAGGTTAATTCAGTGCTGGTGAAATGTTTCTGTTTACCCTGCCTCAGCTATGCCAGGTTCACACAGGAGAGAGAGAGAGCGGGGAATACTCCTCGCCTCATGGAATCCTCCGGAGTGAGGCTATTGAAGCGCTGGTGAAGCGCTTTAGTTTTCCTTACCTTAGCCTTGCCAGATCCGCTCAGGAGAGCAAGAGAGAGCGGGGGACAAGTCTACTTGAAGTTTCCAGAACTATTTCAAGGCTCTGAGCAGCCATATGGAAAGATTATAATTATTTATGATTCTGAACACAGCCAGAAGCATTCAGGAGCTGATGCAAACAGGATTCCTTGGAACGTCAAAGAACATTTTCCATTTCCAGAGGATTATCTGCAGTAAGATAAGTACCTCACACCTTGACTGTATAATTAAGGGATGCTTCCTTGTTACATGTACACACCAGGCAACTCCCACGTGGAACAGAAATGTATATTTTTTATTCTTTATTTTTCCCTTTTGTGCCTTTTCTGCTGGGAGATGTGCAGCTGCAATATGAGTAAGTACGTGACACATAGAGGAATATTGTGGTTAAACATATAGGGGGGAACTTCATATGTGTGTATTGTGTCTCACTTACAGGGTAGACTGGGTGGATCGTAGGAGAGAGGTCTGCATATCCCGAAGACATCCCTATTCTGTGTTAAGCAGCTGCAACGGTATTGTTTCTTTTGTCCCTTTTTTCCCTTTACCCTATGGTGGAATTATCTGTGGAGCATGACATATATATATTCACAGGTATCTCCATATAGGGGAACAGATTAATTAGCCTCAACCATCATTCTTGCTGTTTCCGACTGTAAAGGTTAGTGTTTAACCTTCCTCTGTATGACAGTGATAAGCCCACAGTAATCTACGGCTTGAACAATCAACACTGTTCTTACATCAGTGTTGGAAACATTGACCACCCTAAAGATGGAGGTAGATGCTTTCAGGGGTGAGAATTTAGAATTACAAAATGAAATGGGCACCATGAGTTGTGAAGTTGCAGGTTTGTCTCGCTCTAGCCCTACGGGTACACGGGGGGCCCAGTACATTAGGAATTGGACACTACCTCCGCCAGCGTCTCAAGATGTGGATGCAGGGCTATTGACTCATACCTTGGGAGGGGGCACAGGTCCTTCCACCATACCGGTGATACAGCTCGCACAATTACCCTTAGCTCCCCCTGAAATATTCTTTGGGGATCCAAAGAAGTTTGGTATTTTTCTGGGGCAGTGTAAACTACTCTTTATGTGCAAGCCAGAAGTGTTTCTTACTGACTAGGCTAAAACGGCTTTTGTGATGTCTTATCTTGGGGGTAATGCAGCTCGTTGGTCTTTTCCCCTCATAGAGAGAGACAACCCTGTCTTGCGTAACTTCGACACCTTCTGTGAGGAAATGCGCAAACTGTTTGATAGGAAGGCACTATTGTAAAGAGTGGTGCGTGATAGCACTATCACGACCCTACCTCGCGCACAGCTGAGTCACACCAGCTCTCGTTAGGCACGGAATTGATTACGTTAAAACTAGGTACTCAAGACTTATTAACATACATAACCACCTTCAATAGGCTTATGGCTGAAATGGACTGGCCTATGGAGAAAAGGACATCTTTGTATTATAAAGGATTGAGAAGTGAACTAAAAGACGTCTTGGCTCAGGTGGTGCCACCCGTGATGAACTCATTAACCTCACCGTTCAATTGGACCATAGACCAAGAAAGAAAAGGAGATAGACAGCGTACTGAATCTAGATATATACCACCCCGCCCAAGAGCTATAACAGAAGGACATCCACCAGCTTCTGATGGGACAGAACCCATGCAGATAAGTGGCATACGAGGTCCACTAAGTCAAGATGAAAGAGAGCGAAGGCAGAGACAACAGCTATGTATGTACTGTTGAAACCCTGGGCAATTTATCAAAGACTGCAAGGCAAAAACCAAAACAACCTACAAAGAGTTCAAAGGGAACCGGAACGTGCCAGTGGTGGAATACCTTCTTGAGAACTCGGTACACTAAAGTGCCCAAACAAGTTACAGATCCCTTGTTTGAGGTCAACAGATGAAGAGGTCTGCCCAGCTGTGGTCAACACAGTCCAAAACACAGTGGCCCATATGAACGTATGTGTTTCATTGGATATACCTGGGGTAGGACTTGTGCTAGTACATGCCCTGTTAGACTCAGGGGCTACGGGTAACTTCATCAACCAAAGTTATGCACAAGAAATCTGTATACCCTGCGTAAAGAAGAAGGTCCCAGAACTAGCAAAGGCTGTAGATGGTACAGAACTGACGTCCGGCCCTGTACGATACCACACCCAGCAGATTCAAATGCAGGTGGGCATGAACCATTATAAGTACATCCAATTTGATTTAATAGATGCCCCTCATTTCACTCTTATATTGGGCACGCCCTGGCTTACACTGCATGATCCCTTCGTGCAATGGGCAGCTCGGACAGTCACGCTGAATTCTTCATATTCTATGTATTCCTCATATTGTATTGTATTGCTGTTTTTAAAAAGTGCCAGAGCCCTAACTTCTCTTCAACTACGATGGTCATTGTTTTTTGCGGACTTTGACTTTGTGATCAAATACAGACCAGGACCACAAAACGAGAAAGCTGGTGCACTTTCTTGACCATTGCCTAATCCTGCAGTCAGTGCCGATCTTGTGGAAGAACCGCCCATCATACTACAGAAGGCTTCCTTTCCAACAGAGACAATAGCCTTAATCACCACTGATGACTTCTTGAAAGAGGTAATGAAACAAATCACTGGCCTCGATAAAGATGCATGGGTCATAGAAGAACCACAACATCATTCTGTCAGGGATCAATCAATCAATCAATGACACTTATAGAGCGCGCTACATACCCGTAGGGTCTCAAGGCGCTTGGGGGAGGGGGGGGTGCCGCTACTGCTCGAACAGCCAGGTCTTCAGCTTCTTCCTGAAGGAGAGGTGGTCTTGGGTCAGGCGCAGGTCGGTCGGGAGGGAGTTCCAGGTCTTGGCGGCCAGGTAGGAGAAGGACCTTCCTCCTGTAGTTGCTCTTCGGATGCGGGGGACGGCGGCGAGGGCGTGGTTGGCTGAACGGAGGTGGCGTTTGGGAGCGTAGAAGTTGCTCCGGCTGTTGAGGTAGCTCGGGCCTTGGTCGTGTAGGGCTTTGTGTGCGTGGGTGAGGAGGCGGAAGGTGATTCTTTTGTTGACGGGGAGCCAGTGAAGGTCTCTCAGATGTCCGGAGATGTGGCTGTGTCGTGGGATGTCGAGGATGAGTCTGGCTGAGGCGTTCTGGATCCGCTGGAGTCTCTTCTGGAGCTTGGCGGTGGTACCGGCGTAGAGGGCGTTGCCGTAGTCCAGTCGGCTAGTGACGAGGGCCTGGGTGACGGTCTTCCTGGTCTCGGTGGGGATCCACCAGAAGATCTTCCGTAGCATGCGTAGGATGTTGAAGCACGCCGAGGAGACGTTGTTGACTTGCCTGGTCATGGAGAGGGAGGAGTCCAGGATGAAGCCCAGGTTGCGTGCATGGTCTGTCGGTTTGGGTGCGGTGCCCAGGGCGGGAGGCCACCAGGAGTCGTCCCAGGCGGAGGGTGAAGAGCCCAGGATGAGGACCTCCGTCTTGTCCGAGTTCAGTTTCAGGCGGCTGGTCGTCATCCACTCGGCTACCTCTTTCATCCCTTCGTGTAGGTTGGTTCTGGCGGTGGCGGGGTCGTTGGTCAGGGAGAGGATCAGCTGGGTGTCGTCGGCGTAGGAGATTATGCTGAGGTTGTGTTGGCGTGCGATGGCCGCGAGGGGGCTCATGTAGACGTTGAAGAGGGTGGGGCTCAGAGAGGATCCTTGAGGGACGCCGCAGATGACTTCGGAGGCCTCTGACTTGTACGGTGGTAGGCGGACTCTCTGTGTTCTTCCGTCGAGGAAGGAGATGATCCATTCCAGCGCCTTGTCCTGGATTCCGACGTTGCTGAGGCGCTGTACTAGGGTGCGGTGGCAGACAGTGCCGAATGCCGCGGAGAGGTCTAGGAGGATGAGGGCCGCTGTTTCTGCGTTGTCCATCAGGGCTCGGATGTCATCGGTGGCAGCGATGAGGGCGGTCTCGGTGCTGTGATTGGCTCGGAAGCCGGACTGTGAGGGGTCGAGGGATCCATTCGTCTCGAGGAAGGCGGCCATCTGCTTGTTGACGGTCTTCTCGATGACTTTGGCTGGAAACGGGAGGAGCGAGATGGGGCGGTAGTTCTTGAGTTCGGTGGGGTCCGCTGTTGGTTTCTTGAGTAGAGCGCTGAGTTCGGCGTGCTTCCAGCTCTCAGGGAAGGTGGCGGTGTCGAAGGATGTGTTGATGATGTCTCGCAGGTGGGGTGCGATGACAGCGTCGGCCTTGTTGAAGACGTGGTGAGGGCAGGGGTCGGTCGGTGATCCGGAGTGGATGGAGTTCATCGTGCGGATGGTGTCTTCGGTGCTGATCGGGGTCCAGGCGTGGAGGGTGGTGGTGGGGGGTGGTTGTTCGGTCATGGTGTGCGTTGGTTGTTTGTTGAAGCTGTTGTGTATGTCCGCGATCTTGTTGTGGAAGTAAGAAGCGAGGGAGTCGCAGAGGTCTTGCGATGGGGTGATGTCGTTGTTTCCTGCGCTGGGGTTGGATAGCTCTTTCACGATGTTGAAGAGTTCCTTGCTGTTGTGTGCGTTGTTGTCCAGCCGGTCCTTGAATGCAGTTTTCTTGGCGGCGCGGATCAGCTGGTGGTGCTTCCGAGTGGCCAGTTTGAGGGTGGTCCTGTTGTCCGGTGTAGGTTCCCTTCTCCAGACTTTCTCGAGGGCTCGGCAGTTCTTCTTGGAGCTCTTGAGTTCGTCGGAGAACCACGGGGCTTTCTTGCTGCCGGGTCTGCTGGGCGGGGTCCTCAGCGGGGTGAGCTCGTCCGCGCAGGTGCTGATCCACTTCGTGAGGTTGTCGGCGGCCTGGCTGGGGTTCGCTGAGCTGGCAGGAGGGTGCTGGCTCAGGGAGGTGGCGAGCTGGTCTGCTGTGATCTTGTTCCAGCTTCTGCGGGCGGCCTGTTGCTGGTGGTGGTGGGTCGTCGTTCTCTTGAAGGTGAAGTGGACGCAGCTGTGGTCCGTCCAGTGGGGTTCTGTGGCGTGGCTGAAGGCGACGTCTTTGCTGGATGAGAAGACGGCGATGAGTGTGTGTCCGGCGAGGTGGGTGGGGGTGGACACCAGCTGCTTGAGTCCAAGATTGGCGAGGTTGTCGAGCAGGGTGCTGGTGTTGCGGTCGTTGTTGTTCTCCAGATGGAAGTTGAGGTCCCCCAGGAGGATGTAGTCAGCGGAGGGGAGGGCATGCGGGCTGACGAAGTCGGCGATGTCCTCGCTGAATTGTGTGCGTGGTCCCGGGGGTCGGTAGATCAGGGTGCCTCTAAGGGTGGTGTTCGGGTTGGTGTGGATCTGGAAATGCAGGTGTTCGGCGCTGGTCAGGGTGTTGTTGGTGCTGGTCGTGAGACGGATGGTGTTCCTGTGGATGATGGCGATGCCCCCTCCCATCTGGTTGGCGTTGCGGTCCCTCCGGACGATCTTGTAGCCCTCTGGGATGGCGATGGCGATGTCGGGGGCTGAAGAGGCGTTCATCCAGGTCTCCGTGAGGAAGGCAACGTCAGGGGCTGTGGCGTCTAGGAGGTTCCAGAGTTCGATGGCGTGTCTGTGGACGGAGCGGGTGTTGAGCAGTATGCACTTGAGGTGGATGCTGCTGGTGTTCGACTTGGCGGGTGCTGGTACGAGGCAGGTCCGGATGCAGGTGAACTTGCAGGCGTGGCAGCTGAAAGGTCCGTGGGTGCGTCGTGGGGTGGCTTGGTGGCATTCCGGGAGTCGGCTGGTGTTGAGTGCGATGAGGGTGGCGGCGGAGTACGTCAGGCGGGTCGGTCGGGGTCTTCGTGGGCCAGGGGTCCTGGCGCTGGTCGCGATCCGGTCGCGGACGGGCGCAGACGGGCTTACCTTTGGCGCGCCTTCGGCGCACAATCGGCGCGCCCGCTGCGCGTGAACGCTGCGCGTGAACGCTGCGCGTTCGCACGGTCGCCATATAAGGCCAAGTGCGCGGGTGGGCGGAGCAGCTGGGAGGCGGGAGCGGGGAGGGAACACAAGGAAAAAAGGGGCGGGGTCTGCGGTGGTGGCGGGAAGCGGGGGGGAAGACGGAGGGCAGCGAGGTAGGCGGGCAAACAGGAAGGAGAAACGCTGACACGGCAACAAAATAATAATAACAATACAAAAGGGGTTTAAGACGCTAACACGGGCACAAAAGAACAAGAAAAACAGGCACAAATGAAGGTCAAAACAAGGCCAAAACAACCAACCAACAGCGGAGTCAGCCGTCAGCCGGCAGCGAGGCAGGCAGCGGGGCAGAGGGCAAGGCAATGGGCACACGCAGCAGCTGGTGGCCGTGCAGCGCGGGGGTGTCCCACAAGTGGGTCACACTCACCTGCGTCGCACGGTCGCCATATAAGGCCAAGTGCGCGGGTGGGCGGAGCAGCTGGGAGGCGGGAGCGGGGAGGGAACACAAGGAAAAAAGGGGCGGGGTCTGCGGTGGTGGCGGGAAGCGGGGGGGGAAGACGGAGGGCGGCGAGGTAGGCGGGCAAACAGGAAGGAGAAACGCTGACACGGCAACAAAATAATAATAACAATACAAAAGGGGTTTAAGACGCTAACACAGGCACAAAAGAACAAGAAAAACAGGCACAAATGAAGGTCAAAACAAGGCCAAAACAACCAACCAACAGCGGAGTCAGCCGTCAGCCGGCAGCGAGGCAGGCAGCGGGGCAGAGGGCAAGGCAATGGGCACACGCAGCAGCTGGTGGCCGTGCGGCGCGGGGGTGTCCCACAAGTGGGTCACACTCACCTGCGTCGCACGGTCGCCATATAAGGCCAAGTGCGCGGGTGGGCGGAGCAGCTGGGAGGCGGGAGCGGGGAGGGAACACAAGGAAAAAAGGGGCGGGGTCTGCGGTGGTGGCGGGAAGCGGGGGGGAAGACGGAGGGCGGCGAGGTAGGCGGGCAAACAGGAAGGAGAAACGCTGACACGGCAACAAAATAATAATAACAATACAAAAGGGGTTTAAGACGCTAACACGGGCACAAAAGAACAAGAAAAACAGGCACAAATGAAGGTCAAAACAAGGCCAAAACAACCAACCAACAGCGGAGTCAGCCGTCAGCCGGCAGCGAGGCAGGCAGCGGGGCAGAGGGCAAGGCAATGGGCACACGCAGCAGCTGGTGGCCGTGCGGCGCGGGGGTGTCCCACAAGTGGGTCACACAAGGGATGAGTTGTTGTTTCATGATGAAAGACTGTACGTTCCTGAAGGATCACTCCAGCAACAGGCCTTACAATGGATCTACGATATGACCTTGGGCGGACACATGGGAATGCAGAAAACGCTACAAACCATGCCTCGTTACTTTTGGTGGGTGTCACTTTGGAGAGACACTACAAGAAACGTTTCTGAATGTTCTATTTGCACACAAGCCAAAGCACAGCATCAACCACCCAGCGGTTTACTTAGACCTATACCCACACCACCAGCTCCTTGGCACACGATGTCCATGGACTTCATTTTGGAGATGTCTCTTAGCTCTGGCCACGACACCATAGTGGTTATTGATCATCTGACCAAGATGGGCTATTTTGTTGCTCTAACGAAATTGCCAACCTCGGCAGAACTGTCTTCTTACAAAACATAGTTCAACTACACGGAATCCCTTCAGTCATCATCACAGACAGAGGGACCCAGTTCACCTCCAAATTCTGGAAAGCGCTATGTAGGGTCATGAAGATTGATGCCCGTGTGTCTACGAGTTATCATCCACAAACAGACGGCAAAACAGAATGATTGAAACAGACATTATAACAATACTTGAGGTGTTTTACATTGTTACAAGAAGACGACTGAAGCACACTCTTGTGGACAGCAGAGTTTGCCTACAACAATGCAGATCATTCTTCTTTAGGAGGTTCTCCCTTCTTCTGTCTCAATGGTTTTCATCCCAATATGTTACCCTTTGAACGTCCTGTGGCCTCTAATCTTCCTTCTATTCAAGAACACCATGCAGAGCTTAAGCTAGTATTAGCCAAGGCCAAAACACACCTAGAAGGGGCATGAAGGCGGGATAAACAACAGGCAAATAAAAAGAGAACACCAGAACCCTCCTATAAGGTAGGAGATAGGGTGTGTCTTAACTCTAAACACCTGAAACTCAAAAGGAACAACAGGTTGCAGCCAAAGTTTGTAGGTCCCTATCCTATCCACAGAATAGTAAACCCTGTCACCATGAGACTAACACTTCCCCCTGCTTGGCGAATTCACCCAGTGTTCCACGTTTCCCCTTCTTAAACCCTGTCTCCAGGGTACCCGCTTACCAGTGAGACCACAATCTGTGGAAATAGATGGGGAAGAGGAGTATGAGGTGCAGAGCATTTTGGATTCCAAATACATTCGGGGACACGTGCATTATCTCATTGACTGGAAAGGTTATGGCCCTGAAGATCGCTCATGGGAACCAGTGGCTAATCTACATTGCCCTGGTCTTCTGAGGCGCTACCATTCATGATTTCCCACCAAACCTGGCAGATCGCCGAGACGTCCGTCAATGAGAGGGGGTACAGTCATGGCTAGGCGGGGTAGGTACATGGGGCACATACACAGGACACTGTATAAATGAATGGACACAGAACTACAGCTTCCATAACTCTCAGGGAAGGCTAGCTGTCGCACCTGACTGCTGGTACATAAGCCCCGCCTTTGTTTTGCTTGGGGCTTGCCACTCGAGTATTTCCGGTGTAGGAGAAACTGCATGAAACAGCAGCGTCAGACAAGCTGCTGAACTTTGGATTTTGGTGTACCTGTGGCATCCGCCTTCTGGACGGCTGCCTTTTTTATTGATTCAAGACATTTTCCCCAGAGAAGCATTGCCGTACTGCGCCTAAAGCGCCCTGGTGCTGTTAAATCCCCCGGAGCAGTGAAACGCCTTACTAAGTGCTTGGTAGACGTATCCGTGACGCGCTCGAAAGGATCGAGCACAACGGAAGGAACTGCAAAGGATACCGGGCGTCTTACGCTCGGTAACCAAACACAGGAGAACCGCTGTAAACTCTGAGCAGCCTTATTGTAGAGGGGATCCCCTTTGCTTCCAGGAGAGAGGTCTACATCTCCCAAAGACATCCCTATTCTGGGTTAAGCAGTGGCAACGTTAATGTTTCTTTTGTGCCTTTTTTCCCTTTCTCCTATGGTGGTATTATCTGTGGAGTGTGACATAACTATACTCACAGGCATCTCCATACAGGGGAATGGATTAATTAGCCTCAACCATCGTTCCTGCTGTATCCGGCAGTAAAGGTTATTAGTGTTTAACCTTCCTCTGTATGACTCTTCTTCAGGGCAAAAAACACATTTTCTTGCGGTCTGTGCTGAATTCGTTCATCGGTGTGGTTTCTCCTTTTAAAATCTGATAAAATCTGATTGTATCCGAGATTTCAAATGCAGTATATGACGTTTATTTTATATTTGATTGCTAAATTATCATGGTAAGCATCAGTCAGTATCACCCTTCCTCCATTTTATTTCCTGATTTTAGACGATCGGTTGTCCGGCACGGTAGCGTGGCTTAGTCCAACGTTTTCTCTACTTTGAAATTACTGGAGTGGGAATAGCAAATTTTACCCTTCTACAGTCAGAGACTTTCCTGACTGTTGCACCGACTGGAGTGGGAATAGTACATTTTACCCCTCCTGAACGCAACGCTTTCCCTACTGTTGCAATGACTGGAGAGGGAATAGTAAATGATACTCTTCCTGAGTCCCATGCTTTCCCTACTGTTGCAATGATGTGAGTGGGAATAGTACACTTGACCCTCCTGAGTCCAACATTTTCCCTGCTGTTGCATAGACTGGAGTGGGAATAGGAAATGCTACCCCTCCTGTGCCCAATGCTTTCCTTAATATTACACAGACTGGCAGACTGGCATGGGAATGGCCATTTTTACCACTCCTGAGTCCAACTCTTTCCCTAATATTGCACCGGCTGGACTGGGAATGGTATATTTATTATTTCTAAAATGTAATAGTTTGGTTAGTATTGTTAAAATGTATATTATTATGTTTTCGTTTCATTAATTTCATATTTTTGGATTAGCAAATGTGCTATTTGTAAGATATTTTTAGTAAAACATATTTTTTTGTTTGTTTACTGTTTATATATAATTACATTGGCAATGTTTTTAAATTTGTTCCAGGTTAGTTTTTATTTTTATATATATGTATGTGTGTGTGTGTGTGTATTACCTACTGGCGGTCGCCAGTAGGTAGTTATAGTTAGGACCTAGTTTCCATAGAAATTCTGCAACATTCTATTTGGAAAAACTTTGGAGCCGGTTGACGAATCTTCGTGAATTTGGCCAAGAATATGGCCTGCTCCACTCCGCTCCTTCCCTGAAAGTTTGGGAGTGATTCGTGAAGCAGGGGCTGAGAAAAAAGGGGGGTCCAAAAACATGTTTTCCCCATGCAATTTTCCATAGGACCTTTCGCCAGGGCTACAGCTCGAATGGCCTAACGGAATTACACCAAATTTGGCAGAGAGGTAGAGTTCGGTTTGCAGATCACCCTTTTTGTTAAATGGTGTAAATCCATTCTGTAGTTCCTGAGAAAATCATAGATATATATCCGAAGTTGTACCGTACGCGTACCATCAGAGGACAGTACGCGTACCATTACGCGCACAAGCTGCATGGTCATTGGCTGTCAACTGTCTGTCAACACTCCAAACCATGAAGTGTTGGCAGGTATCTTGTGCCTAGGTAGAACTGAGGCACAAGAGAGCTGTGAAACAAACGTGTAAAACACGCAAAGGGGGCAGGGTAGAAACACCCTGACCCCCTAGGCCTGCTCAGGGGGTCCAACAAGGACCCCCAAGGCCCAAATGTTTTTTTTTTAAATCGCGGGGTACGCGTATGGTATGCGTACGTGGTGTAAAAGAAAAAAAAAACAAAGTTTGGTTTATTCTTAATTAGCCCCCGGGGGGCAAAATCCCGATTTTTTTTTTATATAATCGGCCCCCATGCCCTGGGGCTTTTTTGAAAAGTATGCGGAGCGGCTCATGGCCCCCTCGCAGCCCCGGGGACCGCCACCCCCCAGGGCCTCTATTTGTTAAAAAAAAATGCTGTGTGTGGGGCTTAAGCCCTCCCTCTTGCCCCGGAGACTGCCACCTCCCTGGGGCTCTAATATTAAATATAGGGGTACGTGATGGTCCCCCCAGCTCCGGGGACCACCAACCTCCGGGGCTTTTCAATGTTGGGAGGGGGGCCGCGTGGCCCCCCTCCTTGAGACTTTGATGGCCCTGGGGACCGCCACCTCCCCAGAGCCGGCTCCTGCAGTGTCCCGGGTACCTACCCCGGGATACCAGTTTGCTATGGTAGGGTGGGAGCCTCATGGCTCCCACCCTACCATAGCAAACTGCTTTCCTATTTGAGAGAGAGCAGGAAATCTGCTCTCTCTTTCAAATAGGAAAGCAGATTGCTTTTCGTCAGAGAGAGCAGCATGTTAGCTGCTCTCTCTGATGAAAAGCAATGCCGACCCCCGAAGGACGCTGGGAGCCGGCTGGGATCGTGGGTTCTTTGGGGCTCCCCCCACGGTCCCAACTTTATATTTTAGCCCCGGGGGATGGGGTCCCCGGGGATTATAAAAAAATTGTAATAGAGGCTATTTTTTTTTACGGGAGATTTAGCGTACGCGTACCATGCACGTACGTACGACGTACAGTGCAAAGTCTGTAAGTCGTCCCGTAAGCGTACCTAAGCAAGAAAAATAAAAATATTTTTAGATATTTATGAAGTGTATGTGTTTACATGTTTTTTTTTTTTTTTCTTCCTCATTTGCCACCTCGCCACCCATACTTCTATCTTAATCCACCACTGGGCTTTTTTATCTCATAGGCTGGTTTAGAGCAGTGGGGCGTAGACATCACCTATTTTTGAATCCGGCCATTCTCCAAAGTGCCCATCTTGGCCACCTGACTCAACAAGTGTGTCCTCCTCCAACTCTATTATTCGTCCTGAGAAACCATATACCAGCGAGATAGGCACGGGCTTAATCATCGGAAATCCAAAACAAAATTATTCAACCACAACATAACAGAAAGGGTATCCAAAATCCCCGATTTCTCTTGGAGTGGTCTAGAATATCAAGCTTAGCCATATACCTCATGGCTATAATCCAATCCATTAAATTAGGACTAAGTGGTGAGACCCATAGCTTGCATATCTCCCTGCGCGCTAGCAACATAGCATAAAAAATAAGTCTAACATTGTTATTCATATTTTTGTTTTCTAAATCGTATCTACCTGTAATAATTAATTCTGGGCTTACCTCAATATGTAGATGCAAAGATTTGGAGAGAGAATTACTTACATCTATCCAGAATTGCATTATTTTTGGGCAGGAAACAAACATATGCAAGTCATCCACATTTGGAGCCTTACACTTTGGACACCCAACAACTCCACCGGCTTTAAATTTGGATAGTCTATATGGAGACCAATATGCCCTGTGGATAGTAAATAAAATGTTTTGCCTTAAGTTTGCGGGTTTAACAATACTGTATAACATAGACATAGTTACTTGCCATTGATTTTCTGTCGCGATCCTTGGCAAGCTATCCATCCACAGGGACTCTGGCAAAACGAATGGTCCATCTTCCATTTCTAGTATCGCCCAATACCAGAAGGCAACTTCTTTCTTAAAGATCCCTGTCTCCAGCTTCAACTCAAAATCATTTTCAATTCCAATCTCTGCTTCCAAACCATTAGCCCAGCTTTGGATCTGTAAATATTTGTATTTCGAAAAAACCCGTCCGCACCTATGTTGGCAAAGGTCCCATGATATAAGTTTACCATCCTGGAACAGATATTTCCATCTTTGCAGAGCAGGTTCCTTTTTCAAATAGAGTGCTAGCGCGTCTTTTGTCCAGGATGGAGCCCCAGGAGACTCCCATATTGGCGCCATATAACTACAATAAGGCAATTTTAATAACTTTCTGATTTTGTACCATGTCTCAGCCAAGTCCCGCAAAATCTTAAGTCTCACCTTTTTAAAAAATTTAGGGTCTGCAAACTTATATAAAAAACCAAAATCATGATATCCAGACCTTTTCAACAACATACCAAAAGTTTCTCCAATCGTGGATTTAAGTAGGGTACCCAACAACATCCTACAGTTTTTTAAGCAGAAGGCCCATGCATAGATTTGAATATCTGGGGGCGCCAACCCTCCTTTATTCATTCTCCTCCTTAGTCTCTTCCATGAAATCCGAGAGCCCTTTGACGCCCAGATAAAAGATGTTATCTCACTCTGTAATTTGGCCAGCCATTCCTTTTTGAAGCCAAGTGGAATAGTCTCAAACAAAAATGTGATTTTTGGTACTATCACCATTTTTACAAGATTAGTTCGTCCATATATCGAGAGAGGTAGATTCATCCATCCTTTTAATGTAGCAACGACTTCTTTTTTGATCTTATCAAGATTAGTTTTAGCTAATTCTTCAATCTTTTGTGTAACCCTAACCCCGAGATATCTCATTTCTGATGTAGTTTTTGCCCCCCCCGTATCAAGATTCCAGGCCATTATTTCGGTCTTATCCTGATTCATCTGGTAGCCAGAAATCTTTCCAAATTCCTTCTATTTGAGAGAGAGCAGGAAATCTGCTCTCTCTTTCAAATAGGAAAGCAGATTGCTTTTTGTCAGAGAGAGCAGCATGTTAGCTGCTCTCTCTGATGAAAAGCAATGCCGGCTCCCGAAGGACGCTGGGAGCCGGCTGGGATCGTGGGTTCTTTGGGGCTCCCCCCACGGTCCCAACTTTATATTTTAGCCCCGGGGGATGGGGTCCCCGGGGATTATAAAAAAATTGTAATAGAGGCTATTTTTTTTTTACGGGAGATTTAGCGTACGCGTACCATGCACGTACGTACGACGTACAGTGCAAAGTCTGTAAGTCGTCCCGTAAGCGTACCTAAGCAAGAAAAATAAAAATATTTTTAGATATTTATGAAGTGTATGTGTTTACATGTTGGGTGGCTCTAAAAAGAACCCTTGTGTTTATTGCGATATTTTAGTACCTACAAGTAAGTACCGATGCAGAGTCTAAAGGTCAAGAGGAAGCCTCTGTTCCTTTCATTTGTAAAATGTACACCTTCTCTCCTACAGATGCCATGGATATTGAAGCGCATATTGTTATGGTAAATGGACCCTATTCTATAGTCTTGGAGAAACGCAGAAACAGATTTTTTCACATGCTTCCTAGCTTTCTCAATTTCTGGACAAAATTGATTGGACCAGTACATTTTTTGCCTTTGACATATATTAGAATAGACAAAGGTAGTTTGGGGGAAAAGTGACATCAGTTCTGTAAAGGTGTCTTTCATTAACTTTTCCAGACCTACCCCAGTCAAAGTGCCTAGGTCATTGCCACCACATTGCACAATTATGAGGTCAGGGTGTTGGAGATGCATAAAGGATTTCACCAATGGCATCAATTGGTGGCACTTTAACCCTCTCTGTCCAATCCATTTAATGTCTACATTTGGTAACCCTAGGTCTTTGTGAATTCCTTTCTGTTCTGCGTACCTTTCACTCCAGAAAATATAGCTGTGTCCCACGATCCACACTCTAAGCATCTTGAAGAGAGGTCTGGATCTGCATGCACTCAGATGGTTTCTGTAAATGAAAGGGCAGTTTGAAGATTTGTTTCTAAAATGGTGGATAAGTGGACTTTTGAAAAAAGCAAAGAAGTGATAGGTTGTTTGAAAAGTTATTAGCTACAAAACTAGGGTGCAATTTTCTGTTTTTTAAAAGCCTGTTATTTATTGGTTACGAAAAAGTGCTAGAAAAGAACATTACTTAAGATAAGCTGTTATATTGACAAGTCAAGCAAACTTGCTGTTTTGATTTGCAACAATGTATGATGAACTTTTCACCTGTGTTTTCAATTAGGTGTTCCCTGAAGTGTTTCTATGGTAACTGGCAGAATGTGGAATGGGGGAATGGTTGACAGTTTTGTCAGTTGGAAAGGGTTCAAGAGTTCAAGCAATAGAAAGTGTTTCATTTTTATTTAATGTGGGAATAAATGTGATTTGTTATTTATTTGTATTTATGTGTAGATTGAGTGTGTCGAATGTTTGCTGTTTGCTACAGGAGTTCCTTACCCCCTTGGGTTGCTTAGGGTGTTTTATAATGATCCCCAAGGTCAAAATCCTTTTTTTCTTGCTTAGGTACGCTTACGGGACGACTTACGAACATCGCACTGTACGTCGTACGTACGCGCATGGTACGTGAACGGTAAATCTACCGTAAAAAAAAAACCTCTATCACTAATTTTTTATAATTCCCGGGGGCCCCATCCCCCAGGGCTTCTTTAAAAATAAAAACTATTATAAAAATACCTGTGTGGGGGGGCTTAATTACCCCCCCTACACACCCCGGGGACTGCCACCTCCCTGGTGCTCTAATATGGAAAATAGGGGGGTCCGTGATGGTACCCCCAGCCCTGGGGAGCACCACCCCCTTGGCTTTTGAATGTTGGGAGGGGGGCCGCGCCGCCCCCCTCCTGGAGCCTTTGATGGCCCTGGGGACCGCCACCCTCCTGGGCCGGCCCCTGCAGTGTCCCGGGGTACCTACCCCTGGAACACAGCTGTTTGCTATGGTAGGGTGGGAGCTTCGCAGCTCCCGCCCTACCATAGGAAACTGCTTTCCTATTTGAAAGCGAGATCAGGAAACCTGCGCTCTCTTTCAAGTAGGAAAGCATATTGCTATTCGTCAGAGACAGCAGCATGTTAGCTGCTCTCTCTGACGAAAATCAATGCCGGCTCCCAAAGGACTCGGGGAGACGGCTGGGACCGTGGGGGCTTTGGGGCTCCCCCCATGGTCCCCAACATGATATTTTAGCCCCGGGGAATGGGGTCCCAGGGGATTATGAAAAATGTGTAATACCTGCTATTTTTTTTACAGTAGATTTACTGTACGCGTACCAAGCGCGGACGTACGACGTATGGTGCGAAGTCTGTAAGTCGTCCCGTAAGCATACCCAAGCAAGAACAAAATCAATTCAAAAAATATATTTTACAGATATCTATTAAATGTATGTGTTTATGTGTTGGTTGGTTCTAATGAGACCTTTTATCTTTATTGGTACTTAAAAGTTAGTACTTATGCATAGTTTAAACTTGTTGAGGAGCAGTGTTTTATAGAGTGGTGAACTTTTGACCTCTGTTGACAGTTCACTTTTGCATGATCTGTTGGGGTTGGGTGGAAAGCTATGTCAGTTGGAAAGGTTTGACATGTTGAACCAATAGAAATATGTGTTTGGTTTTGAATTATTGTGTGAAGGAATTTGATTTGTTATTAATGTGTATATATGTGTAAATTGAGAGGGAAAATTTGCCATTTCTTGGTTCTGCTGCAAGCACTGAAGCAGAGAGATTCTGTATAAGAGTATCTGCTGTGTGAGTTGCTTTCTTCTTAAGCTACCAATCATTTTGAGAGGTGAGTTGATAATTTGTAAGGGACTGTATGTGGTGCATTTTATTTTTAGTAAGAGTAATGTGTTTATCCTTGTTAAGTTTGTAGAATCATATTCAGAGTTTGTCTGCATTTGGATACATATTGTGATAAAATCATTTGGTAGGGTAATGTGTTTAGTGAGTCACCTTTGTGCAATAATGCGCAGTACTAAAAAATGTAGAATGTGTGCAGTCACTTTGTTAGTTATAGAGTAGTTAATAGTGTTGGTTTTTTTTAATTAGGCTTGTGTTCTAAATGTACAATTTTGTAGTCAGTATACATAGACTGCTGCATACACTCTTAGGCAGATTTACAAGCCCTTTGGGCCTCTTTCTTATTGTATTGTGTCACATTTTTGGATGTAATGTTGGCAAAAAATAATTCAGCAAATTGGTAATGTATTTGCAAAATGAGTCAGGGCTGTCCACTGAAATGTAGTACTTATATATGTAGAATGTGTTCAGTCAGTTGGACGTTTTAGTGTACTATATGTGTTTTGGAAAAATGTATGGTTTTAAATATTTTGTCTAGAATCACACTGAGTGTCTGTGTACATTAAGGAATTATAGTTGCCCCATTTTCAATGATCTCTCCTGTCTTTCCTCACAGTCTACCTCTCTCTGTTTATAGAGTCTCCTCTCTGCTGATGTTTCCTTATTCTCACTTGTTTTTCCTCATAGTGCTGCTTGTTCTCAAAGTCCCTCCAGTCCTCATAGTGCCCCTCTGTGCTCATTGTCTCCTCTGTCTCCTAATGCTACCCCTTCTTTTTATGCTCACTCCTCAGACCTCTTAATCCTCCCTCTCTCTTCATACCTCCCTTTTAACAATTCCCCAGTCAGTGTACATAGACTGCTGCATACACTCTTGGACAGATTTACAAGCCCTTTAGGCCTCTTTCCTGTTCTATTGTGTCACATTTTTGGATGTAATGTGGGCAAAAAATAATGCAGCACATTGGTAATGTATTTGCAAAATGAGTCAGGGCTGTCCACTGAAATGTAGTACTTATATATGTGGAATAGGTTCAGGCAGTTAAACGTTTTAGTGTACTAAATGTGTTTTGGAAAAATGTATGGTTTTAAATATTTTGTCTAGAATCACACTGAGTGTCTGTGTACATTAAGGAATTATAGTTGCCCATTACTCTATATTCTCTCCTGTCTCTCTCCACAGTCTACTTCCCTCTGCTTATGGTGTCCCCTCTCTTCTGATATTTTCACTCTTTCCTTTTTCTCACTTGTCTTTCCTCATAGTGCTGCTTATTCTCATAGTCCCTCCTGTCCTCTTAGCACCCCTCTGTCCTCATTGTCTGCTCTGTCTCCCAATGCTCCCCCTTCTTTTTATGCTCCCTCCTCTGACTTCTTAATCCTCCCTCTCTCCTCATACCTCCATCTTAACAATTCCCCAGTCAGTATACATAGACTGCTGCATACTCTCTTGGGCAGATTTACAAGCCCTTTGGGCCTCTTTCTTATTGTATTGTGTCACATTTTTGGATGTAATGTTGGAAAGAAATAATTCAGCAAATTGGTAATGTATTTGCAAAATGAGTTAGGGCTGTCCACTGAAATATAGTAGTTATATTTGTGGAATGTGTTCAGTTACTTAATCGTTTTAGTGTAGTATATGTGTTTTGGAAAAATGTATGGTTTCAAATATTTTGTCTAGAATCACAATGAGTGTCTGTGTACATTAAGGAATTATAGTTGCCCCTTTTTGAATAATCTCTCCTGTCTGTCCTCACAGTCTACCTCTCTCTGTTTATAGTGTCTCCTCTCTTCTGATGTTTCCCCTCTTTCCTTATTCTCACTTGTCTTTCCTCATAGTGCTGCTTGTTCTCATAGTCCCTCTAGTCCTCATAGTACCCCTCTGTCCTCATTGTCTCCTCTGTCTCCTAATGCTCCTCTTTCTTTTTATGCTCCCTCCCCTGACCTTTTAATCCCCCCTCTCTCTTCATTCCTCCCTTTTAACAATGCCCAAGTCAGTGTACATAGACTGCTGCATACACTCTTGGGCAGATTTACTAGCCCTTTCGGCCTCTTTCTAGCTCTATTGTGTCACATTTTTGGATGTAATGTTGGCAAAAAATAATGTATCAAATTGGTAATGTATTTGCAAAATGAATCAGGGCTGTCTACTGAAATGTAGTACTCATATATGTGGAATGTGTTCAGTCAGTTAAACGTTTTAGTGTACTAAATGTGTTTTTTGAAAAATGTATGGTTTTAAATATTTTGTCTAGAATCACACTGTGTACATTAAGGAATTATAGTTGCCCCTTTCTCTATAATCTCTCCTGTCTCTCCTCACAGTCTACTTCTCTCTGCTTATATTGTCCCCTCTCTTCTGATATTTCCCCTCTTTCCTTATTCTCACTTGTCTTTCCTTATAGTGCTGCTTGTTCTCATAGTCCCTCCTATCCTCTTACTCCCTCTCTGTCCTCATTGTCTCCTCTGTCTCCTAATGGTCCCCCTTCTTTTTATACTCCCTTCTCTGTTTTCTTAATACTTCTTAGGATGTAGTAGTAAATAGTAATATGCATGGTGTCATATTTTTTTGTCTAATATTACACTGTCTCTCTGTGTACATTAAGGAATTATATTTGCCCTTTTTTTATATTTTGTACACTCTCTTATTATACTCCCTCTTCTATCCCCTTTCTCCTTCCTCTCTGATTATACTACCTCCTTTTTCTTATATTTTTCTCTCTCCTTATACTTCTCTTTTCTCTTCTTATTTGCCTTTCTTTTTGCATAGTTCCCCATCTCTTCATAATCTCTCCTGTCTTCATTTTCATCTCTGTTATCATAGTTTTTACTGTATCCTCATAGTATCCTCTCTGTCCTTATACACTCAGTCTTCTCTTATATTTGTTTTTTCTCCACATTTTTATTTCTGTCTCTCTTTATATTCCTTCTTCTTTTTTCATATATACTCTTTTTCCTTATATTCTCCCTTTCTTCTTATTCTCGCTCTTCTTTGCACATACTTTACAGTCTTTTCTCTTATTTTTGTTTTTCTTCTTATACTCTCCTCTCTCTGCTCACACTTTTTGTCTCTTTTCTAATACTTCCGACTCTGTCCTGATATTCTTCTCTTTTCTTATTGTCATATTTCTCTCATCTATATACTATCTGTTTATACTCCATATTTTGTCCTCATATTATTTCCTCTGTTTTTGTACACCCTTTTTATTCTTATGCACCTCTTTTTCTCACATTATCCCTGCTCTCCTTTGGTACTCTACTGTCCCTTGTTGTATTCACTCTTCTTTCCTTATCTATTTTTTTCTCCTTATACTAGTGCCAGTTTTCACATGTTTCTTGTTTTCTGTATATAGTCCTTGTCTGTCTTATTATACTGCTCTCCTGTGTCCTCACAGTCTGTTTCTTTCTTCTTATACTGTCCGTTCTCTCATCATACTGCCACCTTTGTCCTCATACTCCTTCTTATCTCTTCATACTTTCCAGTCTTTTTATAGTCTCTTTATGCCTTTATACTGCAGTGTCTGTTAATATTCTTTTTTCTATTTAAATTTCTCATTGACTCATAGTCCTCTTTCTCTTGTTATAACTCTTTCTATTTTCATGCTCACGTTTGTTGTGATAATTTCCCTTCTCTTCATATACGTAATATAATAGTGTATTTCATATATTTATTTTTCTAAAGTGATATATATTTTTTATAATAGATTCTTTTGATCAACACTGTAAAAAAGTCATCATACCTACAAAAATTGAAAAGAGGAAGAACGAAAGATAGCAGTTTATTTAAAGAGAAGTCATCTACAAGATTTACCTGAACAAGAATGTGTTAAGAAAAAGAAAAAAAGTCCTGGTAAAAAAAGTAAGACTTTTCTGCGAAAATTGTTAAACACTAAGTGTAGTGTGCAGAAAGACAAAAATAGTATTACTGTATCTGCATCTAAGAGGAAAGAGAAGAACCATGGAAAATCATCTGTTGAAAAAATCGTGTATAGCAAAAGGAGGAAAAACCAATAGAAGGAAATAAGGAAGAAGATGTTCTATAATAGAGTATTGACTAATTTGACTAAAGTCGTAAAGAATTGTAAAAAAAAACTGTATTTTATAAGAAAAAGAAATGTATTGAAAAAGTTGTTGAGAAAGCTTTTGAGTTGAAAAAAAAACTTTTTTGTTTTAGTCATCAATAGAATTTGATCACTAGATAGGCCAATCCATTTAGTGAAGGCCAAAAGTAAGTGGAGAAGAGTAATTAACAGAAGTAATTTTTGGGGTGAATGGAAACATAGAGGCACATTACGATGAAGGATTTTCCGCATCCTCCGGGCCGGCGGAAGCCACTGCCGGCCTGGAGGATGCGGAAAATCCTATGCCGACCCACTAAAGACCCACCGCCACATTAGGATGGCTGGTGGATCCTGGTTTCTGTCCGCCACTTTTCCGCCGCAGTTGGCTCACAACCGCGGTGGAAAAGGCCTCATATGGTGGCGGTGTCTCTCAGACACCGCCAAACATATTAGGATGGCTGTGCAAACATGCTTTTCAGCGGCAGATTCTCTGCCGAGGAAAAGCATGTGGATCTTCACCTCGGGGGCCCGTAGCGGGCCCCCTGGTTGAAGGGGGGTGTGGGGAGTGCACATAGGGAGGTACCATAGCCTTTGCGTGCACGAAGCGGCAGGCACCGCGCGGTGCCTGCTGCTTTGTGCATGCAAATGCACTGCTTTAATTTTTTACATTGCGGCGGGTGCTGCTTCAAGCAGCACCCGCTGCAATGTAAAAAATACAGGATGTGACCGCCAGGGTGGCGGTCACATCCTGATTGCCATAGAGGGACCGCCGATGCCCATGCGGACGGGGTGGCCTCTTACGCAGGGGTGGCGGACGGACGCAAGTCCGTCCGCCATCATAATAGGGCCCCAAGTTCAAGTTCTGAGCCTTTTTTTAATGAAGAGAGTTATTTTCAGAGTAATGATTTGTTGCATGCAGTTGACACTACTGGTCATGCTTATGACGTTAAAAATGGTTGTCCTATTGAGAAAGAGAAAATTGTTCCAAGAAATGTAGAAGAGGTGTTAGCTGATGAAATTTTAGGGAGACGTCCTAAAGGTCCAGCAATTTCTTACGTAACTATACATAGAAAAGTTTTAAACAAAAGATTAAGATGTTGCAAGGACTAGACCCTTGCAAAGTGAGAGAAAATACTGGTTTGCATGGTCATTCTCTGGCTTGTCTGTCTAAAAAAATATGTTGAAGTATTTTTCACCATTTCAGGATGTTAGCAGTACATCATACTGAAATGAGGAAATTAGTGCGAACGTTGAATTAATCGCCCTTTGCGCTCGGCCAATCTGTGCCAAATGACTGTCCCCAAATTTAAATATTGCAGACTTGGTGGCCAATCAATCTCAGTGAGAGCAGCGAAATCCTGGAATACTTTACCTCTTCATTTAAAAACTGCACCGACTCTTGGTTCTTTTAAGAAGGGCCTTAAAACCCATCTTTTTAATATTATAGTCTAAACCTCCCTACTTTCTGTATTCCTAGTTATTTACGCTCCCCCAGTCTGCTCTGCCTTCAACGCGCCAGGATACTATTTTTTTAGTAATAGAGCGCGATATAAAAGCCTTTAATAATAATAATAATAATAATAATAATGAAAAAGTCCAGCACTAATGTTAAAAAAGTTGAACAGTGCCCTTTTGCGTGGATCTGTATCAGATGTAACGAACGTGTGTGATGAAATTCAGGTTAGTTACTTTGGTCCTGAAGAACAGAGTGCAGAAATAGATACGTTAATAGAAGGAAATGTGGAAGAAAATGTACAACATTGTAGTACAGAAAAATTTGAGCAAGAAATTTCAAAGTTCAAGGTGATTTCCGGTGAAACACCAAATTATTCTTGTATTTGTTGTCGAGGTACTCATTATAAAAATAAGACCAGGACTGTTGATTTGTATTTAAAATGTGAAAAGGAAAATAATAAGGAGTGGATAGAATTTGCAACGTATTTGTTGGTAGAGAATTGTTTTGATTTGGGTTCTTAACAGAGTATTTGTAAATATTGTTATAACAAGTTAGACAAGAATAACATGCCTGCTAGAGCTTTGCATAATAATTTTGAGTTGGTGAATATTCCTTCTGAACTGATGGATTTAAATACTTATGAGTCTATTCTTATTCAATGTGTGTATCCTTTTCACGCTATTGTTCGTATGGAGCCTAAGACAGGGAAATTGCCTCCTTCAGATTTGCAAAGAGGATTAAAGGGAAGAGTGTTATATTTGGCACTAGATTTAAAGAAAAATATTAAAACAATTGGTGTAGAAAATGTAGAAGAGGAACCTTTAGTTATTCTTGTTAATGGCGTTCCTACTAAGAGTAAGAAAATCTGGCAGGAATTAGAAGATGTTAGGAAAGTGAAAAAGGCAACGTTGTATCTGGTAAAAAATAATCAGAACTATAAAAATGTGTATTTGGGAGAAGAAGAAATAAGTTTAGAAGAAGATATTGGCTCGTGTACTGGACAAATTGTAAAAGTGGATGTGTCCAGAACTGAAGAAATCTACGAACATTACAGTGTTCATCGACTGCATTCTAAGGAAGTGATGGAGAATACTATAGAGTTATTCCAAATGAAAGAAACAAAGGGAGGTACCATTAGTGTATGGGAAAAAAGCTTGGAAGCTCGTTGTTTCCCTCAGTTGTTTCCCACAGGAAAAGGAGGGCGATATGATGATTGACCTGTACAGATTCCTGCATCTGAATACCGGACATTAAAATTGTATGCAGAAGATCCAAGATTTCGACAATGTGTTCCATATTTGTTTCATCTTTTGTTTCAGAGTGATTTGTCTGGACTTTCTCATGCAGTAAATTATATATTGAAAACAGGTGTACATCTGCAAAATGTTTCGGCAAAGGAATTTATGGATTAAGTATATCAGAATGATAATGTTTTGGAATCTCAGCTAATTAATCTCATGGCATGTCAGCGTGGTACTAATGAGTACTGGTACCGTCGTCATGGAGAACTTAAATGTATGCTAAAGAACTTAGGAACTCCTACATGGTTCCTTACTCTAAGCTGTGCTGAATATGCTTGGGATGATTTACTACAATTTATTCGAGAAGCAAATCCAAATATACTCAATATTGAATACAAGACACCTGGAAAATTGTGCACTTTGGATCCAGTTAATGTATGCAGACATTTCAATCATAGATTTGAAGCTATGATGTCTTTTATCAACAATAAAAAAACTCCTCCTCTTGAACAGGTTCTGTACTTCTTTTGGAGAAAGGAATATCAAGCAAGAGGTGCTCCTCACATACATATGCTGATATGGAGCAAAGATGCTCCGAAATTTGGAACAGACTCAGATGATACTGTGTTGTCTTTTATTGAAGAATATGCTACATGTGATGTACCCAAAAGTATACAAGATAAGGACATGAGATAACAAATCTTCAATTCCAAAGCCATCGTTGTGGGAAATACTGTCGTCGAAAGTACAAATCTAAGGACAAATTCTACACCAAATGCCGTTTTGCATTTCCACGACCTGCAATATCGAAAGGAAGAGTGAACAGCTTTATGTCGTCTTTGCGACATACTATCACAAGAAAGTCTCCAAAAAATACCTACAACTTAAGAAGAAATGAAGAATCAAAATATATACATGACTATAACTCAGTCATTTTATCCATGTGGAATGCTAATATGGATATTCAATATGTTGTGGACAATTCCATTGCTGTTGCTCGATATGTAACATCGTACATAACAAAATCAGAAAAGATGGAATTGAAGGAAATGTGGGAAGAGATTTCTCATGAGAAGAGTTTAAGTAAGAAATGATATACTTACAGTTTGAAGATGTTATCTCATCGAGAAATCGGAGCGTATGAATGCTCAGATCATTTATCATCTGCAAGCCTATACTCCAAACCTAGAAGAATCTTTTGGGTGAGTCTAGGTCTTGCCGCAACTCGAAACCAAGGACTTAAATCTGTACAAGAAATTGAATATTTAGCTGAAAAAGAGCCAGAAAGTACAGATATTGTGAAAAAAAATATGATGGATACATATTATCCAAATAGAAGTCATCATCTTGAGCACGTTTGTCTCTATGAAGTTCTGCAAAACTATATTTTTAACCGAAATATTACAGAAAACATCAATAATGGTATATATGCTGTGATTGGTTCTGAAGGTTGTTTGGTGAAACAAAGAAAAGGACATTTGATTATTCACCGTAAACTGAGTTGCGAATCACCTGAAAAAAAGGGAATTTTACTACTTAGCTCTTTTGCAACTTTTGTAGCCATGGCGTTCAGAATTGGAATTACTTGGAGATTTCGAGAGCTATGAAGATTCCTTCAACGCATGGAAAGATACTATAGAATGTCCTGTTTTTGCTAAATATGTGAAAATGTTAAACAACGAAATTGAACAAGAAGCTATATTTGCAGCTGAGATTGCTAGAGACAGTTCTCAAGACAGTCAAACTTCTGCTCTGTTGAGTCAGGATCCATTAGGAGAACCAATTGTTCAAAATGAAGCAGCAACTGCTATGGAAGAGGTGGAAACAGCAATGTATCAAGCTCAAGGAGATGTAACAAACTTAGGAAACATGGAAGAACAACTAAATGTTGAGCAGAAACAAATATATGAGCAAGTGAGAGAAGATTCACCATGGATTACTTCATGAGAAAAAAGAGTGCTCTTGGTCATTATTTGAACCTATCCAAATGTACGTGAGTGGACAAGCTGGAACAGGGAAAAGTTTTTTAATGAAAGTAATTTCAACTTTTCGACACAAAACAACTGAGTCACACTTGTCTTGTGTTGTCACTGCTCCAACTGGGTTGATGGCACACAATATTAAAGGAACTACTTTACATCGTTTATTAATGCTACCAGTAGAGCATGAAAACAAATTGGAATACTACAAGGTAACTGGAGAAGCTTGCTGTGAAGTTTCAAGAGTGTTGAATAAAATGAAACTTCTCATTATTGATGAGATAAGCATGGTATCAAACGTAATGCTTGCCTTTGTGCATTTAAGAATGCAGCAAATTCTTAAAACAGAGTATAATGTATTATTTGGAGGAAAACAAGTCATAGTTTTTGGAGATCTACTACAGCTTATTCCTGTAAAAGGACAACCAGTGTTTAAAACATTGGTGCATGAAGATACCAGAAAGTCTTTGAGAAGCATTGGAAATGTAAACATTTGGTCATATTTTGAGTATAAGGAGCTTATTAAAAATATGCGACAGGCAAATGATGCTGATTATGGAACTATTCTCAAGATATAAGAATTGGAAAAGTGACAGAACATGGCAAAGAAGCTTTACAGAGACGATTACTTCCCAATTTGTTTCCAAATGAATATATTGTTCCTGAGAAAATATATATGAGAATTGCAGAAAACAAATTTGTATTCTGCTTAATGCCAACAGTGTGTGAATGTTCTGTATTCAATGAAGAAATGTTAACGTTGGAAATTGAAGAAATTATAAAATTGGAAGCTATTGATAAAATAGAACATGAAGGAATCACTATTATTTTGAATGAAAAGTTGAAGAGGAAATTGAATTCTTTAGAGAAATCAATAAGTAAAACTGCTGGTTTAGAAAAGAATTTGTATGCATGTGTAAACTGTAGGGTAATTTTACGTCGTAATTTGCATGTGGAAAAAGGTTTAGTAAATGGAGCAATGGGTAAAATTGTTGAATGTGTTAATTATGTAAATAGAGATGTGATTGAATTTTTGAAAATCAAATTTGATGAAATTGCTGAAGTACAAGAATTTAGTCGTTGTTCAGCTCGGTTTTTGCTTGTAAAAGATTTGTATGTACGCAGGAAACAGTTTCATATTTCTTTGGCATATGCGGTGACTATTCATAAATCTCGAGGTTTAAGGGTAGACAATGCTTTAGTGAATATTGGAAGTGCTGCGTTTAAAGAGGTTATGGCATATGTTGCTTTGTCTCGAGTGAGAACTTTATCTGGATTGTACTTGATTGACTTTGATGAGACAAAGGTTACTGCAGATGCAAATTGTGTGAAAGAGTATAATAGGGTAAGAAAAAAATATGCACCCTATTTATGTCAATATCCAGTATTTGAAAAGCGTATGGTAGGTAGAAATAGAAGATTTGAGAATATCTGTAGTGAAACTTTAGAGAAAGGAAAAAAACAAGATGAAGTTGTGACTGCAAGGAAAAAGAAAAAGGACAGTGTGGAAGAGAATATTGGTTATCGGTTTGAAAATAGTTGTGGTTTCAACTGCTATGCTAATGTAGTTGCTAATGTTGTTTTTTTTCTTGAAAGTTTGCAACAGCAAATTATTGAAAACTGGGAGGAGAGATTCTGTTCATCGTTGTATTCTGTTTATGAGAAATCTAGTAGTGACAGAAGTAAAATACAACGTTTTTCTGATATTCAAAATGTTTTGGACATATGTTCTGGTTCTACTCAATTTACGCAGAATATTCAGCAAGATTGTCAGGAATGTTTAATGCTTATGCTTGGTGTATTAGAATATGAAGGTATAGATATTGAAAACCTTTTTGGCCTTTCATATGAATGGCAACATAACTGTGAAAATTGTTTGTTTACATGTACCACTAACATAGACACTGAAAGTATCATATATTTGACTTTACCAGACTGTGAATTAGTGTCTTTCAACAATCTAGTTAGAGGAGCAAGTCGAAACATGGAGTGTAGACAATGTAAATCAGAAATGTCATCAACATTAATAGAAAGATATGGACAGTATGTAATTGTAATGCTGCAACGTTGTAGAGCTGATGGAAGAAAAGTGGAAACTTTAATTAAAAATGTTGTAGCTACTCAAGTATCAATATCAGGAATAACTTTTTTAGCTGTTGCAAATAGTTTTCATGATGGACCTTCTACAACATCTGGACATTACACTGTTTATTTAAAATGTGTGAAAGGTTGGATACATTGTAATGATAGTAAATTAATTTTTAAGCAACGTTTGCCTAAAGAGTTACCAAATTCTTACCTAATATTTTTAAAGCCAAAATTTTAAGAACAAAATTTGGCATTTCAGGATTACTGCTGTTAAGGTAGATTAATCTGGTGTTGTAGAGTATTTTGTATGTGAGGGTGACGCACTTGAAGGTGATCCTCTTGTTGATGTTGAGGCAGTGTAGGTGTATCAGGTCGTGGGTGATGTGGCTGCAATAGAGGACATTTTAGATCAGTCAGGTGGAGGTGCTTTGGAGTTTTTGTAGTCGTTGTAGGTGTTTGGCTGGAATTCTTGTGTAGAGTGTGTTGCCACAGTGTAGTCTGCTGCTAATGAGGGCCTGTGTTACTGTTCTTCTTCTTTGGTTAGTATCTACTTCTGAATGTTGTGTAGCATGTGGATGGTGTTATAGCAGTATGAGGAAATGCTGTAGACTTGTTTACACATGTAGAGGGAGGAGTTGAGGATGAATCGTAGGTTGTGTACATGGTCAGTAGGTGTTGGTACTGTTCACAGTGTAGTTGGCCAGCAGCAGTCATCTGAAGCTGAGGGGGTGGGTCTGAGGATGAGTACCTTCATGTTGTGCGAGATCAGGTTATACAACCTTTACAACGAAACTTTCACAACGACCTACCATTACAACGCAACTTTTACAACGCAAACTATTACAACGCATTGCGCTGGGGGGCGCTCTAGGATAGGGAATAGGTTAATTTACTATCCAATAACCTTCCCTACTATCCACGGGGACTGGAGTTGGAATAGTAAATTAAACTATTCACTAACCAGCACCCCAAAGCGCTATGCGTTTTAATGGTATGCGTGGTAAATACCGCGTTGTAAAGGTAGGCGTTGTAAAAGTATGCGTTGTAACGTCATACATCCGGTTTAAAGAGCCGCTCCTTTTCCAGTTGGTGATGTCCTTTATTGCGTCATGGAGGAAGAGGATGAGCTGGGTGTCATCGGCGTAGGAGATGAGATTGAGGTTGGTATGGAGGGCCACTTATGTGAGGGTGGCCATGGAGATGTTGAATAGCATCGGGCTGAGGGATGAGCACTGGGGGACAGTGCAAATGATGTCAGTGGTGCTCAGGGTTACTTTTGAACAACTTTCAAACTAAGAATTTCACACATACTATTTGGCCATGAGGGAAAGTATCTGAAACCATTAAGGACTTTTTGTTGTATATTTTGTCAGCATATATTTGTAAGTAACATTCTTTATAATGGAAGAAAATTAATTATAGTGTTTTGTTATTTTAAGATTGTTTGACATACCTCATAGTTACGTAAGAAATTGGTCTTAGAAAAAACATTTAACATATGTTTTATTTCTATTTTTTAGATTGTTATTGAGCTTGTTGTTTGGTTTTTTTTAAGATAATCTTCTTGATTGTCTTTTTTTTGCCCGCTGTTATGTGATGAATACTATTGAACTCACTGTTTCTAGTGACATTCAATATATTCTGAGAACAGCAAAAAAGGCAAATAAAATGCTTTACAAATTATTTTGTGTTGTAAAAGATGAATTGTAACTATTTTTTGGTCTTCTACAGATGCTAATTTTATAATAATTTTTTATTTTGTTTTTATTTTGAAGGTAAGTATAAGTAACTGTTAAACATGATCGATGGGATGTACTTCTACAGAGCTGAAGTAAGATAACATGGATGGAGAACACAAATATGTAAAGATGGTTTGTATCTTTTAAACACATTTGAAGCAGTTAAAAAATATATATTCTCAGTGTACCTATATTATTTGCATTTTACTACAACACATCTACTACTTTGGAACTGGTAAGGTGAATAGATATATTGTACCTTTTTTTTTAGTACTGAATTTTATTATAATAGCCTTAGTTTTTTCCTATAGTAAGAAGGAGTGAGTTGTTTGAAAATGTAAGAAAATGTTATAACTAAAAATTCATATAAGCAATTTTATAGATATAATCTTATAAAATAGTTAAGAATGCTATTTGCATAATATTTTTTAAAGGTCAAAATAGTTGATAAAGCTAGTTTTGTATTCTGTAGTAGGAAAAACGATAAAATGGAGTGTTTATGTTTTTGTACAAGGAACAACAACATAAAAAAATTCATTATGGAAGAAGAACAGAACAATATAGAAGACAGTTTCGAAATTTCTAACACTCTCATAGAGGAGCTAAATAAACCTTTCATGGGTAGCGAGAATGAAGATGAAAATATTGATGCAGATATCAGCTGCGATTTTTTAGATGAAACATTGGATGATGATTTTATGCAAGCATTAGAGGACATCGAGTTTCATGATATGACTTTTGAAATTGATAATCAAGAAAGTGAAATATCAGATGAAATCATGTTAGAAGCTCTATTAAATTATAAAATGTTACAAGACTAAATTTATGATTAAAAATAAAAAATGGTTTGAGAGACTCTTCTTGCAGAACTGTAATCATTCAGCTAGTATTCAAGTACGAATGGTGCAAAGTGGGCCTTAGGGCATGGACTACTTCAAATCTCTATAGATTATGTATGCACTCTTCTATGCATCAGCAAACTTATCTTTTATAGCTTTTATTTCCAGGTCTATATCCTTTCACTTCCAGCAAAGTCTTTGTGATTGCTGATTCCATATTTTACTGAGCTATTCTGCAGAGTGTACTTATCTATGCACTGTGGTAAAAAATTAACCTATTTTAAATTCAGTCAGGCATTCTCCTTGCAGAACTGTAATTATCAGTCAGTACCCAAATAATCATGGGGGAAAGTAGGCCTTAGGCCATAGACTGCTTTAAACCTGTATGGACTATGCATGCAGTCTTCTATGTACTTTCAAACTAGTCCTTTATAGATTGAATTCCAGAGTCTTTATCCTTACACTTCCAGCAAACACTATCACAGAACTGTTTCACTATTGTACTGAGCCATATAGCAATATATGCTTGTATGTATACTGTAGAAAAAGTGAAGCAGTTAGACATTCAGCTACACACTCTCCTTGCAGAATTGTAATCATTCAGGGCCTCATTTATGAGGCTCCTTGCGCCATTGGAACGTCACTTTTTGTGATGTTCTGTGGCACAGCTGTCTGCGTGATATTTATCAGGCAGCACTAAGGCACTTTTTTTGCTGTACTGCTGCCTGATGAATATCAGCCCCTTTAACACAGTGTTCTGCATTAATGGGGCGTGCAATGGGTGTTGCTGGGGGCGTTCCCAGAAACACCCATGGCCTTTTTACACTGCCCCACATTTCTAAGACAACGTATATCTGAGGCAGTGCCAAAAGCTTATGCCTCCCCAGGGAGGCGTAAGGAAGGCACAATGGGGAAAAATAGTTTTATTTCTCCTCGTTTTTTCTTTTTCTATGTGTGCTGCATTCTGCAGCACACAGAGAAAAAGGATAAGTCTCTTGTGATTATTTTTGTAGAGAAAGGTTTCCCTACCTGTACAAAAATAATCATCCTTGCAACGCAGGCACCCTTGCGCCATTGTGTAAAGGTGTCTGTATTGGTGCAGGCAGACCACTGTGCGCCAGCGCAAGGGAAAAGGACAGAAATGTGCCGTATCTTATAGATATGGTGCATTCCTGCCTTTTTCTTTTGCCATAGGGAAACGCAGCAGGAAGGCCTGCTGCACTTTCCTACGGCAAAATCTCATAAATGAAGCCTATGTCAGTAGCCAAGTACTCATGGTACAAAGTAGGCCTTAGGGCATAGAAACCCCTATAGACTGTGCACACACTGTCCTATGCACCTGCAAATTTGCCTTTTATATGTTGAATTCCTCAGTCTCTATCTTTACACTTCCACCAAACACTCTGTTACTCTTGGTATAGTTTTCTAGTGACTCATTGATCAGTGTGTAGTAAGGCATTCACTACATTAAAACGGTAATTAGTAGATGTACAATAAGTGGTACATCTCCAGAGATATACCAGTTATTGTGCACTGTGACATCACCACCACGGATGCACTGTATGTACAATGTGGTGCACTATGAGGCAAAAATGGCACAGATATGTGATGTATCTGTGCTGTGAAGATTGCGCATTGCTTGACTTGCGTTGGAAGCGCAATGCAGCTCCAGCAATGCTTTTTGGATCCTATGCTCATAATGCTGTGTCAATCCTTACACCTGCTTCAAACAGGTGCAGGGTTTTGACACAGTATAAGTATAAGCCCAAAAGTAACCGAATGAAATCTTATAGATTTCACTTAGTCACTTTTAGGAAGCGTTTCTGCGCCAGAATACCCCCCACCTGCGCAGGAAAGCCTCCTTCTGGCGTAGGGCTTTACATTGTGATGTACCATCCAAATGCGTCACATTGTAAATACCACACACCATGGCACATCTTTTGCACCACTGCTGCATCACAAAAGTGATGCAACGGCTGTGTAAAAGAGGTATAAGGGGGTTGTAAATCCGCCCCTAACACATACAAATTCATCCAGGCAGTTTCAACATTGGGGCAAATTGAAGCATAGACGTGTAACATATTTAGATGCATATGTTACATTCAAGTGTTTCGGAGGTACTACATTATACTATAGGTAAACACCTTATAGATTTAAGCTGTAGCACTTCCTTATAGTTCTGCACTTTCACATTCACCATACACTACTAATGTATTCATTCATTCATTTATGAACTACACATTCATTCTGACAAACTTTTACACACTAACATAGAAATATAGTTCTTTCTTTGACCAGTGAAGGTAGTTCTGAAAAGAACTATTTTTTTTGTCTTTTTAGTTTTGTATTTTTTTTTCTATTTTTCAACAAGTTTTTTTATTTATTTTTTTTAAACCAGAAAAATGTAACTTTTTAAACCATAAAACTGTGGACCAGGAACAAAAAAAGAAAATAATTAGCGAGTACAGTTGTGGTTCCTCTTCTTGCGAAGAATCAGTTCTATGGATTGTTCTCCATAGGCTATAAGTTTGTTGCAAAAGTTACAACGAATTGTGAGGTCTCTAAATTCAGGTTGGATATTTGGAATCATAGTGCTTGGTGGTGGTGCACTTGATGTACTTGGAACAGCAGAGCCCTGCTCCTCCTCCAATCTTCAGGTTACTGCTCTAGCCCAATTATTGGGATGTAAATTATTTACATGGCGCACCATGCTCGCAGTGATAAATGAATATTTCTTTCAGGGGTCGCCCCTGGACAAAGTAGTTTCACATATCTTACATGTGACCTTAGGGGCATTCACTTTTTTTTCACCTTTAGGGAAGGTGAAACATTTTCATATAACTGCCTCTTTTCTTTTTGGTTGAGGCTGCTCAGGAACAAATCCTTCCTCAGAAAAGTGCTCAGAAGATGATTCCAAGAATTGAGACATGGTGCAGGTTCTTTCGGACTGTATCTCCACAGAAGATATCCTTCTCCTGAGAAAGTCAAAGAAGAATGATTAAAATGGGAGGGGTCTTTCAACAGTTAGAATAGGAAGTATTATGAACCAATCAAATGTCTTCTTTTAAAGTCACATGGCTTTGCGTACTCTTACGTTGCGCTTACGGTGCTCTTACGGTGCAAGTACGTACTACGTACTGCGCAATTTGCGTAATTGTTTTTAAAAGTAATATACGCCTATTAACAGTAAAAAAAAACTTGTTTCATGATTATCCCAGATAATGTCTTCCCTTAATATGTACATTAAATACATAAATATATGTTTTTGAACAATTAGAAACTTCGCGAGGTGCGCTTACGGGTCGACGTACATGACGTCACACGGAAGCGTTAATGCGACGGCAACGTCAAAGCGTATCTGTAAAGAGTGCGCGGGTATGCGCAGAGGACAATTTACCATACAAAGTATGGTGCGATGACCGTACGCGTACGGTGTGATACCCCCCAAAAATAAATAATTATTTAGCATTTAATTTTAATATATTGAAAAAAAAATTAAATACTTTTAAAAAAAGAATTTCGTTTTGTTATTATTTTACATAAAAAATATGAAATATAATTTATAAAATAAAATAAATATAAATATTTATAATAAAAATTTAAGAAATTAGTATAAAAAGAAAGAAATATAATAATTAATACATTTAAAAATTATCATTTAAAAAACCTTTGAAATTCACTGAAAAAAACACAGGTTTCACACACGTTATAGTTAGGAATTAGCATTTAAAAAACCTTGCAAAGTCATTGAAAAAACCATAGGTTTCACACATGTTATAGTTAGCTGGACATTTCACTCATAAAAAACCATCGAAATTCCCACGTTATAGTCAGTTCAGCTAACTATAACTCACGCGCCCGCAATGCATTGCTGATGACGTCACATATTACATCACTCATGACATGGTCAGAGACATCACTCATGACATCACTGATGACATCTCAAATGACATCAATGATGTCTTGAAGGTTTCAAGGTGATCAAACACACGGGGGCTGAGAAAAATGAGGGTCCCAAAACGTGTTTTCCCCATGTAATTTTCAATAGGAAACTTTAGACCCAGCTTCAGCCCAAACTGCTGAACGGAATTACACCAAATTTAGCAAAACGGTAGGTCTTGTTTCAGAAAAAGCCCTTTGTGTTTAATAGTGTAAATCCATTTAGTAGTTCCTGATAAATTTGAAAAAGAAAAAGTTTTAATACCTCCCGAGCACAAGCTTCACTGTGATTGGCTGCCTACACTCTATGCCAGGAAGTGTTGGCAGCCATCTTGTGACTCAGTAGAACCGAGTCACAAGAAAACAGTAAAAGAAAGTTGAAAAACAAGAAAAGGGGGCAGGGTAGAAACACCCTGACCCCCTAGGCCTGCTCAGGGGGTTCCAAAAAGCTATTTTTTTTTTATTTCTGCAAAATTCGCGCTGGGGTTGAGAATCCCGCCGAAATTTAGAAAACAAAAATGAAGTGCGGACTCCTGCAATTCATTTAATTGAGGCCCCCGCGTGTGCCAGGTCCCGAGGTCATTGCAAAACAATATTAGCGGGCCCATGGGGGCCCCCGCAGCCCCAGGGACCGCCACCTCTCCGGTCCTATGTTTATAATATGCACAAGTGCACGCAGCCATCCCAGTCCTGGGAACTGCCACCCCCTGGGGCTTGTTTAATTCGTGGGGGCCTCCAAGGCCCCACCATGCCCCGGGGACTGCCACCCCCGGGGCTTTTCGTAAATATTCATGGGGCACACAGCCCCCCGCAGCCCCTGGGAGTGCCACCCCCTGGGGCTTTTTTTTAAAATAAAATATGTGGGTGGCACACAGCCCTCCTGCAGCCCCAGGGACTGCCACCCCCGGTACTTGTTTAATTTGTGGGGGGCCTCCACAGCCCCCCCAGGCCCTGGGGACCGCTACCCGGGGGCTTTTCGCAAATATTCGTGTGGTGCGGGTAAAGCTGAAATATGTTTTATATATATTCCAAGGTATATTGAAGAATGAGTGGGTGTATAAGTGTCTGGATGGAGGATTTAGTTGGTGCGTGACTGACTGTATAAGTGAATGATTAAATGTGTCTTACTAAATGCATGTGTTTCTGTCTCAGTCTGTCTATTGATGTGCAAGCTGCTGCATGGGTTGGTCAGTAGCTACATGAGTATCTATATAGGTTATTGATTGGCTGTCTGAGTATTTTGGGGGGAGATTGAGTGTGTGTGTGGGTGGGTGGGAGGTGTGTGACTCTGTGCATAGATGTGTGAGTGGTTGATTCACTGGGTGTATGGGTTCAAGAGTGAATGTGGAAACAGCTGTATGGGCGCATGAGTGTGTGTATGGATGTGTTGGTGAGTGAATGGATTTCTCAGTGGTACATGTCTAAGTAACTATATATGTAAAAGGCAGTGTATGTGAGAGTTGAAGTATATAAATGACTCTACATGATAGTCAGTGATTGTGAGACTGGCTGTATGGATGAGTGTGTACTTGTATCACTGATTATATAAGAGAGTAAGTATGCATTAGTATCTGTATGAAGAAGTAAAGTGGTGTGTGTATAATTGTATAGGTGAGTGAATGGGAGTGTGATTGATTATTAGCATTACTGACTAGGTGTGTGAGTAACTGAATGGAAGAGTGGCGGTGTGTGAGTGTCTGTATAGGTGTATGAGTGCATATGATAGTGTTGTATTGATGAGTGACTGCATGTATGAGTGATTGTATGGATGAATGAGTAGATGTATGTGTAGACCTAGGAATCAGTGAGTGCATATGTAGTAACTGGTATTGGTGTGTCAATGATTTAGAAAATGATAGTCTGTATTTTTACAGTGGGTGTATCAAAGGTTATATTAGAGTGTGAGGAGGTGCATCAGATTTACACGTGGATGATGTCATCAGTGATGTCATCAGTGATGTCATTTAAGATGTCATCAGTGATGTCAATAGTGATGTCACTGACCATGCCATGAATGATGTAATATGTGACATCATGAGCAGTGCATTGTGGGTGCACGAGTTATAGTTAGCCGAACTAACTATAACGGTGGAATTTCTATGGTTTTGTGAGAGTGAAATGTCCAGCTAACTATAATGTCCCTGATATATATTTATAATTAAATACTATTTAAACATATTTAATTAACATTATATTGATGTTAAAACTAAGAAAGTTTAACTATTTTTAACTATATATATATATTTTCAATATAAGTGTGAAACAAGGTTTTTTTCTCAATATTTTTGGCCCTACCATACATGTATACAAAAACAATCTTTTTGACACAATATGTATATCACAATATTCAGGGATTAGATATTATGTTAGTGAACCATTCTACACAGCTCTACTCTACAGCACTACAGTTAATGTCACTCCACTCTACTGTACGCTATTTCAGTGTATGGTACTAAAGTGGACGTTATTCCAATGTGTGATAATCCACTCAACGCCACTCCCTACACACACCTCCTCTTTACCATATTCCAGTGTATGTCAACCCAATTCACCCCATTCCACTCTACGCCACTCTACTCTACATCACTCCACTTTGTGCTATACCTCTGTGTGCCACTGCACTCTATGCCACTGCAATAGCAGTGTATGCCACTCCAGTGTATAACACTGTAATCTATGCGATTATAACACACTTAACTGCATGCGATTTCACTCTGTGAGACTCCACTCTATGCGATTCCACTGTATGCTACTCCAATCAATAGCCCTCTACTCTACTCAAATTCACGCCTTACCACTCTATGATGCTCTGATCAGCACAAAACTCCACTCAACATCAGTCAACGCATCTCCACTGTACCGTGCTATACTTCACTGCATGGCACTAATCTGTACAAGGGTTTATTTCGCTCAATGCATCTGTACAACACCCTACGTTACACTGTAGCACTTTATAACACTCTCTTCCACATTACGACACTCTACCCAACTCCCTTTGCGTCGCTCCATCCCAGTTAATATACTTTTCTCTAGCAGACACTAATCTACTGTTCTCTATTACTGCACTCTATAATACTCAACTGTATGCTACTCTATGCCATTCAGTTGTATGACAATCTGTTCCATTCCACTCTACCATACTGAACCACACTCTAATGTACTTTACCTCATTCCACTGTTTTATTTGCTCTATGCCACACTATTCTACTCCACTCTATGATACAATCTGACACTACAACACAGAAGCCCAGACCCCACACCACACCACTCTACAACACATTATTCTATTATACCCTATGCCACTCCACTCTAATCGATTCCACACCACTGTATTCTAGAACATGCCACTCCACTCAATGGTATGCCATTCCACTGAACTACATTACACTCTACTTCAATGCATGACACTTTACCCCACTCTACGGCACTGTACAACACTCCACTCTACACCACCTCACTGTACCACACTGTACTTCACTCTTTGCCACTTCACTCTGCAAGAATTGGCTATGTTGTGTGCCACCATACCAATAAATGAGGAGGGAGCTACCCTTTTGTCAGGAAAAGGATTGGGTCAACAATCATAAACAACAAAAAAACCTCCTTATCCTGATTTTGACATCAAGACTTATAATGCTATCCTACCTTAGGCAGAGATTGCACAAGTCGGGAATACAGCCTAAGCGGGGGTTACCAAATTTACAACTTAATTAATTGCGGATAAGTTTTGACATGAACAAATATTGCAAACACAAAATAAAAAATCTCATTCATTTATTAAAAAAAAAATTGTTAAAAATACAAATACATTGTTTCATATGTATTATGCAAACAATTCTATGCACATTAGTATAAAATGTTTTTCAACTCTATTTAAAAACCGATTCCTAAATACTCAATATACATCATATTTCTCAAACATACAGAACAAACTGTCTCATTCCATCAATGTACAACTTGTTTATTACGCATAAAGAACAAACTGTCGACGTGGCGTTTCGGTGCCTCACACAATCTTGCACCTTCTTCAGGAATTGTTCATTAACATTGTATCCAGGTTTATACTTCCTTCCTGGCACTCCCTTGTCACTTTTCGGAGTGGGTTGTTTTCAGCTATTATGCTATCAAACAGTATTTAGGATGTGTCATCTTGTTTATTCTTAAAAGTAGCTATGCTTAGTCCACATCCAGGTTGATTAAAAGAGAGGGACCAACTTCAATCCGGTCCTATTTCTTGATGTCTTGTTATGTTAGGAAGACGCCTCGGGAGCTTACTGGTCACTGCTCTTCTCACACAATTTAATCTTTGGTTAGTGCAAGAACCTGCTTTTAAACTTGATCTCCACCTTCTTATTTCTTTTAGGTATGGAAATAAGGGCCACTATGTTGCAGTCTTCTCAGAAGACACGTAAAGCAGGAAGACGCCGCGCAGTTCAGCTACTTCAAACAATTGGTAGGCAATCCACAAAAAACTGAAACATAGTGGCCCTTATTTCCATAACTAGAAGAAATAAGAAGGTGGAGATCAAGTTTAATATTATTATTTTCCAAGTTGTGTATAAATACATCAATATAAATAGCAAATAGGAGGGGCGAGCAGGGGAAGCCCTGTCTTGTACCCCGCGTGATGGCAAAGCTTTCTGATAGAGCCCCATTGATTAATACGTGGGCGCTGGGGTTTACATAAAGTTGTTGGACTGCTGTTAGATAATTTCCGCCTATCCCACAGTTTGATAGGGCCGCCCATAGGAATTTCCAGGAGACCCTATCAAACGCTTTCTCTGTGTCGAGCAATATAAAGGTCATAGGGTCTCCTGTCACCCCCCGTATAATCAAAGAGAGAAATAACCCTTTGTATATGATCAATCGTAGACCTTCCGGGAACAAAGCCATGTTGTCGTTCTGAGTCAATATTATGAATTACGGGAGCCAGTCGATCTGCCAGTATTTTTGTAATATATTTTAGAATCCCCGTTAATCAATGTGATCGGTCGATATGAGCCCAATTCTTTCTCATCTTTGTTTTTTTAGGGAAATACTATCATCTTGGCAATGGACCATGACCTAGGCGGGTTCCCTCCGGAGAAGATAGTTTGAAAAAGGAGGGTTATGATACTCTCGAGTTGAGAGGCAAATTTAAGGTAGAATTCAGTAGGAATCCCGTCCATGCCCGCAGCGTTTCCATTAGCCAGGCCCTTAATTGCTAGAAGTATTTCATCAAAGCTAATTGTACTATCTAATATCTCCTGATCAGCAATTTCCAAGTGTGATGGGGTAAATGATTCCAAATAAATATTGGGATCACCGCATTCTGCATTATCCTCGTGATAGAGGTGTTTATAAAATCTCTGAAAGGATGTTCTTATTTCAGATGGATCTGACCTTAGACCCAAATCCGGGTCCCTAATTTCTTTAATTAGAGCAGAAGATATCTCTTCGCGGGTTCTAACAGCTAATTGGTGGCCCATTTTTTCCCCAAGCTCATATATTTTAGCTTTGTTGACGTTAGCCTTACTAGCTGCTCTATCAGTTAATATTGCCAAGATGTTATTTTTTGCGATAGCCACTTTGCGCTCTGCATTAGCAATTGGGTTACCTTCCTGTATTGTTTTAATAAGTCCTTCTTCTGCTTTACTCAAATCTTCTTCCAGTAAAGCCATTTTTAGTTTTTCTGTTTTGTTGTGGTGAAATGAGAATTTCATCGTTTTGCCCCTAATCCCTGCTTTCAAAGTGTCCCAGACTATGTCGATGGAGATAGACCCGATATTATCTGATAGAAAAGCTGGAATCCATGTTTTCATATGGGAATTATATGCGTTATTGTATAGCAAAGCTCTTTCGAATGTCCATATATTTATATTAGATTTTTCGGGACCCTTCATTAGATTAAGCTTAAGCGGGTTGTGATCTGACAGAATTCTAGGTAGTTTGCTGATTTGACATGTAGAGCGTAAGCTATTCGAAACAAGCATATCATCTAATCTTACATGTTTTGAATGTGGAAATGAGTAATAAGTGTAACCAGGATCACCCGGGTGACTCATGGCCCAGCCGTCTAATAGGCCGTGTTGAAAACATAAGTCTTTAAGAGCGACATAGACCTTCGGTTTCCTGCCTTGATAAATAAACCCAGGATCTGTGGACCAATTATAGGGTAAATGAATATTAAGATCTCCACAGAGAATCAATGGGAGAGGCCAGTGAATTAACTCGTTGGACACCTTAATCAATACCTCCGGATCGTCAATAATATCCCCATATATTGTACATAGTGTGAATTTACCTTCACCATTATTAAGATGGCATTCTGTAATTGCAAATCTACCTAAAGTATCCGCTTTGGACCGTGAAAATTGTAGCCCCCCACCCTTTGCTAAAATTGCGACCCCCCTGGTGCGTGTCCCCTGTGATGTAGCTGCTATAAGTCGATATCCTAGGGATTTCAACAGATATTGCTGCGAACCTTCAATATGTGTCTCTTGGAGACACACGATATTCGGCCCAGATGTTCTTAGACCCTCTTCGACTTTCTGTCTTTTCTTTATATCATTGAGGCTGCATATGTTTATTGACAATATGCTAATCTTAGCCATTGGAGTTTTTCTCATGTACTCTGAAAAAAAATCCTTTGCTGTTTTATTTCTTTCTATTTTGCTAAGGTTAGTATGATCTGTATCTCCAGTGTAAGTATTTTCTAACCTGTTCTGCCCCCCTACCTAGCTGTCCCTGCTTGTATGACCCCCCCTTTCCATCCGTTGAGGCACCCAAGGTGCCATGGTACACGGGTGTGGGTGTCCATGTGATCCTCCCGCATTAGCACCCTCCCTATTCTAAGCCTGTGTATCTTAAATGTGATAGTTAAACTTTAGGTGGTTATGTATTGAATAGATTCAACAATTCTTATATTTATCAGCCCCCCCTGCACAAATTTCCCCTCAAAATATATTTTTGTTAGAGGCACCAGTTCACAATGCTAGTTGTGCATTATCAGTCTATATTTGTACTCTTGCTGATTTTTCCAGACTTCCTAGCCCCAGGCTCTGTTACTTCTCTCAGGTAATCTTGGGCTTGAATCTCGCTAGTGAAGCTTCTCGTTGTTCCTTGATATAAGATTTTCAGTCTCGCTGGGTTCTGAAGATAGACAGTGGCTCCAAGTTTTTCAAAGGGCTTGAACAGTTGGCGCATTTTCCATCTTCTTTCCACAGTCGGATGTGCAAAATCCGGTCTAACAAAAAATTTAAACCCTTTGTATTCCCGCTGACTAGTTGGTCTTGCAAAATCATATATGGCTTCTCTCAGAAGATAGTTTCCAAAATTGATTAGCATAGCTCTCGGATATTGTGGTGGCTTCTGAGAGTATTTGGGTAGCGTTAAGGGAATTCGATGGGCCCGTTGTACCTCCTTGTCCATATCCCAAGCCTCAAGTTCTGGAAATGCAATTTTTAGGAGGCCAATCATAGATCCTCTTGCATCATTTGCCTCAACACCTTCCGGAATTCCGAGAAATCTCAGGTTATTCCTTCTGGATCTATTTTCCTGGTCCTCAACTTTTAGCATGAGATCCCTTATGATTCCGTCATGTTCTTTTTCTTTCTTTAGAAGTTCGGTAACATCTGTTTCCAGATATTCGGTACGCGATTCTACCGAAGCCATTCTTTCTGAGATTTCTATACATGTGTTGCCAACCTTCTTAATTGTGCCCTGTAGTTTTTATATGGCCACATGGTTTCTCTGTCTGTCTTTTTTCACATCAGCGTGAAAGTTCTTGATAGAATTTAAGACTTCGCCCAACGATGGTTCTGGTAAGATACAAGGGATTCCCTTCGGCTTCCGATTTCTTTCCTCTATTTCCTTCATATTGTGAGGTTCTTCTATCGATTTTCCCGTATTTCTCTCGGATGGATTTTTCCGTGAGTGTTCTGTTCTTGTTTTTTTAGTATGATCGGTATTAATACCTGGGTCGGTAGTATCTTCCGCTGAATAATTTCCTTGACGTTTGATCCTCCTTTTTGCCAGATATTTCTTTGAATTTGTGCTAAGTCTGGTTTTACCGGATTTACGAGAATCGTAGGAATCTTGCCCATCATGTGTTTCTTCGTCTGGTAAATCTTCATTGCTCTCCGAGCTCTCCGTCAATTCACTTGGTTCACTAGAAACGGACATCCCAGTCTCATAGATGTCTGAGTCCGATTCCTTCTCAATCGCTAAATTATTTAGCGGTGACTGGCGATTCTCTGACAATAATGCATGATCTTGTACTTCTGGTATTTCTGGTGTCACAATAGTCTCTATGTTGTGCGCTACCCCTGGTGATGATGATTTGACCTCACCGGGTAGCTCATTTGTTATGTTTTTTTTACCATTATTGCTGACACGGTATCTTCCTTTCTAAAATTGGACTCCGAAGTAGAATTATTCGCTTCTTCACCTTCAACAAAATCTGAATTGATGTCTTTGCTTAGTTTTTTTGTATAACTTATGTCACGTTTATCATATGTCTTTATATTCGTTGTTGATTTCAGAAATACTAGGCTGAGAGATTGATGGCACGCCAGTGGTTTTTGATGAAGCTTTCAAATTTTTTATAGCCTGTAGACGTTGCGCTTTTTTGACTAGCAAGTCTATTTCTGTAGTATCCGCAGAATCTCTGCTCTTATCTACTGTGCTTTCTTTCTGTTTGGTTCTGCCTTTATCCTTTTCTTTTTGTGAGTTTTTTTTTAGCTCGCTCTGGGCCTTCAAGCATTTCCTGCCCTGAGTTTCTTTCAATGTTACACTCAACGGTGTTTTCTTTAGCTTTGGCTCCTCTGGTTTCCGGTCCAGGCCCGGGCCCCTGTCCAATGTGTCGATTCCTGTTTCTCTTTTTTGGAGAGGCAGGTGCGATCTGAATATGCGAGTCTCCTTGGTTGCCTGTGGTGCCTTGGGAGCTTTTGACTTTAATTTTTGGGTTTTCCCCATTCGCTGGATGGTCGAGCCTTAGAGTACTGGGCACAGATGTACCTATAAGTCCGTCTTCATTCCCTTTCTCAATTCCTAGGGTGCATGTTCCAGGGGGTTCATCCTTCGTTAACCCCATTTGTTCTTCTGCTCCAGGGTTTCCAGGACTCCCATCACTACCGGCCATGCTCTGAAATTGGGATTGTACAATTGGTTTTGTGTGTTCAATATGCCCAGTTGGGTCTCCCAACGTTGGCTCTGACTCTGATAGTCGATCAAAGATCTGATTGATTCTTTTTTTGTTTTCGTTTTATCTATAGCCACTTTTTTGTGGCCGCTGCTGTAATTACTGCTGTATTTGAGGTTGGTTTTATGTTACCAACTGCTACTGCTCGAGCACCCTTTATTTTCTGAATGTTTTGCAGGCAAAGAGTCCAGTCTGTCTTGGCTTTAGAATTTTTTGCCTCATAGATAGCGCCAAAAATTAGGATAGCTTGATTCCAGTGGCATGGAGAGCACAGGACTCACGTCTGAGCATACCTGTCCCACTTGGGTTGACAAATGCAAAAACAACAGTTGATTGACAGAATGCAGAACAATGTCCCCCAAGGCTCATCCCTAAGTCCGACACTATTTAATATATATGTGTCGGACCTTGCTAGTGTCATCAAAGCACATGGGATGGGCCTAACCTCATACGCCGACGACACTCAGTTGGTGCTGGCTATAAAGGACGATGGACAGAGGGTGGCAGAGAGATTCCAAAGTGGGATGATTGCTATCGGCGAGTGGATGGCAAAGAATTGCCTAAAGCTTAACTCCGATAAAACGGAGGTGGTCATCTTCGGTAATCTCTCCCCAGCGTGGTCGGCAACCTGGTGGCCATCGGCCTTGGGCACACCCCCCAGCCCCACGGTCAAAGTCAGAAACCTAGGGGTTACTTTCGATGACCAGCTTAACTTTATGGCGCATGCAAACAAGGTGGCAGCTAACGCCCATTTCAAGCTTAGAATGGTAAGAAAAATCACACCTTATCTACCAGACCCAGCAGCAAAAACCTTAGTCACCTCCCTAGTGCTTACATCGCTAGACTACTGCAACGGTCTGCTGCTCAATGCTCAGAGCAGAGTTACCAAAAAACTACAGACCGTGCAGAATGCTGCCGCTCGCGTTCTGTCAAAAAAAAACAAGTTTGCACCTATTTCGGACACGCTTAAAAGCTACCACTGGCTGTCCATCCACAATAGGGTAAAATTTAAATCTTTGTGCACAGTATATAAATCCCTACAGGATCAAGGACCTCGATTCCTCAAAAATCAACTGATTCCCTACAACCCATCCAGAACTCTCAGATCCACTTCTCTTAACCAACTAGTGGTTCAACGAAGCCGAACAGTTTCCTGGGGCGATCGCCGCTTCTCAATCGCGGCCCCTAGACTTTGGAACACTCTACCTAACCATATAAAAGCAAGTCCCACACTTCTCCAGTTCAGAAAAAAACTGAAAACATGGTTATTCAATCAGTGATCCACATCTCCGTACTTCCTGATCAAGGTGAGACATCAATGCACTTTTTAGCGCCGAGACGCCCAAGGGTAATTGTACGCGCTCTACAAATGGCATTAATAAATAAATAAATAAATACATTCACCGGGGTACAGAGCTCTGGGCCTTAATCCATCGTTTTTTTGCTCGCCATTCCAGTTTGAACCCAGCCATATGCAAATTAGTCTTGACCATGTGCCCCATGGGAACAGTCCAGCCCGAACTGCCAAGCCAGGTCCTCCCTGGACTGGAAACAAGCATCATAGGACCAGTTTCAGACTTTCAGCCCTCATCAGCCAGGATAGCTTGATTCCAGTGGCATGGAGAAAACAGGACTCACGTATGAGCATACCCGTTCCACTCGGGGTGACAAATGCAAAAACATCAGTTGATGGACAGAATGCAGAACAATGTCATACTTTCACCCCAGTACAGAGATCTGGGCCTAAATCCATCGTTTTTATGCACAACATACCATTCCAGTTTGAACCCAGCCATGTGTAAATCAGTCTTGACCCTGTGCCCCATGGGAACAGTCCAGCCCGAACTGCCAAGCCAGGTCCTCCCTGGACAGGAAACAAGCATCCTAGGACCAGTTTAGGGCTTTCAGCCCTCATCAGCCAGGATAGCTTGACTCCAGAGGCATGGAGAGCACGGGACTCCACGTCTGAGCTTACTCGTCCCACTCGGGGTGACAAATGCAAAAACAACAGTTGATGGACAGAATGCAGAATAATGTCATACATTCACCCCAGTACAGAGATCTGGGCCTAAATACATACTATTTTTGCTCACCATGCCATTCCAGTTTAAACCCAGCCATATGCAAATCAGTATTGACCCTGTGCCCATGGGAACAGCCCAGCCCGAACTGCTAAGCCAGGTCCTCCCTGGACTGGAAACAAGCATCCTAGGACCGGTTTTGGGCTTTCAGCCCCCATCAGCCAGGATAGCTTGACTCCAGTGGCATGGAGAGCACGGGACTCACGTCTGAGCATACCTGTCCCACTCGGGTGACAAATGCAAAAACAACAGTTGATGGATAGAATGCAGAACAATGTCATACATTCACCCCAGTACAGAGATCTGGGCCTAAATCCATAGCTTTTTTGCTCACCATGCCATTCCAGTTATACTTTACATGATTTTGTGCCATGTATTAATTACTTACATATATCAAAGACTGTACTGGATTGTAGAGTAAATTGATCAGCAGTATAGAGGATGATGTAATCAGTGAAGTCATTAATAATGTCACGTGAGTCGTGATCAGTGATGTAATCAATTATATCATTGAAGATGCCATGAGTGATGTGATATGTGCAGTCATAAGCAGTGCATGGTGGGGGCACATGTTATGGTTAGCTATGTAAAATGTAACTGGTGAATGTCAGGGTTTTGCTTGTTAACATTTTTATTTTGACTGATATTTTCACCCAACTATATTATCACTTTATTCTTTGTTTATTTCAGTGTATTATTGCGTTTTTAACATAAAATTAGATCATAAAATTAAACCTATATATAATCCAACTGTAACCTTTTTTTACTTGAATTTCTGAGGTTTTGTAGCATAAAGTAAAATCGTATAACACTACCTAACTATGACATCACTTTACTCTTTGTTTTCCTGAGTGAATTGTTAGTTGTCAATGCAAATTATGATCTTACCAGCATACCTAACTATAACATCACTGGCATGTGGTTGACAGGCCCCATGCCTAGCCCCACCTGGGCGGCCAACCCACTTTGCAAGGCAAGCCAATTGGTCCACTCATCCCAAAATAAAGGGATTTCATTATAAAGTGGGTCTTATGACTTTCTCAAGGGTTCACCACATCAACATATGAAAGGCAGGCTGATTGGCTTTGTCAAGAGGTGACCACATCAACATACAAGGCAAGCCTATTGGTTTTGACAAAGGTAGACAACATCAATATACAAGGCAAGTATATTGGCTTTGTCAAGGAGTCACCACATCAATCTATGTAGGCAAACCTATTAGCATTGTCAGGGGATATCTACATCAATGTATAGGGACCATCTAATGGCTATGACACTTTGTCACTACATCATTATATGAAGATAAGCCAATGGGCTTTGTCAAATGGTGCCCACATTATTACATAGCACAAGTCTATCAGCTTTGCCAAAGAATCACCACATTAACATATGCAAAGCAAACTTACTAGCTTTGTCAACCACATGAAACAAGTGCCAGAAAACTCCTCAGGTCAAATAATGGAATCATAATGCCATTAAAATGGGGGGGGGTCATAATCACCTGAACAGCAAAAGCTCGGTCAGGTAGTTTACACCCCAGGAAACATAGTATTACTTAAAACAATTATTTCTGTGGGACTGCTGCATTTGCCTTGGCCCCAACAACATTTTTAACACACGTGTGGTGACCCTTCCAAGACTAGGGCACCTCAAAGGAGGAACACATATGTAAATTAGCTTGTGAAAGACATTATGGGGCACTCCTCGCCAGAAGCAATGAATAATAAATAAGCATCTTGGCCACTCATTTATTATTTAATTTTAATGACTTCTGTCTGCATTTTTTTTGTTTGGGTGTCTAGTCCCACCGGGACACCCACATCTGTTAATACTTTTTAGGGGTGTGAGGGGAGCCCTGTGGCCACTCCAGCCCCACCAGTTACCTGACCAGCACCCATCCTGGGTGCATGAGAGCTGGCAAGCCGGCCATTTGTTTTGGTCAGTTCCCTGGCCCATTCTGGGATGCCCATAACAATCCCATCCTATGGGGGAAGCAGGTGGAGGCCCATGACTCTGCAGCCCTGACAGCTCCCCTGCAACACCCATCAGGGGAGTGTATCACATTGAACAGGTTCAATGAGACTGAGTTTCATGAGGTTGTCGAGTTCTTGTTCAACCTGTTTGATAAGTCTCTATGACCACAGCACTCCCAATTCAGTTTTTTTTTTTTAGATTGTTCATTTTATAAGGGCGACAAATCAGATGACCTTCAATGACCTTAAAGATCCTAGGTGTGTAACGTTCTCCTTTAGCTGGTGATGAGTACAAGATGTGCATTTCAATCACTCTTTCACAGCTGCTCTGTCACCAGAGATTGGAGTCACTTGTGAATTAACGCATTTTCCTTCTTACTTCAACATAAGGATTGACAGCGAGACTTCTTGACACAATTTTGTCACTTATCTGGAACAAGTGTGTTTGCCATCATCTTTCAAGGGAGCATGTATCTACAACCTCAGATTCACAGGCAGTAATGATTTGTGATCTTAGTGCCTCCTCGTTGTTGTGATTATGGAAATTGCAGTGCAACACTCGATCTTTTATTCTTATCATTATTCTTTTAGCCGCATGGAGTGGAAAAGATTTCTTTCATAATCAAGGTTTTGTTATGAAAGAAATTTCCCCATCAGCAACCGGTTCAGACAATCATGTGAAAAATGTCCATAGTTATCAGATTGATATATGCGTGTGAGGCCCCACACAGTACACAAGTAAGCATATCAATCTCTTCTTGTTCTCAATGTCTGTAGCCCTGGTGAGCACATCACTGTCTTCGATCCATCAGCATCATCTTGGGCTTAAGTTGTTCATGTCAGCCAAACTGAAGGGCACAGGAACGCTCAATGTTAATTGCTCAGATAATTACTCATTTTTCTGTGTTTTATTAGACTCATCTGTACACTATTCGCTAGCGTCTTTCACCCTATGTTACTGTCAAGGAAAGCTATGTGGTTTCATTAAAATGAAATACATGTAAAAAGTGAATTTGCAAATTTACTATACCAGCACAGACAACCACTAAACATAATTAAGGAAATATATTTTCCTGCATCTGTATGTTTTACGGAATATTTTCACTCAGCAACTTCCATTTAGAAACTATGGGCCACATGCATCAAACTAAAAATCGGTCGCAAACGGGCAGATTCTCAGAATTTGCCCCTTTGTGACCGGTATTTTTGCATTTGGAATGCATTATCCCAAATGCAAAAATCGCATATTGCGATTGCATTTAAGGAATCGCAAATTGCGATTCCTTTAATGCAATACTAGTAGCAATTTAAAATAGCGATTTCACCGAAGAGGTCACAAATTACCGAAAAATGATATAGGTAGGTAATTTGCAAAAACTTCTAAAAATTACATGTTACTTGGGGCATGTGTGTGTGCAACATGGGTGCACATTACAATTTCAGGGGTGCAACAGGGTGTCCTTTTGGCACCCTTGAAATTGCATGCACAATTTGCAAGTACCTAATGGGTACTCGCAAATTGCGCTTGCAATTCCCATTTATTCCTAAATGCTTGTAGGCCCATAGGAATGAATGGAAAGCCATTCCTTTATTGCGACTCACAATTTGTGAGTCGCAATTAAGGAATTTGTAAGAATCGCAATTTTTTTTAGCGATTCTTGCATGCATAGGCTTTTGCAATTCTTTATTAGTGAATCCTTATTTTCCCTAATAAGGAATCTCAAATGACATTTTTGATGCATGTGCCAGTATACTATTTGATCCCTGTCAAGATATGGAATAAACAACTGGTAATATTGGATTACAAACCTATCAATATGACAATCAGATCTGTCATTTGATTGCAAAGCCATTTCATTTATAGATGTAAGCAAGAACCAGACAAAGAAGCTGGTGCACAGACACAATATTGAGTCTACAATATCGAAGTGCCAGAATATTGAGTTGGAAATATCGGAGTGGCAGAACATTGACTTCAAGAATATCGGTGACGAAAATATTGACTTTTTAGGTAAGAAATATCGTTTTCTGTAATATCAAAGTTAGTAATATCGTTTGTCAAAGTATCGCTGTTAATAATATTGATATTTATAATAGTGTTCTGTATTTTAGTATGTTTGTTAAAAGTATGTGATCTAATATTTTTTGTATAAGTATAGCTGTTTTTTCAATGTATGTGTGAAATTTTTGGAAGTGATTAATTTAATGGTAATTACATTTTGCGTATTTTAGTTCTGTAGCTGGTTGTGGGTTTATAGGGGAATAGGGTGGAAGTAATTTAATTATAATAAAGTAATGAATAATTTGAATTTGTTAGTATTTATAAATATTTTTTATTAATTACTTATTAATTGGTTATCACATTTTATTAATTCATTAATTTATAGTTATGTACATTGTGTTATTTGTTTTAGGAGTAGGTTGTGGGTTTATAGGGGAATAGGGTGGGAAGTAATTTATTTTGAATAAAGTAGTTTTCTATTAGTATTTATTTTATATTTTGATTTTATAGTGTGTGTGGTAATTTATTTATTTTTAATTAATTACTAATTGTTTGTTAATTATAATGAATTAATTGTTAAATATATTTATTGTGTCAATTATGTAGGAGTTGTTTGTACATTTATGGGGGAACATGGTGAGAAGTAATTTCCTTTGAAATCATTAATAATTGTTGGGGGGATTGTAATTAATTTATATTAAATATAGTTATTTGTTTGTAAAATGTTTTTTTAAACTACTAAAAATTAAGGTTTGTAGTTAATGTTTAGTACTTTTTAACATTTAAATAGTTTTCTGTTTTTTTTATTTATTATATTCGTATATGTTTTTTATTTTTGTGTTATTTACAATGTTTGTATAGTTGTTGGTATTTTGTTTCTTTTTTATTTACATTTTTGGGAAATATTAATTTTAATCCTCTGCTATCCAATACTTTCCCTACTATTGCACTCACTCGAGTGGGAATAGTATTTTTTATTCCTCCACTCCTCCGCTATTCATCACTTTCCCTACTGTTGCACTCACTGGAGTGGGAGTAATACATTTTACACTTTGCTATTCAACACTTTTCTTACTCTTGCACTCACTGGAGTGGGAATAGAAATGTTTTCCCCTTCGCTATCCAACACTTTCTCTACTGTTGCACTCACTGGAGTGGGAATAGTAATGTTTACCACTCAGCTATTCAAAGCTTTCCCTACTGTTGCACTCTCTGTAGTGGGAATAGTAAATTTTACCCTTTGCTATCCAACACTTCCCCTACTGTTGCACTCACTGGAGTGGGAATAGTAATTTTTACACCTACACTATCCAACACTTTCCCTACTGTTGCAGTGTATGGAGTCGGAATAGTAATTTTTACCCTTCCGCTATCCAATATTTTCCCTACTGTTGCACTCACTGGAGTGGGAATAGTAATGTTTTACCCCTTCGCTATCCAACACTTTCCCTACTGTTGCACTCACTGGAGTGGGAATAGTCATTTTTACTCCTTTGCTATCCAACACTTTCCCTACTGTTGCACTTTCTGGAGTGGGAATAGTACATGTTACCCTTTGCTATCCAACACTTTCCCTACTGTTGCACTCTCTGGAGGGGGAATAGTAATTTTTACACCTACGCAATCCAACACTTTCTCATCTGTTGCAGTCTCTGGAGTGGGAATAGTAATGTTTTCCACTCCCCTATCCAACAGTTTCCCTACTGTTGCACTCAGTGGAGTGGAAATAGTAATGTTTTTCCCTTCGCTATCCAACACTTTCCCTACTGTGGCACTCACTGGAGTGGGAATAGTAATTTTTACCCCTACGCTATCCAACACTTTCCCTACTGTTGCAGTAATTGCAATGGGAATAGTACATTCTTACCCCTACGCTATTCAGCAATTTTAAAAATGTATAAATATTTTAGTATTTTATGTTATAATATAATGTTTTTATTATTATATTTTATGTTTTAGGGGTATGTATATATATATATATGTTTTAGTTAAAATATATGTTTAATATTTTAAAATTAATTAAAGGTATTAGATTATTTTTTTAAATATACATTTTTATATTTAATTATGTATATCATTGTTTAAGTTTTGGTACACAAAATGTGTTTATTATGTTTTTTTAATGTTTATTATATCTAATTAAATATATTTTTTACTTTTTACTTAATTTAATAATATAAGTGTTTTAACATTATTATTTTTTATATATAAAAAAACGATATTTTGGACTTCGATATTTTTGACATCTATATTTCTTTTTCGATATTTTTGTCATTTACATTTTAAATATAGGATGTCGATATTTTAACTATCAATAATTTTACATCAATATTTTTGACATCTATATTTTTGTCAATGATATTATGTCAGTGACTCAAGAGGCTAGTGCATGGTCAAGATAAACATTTTAGGGTACCTTTAAGTTTGCAGCTTTTTTTTAAACCTTTAGAAAATTCCCACCTTTTTCTGGAATTAATCTCTTTCTTCTCTGGATTTCTTTTCTTCAACAGATTCCCATACCATTTTCAAAGGTTCAAAAGCAGCCCTCCTGGCAGCCCTCTTGGCAACTATAGTATCCTCATCGTCTGCCCAAACAGATCTCGTGTCCCACGGTGAGTTTGCCGCCCTTCTAGCAAGGCAAAAAACAAAATATAACAGGAGAAAGTTCTACTAATATCGGTGATGTATCAAACCTTTATATTAACATGGTGAAGGGTGTCTCCTGCAGCTAAACAATCATTTACCATAATACAAACTGGATAGCACAAGCCAATGAAGCCATCCACTCTAGAGCCAGTGATTAAATACAGCTGGTGCTTGCCAGGGCTGAGCCCTGGAAATGATTTCATGACACAGTGGAACTAAACTGAGTGGCTTGAATCTATCATTTCAATGATTTGGAAACTTGCAATGATTTTCAAACTCCTTTGATAGAGAATGTGATGGTGTCGCACTGCGAATGCTTAACAGTGGAATTACAAGCCTTTTATCTGCATGCCATGCAGTTTCTGTCATCAGTAGTTGTCCTCCCTTTTTTCACAAGAGCAGGTCAAACATTAATGGAAAATATCCTAGTTTACTAATGTTGCCACATAATTGTGGCTCTGCCATATTTACCACATAATACATCATCTGCTGTATAATCTGATGATTTTAACAAAAAAAATTGTTTGTAGCTCAAAATGATCAAAAGTTACAAAAAATGTGACTTGTGTTGCTGCAAAGTGGAGAGCCCTTTGCAAAGGTTGACTGATCACCTTTCACACTGCTGCATTTGTATGCCACACTAGTTCTGAGGCAAAATCTTTGCAGTGACTGTTAGTGTCTGTAAAAATGTAAAAATAATAAAGTATCAGAAAATGTACTACATATGCCGCAGCCTTTTTTTCCTGAATAATTTAGTCAGAACTTTGACAAAAATGTTGTCCTCCGTTGCTCTAAAATTCCAGTGGCCATAAAGCAGTCAACACATGTTAAAAGTGCTTGGCAATGAAGCCGAGAGACCGTGAAATTTGTGAACTTAGGGGTCGATTAGGATGGCGGTTAGAAAAGCATTCCGACCGCCTTGGGAGTGGAAATTAAGTGTCCGCATGTACCCCAGGAATTCTAGTGGACAGATACTGCAGGAATTCTGGCAGACAGATAAGGATGAACTGCCTGAAAAATCTGACCGCAGTGGACGGATTTTATGAAACTCCAACGGGACAATCCGGAACAGCTGAAAATCTGTCTGCGGCGGTCGGATTTGCTGTGGAAAAAAACAAAACCGCCATTCAATTAGCGGAATGACTACACATGAAATTACGATATGATGGTAGCGCCAGTGGAACGATCAGTTGTTTCTGACTGCTGCGATTGCAACAAATGATGAATGGGAGAGCAGGCAGAAAGACTGTTGCATTCCCATCACCGCGGTCGAAAGCAAACACACAACAAAGCTACCAGGTGTGGCTTTAAATCTCGCTCAGCCTCAATAAACACCTAACACACCCCAATGACACATCCCCATCGCGAGTAAAAAATACAAATCCCAGGTCAACCTACCCAACACACCTGACATGGATACTCCATTTTGACCCACCCACATAGTTGAGTATGAAACCAAGCAGTTCCCTGCCCAGAATCCTTTGCACAACTCCAAACTAAAGGGCCCAACCCCACAGCACAAAGGAGAGGCAAATCAGCACACATCACATCCACACACACACACCACACACATCAACACCACCACCTTCACACTTGCAATTTTCACCCATTTGCATATCACACACCATGTCACAGAAGAAGATGCCCAAATTCACTGACAATGAGTTGTGAGTGATGGTAGATGAGGTAATCAGAGTAAAAACAAATTAGTTAGGAAGCATGGTCCAACAGATACCAGTAGCCACAAAAAATCAACTGTGGGCAAGGAAAGTCAACAAAGTCAATGCAGTAGGGACCACCCCACGCACCCTGAAGGACATCAGGAGAAGGTGGCATGACCTCAAGACCAGGGTGAAAGAGCATGCTAACAAGAACCATGAGCTGGCTCAGAGGACTGGCGGTGGCCCTCCCATTACACCACTAACATTCACCGAATGGGAGGAGAAGGTTCTTGCCACACTGTATCCAGAGAGTCTCACAGGAATACCCGGGGCAGGGGTGGCTGGTAAGCACCAACAAATGTCTACCATTACACTGCTATGTACTGTCTTGTTCAACTAGAAAGCTACACTTCCTAGACACAAATGCTCTTGCGTACAACACACTCTTCCCAACACATGTTTACATATCTAACATTTCCTTACTCTGAACCACCCCAAAGGTAGCTAGCAATATTTTCATGGGGGCATTTGTACAGGCAGCCAGCACTACAACTCTTACCAGGCACCCTTGTCCCACAGCTGAGCTGGATGGAACACTCCCCACACCCACAATAATGTGTCAGCCATTGCACTGCTCTCCCCAAACTTACGGGTAGGTCACAATCTTAACAGGGAGGGGTGTTTGTGAGTGGGAAGCGAGCATTACAACTCCCACCAGGCACCCTTGTCCCACAGCTGAGCAATATGGAGCACTCCCCCACCCGCAACCATGTGGCAGCCATTCCATTCTTCACCTTCACCTAACAGGTAGGTAGCTATCGTAACAGGGAGGGGGGTGTGTGGGTGGGAAGCCAGCACTACAACTCCCACTGGGCACCTTTGTCCCACAGCTGAGCAAGAAAGCGCACTACCCCCACGCACAGCCATGTGGCAGCCATTCCATTGCTCACCTTCACCTAACAGGTAGAAAACCATCTTAACAGGGAGGGGTGTTTCTGGGTGGGAAGCCAGCACTAAAACTCCCACCAGGCACCTTTGTCCCACAGCTGAGTAAGAAGGCGAACTCCCCCCACCAACAACCACGTGGCAGCCATTCCATTGCTCACCTTCACCTAACAGGTAGGTAGCCATCTTAACAGGGAGGGGTGTTTGTGGGGGGGAAGCCAGCACTACAACTCCCACCAGGCACCCTTGTCCCACAGCTGAGCAGGATGGAACACTCCCCCCACCCACAACCATGTGTCAGCCATTCCATGGCTCTGTCCAAACTAACAGGTAGGTAGCTATCTTAACAAGGAAGGGTGTTTTGGGTGGGACGCCAGCACTACAACTCCCACCAGGCACCCTTGTCCCACAGCTGAGCAGGATGGAACACTCCCCATACCCACAACCATGTGGCAGCTATTTCCCTCCACTGTGTTACCGAACAGGTAGGGAAACAGTGCATACACCTTGCCACCCTTCTCAAGATGCATAGAGCCATATGACTACACCAGCCCTCACATGTCATCCAACTTGGGATAGATTGAAAAGCCACATCCAGTGTGCAGACACCTAAGCGTTCATAATTTTCACAGAAATTAAACTTTGAACCACCAAGTGACATGTTGAACAAATTCAGGGCCCAGTCATGCACCTCACAGAATACAATGTGTTAGTGCCACGGTGTCAGACATGAAGGCCCATATGAACACAAAACATTCATGGTCAATCAGACAAACTAACTAAAGTACATGATATGAAAAAGGGTATGTATGACATCACAATGGCTAGTCCTTGCTTAGCTAAAAGTGATTACATGCAGAGCAAACCAAAAAGACACATCACATAAAGTTGATGTGCCGCAAGTCGTTAGATGACAACATGTCCTTGTATTCACACAATCTGCACGTAGCACATGGTTTCTATTTACATGTCACACTGTGGACAAGTAATGTAAGTACCTCAACATCATGTCATGATGTTCAGTATCTTACAGCCATACCAAGTGATTGCAATGTAAAGTGTGTGGTGTATCGCATGTAACACCCAAAAGTTGAACACCAAGTTTGTGGAGTGCACTTCAATGACCATTTCACCTCTGTGTAAGAGGAGATCCACAAGCAACTGCTGCAGCAGACAACACCAACCTGCAGAGCCAGTCTCCCCCGACCATGAACTCTCGGATGCAGACTCCTTACATTTCTCGGTTGAGGAGCAACAATCTGGTGTAGTAGTGAGTAAGTGATATTTTTTTTATTTAATTATTTAGAGTTTAGAAGTCTATGCATGTCATTTCATTCTACTGTATGTCATTACCATCAAATGCTTATCCGTTGTGACATTATTACTAAGAGACCTGATTCATGACTAGATGAATGCCGTTTTCATCCAATAAAGGATACTGAATTCAACATCAAGTTGGCGTATTTAATGAAGAATACTACACCTGGCCCGTCCGGACTGCCAGGGCGCACCACATCTCAGGCCCTCATTTTCCCATCGCCGCCTCTAACTCAGCCACAACCACAGTGGTGATCCCTGCTGCAATGACCTGTGCAGCCTCAACCATCACCACCACCACTGCTGCCTCAACACTCTTGTGTGGGTGCGCTGAGTGCCAATGCAACAGGTCCGGGTCAGTAGCGCAGGTGGGAGGGCAACTGGGGGAAAAATACAGGAGGATACTGGGACCAAAGCCCTGGCCAACATCGAAAGAGTCCTTGGGGCATATGAGCAGACCAAGGGACACATGGGCCAGGTTGTAGAAGATGTGCATGAGCTCTGTCTGCTGCTGAGGTCCATGGACACATGTATGGGCCAACTTATCCATGTGCATGCTTGTGGTACACTATGACTCCATGTTCACTTGATGACTGCTGTGGTGTCTATGTCTGTGTTAGCTGATTTGTCCCATTGATTCTAGTTGGTGTTCATGATTGGCATTTGTTGATGCAATTCTTGGTTGTGTTGGGGTATGGTGTCTGTGCATTGGTCCAGAGTGACAATGTTGTGTATTCCTGTTCTGTCTAGGGTCACATTGCCTTACCACTGTTTGACTGCACATGGCTGGGCTTGCTGGACTTCTGTGGATGTTGTTTGTGAGATTTGTGTTTGACTATTGTTTTTAGGTCTGCATTGACATCCCTGAGTGTGAGTCTGACATTTGTAGATGCACACCAGGGTGTGTGATTGGTTGTCAGTAAACTCACAGGACCTTATTTGCACCTTTAGGTGTGTTTCTCACAGGTGTTAAGTGTTGCAGGTGTGAAATGGGTAGACGAGGGGTATGTGTGAAGGTCCTACATGAGTTTGTCAGTCAGGGAGGTTGACAATGAGCCATGTGTGTTGTGCTGGCGGCATACACATGTCAAGTAAGTTGACACAGATGTGCGGCTGGTCACTGTATGGCTTCTGACACTTCCTATCATTCCTGTGCCTATCCATAGCTTGATTTGATGTATCCCAGAGATGTTCCACAGAGGTCACTTTGGTTTAACTGCAATCACAGTGCCACCCATGTCTGATTTGAGGGCCTGAGGGTAGTGTGATATGTTCTTCCTCTTGCATGTGATGTACACATGCTATGAGGCTTGCTCCATGGTTTTCCAGGACTGTGCACTTCACTTTGGGCTAGCCAATTTCTTCTCCTACATTGCTGCTGACCTATGGTATGTGTATGTGGCAGAGTGTCAGTGTGGGATCTTTCTGAATGACTTGACAAGCAGTGTGAACGGTTCAGTGGTTGTTCATATGCAGTGTGAGTCTTCATTTCTTAATTATACTCAGTTTTATTCACATAAGTGGAAGGTAGGTATGAGGAGGAGGGTTGTCCAGCACCATAACTTCTGTGCATGGTGTTCATCTTCACCTTCCCAGTCAATATACCATGCCCTTTGATGTGTGAGCTGCCAGGTCTAGCCAATCCTGGCTGATGAATTGTGCATGGAGGGGGGCACAGGAGGGGCACACCGCATGTGCAGAAATGGGTGTGGGACGCGTACTGTGGATAGGGTGAAGGTGGAGTCCTGGGAAGCTGCCCAGAATGCCCATCCCTGGCTACTACTTTGTGCACAGGTTTTCCCATGTCTTCACCACTGCAGTTACTTACCTGCGACATTGCAGTGAGTTTCGCTCTCCGCAGTCTTGCTTCCACCATCTACGAGGGGCTGATTTCTCCACTGCATTCTAATAGGCTGTTTGAGGCATTGCGATTTCTCCTGCGGTCTTGAAGTCATTCTGCACAGCGGTCTTTCTCTATTGCTCCCTCCGCCACCATTGCAGAAGGAAATTTCTGGCGGATCCCAAAACTCCACAGCGGACGGAAAATGGGCTATCTTTGCCCATTGTTATATGGCGGGCGCTAGGACCTCCGATGGTGTGCAGATAATACATTTTCCACTAGCACATTGGATGTGCCCACGACCTCCATCCTAATGAGCCCCTTAGTTTGGTGTGCATGAAAATCCTACATTGCCGATCCCTGGTGAGTTGCACTACTATTGCTGAAACAAGGCAAATGGAGGTCTCAATGGGTGAGGCGGACCGGCCTCATGGGTCATGTGACCTCAGTTACAGAGTCAACGCCGCTCTAGGGTGTTCTGCTTCATAGGCCTGCCCGCAAGCCTGGAGGTGAACTTCACTATGGATTGTGGTGGCCAGAACTTCATGGTTAACCCACACTTGCCACCACTAGGATCCACCTGCTGATGCTAAGACACAATGGCTTCTAAGGTCTAGCGGGGCCTTTTAAGGTCTAGCATAGAAATGTGCTCCCTCAAAACAGTGGTCTGGTGGACTGGTCATGAAGGCTGAACTTGGTTCCCCAGCTCTGAATTCGGCAGCTCTGGCCATATTGCCACATCATCTCCCTCACTGAAAACCATACTGCCACGCTGAGAGAAAATGGCAATGCATTCAACTACAACACAATTGTTCCCCCGCTATTAACACTTGGATGTGACTCATTTCAAAATATGCACTAAACTAGAGTAATATGCTGCCTGAAAAAAGAGTAACAACATCCTGTAAAAAGTAAAAACTCATAAGGAATACAGGATTAGGTAAAGCATGTGAAATGTAAGCAGGAACAACATGGTTACCGTAATGCTTTTATACTTATAATTCAGAAATCAATTACTGTTTTTGCCTGAAAAGTTAAGGACATGACTACAGGGCCTGGAAGGGATCCATTGAAATGTCCATTGCTTATATCCTTACAAAATGTATCTCTAAACACAGAGCTGCGGTACACATATTATAAACTGAAATAAGGAAAACAGCTGATAAGGATCACATATAACGTTTTCCACTTGAGGCATCAACCAGGTGTTTCAGTACCTCCAGGAATGGTGCACTTTTCCACCTGGGGAAAACAATGTTGTTCAAAGAAAGACGAGAAAATGAAAGTAGGGCTTCACTGGAAAACTCTTTAAAGTGGTGCTAATATGTTTGTGAATAAAACTAATGTAGACATTTTGCAACCACTATTTCTTGCTTTAGTAAAGTTTCATATTTTTAACCTTTTTTTCTCTTCTTTACGAGGATGCACGTTGGAATAGAAAATGCCAGAAAAAGGCGACATTTCCAGCAAAAGTGTTTCTTTATTTTTTGGATCAAATTCAAAGGGGGACAAATGAAGGAAACAAGAGGAACAAGAGGGTGAGAGCTGGTTCTTGAAGTGACGTTTTTCAGCAAGTGAGGAGGATCAAGGCACAGACAGAAAGAGAGGGAATAAGAGGGTGAGAGCTGGTTCTTGAAGTCACGTTTTTCAGCAAGTGAGGAGGAGCAAGGCATAGACAGAAAGAGAGGGAATAAGAGGAAGAAAGAGAGAGAGGGATGGAGGGCTGCTGACAGCAGCAGAGGAGGAGAAGTGGGCACTGTGCTTGTCTTCTCTGGGAGACAGAGTCCTTTCCTTCTCTGTCCACCCGGTCCCCGAACAACAAAGAGCAGCTGAGTGTTATCTATAGGTATTAGCTATTTCTGCCATACTGGGACATATTTTCAAAATAAAATAAGTAGGGTAAAAGATTCTATTAAATTAAAAAAGTAGGGGCTCGCCGTACTCTGCTGATTCCATCTACTTCCACCACTGGGGGTCAGCAAGAATCTGCTTCACAGAACGACCCCCAGAACTGCCTCATCTGGTGAAGCTGGGGTGCAGCGGCCTTGACTGTACGGAGAGGGGCTGAGACTTGGAGGTCCAATGGTGCATGCTTCTCGGACTGGCCTGGGAGACATGTGCATTGCTTGATTTGGGTTGTTTGGGCCACAACAATGCGCTGCTCACTAGCTGAAGGAAGCCAGTGTTCTGACTGCTATTTGGCCCAGGAGACTACTGCTGCAGAGCTCCAGCATAGTGGGGTGCTCTGAGGGTGCCTCAAACACCAAGAGGCCTGTACCAGGGACAACTTTAAGAAAAGTGGGCACCCCTATATTACATAAGGAGGCCAGTGAGGAGTCTCAGGTGAGGGCAGTGTGAGGGGCTTAGTACCAGCTGTTCTGTGAGTGCAAAGGAGAGCGTGCTAACCAAAGAATCTCTCCTGGGCCTCAGATTACTAAAAATATTTGTGCTTCACGAAGTGGGTCAACCCCGTTCCTGTGCAGAACTCTGTTACAGTCTATGCCATTCCAAATACTTTGTGAGAGAAGGCCGATCATGGTGGTAACGACAGTTCCGGCGTGGACATTGGTCTGGACACTGAATGGTCAACTCATGACAACCCCATGGGCAGTCTGGCTGCCTGTGAACCATTAAGGACTCATCGCTCAAGCAATCAAATTGCCGAAGACAGGGCAAATAGTTGCAGGTGTAATGGCTTGGCAGCATTGGCTACCAGAGCTCAAAGGAGTGGTATTGTAAAGCATGCTAAAGCCTCAGGGATGCCACCAGGCCAGGAGTAGATACCTACTGTGAGTACGATGAAAGCCAGGCATGAAGAAGCTGAGGGAGAGAGCTAGAGTATTGGCAAGTAGCAGGCACCTGGGGGCTCCTCACAAGAGCGTTATGAGATTCAAGAAGCTCTTGAGGCTTAGTTGCACTTTCAGTGGCCTGTAGCCAATCAGAGGCAGAGGAGGAGAATATGGAGTAGATTGATGGTGTTCAAGGCTCACAGACCAAGGGACCACCTTTGTCAGATAATACTACTATTCAACTTGAAATGGCACTCCAGAAAGATAGGCCTGGTCATGCTGCTGGTCCCAGTGCACCCAGGGCTGCTACTACATTATCAACTGGAAAGGTAAAGAAGTTGCAGTCGCAGGTTTTTGAAGGTGGCTCCTTAGACCTAGTCTGGTTTGGTGAAGAGGAAGAGCTACTATGGGACCTCAAAGGAGTTGAGCTTACCTCAAAAAGTGAACAATACCAGCAGCCTGAGAAACACTGATAAAAACATCAAAAGCAGGGGTGAAGTGTGGGGCATGGCTGCAAAGCGAATCATGGCGGCTGCTTGAGCGAGGTGCTCCACAGCGGCCTAACATTAATCCTGACAAAACAGCCGCTGCCAATACCAAGACGATATTACCACACATCACCGAGGGCCGACAAAGCTGAAGAGCAAGTGGATATATGGTAAAGCGGAGGAAAACAGTGTGCTGCCAGATGCCGCGAGTGGCCTGAAAGCCGCGGGCCACAGTGTACACACGCCCAGACGAATGCAGTTGGGGGTGCGCTGCTCCTCAGCATAAACTGAACCCACACTGGTCTAGGAAGAAACAGAAACTCCGCCCTGGGGACACAATCCGGCTGGACCAAGTGAGTCGGGACACCCTGGCGGGGGGACTGAGAGGACAGATCTCGGCGGCCGAAATGGGACAAGTGAGAGTCGGACCAAGGAGCGCCAGTGGCCCATGAGATAGGCCCAGCACCGGGAGTTCTTTGAAGCATTGGACAGTACCTCTAGGAGCAGGGGACACTGGGAACGGCCTCCCCCCATGGCTCAGAGGATATCCAGCGGGCCATGCACCAGTGACATCCTCGGCCCTGTGAGGCAGGATTCGGGGAGGACGTACGGTGCAAGAGTGATCAAAATTGCACTGGGCCCCTGGGGGAATACCTACATTGTTCAGAGACTGAGGATTAAGAGGTCAGAGCAATCCGTGGAGACCCTGGAGAAATGCCCTGTGGCCAGAAGCGAGCATGGGAGATGACATTAACTGTTGCAGACCATGGGAGGCACGCTTGGCTCCTGGTACACCCCTCTCTCGCCCTTCCGGGTGATGGGATCAATCAGGGCAGGTGCCACTGGGACCCAATGTGGATACTGGGGGGCAGAAATGAGAGAATGACATACCCAAGTATGGGGCAATTTTGTCTCATTATACAACCGAACACTCCTTGTTGACAGTCTCCCACAGGGCAAAAAAGAGGGAAAGCCCAATCGGACCACTGCATGCTGGTTACGTTGCATGAGTGGAGGCGGATTACTTCTAAGGTGGGAAGGGGTAGTGTACCGGCAAAACTGTGCCACAACATGAAGGAGGAGCTGAGGGCTCCCAGAGAAGGAGCTTGCAGGCTCATCAAGCCCCAGGGAGATACCCACCTAGAACTTAAACACTCCCTCGCCACAGGCAAAGCGCAGCAAAAGCAGGGTGCGTGCCTGCAAAGGAAGGAGAAGTTGTCATGGTAACTGAGGACTTGGGACAATCATATCAAGCCCTCCACAACCGCCTCAATAAAATATTAGCGGCTATAGCAGACACAAAAGCAGCCCTGCAGCAAGATATAGGGGCTGTGTCTGTTAGCCTCAGATCACTTCAAGTGGAACACCACAAACTGGTGGACAGGATGAAAAAAGTGAAACAATCAATTGAAACAATGCTACCACATTGCACGAACCACATATAACAAACTGTAGAGTCTGGCAGCAAGAGTTTCTACTCTGTAAAAACAGGTAGAAGATGCTGAGGGATGTAACAGACGCAATAATATACGCATTGTAGGATTACCTGACAATAAAGAAAGCACAGATATGGTGACTTTTTTAGAAGAATAGTTGAAGTCCACTGTGACCCCGAGTTGACTCACACCCTTCTTTTCTCTAAAGAGAGTGCACAGAGTCCCCTTGTGCCCACCGGCAGCAGGGAGGCTCTCCGGCCGGTGGAGGTACTCCTCTTGCATAACAAAGACCGCAGCATTTTAATACGACAGGCCTATAATAATGGACCTTTTGCCATGGACAACAAGATGGTGTCTATTTTTCCAGAATTTACAGCCAAAGTGCAGGCCCAGTACACCTCCTTTTTAGAGGCCAAGAAGGCATGGAAAGGGAATCCTTAATGTTCCCAGCAAAATTAAGAATCACTCTAGACGGAGCTACGTATTTCTGCCACTCACAGGAGGATGTGTGCACCTTGTTGGAGACTTTCAGAAAATGTGGTCCAATGGCTCAGGAAACACGGCTCTAAGCTGCCCAAACCACAGCAAAAAAGACTATCACGCTCATCCAGGAGAACCCCGCTACAGAAACCCTCTGCTTCGCTGACGGTACAGGAGAGCAAAGCTGCCCTGCAAGCTGTGGCTGAGGTCCTAACACAACAAACGGAGAAGAGTAGCTTTGAGAAAACTTCAGAACACAGTGCGGAGTATTCTGAATCAGAGGCCTCAGCCAGAAGCGAGATGTCTATACCAGTTGTAACTCCACAAACTGCTGATAATATCATCTGTACTGGTCACAGCGACCTGGTGAAGAAGCACACGAGTACAAGATTGATAAGATGTATGGGTTCCCGACGGCAGGAGGGAAACGTTTCCCAGCCAGGAGATATAGAGGCCTATGTCGATAAGACATTCAGTGACTAAAGCCTTTGCACCCCCAACATGATAGTCCTGGCTGGATGGGAAACAGGGACAATCTTGCAATAATTGTTTTCTGTTTTTACAGGTTTGGGAGGCCAGCAGATGCAACGCTGCCCGGGGGAAAGGGAGTTAATTGTTGGGGTAATGTGGTGCTATCTGAAGGGTTGTTGTTGTTGCATGCCAAGATGTCCACCAGAGGTTGGAAGACCTGGGGGGAAAAAAGGGAGATATAATCCAAGACAATCCCTGTCATGTCGCTAGTACACAAAGATGTTAAGATGCTCTCCTGGAATGTAAGAGGCATGGGGTCAATGGCCAAACAACACAAAATTCATAGCTACCTCACACGCCGAGGCATACATGTGGAGATGCCAGGGGAAACATACCTTTCTCTGGAAGAGAGTGCCCGACTGAGACCCAGATGGCGCGGTCAATTGTACGGTACGGTCACTTGTATGGTCACTTGTACGCCAGCACATACTCTGCATTCTCAAGGGGCACCTTAATATGGATCAGAGCAGGCAGCCCCATTGAGGTGAGCAAAGTTCTCACAGACCCAGAGGGCAGATATGTCCTGATACAGGAAAAGATCCTAGGTAAGGAACTCAACCTTGGAAACATTTATGCACCAAACCATGATCAAATCTAGTTCCTATACCACTTGTCAAAACAGTTCTCTATACTCGACACTTCCCACATGTTGCTCGAGGGGATTTCAATATCGTAGCTGACATAGAAATGGCTAGGTTGACTTCCCGTTGAATGACATCCCGGTAATTAAGGTGACTAAGGAGTTTTTAGAGTGTCTGGATGGATGGGATATGGGGGATATTTGGAGACTACAGCATGGACATAATCAATCAATCAATCATGCCATTTGTATAGCGCACTACTCACCCGGGAGGGTCTCAAGGCGCTTGGGGAGAGGGGTATGGTACTCCTCGAACAGCCAGGTCTTGAGTTGTTTCCTGAAGGCGAGATGGTCCTGGGTCAGCCGAAGGTGGATGGGGAGGGAGTTCCAAGTCTTGGCAGCCAGGTAAGAGAAGGATCTTCCTCCGGCGGTGGCTCTTCGGATGCGTGGTACGGCTGCGAGGTACGGCTGCGAGGGCGATGCTGGTGGACCGTAGCTGGCGGGTGGGCGTGTAGAAGGTCAGGCGGTCGTTGAGGTACTTGGGGCCCAGGTCGTGGAGAGACTTGTGTGCGTGGGTGAGGAGCCGGAACGTGATCCTCTTGTCGACAGGGAGCCAGTGCAGGTTCCTCAGGTGGCTGGAGATGTGGCTGCGTCGGGGGACATCCAGGATGAGTCGGGCGGAGGCGTTCTGGATGCGCTGGAGTCTTTTCTGTAGCTTGGCTGTGGTTCCGGCGCAGAGGGCGTTTCCGTAGTCCAGTCGGCTGGTGACGAGTGCCTGGGTGACAGTCTTCCTGGTCTCGGTCGGGATCCAGCGGAAGATATTATTCATAATACTCCCATTTGTATAAATTGCACACCAGGCTAGACATGTGTACCTGCTCAAATACTCTGGGACAGTCGATTACCCTCACGGAATACCTGGGGTGCACTATATCGGATCACAGCTCTTTGTTGTTGTGTATTCACCCCTTATCAGAGCCCACGTTAACCCCCCACATAGACCCTGGACCCTGCTCTCCTGGAAGTTGGCTTGTTTTGTATGTCATTACAAAAGGTCATCACAGAACACTTCATGTTTAACCAGGACTCTGCCTCTTCCAGGGCGACAGAGTGGGAAGCCTTTAACGTGGTTGTACAAGGACAATGGTTGGGCCACAAAGTAGGAATGAGGAGGGAAATCCTGGTGGAACTCAACCCAACTACATGAGAGGGAAGCCCACTTAGCCACATATGGGGATGCTCAGGAAGAATCAAGTGACTTAAGACAAAAATACGATGAAATGTTAGAACGATTGAAATGCTGACACCCGAGAATATTAGTGGCGGGTGCACATGGAGGAAGGTAGAGTGGGCAAATTGCTTGCCTGCCAAATCTGCCCTGAACACAAGGGAGAACCCCTAGTCCCCAGATACAACTGACAGGGGTGGAGATTAGCGAAGTAAATTGTACATTTCGGTTCTATTATGTCAAATTGTACTGTGAACCTCAATCGCAACTGAGACCATAGCAAACTACTTGGCACCCCTTCCCCTAATGGTTATACTGACCAACGCAAGACTTTAGGGGGTTGGTAACCAAAATGGAAATCAGGGCAACATTGAAAGAGATGGCTAGAGGGAAAACACTTGGCCCTGATGGTTTGCCAGTGGAGTTCTATACCACCTACACTCAAACCCTGGCACCGAAATTAGAGGAGCTGTATGTAGAGACCTGGGAAAAGGGGAAAATGCCCTTCTTGACCAGGGATACGCTAGTCGTGCCTCTCCACAAGACTAAAAAGCCACACCCACAGGTATCAGACTTTCGCCCACTATCGATGTTCAACACAGATTTAAAAATTCTGAGAAAATTCTTAGCCACACATCTTGTGCCAAATATGACCAGTTTAATACATACAGATCAAAATGGGTTTGTGCCGACCAGATCCACCTCATGGAACATGCGGTCATGTTTTCTGTGCTGCACCATTCAGACCAAGACCATTACCTGGAGGCACTTATAATATCCATAGACTTAGAGAAGGCATTTGATTCAGTGAGGTTGAGCTTTCTTGAAAGCACAATGGAACGAATGGGACTAGGGGAAGAATTGATTAGATGGATGAATATACTATATATGCACCCATCTGCTTGAGTTAGGACAAACGGAGTGATCTTGGAACCCTATAATATACATAGAGGCACTAGAAAGGAGTGTCCGATGTCCTGGTTTTTGTTTGCTATTGCAACAGAGCCTTTAGAGACAATCTTTCGGCAACAGGCACACCTTATTGGTATTCAGCTGTGACATATGCCTCACATGATTTCTCTCTATGCAGATGATCTGTTGCTATATTTAAGAGAGGGAGTGGGAGCACAGCGGGCTTTGGACATGCTGGATGAGTATGCAAACCAAGCAGGGCTCAGAATTAATAAATCTAAGACCTGTGCTTTCCCCTTAAGGGGAGACCAAGTGCAGCCAGGGACTCTCCCGACGGGTCTGGTGTGGGCCTCCCATTTGTTCAAATACCTGGGAGTCCAGATCTTCCATAGGTTAGAAGACTTGCAAGAGGGCAGCCTTAACCTAATTATTAGATCACTGAGGACATCCATACAGTTTTGACCCTCCCTCAGGCTGTCACTGATGGCCCGAGTAGCACTCTAAAAAAAGATCATGTTACCCAGATTGTTGTACCACTTTGTGAATCTTCCGGTGGTGATAACCCTAAGCTGGTTCTCGAACCGGAATCAATATCTCCGGTATTTGATTTGGGATGGGAATGAAATAAGGTAGCCTTGGAAATAGTAAAAATGGCAGCTGAAAATAGAGGACTAGGATCCTCAGTCTGTACTGACAATCTATGGTTAGGATCATATTTACCGCCAACTAATCTAACCAGTTTTAACTCTGTTTGGAGATCATACACTGACAGCAGTGCGTGCATAAAGTGAATGTATTTGGCGCACTTATTCCCCATCCTATTTTGGCAACTACAGCACCTCTCCCCTGCTCTGAATGAGTGTAAATAAGTTGGACGAGATGCCATCGACCATCTCATTATTGAGAACAACACAATAACTATGTTTTCAGGTCTGTCTATGTATCGTCTGTGTGTTTTCGATCTTCTCTTAAATGAGCTGACGCCACCCTGTACATTACAGAAGTGGGACCACTCTTCCACTTCTAAAACAGGGTTCTTTATGAAATGCTTGTTTGTTTGAATTTCATATTTTAACACTAACCTTTTTGGTCCTGATGAATCGCCAAGGATCTTTATGACCATCGTGGGGCGCAAAACATGTCAACCTAATGTTTACTAGAATACATTTTTACGAAATCAGTAACACATAACCTACAGGTTTTTTAACCTGAGAGGGGAACCAACATTTAAGGAAATCTTTATGGCATCCCCTAGCCAGTTTTTATCATTCACTCACTCACCTTCCTCTCACAACCCCTCTTAACTGAAAATCTCATACCCTCACTCATCATACGGCGTACTTAAAAGACCTCCGCCAAAGTGACCATTCAGGGGACCCATAGGTATAAGGTATACATTTTAATTTGCATAGTTAATTAAAACTTTTGCAAAAAGCCAACATATTCAAAAAGCCAAATAAATACATATATTACACATTCCTTCATGGATGTTATGTTAAAAAGTTTCAAATTATTATTATTTTTTCTGGTTAAACAGCTTTACAGTTAAGAAGTCTGTTTTCCGTCTGCGTGCTGCAGGCAGCATCCCAGGCCATCAGCAGATTTCCCTCTCCCTGTTTTACCTTGGCAGTTAACCCCTAAGTTAAAGTACCATCAGCTCCATGTGGCGTGTTCTCAACTGCTGTGGAGTCTGACTACCTTGTCCAATCCGAAATGAAGTTCTTTTCAATGGGGAGAATTTCTTCGCTGTGCCTTAAGGTGCCGCTCATATATTTGCCACCTGGTTTCCTTAGATCAGCATTTCCGGCATTTTACTTCCACACAGTCTCAGGTACTTCACTAAGCAGCAGTTGAGTTGTGGATCATCGGATGCGAAACATGCCAGCAGAGCTCGCCTCCTGGTACGAATCCCCAACTGGTCAAAATGTCGCTTCAGCAGTTGTTTCCGTTCCTTGGGGAGTTTTTTACAGGAACACAGCAGATGCAGCACATTTTCATGAGCTGATCTGCATAACCGGCACAAAGGACCCGCTTTCTCTCGCACTGTTTTGGCCTCTTTTGGGGCATAGCCCGTCCTCAGTTTCAGAGCTACCCTTTCCCACTTGCTCTGTAGTTCCTGCTTGCGTATGTTGGACCCTATCTGTTCCATTTTCCTTGTTTCCTTGCAGTTTTGTTCCTGGACGGATATGGTTGGGCTCCTGAAGTGACCCAATGTTGGTGTCATGTATTTGGAGGTTGGCTGACCTGTTGTTCAGAAGCTGCCTGTCTATTGCCTTTGCATCTTCCCTATTGTTGAAGTGACTGTGAATGGGGTTGATTGAGTTCCCCAGAGTAGTGTTCCTCACTTCAGACATGGGTACAAGTGGAGGCCCCAGATTTCCATTGCCTGAGGTCCTGCTTTGTCTCAATTGATTGGGTTCTAGTTGTTGTTTTTTCTTCATTTCTATTTTTGGGTCGGTTTACGGAAATAATTCCAATGGACTTTCCATTTAAATGTGACTGGGGAGAGGCATCACCCTCTGCCTCACAGCTAATCTCAGACCCAGTGCCTTCTTGCTTCCCAATTGGAGAATTTTGGATCGTGCTAGACATCTTGGCAATGCACTTTGTGTTCGTTGCTACTTATAGTGAGTTATTTTGACCTGATGTCTCTTTTGGCAATGCCGTTGGCCCGAAAAGTCATTTAAAACTATCTATTCATATTGAGGGTTTGTTTCTGATTCCTGCTCTTTCGTTTTTGTGCCTTTCTTTGTTTTGCGTTCAATTTCATTTCCCCCTTATCTGCCTCAGCAGGTTCCCACCTGTGACTTTGGCTAAGTGTCATGGTTGATGGTTGCACGCTTTTCTCATTTTGGGCTTAGATTTGTAAATTCTGGTTCATTTGTGCAGAGTGATCCATTGGTGCAAGCGCACCCCAGTGGGTAACTATATCATCACCAGTCCCCTTCGGTGTGTGCCCTCCTCTAGACTGTGTTTGGACTTGATTAGATGCTTTCTTCAGTTGTGATCAGAGGTTGGTCAGCATCGAAGGCAGGGTTGCTAATTTGTCCACAATTGGACAGCATCCGCAGGCATGATGCTCAACTGATGGGTGCTCCTGGAGGTTTTTTAGGGTAGTGTTTAGCGTTTCCAATTTGCCATTGATAGCTACCACCAAAACTGCCAAGGTGTTTAGAAGTGTTAGTTGCATTTCCATTTTGTCGGTTTGGTATTGCAAAGCCTCTACTAGAAGCTGCACGTTTTTTTGCAGGCTTGCCCAGTCATCTTCACGGTCTAATTTTTGCTTGTTGTCTTTGAGGTTGCCCAGGTGATGACTGTCGGCTGTTTTTTCTATATCAGTTTGATGGGTTCCAATTTTGTGCATTTAACATTTAGATGAGCCATTAAGATGTTTGTGTGGCCCTTCAGCTGCCTGGGGGACCTTGATTCTTAAGTTTTCTGGGGATTTACACCTGCATGACTCCTCCTGGTAGGTTGCCAAGAGTGCCTCCCGCTCTTGCTTTTCTAAAGATGAGTACTGCTCTGACTCTTCCCGATCTTCCATCATGCAGGTTTGGGTCGTCAGTCCATTCATTTGACAAGGGACAGTCCATATTCTGAGCTCTGATTTTCCTTGATGTTTTCCGGTGTGCCCCTGTGGTCTTCAGTTCCTCCGAGCTGGCCGTTATTGCCAGTATGTTTCCTGTATGATTTCCAAACTCGTGTATAGCTAATGGGTCAGTTGAAACGCAATTGCCCCCATCATATTTGTATTGGTTCGCAGGTTTAGGCTTTAAGGCCTTTGTGGCCATCGGGGCTGTCTTGCACTGATCCCTTTGTGTTGCTGTGAACGTTTCCCATATTTCCAATAGTTCTTGCTTTAATTCCCAGTCTTGGTATGTTTCTTGAGTGGCCCCAAAGTGTCGTTTCTGGGGCTTTTTCTCCGCCGTCTCCGGTGACTGTAGGACTCGGTTAGCAGGGGCACATTGGCCATGTGGAGCTAGGCTTGGGGCTGTCAAATCCAGCCTTTTCGTCCATGACTCCAATGCCTTCATCTTCTGTCCCTTCAGTCGCCACAGCGGTCGCTGTCTTGTCACTGTCCTCTTGGCATATAAGCGGGAGTGGGGTTGGAAGACCTGCGGCCGTGGTAGGGCACGAGAGCAAGGTGTCACCTGCATGCTTTAGAAAACAGAATTTTGTCAAAATGTTGGGCTGAAATAGGTGATGCTTGACCGTTAATCCCCTCTGCATTGTGTTTCTTGGTTCTGGTGTTAATGCAACTACAGTGTCCACTTCCTGTGCCACAGGTCTACTTTTTGCCTGAGGCTCGCCCTCAAGCTCAGCAGGTGTTTTTGGCTTCCTTTTTCGCTTGCTCACACTGCTTACGCTGTTTGTTCCTCTGGCAGTTTTGGTTGCCCCGCATACCCACCCTGACCTCATGGTTTATTGTACTAGTAGGTCCTGAGTTGTCCTTGGAGGTCTTTATTTGAGGTCTTCATTTGGGGCGCTGGGAAAAATACTAGTGTTATGAAAGAGATTGAACTAGAATGAATTGCCAATCTGTGTGGCGGAAATGAAGTGAAGTCAAGTGAAGTGAAGGTATTGTTTGGCCCCCGCAGTGAGCCCGATAGACCAATGGACTGGTTGTCCAAGTCGATTATCAGGGGCTATTTTCAGACTTAAAACAGTTTGCCCTGGTTGATTGGTTAATTGATTAGACAGCTTGCTGCCTTCTTGTTCCTCGCACGTTGTAACCTCCACGGCTCGCCGGACCCGCTGCGCGGGTCCCGCAGCGCCATCTCATCAGCGGGAGTCGCTGGGGGTATTGTGTGACTTCAAGGTAATTCCTGGGCTGAATTGGCGTGGAGCAGGGCTGCGAGTGTGAGACAGGGACTCCGTATCCCAGGAGTCCCTGTGCGCCCAACAGTCTACACCTGGGCCGCTCTCCCTGCAGGACACGCCCCCTGTTCATCTCTACTCCTATTAAAGGCTGACATTACCCCCGCTGCGCGGGAGCGACCGGGAGAAGCCCGTGACAAGGGCGGGCCCTCTGTGGCCCTCCGAGGCATGAGGAGACTGGACTGGGCATAACCCCTTGACCGATTTTTATCCTTGTGCAAGCTTTAAGTAAGTCCACCCTGTTCTAACATTTATAGCCGGCTGACTTTTACAAATGTCATTGCCACCTTTAAGTAAAGACATAGCCATGTCGGACAAGTCAGGGGGTACGCTTAATGGAACCCTGGACAATTATTTTACAAAGACTGCGGGTGATGTCCCCAAGGAAATTGCTTTAGCAGAACGACGAGCGGAACGCCGTCGTTCTGTAGAAAGTATGAAGAATAGGTCAGTGTCACAGTCACCTTTACCTGTTGCCTCTATTGATGAAGGGAGCCAAAATGACAATGAAAGTTTACTACTATTGGATAGCTTGCCTCTAGTATTTAGAGATTGCCCGTCGACATCCAGTACTTGCCTTAAGTTAAATACAAATGGTCTTTCGCCCACTAATCATAATAGTTCTTCTAGCATAACTAAGGCACTGACCACTCCTGCACCTACGTTATGCAAAAATACACGGAACAGGGCAAAAAAAATTATGCCGCCTCCTAGAAATTATGGCCCACCCCCTACCAAAAAAAGGCGGAAAAGGGGGGAACTCCACCAACAAAAGTTGAGCCACTCTGACTTTGCAAAAAGGCAAAGATTGCCACTAGGAGTGATAAGGCCCTAACAGCTGCACCTGAGGTTACAAATTCAATGTCCCTACCGTTAGCTACCATGCACATAGATAGGGAGGCCAGTACTGATACCCGCCCAGTTGCCATTGTGCCCCAAGCAGCCCAAAACCCTGTCACATTGGATAGCATCAAAAGCTTAATTAGGAGCTATTCCCTAGCAATCATAGAGAGACTGAACAAGGTGAAAGAAAGACTAGGGAAAATTGAGCAGGAACTGGGGAAAAAGGAAGTCTCTACTAGGACAGCTGCAAATAATGCTACGCAAATTATTACACTGTCTACCCAACCCACTACATCTGTCCCGATTCCAGCTTCAAATACGAATCCAATTAACTTGAAACCCCTCGACAATAAAAATTATAGACAACATAATCCATCTCTTAATTTGCCAAAAAGCAAACCCGACCAGACTCCGGCTGCTTTAGTCAGTAAACCATCTAAGGGCCTAGGTAATACATCACAGGGGAAACCAATAAGGGAAGGGGAAAGTACTAGGCATATCTGGGGGAGATCAAATCGGGCCCCACTTCCAGAACTTCCACCGGAAGCAGTACCTTTCGGTGTAGTCCTTACAGGGGTCCCTGTGTTGGAAGAAAATAAGCGGGAAGGTTTTGCTCAACTGAAGAACAAGATCATTCATTGGCTTAGGTTAAATAGGCCAATCGCAAGCAACATCAATGGCGACATTGCACATGTTTGCCGCATTCAGTGGTTGGGGGGCAGACCTAAGGATATCGAGGGTGATGTGGTGGTAGTGAACTTCAGGGATCCTAATGCTGTTCACTTTATATTAAATTGGCCCTCAGGTAATGCCAATAATCGCATTATTCCCCGACCACTGACGTACTTCTATCCAAGATCAGTGGTTTTTCCATCCCAGCACCAACCCCCTCAATATATGCAGATACAAGCTCATCCTAATACCTATCCTTCAACTACACAAAATGTCAGGAACTCTCTATATGCGCCCTATCCCTTGCTGGTCCCTGATCACTATGGGTGGAACCTTGTACCAACCAGGTCCAATACCACCTCCAACAGGAGAATGGACCACTTAAAACCATTCACGCCATTGGAGACCATAAATAGGTTCGACATTTTTAATGGCCTAGATGACTGTGATTGACGTTTTGTGAGCTTGGGGGATGATGCAAGTGGAATTCATTCCCTCAGTATGGATGGCATTAATATTGGAGCTGAAGGGATGGGGACTCCTGGGGTCAACTTCTCAACTACTGCAATAATCTCAAGTAGTCCGATTGTAAGTACAGAAACGGTAGCTCCGAGACTGATTGACAATATCCAGAGGCCCACGGGGTGCGATGAGCACCCAGGTCCCATAAGCATATATGGGGAAGGTTGCTTACAACATAACTTGGCCCTAATGGTACCCCCCAATGAGTCTGAAGACCGGAGATCCTTGGGTTATTGTCAAGATCAAGCTACAGGAGTTATCCCAGGGTGTCTAACTGTAGCAAATTCACCAATGGCCAATATGGCACTGAGGGACGAAAGTGCAAGGGGGGAGAGTGGAAGAGGTCCTAATGCATTAGGAGCAGCAGAAGAAATGTTGACACGAATGTCAACAATTGAGGAGACAACATTGGTGGCTCAATCTGAGACCCTGGCCGATGTGATGGAGCCTCTAAAGTTAGTCTCCTGGAATATAGCTGGAGTTTCAAAGAACCTAAGGGACCCCGAATGGGGAAGATTCATTGATACCAATGATTTGTGTCTGTTACAGGAGACCTGGGCGGTGGTAACGCCCCATAGACTAGGGTTTAAGTCTTTTGGAATAGGCGCCACCCCATCCAAAAGTGGAAGGCCCTCGGGGGGCCTATTAATTTGGGTGAAAGTTAACTTGAGGTTACAGATTGAGGTGGTAGACGTAAATTCTCCTGACATATTAGCGCTAAAAATCATCATATGCGAAGGGAAAAAATTCCTCCTAATAAATGTCTATAATAGACCAATATCTCTATCAAAAGAATCACCCACACTAGCCAAATTAGACTTTTTTCAAAGTAGATTAGATGGCAAAGAGGATCACGTCATTTTGGCTGGTGATCTAAATTGCAATTACGAACCAGTCCTGGGGCTCAGTGACATTTTTGAAGATGAGGACCCAGCTAACAAAATCCCAGCACTGGAGAATGTCAAACCGGTTAAATTTTCGGTTTTGGCAGTCCAAATAACAAAATTATGTGCGGAGTATTGTCTCAGGGCCTGCAATGGACGGCTTCCGTCTGATAATCTGAAAAGACCAACCTTCAGTAGAAATAATTACAAGAGCAACTTAGATTTTGTGATTGTCTCTTTTCCTATTTGGTCGAGTATCCTGGACCTCGAGGTAAAGGACAGGTTAGAAAGTGATCACTTTCCCCTGAGCCTTTTAATAGAAGCTTCCTTGTTTCAGGGAGTAGCGGGCACATGATCAGCAGATGTAAATAATGGAGATAACACTGAGATACATATCAGTAATAATAGACGAGTACTCAAATGGCCTTTTATATTGGACCATGGTGAGATCCTAGCTGATATATATACACTTTTTGCAGGGACCTTTGGTTCATACATAGGTTCTAAAGTAGACGAGGAAAATTCTGCTTATTTTATGTCACTGCACAAACATTTTTTTTAATGATTTAAAAATGTTAGTTACTAAAATGCCCAAGAAAAACCAACAAAAGATACAGAATCGGTCCCACAGTAAACCATGGTATGATAGAATCTGTAGGGAATCTAAAAGGGCGCTTATATCAGCTATTAAATCTAAGACATTATCTGATATAAAAATGGCAAGGAAGACAGTACAAAAGGCCACCAAAAAAGCCTGGGAGGAAGAAAAATGGGCTGCCATGCTGCTAGCTGTTAAAACTAATGATAGCATAGGTTTTTGGAGGTTAGTAGCCAATGGGAACCATGTAGGGAGAGTGGTCAAGGATGTCCACTTGGACGAGCTAACATGGGTCAACCATTTCACTAACCTCTACAAAAAGTATGATGATGCCCAATCCGATGTGGATGCTCTATACCTTGAATACCCCACTGACTGCCTGGACTTCACACTAGTCGAAACAGAGATGGCAATTAACCTAGTAAAAACTGGCAAAGCTCCAGGCCTGGATAAGATCCCCGGGGATTTATACAAACATGATCTAAAAGTTTGGGCACCATATATAAACTACTTGTGTAATATGTTATCCCTTAGCTTAGATTTCCCCGAAAGTTGGAGGGGAGCAGAAATTGTTTTAATTTTTAAAAAAGGGGATCGGATGGACCCCTCTAATTACCGGCCAAATAGCCTGATGGATATTCTCCAGAAAATCTACTCACGACATATATTAACTCGTGTCAGTGACTGGATGGAGGAGAATGCAATCTTAACCAAATTTCAAGCTGGTTTCCGATGTAAAGTAAGCACAATAGATCAGATATTTAGATTCTGCTGCCTCTATTGGAAATATGTACATATTAAAAAGGGACATCTATACGTTGCTTTCGTTGATCTGAGAGCAGCGTTCGATTTAGTGCCACGCAATCTTTTATGGAAAACATTGAATGATGTAGGGTTGCCAAATAGCCTATTGGTCCAGATAAAAGAGCTGCACAAAGGGAATTTTGCAAAAATCCGATGGGGCCCAAGTGGGGAACTGACCCAAAAAATTCCTATCGAGCGTGGCGTTCGCCAAGGTTGCGTAATGGCCCCCACACTTTTTTCCCTTTTCGTGAACAACATCCCTACACATCTAGAGGGGTGTATAAACGATTCACCAAAATTGAATGGAGAAAGGGTAACATCACTATTGTTTGCAGACAACATTATCCTGATTTCCCAAACTAAAAAAGGTCTCCAGGCCCTACTTAATTCCTTTAGTGATTATTGTAGCAAGAAAGGCCTGGAAATAAATGGGAAAAAGACAAAATGTATGACCCTTAATCCACCAAAAACTAACAAAGGCTGTTTAACACTGAATGGCGTTAAATTAGAATCTGTCTCACATTTCTCTTATTTAGGGGTTACCTTAGACTCTAAATTCTCTTGGAGAGCCCAAATGGAAAAAAGCAAGCTGGCATTCACTCAGAATGTAAAGCCAATTCTTAGGAAACAAAGTCTGAGTACTAGTAAAGCAGTGTCCCCGGTAGTTGAGCTTTTTTAAATTCAAGGTTCAACCAGCAGCGTTGTACGGTGCAGAAATCTGGGGGTCAGGGTCAAAAGATACTTTTCGTGTTTTGGACAATAATTTTATGAGAAGTCTGGTAAGGGTCCCAAGAGGCACTCCTTTAGTGCCCCTTGAATTGGATCTAAATGTCAAAAGAACTGACCATTACACCATAATTCGCCCACTGATGTTATGGGTTAGATTGTGGCGGGTGCCTGAATTGCAGGACTACAGGGATGGTTTAAAAGAAATCATGGGGTTTGATAATTCAATAACTATCCCATGGCTAAAACATGTTAAAATTTGGCTTACCAAAATAGGTTTAAAATATTTCTGGGAGAATCCAGAACATCTACCGTCCAACCCAAAACTAATACTAAAAAGGGACTTTTGGAGTTTTATGGTTAACACGGCAACAAATGTTTCGGCTGCTGGAACCTTAGTAACAAATTTTCTCAGCTTCAAGGATGAGCCACTATTTGAGACTTTTCTTGATGAGATAGAGCCCCACCACTTGCTAAAACTTTATTTTTAAAATTAAGATATGGTAATCTTTTGACCAAAACAACCTTAGCACGCTGGTCGAGGAGGTCTAATGCTTCATCCCTAGAGGCTGATGAAATTTGTGCTATGTGTGACTGTAGCCAGATTGAAAACGAGACTCACATCTTTTTTTTCTGCCCCGCCTATGTATTAGCTAGAATAAGATGGATCAAACCACTATGCCTATTGTTAGGCCTGAGATCATGCAACCAGGCCCTGAGAATACTTAAAACTAATACAAATCAAACAATAATATTTAGTGTTAGTCGGTTTTTACACTCAATCTTTTTCCTAAGAAAAAAAAAGGGGCAACAGCTATAAATGAAGTATATCCTTAAAAACAGAACTAGAATGTGCCCTAGTAACTATAGGGGGATCTTTGGTACATACAAATGGTTGTGCTTAGATTTATTTGTATTAAGAAATGTACTTTTACTGATGTTTTAAAACCTTTTGACAAAAATGTTTATATTATGTAATGAATTGTGCTGTGACTCTTTTATGGCATTCATGCCGAAATAAAGAATTTTGAATTTGAATTTGAATTAGACAGGCGGACAGGCAGACAGCTGAGCAATTTTAGGCAAGCAACGCTCTGAACGCGCAGCTCCGACCCTTGTGAAACCAGGAGCAGATCCTCAATGATGGTGGGCTGTGCAGATGCCCAAGCAGGAGAGACTATAGCAAGCACTGTTTACCTTCCTGGTGTTACATTAATTTAGTTGAGTTTATACACCGCTTACTTTTCAAGGAGTTGAAGCGCTTTACGACTCTGCAGGAGCAAGCAGTTAGGTGGTAACTGCGTGACAGCCCGCAGACCCCGCAGACCCCGCAAGATCCCCACAGACCTCGCAGACCTGTGAGCCCGGAAGGCACAAGGGCTATAGCTTGAGCCTTAACCCCTTGCGAGCTAGCGGTTTTCCCGCTGTGCGCTGGATTTTTCAAAAACCCGCGTTACATGACGAGCTCAGCTCGTCATCAGCACACGAGCGCCGTAGCTGATGACGAGCTGAGCTCGTCATCAGCATCGAATGGGTTAAGCGGGAATGGGAGCTGGAGCACGAGCTGCAGGGGCTCTACCGCTTTATCGCTCTACCACACCTCATCTGTTCTGGTCTCTGCCTCCTCCTTTCGCCGGCACAATGGAGCGGAGTGGCTTCACTCTGATGCTGTGCAACTGTCAAAACCCAGACCGGTGGCAGGCACTCAGAAGCCCGAAGTCAAGAGGTCAGATGACCGCACCTGCGGACTTCGTTCGGGAAAGCGGCTCCAGCCACGTTATGAAATGACTCGCGGCTCCTGCCGCGTTATGAAATGACTCGCGGCTTCTGCTGCGTTAGGCAAATGTTTTTCGCCTCCTGCCGCATTGGAAAGCAACTCAAAGCTTTCTGCCATGTTTGGCAAATGTTTAGCGTCTCCTGCCGCGTTGGAAAGCAACTCACAGCTTTCTGCCTCGTTCGGCAAATGATGTGCGGCTCCTGCCCCGTTTGAAAGTAACTCACGGCTTCTGCCGCATTAGGCAAATGTTTTGCGGCTCCTGCCACATTGGAAAGCAACTGACGGCTTTCGGCCGCGTTCGGCAAACATTTTGCGGCTCCTGCCGCGTTGAAAGGTTATCGTGGCTCCTGCCGCTCAATGGAGAAACACTCGCAGCTCTGCACAGGAGTGATCCTCAGCGCCTGTCGGAAAAGAAGAGAAAAACACTACTACCTGGTCCAACATTCTAAGGCCTTGTTTAACCCAGCGACAGTATTCAGTGGGCATTGCAGTGCCAGCCTGATGAGGAGCAACACCCAATGATGAAGTATGACATCCCTTGGAATGTGTGAGGGCGACAAGAGACAACATCTGTGATTGTCTCTATCTTTGAGAACAGAACCTAGACTCCTCTGTACCCCCTTTTCCTTTTCTGTGCGGACATTAATTGTGTCCCTATAGGAACAGTGACTCAGCAATTAACTATCCCTTACGTGAGTCTTCAGAAAGAGGTTTGGGATACAGTTTAATGGAGATGGCGCACAAAACAGGTCTCTGTTTTAAAAACAGTGAAGAGATGAGACGGATTCTCTCTTTTCAGATTAGAGATAGACAATCAAAGAATGTAATTCCTAGCATTCGGTATTTGTCAGGGCAGGTGCATTGTGGCTCCGCCACTATTCTATCTGTCTTTCGGAAGTTCTATGCAGTCCTTTATCATGAAGAAAGCCCCCCTTCTTTATTAGATATAACGGAGTATCTGGAAGGGATAAACTTACCATACTTAATGCTCATTCAAACCCAGATGTTAGAAGCCTCCGTTACGCATATATGGATAAATATCCATTGGCTCTGAGGTGAATTTTAAACCATGTTTAACTGAGGTTATTCGGTGGATGCAATCTAACCACCTGAAGAGTAATACCGACAAGATGTAGTTAATGCTTTTAGGCAAGGACAGCAAAATGAAGCCTCTATTATGGTGGCCTAGTCCCCCCCCAACACCGTTGGCATAGTAAATTTCCTGGACGAGAAATTTGACTCCTCCATATGATTCCGTCCGCAAGCAGTGGCAGGAATGTGATTTAACTTAATAAAATCACAAAAAAATGATTTGACTACCTTCCCCTTTTCAGCAAGAAAATCAGTGGCATTTGAACTGATTACGTCCAGATTGGACTATTGTAATAGTATATGTGCAGGTACCACTGAAAGGAAACATCCATTACAATGCAGTCATTACAACACACTACCTTTAAAATGTGGCTGTTACAACGCAATTGCCTTTACATCGCATGCCATTACAACGCAGCCATTACAATGCATGTCACTAAAACACATGCCATTACAACGCATTATAAGGTAAGTACTGGGGATTTTTTAAGTTTAAGGGTGTGTATGGGTTATGGTGTACATGATGATAGTTATTTCTACCCCTACACTATCCAACACTTTCCCTACTGTTGCACTCACTGGAGTGGGAATAGTAATTTTTGCCCCTACACTATCCATCACTTACGCTATTGTTGCACTCACTGGAGTGGGAATAGTAATTTTTACCTCTACACTATCCAACACTTATCCTACAGTTGCACTCACTGGTGTGGGAAGAGTAATTTTTAGCCCTACACTATCCAACAGTTACCCTACTTTTGCGTTCACTGGAGTGGGAATAGTAATTTTTACCCCTACACTATCTATCACTTGTCCTACTGTTGCACTCACTGCCGTGGGAATAGTAATTTTTACCCCTACACTATCCAACATTTACCCTATTGTTGCCCTAAAAGTATTATGTGTTGTAATGGTATGCGTTGTAAATGTAGTTTCCAAAAATACATTGTGATGGCATGCATTGTAAAATCATGCGTAGTATTGATATTCAGGCACAGTTGAGACCGCGCAGCAGACGCGCGCAGCGGGCGCGCTAAAAGGTAAGTCCGTCTGCGCCCGTCCGCTCTGGACCGTCGCCAGTTGGCAGGACCCCTGCGCATTTTGCAGCGGATTCTATCAGGTATTCGCGTGAGGAGCTCCTGACGTTGGAAACCAATTGTCCTTCTTTACCTTGGGCCCCGCAGGATAGCTCCTTTAATTGTAAATTTTGTGCATTTAAATTGCCGCTAGAGGAGTCAGTCTTATGCCCATCAGACTATAGGGAGTACAAGTTCCTCTGTTTGAACTGTCGTTCACTTGAACAACATCATGCTGAGGTGTTTGATCTTTTAGCCGATGAGTCTCCAGATGCTCAATTCCTAACGGAGACTTGGCTTACTCAAGACTCGGTGGCAGAGCCCTGACTGGCTCTTCCTCAAGGCTATGTGCTGAAGACTGTAAACAGAGGGGGTGGTAGAGGGGGCGGTATTGCAGTAATTGTTAAGGATGTCTATACCTGTAGCTTGAGTAAGGAGAACATAGTGGACTGCGAAAGTGCACTATTTAAAATCATATTGAACCACAATTTTACTGTGTCCGGCCTCCTCATCTACCGGCCTCCAGGTCCCTCGAGCATGTTCAGGGAAGATCTTCTGAATCAATTCGTACTACTCGCAAGTAGGGCTGCGAATTTTACTATCTTAGGGGATCTCAATCTCCATCTTGAGAATTGTGGGAAGGCTGAGATCTCCAGCTTTTTGGCCGATCTAGAGGTCTATCAGTTGGCGCAGCGTGTTCTCAAGTGCACGCATGTGGCAGGCCATCTATTGGACCCCATATTCACTAATCTTAGTCCTCTAAAAGTCTTCCCGCCGCTCCCGCAAGCTTGGACTGACCATTTCTGGTCTCGTTCTCACTGTTGCAGGAAAAAGCTGACTTGATGAGTCCCGCCCCAGTTTTCAAACACCCGTGGCATAAGTTGGATTTGGTTATTTTTTCTGCCTGGGGGGGACGAGTCGAGGGCCATCCAATCCTTCGTTCAACAACTCGCTAACCTTAGCTAAAAAGGTGTGAGCAGCTCGAGCGTGCCTGGAGACGCTCGTATGATGCGGCAGCAAATATTGAATATCGGGTGGCCGTTAAGCAGTACCATATGCTTATTCGGAGAGCACAAGCGGAGTACGTGGCCAATAAAATCTTGGCTAGTACTAACCCTGCTTAGACGATCTTCTCCCTGCTTAAGGGTATGAAGAGTGCTGGTGCTACTGGGGTTTCCCCTATCTCCTCCAATCATCAGTGTGGTGAGCTGGTGCAGTATTTTGTGAATAAAGTAGAGAAGATATACCTGGGCCCGCCTTCGGTGGTCCTGCCTACTGAGGGGGAGGTACCGTGGGCCATTGGCCCTACGGTGGGACACAGTCTGTCATCTTTTCCTCCTCTGTCTCCCATGGAATTCGAGTCACTTTGTTCAAAAATCAAATCGGGCTCGCCGGCCGACCCATTGACACCTGCCCATTTTCGCCAGTTTCACTCCCTTATCTCTCCCTTGAACATAGACCTGGTCAACCTGTCTTTGTCGTCAGCTTCTGTACCGGGGGTGTGGAAACACGCCAAAGTCATTCCACTGCTAAAAAAACTTCCTTGGATCCTGTTGAGCCAGGCAATTATCGTCCTATTTCCCAGCTGCCGTTTCTGGCAAAGCTGGTGGAATCGCACGTGAATTCCTTTCTGTCCAAGTTCATCAAGCAGAATGCTATCCTGGACCCGTCACAGCACGGTTTTCGAGCGCGTCATAGCACAGAGTTCACGTTGTTGGTAGTGACGGAAGCTATCCTGGGTAGCTTGGATGTCGGTGACTCAGCGGCCTTGGTCCTGTTAAACTTAAGCGCCGCGTTTGATACAGTTTCCCAAGCGATTCTTTTAATACGCCTTCAGGTAATTGATATCAGGGACGCGGCCTTGGACTGGATTCGGTCTTTTTTGGAGGGGAGGGCTTTCCAAGTCTCTGTGCCACCTTTTCATTCACAGGGGTTCGCTCTGCATCAGGGAGTGCCGCAGGGCTCAGTACTGAGCCCTTTATTGTTCAACATCTATGTTAGACCCCTGGCTCTGGTGGCAAAGGGGAGGGGGTTGTCGCTGGTGTCGTATGCCAGCGACACCCAATTGGTGATCGCTTTCTCTAAGAAATGCGGTACCAACTTGGACAAATTTGAAGAGGACCTTCTAGCAGTCTCTGACTGGATGGCAGCAAACTGCTTACAGTTGAACGCTAGCAATTCAGAGATCCTATTGTTTGGGAAGGAACGGGATCTATGGTCCGAGCTATGTTGGCCGGGTCGTCTTAAACCTGCTCCCCGGCCCAAGGAGGTTGTGAAGAATCTGGGTGTGTGGGTCGACAATGGCCTGACTTTTGATACTCAATTGAAAGCTGTGGCAGGGGTCTGTTTTGGGCTTTTGCGTGGTTGGAAACCGCTGCTGGTTTTTTTCCTCCTAAGGTGCGACAAACGATTGTCCAGGCATCAATTTTGTCCAGACTGAACTATGGAAATTCCCTCTACCTGGGCGCAAACAAGGCCAGCATCAAGCGCTTGCAGAGGGTTCAGAATGCGGCTGCTCATATTCTGGTTGCTCTTTTGAGATCCAGCTCAGTTGCGCATGTGCTCCCTAAACGTCATTGGTTGCCTGTCGAAAAGCGCATTCAGTTTAAGGCTCTGTGCGTATCCCGTAAGACCTTGACTCGCCAGGCACCTTTGGGGTTATCCAACTTGTTAGAGTTCTATGTGCCAAGGCACCCTCTGAGATCCGCTGACCTAGCGTTGGTCCGTACTCCTCAAGTCTTGAAAGCCAGAGCTGGCGGGCGGTCATTTCGCAGTCTGGCGTTGAATTTTTTGAACTCGTTCCCTGCGCCCATTAGAGCAATCCAGAATCACTTGGCTTTTCGAAAAGCCATAAAGACTTGGCTCTTCCCTGTTCTTTCTGTTTAACACCGATGTTCCACTCCTTGGGCTCACGTCTTCGGTCTTTGGTGGCGCTGGTACGCTCCGTCGCTGGGGCAGCCATGCGCAATACAAATTCGACATAAATAAATAAAAATAAAATAACGGATGCTGCGATGTAAAAACCGCATAGTGAAAGCACATATTGTAAATTTTTGCTTTGTAATGTCATACATTCACCACTGAACAAACTCTGCACAAACTTCACGTAGCACAACACGCAGCTCCAAGGTTAATGCTAAAATTGCCATGCCGTTCATCTGCCTCAGCAGCCCTTAAAACGATTCATTGGCTGCCAATCCACAAGAGTCCTCTTTAAAACCATTCCACTTACCACAAAGCCTACAGAGCAGTAGGACCTAGGTACCTTGCTGCCAAATCCACTCATTAAACTACCTCTCAGTTTTTAGATCTTCATCTGCTAAGCGTAAACCTCCTACTTTTAGGCTCAAGACTATAGGAGGCAGATCTTTCGTGTTTTTAGGGTTAAGGCCTGGAATCGACTTTCCATGCAGTTGAGACACCTTGATTCGGAATCCCTTTTAGGAAACTATTGAAGATGTGGCTTTTTATGGCCTCAGTCTCCATGTGTCCTTCGTTAATTTGATGAATCCACTGTAGGTGTATCTCGCTGATACTGAGTTCCAGTTTCTTTTAATTAACTGTTATGTACTTTTTGATTGTTCTTTACCGCCTATTGCCAGGATGTTCTCTTTGGAGTGGCAGTAGCGCTCTATAAATGCTAGATTCATTCATTACAAAAGCCCTGGGTGAGTTAGCCTCTATTCCTCTTGAGTTTTACAAAACAGTTGCTGACATTTTGGTGCCTAGATTTGAAGAGTTGGTCAATTCTCAAGCTTTTGTGCAGTCAGTGCCTATGTCCCAAAGAAGCATATAGCTCGATTTAAAAAAAAAAAGTTAAAGATCCGCTTAATTGCAGGGCCGTATCATCCAATTTCTTTAATGAATACGGACACTAAAATGTAAACTAATGTCCTGGCAAATCGCCTTTCTGCAGTTGTTACAAACCTAGGAGACAATCAGCAGCATGATTTAAATCTGGGACAGGATACCGCAGCCCTTGTTAATACAGCCATCTGTGTTTTGGATGTAGCTGAAATAAGAGGCAAGCCTGTGGGCCTGATCCTACTCGACCCTGAAAATGCCCTCTATAAGGTGGCTTAGGGCTTTTTCTATGAGGTTTTCCCAAAAATTGGGTTTGAACAAAAGATATAAGGTTGATTAAAACACTCTCTACTTCTCGATCTACTAGTATTTTCAGTTTGGTGCAAATATTGAACAGCCTGTCACTTCGTCGGTGTACTTGGCAGGTCAGACACCTGTCCCCACTATTGTTTGCATTATATTTGGAGTTCTTTATCCAGAGACTTAAGCTTCTGGATACTATTACTCCATTGCACCTGAATCCGCTTATCATCAAGGTAATGGACTATGTGGGTGACATTGCCATTTTTCGTCATCCCTGAATTTGGCACAGTCTCTGGTTATAAATTGAATATTGGCAAAACCAAATTATGACTAGATCAACTGTAGTCTCTAGTGAACACTGCAATGTTAATGAGGCACTTTCCTAGGGGTCTGCAATTCTCCACGCACAGAGCAGGTGATTTAGCGTATTTACTTGGGACTATACTGTGAATCTGTGACACTCTTTCTTAAATGGTATAAAAACATCGGTTAGGGCTGATAGGCCGCTGCAACCTCATCAACATGGTTATTCTGCCTCGGTTCTAATACCTTTCTTCAGAATATACTGTTACTCTTCCCAGGAAATCCTTCAAAACGGTAGAGATTAGTTGACAGGGATTCATATGGGGTTATAAGAAAATGTGTTGCGCTATATGCAGTTTCCTCAAAATATGGGTAGCCTGGCTCTTCCCTCTTTGCGGCTGAATTTCCTTTCTTCATTTGGGCTTCGATTTAGGACAGTCATGAGGAGGACAGAATAGCAGCTATCCTATATATTTCTAGAGAACCGGGTTTTAAATAAGCAGCACCATTAACATTGGTTTTGATTGGTACAGTCCATTTAAGACGCATAAGGTTAAAGACACTGGTATTTTATTATAGGGTTGTTCTGCAATTAAGATATACAACCCCAACTTACCTGTGCCCTTGGAAGGTTATTCACAATTTTGCATCAGATCAACATTAAGCAACTTCGCCAACAGTTCAGAGGAAATACTACGTCTGTATGGGGCACATCAACAGAACTTTTTTAAATACCTAAAACTTAGGGAGTTTGTACCAACTTCCCAGTTAAAGGTCTCTCTATGTGCCCTAATCTATTTTCGCTTTGTTCGCCCTAAGTGTGGCAGGGTATGCTCAGACATGAGTCCCTTGCTCACTTGGCCACTGGATTCAAGATAGCCTGGCTGATGAGGATTATGAATCCGAAACCGGTCCAAGGAGGCTTGTTTCCGGTCCATGGAAGACATGGTTTGGCAGTTCGGGCTGGACTGTTCCCATGAGGCACAGGGTCAGACTGATTTGCATATAGCCATGTCTGAAATGGGGTGGCTGAGTGGGCTAAAGAATGGTGATGGATTAAACCCAGATCAGTTGACTGGGGGTAAGTGTTTGATTTGCTCAAACGCTCCGTCCATCATCCCCTTTTGTAGCGCTAATCTATTTCTGGAGCAGCACTGCTGCCTCCCCAAATCTCAGTCCATTTGCACTTTGTATATTACTTTTCACTCAGCCCTGATCAAAAAATCTTTACTTGGCACAAACTGTCCAAGCCATAAAAGCACAAGATATTAGAATACATTATTACAGTGTTGTTAAAAACAGTGATCTCCTAAAACCAGAATTCAAACAGTGTCAAAGCAGTTAAAATATAACATAAATGTGAATAAAATGGAATTATGTACAAACGTCATTCGTAAATACAGCATATCAAATAGTAACCACAAGGTTACAATTAAGTTCTACTGACACTGTTTACATTTAATCATGAAGCCCTAATGCAATCACCAATAAAGCAAAGCACGTTGCTAAAATTAGCACATTAACCCGTATCAACTTTTCCTGTATCATCTAAGAGAGCCCTAATATGGATTACTCTGGGAAACAGGGCAACTCTATAGCATACTCTGGAGCCCCTAATTCATACAAAAATGTAAAAGCCGCCTGATGTTAAACAATTCTCGCTTGCAAAAATAATGGTGCTTGGTGGACTGTTCCGATCTATTATCACGGGAACATTTTCTGGTAATTGTGCCCTAGCTCTAATTTTTTGGGATGAAAAATTAGAAGGTGGAAGCAAGTTAAAAGATACCAGTGCAGTGTATTGGTAACTATAGTAAATTACAGTTTACACCCTGGCTGCTCATCCCATCCTATGTACTGCCCCACTGTAATGTTAGGAAAGCCTACTTGTTCCCTCTTCTCACAAAAGGCTTCCAGAACATGCTCTCTAATTTCTTTTTTTTAATACCTTAAGATATCCTCTGGATAAGACCGCGAATGTCTCTACGCCTGTTCCAGGCCCAACAGGGCCTGTTTTATATGCTGTAATCACAGGATTTATTTTAGCCTGAAGGTATCGGAGCGCTTTACAACATTGTATCAGAATATCATCAGACACAAGAAGTGACAATAAGAACATATTAATTTGTGACGAGTACAGTTCAAACATAAAGAGTGACAAATAAACACATTGAGTTTGTGACGAATCACGTTCGGGGAGGGGGGAATTAAGGAATGAGGCAAGGGGTAGGTGCAGTATAGGTCCTCTTAATAAAGTGATTGTGTGCTGCCCTGGGCGAGGTTCAATGTAGAGCGTCAGCTATCCATTCGGGAGAGATCGGTTGAGAAAAAGGTCTTTGAGCTGGCTTTTGAATTTAGGAAAGGAGGGGTTAGTCCTGATATGGACTGGGATGGAGTTCCAAAGATTGGGCGCATTTCCAGAGAAGGCACGTGATAGGGCTTTTTGGTTGCGAGTTTTTGACAGAATGAGAAGTAGAGAGTTAGTACTCCTGCGGTTCCTAGTCTGACCAGCTTTGTTATGTTTAGAGACCAGGTATGCGGGTGTACCGGTATGCAGGCTTTGTGCATGAGACAGGCTGTTCTGAAGCTGGCGCGCATGTCTGTTGGGTTCCATTTTAGCTCTCTGAGAGCAGGAGAGCTGATATCGTATTTTTTTATTCAAGTGACCAACCTGGCTGCTGCATTTAGAGTTGTTCTGAGGGGATCTAAGTGGGATTTAGCTGTGCGTGTGAGGGTTGCGTTCCCGTAATCCAATCTGGACAGTACCAGGGATTGAGTAGCTTGTTTGAGGTGACTGGGAGGGATGAATGGTTTTATTTTGTTGAGCAGTTTTAGGTTAATAAAAGAGCTCTTAGCGGTGTTCTTGATGTGTTTGACCATGTCTAAGTTTGAATCCAGAGTGATTCCCAGTGATTTTATGGAGTCTGCCGGGGTGAGACTGCAATTGAGAGCGTCCGTGGGTTTTAACGATTCTGTGACTTAGGGGGTCTTATCTTTGTTGGCAATCATGAGGATTTCCGTCTTGTCCTAGTTGAGTTTCACTTGGTTGAGGGATAACCAATGTTGGATTTCTTTTAGGGTGATGTTTAGTCTCTGTATGTCATCAATGGAGGAAGTTTCTAGGTAGATCTTGGTATCGTCTGCATATAGGTGGAAAGGGATGTTAGCTTTTTAGAGTATCTTGGAGAGGGGCTCCATGTAGATGTTGAATAGTGATGGGCAGAGAAATGAACCTTGTGGAACACCCCTGTTTACGGGGCGTAGGTCTGACGTGCAGTTTTTATTTTTTTTTCTTTGGGTGTGGTTCTTCAGGAAAGAGGAAAACCACTGTAGGACCACCTCATCTCCTCCGACCCTTTCCCGCAATACATTGATGAGCAGTTTGTGGTCAACCGTGTCGAAGGCTGATGATAAATCCAAGTGAATGAGTAGACAGCATTGATCAGTGTCTAGTGATTTAAGAACATCATCAATGACATTCAAGATCACTGTCTCAGTGCTGCAATCTTTTCTGAAGCCTGTTTGATAAGGGTCTAGGATGTTGTTCTCGATGTGTTGGGTTGGTTGCAGGAGGACACATCTTTTCAAGATTTTTGCTAAAAATGGGAGATTGGAGACAGGCCTGAAGTTGTTAAGATCGTTGGGGTCAGAACCCATTTTTTTTAGTAGTGGCGTAACTTGATCAATTTTGAGACAGTCTGGCATTACTCCGGTTCTTAGGGAGCTATTTATAATCTTGGTCCAGAGCGGGGCTAGTTTGAGTTTGAGCTGCTTAACCAGTCGCGCAGGGATAGGGTCCAAGAAGTGTGATGAGGGTTTGGAACTGGTAATCAATTTCATGATAGCTGCTTCTTAGATGGGAGCGAAAGATTTCCAGTTGATGGGGGGTGCCTGGGTGGGTTTTGGTCTTTTCTACTGGTGGGCAGGCTTATGTTGGGCATTCTGCGGTTGTCATCCAAGGAGAGCTCGATCTTGGTGATCTTCTCATTAAAGAAATTGGCAAAGTTGTTACATAGTTCTTTGGAGGCCTTCAATGAGAAAGAGAGGGGCTTGGAAGTTTGTTGTCTAATGATATTAAAGAGTTATTTGGATTGATTTTTGGCATTGTTTAGAGCATCACAGAAGACTGAGTTTTTTTCATTCTTGATGTGTTTTTTATATTCCCTATGTTTGGATTTCAGTGGGTTGAGGTGGATAATGGTCTGGCTGTTTCTCCAGGATCTTTCTGCAGCTCTTAGTTTTCTTCTTTCCGAGTTTAGGTCATTGTTGAACCAAGATCTCAAAGAGATAGTTCTGGCTTTTTGTTGTTTCCAGGGGGCAATCTGGTTGAGAATGGAAGTCATTGTTGCATTGTAGTGCGAGGTGAGTTCAGCTGTCGAAAGGTCGCATGCGGTGGTGGGAAGGAGTCAGGTTACCCTTTCTTCCAGGTCGGCAAGGGGGATCTGTCTTAGATTTCTCACCCAATGGGGAGATTACTGTGTACAGGGTAGGTGGTGGCATGTCTGATTGATGTGGAATAGAATGATATGGTGGCCTGACCATACAACAGGAAGGATATGGTCAAAGTGATTGTGTCTTCGTGAGCTATGATGGCATCTAGAAGTGCACCTATGTTGTGGGTTTGTTCGGTGCAGTGCTGGGTAAGATTGAGGTTGCGAAAAAGTTTGTTACGGGATTGGATCAGAGAGTTGTTTTCATCTTTCCAGTGTAGGAAGAGGTCACCCAGTATTATGTTGTTGGAGTCTAGGAGAGAGCAGTGGGTTATCAGGCCTGAAGGTGTTCCCCGAATGGAGGGGTGTTGCCTGGAGGATGGTAGAGGAGATGGCAGTTTAGGGTTTTGTTGTTACTCGTCTTAATCGTGGCGGTTGGATATTCAAATGAGTTATATTTGAAGGAGTCTGATTCCATGAAGGAGATGTTGCTTGTGTGGATGATTGCAATGCCCCCACCTCAGTTGTTCATTCTGTCTTTATTGATGATTGAGAACTCCAGGGGGACAAGCATGTCCATGATTGAGGAGGAGGACTCATGTAGCCAAGTTTCTGTAATGAAGGTGATGTCTATGTTGTTGGTGAGGATGGGTTCTGCCAGTTCAGTGGCATGCTTTGTGGCGGATCTACAATTAATGAGCATGCATTTGGTCCACCCCTGGTTGTTGAGTTTTTTCGTTGGGGGGATCAAGGGGATATTAGAGAGGACATCTGGAGGCCTTGGAGTCTGGGTGGAGAGTGTTCTCTTCCAAATCCTGTGATCACCTGGATTTTGGAGCCGGAGTTGACGGCTGAGGAAGCGTCATAGGAGTTGGCAAGATCAATCGGCATACTCATGGACATTGCTGCAGTTGTTCTTTTGGGTCTTCCAGGGTTGTTCAGGAGCCCAGCTGTGCCTTGAGCCTTGGGGGGGGGGAGTCTTATGAGTTTAGTGTGGGTAACTGTGGGTGAGAGGTGAATGTGTTAGGAAGGCTCCAGAGGCGATGAGAGGTACAATAGGGTATTGTTGTTGTCCTGTATTATAGTCTCTAGTTGGTTTTTTAGTGTTGTCAGTCTCTGAGTCACGATCAAAGGTGAGGGGGTAGTGGAGTCTATTCATCATATCTAGGTACATACAGTCCTTAAGAATTAACATAGTGAATAGAGTTTCTTGTTTGAACCAAACAGATTGCCACAATAATAGGGGTTTAGTTTCAAGGATAACTCGAAGGAAATCAACACCCAATGCATAATAGATGCCAGGGTAGAGCAGGGTACTGAGAACATTCTCCTTCAAAAGGTATTTTCTGTTATCTGTAGGACACTCTTCTCCCCTAAAACTCACATCCCTGTGCCATAAAATTCAGTTGAAATTGTTTTAGCATTATATAGGGTAGGCATCTGGGCAATAGGTCTGTTGCCCAACCTAGAGGTAAACCTCTTCAGCCATTAATTAGTCCTGATCATGTTGGAGACACAAATCTCCCTTTTGCCGTGCCAGTCCAGTTCTGTCAAACCCCTCTAATTATACCAAAAGGTTCTGTTAGTTAGCCCTGTCTTCCAAATTTAACTTTTGCCTCTAGATGTTTGTACAAATGGGCAAAAAATGAAATAATCTCCTTAGGGACCCCTTTTTGACTATACGTTCCCAGAGTTTCCTGTGATTAACTAAATCAAAGGCACTACTAAGATCAATGAAACAAATATATAGTGATCCATCCATGGCTGGGTATACTTCCCCATTAATAGGGTGATGTTGAGCGATTGCTCAACTGTCCCCAAACCTTTCCAAACCCCATACGGGGCACTGGAGAGAATTTGGTTCTCAGCAGCCCATAGTTCTAAACTGTCTATCAAGACTCTCCCCAACAATTTGGTGGTGGAGTCTAGCAGTGAGATGGGCCGGTAACATTTTGGATAATTTCTGGAACCCTTCTTAAAAATGGATATAATTAGAAGATTGACCAGGTAGGGTGTACAAACCTGGTTCCTGCTGCATGGAGAGCCTTGCTTAGAAAAGGGGCCCATAAATTGTGATCAGATCTTAACACATCCATTGGGACCCCATCTGGTCCTACGTCCTTACCCTTCAGGCTGTTGTTAATAGCACTCACTACCTTCTTGAAAGTAAATGTTATACATATGGGTTGCTCAGCTTCCCAAATGCAGAGGTCACCCTCATCTGGGTCAGACCTAGAAAATATCAAACAAAAATGGTCCGCCCTAGCGGGCCGGAGTAATTGCAGATTCCATATTGGGGTTTATTCCCTTGGTAACCAGGAAGGTGTTAACGGTTCTCAAGAACAGATTACTATCTTTAGATTTGGCGGCCTGTACCAGGTTCACCCAAGCCTCCCCTGTAGAAATTTCTTCCCGGTCTTTAAAGCATTGTTGTAATTTACTTTAACTGCCCTGGCTGCCTTAATGCCCCTGGGTTATTGGTTTAGGATTTTAATCATCCTGTTTCTAGCCTTTGTGCATTCTCCATTAAACCACCAATTCTTTTCTTTCCCAACGAGATTTAACCCTTGTTGTCAATGATTGATTAATGGAGTTAGATATTGTTATGTGGGCATCCCATGTCTCCCTATTATTGGTTTCAGGCTCCAGCCCAATAAGCAATTGGTCCATGCTCTTTGCCAACAGGTTCTTTATAAAATCAGCTGGGTTAACACCTGCCCATTTAATCCTAACACTATTCTGACCTACAGGGGCAATATTACATGTTTTTCCTTGAATCCAGGATCTTTGAAAGGTTGAGATTCAATATAAGGATCACAGGTTTGTAGTCACTAATATAGTTGGACCCTACCCATAGAACTAGGATTGATCCCTTTTTGGATTCTGTAATGAGAATGTGGTCAATATTACTATCATAGCCTCCCCCCATGAATGTAGGTAAGTGGTGGTGGTCGCCAGTATCACCATGTTTGGCTACTTTCATGTTTAATTTTAACATCAATTTATTGAGTGCTAAAGCACATAGACTGTGTAAAAAGTGTACTAAGGTGTTCCCCTCAAGATCATGTTACCTACATACTGGATTGGATGTAATTTCATGTTCTGAGATGTTAAAGTCTCCTGCCCAAATATTAAAGAATTCTGGTCAATAAAGGTTTCCAAATATGTTTAACGTGCATTACGCATCTCCAGCCTTGATGAATTTTCACTCTTTTGGAACCAAAATACAACACATACAACTGCTGGCACATAAGTGGACTAAAAATCTACGCTCACTGGTGGCCGAAAAGGATATCGGTTTTAGTGATCAGTTGGCTCAAGTAATACTTAATGTGTTTTGATTGGATGCTTATTTTTTCAGGTGCTATTTCATATATACCACACAACTCATTGATTGTTTAAAATGGGCCTCTGGCCATGCCCTGACTGCTTGAGGTGCTTGATGCCAGGAGCAGATGCCACCCATATCTTTCCACTTGCCCCTCTCTGAGTTTATTTTGATGCCTTGGCATTTGATAGATCCAATAATGTGCTATGAGGCTTAGTGTGCTTGGCCATTGGACCTCTATTTCATACAATCTCACTCTGACTTATTTTTATGTGATGACAGTGGCCCGATAGTGTATTGCTAGAGCATAGCTGCAACGTGAATCTCCTTACCCTAGGGATTGCTGGTATGAGTTTATCTTTCCGTCCTGACCCGAGCAGAAGCGGTCGCTCCCCTCACTCCTCCTGGGTATCGTAGCGCTATTCTAACGCTGCCTGTGCTCTGTGCTTGCATCTTACATAATTTAATAGCGCCGCATTGTGCTTTTTGTGATCTAGTCATAGCGCTGCTTTGCAAGTTTTCATTGTACTTATAATCGCAGCGCTGCATTGTGCTTTGTTGGTGATCGGATCATAGCGCTGCTCTGTTATCCTCCATAGCGTTTAAGTTTAATCACTGCTGCTGGGAACTTAATTGTTAGTTATAGCGCCCCACTGCTCGCCCCAACCTCACCCTGCTCACTTTTGTTTTCTGTTGCTGCCATTTTGTGGTTTCCCAGCCAGTCCCTACAACACGCTCCCACCTCCCAGCTGACCCTCCCACCCACTGATAGTATAGCCCGACCCCACCCCCTCAGAGAGCTGTGACTGTCCTGACCCGAGCAGAAGCGGTCGCTCCCCTCACTCCTCCTGGGTATCGTAGCGCTATTCAAACGCTGCCTGTGCTCTGTGCTTGCATCTTACATAATTTAATAGCGCCGCATTGTGCTTTTCGTGATCTAGTCATAGCGCTGCTTTGCAAGTTTTCATTGTACTTATAATCGCAGCGCTGCATTGTGCTTTGTTGGTGATTGGATCATAGCGCTGCTCTGTTATCCTCCATAGCGTTTAAGTTTCATCACTGCTGCTGGGAACTTAATTGTTAGTTATAGCGCCCCACTGCTCGCCCCAACCTCACCCTGCTCACTTTTGTTTTCTGTTGCTGCCATTTTGTGGTTTCCCAGCCCGTCCCTACAACACGCTCCCGCCTCCCAGCTGACCCTCCCACGCTCCGCCCCCTCGACTATCCATTTAATGACAGATGTCCCAACGTGCAGCGTCCACGCGCAGCGGTCGCGCCGAAGGTGCGCCAAAGGTAAGCCCGTCTACGCCCGTCCGCGCCTGGACCGCGCCCAGCGCCAGACCCCCTGGTCCCCGCCGTACCCAGCCCACTAGAATCACATATGATGCCGCAACTCTCCTCGCCCTCAACCCCGGACACGCACCGCAATGCTGCGACGCCACCCCAGGACGTACCCACGGCCCATTCGCCTGCCTCTCCTGCAAGTTCAACCGCTTCAGGACCCTCATCAAATCCACTTCCTCCACACACAGCTCCGACTCTAACCGCCTGAAGTGCATCCTGCTCAACACCCGCTCGGTCCACAGACACGCCATTGAACTCTGGAACCTACTCGACACTGCGTCACCGGACATCGCCTTCCTTACAGAAACATGGATGAACACATCATCAGCACCCGCCATAGCCATACCGGACGCTTACAAGATTACCCGTAAAGACCGCACCAATCAAACAGGAGGAGGCATTGCCATCATCCATAAGAACACCATCAAAATCACGACCAGCTCCTAGGATAATCTTGCAACCGCCGAACATCTCCACTTTCAGATCCACACCGACCCTAGGACCACACTTAGAGGCACCCTCATCTACAGGCGTCCAGGTACCCGCAGTCAATTCAGCGATGACATCACCGACTTCATCAGCCCACATGCCCTCACCTCCGAGAACTACATTCTCTTAGGAGACTTCAACTACCACCTTGAAAACAAACACGACAGCAACACCACCACCCTTCTGGACAACCTGGCCAATCTCGGACTCAAACAACTTGTTGACACACCCACCCATGTAGAAGGACACACGCTCGACCCTATCTTCACCTCCTGCAATCACATCTCCTTCGATCGCACCACAGCTCTCCACTGGACGGACCACAGCTGTGTTCACTTCAGCTACAAAACCACCCTGATCCACAACCGCCCACAACCTATTCCTCGGAGAAACTGGAACAAAATCACCTCCGACCAACTCCTCACATCACTCAACCAAAACCCTCCCACCCTCTCATTGGACCCAAACCAAGCGGCCACCAATCTCAAGCAATGGATCACCCACAGTGCTGACGAATTAGCACCCCTGAAAAAACACCAGATCAAATCAGCCAGCAAAAAGGCTCCCTGGTTCAATGATGACCTTAAAAAATACAAGAAGCTATGCCGTACCCTGGAGAAAACATGGAGAAAAAACCCAACCACCGACAACATGTCCACCCTCAAGGCAGCCACCCGCAAACACCACCAACTGATTCGATCCGCCAAGAAATCAGCATTCAAGGATCATCTCGACAACAACACTCACAACAGCAAGGAACTTTTCAACATCGCCAAAGAATTCACCAACCCCACCGCAGCATCTAACGACATCACTCCCTCCCAAGACCTCTGCGATGCGTTATCCTCCTTCTTCTACAACAAAATTGCCGACATCCACAACAGCTTCGAGAATACTCCCGGCGCTCAACCCTCCCCACCCCCCTCAGATCCTACTCCGCCAACTAACAACCTCACCGCCTGGAACCCAATCACCACTGAAGACACCATCCGCCTAATGAACTCCATCCACTCTGACTCGCCAACTGACCCCTGCCCCCACCACATCTTCAACAACGCGGACTCCATCATCGCACCCCATCTCCGTGATGTCATCAACTGCTCGTTCAACTCTGCCACCTTTCCAGAAAGCTGGAAACACGCCGAACTCAGCGTCCTTCTGAAGAAACCCACAGCAGACCCCTCCGAACTTAAAAACTACCGACCCATATCCCTCCTCCCATTCCCGGCCAAAGTCATCGAGAAAGCCGTCAACAACCAGCTCGCCGCCTTCCTTGAGTCCAACAACTCCCTCGATCCATCTCAATCCGGGTTCCGAGCCAAACACAGCACCGAAACCGCCCTCATTGCAGCGACTGACGACATCCGAACACTACTGGACAACGGTGAAACAGTGGCCCTCATTCTACTCGACCTCTCCGCCGCTTTCGACACAGTCTGCCACAGCATCCTTATACAACGCCTCAGCAACATCGGAATACAAGGTAAAGCCTTGGACTGGATCACCTCATTCCTCGCTGGAAGAACTCAAAGAGTCCGACTTCCCCCATTCAACTCTGAGGCCACTCAAGTCATCTGTGGCGTTCCACAAGGATCGTCACTCAGTCCCACCCTCTTCAACGTCTACATGAGTCCACTCGCCTCCATCGCACGTCAACACAACCTTAACATCATCTCTTACGCCGACGACACCCAGCTAATCCTTTCCCTCACCAAAGACCCTAACACCGCCAAAACCAATCTTCACGAAGGCATGAAAGAAGTAGCCGAATAGATGAAACATAGCCGCCTAAAACTCAACTCAGACAAAACGGAGGTGCTCATCCTAGGATCTTCCCCCACTGCCTGGGACAACTCTTGGTGGCCTTCCGATCTGGGCACAGCACCCACACCCACAGACCACGCACGTAACCTTGGCTTCATACTAGACTCCTCTCTCTCGATGTCCAAACAAGTCAACGCAGTCTCATCCTCCTGCTTCAATGTACTTCGCATTCTCAAAAAGATCTTCCGTTGGATCCCCCTCGAGACAAGAAAGACTGTCACCCACGCACTGGTCACGAGTCGACTGGATTATGGTAACACACTATACGCCGGAATCACAGCAAAATTACAAAAAAAACTCCAACGCATCCAAAACGCATCAGCGAGAATCATATTAGACATCCCTCGCCAAGATCACATCTCCGGACACCTAAAAGACCTCCATTGGCTTCCCGTCAACAAAAGAATTACATTCCGCCTTCTCACCCACGCACACAAGGCCCTCTACAATCTAGGACCCGAATGCCTCAACACCCGACTGTCCTTCTACAATCCCACCCGCCAACTAAGATCGTCCAACCAAGCCCTCGCCGCTGTCCCGCGCACCCGAAAATCCACCATTGGTGGCAGATCCTTCTCCTTCCTTGCTGCCGAGACCTGGAACTCACTCCTCACTCACCTCCGCCTTACTCAAAACCACATCTCCTTCAGAAAAGAACTTAAAACCTGGCTATTCGACAAATAATGAACCCCTTACCCAAGCGCCTTGAGACCCTCTGGGTGAGCAGTGCGCTATACAAATACCTGAACTTGAACTTGAACTTTCCCTGTGATTTTGAATTCACAATTATTCACTCCAACACTAAAAGACATAAACTGGGAAAATTGTGGGCTCCAGTTAGGGAAAGCTTTGTTCTTGGCATGCCAGAAAACCTTTCGGAGATCTTATATAACTTAGAAACTTTATACATTTTACTTGCTATGTATGTATGACACTCCACTTTATCATTATTTATGGATTTGAGACATATTTGAATGTAGTATTATTGTCTTTGCACTAAATGTATTTTACCTTTTTGATACTTAAAAAAGCAATGATTTAGAAGAGGCCAGGTAGCTGTGCATTTTTCATAAATAAAGGGTTACCATTCAGCAAGATAAATGATTGAGTGACATATATGTTTTATTTCAGAAATACCACTGCTACCACAGCCTACAAAGAACGTAAGCAGGAAAAGACACTGTTTTATGTTGTTATGTTGCGTTGCATTGGCTTATCTAGGGCAGAGTGCACTAGGCCAAGGCAATATTTATATGACACCTTGCACTGAACATCAGCTCACTTACCAGTGAACCAGGCTACACAAGCCCACCACTTTAATGTTAGGCTGTTAGGCAATGCGGGCAATGCTCACTGCTATTCTGTGTATATATTTTCAATTTAAACCCCAGGCAAAACAAATATGAACTTTCAGGTTGAGCAATATAGGCAAGTCCTTCTAGTTTATTTTCCTTCATAATGTACAACAAATAACAGAACAGAGACAAAAAAACTGCCATGTGTTATATACTCACAGCAGGTTCGAAACAATACAGGGGGAATAATTGTTTGCATTATTGTGGAAAGCTGATTCTTTCAAATACATTTCAAAATTAATTGTATGAGATGGTATATATATATTGTTGCACAAATCTAAATGGATGTCGATGCTGCACATGTCAATATGGCTGACATATCTACCATGCCAGAGAAAGAGACAATATAGTAAGGGATGACTCTAGTGGTAGCAAAAGGCAAACATCTTTAAGAAAGCCTTTTGTCCCTAGCACTTGCATTTGTTTTTGTTAATTAAGCAGTGGTTAAAGCTTCTCCCCTGTATGTTTTATCTGTCCTGAACTGCTCTTCTTCTGTGCCCAGTATCATTGCTTTTGGTATTTCAAAGCATAATGGAAATCACTTATTGTGAAGCCCTGGAGTGACATCAGTAACTATTGCATTGTTTTCTAACCTAAAGGACAATCTACCCCTTTGCAATGTGCACCTCCTTCCACTTTTCTCCAATCAGGAAGCAACAAAAGGGGTCAAAGCAGGTTGGTATAGGTATCAAAGGGAACAATATTGTAGTTTTGTGTGGACTCACTGTGTGGACAACCAATAAAGACTAACCAACTTTCTGAAGCATGCTGAAAAAGATTACCAAATGCTTAGTTATATTCATGTCTATGTAGCACTCAGATCTTCCAAGTTCTACAGCTTGGTTCTGTTGTCTGGAACTAAAGCCATGCATTACACCGAGCATTATCACTGCTTGTCTTGCCTTGGAGTAAGACAAGCACCAAACACGGCGGCTCACAGGGACTGCAACAAATGCCCCTAGAAAATATTGGCAGCAGGGGCTTAAAATAAAACCAATAGGGAATAATGTAAAATACATTAAAATGTTTTTACTTTCAAAGTATTTATATTCATTTTATTTAATGTTAAAATATTATACATTATCATTAAATGACTTTTATTATTTTGTAATTTAACAATAAACTTAATTAAAAAACATAATGAAATTAAACTGTTTGTAGGATATGTGCTTCAGCATTTTGAATGACTTGAAGTATTGTTATGATGGACTTAGGACTGCTAAGGTACAAAGAATTCCAAAAATCAAGTCGGGAAATTACCAAACCTTGGGGTATATTATCAACAACTAGCGATAATTTTTGTCTCTAACTTGTTTAGAGACAAAAATTATCGCCGCACATCGGCGATTTTTATCGCAGATAAACCTTGCTATTAGCAAGGTTTATCGCAAATGCGATAAAAAACGCCCGCAATGCATGAATATCGCTGAAAAGTCCGCGATATTCATGCATTATCGAGCAAATGCTCTTAGCCATGTTATCCACCTCCCATTGGATAACATGGCTAAGAACTGCTCAGGGCAGGTGTTAGCTTTTGGAGATATTCGCCCTTAGCGCAAATATCTCCAAAAGTTGGTAATAGGAGATAGCGATGTTAGCGACTGTTTCCAGTCGCTAACATCTTGGCACGCCCACTTTGCATATCATTAGTGATAAATATCACTGACATGCAAAGTGGGGCCCATGATGGTCGCTATCTCCTATTAGCTGTCGCTAACTGGTGTTAGCGACAGCTTGGTAATAGGGAGATAATTTTATCTCCGCTTTCTTGGCTTTTAAAGCCAAAAAAGCGGAGATAAAACCCCTTGATAATATACCCCCTTGTTCTTCTATGCGACGCAATGCCTCTGGTAACCATCTGAGTAGATTTCTTAAGGTTCCTAGGCCCAGATGTATCAAACGTTTTACCGTTTGTGAATGGTAAAAAGCTTTTTGGGATGTATCATCCCAAATGGCATTAGCAAAATATGGAATCGCAATTTTTGCTTTTACCTATTTTGCTAATGAATGTAGGGAATCGCAATTTGTGATTCCTTAAATGCAATGCAGGAAGCAAGAAACAATTGTGACCTTGCTTTAAGGAATCGCAAATTGCCACCGACTTCAAGTTGGTATGCAATTTGCAAATTCCTTGAAAAATTCAAATTTTTGCATTTTTCCCAAGTGCTATGTGGCACACACATATGCCCTTAGGGCATGAATGTGTGCCACTTACCTTTTTTAGGGGTGAGTCAGGGTGGCATTTTGGCCCCATATCACCCTTCAAATTGCATTCGCAATTTGCGATTACCAATTTGGTGATCGCACATTGCAAATGTCTTCCCATTCATTCCTATGGGACTCTAGGCCCATAGGAATGAATGGGAAGGCATTCCTTAATAGCGAATCAAGGATTATGTAGGAATCACAATTTTATTTGCGAAACCTACATACATTGCATTTTGCGAGTCCATAATAGCCAATCGGCAACATTTGCTATTAAGGACTTGCAAAATACTATGTTGATACATCTGGCCCTTAATGTCCCGAAGCCGGTTGCTGTCAGTGTCATTTTTTCATCAAGCCAAAAACCAAGGCTTTTGACTTCTGGAATAGGATGCTTGCCAAGGGGTTCAGGTCAATTCAGTTCCATCCATCTCGGGGGGTGGGGGGTTTCTTCCACCAACACCTGTTTTTTCTCTGTTAAGTTTAATGCTACTTGCTGTCATCCACTGCACAACATGTTTAAGACAGACGTTTAGGGGGGTCATGGTTTTATCTGTTTGGTGGGAAGGATATAGCAATGTGAGTGTCATCAGCATATGATATTGAGGCTGTTTATGATTTCTGCCAATGCTATAACATGCAGATTGAACAGTGTTAGGCTCAGTGAGGACCCTTGAGATGCCCCACAGCTAAAAGAATAGTTGTTTGACAAAGTAGTCTCCCACAGACTTGAAAAGATCTATTACGCAGGAACAAAGTTAGCCATATAAGTCCGGATCCAGACCAATCGTCAAAAGACTAATAATTTCCAGATTCAATTATCTCCCTGAGTTTTTGCCAATTTTAATGGCTAAGTTTATTTTCTTCTGTCATAAGAGATTGACGAGATGTAGCTTCAAACTTTCCTATGACTTCTTATCTGGAAGGTCACCACTACACTTCCAGTGCCTCTCAGCTAGCTTCACATTTAAATGCAAAACAGAACAATCTTTGTCAAACCAGACCTTATGTACCAAATGCCCTGTTGTTGCCCATTGGTAGTGTAGCAGCATCATTTTGGCTCCATCCTCAATATTATTAATTTGGCCACATATATGTTTATTTAGTGCCTTAGACATTCATGTGGTATGATGTGACTAATGAAGTGAAGTGCACTCAAAGTCATATAGAAAGTGCAATTACCATGTAACCTCAACATTTGTATACGAATTGCCATTCTCATCACGTGTGTGTTTTAATAACATTGATTAATTTTCATGTGTTCATGTATTTCTTTAAAGTATACTGCATTTACTGTATAACGGAACATGTACCTATTAGAATTGCATTTTACACTTAGAATGTGATCATTTATGTATCTTTATTCAGGCAGTTACAACCTGCATTCAAATCTTAGCTTTGCTAACTTGACCAAAGATCCTAAGTATTTGGGTTTTGCAATGTTTAACCTTCAATGTGAGTGTTTTATTTGGTTGCAGTATTTTTCTATCCACTGCAGGTGCCTGGTGCATGATATCATGAATGGAGAAAGGCACATTGTGTGAATAAGATAGGGAAGCATGAAGGGAGTTGAGGGTGATAACAATTAACAAACAGGGAGGACTACTGTCTGTGTAGAACGAGGAGAAGGACGCTTCCAATATGTCGATCAAGGAAAAAGAATTCGGAGTGTGTCAGCCAAAGAGTATCATTTGAAGGTGGTCATTAATTGAGCCTTTGATACTGCTGTTAAAAGGGTCTTGGGTTATGGGTATTACTTGGGAATACTATTTAGCTTTGTTCAGTTTCCTTTCAGGCTAGGAAATTACAGACCTATTTGCGCTATTCTCTTTATGTTATGCGATAATTGTGCTTTAGAGAAATTCTACAGAACTTATTTTATTCTGACACTGTTCTATTTTAAATGATCTAATCAAGGTTTCATTTAGCTCTCTTTAGTCTGGGTTAGTTGGAGATATTAGTATCTGTCATGCATTATAGGCAGGATGAGCAAAACTTTCAATCTCACCACCAGATTGTTTTTCCTTGTAATGCTATACTATGTTTCTGAGAGTGCTTTATAATACTTTGTCTTTGAAGTTGCAATAAATCCATACTTATTCATACCTATTGACTCTGAGCTACACTTGTGCCACTAAATGGCTTGCACAGTAATTGCGATTTGAAATTGAGCATAACACTCTTATTCCTCAAGTACTCTAAAAAGTTCCATCGCAGGGGGTAAGAAAAGGGGCCCAACTCCTCTATGTTAGCAGTAGCTATGTCAATAGCAATGTGTTCCGAAAAGTGATGCATGTAATCATACTCGAAATTAAGCTGGAATGCGATTCACATATTTCCTCGGTTGATTGATAAAGCAAAAATGTAGAACTTTTGATCTATAAAATATATATAGATTAATGAGAACCACTAGGAGTTAATTGCTAGTCCCTGTAGGGATCCTCTAGGGAATGCCACCAAGAGAAATGTTCTATTGACAAGCACATCTCTGTCAATAAAAAAACTACCCTCATGGGTTTTATCTTCAAAATTGGCAAAAAACTAGATGAATATAACTATTAAGTCAATAGGAGCCAATGAGACACCACTGCGAAAAATTATTTGAGCAGGGGAGTGATTGTAGATGCGACCATTTAGACATACTAAACATACACTAGACAACATGTTCCCAGTTACGTTCACAGGGCTAAACCCCTCGCTCTCACTAGACAAAATAGGCAAGATCGTAAAGAATAAGCTGACAATATCAGTCTGCACTATCTTCATACTCAGAACAAAAATGTTGCCTGTTGTAATCATCAACTACCACCAAGAGCGCCTGAGGATAAGATAAAACAAGATTTACTCAATCAGATTCTAGGAAATTCAGGTGTAGCTAGCCAGAATTTATTCCATTCAGATATATATGCCCTAGCGTAACTATAACTCAGGCCCTCGCCATGCATTACTTGTACCCTCACATTTACCTCAAACATGACATCTTAATTTAATGCATTGATAACACCCCTAATGATATCTGGAGGAAAATGATTGATAACAACACTGAATATGTCGAGAGAATGAGTTGTAGTTACTTCAGTGCACAGGTTATGGTTATTTGAGATAACCTTAACTGGTGGAATTCAGTGAATTACTTCTTCATTAATTTAAAAAGGTATTTTCACTTAAGTGTAACGTCGATTTAACCATTGTTTTTTAGTATATTACCTACTGGCGGTCGCCAGTAGGTATATATAGTTAGGATTTTTTCTCTATGGGTTTTTTGAAAATTCTATGTCTAATAACTTTGGCGTTTGTGGACGGAATTGGCTGAAATTTTCAGGAAAATGGCACATTTTGTTTCTGAGCAGCCCTTGAAAATTTGGGGGGGGTTCGTCCAGTGGGGGCCGAGAAAAAAGGGGGGTCCCAAAACGTGTTTTTAACATTGAGTTTTCCATAGGGCGGTTGGCCTCACTTTTAGCCCGAACGGCTGAATGGATTTGCACGAAACTTGGCAAAATTGTAGGGACTGGTAGCCCGATGTGCCTTTTGTAGGTCTCAATATATGTGCTCCAGTGGATTTTGAGAAATTAACGTTTAAAAAAAGATATATATCTGTAACAGCGGACCGGGCAGCGTCCCAGGACGCGTACTTTTCGCGCAACGGAGCTTTGTGAAGCGAAGCTGATTGGTTCTCCGGCGTCTGTCAACATTCCAAACAGTCCGTAGCGGCCGCCATCTTGTCTCTCGGTAGGATCGAGAGACAAGAGGAGGCGAAAGCGAAGGGGCAAATGACCATAAGGGGGAATAGTAGATCCTCGCTGACCCCCTAGGTTTGATGTGGAGGTTTTAAAAGGGCCCCGCGGGGCAAAAAAAAATAATAATAATAATAATCGAACGGCTGAATGGATTTGCACGAAACTTGGTAAAATATTAGGGACTGGTAGCCCGATGTGCCTTTGCTAGGTCTCAATATATGTGCTCCAGTGGATTTTGAGAAATTAACGTTCAAAAAAAGATATATATCTGTAACAGCGCTCCGCTTCGCGTACTTTTCGCGTTACGGAGCTTTGCGAAGCTGATTGGTTCTCCGGCGTCTGTCAACATTCCAAACAGTCCGTAGCGGCCGCCATCTTGTCTCTCGGTAGGATTGAGAGACAAGAGGAGGCCAAAGCGAAGGGGGAAATGACCATAAGGGGGCATAGTAGATCCTTCCTGACCTCTTAGGTTTGATGTACCATTTTGCCAAGTTTGGTGTAATTCCGTTCAGCCATTCAGGCTGTAGACGTATGTAAATGTCCTATGGAAAATTGCATGGGGAAAACACATTTGAAAGTGTTGAAATTTAGAACCAATTAAAATGTTACTTTGGTTTTGTATTTGTGTGTGATGAAAGTTAATTGGTTATGTATATATGTCAAATGAGAGGAAACCACAGCCATTTTGTGATACTACTGTCTGAGGTACATTTGTGAGGAATTTTTGGTGGTGAATTTCTGGTGTTTGATTTACACAGTACTAACACTTCTGCTACTTTTAAAAAGGTGAGTTGTTAATTTGTAAGGGGAACTATGTTGTACACTTGAAGATAATTTGAAAAATGTTTTCTGTTATTTATTTGCAGTCCTTCTGTTATACTAAATACTTGATGAAGTTAGTTTTATATTATGTATTACTAAAAACGATAAATGAAAGTGATTATTTTTTTCTGCAATTTACAGCAAGCAATTTCAAAATAAAATGGCTCACAATGAAGAGACCGTGGCAATTTCTTTTGAATTGTCCACTACATTGATTGAAATTGAGAGCACCAATAATGAAATATTGTCACAAGGAGGACATGACTTGTATGATTCCATTAGATTGATTGAAATGGACAGCACCAAGAATGAAATATTGTCACAAGGAGATGACTTGAATGATTCCACTACATTGATTGAAATTGAGAGCACCAATAATGAAATATTGTCACAAGGAGGAGATGGCTTGTATGATTCCATTAGATTGATTGAAATGGACAGCACCAATAATGAAATATTGTCACAAGGAGGAGATGACTTGAATGATTCCACTACATTGATTGAAATTGAGAGCACCAATAATGAAATATTGTCACGAGGAGATGACTTGAATGATTCCACTACATTGATTGAAATGGACAGCACCAATAATGAAATATTGTCAGAAGGAGGAGATGACTTGAATGATTTTTTTGATCAATCTCTTGATGGCGAATTTATCGAGTGTTTGGAGACCATAGAGTTACAAGAATCATCATTGCAGACTTTTAATGAGGAGATTCCAGATGAGATGATTGAAGAGGAAATTACTGATGAGGACATGTTACTAGTTGTTTCAAATTTAGAAAATTCTGAAGAATAAATTTATATTTAGAAATCAAAAATTGTTTGAGACATTATTTATTTTTATTTTTAATTTATGAGGTTGTAGCGAAGTGATTGTAGTATAAAATGAGACTTATAGTATAGAGTGCAACATTTTTATGTTACATGGTAAGTTTACTCATATTTACTTCCCTTCTGCCACTATATTATCTCCAATGTGTATTTGACATGTCTTCTTCATCTCCGGCCTCCTTTCTCTCACTGTGTGTCTCCGATGCATCTTATCGCTGGTATTTTGTGTAATTACAGAAGAGAGTAAAATAAAATAGTTCGGAACGTGAAAAGGGGGCAAAGTAGAGTACTCCTCACCCCCTAGGCCTTTTTAGGCGGTCCCAAAAGGATCAGTTTCTGCTTTCCTGAGAGATTATGGTATGAGTTCCATATACCACAATAACTTGCATTACAACATGCAAGATATCTATCTCCTATTACCAACTTTTGGAGATATTCGCGCTAAGCGCGAATATCTCCAAAAAGTAACACCTGCCCTGAGCAGTTCTTAGCCATGTTATCCAATGGGAGGTGGATAACATGGCTAAGAGTATTAGCTCGGTAATGCATGAATATCGCTGAGTTTTTAGCGATATTCATGCATTGCGGCCGTTTATTATCGCATTTGCGATAAACCTTGATAATAGTAAGGTTTATCTTCGATAATTTCTGACGATGCTTAGTGGTAAAAAATTGGTTGGTAAGCATCGTTAGCGATAAATATCGCTTAACTTTGGTAATATGCCCCAACGTCTGTTAACGTTCGATTCGAAGGAAATGAGGAAGTGTTGAAAAACATTGTCTGCGCCATCTTGCCTTTTTTGAAATGCCACACTTTTGTCGTGCACGGCAGCCATTTTAGATGTCTTGACCAGACCCACTCTCTGCACGCTGTCGATTCGTAGCATGGCTCCTCACCCTCGCAAGCATCTTCCCCAGGCACTGGTCACCCCCGCTCTCTGTCTTATGCATGGGCAATAAACCTCCCCCCATCTGCGCTGCTCTTCCCTGAGAATCACACTGTGCCCGCCCGACACCTCCCTTTCGCCCTATTCACTACCGCACCCTGTGACACTCCTCTTCCTCTGTGTCCGATTGTCCAGGCTATCAGCTAGCCCTGCAGATGTAGTTTATGGCCCCAGCTGTAAAGAATCACCCCTCTTCAAAGGAGTTATAGTAGATCAAGGCCCACACCCGATGAGATCCGTCACACCACACGTGTTCCTACTATCTGAAAACTATCCTGTATTGTGATTGGGGAGGGGACCGAGCCTGAAGCGGAAGATTCCAGGAATGACTCTTTGTACATCAAAGTTTTTACAATTATGTGTCACATAAAAAATATATAGCACTCCAACAAAGTAGTAGGAATATAAAACTTTAATAACATATAAATATATACAACAAAACAAAAACAGTAAAAACATTTAAACAACGAAGAGACCGTGGCAATTTCTTTTGAATTATCCAATAGATTTATTGAAATTGACAGCACCAATAATGAAATATTCTTGTCAGTAGCGGTCTGTTGTGCGAATAGTTCCAAGGCAGCAGAACGCGCTGAAATCTGGATGTCACGAAGGTGATGTCTAGCAAGTTGCCGCCCAGCAAATAACGGCGTGGGGCGCCGCGGGGGTGAGTGAGTCCAGTAGGCACCACAGCTATTCTTACCGGCATTGCAGAATTACTGCTGGGGACAATGCCTGTGCTGGAGCAGGGTCACAGCAGAAACAAAAAGGATTCTGTTGAAGATGTTGTTGGTTTTCAATTTGAAAACAGTTCTGGTGTCAACTGCTATGCTAATGTAGTGGTTAATGTTTTGTTTTCTCTAGAAAATGTAAAAGAGGGGGAGGCAGTCCAAAGTTCCGTTAAAAGGGCAAAGGAAAGGATCGGTGGTTTGAACTATCAGTCAAAAAGGGGAGGGGGTGCAACAATTTTTCCTACCGGGTCACACTGTGCTTTCACCGGAAGTGAGGTCTGCAGGATTCTAGTAATTCAAAGTGAGGCTGGCGCCGACGTCCCGCGGATACAGTTTCGTCACTCCACGGGTGATCATGGCAGTCATTCCCCATCGGGGGTCGGAGACTCCCGCGGCTCCTCTAGAATCTTCAAGGTCGTGGAGGACTACGGTGGTGGAGTCAACCAGTGACCGGGCCATTTCTTTATGCTGGGCCCGCTCTTGCCAGGTCGACCGCCATTTTGAGAGTTCGGTAGCTACTGGCGATCGCGGGGTCAAATGAGCGGACGGGCTCCACCCTGCCGGGCGAGACGTTGCAGCATGGCCACAGTGGAAGAACTCTTTTCCGGGCGCCTGGACCGCTGAGGGTGCAGCTGGGAAGCCTCCACTGGGGAGGCGGGAGAGGCCTGTTCGCACCGTCTCTCCCTCCCAGTGCACCCCACGGCGTCTCGCTTGAGATTTGTTATGGCCGGACCAGGCGATGAGGACGAGGGGGGGGGGTCGGAGGCATGTGCAAGACATCCCCCCCCAGGGTTGTTGCAGCAATTATACAAGAAAGAAGAAGTGTCCCGTCCGTCTTCGGGCCGGGCTTCCGGTAGATGTCGGCCGGACGCCCCTGGCTCTGGCCCCATGAACGGGTTTCTTGGTTTATCGGCTGCAGCCGGATTCCGTCGGCCTCGGCCCCCCGACCGTTGGTGGCCGGACCGGAAGAGCATGTGGCGGGACTACCTGCAACTCTCAAGGGCCACCGCGGCCGGACTGGGAGAGAGAGGGGAGGGTCGAGGAGACATTCCCCCCCCCTGCAACTGTTCAGCGTTGTAAAGGCAATCCCCTGGCCGGGTCCCGTTGGTCTCGGCCTCTCCTCCGGCTACACCCTACGTTAGGATCTCCTGGCCGAGGCGTGGCAGCAGGACCTGCCTTATATGGGCTGCTCCCGGCTGGGCGTAGCCGGAACCCTGCCCCACCTTGGAAGTTTCCAGAGTGGGGGCGGATGTTCTACTGACTTGCATTTTCCCTAGTCTATCGATTTTTTTGGCGTGGCAGGCGGTGGGACAGCGAGGGGTGATTTGGTTTCTCTTACTGTTTTTCTGGTCTCTCACCACTGGCATATTTTAACGTTTTCTTGTTTCTAGGACATTAATAGTTTTTATCATTACGTTATGTTATCGTTTCTTTGTTCGTTGTTTAATAAAAGTTCATGTTCATCAGTGGCCTACTGATTTTCGTTTTCCTATTCTTTTCTTTCCAGGTTGTTTCATGCTAAAGTTTCTGTTAACAGGATACAGTGATCACTTCGTTATTATTGCATATGTCCTTTTCACTAGGGGTGCTCTCTGGTCGGGCCAGATGACGTATGTCTAGTAAATGGTCCGGGTGAAACAGGTGCATCAATCAGTGGGGAGTAGATAGGCATGACAGATTACAACGGGGGAGAAAGGTCCGCATTACGTACCCTTTCACTACTTGCAAAGATTTTCCTACGTTTATTTGCAAACAGGGAATACCTCCAAAAAGAACTAATTCCCAAACAGTCAATGTTCGGACAATCAATCAATCAATGAGGAATGAAATAGGTACGACGTGTTAAAGGCTTGCGTTACCTACCCTTCACTATCTGCAAAGGGAGAGAGAATATTCCTATTCTTCCTCGTTTGCAGGTAGAGAAGATCCTTAAGAGAATTAACATCGAACAATTCAATGCTCGATTGAAACAATCAACAAGGGGTACTGTGAACACAAATGAACGCCGCTTATGTACATACGCATTGCTATTTTCAACAGGTTGTTCCTAATGTTTCTATTTTAGCGAGGTCAAAAAGAGATCCCATTAGTGGCCTACTGATTTTGCTCGATTCCTTTTGTTTTTTTACACGATTTTTCGCTATCTGCAAAGACTAAACAGAGTATTGCGACTCTGTGCTTGTTTGTAAATAGAGAATGAACCAAAGAGAACAATCAATCAAATGGAGAGAGAAGCAGGCACGACGGATTACAAAGGGGGCAAAGGGCTGCGTTAACTACCCTTCACTATCTGCAAAGAGAGAGTACTCCTAATAGAAATGAGGGGTGGGGGGCAGCATTCAAAGCAGATCAGTGTGCATAAACACGAAAATGTTTTTACTTACCACGTACTTGACATTCGACAGCTTATGATATTTGCTATTAAAAAACCATTGAAATTCACTGAAAAAACCATAGGTTATAGACCATATATAGTTAGGAATTAGCATTTACAAAACCTTGAAAATTCACTGAAAAAACCATAGGTTATAGACCATATATAGTTAGGAATTAGCATTTAAAAAACCTTATTTTACTCACACAAAACCATTGAAATTCCATATATAGTTAGTTGCACTAACTATATATGGCGCACCCGCAATCCACTGCTGATCATGTCACATATTACATCATTCATGACATGGTCAGTGACATCACTGATGACATCACTGATGACATCTCAAATGACATCACTGATGACATCACTGATGACATCTCATTTGACATCATTCTTGTGCTAATACGATAAACCTCTTCAGACTCTAATATAACCTTAGATACACTCAGTGTATACAGACACTCACACACTGCCACTCATCCATGGAGTTACTCACACACCCAGTCAGTCATGCAAAGAAACAATCTCACCTCCATTTCTTCAACTATACAGTTAAACACACCTTACTTATTGAAACATATACTAACACATATTTACTCTCTTATACAATCCCTGATACAAGTTCACAATGATCGATACAACCACTCACTCATTCAGTGGCTCTCATGCACAGTTATTTATATATGCCAACTCTCACATGTACTGTGTTTTACATATGTACTTACTATGACATGTAGCATTGAGATATCCATTCACTCATCAATACACTCATGCACACAGTCAACTGCCCATGTAGCTGTTTCCACATGCACTCTTGAACTCATACACCTAGTGAATAAACTGCTCACACATCTATGCATAGAGTCTCACACCTTCCAGCCACCCCCACACAAACTCAATCTCCCATAGAAATACTTGGGCAACCAATTAATAACACATATAGCCTCTCGTATAGCTAATGATCAACACATGCAGCAGTTTACAGAACAACAGACATAATGATGCACAAATTAAGACAGTTTAGTCACTAACCCATGCATTCAGTGAGACACATTTAATCACTCACTCATACAGTCAGTCATGCACCTACTAAATCCTTCATCCAGACACTTATACATCCACTCAAGACATATTTTAACTTTACAGAAAAATACAGTCACTGGATGTTGTCATCAGTGATGTCATCAGTGATGTCATTTGAGATGTCATCAGTGATGTCATCAGTGATGTCACTGACCATGTCATGAATGATGTAATATGTGACATGATCAGCAGTGGATTGCGGGTGCGCCATATATAGTTAGTGCAACTAACTATATATGGAATTTCAATGGTTTTGTGTGAGTAAAATAAGGTTTTTTAAATGCTAATTCCTAACTATATATGGTCTATAACCTATGGTTTTTTCAGTGAATAAATATATATATATGTATCCAAGTCACATCCTCCAACGAGGAGAGTGAAGAGGCCACATCAGGGGAGTAAGAGGAAACAACTTTATTCCTTTACAGCAGGTAAGGAATGTCCACATCATCCGTTATTAGGCGAATGCATTTCAGCTTCTGTATGGCCTTCCTCAGCGCCACGGGTGTGTGTAAATTAGGTGGCGGCAATTCTCACAGATGTAATATCACGCCCCACCTAATTGGATTAAGCTCTGCTCCGCCCCTACAGGTTAATACCAATAGCAGATGTCCTTGGCTAGTCCCTTGATGCACGGCGACTACCAGTTCCAGGATGCAATGTTTTCAGTCTTGCCTGGTGGATACTGCACGGGGTGGAATAGAGCTGTACTGCTAGGGAACCCCCAAAACCTGATGCCATAGGAATGCGCCGTCTCCTCCAGTCCCCAGACCGTTTCAACCTCCATAGTCCTGGTGTCATCTAGGCGGGGACAAGGATGAGACTCATACCTCGCCCAGCGTGAAATCATGTGACCCCAACACTGCTGCAATTTCGTCCAGGATAGAAGGTGGGCTCTGGCAATTCCAGTAACCCGGATCCAAGAAAAGTACCACCGAAGTAGCAACCAGCGAACCAGAGCCAGCTTGACGAAACGGGGGCCTCTTATTCGCGGCACTGGAATCCGCGTTGCAATATGTATCCACGTCACCTCCTCCAACGACGAGAGTGAAGAGGCCACATCAGGGGACTAAGAGGAAACAACTTTATTCCTTTACAGCAGGTAAGGAAAGTCGACATCATCCGTTATTAGGCGAATGCATTTCAACTTCTGTATAGCCTTAATCAGAGCCACGGGTGTGTGTAAATTAGGTGTCGGCAATTCTCTCAGATGTAATATCACGGCCCACCTAATTGGATTAAGCTCTGCTCCGCCCCTGCAGGTTAATACCAATAGCAGATGTCCTTAGCTAGTCTCTTGATGCACGGCGACTACCAGTTCCAGGAAGCAAAGTTTTCAGTCTTGCCTGGTGGATACTGCGCGGGGTGGAATAGAGCTGTACTGCTAGGGAACCCCCAAAACCTGATGCCATAGGAATGCGCCGTCTCCTCCAGTCCCCAGACCATTTCAACCTCCATAGTCCTGGTGTCATCTAGGCGGGGCAAGGTTGAGACTCATACCTCGCCCAACGTGAAATCATGTGACCCCAACACCGCCGCAATTTCGTCCAGGATAGAAGGTGGGCTCTGGCAATTCCGGTAACCCGGATCCAAGAAAAGTACCACCGAAGTAGCAACCAGCGAACCAGAGCCAGCTTGAAGAAACGGGGGCCTCTTATACGCAGCACTGGAATCCGCGTTGCAATATGTATCCAAGTCACCTCCTCCAACGACGAGAGTGAAGAGGCCACATCAGGGGAGTAAGAGGAAACAACTTTATTCCTTTACAGCAGGTAAGGAATGTCCACATCATCCGTTATTAGGCGAATACATTTCAGCTTCTGTATAGCCTTCCTCAGCGCCACGGGTGTGTGTAAATTAGGTGGCGGCAATTATATATATATATACACACATATTTGTATTGTTACTTACTGGCAGTCGCCAGTAGATTGCTATAGTTAGGACCTATTTTCTCTAGGGAAAGCATTTTTTTATTTGCCAGTAACTTTGGCACAGTGATGAATCTTTGCAAAATATTCAAGACCAATGGGATGATTAGGTCAGCTGCTGTGTTGAAAGTTTTGAGTGCTTCGTGAAGCGGAGGCTGAGAAAAAGGGGGTCCCAAAACGCTTTTTCTCCATGCTAATTTCCGTAGGAAACTTTAGACACGGCTATAGCCCAAACTGCTGAACGGAATTACACCATATTTTGGCAAACAGGTAGCTTTTGGTTCGGAAAGTACTCTTTTTGTTTAATGGTGTAAATCCAGTCAGTAGTTGCTGAGAAATGTAAAGAAATTACAAATAGTATATCTAGGGATGCAAAGGATACGCAAACCCTCCTGATCTCGTGCCTGAAATCTGAATGGGGGCAACACTTGAAACCAGTAAGTGTTGACAGCCATCTTGTGACTCAGTTGAACCGAGTCCCAAGAAAAAAGGTAAAAAAAACATTAAAAAACAAGAAAAGGAGGCACAGTAGAAACAACCTGACCCACAAGCCCTGCTCGGGGTGTCCCACAGGGACCACCAGGGCCAAACAAATTATTATTTTTTAAAATTTTCAGCAGGATGTGCGCTGGGTATGAAAATCCAGTTGAAAATTAATAAAATGTAAGCCCTTGGGTGGGCTAGGTCCCAGGGGCAATGATGTAAATGGGTGCGGGGGTCTGTGCAGGCCCCGCAGCCCCAGGGCCTGCCACCTCCCTGGGGCTTTCATCATTAAGGGTGAGGGGGCCACTTGGACCCCCCACAGCCCCAAGGACCGCCACCTCCCCAGGGCTTTATCCATGGGGAATGTTGAAAAAATTTAGTGTGTGGGTGCTTGAGCCCCCCACAATGCCCCGGGGACCACCATCTACCGGGGCACACTTTAATTAAATGTGGGGTACCTCATCACCCCACCAACAGTGTGCCAAGGGTGTGTTTGCTGAGTAGTGGAAAAAGGGGCATGGCATCCTACCACCTCTCAGCAATCCCACTGTGTAGGGCTTACTGGAGGTAACAAGTAGGCTAGTTGACCCCTAAGGACGCCCAGCCCCCCAACCAAGAGCATACCAGGAGGCACATTTGCAGAGTGATGGACATAGGGGGCATGGCCTGGTATCACAACTCAGCAATCCTATTGTGTGGGACTTACTTGAGGTAATAGGATGGGTAGTTGGCTGCCAAGGGCGTCCTTGTAAGTCCCACACAGTGGTATTGCTAAGAGCTTTTCGGAGGCCATGCTCCCTTTCTCCACTACTCTGCAAACATGCCTTGTGGCCCACTACTGGATAGGGGATGACGTTCTGTTTACTCCTGAGGGACCTTGGCGGCCAAGAAGCCCTCCTGGTACCGCCTGTAAGTCATACGCCTTAGAATTCCTGAGCCCTGGTTCCAGTGACTTGTGAGTGTTTTCTTTCCTAAAGTTTATGAGTGTTAAATATATATTCAAAAAACAAACAGTGTGGAGGGTCAAGGGGATAGTTTACCGACCTGTCTACTCACTCCCCAGAATGCGAATATATAACAACACAAGAGTAGACCAAGTCTAGAAGGTGGTGTGGATAACTGAGCAAGTGAACATGCAACCATAGAATATGCATGCAGGTGGTGCCGAATACTGTTAACTACCCGAGGTTTTGAATAAAACCCATCAGACCGCCCCTTTGGCGGAGATTCATCATTTTAGGGCTTGGTACATATTCAAAACCTCTACCTGGCCATTTTAGTGCCAGGGTAGCATAGAACCTATGTGTACAATGTTCCTCACTGTAATGATGTTGGTAAAGTGCAGTGCTCAAATAATAATGGTGAGTAAAATTAACTACTGAACCTTAAGAACATTTCAAAAAGGTCAGAGTGTCAAAGGTTTAAAAACACGCCCTGTAGTTGAAGATGGATACTACTCTGTGGCGCTGAGCAAGGTGGTCAACATGTTTCAGCCTACAGGGGAACTACCCCGGCTTTCTTCAGGACCTTTTCACGTCAACTTGCTACTGCAACAAACAATAATATGTGATTGTGAGGAATAATAAGAAGTAGTGCTTGTAAAAAGTCACATAGCTACCAGGAACTTTACATTCCAACGTTCACTGGAGGATGAAAGACAGGACTTCTTCCTATCGTGAGACAAAAGTTCACACAATCAAAACAGGATTAGGTCACCTCCATGCACCCGCATGATCACAAATACACCACCCAGATTAGCACACACACATGAAGACAATTATATTCCGATTAACTAGAACAAATTATATCCCGTTTTACTAAGACAAACAAGCATATTAGCCACATCACTCAGAGGCATTTCCCCTAGTGATACTCACCCAGCTTTGTGTGGGTGACGACCCCACCTCACCCGGCAACCGCTCGGGAGAATGAGGCCCCGCTCTACAGTGTAGACAAAGGACACAGTAAGTGAACAGCATCTTCTGTGTCCAGCCAAATAGCGCTACACAAAAACCCAACAGACGTGCAACAAGAACCCAAATATCAGCCCACTGAGTTGCTTGCTCTAAGTAAAGTCATGAGATCGCAAGGGACCACAGACACCAGAGGATTAGCTTCAGAATACTCCTATAGGCACTGCTGAACAGCTATAGGTGATCACATTGTCAATCACAAAGGAGGCATTGATAGATAACCCCAGGTATAGAGTATAGATGTGCACAATAGATTTAGACCATCATTCTATACACCATGTCATTGATACAATGCGTAAGTACTGTGGAGCTCTATTAGTCAAAATTACCAAGCCCTTGTAGTATATAACGAGTGACTCACATTAGAATATGAGGGCATTTTTTGCTGGAAAAACGAGTAGTAGCTAACAAGTATGAGCTCAATCAGTGCAGCGACCTACTTCGTACCTGTCCGTCGGTACCCCTGATGTTAAACGAGCGGAAGTGGAGGTATGTCTCCTACCGCCCGCCTTCTTTTTATAGAGGAACTGAATATTTGTTAATTAGTCACACGGGGACTAATTGCTCACCACGGCAAGCTCGTGATGGCCAAATCTAGTTGTATAAAGAGTTCTAAGAAGAGCGCCTCTGCGCCGAGTGGGAGACCATTGCCTTACTCGGCGAGCACGACTGCACATGCGCAAGGCAAAAGTCACTGCTCGACCGAGTTTGCGCACTGGACGCGGGGCAACCGGTAATCAAAACAGAAGCTCAGCGCGAAGGACACGCCAACAGATCTCATTGGTTTACACGGCGGGCAAAAATGTCCAAACCGAAATACACTGTTGCCAAATGAACTGAGTACCAGAACCCAAAAATATATACGGGCTGAAGGTGCCACAATCAATTAATTGGAAACCGATCGGAGCAAGTCATTTTGTGTACATATAACAAACCATAATAGGTGATTGGGATGGACTGGTTGTAGATCGCAATAGCTGTGAAAATAATCCTCAATGTGGTGCAAAATTGTCTGAAGGCCAGGGAAGGTTAAACTGGACTGTGTCGGGTATTGTCGCATTTAAGTTAGGTGAGCTACATATGTATGCGAGGGTGCGCATACATCAAACCAATGACCCGCAGCCATACAAGCTGCACTAGAAACTCAAAAAACAAACAGTGTGGAGGGTCAAGGGGATAGTTTACCGACCTGTCTACTCACTCCCCAGAATGCGAATATATAACAACACAAGAGTAGACCAAGTCTAGAAGGTGGTGTGGATAACTGAGCAAGTGAACATGCAACCATAGAATATGCATGCAGGTGGTGCCGAATACTGTTAACTACCCGAGGTTTTGAATAAAACCCATCAGACCGCCCCTTTGGCGGAGATTCATCATTTTAGGGCTTGGTACATATTCAAAACCTCTACCTGGCCATTTTAGTGCCAGGGTAGCATAGAACCTATGTGTACAATGTTCCTCACTGTAATGATGTTGGTAAAGTGCAGTGCTCAAATAATAATGGTGAGTAAAATTAACTACTGAACCTTAAGAACATTTCAAAAAGGTCAGAGTGTCAAAGGTTTAAAAACACGCCCTGTAGTTGAAGATGGATACTACTCTGTGGCGCTGAGCAAGGTGGTCAACATGTTTCAGCCTACAGGGGAACTACCCCGGCTTTCTTCAGGACCTTTTCACGTCAACTTGCTACTGCAACAAACAATAATATGTGATTGTGAGGAATAATAAGAAGTAGTGCTTGTAAAAAGTCACATAGCTACCAGGAACTTTACATTCCAACGTTCACTGGAGGATGAAAGACAGGACTTCTTCCTATCGTGAGACAAAAGTTCACACAATCAAAACAGGATTAGGTCACCTCCATGCACCCGCATGATCACAAATACACCACCCAGATTAGCACACACACATGAAGACAATTATATTCCGATTAACTAGAACAAATTATATCCCGTTTTACTAAGACAAACAAGCATATTAGCCACATCACTCAGAGGCATTTCCCCTAGTGATACTCACCCAGCTTTGTGTGGGTGACGACCCCACCTCACCCGGCAACCGCTCGGGAGAATGAGGCCCCGCTCTACAATGTAGACAAAGGACACAGTAAGTGAACAGCATCTTCTGTGTCCAGCCAAATAGCGCTACACAAAAACCCAACAGACGTGCAACAAGAACCCAAATATCAGCCCACTGAGTTGCTTGCTCTAAGTAAAGTCATGAGATCGCAAGGGACCACAGACACCAGAGGATTAGCTTCAGAATACTCCTATAGGCACTGCTGAACAGCTATAGGTGATCACATTGTCAATCACAAAGGAGGCATTGATAGATAACCCCAGGTATAGAGTATAGATGTGCACAATAGATTTAGACCATCATTCTATACACCATGTCATTGATTCAATGCGTAAGTACTGTGGAGCTCTATTAGTCAAAATTACCAAGCCCTTGTAGTATATAACGAGTGACTCACATTAGAATATGAGGGCATTTTTTGCTGGAAAAACGAGTAGTAGCTAACAAGTATGAGCTCAATCAGTGCAGCGACCTACTTCTTACCTGTCCGTCGGTACCCCTGATGTTAAACGAGCGGAAGTGGAGGTATGTCTCCTACCGCCCGCCTTCTTTTTATAGAGGAACTGAATATTTGTTAATTAGTCACACGGGGACTAATTGCTCACCACGGCAAGCTCGTGATGGCCAAATCTAGTTGTATAAAGAGTTCTAAGAAGAGCGCCTCTGCGCCGAGTGGGAGACCATTGCCTTACTCGGCGAGCACGACTGCACATGCGCAAGGCAAAAGTCACTGCTCGACCGAGTTTGCGCACTGGACGCGGGGCAACTGGTAATCAAAACAGAAGCTCAGCGCGAAGGACACGCCAACAGATCTCATTGGTTTACACGGCGGGCAAAAATGTCCAAACCGAAATACACTGTTGCCAAATGAACTGAGTACCAGAACCCAAAAATATATACGGGCTGAAGGTGCCACAATCAATTAATTGGAAACCGATCGGAGCAAGTCATTTTGTGTACATATAACAAACCATAATAGGTGATTGGGATGGACTGGTTGTAGATCGCAATAGCTGTGAAAATAATCCTCAATGTGGTGCAAAATTGTCTGAAGGCCAGGGAAGGTTAAACTGGACTGTGTCGGGTATTGTCGCATTTAAGTTAGGTGAGCTACATATGTATGCGAGGGTGCGCATACATCAAACCAATGACCCGCAGCCATACAAGCTGCACTAGAAACTCAAAAAACAAACAGTGTGGAGGGTCAAGGGGATAGTTTACCGACCTGTCTACTCACTCCCCAGAATGCGAATATATAACAACACAAGAGTAGACCAAGTCTAGAAGGTGGTGTGGATAACTGAGCAAGTGAACATGCAACCATAGAATATGCATGCAGGTGGTGCCGAATACTGTTAACTACCCGAGGTTTTGAATAAAACCCATCAGACCGCCCCTTTGGCGGAGATTCATCATTTTAGGGCTTGGTACATATTCAAAACCTCTACCTGGCCATTTTAGTGCCAGGGTAGCATAGAACCTATGTGTACAATGTTCCTCACTGTAATGATGTTGGTAAAGTGCAGTGCTCAAATAATAATGGTGAGTAAAATTAACTACTGAACCTTAAGAACATTTCAAAAAGGTCAGAGTGTCAAAGGTTTAAAAACACGCCCTGTAGTTGAAGATGGATACTACTCTGTGGCGCTGAGCAAGGTGGTCAACATGTTTCAGCCTACAGGGGAACTACCCCGGCTTTCTTCAGGACCTTTTCACGTCAACTTGCTACTGCAACAAACAATAATATGTGATTGTGAGGTAAGAAGTAGGTCGCTGCACTGATTGAGCTCATACTTGTTAGCTACTACTCGTTTTTCCAGCAAAAAATGCCCTCATATTCTAATGTGAGTCACTCGTTATATACTACAAGGGCTTGGTAATTTTGACTAATAGAGCTCCACAGTACTTACGCATTGTATCAATGACATGGTGTATAGAATGATGGTCTAAATCTATTGTGCACATCTATACTCTATACCTGGGGTTATCTATCAATGCCTCCTTTGTGATTGACAATGTGATCACCTATAGCTGTTCAGCAGTGCCTATAGGAGTATTCTGAAGCTAATCCTCTGGTGTCTGTGGTCCCTTGCGATCTCATGACTTTACTTAGAGCAAGCAACTCAGTGGGCTGATATTTGGGTTCTTGTTGCACGTCTGTTGGGTTTTTGTGTAGCGCTATTTGGCTGGACACAGAAGATGCTGTTCACTTACTGTGTCCTTTGTCTACACTGTAGAGCGGGGCCTCATTCTCCCGAGCGGTTGCCGGGTGAGGTGGGGTCGTCACCCACACAAAGCTGGGTGAGTATCACTAGGGGAAATGCCTCTGAGTGATGTGGCTAATATGCTTGTTTGTCTTAGTAAAACGGGATATAATTTGTTCTAGTTAATCGGAATATAATTGTCTTCATGTGTGTGTGCTAATCTGGGTGGTGTATTTGTGATCATGCGGGTGCATGGAGGTGACCTAATCCTGTTTTGATTGTGTGAACTTTTGTCTCACGATAGGAAGAAGTCCTGTCTTTCATCCTCCAGTGAACGTTGGAATGTAAAGTTCCTGGTAGCTATGTGACTTTTTACAAGCACTACTTCTTATTATTCCTCACAATCACATATTATTGTTTGTTGCAGTAGCAAGTTGACGTGAAAAGGTCCTGAAGAAAGCCGGGGTAGTTCCCCTGTAGGCTGAAACATGTTGACCACCTTGCTCAGCGCCACAGAGTAGTATCCATCTTCAACTACAGGGCGTGTTTTTAAACCTTTGACACTCTGACCTTTTTGAAATGTTCTTAAGGTTCAGTAGTTAATTTTACTCACCATTATTATTTGAGCACTGCACTTTACCAACATCATTACAGTGAGGAACATTGTACACATAGGTTCTATGCTACCCTGGCACTAAAATGGCCAGGTAGAGGTTTTGAATATGTACCAAGCCCTAAAATTATGAATCTCCGCCAAAGGGGCGGTCTGATGGGTTTTATTCAAAACCTCGGGTAGTTAACAGTATTCGGCACCACCTGCATGCATATTCTATGGTTGCATGTTCACTTGCTCAGTTATCCACACCACCTTCTAGACTTGGTCTACTCTTGTGTTGTTATATGTTAAATATATATACCAGGATGTATTGGTGAATCAGTGGGTTTAGAAGTGACTGTATGGATGACTCAGTGTGCGCATGACTTACTGTATAAGTGAATGATTAGGTATCAGTGAATGTATGGGTGAAGGACTGGTTGTATGAGTGTGTGTATCTGTCTGTCAGTTAATGTCTAAGTAAGTGTATGAGTGTGTTAGTGGGTACATGCAATGGCTATATGGGTGATTGATTGGTTGTCTGACTACATCTATGGTTGTCTGGGTATCTGTGTATGTGGGTGGGGAGGTGTGTGACTGCCTGTATGGATCAGTGAGGGAGTGAGTCAGTAGCTGTATGGGGTACTGTTGAGTGTGTGAAAAGTTGTATGAGTGAGTAAGTGTCTGTATGGCTGTGTCAGTGATTGAGTGCATGTGTCAGTATGGGTGAGTAACTGTGTATATGAAAGGCAGTATACGTTATTGACGGGGTAAATGAGTAACTGTATGTGTGACTGAGTGAATGTGAGAGTGGCTATATAGATGAGTGCATGCTTCTGCCAGCGACTGTGTAGCTGAGTGAGTATGTGTTCCTATTTCTATGAGTAAGTACGTGGATGGGTCTATAACTGTTTGGGTGAGTAAGTGGCTATATGATTTACTGTATGGGAGAGTGTCTAGGTGTGTGAGTAGTGTAATGGGTGACTCACACAGTGTGTCAGTGCCTGTATGCCTCTTTGAGTGGATATGTAAATGGCTGTATTAGTAAGTGAGTGGGTCTATGATTGGCAGTTGGGGTAAGCGAATGAATGTATATATAGATCAATGAATCAGTGAGTGGGTGTGTAAGTAATGGTATGCCTTTGTGAATGGGTTTGTGAATGGTTTTGTGGGAGCGGCAGTGGGTGTATAAATGAGTTTACAGTGATGTGAGTGGGTGCGTCTTCAGAGACAGTGTGAGACTTACAACAGTGACATGGGAAGGGATGTTGTTTTATATTTGGCTAGGCACAACATTCTGAACAGCCGGTGAAAATTTAAGCTGCAAGAAAAAGTGAGGTTTAATACATGTTGACAGAGGGATTAGGGATTAGGCTACTTTGCATGAGTCTCTGAAAATACCCAAGCACTTATGCAATGACCCAGGCACTACCTTTGTACCTCTCTTGCTTCTTTCTGCACCTCTCTTGCCTCTTTCTGCAACTCTCTTGCCTCTTTTTGTGATTCTCTTGCTTCTTTCTGCATCTTTCTTCCTCGTTCTGCACCTCTCATGCTTCTTTCTGCAATGCTCTTGCTTCTTTTCAGCACCACTCTTGCTTCTTTCATCACTTCTCTTGCCTCTTTTTACACCTCTCTTACCTCTTTCTACACCGCTCTTGCTTTTCCTGTACGTCTCTTGCCTCTTTCTATACCACACTATCTTCTTTTGCACTTCTCCTGCTTCTGTCTGCACCTATTTTGCTTTTTTCTGCAGCTCTCTTGCCTCTTCCTGCACTTCTGTTGCCTCTTTCTGCACTTGGCTTGCTTCCTTCTATACTTCTCTTGCTTCTTTCTGCACTTCTCTTGCTTCTTTTTGCACCCCTATGCCCTCTTCCTGCATCTCTCTTGCCTTATTCCACACTTCTCTTGCCTCTTTCTGCACCTCCCTTGCCTCTTTCTGCACATTTATTCCTCTTTCTTCACCTCCCTTGCTTCTTTCTGTACTTCTCTTACTTCTTTCTGAACCACTCTTGCCTCTTTCTGTAATTCTCTTGCCTCTTTCTACACCTATCTTACCTCTTTCTGCATATTTCTTCCCCTTTCTGTACCTCTCTTGCTTCTTTCTGTACTTCTCTTGTGTATTTATGGACCTCTCTTGCCTATTACTGCACCTCTCTTGCCTCTTTCTGTACCTTTCTTGCCTCTTCTTTTTACACTTCTCTTGAATTTTTATGCACCTCTCTTGCTCATTTCTGCACCTCTCTTGCCTCGTTCTGCACTTCTCTTGCCACTTTCTGTATCTTTCTTCTTCTTTCTGCACCTCTCTTGCTTCTTTCTGCACCTCTCTTGCTTATTTCTGAATCCCACTTGCATATTTCTGCAACCCTCTTGCCTCTTCCTGTATCTCTCTTGCTTCTTTCTGCATATCTATTATCGCTTTCTACACCTCTCTTGCCTCTTTCCGCACCTCTCTTGCTTTTTTCCGCACCTCTTTTTCTTCCTTCTGCACCTCTATTGCCTCTTTCATCACTTCTTTTGTTTCTTTCTGCACTTTACTTGCTTCTTTATTCACCTCTTTTGCTTCTTTCTGTACCTCGCATGCTTTTTTCTATACTTCTCTAGCCGATTTCTGTACCCCTCTTTCTGCACTTCTCTTGCTGCTTTCTGCACCTCTCTTGCTTCTGCAACCCTCTTGCCTCTTTCTAAGTTTCTCTAGCCACTTTCTGTATCTCTCTTGCTTCTTTCTGCACCTCTCTTGCTTCTTTCTACACTTCTCCTGCCTCTTTATGTACTTCACTTACCTCTTTTAGAACTTCTCTTGCTTCTTTATGCATATTTATTCCTCTTTCTGCAACTCTCTTGCTTGTTTCATCACTTCTCTTGCCTCTTTTTGCACCTCTCTTGCCTCTTTCTATACCTCTTTTGCTTCTTTCTGAACCTCTCTTGCTTCTTTCTGTACCTCTCTTGCTTCTTTCATCAGTTCTCTTGCTAATTTTTGCATCTCACTTTTTTTGTTATGCATCTCTCTTGTTTTTTCTTGCTCTTCGCTTGCTTCTCTCTGCAACTCTCTTGCTTCTTTCTGTACCCTCTTACTTCTTTCTGCACTTTTCTTGCCTATTTCTGTACCTCACTCTCTTCTTTCTGCACCTCTCTTGTTACCTTCTGCAGCTCTTTTCCTTCTCCCTCCACTTCTCTTGCTTCTATCTGCACCATTCTTCCTCTTTCTGCACTTTCTTTATCTCTCTGCACTTTTATTCCTCTTTCTGCACTTCTCTTGCCTCTTTCTGCACTTCTCTTGCCTCGTTCTGCACCTCCCGTGACTCTTTTTGCATATTTCTTCCTCTTTCTGCAACACTTATGCTTCTTTCTGCACTTCTCTTTCTTTTCTTTGCACCTCTCTCACTTCTTCCTGCACACCTCCTACCTCTTTCTGCAGCACTCTTCCCTCTTTCTGCACCTGTCTTGCTTTTTTCTGTACCTGGCTTGCCTCTTTCTGCACTTGTCTTGCCTTTTCTGTACCTCTGTTGGTTCTTTCTGTACTTCTCTTGCCTTTTCTGCACCTCTCTTGCCTCTTTCATCCTTTCTCTTGCTTCTTTATGCACATTTCTCCCTCTTTCTGAAACTCTCTTGCTTCTTTCACCACGGCTCTTGCCATTTTGCACCCCTCTTGCCTCTTTCTATACCTCTCTTGCTTCTTTCTGCACCTATCTTGCTACCTACTGAAGCTCTTTTGCTTCTTTCTCCACTTCTCTTGCGTCTGTCTGGACCATTCTTCCTCTTTCTTACCTTTCTTCATCTTCCTGTACTTTTATTCCTTTTTCTGCAGTTCTCTTGCTTCTTTCTGTATTTCTCCTGCCTCTTTCTGTACCTCTCTTGCTTCTTTCTGCACTTCTCTTGCCTCTTTCTGTACCTCACTCTCCTCTTTCTGTGCCTCTCTTGCTACCTTATGCAGCTCTCTTGCTTCTTTCTCCACTTCTTTTGCTTCTATCTGCACCATTCTTCCCCTTTCTGCACCTTTCTTCTTCTTTATGTACTTGTATTGCTCTTTCTGCAGTTTTCTTGCTTCTTTCTGCAGTTCAATTGCCTCTTTCAGTGCTCTCCTGCTTCTTTCTGTGCTTCTCTTGTCTCTTTTTGCACCTCTCTTGCCTCTTTCTGCACTTATCTCTCCTCTTTCTGTACATTTCTCTTCTCTTTCCGCATATCTCTTGCCTTTTTCTACACCTCTCTTGACTCTTTCTGCATATTTCTTCCTCTTTCTGTAACTCTTTTGCTTCTTTCTGTACATCTCTTGCTTTTTTTGCACCTCACTTGCTTCTTTCAGCACTTCTCTTGCCTTTTTCTGCACATCTCTTGCCTCTTTCATCACTTCTCTTGCTTCTTTCTGCATCTCACTTTCTTCCTTCTACATCTCTCTTGCTTCTTTCTGCTCTTCTCTTGCTTCTTTCTGTACCTCTCTTGCTTCTTACTGTACCCTCTTACTTCTTTCTGTTTTTCCCTTGCCTCTTTCTGCACCACACTTCCTTCATTATGTACCTTTCTTGCTTCCTTCTGCACCTCTCCTGCTTCTTTCTGCTCCCCTCTTGCTTCTATCTGCACCTTTCTTCTTTTTCTACATCTTTATTCCTCTTTCTGTACTTTTCTTCCTCTTCCTGCAGTTCTCTTGCTCCTTTCTGTACTTCTCTTGCCTCTTTCTGCACTTCTCTTGCCTCTTTCCGCACCTCTGTTGCCTCTTTCATCACTTCTCTTGCTTCTTTCTGCACCTCACTTTCTTCCTTCTGCATCTCTTCTGCTTCCTTCTGCTCCTCTCTTGCTTCTTTCTGAACCTTTCTTTCTCTTTCTGTACTTATATTTCTCTTTTGCACTTCTCTTGATTCTTTCTGCACTTTCCTCTTTCAGTACCTCTCTTGCTTATTCCTGAACTTCTCTTGCCTCTTTCTGCACCTCTCTAGCCGCTTTCTGCACTTCTCTTGCCTCTTTCTGCACCTCTCTTGCCTCTCTCTGTATTTCTCTTGCCCAGTTCTACACATTGTTCACCCTCTTTCTGTACCCCCTGCTTCTTTTTGCACTTTTCTGGCTTCTTTCTGCACCTCTCTTGCTTGTTCCTGCACCCATCTAGCCTCTTTGGTACCTCTCTTGCCTTGTTCTGCGCCTCTCTTGACTCTTTCTGCACTTCGCTTGACTCTTTCTTCACCTATGTTGCTTCTTTCTCTTACTTCTTTCTGGACCTCTCTTTCTTTTACTGTACACTTGTGCTTCTTACTGCACCTCTTGAACTGCTTTCTGTACCTCCCTTGCTTCTTTCTGCACTTCTATTGTCTCTTTGCTCAACTCTCTTGCTTCTTTCTGCACTTTTCTTATCTCTATTTATACATCTCCTGCCTCTTTATGCTCATTTCTTCCTCTTTCTGCACCTTGGTTGCCTCTTTCTGCACTTATGTTGCTTCTTTCTGTACATCTCTTGCCTCTTTCTGCATCACTCTATCCTCTTTCATCACTGCTCTTGCTTCTTTCTGCACCTCACTTTCTTCCTCCTGTATCTCTCTTGCTTCTTTCTGATCATTTATTGCTTCTTTCTGTACCTCTCTTGCTTCTTTCTGTACCTTCTTCATTCTATCTGCACCTCTCTTGCCTCTTTCTGCACCTCTCTTGACTCTTTCTGCACTTCGCTTGACTCTTTCTGCACCCATGTTGCTTCTTTCTCCATTTCTCTTTCTTATTTCTTGACCTCTCTTGCAACTTTCTTTAATTCTCTTGCCTCTTTCTATACCTCTCTTTCTTTTACTGTACACCCATGCTTCTTTCTGCACCTCATGAGCTCCTTTCTGTACCTCTCTTGCTTCTTTCTGCACTTCTATTGTTTCTTTGTTCAATTCTATTGCTTCTTTCTGTACTTTTCCTATCTCTTTTTGACCTCTCTTGCCTCTTCATGCTAATTTCTTCCTGTTTCTGCACCTTGCTTGCCTCTTTCTGCACTTATGTTGCTTCTTTCTGTACATCTCTTGCCTCTTTCTGCATCACTCTATCCTCTTTCATCACTGCTCTTGCTTCTTTCCGCACCTCACTTTCTTCCTTCTGTATCTCTCTTGCTTCTTTCTGCTCATTTCTTGCTTCTTTCTGTACCTCTCTTGCGTCTTCTGTACCTTCTTCATTCTATCTACACCTCTCTTGCCTCTTTCTGCACATCTCTTGCTTCTATCTATATCTTTCTTCCTCTTTCTGCACCTTTCTTCCTCTTTCTTCACTTTTATTCCTCTTTCTGCAGTTATCTTGCTTCTTTCTGCACTTCTCTTGCTTTTTTCTGCACCTCTCTTGCTTCTTTCTACACACCTCTTACCTCTTTCTGCAGCACGCTTCCCTCTTTCTGTACATCTCTTGCTTTTTTGCACCTCGCTTGCTTCTTACTGTACCCTCTTACTTCTTTCTGTTTTTCCCTTGCCTCTTTCTGCACCACACTTCCTTCATTCTGTACCTTTCTTGCTTCCTTCTGCACCTCTCCTGCTTCTTTCTGCTCCTCTCTTGCTTCTATCTGCACCTTTCTTCTTTTTCTACATCTTTATTCCTCTTTCTGTACTTTTCTTCCTCTTCCTGCAGTTCTCTTGCTCCTTTCTGTACTTCTCTTGCCTCTTTCTGCACTTCTCTTGCCTCTTTCCGCACCTCTGTTGCCTCTTTCATCACTTCTCTTGCTTCTTTCTGCACCTCACTTTCTTCCTTCTGCATCTCTTCTGCTTCCTTCTGCTCCTCTCTTGCTTCTTTCTGAACCTTTCTTTCTCTTTCTGTACTTATATTTCTCTTTTCCACTTCTCTTGATTCTTTCTGCACTTTCCTCTTTCAGTACCTCTCTTGCTTATTCCTGAACTTCTCTTGCCTCTTTCTGCACCTCTCTTTACTGTACACCCATGCTTCTTTCTGCACCTCATGAGCTCCTTTCTGTACCTCTCTTGCTTCTTTCTGCACTTCTATTGTCTCTTTGTTCAATTCTCTTGCTTCTTTCTGTACTTTTCCTATCTCTTTTTGACCTCTCTTGCCTCTTCATGCTAATTTCTTCCTCTTTCTGCACCTTGCTTGCCTCTTTCTGCACTTATGTTGCTTCTTTCTGTACATCTCTTGCCTCTTTCTGCATCACTCTATCCTCTTTCATCACTGCTCTTGCTTCTTTCCGCACCTCACTTTCTTCCTTCTGTATCTCTCTTGCTTCTTTCTGCTCATTTCTTGCTTCTTTCTGTACCTCTCTTGCGTCTTCTGTACCTTCTTCATTCTATCTACACCTCTCTTGCCTCTTTCTGCACATCTCTTGCTTCTATCTATATCTTTCTTCCTCTTTCTGCACCTTTCTTCCTCTTTCTTCACTTTTATTCCTCTTTCTGCAGTTATCTTGCTTCTTTCTGCACTTCTCTTGCTTTTTTCTGCACCTCTCTTGCTTCTTTCTACACACCTCTTACCTCTTTCTGCAGCACGCTTCCCTCTTTCTGTACATCTCTTGCTTTTTTGCACCTCGCTTGCTTCTTACTGTACCCTCTTACTTCTTTCTGTTTTTCCCTTGCCTCTTTCTGCACCACACTTCCTTCATTCTGTACCTTTCTTGCTTCCTTCTGCACCTCTCCTGCTTCTTTCTGCTCCTCTCTTGCTTCTATCTGCACCTTTCTTCTTTTTCTACATCTTTATTCCTCTTTCTGTACTTTTCTTCCTCTTCCTGCAGTTCTCTTGCTCCTTTCTGTACTTCTCTTGTCTCTTTTTTGTGGAGAAGCGTGGCTCACTGGTTAGAGGAGGCAGACCTGGAAGCAGAGGTCAGCCCGGGACCAGGGTTCAATTCCCGGCTCGGCGGGGTCTTGAGTCCTAAAAAATGTCCATGGACTCGACAATTCTCGCTCCGGTGCCTACTCGATTCACGGGCTCACACTCTGCGACTCTGGGCAATAGCTTGCTTAATCTCCACAACGGCCCCTCGCGGCGGGATGCCTGGCTTTCACCTTGCGGATACCCTGCCGGGGTTATCTCATAGGGGAATACCAGGACGGGTTCCCTAAGCAAGCGCTTAGAAACCGCTCGGTGATTTGCGCTATATAAATTCCTGTACATTTACATTTACATTTACATTTACATTTACATTTCTGCACTTCTCTTGCCTCTTTCCGCACCTCTGTTGCCTCTTTCATCACTTCTCTTGCTTCTTTCTGCACCTCACTTTCTTCCTTCTGCATCTCTTCTGCTTCCTTCTGCTCCTCTCTTGCTTCTTTCTGAACCTTTCTTTCTCTTTCTGTACTTATATTTCTCTTTTCCACTTCTCTTGATTCTTTCTGCACTTTCCTCTTTCAGTACCTCTCTTGCTTATTCCTGAACTTCTCTTGCCTCTTTCTGCACCTCTCTAGCCGCTTTCTGCACTTCTCTTGCCTCTTTCTGCACCTCTCTTGCCTCTCTCTGTATTTCTCTTGCCCAGTTCTACACATTGTTCACCCTCTTTCTGTACCCCCCTGCTTCTTTTTGCACTTTTCTGGCTTCTTTCTGCACCTCTCTTGCTTGTTCCTGCACCCATCTAGCCTCTTTGGTACCTCTCTTGCCTTGTTCTGCACCTCTCTTGACTCTTTCTGCACTTCGCTTGACTCTTTCTGCACCTATGTTGCTTCTTTCTCCGTTTCTCTTTCTTCTTTTTGGACCTCTCTTCCAACTTTCTTTAATTCACTTGCCTCTTTCTATACCTCTCTTTCTTTTACTGTACACACGTGCTTCTTCCTGCACCTCTCTTGCCTCATTATGCCAATTTCTTCCTCTTCTTGCACCTTGATGCCTCTTTCTGCACTTATGTTGCTTCTTTCAGTACATCTCTTGCCTCTTTCTGCATCACTCTATCCTCTTTCATCACTGCTCTTGCTTCCTTCTGCACCTCACTTTCTTCCTTCTGTATCTCTCTTCCTTCTTTCCGCTCATTTATTGCTTCTTTCTGTACCGCTATTGCTTCTTTCTGTACCTTCTTCATTCTATCTGCACCTCTCTTGCCTCTTTCTACACCTCTCTTGCTTCTTTCTGCACATCTCTTGCTTCTATCTGTATCTTTCTTCCTCTTTCTGCACCTTTCTTCCTCTTTCTTCACTTTTATTTCTCTTTCTGCAGTTTTCTTGCTTCTTTCTGCACTTCTCTTTCCTCTTTCAGTACCTTTCTTGCTTCTTTCTTCACTTCTTATGCCTCTTTCCGCTCCTATCTTGCCTCTCTCTTAATTTCTCTTGCCTCTTTCCGTAACTCTCTTGCCTCTTTCCGTACCTCTCTTGCCTTGTTCTGCACCACTTTTGCCCTCTCTCTGCACCCCTCTTGCTTCTTTCTGCATGTCTCTTGCTTCTTTATGTATTTCTCTTGCTTCTTTCTGTACCTCTTTTTTCTCTTTCTGTACCCCTCTTGCCTCTTTCTGCACCTCGCTTTCCTCATTCTGTACTTTGTTTGCCTCATTCTATACCTCATGCTTTTTCTGAACCTCACTTGCTTCCTTCTGCATCTTTCTTGCTTTTTTGAGCACCCCTCTTCCCTCTTTCTGTATCTCCCATGCCTCTTTCTGCCCCTCACTCTCTTCTTTCTGCACCTCTTTTGCTTCCTTATATCCCTCTCATGCTTATTTATGTACTTCTCTTGCTTCTATCTGCACCTTACTTCCTCTTTCTGCACCTTTCTCCCTCTTTCAGTACTTTTATCTCTCTTTCTGTATTTCTCTTGATTTTTTTCTGCACTTTTATTTCCTCTTTCTGTACCCCTCTTGCCTCTTTCTGCACTTCTCTTGCAACTTTATGCACCTCTCTTGCCTCTCTCTGTACTTCTCTTGCCCGTGCTACACTTCGTTCACCCTCTTTCTGTACCCCCTTGCTTCTTTCTGCACTTCTCTTGCTTCAATCTGAACCTCTCTTGCTTCTTTCTGTACCCGTCTTGCCTCTTTCTGTGCCACTCTTGCCTCTTTCTGCCCCTCTCTTGCCTCTATCTGCACTTTGCTTGCCTCTTTCTGCACCTATGTTGCTTATTTCTGCACTTCTCTTGCCTCCCTCTGGATGTCTCTTACAACTTTCTTCACTTCTCCTGTCTCTTTCTACACTGCTCTTCCTTTTTCTGTATACTTGTGCTTCTTTCAGCACCTCTTGTGCTGCTTTCTGTACCTCTCTTTCTTCTTTCTGTACTTCTATTGTCTCTTTCTTCAATTCTCTGCTTCTTTCTGCACTTCTCTTACCTCTTTTTGTACCTCTCCTGCCTCTTTCTGCCCATTTCTTTCTCTTTCTGCTCCTCCCTTGCCTGTTTCTGCACTTGTTTTGCCTCTTTCTGCACCACTGTTGCTTCTTTCTGTACTTCTCTTGTTTCTTTCTGCACCACTCTTGCCTCTTTCATGACTTCTCTTGCTTCTTTCTGCACCTCACTTTCTTCCTTCTGCATCTCTCTTGCTTCTTTCTGCTCCTTTCTTGTTTCTTTCTGTACCTCTCTTGCTTCTTTCTGTAGCCTCTTGTTTCTTTCTGCACCTCTCTCGCTTCTTTCTGTATGTCTCTTGCTTCCTTCTGCAACTCTCGTGCTTCCTTCTGTACTTTTCTTGCTACTATCTGTACCTTTCTTCCTCATCCTGCACTTATCTTTCCTCTTTCTGTACCTCTTTTGCTTCTTTCTGCACTTCTCTTGCCTCTTTCCACACCTATCTTGCCTCTTTCTAAGCTTCTCTTCCCTCTTTCTGCACCTCTCTTGCCTCTTTCTGCATTTCTCTTGCCTTGTTCTGCACTCTTTCGCCCTCTCTCTGCACCCCTCTTGATTCTGTTTGCACTTCTCTTGGCTCTTTCTGCCTATCTCTTGCCTCTTTTAGACTTCTCTTTCCTCTTTTTTTACCTCTCTTACACATATCTGCACTTCTCTTTCCTCTTTTTTACCTCTCTTACACATATGTGCACTTCTCTTGCCTCTTTCTATACCTCTCCTCCTCTTTCTGCAAACTCTTGCTTCTTTATGCACCTCTCTTGCTGCTTTCTGCACCTCTCTTGCTTTGTTTTGCACTTCTTTTGCCTCTTTCTGTAACCCTCTTGCCTCTTTCTGCACTTCTCTTGCATCTTTATGCACCTCTCTTGCCTCTCTCTGTACTTCTCTTGCCCATTCTACACTTCGTTCACCCTCTTTCTGTACCCCCTTGCTTCTTTCTGCACTTCTCTTGCTTCAATCTGAACCTCTCTTGCTTCTTTCTGTACCTATGTTGCTTATTTCTGCACTTCTCTTGCCTCTTTCTGGATGTTTCTTACAACTTTCTTCACTTCTCCTGCCTCTTTCTACACTGCTCTTCCTTTTTCTGTATATTTGTGCTTCTTTCAGCACCTCTTGTGCGGCTTTCTGTACCTCTCTTTCTTCTTTCTGTACTTCTATTGTCTCTTTCTTCAATTCTCTGGTTCTTTCTGCACTTCTCTTACCTCTTTTTGTACCTCTCCTGCCTCTTTCTGCCCATTTCTTCCTCTTTCTGCTCCTCCCTTGCCTGTTTCTGCACTTGTTTTGCCTCTGTCTGCACCTCTGTTGCTTCTTTCTGTACTTCTCTTGTTTCTTTCTGCCCCACTCTTGCCTCTTTCATGACTTCTCTTGCTTCTTTCTGCACCTCACTTTCTTCCTTCTGCATCTCTCTTGCTTCTTTCTGCTCCTTTCTTGTTTCTTTCTGTACCTCTCTTGCTTCTTTTTGTACCCTCTTGTTTCTTTCTGCACCTCTCTTGCTTCTTTCTGTATGTCTCTTGCTTCCTTCTTCAACTCTCGTGCTTCGTTCTGTACTTTTCTTGCTACTATCTGTACCTTTCTTCCTCTTCCTGCACTTCTCTTTCCTCTTTCTGTACCTTTTTTCTTCTTTCTGCACTTCTCTTGCCTCTTTACGCACCTATCTTGCCTCTTTCTGAGCTTCTCTTCCCTCTTTCTGCACCTCTCTTGCCTCTTTCTGCATTTCTCTTGCCTTGTTCTGCACTCTTTCACCTTCTCTCTGCACCCCTCTTGATTCTTTTTGCACTTCTCTTGGCTCTTTCTGCACATCTCTTGCCTCTTTCTAGACTTCTCTTTCCTCTTTTTTACCTCTCTTATACATATCTGCACTTCTCTTTCCTCTTTTTTTACCTCTCTTACACATATCTGCACTTCCCTTGCCTCTTTCTATACCTCTCCTCCTCTTTCTGCAAACTCTTGCTTCTTTATGCACCTCTCTTGCTGCTTTCTGCACCTCTCTTGCTTTGTTTTGCACTTCTTTTGTCTCTTTCTGCAATTCTCTTGCCTCTTTCTATTCTTCTCCTACCTCTTTCTACACCTCTCTTGCCTCTTTCTGCACATTTCTTCCTCTGTTTGTACTTCTCTTGCTTGCTCCTGCACTTCTTTTGCTTCTTTCTGCACCTCTCTTTCTCTTTTCTGTACCCCTCTTGCCTCTTTCTGTACCTCCCTTGCATCTTTCTGCACTACTTTTGCCTCGGTCTTCAATTTGCTTGCTTATTTCTTCACTTCTCTTACCTCTTTTTGTACCTCTTTTGCCTCTCTGCCTCTTTCTGTAATTCTCTTGCCTCTTTCTACACCTATCTTATCTCTTTCTGCATATGTCTTCCCCTTTCTTCACCTCTCTTGCTTCTTTCTGTACCCGCTTGCCTCTTTCTGTGCCACTCTTGCCTCTTTCTGCCCCTCTCTTGCCTCTATCTGCACTTCGCTTGCCTCTTTCTGCACCTCTGTTGCTTATTTCTGCACTTCTCTTGCCTCTTTCTGGATGTTTCTTACAACTTTCTTCACTTCTCCTGCCTCTTTCTACACTGCTCTTCCTTTTTCTGTATACTTGTGCTTCTTTTAGCACCTCTTGTGCTGCTTTCTGTACCTCTCTTTCTTCTTTCTGTACTTCTATTGTCTCTTTCTTCAATTCTCTGCTTCTTTCTGCACTTCTCTTACCTCTTTTTGTACCTCTCCTGCCTCTTTCTGCCCATTTCTTTCTCTTTCTGCTCCTCCCTTGCCTGTTTCTGCACTTGTTTTGCCTCTTTCTGCACCACTGTTGCTTCTTTCTGTACTTCTCTTGTTTCTTTCTGCACCACTCTTGCCTCTTTCATGACTTCTCTTGCTTCTTTCTGCACCTCACTTTCTTCCTTCTGCATCTCTCTTGCTTCTTTCTGCTCCTTTCTTGTTTCTTTCTGTACCTCTCTTGCTTCTTTCTGTACCCTCTTGTTTCTTTTTGCACCTCTCTTGCTTCTTTCTGTATGTCTCTTGCTTCCTTCTGCAACTCTCGTGCTTCCTTCTGTACTTTTCTTGCTACTATCTGTACCTTTCTTCCTCTTCCTGCACTTCTCTTTCCTCTTTCTGTACCTCTTTTTCTTCTTTATGCACTTCTCTTGCCTCTTTACGCACCTATCTTGCCTCTTTCTAAGCTTCTCTTCCCTCTTTCTGCACCTCTCTTACCTCTTTCTGCATTTCTCTTGCCTTGTTCTGCACTCTTTCACCTTCTCTCTGCACCCCTCTTGATTCTTTTTGCACTTCTCTTGGTTCTTTCTGCACATCTCTTGCCTCTTTCTAGACTTCTCTTTCCTCTTTGTTTACCTCTCTTACACATATCTGCACTTCTCTTTCCTCTTTTTTTACCTCTCTTACACATATCTGCACTTCTCTTGCCTCTTTCTATACCTCTCCTCCTCTTTCTGCAAACTCTTGCTTCTTTATGCACCTCTCTTGCTGCTTTCTGCACCTCTCTTGCTTTGTTTTGCACTTCTTTTGCCTCTTTCTGCAATTCTCTTGCCTCTTTCTATGCTTCTCCTACCTCTTTCTACACCTCTCTTGCCTCTTTCTGCAAAATGATTCCTCTGTTTGTACTTCTCTTGCTTGCTCCTGCACTTCTTTTGCTTCTTTCTGCACCTCTCTTTCTCTTTTCTGTACCCCTCCCGCCTCTTTCTGTACCTCCCTTGCATCATTCTGCACTACTTTTGCCTTGGTCTTCAATTTGCTTGCTTATTTCTTCACTTCTCTTACCTCGTTTTGTACCTCTTTTGCCTCTCTGTCTCTTTCTGTAATTCTCTTGCCTCTTTCTACACCTATCTTACCTCTTTCTGCATATGTCTTCCCCTTTCTTCACCTCTCTTGCTTCTTTCTGTACTTCTCTTGTGTCTTTATGGACCTCTCTTGCCTATTACTGCATCCCTCTTGCCTCTTTCTGTACCTTTCTTGCCTCTTTCTACACTTCTCTTGAATTTTTATGCCCCTCTCTTGCTCATTTCGGCAACCCTCTTGCCAATTTCTACACTTCTCTTGCTTCTTCCTGTACCTCTCTTGCCTCTTTCTGCACCTCTCTAGCCTCTTTCTGCAACTCTCTTGCCTCATTCTGCACTTCTCTTGCCACTTTCTGTATCTTTCTTCTTCTTTCTGCAACTCTCTTGCTTCTTTCTGTACCTCTCTTGCTTTCTGATTCCTACTTGCATATTTCTGCAACCCTCTTGCCTCTTCCTGTACCTCTCTTGCTTATTTCTACATATCTATTGTCGCTTTCTACACCTCTCTTGCCTCTTTCTGCACCTCTGTTGCTTCTTTCTGGATTTCTTTTTCCTCTATCTAAACATCTCTTGCCTTTTTCTGTATTTCTCCTGCCTTTATGCGCACCTCTCTTGCTTTTTTCTGCACCTCTATTTCTTCCTTCTGCACCTCTATTGCCTGTTTCATCACTTCTTTTGCACTTTACTTGCTTCTTTATGCACCTCTTTTGCTTCTTCCTGTACCTCGCATACTTTTTTCTATACTTCTTTAGCCGATTTCTGCACCCCTCTTTCTGCACTTCTCTTGCCTGCTTCTGCAACTCTCTTGCCTCTTTCTAAGTTTCTCTAGCCACTTTCTGTACCTCTCTTGCTTCTTTTTCCACCTCTCTTGCTTCTTTCTACACTTCTCCTGCCTCTTTATGTACGTCACTTACCTCTTTTAGAACTTCTCTTGCTTCTTTATGCACATTTCTTCCTCTTTCTGCAACTCTCTTGCTTGTTTCATCACTTCTCTTGCCTCTTTTTGCACCCCTCTTGCCTCTTTCTACACCTCTTTTGCTTCTTTCTGAACCTCTCTTGCTTCTTTCTGTACCTCTCTTGCTTCTTTCATCAGTTCTCTTGCTAATTTTTGCATCTCACTTTCTTTGTTATGCATCTCTCTTGTTTTTTCGTGCTCTGCTCTTGCTTCTTCCTGCAACTCTCTTGCTTCTTTCTGTTACCTCTTGCTTCTTTCTGCACTTTTCGTGCCTCTTTCTGCACCTCACTCTCTTCTTTCTGCACCTCTCTTGTTACCTTCTGCAGCTCTTTTCCTTCTTCCTCCAATTCTCTTGCTTATATCTGCACCATTCTTCCTCTTTTTACACCTATCTTACTTCTTATCCTCTTATCCTCTTATGCGGTTATCCAGCGAAACGCTGGATAACCGCATCTTACAAGCGCTCGATCACACAGCCCCCTGGACCAATAATAGACCATGGAGGCAATCTAAATCGGCACCTTGGTTTGGGCCCGAGCTTGTTAAGGAAAAGGCGGCCTGTAAACACCTTGAGAGACGCTGGAGGAAAGGTTATTCAGCGGCAGACAGGATGACCTACAAAACTAGGCTCAAGGGCTATCATGCTCTGATTAGGAAGTATCGGACGGCCCACTATAAGGACAGGATAGAGGAGGCAGATAACTCAGCTAAAGAACTGTTTGCTATGTTTAAGGAAGTTGGCTCCCTCTCCAGCATTGCCGCTCCTCTGCAATGCTCGGTGGAATCCTGCGACCGGGTGGCCCAATTCTTCGCTGACAAAGTGGGGAAAATGTATTCCTCATTTCCGGTGGAGGCTAGAACTAAGGGCATGAGAGAAGATGCTACTCTAAATTCCGAAGGAACTGAGTTACTAGTATCCTTCAGTGCTCCCCAAGAGGACATCTTAATCGACATAGCATCCAAAATTAAAACAGGCTCCCCCAATGATCCGGCGCCCACAAAAATACTTAGCGAAAGTATAAATATATTGGAACCTCACATACGCCATCTGCTGGATCTATCTTTTGGTTCAGGGAGTGTCCCGTCAGCATGGAAAGAGGCAGTAGTACTCCCGCTGAAGAAAAAATCCAATATCAGTGCGAAGCAACTAGATAACCTACGACCAATCTCCTTCCTCCCCTATTTCTCAAAAATGGCAGAGAAAGTTGTCAATAAGCAATTGACGGAGAACATCAAAACCTGTAAACTTCTACACCCAACCCAATCAGGTTTCCGGGCGTCATATTCGACCGAATCTGCCTTACTCCTGTCAACAGAAACCATACGCAAGCTGGTGGATGAAGGCCATACCCCAGCACTGATCCTTTTGGATCTGAGCGCAGCTTTCGACACTGTAGCACATCACATCTTGCTGCAGTGTCTGAAAAAAGGAGGAGTTAGCGGCAGAGCTCTGGAGTGGCTAGAATCGTTCCTTCGGGATCGGAGTTTTCGAGTTGCCCAGGGCCCACATCGGTCGAAACGTGTTAGACTAAATCAGGTAGTGCCCCAATGGTCTAGCTTGAGCCCCACCCTTTTTAATCTCTATGTAACACCTATAGCAGAGATTACTGAAAGGTTTGGGGTTCAAGTAGTAACCTATGCAGACGACACCCAACTTGTGATTTCCCTTGCACAGTCAGACGGGGCAGCAGCGAGCAACTACTCGATGTGCCTTCAAGCTATAGCAGCCTGGATGGCCAATAATTGCTTGAAATTAAATTGCAGTAAGACAGAGGAGTTGGTGGTGGGACATGCACCATCTGTGTGGACATCGGCATGGTGGCCGCAGGTGCAGGGGCCTTTACCCTCACCCAGCGAACAAGTGAGGAATGTAGGTATTTGGCTGGACAGCAAAATTTCCTTTGAGCAACATACTACTCGGGTGGCTGGTCAATGCTTTGGTATTTTGAGAAATATGCGGAAAACATTGGATTTACTCCCCACGACGACCAGGAAGACCCTGGTTCATGCTCTTGTTACCTCGAGATTGGATTATGGGAACGTCTTGTACTTAGGAGCCAATCTCAGATGCATCACCAGGCTCCAGCGGATACAGAAAAAGGGGGCCCGCATGATTTTGAAGCTACCTAAAAGAGCATCATCTAAGAAAGCCCTGGAATCCCTCCACTGGCTCCTGATAAAAGAACGGGTGCTCTATAAAACCTTGCTGATTAGCCATCGCATCATGCAGGGGAAGGGGCCATACTACCTTCTGGAACTACTGAGCCCATATGTCCCTGGCCGTGAATTGAGATCTTCCGGGAAAGGGCTGGTGAAGGTTCCTAGGTTTAGAAGAGCTCAGATGGGTGGGCGCTCCTTCCGAGTCCAAGCTGCTCAACATTGGAATAGACTCCCACTTGAAATGCGTCCAGAGATTCCGGAACGCACTTCCTGGAAACAACTGAACACCTACCTCTGTCCTCCGGTTAGAGAGTGAGGGGGTTAGTAGGAGAATCAGGTGGGGATGAATTGTCTGATTGACTGGTGCTAGCGACACTTAGCGCGGGGACACACTGTCCTCAGTGTAACCAGGCGCTCTATAAAACTTATTAATATTATTATTATTATTATTATTATTATTATTATTATTATTATTATTATTTTCTGCACATTTCTTTATCTTTTTGCACTTTAATTCCTCTTTCTGCAGTTCTCTTGCTTCTTTCTGCAATTCTCTTGCCTCTTTCTGTACCTCTCTTACTTATTTCTGCACTTCTCTTGCCTCTTTCTGCACTTCTCTTGCCTCGTTCTGCACCTCCCTTGACTCGTTTTGCATATTTCTTCCTCTTTCTGCAACACTTGTGCTTCTTTCTGCACTTCTCTTTTTTTCTTTGCACCACTCTTGCTTCTTTTTGCACAGCTCCTACTTCTTTCTGCAGCACTCTTCCCTCTTTTTGCACCTGTCGTACCTCTTTCTGCACCTCGCTTGCCTCTTTCTGCACTTGTCTTGCCTTTTCCGTACCTCTGTTGTTTCTTTCTGTACTTCTCTTGCCTTTTCTGCACCTCTCTTGCCTCTTTCATCCATGCTCTTGCTTCTTTATGCATATTTCTACCTCTTTCTGCAACTCTCTTGCCTCTTTCTACACTTCACTCCCTTCTTTCTGCACCTATCTTGCTACCTACTGCAGCTCTTTTGATTCTTTCTCCACTTCTCTTGCGTCTGTCTGCACCATTCTTCCTCTTTCTGTACCTTTCTTCATCTTCCTGCACTTTTATTCCTTTTTCTGCAGTTCTCTTGCTTCTTTCTGTATTTCTCCTGCCTCTTTCTGTACCTCTCTTGCTTCTTTCTGTACTTCTCTTACCTCTTTCTGCACCCCACTCTCCTCTTTCTGTGCCTCTCTTGCTACCTTCTGCAGCTCTCCTGCTTCTTCCTCCACTTCTTTTGCTTCTATCTGCACCATTCTTCCCCTTTCTGCACCTTTCTTCTTCTTTATGCACTTGTATTGCTCTTTCTGCAGTTCTGTTGCTTCTTTCTTCAGTTCAGTTCTCTTGCCTCTTTCTATACCGCTCCTCCTCTTTCTACAAACTCTTGCTTCTTTATGCACCTCTCTTGCTGCTTTCTGCACCTCTCTTGCTTCTTTTTGCACTTCTTTTGCCTCTTTCTGCAATTCTCCTGCCTCTTTCTGTACTTCTCCTTCCTCTTTCTACACCTCTCTTTCCTCTTTCTGCACATTTCTTCCTCTGTTTGTACTTCTCTTGCTTGCTCCTGCACTTCTTTTGCTTCTTTCTGCACCTCTCTTTCTCTTTTCTGCACCCCTCTTGCCTCTTTCTGTACCTCCCTTGCATCTTTCTTCACTTCTCTGGCCTCGGTCTTCAATTTGCTTGCTTATTTCTTCACTTCTCTTACCTCTTTTTATACCTCTTTTGCGTCTCTGCACATTTCTTCTTCTTTCTGTACCTCTCTTGCCTCTCTGCACATTTCGTCCTCTATCTGCACCTCTCTTGCTGTTTCTGCACTTCTCTTCCTTCTTTCTGCACGTTGCTTGCCTCTTTCTGCACTTGATTTGCCTCTTTCTGCACCTCTGTTGCTTCTTTTAGCACTTTTCTTGCCTCTTTCTGCACCTCTCTTACCTCCTTCATCACTTCTCTTGCTTCTTTCTGTAACTCACTTTCTTCCTTCTGCATCTCTCTAGCTTCTTTCTGCTCCTCTCTTGCCTCTTTCTGCACCTCTATTGCCTCTTTATGTACCTAACTATCTTCTTTCTGCACCTCTCTTGCTTCCTACTGCACCTTGTGAACTTCTTTCAGTGCTTCTCATGCTTCTATCTGTACCTTTCTTCCTCTTTTTCCACATTTCTTCCGCTTTCTGCACTTGTATTCTTCTTTCTGCAGTTCTCTTGCTTCTTTATGTACTTCTCTTTCCTCTCTCTGTACCTCTCTTGCCTCTTTCTGCACTTCTCTTGCATCTTTCTATACCTCTTTTGCCCTCTCTCTGCACCTCTTTTGCTTTTGTCTGCACCTCTCTTGCAGCTTTCTGCATTTATCTTGCCTTTTTGTGTATCTCTCTTGCTTCTTTTTGCACCCCTCTTGCCGCTTTCTGCACCTCTATTACTTCTTTCTGTATTTCTCTTGCTTTTTCTGCACCTCTCTTTCTTCTTTCTTCTCCCCTCTTGCTGCTCCTATCTTGCCTCTATCTGCGCCTCTCTTGCCTCTTTCTGTACTTCTCTTGACTTTTTCTGCATTTCTCTTACCACTTTCTTTACCTCCCTTGCCTATTTCTATATATTCATTCCTCTTTCAGTTTCTCTCTTGCCTCTTTCTGCACCTCTCTTGCCTCTTTATGTACCTAACTATCTTCTTTCCGCACCTCTCTTGCTTCCTACTGCACCTTGTGAACTTCTTTCAGTACTTCTCATGCTTCTATCTGTACCTTTCTTCCTCTTTTTCCACATTTCTTCCTCTTTCTGCACTTGTATTCTCCTTTCTGCAGTTCTCTTGCTTCTTTCTGTACTTCTCTTTCCTCTCTCTGGACCTCTCTTGCCTCTTTCTGCACTTCTCTTGCATCTTTCTATACCTCTTTTGCCCTCTCTCTGCACCTCTTTTGCTTTTTTATGCACCTCTCTTTCAGCTTTCTGCATTTATCTTGCCTTTTTGTGTATCTCTCTTGCTTCTTTTTGCACCCCTCTTGCCGCTTTCTGCACCTCTATTACTTCTTTCTGTATTTCTCTTGCTTTTTCTGCACCTCTCTTTCTTCTTTCTTCTCCCCTCTTGCTGCTCCTATCTTGCCTCTATCTGCGCCTCTCTTGCCTCTTTCTGAACTTCTCTTGACTTTTTCTGCATTTCTCTTACCACTTTCTTTACCTCCCTTGCCTATTTCTATATATTCATTCCTCTTTCAGTTTCTCTCTTGCTTCTTTCTGCACTTCTCTTGCTTCTTTCTGTACCTCGTTCAGCTCTTTCTGTACCTCTTTTGCCTTTTTCTGTACCTGCTTGCCTCTTTCTGCATATTTCTTCTTCTTTCTGCACCTCTGTTACCTCTTTCTTCACTTCTCTTGCTTCTTTCTGCACCTCTCTTGGCACCCCACTTACCTATTTCTGTAAGCCTCTTGCCTCTTTCTGCACCTCTCTTTTCTCTTTCTGCACTTCTCTTTCTCCTTTCTGTCCCTTTCTTACTTGAATAGGACAAGTTAAAATGCATGCGATACATTGCAAGCCATTACACTGTGGTCATTGCAACGACCATGCTGTTGCATTGCATACCATTACAATGCAAGTTGTTACAATGACTTGCTGTAGGTGGCACTGGATATTGGAATAGTATAATTTACTATTCCAACTCTAGTCCGTGCAACAGTAGGGAAAGTGTTGGATTTTAAATCCAATTCCTTCTGTCCCTTTCAGCATGTCTTTGAAACGACTTGCGTTGTAATGGTTTGCAATGTGGACCAGTCATTGCCGGGGCAAGATGGCCGCCGTAGCATTGTAGAGAGAGGTCGCATCTCAACCCCTCTCTGACCCAAAGCCCAGATCAAAGCCCAGTCCCAAGATACAGATGACCCTCAAAAAATAGTATGCAGCTTATCCTCCGCTGGATAAAGGACCAACAAGGTGAAAGCAGCAGGACATTTTTACAGAGGAAGATCAGAGTGTTTTACAGAGCTGCATGCATATGGGGAAGGGCAAAGTCATTAACTATATCCCTGGGTGAAGCACTCCGCAGCAACGTATTGGTGAAGGGGATGGCACAACGAGGAAGGGAGAAGTACCAGCCGATGCCTAGCAGCCTGAGTATGGAGGCGAGTCAGAGAGACACGGGGAAATCTGGCGCCATTCCTAAGACTAAAATGCCTCCGCCGGCTAAGCGCTCCACACCAGCTGTCTCAGCGGCGACCAAAGCCCAGCAGCGCAAATTGGATAAAGCAATCGAGAAGGAGAAGGAGACCAAGCAAGACAGGGATGTGGCTGCTCGAAGCAATGGGACCCAAGAAAAGCCGGCGTGGGATTTAACAGCGAAGAAAAAGGCTGAAAAAGAGTGTACCTTTAGACAGCCATCAGTGTCAGAAGTGTTCGGGCCGAAAACGGCTGTAGGAGCAACAGGAACATCCACGGCAAGCCAGCCGACCAGGGGAGCAAGCGGCAACGTCCTTGAGGACGCAAGCGGCAGCGCTGCTAGGCAACCAGAGCACGCAGACCTCACGCTTCCCACGGCAATCTCGGCAGTATTGACTGACGGCCCTGAGAAGGAGCAGGGGCAGGAGAGCCGAGGAGAGTTGGAAAACACCGATCTGAGGGTGAGCGAGGCTGCTGCTGGAGCAGAATGCCATAACACTGCACAAATGTTAGACGCACTAAAAGAGGTGGAGGCAGAGAGGCTGGGAGAACAGGCTCAGATGAGGGGGGCCAAGGAAGCAAAATGGGGAAGTCTGGTGAGTCTTGGCTCTCAGAAGGGGCAGTCAAAGGCGGAACACACTGAGGGGCCCGAGGGAGATAGATTCTTCTCGGTTCCAGAAGAATCTGAATCCACTATTGCCAGTAGTGATGAGGAGAAAGATACTTCAGACTTAAGCTTGAGCTCCGAGGATAGTGGAGGCTCCAGGGGGAGATGTACTCAAAAAAGGCGCAAGGCTGTAACAAGACGAACAGGCTCTCCCCTGAGCACCCATAAGAAATTATTATGGGACTATTCAGCCACATCCAGTATGTATAGAGAGGAAGGTCAAGACGGGCATGGTGAAGGGGGGAAATTGGACATTATGTTTGCCACTCTAAAGCAGATACAAGTAGAAGCTAGAGCAGAAAGCCGGAGAGCAAGGCACGACACAAAAAAAATCCAAGCCTCAATCAGGAAAGTAAATAAAAAATATGAAGAGGTTGAGGGGAGAGTGGTAGAAGTTGAAGAGAGAGCTGGTAGGCCGGAAGATGAAGTCACGGACTGGCAGACATTCAGAGGGGAACAGACAAAGGTCGTGGAGGACTTACAACGGAAGGTTGAGGATTTGGAAACTCGTCAGCGGCGAAATAACGTCAGACTCCTTGGGCTGGAGGAAGGAGTGGAGGGGCAAGACCCAAGAGGTTTTGTCATTAAGCTCCTAAAGGGGACCTTTCCAGAGGCACCATGGCAATGGGAGCTCGAAGTCCAGAGAGCACACAGGTTTCCACTGTCACTGAAGAAAAGGCGGGACGGGGGCGCAGATACGCTCCCAAGGGCCATGTTGGTCTTTTTTGGGAACTTTCTAGCAAGACAAGAGTTGATGGAGAAAGCCAGGCCAGACTCCAAGAAATCTTTTGAAGGTGTAACATTTTTTGCTAGACCTGCCTTTTGCCACGTGACAGTGGAAAGGCGATGGCGACTTAGACAACTAATTGCTGCATTTCAGAGACAAGGGGCAGAGGCTTATCTAATGTTCCCGGCAAAGTTAAAAGTTATCTCTGCAGGACGCACAAGAATGTTTTTTTGCGAGATAAAGGCGGGTGAATTTCTCACAGAGTTAACAGAACAAGGGGGAACTAGGAAAAAGTAAAAGGGAATATATGGAAAAGAGGAAGAATGATAGGGGGGATGTGGCTGGGCCTTGTAATCTGGGTCTGGGAAGAAAATGGTGGATAGAACAGAGGTGAGGGAAGGAGAGGGGGGGCGACACTACAATGCTCAATGGTCACGCATAGGTCTGTGGTGACCTATTTGCCTGTGACAGGGGGGTGGGTCAGCAGAGGGGAGGGGGGTGGGGGTGGAGGGGGGGCAAAGGGGGGGTGATGGTGTAGGGGTTGGTATAGGAGTTGGGGGTTAGAGATTTACAGTACAGATTTCTAAAGCTTATAAAGGAGTGAGGCAGTGGTTGGTCAATCTCATAGTAGTTACTGGAAAGTTGGCAAAACTAAGCATGAATAAATGTCAGTTAGGTTAATTACGATCAATATTTGCGGGCTAAACAATGGAGAAAAAAGGCAAAAGCTAGCTGCGCTGCTTCGATTTTGGAGAATCGATATAGTCTGTCTACAGGAGATGCATGTGGCTAGCAAAGATAAATTCATGCTGGATCAAATGGGGTTTGAGTTGCTTGCGTACACAGGACAAGATGCTAGAAATAAGGGGGTGGCGATATTAGCCAGGAAAGGTGTTGTAAAGATCAGAAACAAAAAGGAGGATCAAGAGGGGAGATGGGTTATACTGGATGTGGAAACCATGGCTGGGTGATTTACACTTATCTCACTGTATGGGTCAACTGAAGATGAACCTGAGATGATTGAATTTTTGGATGGGGAACTAGCATTATGGACAGAGCCCATAGTATGCTGTGGGGATTTTAATATTAGTGGTCTGGATGGCCTAATTGACAGAGGTGGGGGTAGATATCGGGGGAGGTAGAGAAAGACACACAAAGCAGTACAGAATTTGGTACGGCATAATGCGCTGGTGGATATGTGGATGGAGAAAAACCCAATAGGCACAGGCAGTACCTACTACTCAGCTCCACATAAAATGGTTGCGAGGTTGGACTACTTTTTCATTTCGAGTTCACTGGTGTCCGGGGCCGCAATAGAACGACTTCCCAGGATAGTCTCGGATCACAATCCATTGGTTTTAAGCATGACTTTGTCAACAAATAGGGACAGGACGACTAATGCATGGACATTTGAACGGGGGTTGCTGAAGGAGAAGGAGTACGTTAGAAGGATGCAGGATTGGATAGCACAATTTTGGGACATGAACAGGTATTCGGCTTCAGCAGATATGGTATGGGACGCATTTAAAGCCAGAGTGAGGGGAGAGACACTAAGCTATACTATATTAAGAAGCAAGAAGGAGAAGGAGAGGATAGAAAAGAGGATTAGAAGGCTGGCGTGTTTAGAGGAGGGTCTAGTAGATGCAACAAGTAGGCAAGAACCTATTGAACAGATCCTGTTGGACCTGGAGATACAGAAGGCAGAGGCAGGTGTCAGTCTGGCGCAAAAGGCAGCAGGGAACTTCCTAGCAAAGAAAGAAAAATGTTATGAATTTAATGAGAGGGTGGGTCATTTGTTGGCAATAAGGACTAGGCAGACACTAGCAGCAGGCGAAATAAAAGAAATCAAGGATAGTACAGGGACCATAGTCAACAAGGTGGAGGAGGTACAGGAAGTGTTCAGGAGGTTTTACGAAAAATTATATGAGCAGGACTCAAATAATGTAGAGACAGGGATTACAGAATACTTGGCACAGGTACCACAGGTAGGGCTATGTGCGGAAGAGAGGGAAAAGCTAGATCTGCAGCTAACCATTCAGGAGGTAAGGGAGGCGACATTCAGTCTCCCCTCTGGCAAGGCGACAGGACAAGATCAAATTCCGGCAGAGTTCTATAGGACTTTTTGGGATGTGTTAGGAACGGACATGTGGGCAATTTGCTGCTTGGCACAGGGGGGTAGGATAGTCCCACAGTCCTAGGCCAGGGCGGATATAATTGTGATATTAAAAAAGGACAAACCTCCAACAGAGCCAGGGTCCTACAGGCCAATAACACTGCTGAACGCAGATGCAAAAATATTTTCTAAAGCCTTGGCAAAAAGGCTGAGTAAGGTTATTGAGGGGTTGGTATCCCCGGCACAGCATGGCTTTATTCCAGGTAAAGGGACTACCCATCATATAAGACAGATGATTACCATCCTAGATGGAGCTGAGGTTGCAGGAGACCCTGTCGCGGCTATTTTTTTAGATGCCGAGAAGGCCTTCGACAGGGTCTCCTGGGACTACTTGTGGAAAGCCATGGAATGGGCGGGTATAGGCATTGGCTATATAAAAGCAATCCAGGCATTATATAAACATCCGTCGGCCAGAATAAGAATTAATAAATCCTATACGAAGGCAGTACAGATTAGGTGGGGGACTAGGCAGGGATGCCCAGCTTCGCCTCTACTGTTCGCTATATATCTGGACCCATTGTTAAGAAGGCTCACCTACAACTATAGGATTCCCCCAGTTAGGCTGCATGAGAAGGAATACAAATTATTCACTTATGCGGACGACATAGCCATTACAACACCAGAACTGGGGGGGGCATTGAGCGAAATAGATGAAGAGGCAAGGAATTTCGGGGTGATTTCAGGATACCTTATAAACAGAGGAAAGACACAGATAGTGCAGAATAGGTTCACAAGATTTCAGGACACGAGGGTAGTTACAGAAGCAATGTATTTGGGGATTAGGGTGTCAGCGGATCTGGACAGATTAGTAGAGATTAATATGGAGCCTCTTTTGGGGAAGGTTAAAAGAAATTTGGAGAGAATCAACAACTTACATTTGACATTAATGGGGCGTATTAATATGATTAAAATGGTTACTTTTCCAAAATTTTTATATATGTTCAGAGCGATTCCCCTATACTTTGATGGCACTTGGTTTAATAGATTAGAAGCAACATTGAACAGGCTAATATGGGCACAGGGGAAGACACGTAGAGCATATCGATTCTTGACACTACCGAGGGAGAAGGGGTGATGGGGGGCACCTGATTTTAGGTTGTATTATTGGGCAGTAGCTCTCCAATTCTCTCAAGGGTTATTAGGAGGCAGTAGCCAGTACGGTGAGAGATTGGGCAGCAGGAACGTTTATGAAGCGGTTATGGGCAAGGAGGCAGAGAATGCCTTACTAAATACAGTGGATTATGCCTACTTTAAACACACTAGGTGCAAGACACTAAGTGCGATATATAAAATCTGGAAGCCCGTCGGGAAAAAATTAGGTATTGGGAGGTATAATAGATATCTGAGGCTTTATACAAACAATGATTTTCCTGCAGAGATTTTTAGGGATGCAGTTATGAAAGATTGGGCTGGCAACGGGATCAAGAAATTAGGGGATCTGCTGGATGTAAAAGGGGTGTTCCTACTGTTTCAGGATATCCAAAACAAATTCAAGATACCAGGGAGCAATTTTTTTAAATATCTACAAGTAAAGAGCTATTTTTATAAGAAACAGGGTGGGCCAGCAGGGATGGCTCACTGTAGGATAATGGACTATTTGGGGCGTAGCACTTGTGGTACGATTAGGCAACTGTACCCAGAATTCTATGCACTAAAAACAGATGATAGAGAGAAATTTGCTAACAAGTGGGTGGAACAAGTAGGGGCGCACCCCGAGGGATTACAAGCCTCACTAGATCTAGGCCGGTCGGTGTTATGCTCGGCAACGTTACAGACTCAACACTATAAGACAGTTTACTCCCTGTATGATACACCTGCTAGAATTGCCCAGTGGGGGGGGTAATACTGGAATAACCTGTCCACGCTGTAACTCAAGTAGTGCCAATATTACACATATGTTTGCACATTGCCCACAACTCTATACACTTAAACTGGCAATTGAAAAATTCCTGGAGGGATCTCTAGGGTTGAAGATCAAATTAACAGATGAGTTGATAATGTTAGGGGTGAATATAGGAGATAATAGTGAATATCCAGAATTTATGTTTATGGTTACGGCAGTTTTTAGGATTATTATCGCAAGGGCCTGGCTTGATAAGTCGGCACCAACATTTCAGTCATGGATAGCAAGGCTTCTTGCTACATACAACTTGGAGAAAGCCATCTATGAGAGGAAAGGTAGAAGGGCAAGGGTACTGGGGGGTAGGATATGGTTTCCCATTGAGCAATGGAAGAATAGGGGAAAATAGGGGTAAAAAACTGTGTTTTCAGGTTATATTTTGTATTTTTATTTTTTCTTGTTTTTTTTTTGAATGTCTAACTTTTGGCGTATGTAATATCTGTACTGTAAAAATGCATTGGATTTCTTGGAAAAATTGGGGGGGGGGAAACTCAATAAAAATATATTTAAAAAAGTAATGGTTTGCAATGTATCAATGCGGTTGTTGTAAATGCCGCATTGTAATGGCATGTGATGGTTTGCATGCAATGTAAACAATGTTTCCACTCTTGCTTATTTCTGCACCCCACTTGCCTCTTTCTGTACCTCTCTTGCTTCTTTCTATACTTCTCTTGCTTTTTTCTACACCTCTCTAGCTTCTTTCAGTACCCCCTCTTGCCTCTTGCCTCTTTCTGTACCTCTCTTTCCTCTTTCTGTACCTGTCTTGCCTTTTTCTGTACTTCTCTCGCCTCTTTCTACACCTCTCTTGCCTCTTTCTGCACATTTCTTCCTCTCTCTGCACCTTTCTTGTTTTTTTCTGTGCTTCTCTTGCCTCTTTCTGTACATCACTTAGTTCTTTTTTGCACCTTACTCTCTTCTTTCTGCACCTCTCGTGCTTCTTTCTGCAATTCTCTTGTTTCTTTATGCACCTTGCTTCCTCTTTCTGCACCGTTCTTGTTTATTTCTGTATCCCCATGTCCTCTTTCTGCATATCTCTTGCCTCTTTCTGCACCTCTCTTGCCTCTTTCTGCACCTTGCTTGCCTCTTTCTGCATATTTCTTCCTCTTTCTGTACCTCTCTTTTTTCTTTCGGCAACTCTCATGCTTCTTTCTGTACCACTTTTGCCTCTATCTGTACCTCTCTTGCCTTTTCTGCAACTCTCTTGCCTCTTTCTCCACTTCTCTTTACACTTTCTGTATCTTTCTTCCTCTTTCGGCACCTCTCTTGCTTCTTTCTGCACCCCCTTGCCTATTTCTGCACCCCTCTTGACTCTTTCACTACCTCCCTTGTTTCTTTTTACATCCCCTTACCGCTTTCTGCACCTCTATTGCTTCTTTCTGTACTTCTCTTGCTTTTTCTGCACCTCTCTTTCTACTTTCTTCTCCAATCTTGCCTCTTGCTGCACCTATCTTACATCTTTCTGCACCTCTCTTGCCTCTTTCTGCACCTCTCTTGACTTTTTCTTGATTTCTCTCATCTCTTTCTGTACCTTCCTTGCCTCTTTCTACATATTTATTCCTCTTTCTGTATCTCTCATGCTTCTTTCTGCATTTCTCTTGCTTCATTCTGCACCTCGCTTGTTCCTTTCAGTACTTCTCTTGCCACTTTCTACACTTCTCTTGCTTCGTTCAGCACTTTCCTTGCTTCTTTCTATTCCTCTCTTGCTTCTTTCTGCACTTCACTTGCCTTTTTCTGCAATGTCTCTTTCCTCTTTCTGTACCCTGTTTCCTCTTTCTTCCTCTTTATGCAACTCTCTTGCTTCTTTCTGCAACTCATGTGCTTCTTTCTGTACCCATGTTGCCTCTTTCTGTACATCTCTTGCCTCTTTATGCAACTCTCTTGCCTCTTTCTGTGCTTCTCTTTCCACTTTATGTACCTATCTTCCTTTCTCTGGACCTCTCTTGCTTCTTTCTGCACTTCTCTGCTTCTTTATGCACCCCCTTGTCTATTTCTGTACCTCTCTTGCCTCTTTATGCATATTTCTTCTGCTTGTTACTCCTCTGTTACCTCTTTCTTTACTTCTCTTGCTTTTTTCTGCACTTATCTGGCTTCTTTCTGCACCCCTCTTACCTATTTCTGTACCCCTCTGCCTCTTTCTGAACCGTTCTCACCTCTTTCTGTACCTCACCTGCCTATTTCTGCACTTCTGTTACCTCTTTCTGTACCTTTGTTGCATCTTTCTGCACTTCTCTTGCCTCTTTCTGCAGCTCCCTTGCCTCTTTCTGTAAATGTGTTCCTTTTTCTGCACCTCTCTTGTTTCTGTCTGTGGTTTTCTTGCCTCTTTCTGTACATCACTCTCTTCTTTCTTCACCTCGCTTGCTTTTTTCTGGACCTGACTTGCTTCTTTGTTTGCACCTTACTCTCTTCTTTCTGCACCTCTCTATCTTCTTTCTGCAATTCTCTTGTTTCTTTCTACAACTTTCTTCCTCTTTCTGCACCATTCTTGCTTCTTTCTTCACCCCTGTGAACTCTTTCTACATCTCTCTTGCCTCTTTCTGCACCTCTCTTTTTCTTTCTGCATATTTCTTCTTCTTTCTGTACGTCTCTTTCCTCATTCTGCACATCTCTTGCTTCTTTCTGCAAACCTCATGCTTCTTTCTGCACTTTCCTTGCCTCTTTTATCACTTCTCTAGCTTAGTTCTGTACATTACTTGCTTCTTTTAGCACCTCACCTGCTTCTGTATGCACCCCTCTTGCCTCTTTTTACACCTCTCTTGCCTCTTTCTGTAAATTCCATCCACTTTCTGTACCTCTCTTGCCTCTGTCTGCAGTTCACTTGCCTTTTCCTGTACCTCTGTTGCTCCTTTCTGCACTTCTATTTCCTATGTCTGCACCTCTCTTGCCTCTTTCTGTACTTCTCTTGCCTTTTCTGCAATGTTTCTTTCCTATTTCTGTACCCCTCTTTTGCCTCTTTCTGTATATTTCTTCCTCTTTCTGCACCTCTCTTGCCTCTTTCTGCACCTCTCCTGCCTCTTTCTGTGCTTCTCTTTCCACTTGCTGTACCTTTCTTCCTCTTTCTGCATCTCTCTTGCTTCTTTCTGTACCTCTCTTGCTTCTTTCTGCACCTCTCTTGCTTCTTTTTGTACCCCCTTGCCTATTCCTGCACCTCATTTCTGTTGCCTTTTTCTATACTTCTTCTTTATACTGTACCTCCCTTGCCTCTTTGTGCACATTTCTTCCTCTTTTTGCATCTCTCATGCTTGCTCCTGTACTTCTCTTGCTTCTTTCTGCACTTCTCTTGCTTCTTTCTGTACCTCTCTTGCATCTTTCTGTACCTTTCTTGCCTCTTTTGTACTACTTTTGCCTCTTGCTGCACCTCTGTTGTTTCCTTTTGCACTTTCCTTGCATCTTTCTGCACCCCTCTGGTCGTATTCTACAATTCTCTTGCCTCTTTCTGTACCTCCCTTACCTCTTTCTGCACATTTGTTCCTCTTTCTACACATCTCTTGCTTGCGCCTGCACTTCTCTTGCTTGTTTCTGCACCTCTCTTGCTTTTTCCTGCACCCCTCTTGCCTCTTTCTGCACCTCTCTTGCATCTTTCTGCACTAATCCTGCCTCTTTATGCATCTCTCTTGCCTTTATCTGCATTTGTCTTTCCTCTTACTGTACCTCTGTTGTTTCCTTCTGCCCCCTTCAGCAAGTCATTGTAACGACTTGCGTTGTAAAGGTTTACGATGTATCAACGCAGTAGTTGTAACGGCCGCGTTGTAATGGCATGCAATGTATTGCATGCGATACAAACAATGTTTCCCTCTGTTGCTTCTTTCTGCATCCCTCTTGCCTCTTTCAGTACCTCTCTTGCTTCTTTCTACACCTCTCTAGCTTCTTTCAGCACCCCCTCTTACCTCTTTCTGCACCTCTCTTGTCTCTTTCTGCACCTCTCTTCCTCTTTCTGCAAAGTCTTGCTTCTTTCTGCACCTCTCATGCCACTTTCTACACCTCTCTTGCTTCTTTTTGCAATTCTCTTGCCTCTTTCTGTACTTCTCTTACCTCATTCTACACCTCTTTTCCTATTTCTTCAAACTCTTGCTTCTTTCTGTACCTCTCTTGCTGCTTTTTTCACCTCTCTTGCTTCTTTCTGCAATACTCTTTCTGTACTTCTCTTACCCATTTCTATACCACTCTTGCCTCTTTCTGCACATTTCTTCCTCTTTCTGCACCTCTCTTGCTTTTGTATTCATCCCTCTTCTCTCTTTCTGCATATTTCTTGCATCTTTCTGCACCACTCTGCCTCTTTCTGTACCTCTCTTGCATCTTTCCGCATTTCCCTTGCCTCTTCCTGTACCTCTATTGCTTCTTTCTGCACCCCTCTTGCCTCTTTCTGCACCACTATTGCTTTTTCTGTACTTCTCTTGCTTTTTCTACACCTCTCTTTCTTCTCCACTCTTGCTTCTTACTGCACCTATATTGCCTCTATATGTACCTCTCTTGCCTCTTTCTGCACCTCTCTTGACTTTTTCTGCATTTCTTTTTATCTCTTTCTGTACATCCCTTGCCTCTTTCTACATATGTATTCCTCTTTCTGTATCTCTCTTGCTTCTTTATGCACTTCTCTTCCTTCTTTCTGTACTTCGCTTGCCTCTTTCTGTACTTCTCTTGCCTCTTTCTATACCTCTCTTGCCTCTATCTGCATATTTCTTCCTCTTTCTGCACCTCTGTTATCTCTTTTTTAACTTCTCTTGCATCTTTCTGAACCTCTCTTGCATCTTTCTGCACCTCTCTTACCGTTTTCTGTACTTCTGTTACCTCTTTCTGTACCTTTGTTGCATCTTTCTGTACTTCTCTTGCCTCTTTCTGCACTTCCTTTGCCTCTTTCTGTAAATTTCTTCCACGTTCTGCACCACTCTTGTTTCTTTCTGTGATTCTCTTACCTCTTTCTGTACCTCTCTTTCCTCGTTCTGCACATCTCTTGCTTCTTTCTGCAAACCTCTTGCTTCTGTCTGTACTTTTCTTGCCTCTTTCATCACTTCTCTTGTTTCACTCTGTACATTACTTGCTTCTTTTAGTACCTCACTTGCTTCTTTATTCAACCCTATTGCCTCTTTCTGTACTTCTCTTGCCTCGTTCTGCACCTCTATTCCTCTTTCTGTAAACTCATGCTTCTTTCTGCACGTCTCTTGCTTCTTTCTGCACTTCTCCTGCCTCTTTCTGCAAGATCTCTTTCCTCTTTCTGTACCCCTCTTTTGTCTCTTTCTGTACATCACTTCCTCTTTCTGCAACTCTCTTGCTTCTTTTTTCACTTCTCTTGCTTCTTTCTGCATCCCTTTTGCCTCTTTCTGCACCTCTCTAGCCTCTTTCTGTAAATCTTTTGCCTCTTTCTGCACTTCTCTTTCCACTTGCTGTACTTTTCTTCCTATTTCTGAATCTCTCTTGCTTTTTTCTGCACATCTCTTGCTTCTTTCTACACCCCTTGCCTATTTCTGTACCTCTCTTGCCTCTTTCAGTATCTCTATTGCCTCATTCTGTACCTTTCTTGCCTTTTTTTCTACTTCTCTTGCTTCTTTCTGTGCCTCCCTTGCCGCTTTCTGCACATTTCTTCCTCTTTCTGCAACTCTCTTGCTTGCTCCTGTACTTCTCTTGCTTCTTTCTGTACCTCTCTTGCCTCTTTCTGCACCTTTCTTACCTCTTTCTGTGCGTCTTTAGCCTCTTGCTTTACCTCTATTTTTTCTTTTTGCACTTCTCTTGCTTCTTTCTGCACTTCTCTTGCTTTTTTCTGCACCCCTCTTGCTTCTTTCTGTGCCTCTTTTGCATCTTTCTGCAATAATCTTACCTCGTTCTGCACATCTCTTGCTTCTTTTTGCAAACCTCTTTTTTCTGTCTGTACTTCTCTTGCCTCTTTCATCACTTCTCTTGCTTCATTCTGTACATTACTTGCTTCTTTTAGCACCTCACTTGCTTCTTTATGAACAGCGTCAATGGGTAACGTCTTGGTTAAAAACAGTCCAGAAGATCAAGAAACATGCACATGGCTAACAGCTAGGAAGGGATTTTACAGATGCTCCAGCTGTAAGGCCTGCCAGTTTGGAATAAACAAGACGTCCTACAAAACAGCTTTTAGTGACCATACCCATTAGATAAATCAATATCTGTCCTGCAAAACAGAATTTGCGGTAAATGCATTAGTTTGTAGCTGCAACCTGTATCATATAGGCCGCACAAAACTGGCAGTACACAAAAGGATACTGCAACATACACGTGTCATCTTAAACAACAATCCAAGCTACCCAGTTGCCAGACATTTTAAAGATAAGCATAATAGCAGTCTTAAACATTTTAATTATTTTGTTTTAGATGCAGTGCCACCCAATAGAAGAGGGACAACAGGGAGGCTAAATTAAGGTGCTTAGAAACAAGGTATATCATTGAAATTGATACAAAGCACCCTGGAGGACTCAACACTAGTGAGGATATTTACACATATCCTTAGATATCCGCATGGAGATAGCAATACAGTAATTATAACTCAATATCCGAATCACCAACCTGTATATATCATGAAATTGTATATCGACATTTCTTACATATACACCTGCAATTTTACACTTGTATATATATATATATATATATATATATTACCTACTGGCGGTCGCCAGTAGGTAGTTATAGTTAGGATTGATTTCCATAGGGAAATCGCAACATTCTATTTGGAATAACTTTGGCGCCGGCTGAGGAATCGGCCTGAATTTTTAAGCAACTTTGCCTCGTGGCGCTCCGCTCCTTCTCTGAAAGTTTGGGGGGGATTCATCAAGTGGGGGCTGAGATAAAAGGGGGGTCCCAAAACGTGTTTTCCCCATGTTAATTTCCATAGGGCGATCAGTCGCACTTTTAGCTCGAACGGCTGAATGGATTTTCACCAAACTTGGCAAAATTGTAGGGACTGGTAGCCCGATGTGCCTTTGCTATGTCTCAAGATATGTGCTCCAGAGGATTGTGAGTAATTTAGGTTAAAAAAAATGTATATATCTATGGCAGCGCCCCGGTACGCGCACCGGGGAGCGCTCCGGGCGCGCCACGCGACTTGCGCACAGGAAGCTGATTGGCTCTCGGGTGTCTGTAAACATTCGAAACAGTCTGGAGCGGCCGCCATCTTGTGTCTCGGTAGGACCGAGACACAAGAGGTGGCTAAAAACAAAAGGGGAAAATGACCAAAAGGGGGCAGGGTACACCCCCCTGACCCCCTAGGTTTGATGTGGGGGTCATAAAAGGGTCCCACGGGACAACCTTTTTTAAAAAAAATTTTTCGATTTTTAGGGGGGGAGCGCCCGGTACGCGCACCGGGGAACGTACCGGGGAGCGTACTTTGGTGAAAAATAGTGAAAATAATAGTGTAAAATAATCATTTTGAGTGATTACAGGTAGGGTAGCTCTGAAAAGAGCTTTTGGGTTCTGTGGCTGTTTTAGGTACCTACAAGTATGTCCCACACACACCCACATGCACACAACCCCACACCCCCACACCCACACAATCCCCACACACACGTCACACACGCACACCTCCACCCACACCGAAACACCCCACACCCCCACACCGACACCTTACACATCCGCACCCACACCCACATCCCACACACCCACACTCACACACACACCTCACCCCCCCAACATACACACACACGCACACAGAGATACCTCACAGACACACCCCACACATCCCACACACACACCTACCCCCCCAACACACACACACACCTCACAGACACATCCACACATCCCACACATACATACACATTCTACACACATACCCCCCACACCCACACACACCCCACACACACCTCACATACCCACACTCCCACCTATACCCACACACCCCACACACCCCACACCCACACACACACCTTACACACCCACATCCCCAGCCACACCCACATACCCCATACACCTATACACATCATCCCCCCAGACACACACACACACACACATACACACCTCACAGACACACCCCGCACACCCCCCACACACACCTCCCCCCCACACATGGGGAGCGTACTACGGGGAAAACAGAGTGAAACAAGAAAATAATAATTCAAAGTGATTAGAGGTAGGGTAGCTCTGCATAGAGTTGTTGTGTTGTTTGGGTGTTTTAAGAACCAACATGTAGGTACCAATGTTGAGTCTTAAATTTAATGTACACTGTCTCCTCTGTAGATAATTTGCATGTTGTTATAGAAGTTATTGTGGTATATGGAATCCATACCATAGTCTGTCAGGAAAGAAGAAAGAACATGGAGGCAGGAGATGAAAAAGAGATGTCAAATACACATTGGAGATAATATAGTGGGAGAAAGGAAGTATCTATGAGCAAAATTACTATGTAACACAAAAAAGTTGCACAGTATACTATAAGTCTGACTTTACATTATAATCAATTTGGTACTAGATTAAGAATTACTTATAAAAATGAATAATGTCTCAAACAATTTTCAAATTATTAAATATAAATTTATTTTTGAGATTCATTTTCCAAATTAAATATAACGTCTAACATTTGTCCGAAATGTCCTCATTTTGAAGGAGGAAATCCACAGATTCTACACATTGTAGAAGTTCATGGTCTCGTGATTCGTCCATGAATTCAATGTCATTTGGTTCAATGTTTTCTTCATTGTTCTTTTCAAGGACAATTTCAAATGAAACTTTTTGTTCTCCTTCCATTTTGGCTGAAATTTGCATAAAAAATATATATATCAGTAGAGATAGGGCACTGTTGGGTTTAAGTTTAGATAGGTAGTTTTTAACAGTGAATTTATCTTTGGGCAGTGTATGGTATCAGACTGGAAGTAGAAATATAAAAAAGTGTATGTGATGAAACCTAAGTAAATTCATAATTATACAAGACAAGCCTAAATCCATCCATAACTATAACAGAGAAGTCTATATAAATCTATAACTATTACAGAGGGATAGTATATAACTATCAGAAAAAGTTTTCCATATTAACTTAAAGTGCACAATATACTTCCGTTTTCAAAATAACAACTTACCTTTAAAAAGAAGTTGAAGTTATTAGTGAAAATCCTTTTGAAATGTACACCAGGAAGTAGTAGTCAAAATGGCTGTGTTTCCCTCTCTTTCTTTATATATATTCATGTACATAACCAATCAAATGTCAGGTAAAAGAAGTAGAAAATGAAAGTAACATTTTAATTGATTGTCAATTCTAACACTTCAGATGTGTTTTTGTGAAGTAATTTACCTCAGGGTATTTAGAGAGGTCTACAGGCTAAATGGCTCAATGGAATTCCATCGAATTTGGGAAAATGGTAGGGATTGGTATGTAGTATGAGCTATTCTATATTTAGTGAAAGTGTCTCCAGTGGTTTTTATGTAAATTAACTTTTAACATTTTTTAAGAGCGCTTCCCGGTGCGCGCCCCGGTACGCGTACCGGCAGCGCTACGGCAGTCCTCCATTTTGTTTTCGGTAGATTTAAGACAGAAAATGGAGGACAAACAACGTTGGGAATGGGTATAAGGGGGCATCGTAGGCACTCCCTGACCCTCTAGGTTTTCTGAGGGGGTCTTAGGAGGCCCAAATAGGCAAAATAATATATATATTTTTCGCGGGGGGAGCGCCCGGTACGCGCACCGGGAAGCGTACCGGGGAGCGTACTATGGTGAAAAATAGTGAAAAAAGTTAGAAAAAGATAATCATTTGGAGTGATCAGAGATAGGGTAGCCCTGAAAAGGGCTTTTGGGTTATGTGGCTGATTTAGGTACCTACAAGTAGGTACGAATGCACAGTCTTAAATTCAGGAGGAATATTCTATTCCCCTCATCTGAAAAGTGCACACCATCTCCTCTGTAGATATCTTGCATGTTGTAACGCAAGTTATTATTGTATATTGAACCCATTCCATAATCTCTCATGTAAGCAGAAACAGATTTATTCACATATTCCGTGCTTTCTCAAATTGTGGACAGAATTGATTGGACCACTTCCATTTCTGTCTTTGGCATATATTGGAATATACCAAGGCAGTTTGAGGAAAAAGTACCATCAATTGATCAAAGGTGTCCTTTAAAAGCATTTCCAGACCTACCCCAGTCAAAGTGCCCAAGTCATTTCCTCCACAGTGCACAATTAAAAGGTCAGGGTGTGGAAAATGCTAAAAGGTTTTCACCAATGGTATCAATTGGTGACATCTCAATCCTCTCTGGCCAATCCATTTAATCTTCACATTTGGTAAGTCAAGGTTGTGAAAATGTCTGGTAGCTGCATACCTTTGAGCCCAGTGGATATAGCTATGCCCAATAATCCAGACAGAATACATGGTGAGAGGAGGTTCTGGTGCAGTCAGATGAAGTGTAGAAATGAAATGGCAGTTGGAACAGTAGGAGTTTGCAAAAAAAAACTGTGGAGTTTTAGTGCTCTTGAATCACAAGCAATGATTGGTAGATTGAGATAGTTGAAAACTGAAAGTTAGGGTGCATGGTTGTGTTCTGTGTAAGAAGTAATTTGAATGGTTAAAAAAAAGTTATTTAAAGAAACATTGCACCAGATAAGCTGGTGTATTGAGTGGTCAAACACCCTTGCTCATTTGATTTGCAACATTGTAGAATAAACTTTTAACCCTGGGAGCTCAGTGAGGAGGGAGTTGCTAGGGTAACAGGTAGAAAGCGCTGAGGGGGGGGAAGGGTGTTGATTTGAAAATAGAGAGGGAAGAGTTTTGATTGGTTACCATGAGGAATATGTGTGTACAATTAGAGGTTTTCTGTGCCATTAATGGTTCCAGTGCCTGGAGAACATACCTTTTGCTCTGCTAAAGAAATATTGGTGTGTGTATCTGACACTGTTGTGAATCTCCTAGAGCATTTGTAAAGGTGAGTTATGATTCATTTAATAAACATAGAGACTTGTATACTCTATGGAGAAGATTTGGAAGCAAATTGTGGTTTTTTTATGTTGCTTTGTGTCATGCTTTTTGATAATGCTTGGTAAAAAGTTTTTACTGCATAGAGGAATTGTATTTTGTAAAATTGTGAAGTTTTAGTAGTGACATGGAATGCTTGTACATAAGACCTGTGCTGTGTTTCTTAAATGTGATGTCAAAAACGATTTTGGGAAAATTGAATGGCTTTTACATTTTTTAAAAGGAATAAAGAATGTGTGCATGTTTAAATAAATAAATTTGACTCTTTACAATGATGTTACCTGTGTTAACTCAGTGTAGGAAGCATATTGAGTTTGTTTGCATAGAGGAATTGTATTTTGTAAAATAGTGAGGTTTCAGTAATGACATGGAATGCTTGTACATAGGACCTGTGCTGTGTTTCCTAAATGTGATGTCATACACGATTTTGAGGAAAATGAATGGCTTTTACATTTTTGAGTATAATGTGGTGCAGAGGTTTAAAAATTGACGCATCTACCTACATGCGTCACTTTTTAAATATGGCAGAAAAAGGTACATGTTTGGGCTTTCCTGGGGAGCATAGGTGGTGAGGCTTGTGTCTAAGAGTGCAGTGGACTACGCTTCAGCCTATCCCCGACTGCACTCTTAGACACAGGCGTCAATTTGACTCTTTACTATGATGTTATCTGTGTTAACTCAGTGTAGGAAGCATATTGAGTTTGTTTGCATAGAGGAATTGTATTTTGAAAAATAGTGAGGTTTCAGTAATGACATGGAATGCTTGTACATAGGACCTGTGCTGTGTTTCCTAAATGTGATGTCAAAAACGATTTTTGGGAAAATGAATGGCTTTTACATTTTTGAGTATAATGTGGCGGGCGAGGTTTAAAAAGTGACGCATCTACCTACATGCGTCATTTTTTAAATATGGCGCAAAAAGGTACATGTTTTATGCCGCCGATGCGTCACAAAAAGTGACGCATCAGGAGTGCAAAACTGACGCAGGGCCTCATAAATGAGATTCTTTTTTTTTTCCACACTACTCCAGTTTAGTCCTGTCCACTGCACTCTTGGACACAAGCCTCACCTTTTGTGCTCCCCTGGACAGTCTTCATCTCATCTGCACTCCTTCTTAGGTGTCAGAATCCTATCACATGGGGAAAGCTCCATGTGAAAGCGTTTGCCTCAGTCTTATCCCTGCTGTGAGGCAGATGCTTGTACATAGGACCTGTGCTGTGCTGTGCATCTGAATAGGGATTATATGCTGAAGATCCAAGGTTTCGTCATATACTGAAAAGTGGAGCACATCTGCAAAATGTTTCGGCGAGGGACTTTATGGAGAAAGTGAATCTGCAAGATAATATTTTAGAATCTCATCTAATCAATCTCATGGCATGTCAGCGTGGTACAAATGAGTATTGGTACCGTCGTCATGGGGAATTGAAATGTATGCTAAGAAACTTAGGAACTCCTACATGGTTCCTCACTCTTAGCTGTGCCGAGTATGCATGGGACGACTTACTTCAATTTCTACGAGAGGCAAATGCAAATATACAAAATATAGAATTCAAAACACCTGGAGAACTGTGTTCTTTGGATCCAGTGAATGTATGCAGATATTTCAATCATAGATTTGAAGCTATGATGTCTTTTATTACCAACAAAAAAAATCCTCCCCTTGGAGAGGTTTTGGATTTCTTTTGGAGAAAGGAGTATCAAGCGAGAGGTGCTCCTCACATACATATGTTGTTATGGATTAAAGATGCACCCAAATTTGGAACAGATTCAGATGAGACAGTGATGAGCTTCATTGAAAAGTATTCAACATGTGCTGTTCCGAAAACTACAGAGGAAAACAGTTTAAGGCAACAAGTTTTACGCTTTCAATCCCATCGTTGTGGAAAGTACTGTCGTCGAAAATTCAGAAACAAGGACAAGTTCTACACAAAATGTTGTTTCGGCTTTCCACGACAAGTGATTTCTAAAGGAAGAGTAAATAATTTGATGTCTTCTCTGCGACATACTGTGACGAGGAAATCACCAAAAAATACATACAATTTAAAAAGAAACGAAGAGTCCAAGTACATCAACGACTACAACCCAGTGATTTTGTCCATGTGGAATGCTAACATGGATATTCAGTTCGTTGCTGACAACTCTATTTCTGTGGCTCGATATGTGACGTCTTACATCACAAAAAAAGAAAAGACAGAACTGAAGGAAATGTGGGAGGACATTTCACATGAAAAGAGTCTAAGCAAGAAATTATACAGTTACAGTCTGAAGATGTTGTCGCATCGAGAAATTGGAGCATATGAATGTTCTGATCAATTGTCGTCAGCAAGTCTCTATGCCAAATCTAGAACCATCATTTGGGTGAGTCTAGGTCTTGCTGGCGGAGAAAGAACCAGAAAGTACAGATATTTTGAAGACAAACATGTTGGATAAATACTATCCAAATAGAAGTCCTCATCTTGAGAACGTTTGTCTCTATGAAGTTCTTCAAAGCTATATTTATAAGAGGAACATCAGAGAAGATATCAATAATGGAATATATGCTGTCATTGGATGTGAAGGATGTCTAGTGAAACAGAGAAAAGGTCATTTGATTAATCATCGAAAATTAAGTTGTGAAAATCCAGACAAAAGAGAATTTTACTATTTGGCTCTTTTGCAACTCTTTAAACCATGGCGAGAAGAAGAGGAACAACTTGGAGATTTTCTCTGTTATGAAGACTCTTTTAATGCTACTAAGGATACCATAGAATGTCCTGTTTTTCCAAATTATCTGCAAATGTTGAATGAAGAAATAGAGCAAGAAGCAAAAATTGCTGCAGAGATTGCGAGAGACAGTTCTCAAGGCAGTCAGAGTTCTGCTTCATTGAGTCAGGATCCACTAGGAGGACCAATTATCCAAAATGAAGCTGCCACTGCCATGGATGAGGTGGAAAGAGCTATGGAGCAAGCTCAAGAGGATGTAATTAATTTAGAAGATTTGGTAAAACAATTAAACGTTGAGCAGAAACTGATATATTACGAAGTCACAGAACAGGTTGAACATGGATTGAGTCATGAGAAGAAAGAGTGCTCATGTACATCATTTAAGCCTGTCCGACTGGACGTGAGTGGAGAAGCGGGAACTGGAAAAAGTTTTCTGATTAAAGCAATTGCATCTTATCTGCAGAAAAGGACTGAATCACCGCTGTCTTGTGTTGTTACCGCTCCAACTGGGCTGGCAGCACATAATATTAAAGGGATTACTTTACATCGTTTACTGATGCTGCCAGTGGAGCATGATAACAAATTGCAATATCACAAGCTATCGGGAGATGCGTGTTCCGAAGTTTCGAGAGTCCTGAAGAAAATGAAACTTCTTATCATTGATGAAGTAAGCATGGTGTCAAATATAATGCTTGCTTTTTGTGCATTTGTGAATGCAAGAAATTCTTAGAACAGACTATGATGTTTTATTTGGAGGAAAACATATTGTTTTTGGAGATCTTCTGCAGTTGACTCCAGTGAAAGGACAACCTGTGTTCAAAATGCTCATGCATGAAGATACCAGGAAGTGCCTAGGAAGCATTGGAAACGTTAATATATGGTTAAACTTCAAATATGCAGAACTGCTTCAAAATATGCGGCAGGCAAAGGATGAAGATTATAAAAATATTTTACAAGACGTAAGAGTAGGAAATATAAGTCAGCAAGGGAAAGAAGCTTTACATGGATGGTTAATTTCAAATTTGTACCCAAATGAAAACATTCTTCCAGAGAATATTTTTAAGAAAATTAACGAGAGGAAATCTGCCATATGTTTGATCCCAACTCTGAAAGAATGTTCCATGTTCAACAACAAAATGTTAAATTTAGAAAATTAAGAGATAGTGAAATTGGAAGCTACAGATAAAATAGAGCATATGGGAGCAACAATTGTTTTGTCTGAAAATTTGATTCATTAGAGAAGAGTATATCTAAAACTGCTGGTTTTGAAAAGACTCTGAATGTGTGTTAGAATTGTCGTGTCATTTTGCGAAGGAATTTAAATGTTGAAAGAGGTCTGGTAAATGGAGCAATGGGTCATGTTGTTGGTTTTGTGAATTACAAAAATAGAGATGGAATTGAAATTATAAAAATTAAATTTGATGGCATTGATGAAATAGAACAAATTTGTCGTTGTTCAGATAGATTTTTGCTCGTGAAAGACTTATATGTTCGCCGAAAACAGTTTCCTATTTGTTTGGCATATGCAGTGACAATTCATAAATCTCAAGGTTTAAGTATAGATAGTGCTTTGGTGAACATTGGAAGTTCTGTGTTTAAAGAGGGCATGGCATATGTGGCTATATCACGAGTCAGAACTTTATCAGGATTGTACTTGATTGAGTGTGATGAAACAAAGATTTGTGCTGATCTAGATTGTGTTAAAGAATACAATAGGTTAAGAAGAGAGTATGCTCCACATTTGCCTCAATATCCTCTGATTGAAAAACGTGTGGTAGGCCGAAAAAGAAGAAATGAGAGTAATTGCAGTGAGGTAGTAGCAAAAAGACAAAAAGTAGATGAAACTGTAATTGTAAGCAGAAGGAAAAAGGATTCTGTTGACGATGTTGTTGGATTTCAGTTTGAAAACAGTTCTGGTGTCAACTGCTATGCTAATGTAGTAGTTAATGTTTTTTTTCTTCAAAATTTACAAAAACAGATTGTCGAAAATCGGGAACAAACATTGTGCTATTTATTGAATTCTGTGTTAGAGAAATGTAGTAGTGATAGAGGAAAAATAGAAAGTGTTTCAGAAATTAGGAATCTTGTAGACATATGTTCAGGTCATAATCAATTTTCACAGATAATTCAGCAGGATTGTCAGGAATTGTTAATGTATATGTTTGATGTATTGGAAGATGAAGGAGTAGATATAAAAAATCTTTTTAACCTTTCTTATCAATGGCAACATGACTGTGATAACTGTGCTTCATCAAGTAGTACTAGAATAGACTCTGAAAGATTTATATATTTGACTTTACCAGACTGCAAATCAGTGCCTTTTAATAATCTAGTTAAAGCAGCGGATCACAATATGGTGTGTACCCAATGTAAGTCTACAATGCTGTCCACATTATTTCTACAAAATTATGGTCACTATGTCATTTTAATGTTCCAACGATGTAGACCTGATGGAACTAAATTGACAACTTCTATTAAAAATGTTGTGGCTTCTCAGTTATCGATATCAGGAAGAACCTTTGCAACTGCAGCTATTATTTTTCATGATGGTCCTTCTACAACATCAGGGCATTACACATGCTATTTAAAAACTTCTAAAGGTTGGACCCAATGTAACGACACTCATTTGACTTTCAAACAACGTTTGCCTTTTGGCTTTATAAATTCATACCTAGTGTTTTTACAGCCAAAATTTAGGTAAAAGTAATTGGCTAATGAAGACGGGAGCAGTTAATAAAGGTTATTTTGCTGTTTAAAAATATATTCTGAGTAAAAGTGATCCAGGCGTTATAAAAAATTGACTTGTCATATAGGTACTGTAAGTGGATGTCATAGTAAGTGATGTTAGTATTATACAAAATGATGAACATGAGTGAGTCAGAGATGGTTTTACAAATACTTAAATATTGTGAAAATGTTGTAGAGCCTTTCTTTCAGAACGTCGGGAAAAAGGTCATTTCAGAGTGCCTTAGAATTAATTTGAACATATACTCATACATCTGACACTATTTGGCCAAATGGAAAGGTGCAGGAATGAGTAAAGAGTCATGACTGAAAAAAAGGAGTATATGAAAATATTGAAAATATTTCAGATGTTCTTGGAGCTTTTCTTATAGAAAGTCGATGAAATGGATTTTTAAGTGAACAGCAAAGTACTTTCCAATGAGAAAAGGACCACCCTGATACAGTATTTGGCCTCAAGGAAAAGTAAGTCAATCTAACTTTAGCCTACATTTGTCATTTGTCAGTATTTAAGTTTTTTTTTAAAACACAATCTTTTAGATTGTGTTTTTTTTTCCGCTGTCATATGATGAGTAATTTGAACTCACTGTTTTAAGTGAAATTCAATATATTCTGAGAACAGCAAAAATAAACTATGTAACATGTTGTACAAGTTATTTTATACTTTGGATTGTGTAAATTAAATTGTATTCCCATTCTGTGACACTTACTTTCCTTTTTCCATCCTCTTTCAGCTATTTTTACTCATTTATAATGTCTTTCTCTCACTCTCTGTAACCCCGTTCCCTTACTCCCCTTCTTTGATAACCCCTCATTCTCATTTCAACTGTGTGTATCCCGTCTCTCCCTTGCATAACTTTTCAGCTTTCAGTCTCTCTGCTTTACTTCTCTTTTCCGTATTTTCCTCCTTTGCTCTTTTAGTAATTCCTGTTTACTCACTCAGCAGTTTTATTGCACTCTATCACTATAAATCACCCACTCTCCCTAGCTTATCTTTGTTTGCTCCTTACTTTTGACCTCTTCTCTCTATTTTTCTTTCACTACTTCTATGTCCTCAGTGCCTCACTCTACTTGTGTTATTTTCACTTGTGTTTATCTACCTTCTATCACTTCTTTTACAACAACTTCACTGCTCCTCTCTCATCGTTCTTCATCCCATTTCTTTTACTCTGGTTCCATTACTATCCCTCATTTCCTTTCTTTCAATGTCCTTCGCTTTACTTTCATCACCAAATTATTTTCTCTCAGTACCACTGTTTTAGTCGGCTTCTCCTCTCTTTCCTTCTTTTTGCTCACTTACTCATTTTCTTTTCGCACTCATTGTACTCCACCTCACTCAGTTTTTGTCTTAGTGTGTCTACCTTATAACTTCCTCAGTCCATTTCCCTCAATTGTTGTATATTATCCTGTCTCCCTTCATCCTTTCACTCTATGACTGTTCTTCACTTACTCTCAGTTATCTTCTATTCCTCATTCTTCTAAATGCATCCTTAATTAGACTGTTTTCTGTCTCAGTCATTATCTTTTTACTTACTTCTGTTTCCTGATTTAGTTTTGCTAACTCACATTGTTTTAGTATCTTTCTTACCTTCAGTTAATTTCTCTGTTCTTCTCTCTCTTTTTGTCAGTGAATCTATATGCCTTACTCTTTATAATTTCCTCTTCTTCTATTTCTTTTTCTCTCTTTTTGTCCTTCTACCTTAGTTTATTTCCCTTTCTGTGTTCTTCACTCTAACTTTATTTCTAAATAGAGCGTTATGATTTTTAACCTCTTCATTTGTATCTTTTAATTTAAAATACATATTTTACTAATTATAACTTATTTTTTCTTCTATCTTTCACAGATACAAAGTGTAGTTAAAATTTTTTATTAAAGTTATATTTATTATATGGTAAGTATGACTAAAAAAATTTAGTTTGTCATCACCCTTTGCTTTAAGTTCACTAACATTTTCTCAATCTACCATACTCCTGTCTCTTTTCTCTACTTCCCTCACTTATTCTTATTGTACATGTTTACTCCCCTTTTGCGATTTCCCATCTCATATTCAACTTCTTTCAATCCCTTTTCTTTACTTCACTTACCCTCTGTTCCCTTCCTTTGCTTCTTCACTCATTCTCTTTTTCTTAATTATTTACTTTACTCCTACACATACACCTCATCCCCCTTCCAACACATACACACACCTGTAACATACACCCCACACACACCACACACACACCTCATACACATAAAAAATCCTCCCACACACACTCTTCAAACACACACACACACATTCCATACACACACATACATCTCACACATATACACCCCATACTCATACACTCCTCACACATATTTCACACACTCTCACCTCCACCCACACCAAAATACCCCACACAGCCACACCCACAGACACACCTTACACACCCACACCGTGACCTACACCCACTGACTCCCTATAAGTCACACACACTGCATTACTTATTTTTTTTTGCTGTTTTACTCAAGCCCATTCAGGTACTGTTTCCTTTACTCTCTTTGTCACTCCCAATGTGTTATCCTAATTCGATTTTTCTCCCTCTTTCACTCCTCTTTACTTATACTACCTGGTCTTTTCTCACTTTCCCTCATCGTTCTTCATTTATTGTGGTTCAGCCACTACCCTTCATTCTCCATTTTTTACTGTCCTTTCTTTTTCTTTTAACAGCCAATCACAGTCTCACACTATCTCTACTTTAGTGTTCTTCCTCTCTCTTCCTTTCTTTCGCTCCTTTAGTCATTTTACTTTTCTCACTTTCATCCAATTACACCTTCTCTATTTTTTACTATGTAATAAACAATCCCTCTGTGGTCATCTTGTAGCTCTTTTTTTCTTAACATAACTCTGTTTGTGTCCTTCCGTCATGCTAACTGCTTCATTAAATTGTTTTTTTTCTTTTTGGGGGGGCGCGCCCCGGTACGCGTACCCTAAGGACAGAAAATTGACAGAGATCCTTTAAAAATATAGGTTTAATTTTATAAATGTGAGGTAGTTCTGAAAAGAACTTTTTTTAAATTGTTTTTGTTGTTTTATATTTTTTTTATTATTTTACTGAACATTTTTTATTTTTTTATTTTTGAACAATTTTTTTTGTGTGTTTTTTAAGGGAACAAACAAAAAACAGGGAAGTGGAAATGGCTCAACTGGAGCAAAAAAAAGAAAAGAATTAGTGCTTCCTTTTCTTGTTGCATTGGTGGTTGTCCACAGCATTATTTATTAAGGTGACACTAAGTTCACCATACATAACGTTTTGCCACAGAAAATGCAAACATGTTTTATGGTGCCAAATTTTTGTTGTATATTTGGCACCATTTGGCGTGCTTCAGGACCAGAAAGTGAGTCTTCAGTAGAGGAGGTGCTGGCCACAGGGGGTGGGTTGTTCTGAAGTTCCTGTACTTCAGCGTGGGCTAAGTTATTGGGATGAAACCTCTCCATGTGGCGGATCATGGTAAAATTACCAAATGAATATTTCTTTAGGGGATTGCCCCTGGAGAGGACTGAGCCACAAATTAGACAGGTGACTTTGGGGGCGTTCACCTTTTTTGGGCCTTCAGGGATGGAAAAGAATTGGCAAATATAGTGCACTTTAACGTGCCTTTGCCTTGGTTCTTCAGGCAGGAAGCGCCTTGATTGTTCCTTCTCCTCCTCTTCTTCTTCTTCTTCTTCTTCTTCTCCTCCAAGGAACTGTGGTGGTGGACCTTCTTTTCTTGGTGGTGGTGGTGGTGGTGGGGGTGCACCAGCTGCAGCTACAAGTGATGCCATTGCAGTGATCAAAAATAGCTCTTGCTCTCTCAATGAAGAAAGTTAGAATGAGGAAAAAAGGAGGGGGCTTTCATCATTTGGAGAAAAAAAATGATGACAACCAATGAAAAGTGTTATTTTCAGGTCACATGACCCGACACATGACCCGGTGCACTTACGTTACGCGCTCCGGCGCGCTTACGCTATGCGCACCGGGCCGCGCCGCGGAGCGCTTCCGGGTGCATTTACGAAGCGCGTCATAAGACACATCGCGCGGCAACGCGATACGTCGCGCTTACGCGACGCGCCATAAGACGCATCACGTGGCTACGCGATACGTCACGCTTACGCGACGCGTCACGATGTGGTTTTTTCAATCGCGGCAATAGCGCTAACGGGACGCTCCCCGGTACGCACCCCAGGGCGCGCCGTAACATTGCGCTTACCCGTGCGTTCACCGGTACGCGCCCCGGGAGCGCCCCAGGGCAAAAAATAAAAAAAATGAAAACAATTTCATAATTATTACCTACTGGCGGTCGCCAGTAGGTAGCTATAGTTAGGACCTAGTTTCCATAGGAAATCCGCAATATTCTATTTGGATTAACTTTAGCCCCGGTGGACGAATCTTTGCGAATTTCTCAAAGAAGATGGCTCGGTCCGCTGCGCTCCTTCTGTGAAAGTTTTGGGGGGATTGGTGAAGTGGGGGCTGAGATAAAAGGGGGGTCCCAAAACGTGTTTTTCCCATGTTATTTTCCATAGGACGTTTAGACACGGCTACAGCTCGAACGGCTGAATGGATTTATAAGAAATTTGGTAGAAAGGTAGAGTGTGGGTCGCAGATCACGCTTTTGTTTAAATGGTGTAAATCCGTTCAGTAGTTGCTGAGAAAATTAAAGTTGAAATCAGTTATATATCTGTAAGCGAGCACGGGTGCGCGCACCTATGCGGGTGTGCGCGAGCGGCATTGTGATTTGCTGTTTAACGTCTGTGAACATTCGATTTGGAGGAAATCAGGAAGGGTTGTCCTCCATTTTGTTAGTGCGAGTGAATATATAATACAGAACAAAGTGTTAGTACATGGAAAGGGGAGAAGGTAGAGATTGTCTGGCCGGGTAGGTTTTCTAAGGGGGTGCAGTATGGACCCTGAACGCGAAAAGACCATTTTTTTGGGGAGAAAAAATTTGCGGAGTGCACGCATTCGGTCGCGCACCCCTATTTACAAGACTGTGAAAATCTATAGTGGTGAGAATGGAAAGGGAGCAGGGTGGAGAGTGTTTGATTTGGTAAGTTTCTTGAGGGGTTTATTAAGGATGACGAAAGTCTAAAAGTAGCTTTTTTTCTCAAATAAGTTACGTGGTGCGCGCACTCAGTCGCGCACGGCGATCAAAAAACATAAAGAAAGATGGAGATAAATTACAAGTTTGAGTGTTTAGATCTAAGGTGGCTCTTAAAAGAGCCCTTGTGTTAATTGAGTTTTTTCTGCACTTATAAGTAAGTTCTGATGCAGAGTCTCATGTTACAGAGGAAAACTCTATTTTCCTCATCCGTGAAATGAACACCATCTGTCCGATAGATGCCTTCCATGTTGAAACGCAGGTTGTTGTTGTATATAGAACCCATGTTATATTCTCTGAGGAAAGCAGAAACAGATTTATTTACATGTTTCCTTGCTTTCTCAATCTGTGGACAACGTTGATTGGACCAATTCCATTTTTGTCTTTGGCATATATTTGAATACACCAAGACAGTTCGAGGAAAAAGTGACATCAATTGACGAAAGGTGTCTTTTAGAAGCATTTCCAGACCTACCCCTGTTAATGTGCCTAGATCATTCCCACCACAGTGCACAATTATCAGGTTAGGTTCAGGGAGATGCATAAAAGTTTTCACCAATGGTATCAATTGGTGACATCTTAATCCTCTTTGGCCAATCCACGTAATTTGCACATTTGGTAAGTCAAGGTTAGAAATTCGTCTGTTTGCAGCATATTTTTCACTCCAGTGAATATAACTGTGTCCTACAAGCCAAACCTTCATTTTCAAGGCAGATGCAGTAGTACTCCGATGGGTTCTAGAAGTGGAATGGCAAGTAGATGGTGAAAGTCACGATAAAAAAGTGTGTGAGGTTTGGTGTTGATGAAAAATTGAACATGATTGGTTGATTGTTATACCTCAAGATTCAAGACTACGTTGTATGTTACTGTTTTATTAAAACCAAATCTTCTATTGGTCGTGGAAAAAAAAGAAATGTAAAAAAACAGTGGATAGGCAGGTGTGTTTGCAGGGAATTGCGCCCTTTTGCTTTGATTTAGAACGTTGAGATATGAACTTTTGACCTGTGCCTTCAGCAAGGTGCAGAATGAGCTGTTACCATGGTAACAGCCAGAGAAGGCAGAGGGTGAAGGGTGACCTTTATGTGACTTTGAAAATATTGAAAGGATAACCAACTGAAATGTTAATTTGATTATGAAATTGTGCGGGAACAAATATGATTGGTTGGAGAGACATATATGAGTCTGTATTGACAGGAAATCTATGCCATTATTCTTTGGTTGCAGTGATAGAAGTATTATTGAGAGCTCCGTCAAACGGCTATCGTTTTGCTACTATTATTGTTCTACATTTGATAAAGCATTGGTAAAGGTGAGTGTATAACTGTTTGTTTATGATGTACAGTAAAATGTGGTTTGATCACTATATTTGATTATTTGACTTACTGTGTCTAAGGAACCACATTTTTGACTTTGATACGGTTTTATATGTTTTCAACTACTGTTCCATTTTATTACATCAATGTTTTTAAACATTGTTTCTTTGTAATTATTAGTTTAAAATTATGATTAATTAATTTGATTAAGGTTAGTGGACTTCAGTCATGTTTTTATGCTATCAGCTACTGTTAGGTCTATGAATTAAATGTCAGTTAGAGACGGGTCTGCAACAAAATTTGGGGGGGGAAGAAAAAAAATTATTTTTTGTAGGGGGACATGAACGTGTAATCAGTAGGTAGAGTAAAGGTGGAGGGGCTGTTAGAATAGGTAAAACAAGTGCGAGGCCTAATTAATATTGAAATGGTTCTTTATAGAGATGTGAAACGTTCAGGTGCGGCTCTGTGTGTATCTGGGATGTATGTTATCTTGGGCTTCCACAGCAGACGTGAGAGGGGGGAGGGGCTGAAGTTCTGTTAAGTTAATGGGGGTTGTGCGCCGTTTCTTCACTTTCTTTCAAGTCTGAATTATAGTTTTGAATGTATTTGTGGTAAACTGAATAAACAGAATATAAAATGTAATAAAATAGACAGAAATTAATTGAGATTTGGGAGTGTTTGTATATAATTTGTAAAGTTGGTTACAGATCAAAAAAAAGGAATTTGCAGAGACACAGATAATGCAGGTAGAGAGAAAAATAGTTGATTATATGTGATATTGTCGACAAAAAGTGGGAATGCTTTAGGTCTTTTGGGGCAGATTTATGAAGGCCCTGCGCCGCCGGTGCGTCACTTTTTCCCATGTTAAAAGTGACGCACCGGCGGCGCAAGGCCTTCATAAATCTGCCCCTTTAAACTTTAAGTTTGAGGAAAAAATTACAGTGTGGTTTGTGGCCGAGGGATGCAGTGGTTGCGGTGGGGTGAGAAGGAGAGGTGTCCCAGTACAATCAAATGAAAAATTGTGACCATGAGGTTGTACACAGGTTCGTGGAGTATATGCCTTCATAAATTGATGTAGAAGACCGAATATATATAGAGGTTTCTGTGTTCCGCTGTGTGACTCCATTTTCATCTCACTCCTGTTTTCCATATCAGTTGCTTTGTGTTATCTTAGTGTGTGTATGTGTGTGTGTGTGCGTTCAGTCTGGGCTGAGGAAGTTTGTTCTGCAGGCAGACACAGATAGTCACATCAAAGTACTTGGCAGGTTTCGAAAATATTATTTATATAATTGAGATGGTTTTTGGAAGCGTTAGTCAGTGTATGTCGAGTTTCAGAATTACCGGTCGGTGGGCTCCACAGAACTGAGGGTTTGTTGTGTTTCTGTCTTAGTCAGTTTGGTTTTTCACTTTGTTGTCTGATGGCTGGCAAAGAAGTGTTTGTTATAGTGGAGATGAAAGGGTGATAAGTACTGAAATACGAGATAGCGTGTGCTCTGTGGAAGCGGGGGAGCAGTGATTAACAGTCTGAGTGAACCACAACTGCGGCGGTGCTTCGTTACAGTGATAAATTATTTTTTTCCAGAGGTACGATTGATGCTATGGTTCACAAGACGCAAAGAAAGGCTTGACTGACCGTCGCAGGCCAGCGGGTTGAACTATGAAAAATTCCAGTTGGGAAAAGAAAACATGAACTGAGTACAGCTGAGATTACGTCAAACACATGAATACAGTTTTAGTATACATTATTTCAGTTGTGAATATGGGTTAAAAGAGGGAACGTATATATTTCAAATTTTTATTCAATGATCCAGTGCTTTGAAGGGAAGTTTTTTATCTAATACAAGTAAACATAATATAAAGAAAGTAGTGGGTATAGTTACTAGTCCATACAAAACAAATGATGGAAATGTAGTATGAAGCAAAATGAATAACGTTTAAAAAACATATTGTACAGCCCCGCAATCAAATATATTTAATTATATTGCATGCAAGAAGGTGTCTTTTGATTTTAAGTTCAGTAATCATATATGAAAATGCTAATGGTTAAACATCACCTCATTAACAGTTAGTTTTCAGAATACGAAGCAGTAACAATTGTATGGTATTGTGAAAGGAAATGAAAAACGCGCCAAAAGCGAGAATTTGGCTGGAGGTGCATGTATGTTATCTGCAGGGACGTTCGAAAATCAGTACTCTGAACAACTATTGTATTGAGATAATTTTTTGCAAGGTTTCAGTACTCGATGTGACATACAGGTTGATAAGCAAGGATAATATCAGGGTAATCATATACTTTTCAGTTATGAATCAAAAATCTTTCAATAGGCATAAAACAAAAGCAGCACATGTGTGTGAGGCGGAAATAAAGAGCAGAAAGGGAGAATGGTGATAAACGATATAAAAAGTCATTGTAACTATACACATTTATCAGGGCACATTTAGCCATATTTTACTCAGCCTCGCTTCGAGAATATTTCAAATGAGATAAGATCACATAAGGTAGTGATTTGTTGAAATTAGAGCATCATGAAATGTTTTGAACAAAATCGAGTAGGTGTGGAAAAACAAATTAACTCCACATAAATTAAAAAATTGTCAGCAGCAGGAAATTGCAATGTCCAATGTTATTAAAGCCAATAGGTCAGTTTATATAAAATATAAAAATAAAAAAATAATAAGAAAAATTAGGAAGGGAAAAAATAGTCAAGATATCAATGGTTTGCAGAACAGTTATCCTTCCATTGAATAGGCAAAGTAAGTGGCAACTGCTTCTAAAAGAAAGCCATTGTTATCATCCGAAAACAAGTCAGCCATCCAATTGAAAAGAGGAAATGAACATACATGGTCATTAATTACCGGAGCCTCTAGTAGCATCAGAGGAGAACTCGGTGAATTTTCAATGTAGCTGTGTGCCAAGAAATCTTGCTCCGCTGCGAAAATATTCCAATGACCCAGAACTCCATGTATCGCTGCAAAGGCCATAATCACTCCGTAGGAACAAAGCTGTTCATGATCAAGTAACGGATTCATGAGATGATTGTAATTCACTTCAGGAGGTACTGAGTTGCAGAGACATAAGTCCAGGGCCCACATGAAATCACAGCTCAGGCAATGAAATACAGGTTGCACACAGGTGAAATAGGAAAATCGAAACGATAATCCATATGATGCACTCAAAGTCGTGAGTGGCAGAATGCCATACTGGTCAAGCATCCTGTGGCGAAATAGTTCTAAGTGCTCCAGCTCGTTTGCGAAGGCAGGACGGACATCCATTTTGTAATAACGAAAATAGGAATACAAAAGTTGCAGCTGCTGGTAGTAGATGAGGAAGTTCAGAAACAGAGATCTGAAAGTATCGAGTGAGAGTAGCAGAATGCCTTTAAATGATTTGGTGCAAAAAAAAACACCAAACCATTGGTTAGTAGCTGCAAAAAAAATAGTGCAGCTGGGAAGTGGAGGAGCGTTAAAGATTATGAGAGTCACCTTAGAAAATTGTAAAGGAAGGTCACTATTTAATAAGGTATGCAGTTTTCTGCGAGTGTTAGCTAAGTGAATGAGATATGTTTGTGAACAGATGCTCGGGTTGCTTGATTTTGGGACAATAAGGCTGTTGTTCAAGTCTAGGGATGGAAGTTTGAGTTCAAGGCCGTATTTCGCGGCCAGATGCAAACAACAAGGTTCCCATGTGTCGGTGGATGAAGTTCATTTTTACAGAGAGGCATATGCAGAGTGACTATTACAGACTAAAGTTTGTCGTTTAAAAAGTCATAGTAATTGACATTGCTTGAAAATAAATAATTACTGCTGAGTGTTAAGGTAAAATTCGGCATTATAGGAGATACCGGTGTACCTTTGAAAACACATGCAACATTACAGCGTTTCATGTAAAATAAGTCATGCAATTGGTAGTGCCTGGATGTGAACGATTATGTGCGGCATTGATATTTTTGACACTGTGTGCTTATGAATAGTGGAGAAGTGACGCAATGAAATGATGTTAGGTGAGTGTAGTGTAGTTACGGAACGGAAAACGTTTACAGAGAGTTACATTTAGTATGGAATACTTTTTATTTTTTTCACAAACTTAGGTATGAGAATATTTTTACAGTGTTAGCGGGACTGTAAGTTGAAGTTTTATAAACATTAGTGAGATAAGTAAATTAAGGTTTATTTAACATGTGCAGCTAATAATCTGTGAGAAAAGGTAATAGTCCACTGTCTTGTAAATAGGGGTGCGCGCCCCAATGCGCGCACCACATAACTTTTTTACGGAGAAAAAAAAAATTCTTTCACGTTCAGGGTCTATACTGGACCCCCTGAGAAAACCTACTCGGTTAGATAATCTGTACCTTCTCTTCTTTCCATGTTCTAACCCTTTGTTCAGTACAATATATTCACTCGCAGTTACAAAATGGCGGCCAACACTTTCTGATTTCCACGGATTCTAATGTTGACAGACGTTAAACAGCAAATCAGAATTCCGTAAAGTGTATATTTTTGCAATTTTAAACAATAGGCAAAATAAGTAAACTTAAAGTCCTGAAACAATCTTCAAGTGTCGTGTGCCTTTGCACCATTAAATTTTATTTATAAAGCATGTGAATCACAGTCTTGGAAATAGGGTTGCACGACCGAGTGCGCGCACCCCGTAACTTTTTCAGAAAAAAAAAGTTGTTTTGGCGTTCAGGGTCTATACTGAACCCCCTGAGAAAACGTACTCGCTTAGATAATCTGTACCTTTTTCTCTTTCCATGTTCTCACCGTTTGTTCGGTAGATTATATGCACTCGCACTAACAAAATGGCGGCAACACTTCCTCATTTCCTCCGAATGGAATGTTGACAGACGTTGAGCAGCAAATTATAATTCCGCAAACTGTAAATTTTTGCATTTTTGAAAAACAGTCAAAATTAAAAAACTTTAAGACTTATAACTATCTTCATGTCTCCTCTCCTTTTGCACCATTAAATTTTTATTACAAACCACGTTTCCGTTTCATTACACAGGATTGTTTGTCGGTTTTGTACATTCAATACATAGACACTTGTTCTTGTGTGTGAATGGCATTGTGATTTGTTGTTTAACGTCAGTAAAGGGGGCATATTATCAAGCAATAGTGATAATTATCGCTATTGCTTGGTTAGAGACAAAATTTTACTGGTGAGCTGCGGGGATTTTTATTGCAGATAAACCTTGGTATGACCAAGGTTTATCGCAAATGCGATAAAAAACGGCCGCAATGCATGCATATTGTAGAAAAGTCAGCGATATTCATGCAATACCGAGCTAATGCTCTTAGCCATGTTATCCACCTCCCATTGGTTAACATGGCTAAAAACTGCTCAGGGCAGGTGTTAGCTTTTGGAGATATTCACGCTTAGCGCTAATATCTCCAAAAGTTGGTAATAGGAGATAGTGATGTTAGCGACTGTTTCCAGTCGCTAACTTCTTGCCACGCCCACTTTAGGATATCATTAGTGATAATTATTACTGACATGCAAAGTGGCACCCAAGATGGTTGCTATCTCCTACTAGCTGTCGCTAACTGGTGTTAGCGACAGCTAGGTAATAGGGAGATAATTTTATCTTCGCTTTTTTGGCTTTTAAAGCCAAAAAAGCGGAGATAAATTCCCTTGATAATATGCCCAATTCGGGGGAATTCAGAAAGTGTTGACCGCCATTTTGTTAAAAAACACCCTGCACATAATCTATATATATTTAGGTAATAAATATAGAAAGTAAGCTTGTGTAGCAGTGCATATCAAAAATATTGCATGTAGTATCCTGGTAATGTATGGTAGATTATATTGTAAATAATGATTGATTTAAAAAATATGTCGGGGGAAAAATCTGGTAAATAAATGTGGTTCACAAAGAAATCTTAAACTTAGGCTTTACGATATATATTGGATAGAAAATTAGGGAATGTATCTGTTAGGCATGATATTTGGTAGAATGGGTGTATGTTGTCTAATACATATGTCTGTATTATGTTAACTAAAATCATGTTGTGTACTTTTTTTTTAAATAGTGTTTGGTGCTGAAAAGCAACAACCTGAACTGAGCGTGAGAGTATACAAACAGAAAATCCTTTTTAACAGGTGAGTTGATAATTTTTAAATGATAATTTATTTTTGAGAAGATTACCATAATATGCATGTTATTTAAGAAAAATTACACTGCTTCTCTTTTACATGAGGATTTTAATTTCTATTTTAAACATGTCTGAACATGCTTGTAGTACATATGTATTTTGAAATACGGTTCTATTGTTTATTGGTACAACCTTTTTATGGGCCGGGTCCATGTGTTATTTTCTATGCAGTTTGGGCTCATCTATTTTTTGACTGTAAGAGTTTGCTGTTTACGTTGGTTAATTTTTGCTAAGTCATCATTATCTCTCTAACTTATGCTGTATCATTTGTGTACAGGAATTTTTTAGAAATTATAGAGGTGTATTATGATATGGCTGTTGGCGTGATGGCCATTTCGGATGCATTTTTGTGGCTGTTGTATCTATTTGCACTCTATTATATGCATTTGCACAGGTGTATTATGATGAGGTCAGTCGGATGCCATGGAGGGAGTAACGGTAGGGCAGGGAGGGACGGAGGGGGAGGTGTAGGGTGGAGAGATCTAAAATGTGGTGTATAGATAAATGCAGGAAAGTATATAATTTAATTAATAAAATAATTTTTTTAGTGTACACAGCATCGCATTTTGGAATGCAGTGCACACTGCAAAATTCATTTAAATAATTAAATTACGTATTTACTACAAATTATCTGTATCCTGGTTTTTAGGTCCCTCCAGCAAAGATCTTCCCCTCCTCGTCTTCCTGCCCTACCATAATTCCCTCCACGAGTCGCGGCTGATTGTGGTTTCATATGATTATGATGACATGTTTTACATTAGATGAAATTTATATGATGAGTATGCTATTAAAGGTAAAAGCAACTGTCTCTGTGGGAAGTAGCAATCGGTTTAGTGAATGTTTAATTGGTATATTGTGAGTCATTCCTTCAGTTTGCATACAGTTTGAATCACAGTTTGTAGTGGTGAAGTTAGAAATTAGATCTCTACAATAAAATTAGAAAGTGTATAAATAGTTCTACAGCACGAAATGCAGAAAGCAAATGTCTCAGTGAAATGTGTTTTTACAGCACAATTTCAATTTAAGAAATTAAATAGGAAACTGTTAATGTCTAGGATGAAAGTATCTGTTTTTTTATAAAATAAAGAGGAAGGTCTTATATTAATCACTGTAGTTAATGTCTTTAAAAGTATGAAAATGTATGTAGTTGAAAGATTACTCAAGGTAATCATTGGTTAACTAATCATAAACAATATATAATTTAGTCTTTATATTTTTTTAAAAGGACACAGAAGATAGAAAAAGAAAAAAAATATGGAAGATTACTGTGAAAATAAGAATGTCCATTTTGAAATGGCAAAAGAAGTCCTTGAAGAATTAATGGAAGGACTATTTGAGGATGAAAATTCAACCAAAAATGAGGACTTTTTGGACTGCAGTTTTGATACTGCATACTTAGAGATGGTGGAAGAAGAGAATTTGCAAGATCAAAATAATAATGAAGTATCAGATGAAATTATGCTAAATGTGCTTCTGGAATATGAATTATTAAATCAATAAAATTATTTTTGTTTAAAAAAAAAAAATTAAAATATTATTGTTGTACTGTTAATCAGTATTCTCTTTTTTAAGAATGACAGTAAAAGTTGTGATGAGGTGCATAAAAAAAATAAAAAGCATTAGGAACACCGACAATGCTTGAAAGTTAGAATAGTACTTATATGTCTGAAAAATTACATTCATAGAATACATGTGTAAGGATAACATAGATATGGAGTGTCACAAATTTAGAAACAATAATCAGTGTAGGATTTCCTACTCTGACCAGAAACTGTTTCTTTGTCTTTAATCAAGTTATAAAATCAAGCATTGGTTATAATATGTATGTTATATGGTAGTAGGGGTCTATAATATTTTTTAACTTTTTTCCAAACAGATTTTCATTTGTATCAGAAACATCAATCACTATGCCGACGAGAAATGAAAAAAGAAAGCTGTATAAAAAGACATACCATTTGAAGAGAAAAGAGGCACACGATTTACCGAATCAACAAAGGACGGAGAAAAATAAGACTGCTTCTGGTAAGAGCAGCAAGGAATTTTTAAAAAAATTGTGTCAGAGGAAAAGTCAATTGGATAATGTTGAAAAGGAAAAACAGTTTTCAGGATCTTCAAGGAGAAATGGACAAAAAAAAATGTGTCTGAAAAGAGTGGTGAGGAAAATATGTACAGTAAAAGACGTACAAATCAGTTTGCGGAAATAAGGAAACGTATGTTTCATAAGAGAGTTGTTATGAATTTATTCCAAAAGGAAAAAGTTTCTAAAAGGAAATCTGCTTTTTATAAGAAAAAAATATATATAGAGGAAGTTGTGGATGATGCATTCGAGACGAAAAAAAAATTGTTTATTTTAGTGCTTAAAAGAATAAATACACTAAATAAGGCAATCAGAGTTTTAAAAGCTAAGAGTAAATGGAAGAGACACATAAATAGAACTAATTTTTGTAAAATCTTTTCTGGTAAATGGATGCATACTTCAAATTCTGAGCCATTTTTTAATGAAGAGAGTTACTTTCAAAGTAACAATTTGTTGCATGCAGTTGACACCAGTGGTCGAGCGTATGAAGTGAAGGATGGCTGTCCTATTGAGAAAGAGAACATTGAGGTTAGAAATACAGAAGGGGAAATAGGTGGAGAGGTTTTACAGGGACGTGTTCATGCTCCTGTTTATAGTTGGAATTGTAGCAGTATTTGCAGTGTACGACAGGATTCAATTGATTTCTTTCGCAATTTCTTACGTAAGTACACTAAGGAAAGTTTTTAAAAAAAAATTGTAATGTTGCAAGAATTAGATCGTTGCAGAGTGAGAGAAAAAATAGGTTTGCAAGGCCATTCTTTGGCTTGTCTTTCAAAAAAAATATGCCAGAGTGTTTTTCATCACTTTAGGATGTTAGCAGTGCATCATACCAAAATGAGAAAATTAGTTAGAAATATGTATTATGCAAAAAGTCCAGCACTTAAACTTAAAGAGTTAAATAGTGCTCTTTTGCATGGATGTGTATTAGATGTGAAGAATATTTGTGCAGAAATTGAGGTAAGTTATTTTGGTCGAGATGAAGAGAATGTAGAAACTGATATAGTTATAGAAGGAAATGTGTTAGAAAATGTTGGACATTTTAATACTGAAGAATTTGAACAGGAAATAACAAAATTTAAGGTCATTGCAGGTGAAAAACCAAATTTAACTTGTTTGTGTTGTTGACGCATTCATTACAAAAGTCAAAGTAGGTTAGTTGATTTATATTTATAAAGTGAAGATGAAGATAATACTCAGTGGAGAGAGTTTGCAACTTATTTGCTGGTAGAAAATTGATTTTGATTTGGGTTTTGAGCAACGTATTTGTAAATATTGTTATAATAAATTAAATGAAAATAAAATGCCTGCTAGAGCTGTTCATAATAATCTTGAGTTGATAAATATTCCATCGGAACTGAAGGATTTAAATACTTATGAGACTATTTTGATTCAATGTGTACATCCTTTTCAGGCTATTGTTCGTATGGAGGCTAAGACTGGGAAATTAAATCCTACAGATTTACAAAGAGGATTAAAGGGTAGAGTTGTATATTTGCCACTTGATTTAAAAAAAAATATGGAGACAATTGGTATTGAAAATGTAGAAGAGGAACCTCTTGTTTTTCTAGTTAATTGTGTACCTACAAAGAGTAAGAAAATCTGGCAAGATTTAGTGGATGTTAGGAAAGTGAAAAAGGCAACGTTGTATTTAGTCAAAAATAATAAATACTATAAAAATGTGTATGTAGAACAAGAAGATGTAAGTGATGAAGAGAATAATGATTTCTCTATTGGACAAATTGAAAAAGTCGACATGTCTAGAAGTGAATAAATTTATGAACATTACAGTGTTCATCCACTGCATTCCAAAGAAGCAATGGGGAATGCAATTGAGTTATTTCAGATGAAAAAAGCAGAAGGAGGTCCTATTAGTGTTTGGAAAAAAAGTTTGGAAGGTCGTTGTTTCCCACACTTATTCCCAACAGGTGAAGGTGCGCGATATGATGATCGACCTATGCAGATTCCTGCATCTGAGTACCGGACAACAAGATTATATGCAGAAGATCCCAGATTTCGTCAATGTATCCCATATTTGTTTCATCTTCTGTTTGAGAGTGACTTATCTGGTCTTTCTTATGCAGTAAACCATGTCTTAAAAAGTGGAGTGCATCTGCAAAATGTTTCAGCAAAGGATTTTATGGATAAAGTGCAACAGAAAGATAGTGTTTTGGATTCTCATCTAATTAATTTAATGGCATGTCAGCGTGGTACTAATGAATATTGGTACCGTCGTCATGGAGATTTAAAATGCATGCTACGAAACCTGGGAGCACCAACATGGTTTGTAACTCTAAGCTGTGCAGAGTACGCCTGGGAAGATTTATTGGAATATCTTCGAGAGGCAAATGTAAATATTGAAAATATAAACTACAAGACACCAGGAGAATTGTGTTCGTTGGATCCGGTTAATGTTTGCAGATATTTTAATCATCGATTTGAAGCAATGATGTTGTTTCTTACAAACAAGAAGAATCCACCGCTTGGTGAAGTTTTGGATTTTTTCTGGAGAAAAGAGTATCAAGCTAGAGGTGCTCCACATATTCATATGTTCCTATGGATCAAGGATGCTCCTAAATTTGGAAAAGACTCCGATGACACTGTACTGTCTTTCATTGAGGAATATGCCACTTGTGACATACCTAACAGTACAACTGATAAAGACTTAAGAGGAAAAGTGTTACGGTTTCAAAGACATCGTTGTGGAAAATATTGTCTGCGAAAATTCAAATCAAAGGATAAGTTCTATACAAAATGTCGTTTTGGATTTGCACGACCAGTGCTTTCAAGAGGAAGAGTGAACAATTTGATGTCATCTTTGCGACATAATATCACAAGAAGATCACCCAAAAATACATACAATTTAAGAAGAGGAGAAGAGTCCAAATATATAAATGACTACAACCCTGTCATTTTGTCCATGTGGAATGCTAACATGGATATACAATATGTTACAGACAACTCTATTGCTGTGGCTCGATATGTAACGTCTTACATCACGAAATCTGAAAAGACGGAACTGAAGGAGATGTGGGAAGATATTTCTCATGAAAAGAGCCTAAGCAAGAAATTGTATACATACAGTTTGAAGATGTTATCACATCGAGAAATTGGAGCATATGAATGCTGTGATCGATTATCATCAGCAAGTCTTTATGCAAAATCTCGAAGTATCCTGTGGGTGAGTTTAGGTCTAGCAGGAACACGAAGCCGTGTTTTGAAAACTGTGCAAGAAATTGAATATTTAGCACAGAAAGAACCAAACAGTACAGATATTCTGAAAACAAATATGTTGGATACATACTATCCAAATAGAAGTTCTCTGCTTGAAAATATTTGTCTGCATGAAGTCCTTGAAAAATACACTTTTAAAAGGAATATTAGAGAGAATGTTGAAAAAGGTATGTATGCTGTAATTGGACAGGAAGGATGTCTGGTGAAACAAACAAAAGGACATTTGATTAATCACCGAAAACTGAGTTGCGAAAATCCAGACAAAAGAGAATTTTACTATTTAGCTCTTTTGCAACTCTTTAAACCATGGCGTACTGAAGAGGAACTACTTGGAGACTTTGTAAGTTATGAAGATTCTTTTAACGCATCTAAAAGTAGTATAGAATGTCCTGCTTTTAGTAATTATCTCAAAATGTTGAACGACGAAATAGAGCAAGAAGCAACAATTGCAGCAGAGATTGCTAGAGAAAGTTCACAAGACACTCAAAGTTCAGCATCGTTGAGTCAGGATCCACTGGGAGAACCAATTATCCGAAATGAAGCAGCCACTGCCATGGATGAGGTGGAAAGAGCAATGCAGCAAGCTCAAGAGGATATAATAAACTTAGAAGAATTGGAGAAGGAATTTAATCTTGAGCAAAGACAGATATATGATGAAGTGACAGAGCACATTGAGCATGGTTTTCGTCATGAGAAAAAAGAATGCTCATGTATGTCATTTCAACCTATTCGACTAAATGTAAGTGGAGAAGCTGGGACAGGGAAAAGTTTTCTTATAAAAGGAATTACTACATATCTACAGCAAAAAACTCAGTCACCATTGTCTTGTGTTGTGACAGCTCCAACTGGATTGGCAGCACATAATATTAAAGGTATTACTTTACATCGTTTACTGATGCTGCCAGTTGAACATGAAAACAAATTACAATATCACAAGCTATCTGGAGACGCTTGTTATGAAGTTTCAAGAGTTTTTAAAGAAATGAAACTTCTTATTATTGATGAGGTAAGCATGGTATCCAATTTAATGCTTGCTTTTGTACATTTAAGAATGCAGCAGATACTTAAAACTGACTATGATGTTTTATTTGGAGGGAAACATGTCATAGTTTTTGGAGATCTACTGCAACTAACTCCTGTAAAAGGACAATCTGTATTTGAAACTGTTGCACATGAAGACACCAGAAAGTGCCTTGGCAGTATTGGAAATGTTAATATATGGTCACATTTCAAATATACTGAACTGATTCAAAATATGAGACAGGCAAAGGATACTAAATATGGAAATATTCTTCAAGATATAAGGATTGGAAGATTAACTGAAGATGCAAAAGAAACTCTACAAACTTGATTACTTTGTAAGTTGTTTCCCAATGAAGATAATGTACCTGAGAAAATATATAGTAAAGAGGTAAAAGATAAGTCAGTTATATGCTTGATGCCAACTCTAAAAGAATGCTCAGTTTTCAATGAGAAAATGTTGAAGTTGGAAAATCAAGAAATTAAGAAACTGGAAGCAAAAGATAAAATAGAGCATGAAGGAAGTACTATTGTTTTGTCTGATAAATTAAAGTTAAAATTGGATAGGCTACAGACATCTATATCTAAAACTGCTGGTTTAGAGAAGAATCTGTATGTATGTTTAAATTGTCAGATTATTTTACGGAGAAATTTACTTGTAGAAAGAGGTCTGGTGAACGGAGCAATGGGTAATGTTGTTAGTTTTGTAAATTACCCAAATAGAGATGAGATTGAATTTTTACGAATAAAATTTGATGGAATTGAGGAAGTTCAACAAATCATTCGCTGCTCAAGTCGTTTTTTACTTGTAAAAGACTTGTATGTCCGTCGGAAACAATTTCCAATTTGTTTGGCATATGCAGTGACTATTCACAAATCGCAAGGTTTAAGTGTAGATTGTGCTTTGGTAAATATTGGAAATAGTGTATTCAAAGAGGGTATGGGATATGTTGCTTTATCACGAGTTAGAACTTTATCTGGGCTTTATCTAATTGATTTTGATGAGACAAAGATCAGTGCAGATTTAAAATGTGTAAAGGAGTATAATAGGTTAAGAAGAAAATATGCTCCAAGTTTACCTCAATATCCTTTAATTAAAAAGAGTATAGTTGGTCAGAAAAGGAGAAATGAGGAACAATGTACTGAAGTAGTAGAGAAACGAAGAAAAAAAGATGAGACTGTCATTGATAAGAGTAAGAAAAAGGTTAGTGCTACAGAGATTGTTGGATTTAAATTTGAAAATAGGTCTGGTGTCAACTGCTATGCAAATGTAGTGGTTAATGTGTTTTTTTTAAAAAAAAGTTTACACCAACAGATTAGAGAAAATCAAGAGCAAACATTTTGTTCTTCTTTAAATTCTGTGTTTGAAAAATGTGCCAGTGGTAATAGTGAAGTAGCAAGTGTTTCAGAAGTAAGGAATGTTTTAGACATATGTGCAGAACTAAATCAATTTTCTCAGAATATTCAGCAAGATTGTCAGGAATTTATTATGTATATGCTTACCGTTTTGGAAGAAGAAGGTGTAGGTATTGATAGTCTTTTTGGCCTTTCTTATAAATGGGAACATATTTGCCATAATTGCTCATTTACAAGTAGTACTGACATACATACAGAAAGATTTATATATTTAACATTACCAGATCGTAAAACAGTGTCCTTTAATAAACTAGTTAAAGATGCGTATCAGAACATGGTCTGTTCTCAATGTAATTCAGAAATGTTATCTACCTTATTCATCCATAGATATGGACAGTATGTTATTTTAATGCTTCAACGATGCAGAGCTGATGGAAGTAAATTGTCAACTTTAATTAAAAATTATGTGGCTTCTCAAATATCTATTTCTAGAAGAACATTTGTCACTGTAGCAATTATTTTTCATGAAGGGTCATCTATATCATCAGGACATTACATAGCTTATTTGATGAGTCCAACTGGTTGGACGCTGTGCAATGATAGTCAATTAAGTTTTAAGAAACGTTTGCCTTGTGAGTTAAGAAATTCTTATCTGATATTTTTGCAACCAAAATTTCAGTGAAATTACTTGGTGGAGTCAGAGTAATACTGTAAAGATATGAAAATGTGTTCTTTAGGAATATGATGTGATTAAGGGTGTTCAAATATAGAAATGAAACTTTTATGTGCCAAAGTGATAGCATCAGGTAAGGTTTCCTTAATGTTTCTGCTACAGGACATGTTGGAATTAACTTATACTATTTGGCCACGCGGAAAACAATGAGATATGAAAATGTTGACTTAAGATAAATGTTTTTAGAGTATACTTACTTGGAAGTTTGTTGAGAGGTACTCAAAAAAAACAAATTAACTCATACCATTTGGCCTTGCGGAAATGTATGAGATATCTAAATGTGGACTTGAGATAAATGTTTCTAGAACATACTTACTCGCGAGTTTGTTGAGAGGTACTCAAAAAATAACGACTTATCTCATAGTATTTGGCCATGCGGAAAAAAATGAGATATCAAAATGTTGACTTGAGATAAATGTTTTAAGAACATAGTTGCACGGTTATTTGTGGAGCGGTATTTAAAAGTAACTGGTATACTTTAGTTAGTTTATAATTGTGGAATATGTGCTGTGCTTACTCAAGAAATTGCGAATTAGAGAAAAACATTTAAGACATGTTTTTTTCTAGGTATTTATAGTATGTATAGAGATCTTGTACGGGTTTTTTAAATACAATCATTTTGATTGTGGTTTTTTTTCCCCGCTGTCACATGATGATTACTATTGAAATCACTGTTTATAGTGAAAATCAATTTATCTGAGGACGGCAAAAATAAACCAGTAAATATGTTGTTTAAGTTATTTTGTTACATTGGATTTAGAAGTATGTATTATAACAGATTTCTTTATTGTCTTCCACAGATATTACATTTTTAAGGTAAGAACAATTAATCATATCTGAGTGTTTCGTGTATCTGTCTCTTATCCTTATTTTTTTCATCCTCTTCCTTTGTTAATGGTGTTTAGATATGGTTATTCTCTTTAACTCATGCTTTTACTTTTACATCTTTTTTGTTAGTATTCTATTCAGTCTTTCTTACTCTTCAGTTTCTTACTTACGTTGCTTTATAGAGAGTCACCTTTATTGATCCATTATCACCTTTGTTTCCTGAATCTTAACTTCTTTGTCTTACTGTACCTTACAATTTGTTCCTTTACTTTGTTTCCTTTATTTATGTTCAATTTCCAATCTAAAATCTATAGTTTAGTTTTCTCACCCTACTTCATTTCTGTCTATCTGTCTCTCTTATACTCCATGTCTGTTTGTATTCCATTCATGTTCTGTTACTCTACCTTTTTGACTCTTTTTCTCTTAGTATTCTTTCTACATTTTATCTAGTTCTCTAGGACATTTAGGTACTCTTAGTCTGTTTATTTGATAGACTGTTTGTTTCGTGTATTATCACTGATCATACTGTCATTTTGTCTGTCACTTCACTTTCCTTTAGACAGTCATTCTTTGAGTGCTTTTATTTCTTTCAAAATATTCTGTCTCGGTCTCTTTCTGTTCCTCAGTCTTCTTTTCTTTCACTTTCTGCTTCAATCACTTCTACTTTGTTTTGTTTTACTATAACCATATTTTTATTTTTCTTTCACAGATAGCATGTTTTTCAAATATTTAAAGTTTTTCTTTATTACTATTTGTTAGGTAAGTATAAATAATAAAAACACTTTTTCAACCCTGTGTTATTTCTTTGAGTATCCTGGTCATACTAGTGTTGTGTTTTATGTGAGCATTTCCATGGAGGATTGGCTGCACGGTCACAAGGAGCCTCTTAAAAATTAATATAAGAAATCAGCAACATTTCAGTCTGTCAGTTCACTAATGTGGATGTGTGAAAATATTGCAGGTAAATGATATGTGTTACAGAACTTTTGAGCATATTATCAAGGGAGTTTTATTCTGCATTTTTTATTTTAAAAGGCATTATAGTGCAGATAAAATTGTCTCTCTAGTATGTAGCAGACGCTAACACCAGTTAGTGATAACTAATAACAGATAATAACTATATTGGGATTTGCTTTGTTTGTCTGTGAAATTTAATATAATTGACATACAAAGTTAACATTGCATGATGTTAGTGATTGGAAACAGTTTCTAACATTGCTATCTGTTTTTACCCACTTTGGAATATATTTGTGCCATATTCGAAAATGTACAAAATCGAATAGCTGCCCCTGAGTAGTTCTTAGGTATATCATTTAATGGTCGGTTTATAACTTGACTAAGACAAACAGCTTTGTAATGGATGAATATTTTTGACTTCACAATAATATTCATTTATTTGGACAGATTTTTTTTCACTTAGGATAGTGGTTCGCATAAAATGTTCACCTGTGGGTTTCTTGACCTACTCAGCAGTTTACAGTGGTTACACACCATTTTATCTAACGGTTGGTAGGTGGTATGTACGTCCTGTTACCTTTCTTAAATTAATTGGGACACTTTCTATCACTCATTCAATCATTTGTTCACTGATCCAGTCATCCGTTCTCTTAACTATCCACCCTTTTACTTTACTGATGTATTTATGGTTTTGTCCATATACCCCCTGTCGTTTACTAATTAATCTTTGTAATCTCCCTTTCAGTTAACCATTCTTTCACCTTTTCACATATCAATTTATCTATCCACGCATTTATTTGACCATCATCTACACTTTCAATTATTTATCTATGTATCCTTTCAAACATCCATTCACTAAATTACTGATGCATCACGTGCTCTTTTACTCATGCATCCATCCTTTAACATATCCATCCATCCTTCTAGCCATTCAAGCAGCCTTTCAGGCATACATACATCAATTTATCTTTTCTGACATCTTTACTTGCTCTCATTCATTAATTCATCCATGTTTTCTGTGATTATATAACTATTCTCTTTTCATTCATCCTTTCACTAATCGATCTAGTCATTTAGACATTCCAAACTTATTTGCTCACCCACCATTGTAATTTATGACCTGACTCTTTCTCTGTAGAGTTGTAGGAAGAAGAGGCTTGTAAAGAACAACCTACAGCAAAGGGTGGGGTGCGGTGGGTGAGAGTTTACAATATCTCCTTACATAGGCAGACTGAAAACGTAGAAGTTATCAGTTATACATGATGTTCAGTAACAGCATGTGAGGTTACCTTTAAATGTTGTTCTTTCCATGGTTTTAAGCAGGGTTGGATTGGGATCACAATTCGGCCCGGGCACTGACGAAAAAAGTGGCCCACATTCAAGAGGCGTGGCCCATATTTAATGGGTGTGGCTCACATTCAAGGGGCGTGCCCTTTCATAAAACACCATTTGCACATACAAGGAATGAAAGTGGGAAGATACTGTTCTTGCACAGGACACAGGGCCAAGGTGCCAATGGCGTACATGCTGAGCAACTAAAAAAAATAGCAAGGCCCCTTTCTGTCACAAAATTATTCCAGCCCTCCAGCACAGGAGCACCTGAAAAGCAGCAAAGCTGCTGCTATTAGTAACCTTAGTCCTTCACAGGCCTTCAGCTCAGGAGCACTTGAACAGAGGTAAGGCCCCTGCAATTAGTAAATTAATCAGCCCTCCAGGCCTCGGGAAAATGTCCTGGCAGGGGAGCACAAAACACAGCCAGGTAGCCAGGGGGAGGTTGATGTGAAGCTGGTGCATGGGAAGTGCACTCCCAGTGTGTTCTGGCAGTTTGAGTGTTTACCATTTACTGTAGTATTATTGTTGTACCTGTGTATGCTACTCTTTTGTAACTTGCACACGTCACTTTTCTGTGGTATCACACTGTATGCTATCTCTCACTTTTGTTTGCTTTAGATACTTGCTGCATGGGCTGCATGGGGCCCAGGCGGGCCGAGGTGAAAATGGCTCAAAGGCCTGAGAAACACCTGGCCCCCAGGGAGGCCGATTCTTGCAAACAATCACCCCTCCCCAGCCCAGCCTTAGCTTCATTGCTTGGCAGGCCAGGGGTGTCCGGCCGCACAGCGAGGCTGCTTTCATTTTCTCTGTCTGTCTCTGTGCACTCTGTGGGCCGGTTTTTTTTTCTCCCCTTTCCAAGTCCACTCTCTGTGGTTTGGGACAGGGGAGAAAAAAACGGCCCACAGAGGGCACTGAGGCACCGGCCCTTCGGCCCATGCCCGAATGTCCGCCTTGCCAATCCGCCTCTGACTTTAAGCACTGTTTAAAAAAAGGGAGGAGTCTTTTCAAAGGAGGTGTTGGATGTTATTCTGTGGGCAGATTAAAGCACCTAAACTACAAATATGTGTGTAGTATAGTGTGGTGCTCGACTGGAGGTATGTTGTATGTCTGATTGCATGCAGATATGTAGATCAGCAAATACCTTCACACAAACAACAAGCAAAGACTATTGGCTTTGAAAATAGGTGCTACTTCCTTTAAGTACAAAAGCAGTAACCATGGTATTGTTGAATATGTTAATGAAAATACTGCTGTTTAAAATTCATGAGACAATGAAAGAACGTTAATCTGATTTCTTAATTTTCTTTCATAGCCTTTTTTAAAGAAACTGTTTCATAATATGCCATGCTGGTGGTTTTACTTTTTTTATGTAAGACAATGTCTTCTGTTCATTGAGGCAGGAAGCTCCTTTGAGAATTCCAATGGGCGGGTTGGGTGCTCCTGCTGCAGTACAATTCAAGGCCGTTTCAGCAGGGTCTGTCAGCGTTATCACAGGGGAGGAGCGCGCAGCTCTCTGAGATGGATACAGTTACACATAACAGAGTAGTGACGTCTGTGGAATTTACGGACGATTAGGCAACCTAGTGTGCTCCGTGCCCTTGGTACCTCATTACGGCGGACTGGGGAGCCGCGGTGTACAGTTTGGGAATCACTAGTTTTAGAATTAAACTTTGATAATTCTATCACTCCTAAGCGTTAAAATTGGCCGCTGGTCTACGAAAAAATATTGGAAGTAAGCCAACATAGTGATAATTTTTGCTAGTTGTTTACGGTTACTAGATTTCTAAACATAAAAAACGGGACATTAAATGAAAATAGAAGAAGGATTATGATTTCACTTCTAGTGATGAGAGTGCATGTTAGCAGAGAATTACAAAAGAGGCAGTCTGAACATAATTTGAATACATATGTGATAGTACCCCTGTGACAGCCTGCGGCAGTTGACATTACCGCGTGAAAACACACGTTGTTTTTATGCACTAATGTGTGCTTTGTAAGTAAGATAGGGGGTTGATTTAGTTTTATTTTCCACACCTCCACGTTAACGCTGCCAAATGCTTCATCAAAGCTGCTCGTGGCACTCGTACGATAAACAAGTTTATTTAAACTGTTTTTCTAACAGCCGCCGTGTACGAGATAGTATTTTCGCCTTTAAACAGATTTTGCTTGTAGTTTAACATATGCCTACTATGCATGTCATTAACTGTGTGTGCAGCACACATGCAAATTGCTTTTAGCGCAGACGGTGTTATGACGTTCTCACAAAGATGTTCAAGAACATTTACAAAGATTCAAAAAATTTTATCGCCGCTTTCAACGGCAGGAAGTTGACGATATAGCGGCGAAAACGGCGTCCATAATATGCTTTATAAATTGCAGTCGAACGTAATGTTAGATATAAAGGCATATAACATACGTTACAATTTGAATTTTGAAAAACAAAGCGGCATATTATAAAGGACGTTCGATATATTTTCGCCGCTTTCATCGACAGGAAATTGGCAATAAAGCGGCGATAATGGGTTTCATAATATGCCCTATGGAAATCCTATCAAAGCCCATGTGAGATGCGAAAACATGTAGTATGGGCTACGATAGGAATTTCATACAGCATATCATCAAGTCCATTATCGCCGCTTTATCGGCAGTTTCCTGCCGATAGAAACGGCGATATTGTATCGTCCATCCATGATAATATGGCTCATATTATGAAGGCGATTATCGGCGCTTTTGTTACTGCGTTATGCCAATAAAAGCGACGTGAAATTATCACGTCTTCTTCATAATATGCCCTAAGTATTGCCGCATTCTATTATTATTGTTCTGAAAATGCGGCGATACTTTAGCTTATTAATAGAGCTCTTTTTGGAACAATGAGGTAGTTCTGGAAAGAACTGTTTTTTTGTGAAGTTTAAAAAAAAAAAAAAGTTTTTTATTCTTTATAATTTGTAAAACTGGAACCAAATTTTTGAACTTTAAAACATGAACATTTGAAGTTGTTAAAAAATTAGATGCATTCGAATCTTTTATGGTCATGAAATCTTTTTTCAATAAGAATGAGGCTCTGCTCCCCGTATACAATCAATCATTTGCACTTGTTGCATTTTATATGCACTTTTGACATAAATGGTTTCAACTCCATATGTTCAGTCGATGGAGATGTAGGTCGTCTGGTCGATGAAGTACTGGCCTCAGATGGTGGCAGTTCTGTGGCCAGAGCTCTTGTCGCTGCCTGTGCATATTGCACAGGGTGGACTTGGCTCATATGCCTCTTCATAGTATGAATTGAAAAGGAATATTTTTTGGTTGGATTTCCTCTTGAAAGTACGGAGCCACAAATTGTGCACGTTACTTTCGGAGCATTTACTTTTTTTTGCCCCTCAGGAAAGGTAAAAAATTGCCAAATAAAAGATTCCTTTTTTTTTTTTAAAGGAAGATGAACATTTTCTTCGGATTCCGAAGAAGAATTGCGTGCGGCCGCCATTTCACCAAAGTCTCTGGAAAGATGAAAAAGGTTGTTCTCTCTTCAGCGCCTAATAGATAGTGAGGGAAGTTGGTGGTTTCTGGAAAATTGCAGAATAGAAACTACTATGAACCAATAGGAAGTGTTCTTTTCAAGTCATATGATTTTATATGCGCGTATTAGGACGTATACGCGGTGACGGAATCCGGACACGTACGTGAATTAGAAGTATCGGTCTAATGTAATGAAGTTTTAAAATGTGAAAAGGAGGAAAGGTATACATTCTCAAATGTTAAATACCTTCATATGGGGTCACAAGAACAATGCCGATAAAGTATCAAACCTTTTTTATTGTTTCAAAATACCAGGGTGCGCACACTCGGTCGCGCACCACAGTACGTTTTTCAACATTTAGTGACAAGTCTGAAAATGGTAAAATGAAGGTAAGGTAAACAGTTTGTAAAGCTTTTGAGACTTACAAGGAGTCCCTAAGCAATTCTAACAGTGAAGAAAAGTTTGTAATACTATGAAAAAATTTCTCGAAAATCTAAATTAAAACTATAGAATACATTAAAAAAATATTTTTTATTTCGCAATTAATAAAAACAATGAAATATAATGAAAAAATATAATTTATAAACAGCTTATAGTTAGAAAATTGCCTTTAAAAAACCTATGAAATTCACTGAAAAAACCATAGGTTTTACACACGTTATAGTTAGGAAGTAGCATTTAAAAACCTATGAAATTCACTGAAACAACCATAGGTTTTACACACGTTATAGTTAGGAAGTAGCATTTAAAAAACCTATGAAATTCACTGAAAAAACCATAGGTTTCACACCAGTTATAGTTAGGAATTAGCATTTAAAAAACCTATTAAATTCACTGAAAAAACCATAGGTTTCATACCAGTTATAGTTAGCTGCAAAATTTTACTCGCATAAAACCATTGAAATTCCCACGTTATAGTTAGTTCGACTCACTATAACTTGCGCGTGCAATGCACTGCTGATGACGTCACATATTACATCACTCATGACATGGTCAGTGACATCACTCATGGCATCACTGATGACAGCATCCTTGTGACATAGTGACAGACCTCCTTTCACTGTAATGTAACTCTTGAAACACATATTCAAAAATAGAAACTAACATTTTCAAAAAAATGGAGATACCCATATCAGTTACAACAACCAATTAAATAATTCCACCATCTATATACACATCCACTCATTCACAAACAGTTTTATATAGTCACTCATACATATACTCACTCATCATATGTAGTGATACACCTATACATCCTGTTACACACCGACAGTCATCCAAAAGTTACTCACACACATACTCACACATGCAAATAAACTATTGAACATCCATTTATTTGCATATACAGATATACACACACTACCACCTTACGTCTAAGGAAACTTACACATACACATATACATCAATATTCACATATATTAGATTAAAACATATGTAGTTACTGATAAAGACACTAGTGAGACAGTCATTCAGTCACTAACACACACATATATACACTCATCCACCCATACAGTCCTGCACATATGCTGTCTTCAAAACACATACAAACAGAGAGTCAGTCACTCATGCATCTATGTGCTAAGTAATACCCCCACCAAACCATACAAACATTCATACTGATACTAAGAAAAACATCTAATAACCCATATACCTACACATGTAGCTACTCACCAACCCATGCAGCCACTTATACACAAAGTGAAACACTAATCCATATATTTAAATATTTAAACATTACTCACTAATATATGTATTCACTAACATACACATAATAAGCGAGTTAACCAATCAATTTTTTTTTAAAAAAACATCCATGTAAATACTTATTTAAACATTTATTCTTCCATCAACTTTTACATATACATATATAACACATAATTATTTCTTAAAAATACACACATTCACTGGATGGTGTCATCAGTGATGTCATGAGTGATGTCACTGACCATGTCATGAGTGATGTAATATGTGACGTCATCAGCAGTGCATTGCACGCGCAAGTTATAGTGAGTCCAACTAACTATAACGTGGGAATTTCAATGGTTTTATGCGAGTACAATTTTGCAGCTAACTATAACTGGTGTGAAACCTATGGTTTTTTCAGTGAATTTAATAGGTTTTTTAAATGCTAATTCCTAACTATAACTGGTGTGAAACCTATGTTTTTTTTCAGTGAATTTCATAGGTTTTTTAAATGCTACTTCCTAACTATAACGTGTGTAAAACCTATGGTTTTTTCAGTGAATACAATATAAAATTCGTTATAAAAAATATTACTTTTCATACCTTTAGAGATTTGCTATTAAAAAACCCATTGAAATTCACTGAAAAAACCATTGGTTTCACACCAGTTATAGTTAGGAATAAGCATTTAAAAAACATATTAAATTCACTGAAAAAACCATAGGTTTTACACCAGTTATAGTTAGCTGGAAATTTTACTCGCATAAAACCATTGAAATTCCCACGTTATAGTTAGTTGGACTCACTATAACTTACGCATGCAATGCACTGCTGATGACGTCACATATTACATCACTCATGACATGGTCAGTGACATCACTCATGACATCACTGAGGACACCATCCAGTGAATGTGTGTTTTTTTGAAAAATAAATATTAGTGAGTAATGTTAAAATATTTAAATATATTAATTAGTGTTTCACTTTGTGTATAAGTGGCTGCATGGGTTGGTGAGTAGGTACATGTGTATGTATATAGGTTATTAGATGTTTTTCTTAGTATCAGTATGAGTGTTTGTATGGTTTGGTGGAGGTATTACTTAGCACATAGATGCATGAATGACTGACTCTCTCTTTGTATGTGTTTTGAAGACAGCATATGTGCAGGACTGTATGGGTGGATGACTGTGTATATGTGTGTGTTACTGAGTGAATGAGTGTCTCACTAGTTTCTTTATCAGTAACTACATATGTTTTAATCTAGTGTATGTGAATATTGATGTATATAAGTGAGTATATCTAAGAGTAAGAGATTGTAAGAGTTCCTATTTAAATTAGTATGTGTTTCTATAAGTGATTGTTTAAGAGAGTAAGTATGTGTAGGTTTTCTTTGAAGTAAAGTGGTAGTGTGTGTATAGCTGTATATGCAAATAAATGGATGTCCAATAGTATATTTGCATGTGTGAGTATGTGTGTGAGTAACTTTTGGATGAGTGTCGGTGTGTAACAGGATGTATAGGTGTATCACTACATATGATGAGTGAGTATATGTATGAGTGACTATATAGAACTGTTGGTGAATCAGTGCATGTGTATATAGATGGTGGAATTATTCATTTGGTTGTAGTAACTGGTATGGGTATCTCCATTTTTTTGAAAATGTTATTTTTTATTTCTGAATATGTGTTTCAAGGGTTACATTTCAGTGAAAGGAGGTCTGTCACAAGGATGGTGTCATCAGTGATGTCATGAGTGATGTCACTGACCATGTCATGAGTGATGTAATATGTGACGTCATCAGCAGTGCATTGCACGCGCAAGTTATAGTGAGTCCAACTAACTATAACGTGGGAATTTCAATGGTTTTATGCGAGTAAAATTTCCAGCTAACTATAACTGGTGTAAAACCTATAGTTTTTTCAGTGAATATATATCTATCTATATATATATATAAGCGGCTGCCATTGAGGAAGGGACTCTATGTACCCGAAACGCGTCTGGCTTTGGCTTTTGTACTATGGATGCCTGTGCTTTTTCAAGCTGCTTGGGTGCAAGATGCTGCCATTAAAGATTGGAATTGAACTTTGTTTCTGCCGGTTGACGTCCTTCCATTGTGGGCAAACCTGTGTGAGAATGTGGAGCGGCTGTGTCCGGCCGCGGATGGAGGCACGCCACTGGTTAGTGGTCCCGTGTTGGAACCTAAAGTGTATCAACATTTGCGGGCGGCGGAACTCCAAAGACAGCATCTGCAAAGCGTAACAAGCAACAGTGAATAAATCTGGCATCAACCCACATGGGTAAAATATTGCTTTTAATTGTTTCGACATAACAAACTCACTGAAGGAAAACTAACACGAGACTTCAAGAACCAGTAGGCAATGCGAATTGCCACGCCCATTGGGGCGGGACTTTTGAACATTTAAAGTGAATCGTGTAACTTGTCATGTTGATAACTAAGCGGCTGCCATTGAGGAAGGGACTCTATGTACCCGAAACGCGTCTGGCTTTGGCTTTTGTACTATGGATGCCTGTGCTTTTTCAAGCTGCTTGGGTGCAAGATGCTGCCATTAAAGATTGGAATTGAACTTTGTTTCTGCCGGTTGACGTCCTTCCATTGTGGGCAAACCTGTGTGAGAATGTGGAGCGGCTGTGTCCGGCCGCGGAAGGAGGCACGCCACTGGTTAGTGGTCCCGTGTTGGAACCTAAAGTGTATCAACATTTGCGGGCGGCGGAACTCCAAAGACAGCATCTGCAAAGCGTAACAAGCAACAGTGAATAAATCTGGCATCAACCCACATGGGTAAAATATTGCTTTTAATTGTTTCGACATAACAAACTCACTGAAGGAAAACTAACACGAGACTTCAAGAACCAGTAGGCAATGCGAATTGCCACGCCCATTGGGGCGGGACTTTTGAACATTTAAAGTGAATCGTGTAACTTGTCATGTTGATAACTAAGCGGCTGCCATTGAGGAAGGGACTCTATGTACCCGAAACGCGTCTGGCTTTGGCTTTTGTACTATGGATGCCTGTGCTTTTTCAAGCTGCTTGGGTGCAAGATGCTGCCATTAAAGATTGGAATTGAACTTTGTTTCTGCCGGTTGACGTCCTTCCATTGTGGGCAAACCTGTGTGAGAATGTGGAGCGGCTGTGTCCGGCCGCGGAAGGAGGCACGCCACTGGTTAGTGGTCCCGTGTTGGAACCTAAAGTGTATCAACATTTGCGGGCGGCGGAACTCCAAAGACAGCATCTGCAAAGCGTAACAAGCAACAGTGAATAAATCTGGCATCAACCCACATGGGTAAAATATTGCTTTTAATTGTTTCGACATAACAAACTCACTGAAGGAAAACTAACACGAGACTTCAAGAACCAGTAGGCAATGCGAATTGCCACGCCCATTGGGGCGGGACTTTTGAACATTTAAAGTGAATCGTGTAACTTGTCATGTTGATAACTAAGCGGCTGCCATTGAGGAAGGGACTCTATGTACCCGAAACGCGTCTGGCTTTGGCTTTTGTACTATGGATGCCTGTGCTTTTTCAAGCTGCTTGGGTGCAAGATGCTGCCATTAAAGATTGGAATTGAACTTTGTTTCTGCCGGTTGACGTCCTTCCATTGTGGGCAAACCTGTGTGAGAATGTGGAGCGGCTGTGTCCGGCCGCGGAAGGAGGCACGCCACTGGTTAGTGGTCCCGTGTTGGAACCTAAAGTGTATCAACATTTGCGGGCGGCGGAACTCCAAAGACAGCATCTGCAAAGCGTAACAAGCAACAGTGAATAAATCTGGCATCAACCCACATGGGTAAAATATTGCTTTTAATTGTTTCGACATAACAAACTCACTGAAGGAAAACTAACACGAGACTTCAAGAACCAGTAGGCAATGCGAATTGCCACGCCCATTGGGGCGGGACTTTTGAACATTTAAAGTGAATCGTGTAACTTGTCATGTTGATAACTAAGCGGCTGCCATTGAGGAAGGGACTCTATGTACCCGAAACGCGTCTGGCTTTGGCTTTTGTACTATGGATGCCTGTGCTTTTTCAAGCTGCTTGGGTGCAAGATGCTGCCATTAAAGATTGGAATTGAACTTTGTTTCTGCCGGTTGACGTCCTTCCATTGTGGGCAAACCTGTGTGAGAATATATATATATATATATATATATATATATATATATATATATATATATATATATATATATATATATATATATTTAACTTTGAATCCTTCTGCCTCCTCTCCTTCCAGCAAGAAAGTCACGGCACCTCAGCAGATAAGTTTAATAATTTTTTTATTTTACAACACCATGTGCAAAAAAGTGAGAATTACAGGACGGCCTACGTGTTTCGGCTACACCTACTGGACCATAGAGTCCGTAGGCGTCTAGAGTGGTTTTAAAGTGCTTACGTGCAAGTACCCTTTTCTATTTCTTAAAAAACACTAGACAGGTAACTTCTCTCTCACACTATGGACTGGTTTTGCCACCATTTTTCCGTCGTTATTTTCTGTTTGCATCTTTATTCTCGTTTTTATTTTGCATGAAAGGTAAAGTTCTATTTCAATTCCCAAAATGTTCCTATCACCATTCCATTTCCGTTTTTACATGTAAAGTACAATAAGTAAAAAACGATATAGTGAATCAAAATTATTTCAAAATTTCTGTACATGAAAGTATATGAAGATACATAGGAACATAAATATAAAGTCAAGCGATCATCCTATTAAAGTCAATCTTTTTAGAAAATGCATATTTCATTGGATGGTAGTTAATCATGTATTCACTCATGTATATCCTCCAACAGTCCTACTGCTTATCTTGAGTGTAAAGTACATATTCAAGGGTTACTGAATAATTACTCCAAAATTTGCTAAGACTGTCGGGTTTACTTTCCAGAATTCATGTAATCATCTCGATTGTTCCCTCAAATTCTAGACCCACATGTGTGACAATCAGACAATCATCTGATATCTACGATCCAAGGTTGTCCACATTATCGGGACTAATGCCCAACTACGATTTATCTCATTTACACACAAGGGCTCTGAGTTCAAGGGTCTATAACATAAAAATACAAGAAAAACCGGGAAGGAAACTTTTCAGCTCATGATTGTTCAAAATTATACATTTCTATTTTCTAAATGTATATATGCTAGTGTTGACTGTGCAGGGGAAAGGATCAATTCATATTTACACCCTATTTACAACTATTTATACATCGCAAGGAGGAAACTTCTAGATATTTGCAAATATTATATGGATGTGAGCTTTGTACAAAATGTTTACGAATGTACATACAGTTCTGCATCCAGATTGTGTCCATGTGGGTGCTCTGTTCCCATTGCCATGATTATTCTTGATTCCATTTTGTGCAACTTCAATGTCCGATCGCCACCTCTCTCTGCAGGTTTTATGATTTTAATACCAGAGTATCGTCGCTTGTTGCAATCGTCCTGATGACATTTACTGAAGTGCTTGGCCATTGGGTAATTTGGGTCAATGTTTTTGATCGCACAGAGATGTTGAAGAAATCTCAATTTTAATTTATTGATCGTGCTCCCTATATAATGCTTCCCACATGGGCATGTCAGTCTGTAGATTACACATTGGGATTCACAAGTTATGTGGTCTATGATTTTTTCAGATCTCCCATTCAGCAGTGTGTATTCAGAAATGTTCACACCCTTGTCACAAGCTTTACATTTCCTGCATTTCCAAAACCCAGGGGTATTTAACCAAGATATTGCTTTAGATTGTTTTATCTCAAGATGGCTTTGAGTTAAGATATCTTGTAAGGAGGCTGTTCTCCTATAGGTGATACAAGGATGGGATGTTAGGTTTTCTTTTAAGGTTTCGTCTAATAAAAGAACTTTCCAATTCCTACTTATTATTCTTTTCAGATCTTGGCTTTAGTTGTTATAGTCCATGATTAGGCGTGTTGTGTCCTCTGTCTTTTCTCTGTCAACAGGTATCAAGAGATCTTTCCGTTGTCTCAGATTCATTCTCGATTTGGCTGTTATTAATACATCTACGGGGTACCCCCTTTCCAGAAAACGACTACTCATCAGGTCTATTTCCAATTCCAAGTCGTCCATTTCAGAACAGTTCCTTTTCGCTCTGAGCATTTGACCATAAGGTACACTCCATTTGAGCTTTGTCGGATGTCCACTATTTGCTTGAAGGATACTGTTAGAGGATGTCGGCTTTCAATATATTTTAGTGCACAACTTATTGTTCTTTATGAAGACTTCGACATCCAAAAAGATGATATTGATATTACTTATATTTGATGTGAAATGGAGATTATATTTATTGTCTTCCAAAGAATTGATGAAGGTCCGTAGGCTTTCTGGACTTTCGTCCCAAATCACAAACAAATCATCGATGAATCGATACCATGTTATGATTCTTGAATCCTGCCTTTTTTCTTCCGCTACGATTTCCATCTCCTATAGTGCCATCAAAAGGTTGGCATACATGGGGGCAAAAGATGTCCCCATTGCCATACCTTGTTTTTGTAAATAGAAGCGGCCCAAGAACAGGAAGACATTGTGTTTCAGACAGTATGTCAACATGTCTATTAACATGGCAGAATGTTCCAAATAGCTGATGGATCTTCCCTCTAGGAATGTCCTCACAGCTCCTATGCCATCTTCATGGCGTATAGACGTGTATCGTGACAACACGTCTATAGTTGTCATCTGGTATCCGGGTTTCCATTCAATTTGGCTGATTTTATTTAAAAAATCAATTGTATCCCCTAGGTAGGATGGTAGTTTGGTCACATAATTCATCAAAAAGATGTCGATGAACCTTGAAGTGTTCTCTAATAATGACCCAATGGAGCTCACTATTGGTCTGCCCGGTGGATTTTTGGTGGATTTATGGATTTTTTGGCAGAAAATATATAGTGGCTGTGATTGGGTTGTCTCTTTTGAGATAAGAGTATTCATCGAAGTCAATTAGGCCTTTTTCTTTCCAATTTAAGAGGAGGGAATGATATTCCTTTGTCCACTCCTCAGTTGAATTATTCTTCAATGGCTCATAATGATCTTCGTTACCCAGTTGTCGTTTTGCTTCACTGATATAGTCTGTAACATTCTAGACCACAATGTTACCTCCCTTATCCGAAGATTTTAGTATATATATAGTTAGGACCTAGTTATAGGAAATCCACAACATTCTATTGGGAATAACTTTGGCGCCGGTTGATGAATCTACTCGAATTTCGCAAAGAAGATGGCCCACTCTTCATCAAGTGGGGGCCGTGAAAAAAGGGGGGGTCCCAAAACGTGTTTTCCCCATGTTATTTTCCATAGGAGGATTAGACACGGCTACAGTCCGAACCGCTGAACGGAATTACACCAAATTAGGCAAAATTGTAGAGTCTGGTACGCAGATCACGCTTTTGGTTAAATCCCTCCAGTAGTTCCTTAGAAAATCAAAAGAAAAAAAAATTCTATATCTAGGAGCGCGCACCGTGCGGGCTCCCGTGCGCGTACGATGTGCATATCGGGTGTGCGCGAGCGGAATTCTGGTTTACTGTTAGACGTCTGTCAACATTCCAATCGGTCGAAACCAGGAAGTGTTGGCCGCCATTTTGTGTCTCCGAGGCAGAAGAGAGCCAAAAACAAAAGTGGAGAACGTGAAATGGGGGCAAGGTAGAGACTCCCTGACCCCCTAGGCCTTTTCAGGGGTCCTGGAAGGACCCCAAAGGTAAAAAAAAAATTCAAATCGCAGGGTACGCGCACAGTGCGCGCACCTGTACGCGCACGGTGTGCGTACGTTGGCAAAAAAAAGACAAAAAATACAGTTAAATAACAAGTTTGAGTGTTTAGATGTTGGTTGGCTCTAAAAAGAGCCATGGTGTTCATTGAGTGTTTTTTGTACCTACAAGTAAGTTTCAATGCAGAGTCTAAAGTTCAAGAGGAAAACTCTGTTCCCCTCATCTGTGAAATGTACACCGTCTCCTCTATAAATGCCTTGCACCTTGTAACGCAAGTTGTTGTGGTACATAGAACCCATACCATAGTCTCTGATGAAAGCAAAAACAGACTTATTCACATTCCTTGCTTTCTCAATCTGCGGACAATATTGGTTGGACAAGTTACCTTTTTGCCTTTGGCATATATTATAATATACAAAGGCAGTTTTTGGACAAAGTGACATCAGTTGCCCAAATGTGTCCTTTAAAGCATTTCCAGACCTACCCCAGTCAAAGTGCCTAGGTCATTGCCACCACAGTGCACAAGTATGAGGCCAGGGTGTGGGAGATGCAAAAAGGATTTTACCAATGGCATCAATTGGTGACATCTCAACCCTCTCTGGCCAATCCACATAATATCCACATTTGGTAAATCAAGGTTGAGAAAGCATCTATTTGCTGCATACCTTTCACTCCAGAAAATATAGCTGTGTCCCACAATCCACACTCTAAGCATCTTGAAAGGAGGTCTGGTTGTACTCAGATGGGCTCAGGAAATGAAATGGCAGTTTGAAAAGTAGGAGTTTTAGAAAAAAATGTGGATGAGATTCAGTGCACTTGAAAAAAAAGAAATGATTGGTGGTTTCTGAAAATTCAACATTGAAAAACTAGGGTGCAAGCTACTGTTTTTTTAAAGGAGTAATGCTAATGGTTGAGAAAAAGTAATTGAAAGGAACATTGCACAGGATAAGCTGGTATTTTGAGAAGTCAAACACCCTTGCTCGGTTCATTTGCAACATCGGTGATGAACTTTTCACCTGTGTGTTCAGTTAGGTGTTCTATGGAGTGTTACCATGGTAACAGGCAGAGAGAGCAGTGGGGGAAGGTTGAACATTATGTGAGTTTGAAAGTGTTGAAATGTAGAACCAATTAAAATGTTAGTTTGGTATTGAATTTGTGTGGGAAGAAATTTCATTGGTTATCTACATAAATATGTGTGGAAAATGAGAGGGAAGCAATGTCATTCTATGGTTCCAGTGACTGGTGCACAATTCAGAGATTCTGCTTAAGAAAATCTGGTGTGTGATTGGCACTGTTCTAAATCTATAAAAGCATTTTTAAATGTGAGTTGTTAATTTGTAAGGGGAATCAATGTTGTGCATTTTAAGTTAATAAGAAAAGTGTGTTCTAATGTGGAAGCAGGAGTTTATTTGTATAGAGTCAGATTCAGAATTTGTCTGCTTTGGGAAAAACATTGTGATAGGAGCATTTGGTATGTTAATGTGTTTGAGGAGATATTTTGTTGCAGTACAGTGCTGTTGTTAAAAGTGTAGAGTGTGTACATGAAGTGGTCTAACCACTTACACACTTGTATATCAGGGTTAGAATTCTCAGATAGTCTCCTTGCAGTCTAGTAAACATTCTGGGTATGCTGCACAAATGCCATAGAAAATCTTTCAGTAGCAGATAGTAATCATTTTACTGAATTGCAAGGGATACTGTCATTTGTCTAAAATCACAGTGTGAGTCAGTTTTCATTTCAGAAAATTGTGGCAGAAAAATTTGCTTGGTTAATGTGTTTAAAAATATGGGAATACATGTACTCATGAAGTGAGTCAGGCTTTAGGACATGTAGTGCTAGAAAGTCCTATGCAGTATATGTGTCAGGCCTCTTAATTCCCAAATAGTCTCCATGCTGTGTAATAAAGATCCTGGGTGTGCTGTAGAAATGCCAGAGCAACTCACTCTGTAGCATGTAGTAATCATTTCACTGAATTGCAAGCGATATTTTTATTTGTCTAGTATCACAATGCGAGTCAGTGTGTATTTAGGAATATTGTGACAGAATCACTTGCTCTGTGCATGTCTTTGCAGACATGGAAATACATGTACTCATGGAGTGAGTTAGGCTTGAGGACATGCAGTGCTTTATATTCCTAGCCCCTGCATGATACCATACACTGCCCAAACATAACTGCACTGCTCTAAATTCAGAAATACCAGTCCCACCATGACCCCCTACACTGCCCTAACACCGCTGCACTGTCCTAAACCCTGAAACACAATCCCTAGCAAATCCTGCTAAATTCCTTGAACATTACTGTACTGCTCTAAACCCTGAAACACCATCCTCAGCAACTGCGCCTATAATGTTGAAACACCACTGCACTGCCCTATACCCTGAAACAGCACTCCCTGCATGATCTCCTACACTGCCCGAACACTGCTGCTGTGCCTTAAACCCTGAAAAAACACCCCCTGCTATACCCCCTACACTGGGTGAATACTACTGTAGTTTTCCAAACCCTGAAATAGCACTCCCAGCAAGAGCCTATTTTACTGTTGTAATAATTTTACTGAATTGCAAGGGATACTGTCATTTGTCTAAAATCACAGTGTGAGTCAGTTTTCATTTCAGAAAATTGTGGCAGAATAATTTGCTTGGTTTATGTGTTTAAAAATATGGGAATACATGTACTCATGGAGTGAGTCCGGCTTTAGGACATGTAGTGCTAGAAAGTCCTATGCAGTATGTGTATCAGGCCTCTTAATTCCCAAATAGTCTCCATGCTGTGTAATAAAGATCCTAGGTGTGCTGTAGAAATGCCATAGCAACTCTCTCTGTAGCATGTAATAATCATTTCACTGAATTGCAAGGGATATTTTTATTTGTCTAGAATCACAATGTGAGTCAGTGTGTTTTTTGGAATATTGTGACTTTTGGACTTGGCCCTTTTCCCCCAAACATTTTCGCTTTTTGCCCCCCCTAATTTGAAATGTCTCCCGCATGGTAATAAACCTGTATAGGCCATGTGTGGTGTGAGACACCTTGTTAATATGTAATGCCAGGCAATGGTGTCAGCACTCATCAATTACCCCCTTGTAAAATGTACCCTGGTGAAGTGCTGTGTTTTTAAAATGGATGCCCAGGCTATGTGTGTGCCATAGGTCAGCGGTCTAGATATTATTACCCAGCCACCCCTAGCTTTTGGAGGGAAGCCTGGCACCCAGGGTGCTCAACCCCTCCCCTTGAGCCAGTTTAGGCCAGTTTTGCCAACATTCTAGAAGGTTCTGCCACTGCCTGGGAGGAGGGTATAAGTAAGGGGAATGTGCCACCATGCAGACACACAGAGCTGGGACGGGAATGTGAGGGGACCTGCTGCGAGGTGTTACCGCCACATGGGCCTGTGAGCTGGGCCCTGCACCCCTAAAATCCCCCTCTGCTGTCCCCCGGGCCCCTGACGAAGGAGGCCCCCCCTAGGTCCCTGACAGTGTGGGGGACCGTCAACCACGCCAGCGCTGCGCGAAAGAGGCGCCCAGGAGGTGAGGAGTGTGCCCCTGAGGCTGATGGTTGGGACTGTCTGTACCCCTTTAGCGCTATAATCCTAAAGCGCCGTGCTGATCCCAGTGTTGCTGACCTGCCTCAGATATTTTGCCCCTGGACTGCCTACCAAGCGCTGTGGGAAGAGAAGTGCTGGGGCTGTGTGGCCTGAAGGATCTGTGAGGGTAATAGTGCCACGGGAGCCTACCCCTCGTTTTGACGCGCTTTCGGCGATTAATAATTACTGCCGCTGAAAATCACCGTCGCAGCCCGGGCACTGTAGAGACTGTGGCGCTGTCAAGGAGACCCCCACTGTTATGGGCATCGGTGCAGCAGCCCCCGATGCCAGGAGAGTGCCACCAGAGTTAGGTGAGGGCCACGCTAGGCCCTGAAGGCGGAAAAACCAGCATCATGTGGCTGGGGCGCCGGTGATGTCACAAGCTGTGCCCCCAGCCACACCGCGCACCGATTGGTGGTGGACGCCGTGCCTCCTGTCTAACCGCGCAGCCATTGGTGGAGGCTGCCGCGGCATCGAGGAGGGAACCCGGAGCCCGTCGGCTCCAGATCGAAGTCCCGGGTCCCCGTGAGGCAAAGGAAACCCGGGTGAAGCTGTCAGAGGTGTTGCGGGGCTCCCGTGCAGAGGAGGGAGCCCCGGGAAAAGCGGCCAGAGCGGGAGCCGACCCCGCCGGTCTGCGCCCCGAGGTCAGGGGCTGGCGGAAGGGGTGGGGCCGGGGCACACTATCGGTGCCAGCCCCGCCGCTACAGGAGAAGCGCCACTGCCGGACCTGGGGAGCCCCGCGAGTCCAGAGCTGCGCGGCGGGGGCCTCGAGGCACATTGCCGATGCCTGCCCCCACCGCCCAGGAGACCCCAGAGGAGCCGGAGCCCCCTCTTTCGCCACAGGACTACCGGTGAGTGGGGCATCCATCAGACAGTGTGGGGGGGTGGAGAAGGCAGCGGGTCACAGGGTCAGTGCTCGCCCCCCCAACTGACCGGAACTCAGTGGGCCCTTAATTCTTGAAAGTAGAGTCCCAGGATACAGGGACTCCGAAGGTGGAACTGCGATGGTGGGGCATTAAGGGTGCCTGTTAGGTACTGTGGATCTTGCCCTTCATGCCAGTGTGGAGTGCCCTAGGGTGTCCATTAGAGGCCTGTATGTACTTCTAGTGCAGGGTGTGGATGCCTATGCCCCCCCTGGTTTTGCACCTAATGTAGGGGCCGGATGGTGCCCATGGAAAATGTGATACAGGCTTGGTATATTTTAGGAGTGAGTCAGGCGTTAGGACATGTAGTGCTAGAAAGTCCTATGCAGTATGTGTGTCAGGCATCTTAATTCCCGAAAAGTCTCCATGCTGTGTAATAAAGATCCTGGGTGTGCTGTAGAAATGCACTAGCAACCCTCTCTGTAGCATGTAGTAATCATTTCAGTGAATTGCAAGGGATATTTTTATTTGTCTAGAGTCACAATGTGAGTCAGTGCGTTTTTGGGAATATTGTGACAAAATCACTTGCTCGGTGCATGTGTTTGCAGACATGGGAATACATGTACTCATTGAGTGAGTTAGGCTTGAGGCCATGCAGTGCTTTGTATTCCTAGCCCCTGCATGATACCATACACTGCCCAAACATAACTGCACTGCTCCAAACTCAGAAATACCAGTCCCACCATGACCCCTACACTGTCCTAACACCACTGCACTGTCCTAAACCCTGAAACACCATCCCTAGCAAATCCTGCTAAATTCCTTGAACAATACTGCACTGCTCTAAACCCTGGAACACCATCCTCAGCAACTGCACCTGTTATGTTGAAACACCACTGCACTGCCCTAAACCCTGAAACAGCACTCCCGGCATGATCTCCTACACTGCCCGAACATTGCTGCTGTGCCTTAAACTCTGAAAAAAACATCCCCTGCTATACCCCCTACACTGGGTGAATACTACTGTAGTTTTCCAACCCCGAAACAGCACTCCCAGCAAGACCCTCTTTCACTGTAGTAATCATTTTACTGAATTGCAAGGGATACTGTCCTTTGTCTAAAATCACAGTGTGAGTCAGTTTTCATTTCAGAAAATTGTTGCAGAATAATTTGCTTGGTTGATGTGTTTAAAAATATAGGGAATACATGTACTCATGAAGTGAGTCAGGCTTTAGGACATGTAGTGCTAGAAAGCCCTATGCAGTATGTGTGTCAGGCCTCTTAAATAACAAATAGTCTCCATGCTCTGTAATAAAGATCCTGGGTGTGCTGTAGAAATGCCATAGCAACTCTCTCTGTAGCATGTAGTAATCATTTCAGTGAATTGCAAGGGATATTTTTATTTGTCTAGAATCGCAATTTGAGTCAGTGTGTTTTTGGGAATATTGTGACAAAATCACTTGCTCCGTGCATGTGTTTGCAGACATGGAAATACATGTACTCATTGAGTGAGTTAGGCTTTAGGACATGCAGTGCTAGAAAGTTCTATGCAGTATGTGTGTCAGGCCTCTTAATTCCCAAATAGTCTCCATGCTGTCTAATAAAGATCTTGGGTGTGCTGTAGAAATGCCATAGCAACTCTCTCTGTAGCATGTAGTCATCATTTCAGTGAATTGCAAGGGATATTTTTATTTGTCTAGAATTGTGAGTCAGTGTGTTTTTGGGAATATTGTGACAGAATCACTTGCTCGGTGCATGTGTTTGCAGACATGTGAATACATGTACTCATGGAGTAAGTTAGGCATTAGGACATGCAGTGCTTTATATTCCTAGCCCCTGCATGATACCATACAATGCCCAAACAAAACGGCACTGCTCTAAACTCAGAAATAACAGTCCCACCATGAGCCCCTACACTGCCCTAACACCACTGCACTGTCCTAAACCCTGAAACACCATCCGTAGCAAATCCTGCTAAATTCCTTGAACGCTAGTGTACTGCTCTAAACCCTGAAACACCATCCTCAGCAACTGCACCTATAATGTTGAAACACCACTGCACTGCCCTAAACCCTAAAACTGTGCATTAAGAAACAATGTCCTGACAGGTAATAGTGTACAGTCAATTACTTATGCATGCAATTAGCATTGCTGACAGGGAAAGAAGGAGAGTACTCATTGAATTGAATAAAGATAGTTAATCATCTTGTATTAACATAAGTTCATGGTCGGATATATACAGTTACAGGCAGCACTGCATAAAATGAATTGGTGACAACCATAATATACTTAGTACTTAAAAAAAGTGTTGGTGGTGAAAGTGGCGACGCAAGTGAAGAAGTGGGCAGCATGGACGGCGCACTGTGAACAAAGTGCAATTAATTTACAGTGAATGGCTCAATTCATGTGACAACGTGATATCACAGGTAACAAAGTTCATTCAATTTGATGTTGAGCCACATTAGAAAGGTACGCCTGTTAATGAGCTGTTAGGTCGACGGCGTTTCGATCTGTTTGAGTTAGGATCGTCATCAGGACATGGTTGTCTGAAGTGAGAGCGTGCTGAAGTAATATCCGATATGCAGAGCGAGGTTCGTCTGCGGGTAATGCTGCATCCATCGTTGTGGAAAATACTGTCGTCAAAAGTACACATCTAAGGATAAGTTCTACACAAAATGTCGTTTTGGATTTCCACGTCCAGTAATATCAAAAGGAAGAGTGAACACTTTTATGTCATCTTTGCGACATACTGTCACAAGAAAATCCCCGAAAAATACCTACAACTTAAGAAGAAATGAAGAGTCAAAATACATAAATGACTATAACCCAGTCATTTTGTCCATGTGGAATGCTAACATGGATATTCAATATGTTGCAGACAACTCGATTGCTGTGGCTCGATATGTAACGTCTTACATTACTAAATCTGAAAAGACGGAACTAAAGGAAATGTGGGAAGAAATTTCTCATAAAAAGAGCTTAAGTAAGAAATTGTACAGCTACAGTTTGAAGATGTTGTCTCATCCAGAACTCGGAGCATATGAATGTTCAGATCGCTTATCATCTGCAAGTCTATACTCCAAATTTAGAACAATCATTTGGGTGAGATTAGGTCTTGCAAGAACACGAAACCGAGTTTTGAAATCTGTACAAGAAATTGAGTATTTAGCAGAGAGAGAACCAGACAGTACAGATATTTTGAAAACAAATATGTTGGATATATACTATCCAAATAAAAGTAATCATCTTGAGAACGTTTGTCTCTATGAAGTACTGCAAAGGTATACTTTTAAGAGGAATATTACAGAAGATATCAATGAAGGAGTATATGCTGTGATTGGATCTGGAGGATGTTTGGTGAAACAAAGAAAAGGACATTTGATTAATCACCGAAAACTGAGTTGCGAAACTCCTGACAAAAGGGAATTTTACTATTTAGCTCTTTTGTAACTCTTTAAGCCATGACGTACAGAACTGGAACTACTATGAAGATTCATTCAACGCAACTAAAAATACTATAGAATATCCTGTTTTGACTAATTATCTGAAAATGTTGAACGACGAAATACAGCAAGAAGCTACAATTGCAGCAGAGATTGCTAGGGACAGTTCTCAAGACAGTCAAAGTTCTGCTTCGTTGAGTCAGGATCCACTAGGAGAACCAATTATACAAAATGAAGCAGCAACGGCAATGGATGAGGTGGAAAGAACAATGCAACAAGCTCAAGAGGATGTAATAAACTTAGAAGAATTGGAAAAACAACTAAATGTTGAGCAAAAACAAATATATGATCAAGTGACAGAACAGATTGAGCATGGTTTATATCATGAGAAAAAAGAGTGCTCATGTACGTTATTTAAACATGTCCAACTGTACGTGAGTGGACGAGCAGGAACTGGAAAAAGTTTTCTAATTGAAGGAAATGCAACATATCTACAGAAAATAAACTGAGTCGTCACTCTCTTGTGTTGTTACTGCTCCAACTGGGTTGGCAGCACAACATATTAAAAGGATTACTTTACATTATTGATTCTGCCAGTAGAGCTTGAAAATAAATTAGAATACCACAAGCTATCTAGAGAAGCTTGTTGTGAAGTTTCTAGAGTCTTGAAAAAAAATGAAACTTCCTATTATTGATGAGGTAAGCATGGTATCAAATTTAATGCTTTCCTGTGTGCATTTAAGAATGCAACAAATCCTTAAGACAGAGTATGATGTGTTATTTGGAGGCAAACACGTCATAGTTTTTGGAGATCTACTACAACTAACTCCTGTGAAAGGACAACCAGTATTTAAAACAGTTACACATGAAGACACCAGAAAGTGCCTGGGAAGCATTGGAAATGTTAATATTTGGTCATATTTCGAATATACAGAACTCATTACAAATATGCGACAGGCAATGGATGCTGATTATAAAAGTATTCTTGAAGATATAAGAATTGGAAAAGTGAGTGAACATGGCAAAGAAGCTTTACAGGCACGATTACTTTCAAATTTGTTTCCAAACGAAAATAATGTTCCAGAGAATATATATAGAAAAACTGCAGAAAAGAAATCAGTGATATGCTTGTTGTCAACTCTGCAAGAATGTTCAATATTCAATGAAAAAATGTTAAAGTTAGAAAATCAAGAAATTATAACTGGAAGCTATTGATAGAATAGAGCATGAAGGAGCTACTATTATTTTGTCAGAAAAGTTGGAAGTCAAATTGGATTCTTTAGAGAAATCAATATCTAAAACTGCTGATTTAGAAAAGAATCTATATGCATGTATAAATTGTCGGATAGTTTTACGACGTAATTTACATGTGGAAAGAGGTTTAGTAAATGGAGCAATGGCTAATGTTGTTGATTTTGTTAATTACTGGAATAGAGATGACATTGAATTTTTGAAAATCAAATTTGATGAAATTGAAGAAGTACAACAATTGACTCGTTGTTCATCGCGATTTTTGCTTGTAAATGATTTATATGTCAGCCGAAAACAGTTTCTTGTTTGTTTGGCATGTGCGGTGACTATTCATAAATCTCAAGGTTTAAGTGTAGATAGTGCCTTGGTGAATATTGGAAGTACTGTGTTTAAAGAGGGTATGGCATGTGTTGCTTTATCCCGAGTCAGAACATTATCTGGATTATACTTGACTGATTTTGATGAGACAAAGATTAGTGCAGATGTAAATTGTGTAAAAGAGTATAATAGGTTAAGAAGAGAACATGCTCCCAATTTACCTCAATATCCTTTATTTGAAAAGCATTTGGTAGGTCAAAAAAGAAGATATGAGAAAAATTGTAGCAAGGTTGTAGAGAAAAGAAAAAAACTAGATGAATCAGTGATAGTAAGCAAAAAGAAAAAGGATACTATTGAAGAGGTTGTTGGTTTTCAGTTTGAAAACAGTTCTGGTATCAACTGCTATGCTAATGTAGTGGTTAATGTTTGTTTTTTTCTAGAAACTTTACAACAACAAATTGTTGAAAATCAGGACAAAAAATGTGGTTGTTTGTTGAATTCTGTGTTGAGAAATGTAGTAGTGATAAAACTAAAATAGAAAGTGTTTATGATATTCGAAATGTTTTAGACATTTGTTCTGGTTTAAATCAATTTTCAGAGAATATTCACCAAGATTGTCAGGAATGTCTAATGTATATGCTTGTTGTATTGCAAGATGAAGGTATAGATATTGAAAATCTTTTTGGCCTTTCCTATAAATGACAACATGACTGTGAGAATTGTTTGTTTTCAAGTAGTACTACACTAGACACTGAAAGATTTATATATTTGACTTTACCAGACTGCAAATCAGTGTCTTTTCATAATCTAGTTAGAGAAGCAAATCAAAACATGGTCTGTATCCAATGCAACTCACAAATGTTATCAACATTATTAATACAAAGATATGGACAGTATGTAATTTTAATGCTGCAATGATGCAGACCTGATGGAAGAAAACTGACAACTTTAATATGGCTTCTCAACTATCAATATCAGGTAGAACTTTTGTAACTGTAGCAATTATTTTTCATGATGGTCCTTCTACAACATCAGGACATTACACAGCTTATTTAAAATGTAGAAAAGGCTGGACACATTGTAATAATACTCAACTGATTTTTAAATAACGTTTGCCTTATGACCAAATTCTTACCTAGGGGTCAATTCCGATTCGGGAAAAAAACCGTCCGTACGATTTGTATCCGGAGCCCTCTCCATACGAATTGTACCCGTCCGTCCGACTCGCGAAGTACGATCCGTATTCCGTGAATCCATCTGAATCGTCGCGATCCGTACGTATTGCAAGGCTGAAACCGTGAACCGTACGACTAGTACACATACCGTACGACTCGTACACATGCCGTACAACCCGACGAGTAAGATCCGGACCGGGTTATGAGGACGCGATTCGTACAGTCCACGTCAGGTAAGGGCGAGTCGTACGGAAAAGCACACAAGCACATACACACCGTACGGTCCGTACCCCCCATAATCGCAGGGGTACGCACCGTATCCCTGCGATCATGGGGTGTACGAGCCATACCCCCATTGTACGATCGGTGTACGAGCTGTACACCCATTGTACGATCGGTGTACGAGCCGTACCCCATGTACGATCAGAGCCGTACCCCATGTACGATCGGTGTACGAGCTGTACACCCATTGTACGATCGGTGTACGAGCCGTACCCCCATTGTACGATCGGTGTACGAGCCGTACCCCATGTACGATCGGTGTATGAGCCGTACCCCCATTGTACGATCGGCGAACGAGCCGTACCCCATGTACGATCGGTTTACGAGCTGCACACCCATCGTACAATGGGGGTACGGCTCGTAAACCGATCGTACAATGAGGGTACGGCTTGTACACCGATCGTACAATGGGGGTACAGCTCGTACACCGATCGTACATGGGGTATGGCTTACAATGGGGGTACGGCTCGTAAACCGATTGTACAATGAGGGTACGGCTCGTACACCGATCGTACAATGGGGGTATGGCTCGTACACCGATCGTACATGGGGTACGGCTTACAATGGGGGTACGGCTCGTACACCGATCATACATGGGGTACGGCTCGTACACCGATCGTACAATGGGGGTACGGCTCATACATCGATCGTACAATGGGGGTACAGCTCGTACACCGATCGTACAACAGGGTACGGCTCGTACACCGATCGTACATGGGGTACGGCTCGTACACCGATTGTACAATGGGGGTACGGCTCGTACACCGATCGTACAATGGGGGTACGGCTCATACATCAATCGTACAATGGGGGTACAGCTTGTACACCGATCGTACAATGGGGGTACGGCTCGTACACCGATCGTACATGGGGTATGGCTCGTACACCTATCGTACAATGGGGGTACAGCTCGTAAACCGATCGTACAAAGGGGTTACGGCTCATACACCGCTCGTACATGGGGTACCGCTCATACACCGATCGTACAATGGGGGTACGGCTCGTACACCGATTGTACAATGGGGGTACGCTGGTACACCGATCGTACATGGGGTAAGGCTCGTACACCGATCGTACAATGGGGGTACGGCTCGTACACCGATCGTACAATGGGGGTACGGCTCGTACACCGATCGTACAATGGGGGTATGGCTCGTACACCGATCGTACATGGAGTACGGCTCATACACCGATCGTACAATGGGGGTACGGCTCATACACCGATCGTACAATGGGGGTACGGCTCATACACCGATCGGACAATGGGGGTATGGCTCGTACACCGATCGTACATGGATTACGGCTTGTACACCGATCGTACAATGGGGGTACGGCTCGTACACCGATCGTACAAGGGGGGTACGGCTCTTACCGGGGGGCCGTTCCATACCTGTTTCGGCGCGAACTCTGCTTTTACGGCTGTTTTCAGCTCCCGTAGAAAAAGGGTCATACGGTCCGTACCCGACACGTATCGTACTTGCTGGGTCGTAAAACCCAGCCACGAACCGTACAGATGTCACGTACAGCGGGTTCCGAGGGAGAATCGTACAGAGATTAGAGTCGTACGGTGTCTTGTACGACTCGTACGGAGTACGGCTCCTGGTACGAATCGTACTTCGTCGTACGTATGGGACGTTTACAGGTACGATTCGTACGGGGAAAAAACGCTCCGTACGACGATTCGGAGCGCTTTTTACCGGATCGGAATCGCCCCCCTAGTGTTTGACCAACCCAAATTTTAGGGAAAATAATTGGCCTGGGTAAATTACTGCTGTTAAGAAAGGGTAGTCTGGTATTGAAAAGTACTTTGTGAGTGAGGGTGATCAGTTAAAAAAAATTCTTGTAGTTGACGTAGCGGTAGTGTAAGTGTATCAGATAGTGGGTGATGTGGCTATCACAGGAGATATTGATCATCAGTGAGGCAGAGGTGTTTTAGATTTGTTGTAGTTGTTGTAGATGTTGGTGACATTTTTTATTCCCTTGTAGAGGTTTTTTTAATGGTATACAGCTCCTTGCTAAGATAAAGTATGAGCAGAGTGTCATCGGCATACCAGATGATGTTAAGATTCTGATAGCATGCTAGTTGTTTAAGGTTCTATGTACATGATATATAGCATCGGGTGGAGGTATAACCATTTTTAGATGGTACAAAAGATGGTGATGCTTTTGATTCAGAAGGTTGGGAAACAGATGCTTAAGAGGACTATTAAGTAACTTCCAAACTAAGGATTTCACACATACTATTTGGTCATGAGGAAAAGTATCTGAAGCAAAAAATGACTATTTCGGGTAAATGTTGTTCACATATGTTTGCACATAACTTTATTTAGAGTCAATAAAGAGAAGTAATAATGTTTTGTTACTTTGTGATTGTTGGAGATGTCCCATATTTACGTAAGAAATTGCTGTTTGAAAAAAACATTTAAGATATGTTTTTTCTTCATTTTTACATTATTAATGAAAATGTTGAATGGGTTTTTTAAAGACAATCTTATTGATTGTCTTTTTTTTTGCCAGCTTTTATATGATGAGTACTATTGAACTCACTGTTTTGAGTGAAATTCAATATATTCCGAGAACAGCAAAATAAAATACATAACATATTGTACAAATTATTTTGTATTGTGAAATATATATTATAACTCAATTTTTTCTTCTCTTCCACAGATACTATATTTATAAAAAATGTATTATTAACTTGTCATTACTTATAAGGTAAGTATAACAAACAAAAAATACTTTTTCATTACTCTCCTAGTTCTCTTTCCCTCTTTCCCTTTCTTTACTCTCTCCCTTACTCCCTTTCCTTTAATCCTCTTACTCCCCTTCATTCACCTTTACACTCCTTCTCTCACCATCAGTACCTTTCCCTCACCTTCTCCTGCTCCCTCTTTCCCCTCTTTGTCCCTCACTTCTCTTTCCTTTCTTCCTCCATCACTACCCTTGTCTTGCTCTATCCCTCACTCTCTTCTCACTCCCCCCTCACTCTCTTTCCTTCACACCATCCCTCACTCACCTTCACTCACTCTCCTTCTCTCACTCCCTCACTCCCTTTTGCACACTCCCCTTCGTTCACTCACTCACTCACTTTCTTTCCTCCATGTTTCTTTCCCTGGCTCCCTCTGTCTCACTCACTCTAACTGCCTCACTCCCTCTCAGTCCCTTGCTCTCCCTCTCTCTCACTCTCTCCCTCTCTCTCCCTTACCTTTAATCTCCTTCCCTCTCTCTTTCTACCACTCCTCCTCTCTCCCTTACTTACCTTCACTCTCTCTTAATTTTCCTCCTTCTCCCTCATTCCCCTTCCCTTACCCTCTTACCCCTTCCCTAACTGTCACTGCCCTTCACTCACCGTCACTCCCTTCCCCCACTCCACTTCCTCCTGTCTGTGTCTTACACCCCTTCCCTATCCTGCTCCCTTTCCCTCACTCACTCTTGCTCTCCTTCCCTTACTCCATTTCCCTCACTCCCCTTCCCTAACTCCCTCCACCCTCTCACTCCCCTTCTCTCTCCCTCACTCCCATTCTTTCACTTTCCCTTACCCCCCTTTTCTCATCCTCATACCCCTTCCCTCACCGGCACTCCACTTCCCTTACCTTCACTCCCCTTACCCTGCTCTACTTCCCCCTCTCCGTCCCTTACTCCCCTTCCCTGTCTCCTTCCCCCACTCCCCTTCTCTCACTCCCCCTCCCTCACTCTATTTTCTTTACTGCCCTTCCCTTACTCTTTCACTCCCCTTACCTCACTCCCCAACCCATAGTCCCCTTCTTTCACTCATTCTTTGACTCCCCTTCTCTCACTCACCATACTCCCCTTTCCTCACTCCTTCACTCAGTCCTTTCCGCCACCTTCACTGACTCATTTCAGTTATTCATTTATACACTACACATTCATTCAAATAAAGTATGACACAGTATATAAGAAATATATCTCTTCTTGGAAAAGTGAAGTTAATTCTTTTTTTTTTGGAACAATTTTATATTTTTGGGGGATTTTTTGAAGAAAAAAATAAACAGGTAGCCAAAAACTGCTCAACAGGAACAAACAAAATAAAAGAAAAAAATTACAGATGGGAGCATCTGTGTTGCCTCTCCTTTTGAACAATTAAATCAATGCTCTGTTTACCGTAACACAATAGTTCATTGCAAAATTTGCAATGGATTTTTAGGTTTGCAAATTCTGGCCGGATGTCTAGGCCAGCAGATGCTGGAGATGTGCCCGGTACTGCAGAAGAGGTGCTGGGGACAGCAGCTGCAGGATTGTCCCTCATGTGTTGAGTCGATGCCCGAGCATAATTATTGGGGTGCAATTTCTGAAGGTGGCGAGTCATGCTCACAATCCCAAAAGAGTAGTGGGTTGTGGGACCTCCTCTTGATAGAGTGGTGTCACAAATCCTCCAGGTGACCTTCGAAGCGTTGACTTTCTTCTGGCCTGCAGGATAAGTAAAGAATTTCCACACAAAAGATTCCTTAACTTTCTTCTATGGTGGCTCCTCTGCAACAAACTCCACCTCAGAATCAGATGAGGACTGTTGTTGTTGTTCTGCCATTTTAGCAATGGTTTACCCACATATCCTTGGCCGCAAGGGCATTTCAAGAGATAAATGATGTTGGAACTGTCGCATGTTGCCGTTACTCTCAATTTTATGTTGAATCCTTTACTTGGATGTGTCATGGTGTTTCCTTTTATTATGCACTATTAAAACTGAAAGGAAAATGAAGGTTCGCCTAAATGAACATAAGTCTAATATTCGTAACAAATCTACTAAATCCACAGTAGCCACACATTTTCAAGAAGCTTCACATAACATCAGCCAATTGAGGTTTCTAATTTTGGAGTCAGTCTCAAAACAAGAGGGAGTTGACAATAACAAACTCGTCTTGAAACGTGAAAACTTTTGGATTTACAAACTTGATACTCTTAAGTCCAATGGGATGAACGATAGGGTTGAATTTAGCTGCACCTATAGAACCACCATATTGATATTGCACTTGCCATGTATGCCATCGATTGATCTGAATAAGATTGTTTTCTGCCAATCAACTTTGAGATTATGTTTTTTCACGCTTATTCTAACATGAATCTATTTTCAAATGTTGTATTTATTTTTTATTATTAATTCGATCATTGTGTTGACCTGTTATTTTTATTATAATCGTTAGTACACTGTGATGGTTTTCTGTTTACTGTTCCAATATGGCACCCACTTTTCCCTATGGAACCATAGTCCTTTGTTTATCTTCATTAATGATAGCTTAACCGGCACCACTGCCCGCGGTCTCTAGACGCAAGTGACTTGTCGAGTGCAAACTCTGAGTTGTAATATTTCGCTCTCAAGTAAGTTTACTAACAGAAATGTATAACTAGGATGACAGGAACATTCGGTTCCTCTTTTTCAAATGAGTTTATTATGGTTTACCACGGATTCTCCGTTGGCTTTTGAAATGTAGTACAACAATGAAAATGGCGCGCAACTATTTTGTTTAAGCTTCAAATGTTTGCAACGTCTGAGAAGGGGTTACACTAGATTATAATTTGATCATCTCTTTAGTACAGGCGTTATTAAATGTAGATATGAGGGCTTAGCTTCTAACTTTATGACACACGTAGGGTAATTACCTACGATCGCTTACAGTTTAAGATTGTGTGAACACGTTTTTCTCGCATTCACGGGTAATTTAGTTTGATTTAGTTTCACGATCCATTGTTTTATTTAGTTTCACGATCTATTCTGAACATCTTAATCTTGTGGCGTTGGCCTTCTCACCATTTCACCTACTTCATTGAATAAGTCACATCAGCTTCTGTTTTCTCATGTATCATTGTGGTGTATTTACTATGGGTACTGTATCGATCCCCCTATTTCTGACCCTTGTCTGGTTAATAATTAACTAGCAGCCATTCAACTGCACAGAAACCCGTTATCTGATTAGCCACACAACGGCACAGAAGCCCGTTATCTGATTAGGTCATAGCGCATGCCATCTCATTAGGCAAGCACTATTCCTCCAGCCCCCTAATAGGCATACGGTGTTCTCAAAACAAATCAAACCTACCATGACCTGGGAAATTCCCACAGCCATTGTTTTGATTTAGCCGAGAACTTCAGTAAAGAATGTGCGAACCACCAGTTCGTATGACATCCTTATTGACGTATTTATGTCCATCCTTACGTCAATCCCGGCACCTTTCAGGTATAAATAATACCGACATTGCCTTAAGCAAACACACGAGGTGGTGACAAGATTGGAGCAGCGAGACTTGCCGAGGAGCCCAGCTGACAGCGAAGCCCACAGACGCTGCCCCTCCTTTCTGACGCGCTGAGAGAGAGAGACGCTGCCTTTTCTCCTGCCGAGAAATCCAGCTCCGGCGCTTCCAAGCAGCCCTCGCAGGCAGCTGGAATATCAAGACCTGAGATAGAGATACCAGCCCTCCAGCCTTCTAAACTCCCAGGTACTGAACTGAATCATCCTTTGTAGAGAATTCTTGAAGCAGACCCTTGGCAAAACAAACTTAACTTAAACTGCTACTTATCTACTCCCGCCCACGTATTAGGCTTAGGTCAGGTACATTGGGGTAGGCGTAGTTAGAAGCACCAGTTGAGTACGATTAGTCAATGTATATATGTATGTATCTATTTTATCCATTTTAAGTATCATATGGCTAAGAAACCATATCAATGCTTTTACAGTATTATTTTATAATTCTGTTATTACTGTATGCACTTTACTTATCAATAAGTATTGCAATAATAGCGATTCATTTCTCTTGTATGAGAAAAGAGACTGATCAATAAATAACATCTTTTTATTGAACACGCCCGTCTCTTACTTTTCTCTACAATCTGGTTAAACTAAGAATGCACTGAACTGACTGAGTAAAATAAGTTGTCTTTTGTTTTCACACAACTCTAGAGATACACTCTTGATTAGGAGAGAGCAAAGTTGTCATGTTCTATGGTTGTCAGAAACTAAATCCCATCTTGTCTATCCAGGGAAGTTAAACTCCTCCTTGTCTATTCGAGAAAGTTTCTAGTGAACTCTGAGCTAGCTGGCACACACAAACCTTTAAGTCTAATATCGTCAGTAGAAGACCTAGTTAACCTCTGTCCTACGTCTATACTATTGAAGATATTATTCCAATGCGCAGAGCCTATTGGGATGATAGGAACTACACTACATGGCGCCCAACGTGTTTGGATGGGCAATAAATCTAACGTAAGACATTAGAGTAACTCAGTCATGCTTTTTCACACAGACCCCTTTTCCCCATAATACTCCAAAGACGTCTGGAGTGGGTGAAAGGTTAAATCCACCAAACTTAGTAGGAGGAGACTCCTATGTATGGTTCTTGGTTTATTCAACGTTGAAGGATACACTGTTCCAAAATATTGTGCATCTAATCTTTGTTTCCATAGAAAACTGATCTGCAAATAAATAAAATAACCTTCTTGACATTAGAATGTCACTAGAAAAAGAAGAAAGGGAGACAGAATAGCAGCTGAACTCCTAGCAGCTGACAATACTCTGCTACAGCAAGACCCGGATGCAATACTCATCCCGGTCAACATAAGAAAATCTATAACTTTAAAACTTATAGAAAATGGGCTGACACCGAGAGGTGGTACAGTCATATTCGTAATTGAGGCACACGAATATCGGCAGACAGAGGTATTCTACTCATGGATAAACTTTCCAGCAGCAAACGCTGTAACAAAGGACTTCCACTATTACAAAATAGAGGAACCTCCAAATGAGTACACTCCTTTCGAGGAGGTGGAAATACCACTCAAATACCAAGAGCACCTGCTCTGGTTTAATGGTGCCCTAAAACATAATAATCACATCACCAGGCTCGGTCCACTAGGTAGACCAGGAGCAACGTGGCCGGTCCTATCCGGATACACACCACATCCAGACATTGAAGAAATGTCTGCACCAGATCTTTTAGCACAGCTAAAACAACTAATTAAAATACACAGACAATTAGTCCAATATGTAATGCGGACTTCAACAGTCCTACCAGCTATTAAAATTCCACAGCTGATCCCTCACCAGGGAACACAAATAAAATTACACCACAGAACATACAGTCCTGTCTAGGTAAAGTACCCGCAAAACGGGAACAAATTCCATTCTGGTAAGCACAAAAAATCACTCAAATAGAGGCAATATTTCCAGATACCACCCCGGTTGAGAAACACAGGATTCTGACTATCTGTCTTCCAATGGGAATCGCACCACATGTGGAGGACTGTGACACTTGGGGTACAGTCTTTGCTTCCATTTACACAAAAACACATGGGGTTCCATCCATGTCAGTAATACCAGATGTGCTAAAACAAATTCAAGATGAATACGGTCCAGAACCTGCTTTAACTCTTGGTATGAAATTACTAAAAGACTTCAAGCAGGTCTCGGCAATATTACTAGCCAATATAAAGGGAGAAGCAGCAAATGTGGCAATCCGCCAGAGGTTAAAAGAGACAGATATAGCAGACCAACCATTTGAAATTGCCAGAATTGTAGAAAAATCCTATGAAGAACTAGGAAGAGATAGTTTGGGTGGAAAACCGGTGAAACCCCAACTAATTAAAAAACCTGAAAAAATATTTATTAAAAATAATCTAAACACTCACACAAAGAACTGGGATGGAAATAAACAATCCACTCCTAAAGAAAAAAGATTCCAGTCCAGAGGAAGGTCTACTCGGCGGAGAGAAAGATCTCCGGACCAAGGACACAAGTCTCCCCAGAGAGAGCCCTCTGAGAAAAAATACAACCTTAGAAATAGGGATAATCTGAAGAAACCTGATAGATATCAAGATATTGATACACGTCCCTCTCAATCTTTTCAGACTTCCTCGGAGAAATCGGAAAGGAGAGGACGGTCAGAACACAGGGAAGAGCACGTCAAGTCCAAAGACAAGGAACCTGCTCATCAAAATAAAAAATTACAGTTTCCAAAAAAGAAGGTAGCCAGTATTAAAGTAATCAACCATGCCGAGAATACTGAGGACACAGCTGAAAAACAGAGAATGGGCTCAGACAATGCTAGACAGCGCAGCAGAAGTGAGCATAGCTCGCAAGATCCTTATGAATCATCTGGAGACAGTGGACACGAATGAATACATTCAGGTGGAAACTGCAGATACCAGAGTTAGCAAACCTCATAAAATATATGAAATAACATTGCGTATAGAGGGGGATAAGACTAGGAAAATAAGGGGTCTCTTTTGGGATAATCTCTCCAAGGGCTATGATATCCTTCTAGCTGAAAGAGACTGGCCACCAGAGTTTGTCAGAGAGTGCCCTCATGGCAAAGAAATAATTATGCCTGCCTTCTCAAATCATATTCCAATTCATAAAAAATATACACTTGCAAGAAAATGGGCAGTAGCCCAAGATCCTGCATTATATAAAAATCATGTGGGATGGGATGAGGACTCTACTCCTCACAAAATCCAGTTAAAATCACAACCTACTGCTCAGACAATTCATATCGTCTTGTTTTGGACTACAGACACCTTAACTCATGTTGCAAAACTTTTGCAGTACAAAACTCGCATAGTGCTGCACTAATGAATAACATAGTGCGCAAAAAATACAAAACAACATTAGACATCTCTAATGGATTCTTCTGTCAAAATATAGCACCAGAGAGCAGATATTTGACCGCGTTCTCAATAAATGGCGCGCAAAAAAAATTCTGTCGTTTGCCCCAGGGGTTTAAGAACAGCCCAGGATTATTCTCAGCAAGAGTAACAGAGTTACTACAAATATATGATGATGAGGCATTATCTTATGTCGATGACATCTATCTAACAGATGATGACTTGGATACTCACTTGAAGAGAGTGAACACCATAATACTTGGGTTCGCAGCAGAGGGTTACAAATTCAACTTTAAAAAGTCAAGAATTGCCCATCTAACTGTCCTGTTTTTAGGATATGAACTATCAAGTGAAGGCAAAAGCCTGGCTGACAATTTCCTAGAGAAATGTGCTGTAATCCAAGCACCTAGAACACTAAAAAACTTACAATCAATTCTAGGTTTCCTAAATTTCGGAAGAACTTACATTATCAATTATGCAGAGAGAGTTAAACCTCTCTATGATCTTATAAAACCAGATTTTAAAAGAATCAATTGGACTCAAAAACACACAGAAATTTTGAGATCTTTACAAACAGATATTTTAGTTAAAACAAAATTACAAACACGTGACAACACACGCAACCTTGTGATTCGAGTCATCCCAGGAAGATGCGAATTCACATACCTGACCTCTAATGAGGGAGAGAAGGTACCAATTGCATACAAATCACATTTGTACACAGAAGCTGAAAAAAGGTTCAGCATTAAGGAAAACATTGTTCAGGCGGTTCAAACAGCTGTAGCAAAAGAAAAATACCAAGCCGACGGTAGACAGGTTACAGTCAGAACAGCAGAATCAGCTTTTGAGGCATTAACAACACCATGTAATTTACCAACAACGGCACTGAATCCAGAATGGATACAATGGGTAAATTCTGTTGCTACAGACAAAGTAAAATAATATTTTGACCCGGAAATGAAAGAATTAAAATATCTAGAATATGAGAGAGAATACCCTCTGCCAATCGACATTCTGCCTTTACGACAATACGCCTGTATAATATATACAGACGGTCATGCTCAACCCTCAGTTTGGGGAGAGCTGGCTTACAACGCCACATGCGAAATTGTAAAAGAAGTGTGGCGCGGAGGTAAATTAAGACCTCTACTTACAAAAACACACTCAGTGGAAAATAATTCAGAACAACAAACTGAAATAATAGCGGTAAAAATGGCGCTAGATAATGCCGATCGTGAATTCCCGACACTTATTGTGTGCGATTCGTATTACTGCGTCAAATCATACAATAACGATTTACAGAAATGGATTCAAAACGGTTACAAAGATGACACAGGTGCAACAATAAAGCAAAAAGTACTTTGGGAACAAGTAGTTCTTTTACAGAAAGAACTACCAAAAACTCACGTGATACACTCACTGAGTCATCAGCGTGATGGCGTTCACGTTGCAGGGAATTCATTGGCTGAGACAGCCACAGCGGTAGCAACTAAATCGGCTTCCGTAGCTACAAAAAAGCGTGCAGTAAAATACATTGACGGTGAAACTGTGCTGGCGGTAAAAACGTCATCAAAAGGCGACTGCTCTGCACTACCGATAAATTATCCACTCAATTATACATACATAATCGATGCAAACTCCGTTCCTTTTGCTCGAATCCCTGGAGTGGGGGATAGAGTAATTCCAAACATGGACAGGAGAGGCTTGTTAATAGCAGACGCACATATGGGTGAGGGTCTCAGACACCTTAAGCTAAAAGATTCTCTGGAAGAATTACAATCAGTGTACAGGTGGCCAGGCATGAGCCTGCATCACCACATTTTTGTAAAAAACTGCCCAGACTGCAATAGAGATCGCAGTGGCGAGAGAAACGGTTTAATATCATGGCGTTTCACTCCAGAATGTATCAAATCATCAAAAAAATAAAACCCAGTATGAATAATGCGTCACATTTAACATGTAAAGACTATTTTCACTTATAATGTAGGCCCCAACTTTCGGCTGACGTCGGAACTGTTATACAAAGATTTGCGAGTCTAGAATGGCATATACGCTAGAAGCATGTTATTTTCTGACCAAAATCTTTCCTTTAGCTCTAAAAACAGCTTATGGGGGGTGCCTGGCCAGAATTAACATTGCATTGCGGGACTCTTCTCACTTCCTTCCTGAGGGAAACGGGATGGTGTAAAGAAAAAACCAAGGCATAAAGCAATCTATAACAGCAAAGGTATTAGGTTCGGGAGCTGGGTGGGTCAAACATCTAATAAGTGTCCAACGTAGTCTAAATAACCTGCCAAGAAATTCTCTGAAAGGACTCAGTCCGTACGAACTATTGTTTGGGACTAGAATGTTAATCCAGGACTTAGATAGTCAGACTTCAGTGGTTAAAGAAAAATGCTTTGATATCAAAGATCGCTTGGCTATTTTACAGGACTTAAATGAAACAAGAAAAGACCTGAGCAACATAAAGTTGAAACAGCAGCCAACAACCACTGAAGAAAAACCACCTGTCCCAGCAAGGCCTGTCTGGATTCCAAAAGTCGGGGATCTGGTCAGAGAAAAGATCGCGGTAAAGAAGGAATTTGGGCCTTCTTACAGAAAAGCAGTTCCTGTCTTGTCTATCAACGGGACAAGATCAGTAGTACTACCGCCCCTTGCTGGTAAAAAGGAGAACCGAGTCATATCCATCGACCTGGTTAAACCACAATCATGTGGCCGATAACAAATAGTAGGCCAAGTGGACTCCCAAGAAGTAGCAGAACACCAAAGTTTGCTACATCCACAGAGGTTCAATCTGAAAGACTGATCACATTTGGAAAATCTACAGTGAAACAACAAGGACTATGCAAGAAAGCAATGGAAATTGAACCTCTTAAAACCCAAATAAAAGCTTTTCATCAAGAAACAACAACCTACGATGATGTAACTACAGAGTTTTCTAATGAAACAAAGCAAAAGCCAAAAGCAAAAAGTAATCCAGAAGCAATTGGAACAATTGACAGAACGGCGTCCGGCTACTTCATCAACTTTGATGATTCTTCAGAAGAACAAAACGAACCAGAAGTACAGCCACCAACAAAAACTTTTAAAGACAAAGCAAAGGAACTTTTTCAGCAACTAAAGAGAACCTATCTGACTTTTCCATGGATTGAAATTTGGGTGACATTAGGTGCATTTGTCCTCATACTTTGGCTCATCATGGTACTATGCTTGGGACATTTCATTGAGGGAAAATATGCTAAAATGGACACAGCAAGCCAGAAAATCAACTTGGTCCTTAAACCACACACATGTTCACACGTCAAGAAAAGAGAACTTTCTTCAGTGAACTTCACAGCCAATCCTATACCAGGCGGTGTAGCATGGGACAATACTGATTATAAAATCTATGGCCCGGTTGAAATCCTGAAGTATCCACACCAATTTAAGATCTCGTTAAGTGACTTTGTAAAACCAAGCACATTTGCTGATGATTGGGACTTTGAAAGTATTAATGATATGATGTCTGACCTAGTAATGTCTGCTAAATTTACAGAACATGATTATTTGCAGGGTTCGTCTAATTATGATCAAATGTTCTGCTATAACCACTATGGTAACCATTATCTCCATAACTCTGCACAACCTAGAAATGTTTTAAATTATAACCAATGGGAACATTGTGCTACTCCACCAAAGGGTAGTTCCAAAACATTTTTTGATAAATATTCATACTTTTCTGGGTTTAATACAAGTAATGCAGAAACATTTTATTTCAAATTGTCAAATAAGACAGGTATGAAGACCATGCTTACAAACACAAAATTGATATATTCAGATTCGTTTTTTGAGCAAATGAATACATTTGGTTTTGATTTCTGGAACAGTAACATTGAAACAAAAACTGTTTGGGGTACAAAAGATTGGCAAGTACAGGGTATAGAATCATTGTTCAGAGCCTGCATGATCCCAGAACAAATTATATTTTTGAATGACACTATTCAACAAACTACCTGTCTTGGCTTAGCCAAAATCAAAGATTTAAACAAACCGTCTATTCCAAAGCCAACAACGAATAGTAATAACTCTATAGATGTTGAGATAGACGTAAACCATATTTTAAACCAAAACAGAACACATCCTGATTGGAAACAATGGTTGATCTGGCCCACAGACACAAATAACTGTCAAGACAGATTCCTGAACAAAATACAGGGGTTAAAATTGACCAGGCCAGACCCTAGATATTCCCAAAGACAACATCCAGGGATAGTAACTACTTACAGTGTGGGCAAGCTCTGCCTTCAATGGCTACAAACATCCACACTGGCAGAAATTAAGCAACACCTAACTTTACTTCAAGAAGGTGCTGACTTGCGTGATTTCATTATGGGACCACGCAAACAGCGTCAAAAACGTTTCATAGCGGCCTCTATATATGCAGCTTACAATGAAGTTTGGAAAGTAACTCAAATTGAGACAGCAGAGAAAATACGGGAAATTGACCGTATTAATTTGGAAAAATCACTTTCTGTTGTGGACAATGGGTTAATGACTCTGTCCTCCAGAATATATTCACTGGACAGTATTGTGTCTTCAGCATTCGATATAATAGAGCAAGACTTACTGATGTTACAACACGGTCAGTCCCAATTGCGTTCTATTGTACAACTTGGCTGGACGTTACAAAATCTGCGTTCAGGCTATGTGCCTTGGCGTTTAATCAACACAACGTCACTATTTAATATCTTTAACCTTACTGATAAACAAATCAGTTTGGAACAGAAGGGTGCTGACTATACAATTCTGAGCATTGAAAAACTTGAGAGATTACCATTGACAATGTCAGAACGACCTGTCATTGAATAGATAATACATGGGATAATAAATATTCCGATAACAACTTTCCAGTTTCAATACTGCCAAAAATATATACAGGCAGGCCAGTATGAAAGGTTGGGTAAAGGATACATTAAGTCAACATGGAACTTGCCCTATACACACGCATGTGTTAGTAATAAAGGACAAAGTGTGTTCCTTAGTGGCAATAATTGTGAAAGGTCACTAAGCAGTACACTTCTGTGTCAGGGTATTAGTTTGCATGGAGCATGTGAAGGGAACTCAAATAACCTTTCATGTCACCAGCTAGGCACACCTGCAACACAAATAGAACCATTCTTTAGGAGACTCTCGAACGGGAGTTACATTCTAATTGTAGATCGCAGATGTTGCAGTCTGCTGCCCGGAAAACCTTATCTCATAACCGTGACTACGAAGGTCATGTGCTGTGAACGAGTATTGTACCCGAACGATGCCCGAGACAGGGAGGCAAGGTTGTGGCCCAGTTTGAAGATTTCTTCTATTCGAATTGATACTTTAAGCAGAATGAAGACAGTGCTCCTACAGACGCCAACCATGTTATCGTCATCAAAAGAAACATATGATCTCCAAGTTGCAAGGACAACGGCTGAGATTCATTCACTGTTATCAACCAATTCCCCCATACATTTTGCAGAAATACTGAGCGAAATCTTAAATATTTCTGATACAAGCAGAATCGCAAGTGTATTTAAGACAGTGTTTTCAGGAGCTTTGACCCCATTCAAAGCCATCCTGTGTATTTTTCCTAATTTTGTCCATTCCATCTTTGGCGGACTTCCTCTCCTTTTGGGACTAGTGGCAGGCATCCTATTTTTGATCCTGTTACTTCGCTATGGCAAACCACGTCACAGACCAGACACCAGCGATAATGGAAGAAACAATCCGAGCTATTGGCTACCGGGACCGCATAACTAAAGTCCTTGGACTAGCACGGCTACGAGATTTGAACATGACTTGGTTTCTTTCATTCAGACCGATGTGGCAAAGTTGTGTAATGCCTGTATTAAGGTGCTTGCTATGCGGCGAAGAATGCGTGTTGGACACCTGTCTGACACTACAATCGGATGTGCCAATGGACGCAGAGACTTTGTTGGGTCCGGTAACGGCTCATGCATTGTGCTGTCCCCAGCGGCTACCAATCCTGATGACGGCATTCGTGGAGACTTCACCACTACGATTGAAGAGTTGTGAAGTACAAGATGAAAGCAGCATCGATCAGGTACAACCTTCTGTCAGCTATGCTGAACAAAACATCTATGAAGGCAATCATGCTCATGAATGCATGTTACAAAATTTATCCGAGTTAGTGGAACTTTCACAAGAAGCAGTTGACAGTTTTTTCGAAAGTCTCAACAATATGATGTTTTCACCAGAGCAGAAAGAATGACTTTGAACAAACTAGCACACGGCGTTCCCTACACCCTGTATTTGGCCTTCAACTTTGAAAATGCAGCAAAAGAAATTTTCTCATCAGTTTTTACAGAGAGCAAGACATTTTTTTCCCCTTCCATTCCAAAATATTTACGATTTTTTTGGGACACTTATCTTCTGCTTAAAGTAAAACTATTCTTAGAGAACAAATTTCTATCTTTAGCTACTCAAGACACATTAGCTACCCTCTAGCATGTTCACGAGTATTATGATTTTTGTGATGAGATGGTCTCGACCTTTTTCTTCTGTATTAAGAGCCATTTCATGTGTAAATTCCGCATTTCGTTCATGCTGATTTCAAGATATGCGTATTAGATTTAGCATTATTATGCTGCTTGAAGTGCATATAGTAACTATATTCATCTTTTCGTGTATTTCGCATTTCCAGATTTCAATATGCAAATGATTGTATTTTGGGGTGGTTCGGTATACACATGCACTACTAGTATGTTTACTATGCCTAGACTTGTAAATATGGACATAGATTACGTGGAGTGGGTGTGGTGTATTTACTATGGGTACTGTATCGATCCCCCTATTTCTGACCCTTGTCTGGTTAATAATTAACTAGCAGCCATTCAACTGCACAGAAACCCGTTATCTGATTAGCCACACAACGGCACAGAAGCCCGTTATCTGATTAGGTCATAGCGCATGCCATCTCATTAGGCAAGCACTATTCCTCCAGCCCCCTAATAGGCATACGGTGTTCTCAAAACAAATCAAACCTACCACGACCTGGGAAATTCCCACAGCCATTGTTTTGATTTAGCCGAGAACTTCAGTAAAGAATGTGCGAACGACCAGTTCGTATGACATCCTTATTGACGTATTTATGTCCATCCTTACGTCAATCCCGGCACCTTTCAGGTATAAATAATACCGACATTGCCTTAAGCAAACACACGAGGTGGTGACAAGATTGGAGCAGCGAGACTTGCAGAGGAGCCCAGCTGACAGCGAAGCCCACAGACGCTGCCCCTCCTTTCTGACGCGCTGAGAGAGAGAGACGCTGCCTTTTCTCCTGCCGAGAAATCCAGCTCCGGCGCTTCCAAGCAGCCCTCGCAGGCAGCTGGAATATCAAGACCTGAGATAGAGATACCAGCCCTCCAGCCTTCTAAACTCCCAGGTACTGAACTGAATCATCCTTTGTAGAGAATTCTTGAAGCAGACCCTTGGCAAAACAAACTTAACTTAAACTGCTACTTATCTACTCCCGCCCACGTATTAGGCTTAGGTCAGGTACATTGGGGTAGGCGTAGTTAGAAGCACCAGTTGAGTACGATTAGTCAATGTATATATGTATGTATCTATTTTATCCATTTTAAGTATCATATGGCTAAGAAACCATATCAATGCTTTTACAGTATTATTTTATAATTCTGTTATTACTGTATGCACTTTACTTATCAATAAGTATTGCAATAATAGCGATTCATTTCTCTTGTATGAGAAAAGAGACTGATCAATAAATAACATCTTTTTATTGAACACGCCCGTCTCTTCCTTTTCTCTACAATCTGGTGAAACTAAGAATGCACTGAACTGACTGAGTAAAATAAGTTGTCTTTTGTTTTCACACGACTCTAGAGATACACTCTTGATTAGGAGAGAGCAAAGTTGTCATGTTCTATGGTTGTCAGAAACTAAATCCCTTCTTGTCTATCCAGGGTAGTTAAACTCCTCCTTGTCTATTTGAGAAAGTTTCTAGTGAACTCTGAGCTAGCTGGCACACACAAAACTTTAAGTCTAATATCGTCAGTAGAAGACCTAGTAAACCTCTGTCCTACGTCTATACTATTGAAGATATTATTCCAATGCGCAGAGCCTATTGGGATGATAGGAACTACACTACATCATGTTCTTTTGATTATAGACCTATATCCCTGACGAAGGCTTTTTGCTAGCCGAAATGCATTGGATGATGGATTTGTTTGAAGAATGAGATTTAATACTTTCTATTTGGATTTATAAACATAAAGAATGAAGGAACTCTTGAAAACAATGAAAAATTAAAATCAATGTGAACTTTACAACGTTGTAACTCATTACTAATTGGATTACCCTTTTGGGATGGATGAGCTGTGACTAGGGGATGTCTCCCAGACGGGACACGCTGTTGGTTTATATTTGACGCACCCAATTACGGAGGGTGCACCCTAGAGCACGCCTGAATTGACAAAATAAGAGGATACAGTGTGTGTGCAAGTGGGATATATACTTGACAATGAAATACATCTCATCACACACTAGTATAATATTTCATCACTCACTGTAAAATAGAAAGTGCCATATTTGAAACCATTGACACACCAATAGAAATTTCTCAACACCCACTCAGTTATTCATAGAACTATACACACATCTAATCACTTACCTATAGATTCAGTGTTATATGCAGTGAATAATCAACAGAACACTATCAAATATACGTATACGCCTATTTCAACATTACACACCAGCACACATTGTATTCACTTATAAAGACATCCTTCTGACTTCGGCAAACAATTGATTATACTTACATTTACTTATCTACACACTTATAGAAACACCACTTTATCTAATTATATAGATAGTAACTCACACTTAGTGTGTTATAAAATCACTATTACAAGTAGAATAATAAATGCTTTATTTGTTGAATAATTAAAATCATTACAAAAATAAAAATACAGAACAAGCACAAAGTCTGATTGAACAAATATGAATACAATGCCAAAATATAACATGCCCGACATCGGATAACCGTTTTCCAGATTTGGAGGTTAAGTGCATAGGTACATGTAATACCAGCTTATAATTACCAGTTAAAATATAACATGCCCGACATCAGATTGACCGTTTTTCAGTTTAGGAGGTAAAGTGCATTAGTTCATGTGATAGCAGCTTATAATTTCCAGTTAAAGTACAATGAGCTCACATAATAAAATTTAAAATTAAATTGCTAAATACAAGCAACAAATATGACTAGATTTCTAAAATGACTATAACTATAGGCAACAACGATACAATAGTATCCCAACATCAATACTAAGGTGGCCTGTGCTTTCAGCAGCGACTAAAGAATACAATAGATTTTCCACTGATGAAACTAAAGTGCTGCATGCTGACAATAACATAGTTACTAAAACATTTTAAAACTGATCTGTACATGATAGCACCATACTCAAATCTTTAAAGTCATTGGGTCGATCATAGCTACAAAATTTATCAAACAACATTAAAATATCGCAAGATTTTAGAATAATTTAAAAGTACCTAAAAATTGCCCACATACTCCCTAAAAACAATAAAATCATTACTTCGCTCCCAGCAGATTTATCCATTACTTTAGGAATCAGCCTTACATAATTTCTTTTCAGCTTTAAAGATAAATTGTACAAATTGCTGTGTATTATAGACATTGACGCCACTTAAGCAGGATATTAATGCGGATCTACAAGTTTTAACTCCTAAATCTTTAAAGATAGGTTTTAAAATTAGCTTCCTTTCCTGACACATTTTTTAACATAGTGTAACATAGTGCAGCAACGTTTCCTCAAAGAGCCCGCACAGCCTACAGACATTTGATGACCATTTATACTCTCACTTCTTTGGTTTGATAAATGCCGAACCTTAAGAGCATAAATTTCTTTTTAAACAAGGGTTTTAAATAAAAAAGTAAATATGGTTGAACATACAATTTCTCAAAAGAATTTGCTATAGTCCAGAAGTGGGTTCTTTTTCTTAACTCATCTTTATCCATAATTTCTGACAGAAGAGCCACAGTTGTATTCAACATCTTTTTATATACCATGGTGCTCCTCACTTCATTGACCAGATTTGAGCATTCGAAACGTATAAGGCACTGAGATAGGTAATCCTGCCAGCTTCTCGAACATTGGCCTTTCGAGATCTAGCACCAGCACAGACTTGCTAACGTGCCCTCCTCCGCTCGAGATAATACCAGTAAAGTTTTTAAAAATGCTGCTTGGCGGACCAAAATCTGGTTCCTTAAGCCTTATTCCAATCTTACATTGGCACGCGGGATCTGTCTGGGTATCCTAAAAACTGCTTTGTAAGACCTTATAACTATGTCCTCTAACATTTTTGCATCCTTACCCTTAAAAATTATTGATCCATAGTCTAGGGAGGGAATGAGCTTTGCTTTCATAACTTTAAGTAAATGGTCATAATTAGGACATAATAACTTATCTCGCAGTTTTCGAAAGGCAAAGGCAAGAGAAGTTCCTTTAGCCTCCAAATTATTAAAATGCTGTCTAAATGACAGTCCACCGTCAAATGTAATTCCAAAATATTTGTAGGATTTTACACAGTCTATTGTTAGACCATTAATATTCAAATCCTTTACCCCTAATTTACCCTTTCCTATTAACATTATTTTTGCTTTTTTCGTTAATTGTTAAGCCATTTTAGGTAACATATATGTTAAATGAATTTATTAGTCTTTTCAAGCCTATTATAGTATGACTGAGTAAAATAGTATCATCTGCATACTGTAAATATTTAATTTCTTTACCCATCACAGTGGGCGAGTGCGAAATTAGATTATTAAAATGGGCTGGGAGGTCGGCCATAAATAAATTAAAAAGGCAAGGGGCGAGCACACACCCCTGTTTCAAGCCGACATTTGTATCAAGTTGACGGGTAGTGTGACTGCCATCTCCAATTTTAATCTGGACCCATGTGTTGGAGTACAATAAATTAATCATTTTTAGAAGAGTTTTTGATATACCCCAATTAAGAAGCTTCTTCCACAGAATATTCCTGGGAACGGAATCGAAGGCGGCTTTTAGGTCGATAAAACATATGTACAATTTTTGTTTTCTAAATTTTGCTCTTTCGCCTAACAATGTTAATAACATTTAATTTGTCAGGGTTGATTCACCGTTCCTAAATCCTGTTTGAAAAATGGGAATCAATTCTTCTCTTAGCGCCCAGGATTCCAACTCATCTAACAGACAACTTGCAAACATTTTCGCCTCAACATCTGTGAGGGTTATTAGTCGGTAATTTGCCGGGTTGTCCTGAGGGCCGTTTTTATAAATCGGCTGTATAATGCTTCCCCTCCATGAGTCCGGGATATGACTAGTTTTAAGAACCTCGTTAAAAAGGAGCGTTAATAACTCTGGCCAATTTATAAGTCTAGCTTTAAAAATACAATTCGGCAGGCCATTGGGGCCAGGAGCTCCATTAGACCTAATCTTAAGTAAGACTTTTTTAACTGTGTCCACTGACCAGGGCTCAAAATCATTCAAAATTAAAGGGTCACTGACACCTGGGTGGTCACACCCACCTACTGGCTCCGAAGAGACAGCATTGTCGGAAAGTGCTTCGTCCACAAATGATAGTCCAGTTTTTGATTTCTTAAAAAAACGTATCCAACTTGATTCATCTATATTGGCACTATTACTTCTAGAATGTCCATTTTCTAAATTGTTAATAATACCCCAAAACAGTCGTAAATCCCTAGATTTGCAAGCAAAATGAAGTTTAGCCCAAGTTTCTTCATAATATGAGCGTTTAGCTCTCCAGATTTCCTTCTTATACCCCCTCTTTAGGTCTCTGATTTTAAGTGACAGTAAGAAGTAGGTGGTCCCTTTTGCTTTTCTGTACAAAGATCTTATTGTTTTATTAAGGGATTTTTTCAAATACATTAAACGATGAGAAAACCAGCCCGGGTTCTTTGGGTTCAACATAACATCCCCTGTGCGTTCCCGCCTAGAAAATTTATCCACGAGGGAATCACACAGGGAGGGCCAAATGGCAACAATCGAGTTTCCTTTATGGGCTGAAACCAAGGCTTCTGGAATTAAAAGAGAAAGAAACTCAATAATATCCTTCTCGGTTTTATCACTCCATATTAGCCTTTTGAGATTATAAGCGACGGGGACAGATCTTAATATTCTCGCTTCTGGCAAATTCTCAAAGGCAAAACTAAAAGTAATAATTTGGGGATTATGGTCACTCTCGATCCTTGGGATCACCTCATAGTTTTAAACTAAATTAGAAAGTTTATCTGACAATATAGTGTAATCAATATTCGATGAACTATCAGTTCTATTAAATGTTGGATTATGATCTCTATCAAACAGGATCTTTAAATTATATTTAATAAACTCACAATTAGACCATTTAGTAAGAAGATCTGATTCAATATTTTGCTTTTTAAAACATACAAGATGAGTATTAAAATCCCAAGTAATAATTGAGTGTGAGTCCACATGTTCATAATAAAGCACCTTTACCATTTCCCATAACTGGATAAATTGTAGTGATCGAACCTTTTTTTTCGAACTTAAATACACGTTTAAAAGAATTAACGAATGTCTAGCAATCAATTTAACGCACTGTATCCATTTAACTTGAAGGTCAATCTCATAGTGTTTAACATCAAGGCTTAAGGAAATATATATAGAGAGACCACTACTTGGTCGACCAAAAGCAGCATCCCTAGATGCCGCATTCAAGTATTCCTGATAGCCGATCAGTGGCGTACTACACATATTCCATGTTTCCTGCAAAATTAACACATTAAATGATTTTAAAAAACCTATAACATTTACGTCCTCTTTAAATGAGTTAAAACCATTCGTATTCCAGGAGCACAGTTTGAAGAAAGGAACATTAGTTAAAGTGCCCCGACTGCAGTCTGTCTTTACTGTATTTTTTCTTGAGAGTGTGGATGGCAGCCAACTCTAACCGTCCACCGTCTCGATGACCCTCTTTAACTCCTCACACACACGGGATCCAGGCTGATTACTTTTAAATTTAATGCCACATAACTTGTTTAAATCTGAAGTTGGCCCTGAGGCGCCTTTCAATACTCTAAACTGGTCAACCTCAATTGGTTTTAGAGCAACCTTCTTCATTACTGGACCGCACAATGCTTTAGTTGGAATTAATGGGGTGGGGTATTGGAGACCTTGAGGTTTCATTACCTTAATCCCCCAACTTTCGAAGTTTTTAGCATTGTCTAATATTTTCGTCACAATATCATTATTTAGCCAAGTCGTGATGGTTGATTCCCTATTACCACCATCAATTTTGAACTCAACAGAGTCTAGGTCACCAGATACTACATCCTTTAAATCTGGGATTATTTTTAATAATTTCAGTATGTTACCCCTATTCAAAATATCATGAGTACCTCGCGTAGTGTAGAGCGGACAAAAAACCACTTTCCTCCCTTTGGCCAATACTACGGGGTGATCTATGTCTCCCCTTACCGAGGAATCGCCTGGTACCATCAATCTATCATTCATTGGCAGGTTCAAAGCCTGCAAGTTTATATATTCGCCCTGCTTTATCGGTGGTTGGACCTGGATTCTATGCCACTCCACCTGTTCATTCATATCAGGTTTAGTGATTTTCCATTAGGTGGGTTTTGATCTTGGCTACCAGGCTGTTCACTGATTATTATGTAGACAGATGGAATTAGCACTTTTCACAATGACCATATGACGGTCTCCCTGGGGGTTTGTCCATCGTCACTTGGTCGGACTGGCTCAATTTCCCCTGCATTTTTTTGCTTATTATTTTTGGGACCTACTAATCTTGAATGGTACCAGTCAGATTCAGCTTAGAAGAATGTTGCTTACTATACTGGGGGTCCGATTCATCGGTTCGCTGACCTAGCCCACCTACTGTCCCTAAGAATGCTTGGGCCTGGTTTTTGAGACCCTCAATTGGCTCAGACTCTTCATTTGTCAAACTACTGCCAGTTTTAGAAGATTGATTTTCCTTTTTATTAAGTCCAGAGATTTTTGTTGATCTAAAAATAGGAAAGAGTGCCACAGGTTTAGGAATGGTGGTTAAAAGAGGACTCATAATTACTTTCACACTATGTTTTTTTTTATCTTTACTGCTTTATTATGAGTCTTCCTTAACCTTTTTCTCGCCCTTTTTGATAAAACCACAGGCTCTACTTTAGGTTCTATAGTCCTACTTTCCTGAATGCAGCTTTTATTTGCCTCCACTATTTCTATCAAATTAGAGGATTGATCAGACTCAGCAGGTACACAAATATTACCAATTACCATCGGCTGAACTGTATTTTTATCACTATTAATCGATGCATGGGTAATTTTCCGGACTTGGGTATTATTAACTTTATTTCCCGGAATCACTGTTTCATCGCTCCCCTCAGATTTTCTGCCTGACAACAGTTTTACTTCGTGGACCATAGAGCCCACAATTGAGGGCAGGTCAGAAATGTTATCGATTAATTGCGCACATGTGCAGGATATTAGCTGATTCTCTTTATCCGCTTGAACATTAGATATCAGTTTAGTTAGCTGAAATAACTTTTCATCATTCCCTACAACATGTGATGCTAAATTATTTAAAATGTCCACCTGCATGTCTAGTTTGTCTGAATGAAAATTAAGTGAGTTTGTTATAGCGTCCATAGTGTTTAGCATACAGTCCCATACACCACGCTCTGGCTTGTTGGAATTGTTTTCAACAACACTAGATCTTATTTGAAAATTTTCATCAAATTTTGTTAACAAAGATAAGTCAGCTGCATAAGGGGATTGACATTGCTCATTTGTATTTGCCTTAGGGTTGTTATGCCTGCTAGTCCTACCAGGAATCAGAAAAGACTTATTTAAAGTAAAACCATTCTCCAAAATTATGCTGGACTGGTCGAAGTTAAAAGGACAGGCATCACCAGTTGGCAAAGTTTGTTCAATAGGACTTGACACTAAATCAACCCCACCATCTTTAATATTTGGACTGTCAGCATTAAGGTCCAGCACCACTGCTATATCACTCACACTTTTTTGGATTAGGCCAGACGGGATATCTATTACTGAGTCATCAACAATTGTACTCTCTGTACTTTTTTTGCAAATCTCTGATTTGTTAGTCTGTGGGTCCGCCACCGGGTTTAACCCTGTAGTGTCTTCCACAGACTTTTGGCAGTGGATTTGGGCTTGCGTCAGCATCTGCAGCCTACAAGGCTGCCTCAAAAAACATTCAAGCGGAAGGGGTACTAAATCCTGTTCCGCATTGTCTGATTTTAGCCCCCTCTCCATAGAGCCCCTTACTTCATGATGCTTACATAAACCAGGGGTATCTTTATTTTCTTTATTATAATCCTTTACTAAACTGAGTTGATCAGACTTTAAGCTCCTTTCTGGGTAAATAGCTCCTTCACATGACTTAACACATTCCATGCCAGTTTTACACTTAGTTGATACACGTGACGGACCCTTTTTTAGACATTGAGCCAAAGATGATGAGTCAGATCTTCCACATTCTGTAACAGAGTCAATGTTCTTAGTTATTTTTATCTTTTGTTTTTGAGTCTGACTATTATGATACTTAAAAAAGAAACTCTTAATCGACGGTTGAGCATCGGTCTTGGAGATTTTTTTAATCTTCCCGGGGGTATGGGAGATATAGGGGATAAAGGTGTGGAACACGACTCTGCTGACTCACTCAGGAGTTCCTTTGATGAAACGCAGTCACTACTTGTACATATTGACCCTCTAAACCCCTCATTTTCAGCTTGCTTTTCATGAGACCCCTCATTAATGGATACCACTGGCTTTAGGCTTTGTTTTAGTTCAGGCAAAGCCCTGCGCTGACGACCAGATCTCATCATCATCAACCAACTCCCCAAAATAGGTACAGTGTTACCTTGTCTGATCACAGTAGCCTAAGGCTACCACACCCTACCGTCGGCGGTCTATGGGTGCACCGCTCACACGCTCACACGCTGCTTGCTGCTTATACCTTAGAGCACAAAACCACCCAGGCCTCCCAAGCCTGTCTGCTCCCTCTGTGTCCGGAGTACGCCTACTATCCACCACCACCGACGGCCTAAATCTATGATGTAATACAAGGCGGTACAGGGTGGGGCGGAGTGAGCAAGATTACAACAAACAAGGGCTGGAGCAGCTGCCGTCAGGGAGGGGCAGCTTTACAGCGCAGCGGCGATGCGGCAGTGTGACAGCCCGCCCGGCCCGGTATTCAACAGCAGCAGCGCTATCGGCCACAGACAGTTTAAAATATAATAATTGGGGTTACAGTTGGTACAGTTGGTAAAGTTGGTAGAATTAATATAGTCAATACGTTGCTAATGTTGCTAAAGTTATTTAAAGGTCTTATCCTTTCGTAGGAGTGACTCACGGCAGCAATAAAAAAAAAATGTGCTAAACCAGCACCCTCAAGATTCACACTTCTGAAGTAATTTCCAAAGAGGTTCCCAAATGGCTACCAAACAGCTCACACCTGGCTCACCGCAGCAGCGACTGTAGTCTGTAGTCCGTAGGCTGTAGGCTGTAGGCTGTAGGCTGTAGTCTGTAGTCAGAACCGCCACTCCTTCACTGCTTCAATCCACTCGTGGACGGCTCTATCTCCCTAAGTAAAATCTCCCTTTTGTGAACCTGGGAGCCTGCCGCTCTCTGCTCTCTGGTTTCTCTGGTTTCTCACTTTAGCTCCAATCTGGTCCCGAGGCGAGAGCAGGGTAGTTTAGGAGGGGTGGGACTCAAGTTGGTTAAAATTGGTTCGCCAAAAATTTAGGGAGCCCGGTCCGGCCGGAGTGAGAGACAACAAGGAGGGGCGTGGAGCCGATGCCTGTCCTGTGGGGCCGCCGCGGGAGCCGTCCGCTATTGGCAACCAACCTGCCTCTCTCCTTCTGACCCTTCTTGGCCCTCTTGGCAGCAGCGGGCTGTGGTTGTAGCAATTGCTTTGGCCGCGGCACATAGCACTCGGCACCCGGCACCTGGCATTCAGCAACCGGCTCCCGGTCTCGGACGTCGGACGACTAACGATAATCTCTCCCGCTACGGTTCGCGGTCTTGTCTCGGCTTGGCTCGCTCGCTTGCTCGCTGTCAGCTCCGCCTCCACCACACTATTACAAGTATACAGTTATCCATATAGTGACTCATACAATCACTAAGTCGTAGGCACACTTAATTAGATATAACTGTCACATACACTGCCTTTTTTTCAAGTTTAATGGAGATATACCATTGAGAGAAGTATTTAATCACCACCACACCCATAAACATATACACTCACTGAAGAAACTGTTATAACATGTAGTCTTAACCTCATATATCTACTGAATGAACTATTCACACATTTTTGGGCAATCCCACACCCCCCATCAAACCACATAGACATTAATTTACCCATACAAATACTCAGTTAAGAAACCAATAACAAATATAGTCTTTAACATAGCAATTAAGACAAAGCAATAAAGACTTTCACACAGTTTAGTAACTACACATTATATATAGTGAGACTACAAATTAGTCAAGGAAACAATCAATGGCAATGTTACTAAATCCACCATCCACACATTTATATTTATATATCCACTCATTCTTCAATGCAAAGTAGTGTATTTATAATACATATTTAAATATCAAAGCAAACCACATTCACTGAATGATGTCGTCAGTGATTTCACCAGTGATGTCATTTGAGATGTCATCAGTGATGTCACTGACCATGTCATGAATGATGTAATATGTGACATCATCAGCAAAGGATTGTGGGCGCGTGAGTTATAGTGAGTACAACTAACTATAACGGGGGAATTTCAATGGTTTTGTATGAGTAAAATGTCCAGCTAACTATAACTGGTGTGAAACCTATGGTTGTTTTCAGTCCTGCGGCAGCGCCAAGCTACGAGGCCGCTGATGGAGCAGGAGCTATTGTTGGAGGCATAACGGTGCTGTACGATGTCTTGAAGTTGCACCGTGACCCACTGGGGAATAATTTGTAAATATTCATGTTGAGATGGCACGGCGACCCACTTGGGAAATACTCAATAACCACAATGACCACAATGCCCTGCGAAGGGCTACGCCCTTTTTGGGCGGTGACTTTGAATTGTAATGTGGGGTTTGAAAAGAGACTGTGGGCTTTCACCATTGCAAACCAGCAGCCCATGAGAAAGTGCTCATGCATGAAACGCGTCGGGCTGGTTGTTAATTTCCGAGGCAGCAGCTTGTTCATCTGTCACGGCAACCTCCAATAAAGATGGTTTCGCGAATACTCACCTGCTGTAGGCCCTTCTTCAACAGGCAACTTTTGCGTTTGATTGTATAGCGGCTGGCCTAAGTCGCAGAAGGAGTCCGGCTGTTCTCAGTCCTGCGGCAGCATCAAGCTACGAGGGCGCTGATGGATCAGGAGCTATTGTTGGAGGCATAACGGTGTTGTACGACGTCTTGAAGTTGCACCGCTACCCACTGGGGAATAATTTGTAAATATTCATGTTGAGATGGCACGGTGACCGACTTGGGAAATACTCAATAACCACAATGACCACAATGCCCTGCGAAGGGCTACGCCCTTTTTGGGCGGTGACTTTGAATTGTAATGTGGGGTTTGAAAAGAGACTCTGGCCTTTCACCATTGCAAACCAGCAGCCCATGAGGAAGTGCTCACGCACGAAACGCGTCGGGCTGGTTGTAAATTTGCGAGGCAGCAGCTTGTTCATCTGTCACGGCAACCTCCAATAAAGATGGTTTAGCGAATACTCACCTGCTGTGGGCCCTTCTTCAACAGGCAACTTTTGCGTTTGAATATATATATATATATATATACATACATATATATTACCTACTGGCGGTCGCCAGTAGGTATATATAGTTAGGATTTTTTCTCTATGGGTTTTTTGAAAATTCTATGTCTAATAACTTTGGCGTTTGTGGACGGAATTGGCTGAAATTTTCAGGAAAATGGCACATTTTGTTTCTGAGCAGCCCTTGGAAATTTGGGGGGGGTTCGTCAAGGGGGGGCCGAGAAAAAAGGGGGGTCCCAAAACGTGTTTTTAACATTGAGTTTTCCATAGGGCGGTTGGCCTCACTTTTAGCCCGAACGGCTGAATGGATTTGCACGAAACTTGGCAAAATTGTAGGGACTGGTAGCCCGATGTGCCTTTTGTAGGTCTCAATATATGTGCTCCAGTGGATTTTGAGAAATTAACGTTTAAAAAAAGATATATATCTGTAACAGCGGACCGGGCAGCGCACTGGTTCGCGGACTTTTCGCGCAACGGAGCTTTGTGAAGCGAAGCTGATTGGTTCTCCGGCGTCTGTCAACATTCCAAACAGTCCGTAGCGGCCGCCATCTTGTCTCTCGGTAGGATCGAGAGACAAGAGGAGGCCGAAGCGAAGGGGCAAATGACCATAAGGGGGCATAGTACATTGTCGCTCACCCCCTAGGTTTGATGTGGAGGTTTTAAAAGGGCCCCGCGGGGCAAAAAAAAATAAAAATAATAATAATCGAACAGGTGAATGGATTTGCACGAAACTTGGCAAAATTGTAGGGACTGGTAGCCCGATGTGCCTTTGCTAGATCTCAATATATGTGCTCCAGTGGATTTTGAGAAATTAACGTTCAAAAAAAGGTATATATCTGTAACAGCGCACCGCTTCGCGTACTTTTCGCGTTACGGAGCTTTGCGAAGCGAAGCTGATTGGCTCTCCGGTGTCTGTAAACATTCCAAACAGTCCGTAGCGGCCGCCATCTTGTCTCTCGGTAGGATCGAACAGCTGAATGGATTTGCACGAAACTTGGCAAAATTGTAGGGACTGGTAGCCCGATGTGCCTTTGCTAGGTCTCAATATATGTGCTTCAGTGCATTTTGAGAAATTAACGTTCAGAAACAAGATATATATCTGTAACAGCGCTCCGCTTCGCGGAGATAAAATTATATGTGTATTACCTAGCTGTTGCTAACACCAGTTAGCGACGGCTAGTAGAAGATAGCGACCATCTTGGGCCCCACTTTGCATGTGAGTGATATTTATCACTAATGACATGCAAAGTGGGCATGCCAAGATGTTAGCGACTGGAAACAGTCGCTAACATCGCTATCTCCTATTATCAACTTTTGGAAATATTCGAGATAAGGGCGAATATCTCTAAAAGCTACCACCTGCCCTGAGCAGTTCTTAGCCATGTTATCCAATGGGAGGTGGATAACATGGCTAAGAGCATTAGCTCGGTAATGCATGAATATCGCTGAGTTTTCAGCGATATTAATGCATTGCGGTCGTTTTTTATCGTATTTCCGATAAACCTTGATAATAGCAAGGTTTATCTGCGATAATTTCTGACGGTAAAAAAATCGTTGCTAAGCATCGTTAGGGATAAATATCGCTTAACTTTGGTAATATGCCCCAACGTCTGTTAACGTTCGATTCGAAGGAAATCAGGAAGTGTTGAAAAACATTGTCTGCGCCATCTTGTCTTTTTTCAAATGCCACACTTTTGTCGTGCACGGCAGCCATTTTAGATGCCTTGACCAGACCCACTCTGTGCACGCTGTCGATCCTTAGCATGGCTCCCCACCCTCGCAAACATCTCCCCCAGGCAGTGGTCACCCCCGCTCTCTGTCTTATGCATGGGTAATAAACCTCCCCCATCTGCGCTGCTGTTCCCTGAGAATCACACCCTGTGCCCGCCCGACACCTCCCTTTCGCCCTATTCACTACCGCACCCTCTGACACTCCTTTTCCTCTGTGTCCGATTGTCCAGGCTGGTCCTAGGGTATCAGCTAGCCCTGCAGATGTAGTTTATGGCCACAGCTGTAAAGAATCACCCCTCTTCAAAGGAGTTATAGTAGATCAAGGCCCACACTCGATGAGATTCGTCACAGCAGAAGCGTTGCTATTATCTGAAAACCATCCTGTATTGTGATTGGGGAGGGGACTGAGCCTGAAGCGGAAGATTCCAGGGATGACTGTTTGTACATCAAAGTTTTTACAATTATGTGTCACATTAAAAATATATAGCACTCCGACAAAGTAGTAAGATTATAAAACTTTAATAATTTATAAATATATACAAGAAAACAAAAATAGTAATAACATATAAACATTTTTAGGGAAAAACAACGAAGTAGCGGTCGGCTGTGCGAATAGTCCCAACGCAGCACAACGTCCAGATTTCCGGCGTGGGGCGTCGCGGGGGGTGGGTCATCAGTAGCAAACTGTTGTGCGAATAGTTCCAAGGCAGCAGAACGCGTTGAAATCTAGATGACACGAAAGTGATGTCTAGTAAGTTGCCACCCAGCAAATAACGGCATGGGGCGTCGCGGGGGGTGGGTCATCAGTAGCAAACTGTTGCGCGAATAGTTCCAAGGCAGCAGAACGATGGCACCAAGGTGATGTCCAGTAAGTTGCCGCACTGGTTTTGGTATCCTACAATGCTGCTCCGAATAACGGCGTGTGGCGCCCCGGGGGAGGCGGCGTGAACGGGCCTCTCCAGGTGGAGTGTCATCTGTTGTAGTGGGGCGCCCCTTTACCGTTTCAGTTGCCATTCCGTCCGTTTTTGGTCCACTGTGTCAAAAGCCGCAATTCAGCTGAGTTGCGCCCACTCTTGCGGTGCAGCGATAGGCGGCTGTCACAGGACTCTCAAAATGGCGGCAGGCTGTTTCCTTTTTGGGCCTGGTCCACTGAAATGGCCCTGGGACACCTTGGAAATCGGACGCTTGTCTGCTAGGTCTTGGACCTCATTCTCGAAAGCGTCCCCTCCGCCTTGAGAATTCATCAAAAGTTTTGGGGGCTCCGACTCCTGCAGGCTTCTGGTGGGGAGCGGCTGCCATGATTGCTCGCGGAATGACCACGACTGAGCTACGAGATGGTGGTGCTTTCATGCTGACGCCAGCTTCAGTCTGAAACATCCAGAAACAAGGTGGGGCTTTCATCGTTTGGGGAAAAAAAAAAGTTTTCATCCTATGAAAAGTGTTGTTTTTAGGTCACATGATCAAGCCTTCCATCATTAGGAAACCAAAAGTAAAATGAACCAATGAAAAGTTTTATAAACAAGTCACATGACCTGTTATGCGGCATAGGGTGTAAAATTAGGAGAAAATACGTTGGCACGTGAGGCGGCGTCAGTAGCGGACCGATGTGCAAATAGGCCGAAGGCAACACAACGCGCCAAGATCTGGATGGCACCGAGGTGGTGTCCAGCAAGTTGCAGCACTGGTGTGGCCATCCTACAATGCTGAAAGTCGGCGTGGGGCGCCCCGTTGGCCTGTGAGTTTGCGTCAGTAGCGGACCGATGTGCGAATAGGCCGAAGGCAGCACAACGCGCCAAGATCCGGATGGCACCGAGGTGGTGTCTAGTAAGTTGTCGCACTGGTGTGGCCATCCAACAATGCTGAAAGTCGGCGTGGGGCGCCCCGTTGGCCTGTGAGTTTGCGTCAGTAGCGGACCGATGTGCGAATAGGCCGAAGGCAGCACAACGCGCCAAGATCCGGATGGCACCGAGGTGGTGTCTAGTAAGTTGCCGCACTGGTGTGGCCATCCTACAATGCTGAAAGTCGGCGTGGGGCGCCCCGTTGGCCTGTGAGATGGTGTCAGTAGCGGACTGATGTGTGAATGGGGCCAAAGGAAGCGCAACAATATTTTCTACTATATTTTCAGAGTAGAAGACACCACAAGGCGCTGAGATGCCAAGATCCGGATGGCACCGAGGTGATGTGTAAGTTGCGGACGGATGTGCGAATGGGGCCAAAGGCAGCTCAACAATATTTTCTGAAGAGAATACACCACAAGGCGCTGAGATGCCAAGATCCGGATGGCACCGAGGTGATGTCTAAGTTGCGGACCGATGTGCGAATGGGGCCAAAGGTAGCGTAACAAGATTTTCTGTATGGAAGATACCACTAGGCGTTGAGATGCCAAGATTCGGATGGCACCGAGGTGATGTCTAGGAAGTTGTGCCACTGGTGTGGCCATCGTACAATGGTAAAAGTCGGCGTGGGGCGCCCTCTTGGCCTGTGAGATGGTGTCAGTAGCGGACTGATGTGCGAATGGGGCCAAAGGCAGCACAACGCGCCAAGATCCGGATGGCACCGAGGTGGTGTCTAGTAAGTTGTCGCACTGGTGTGGCCATCCAACAATGCTGAAAGTCGGCGTGGGGCGCCCCGTTGGCCTGTGAGTTTGCGTCAGTAGCGGACCGATGTGCGAATAGGCCGAAGGCAGCACAACGCGCCAAGATCCGGATGGCACCGAGGTGGTGTCTAGTAAGTTGCCGCACTGGTGTGGCCATCCTACAATGCTGAAAGTCGGCGTGGGGCGCCCCGTTGGCCTGTGAGATGGTGTCAGTAGCGGACTGATGTGTGAATGGGGCCAAAGGAAGCGCAACAATATTTTCTACTATATTTTCAGAGTAGAAGACACCACAAGGCGCTGAGATGCCAAGATCCGGATGGCACCGAGGTGATGTGTAAGTTGCGGACGGATGTGCGAATGGGGCCAAAGGCAGCTCAACAATATTTTCTGAAGAGAATACACCACAAGGCGCTGAGATGCCAAGATCCGGATGGCACCGAGGTGATGTCTAAGTTGCGGACCGATGTGCGAATGGGGCCAAAGGTAGCGTAACAAGATTTTCTGTATGGAAGATACCACTAGGCGTTGAGATGCCAAGATTCGGATGGCACCGAGGTGATGTCTAGGAAGTTGTGCCACTGGTGTGGCCATCGTACAATGGTAAAAGTCGGCGTGGGGCGCCCTCTTGGCCTGTGAGATGGTGTCAGTAGCGGACTGATGTGCGAATGGGGCCAAAGGCAGCGCAACAATATTTTCTGACTGACACCACAAGGCGCTGAGATGCCAAGATCCGGATGGCATCGAGGTGATGTCTAAGTTGCGGACTGATGTGCGAATGGGGCCAAAGGCAGAGTAACAATATTTTCTGTATGGAAGATACCACTAGGCGTTGAGATGCCAAGATTCGGATGGCACCGAGGTGATGTCTAGCAAGTTGTTGTGGTCATCCTACAATGCTGAAACTCGGCGTGGGTCACCCCATTAGCCTGTAAGATGGCGTCAGTAGCGGACCGATGTGCGAATAGGCCGAAGGCAGCACAACGCGCCAAGATCCGGATGTCACCGTGGTGGTTTCATAGTTGAGAGGCACTTCATCTGCAGTGGGGCGCCGAGATCCGGATGGCACCGAGGTGATGTCTAGCAAGTTGCTGTACTTGTGTGGTCATCCTACAATGCTGAAACTCGGCGTGGGTCGCCCCATTAGCCTGTGAGATAGCTGTTCTTTGGATTTGGGCCTGGTCCACTAAAATGGCCCTGGGACACCTAAGAACTCGAACGCTCGATTTTTTTTCCCTTTCCTGTACATGCAAAAAAAGGTAAATGCCCGGTATGTTACACGCTTCATCTGCCACGATGAACTCTCCAGAGGAACCGAAAAAATATATAGTTGTGGTAACTATACCATGCATCGTCATATGGAGAGGTGGCACCAATTAATTATAGTGCTGCATAAAAGAGAGATTTGGAGGAGAACCCCTGACCTGCTAGTACATTCATCAAAGAAGTGGCACTGAGAGCTTCAGAGGCAAGGGAAACGGTCCCAAATATTTAGAAGAACTTTGGAAAGATTAAAATGACATGTTTAGATTGTGGTAAATTAATTTCATGTGGGCAGATGAGTGTTACTCTAATAAATACAGCATATGAACATCATCATAGTCGATGGTTGGTAGAGACATTTTGACTATATCCTGGACCTGCCCGTCCTCGCCCAAAATGGCGCCGGAATAAATGGGACTCGTAACTCCTTGTTGTGTACTGGTTGCAGAACCTTGAAATCACGAGATACGTATGCAGTTTTGAAGCACATGGCGGGCGGGGACGAGAATTGATTGAATATTTCGACATCCCTATTGATATTAAGTTCTGATGTGTTATTGATTACTGTACTGTTGAAAATTCGAATTAACGTCACCCATGGTACTTGCCCGCAAATGTATATCTAGATAATTTTATTGTAACTGGCCCTGTCGTATTTTAATTATAAAATGTACGTCCACCGATTCCGTAACTGTTAGACACCTTAGTTTTTGCAACCTAATGGCCCGCCCGTTACGTTCCTCAACAGTGTAAATGTCTATTCATCATATACGATTACAGTTTGCTCTGTGGCAGGCCCACGTGGTTATAGGCTCGTATTTGTATAATGAAATTTTCACAATAAAGGTTTTTAAAAGAAAACATGGTAGTAGTGTATACATTGGTAAAGTTTTTAATAATAGTCACTGTTTTAGAATCATTAAAAGGCAAGTGAAATAAAGCAGACCAATTACATGAAGGGTAAAAGGTATAATACGAAGGAACGCAGTAAAGATAAATGGTCAAGGGCTGTTGTGTTTTCTATTCCTGCAACATAAAGTGATCGATAAGAATCTCATATTCAGGCGTATCGGCGACTAAGACAGCAGGTCGACCCTGTTTTGCTCAACGGCTCCGTCATAGAACGAAGAAACGCTCTTTTTCTCGAAAAAAGAATATATTTTACTTGCAGGACAGTTGTAAAATTTCCGGGAAAGTACATTAGCCTGGAACATTATAACATATATTTAAGAGAAAATAATGTTCGGAAGTAATTAAAAGCGTAATTTTTAGGTGATATGACCAAGGCTTTCATCATTAGAATAAGAAAAGTAAAATGAACCAATGAAAAGTTTTATTAACAAGTCACATGACTTGTTATGCTTACGTTACACGCTGCGCGCCCCGGATGACTTCCGGATGCGCTAACGCGGCGCGTCATATGACGCATTACGCGACAACGCAGGTCCAGAATATAGTCAAAATGTCTCCACCAACCAGCGGTCGAAACACAACCCCTTTCAGCAGGCTAAATAGTTCTGTTAAATGACAACAGAAAGGACAGGCAACAAGAACCATCAGTCAAAGAGGGGAGGGCTAGTTCTTCTCTACCGGGTTACATTGGGGCGCTACCGGAACTGATCGAATTGGTAGTCTACAGTGTTTCTGGATGTTTCAGACCGAAGCTGGGGTTAGCATGAGAGCAGCACCATTTCGTAGCTCCGTTGTGGCCATTCCGCAACCAATCATGGCAGCCGCTCTTTATCGTTATTTTGGGCAGGGTGGGTGGCGGAGCCGAGCTGTTTTGCAGCCATCATTGTGTGGAGTTCAGTTCATCTCACTAGTTTTGTATTTGTCATGAGGGGTTGTTCCTAATGTTTCTATTTTAGCGAGGTCAAAAAGAGATCCCATTAGTGGCCTACTGATTTTGCTCGATTCCTTTTCTTTTTTTTACACGATTTTTCGTTATCTGCAAAGACTAAACAGAGTATTGCGACTCTGTGTTTGTTTGTAAATAGAGAATGAACCAAAGAGAACTAATTCTAAAACAGTAAATACTTGGATAACAATCAATCAAATGGAGAGAGAAGCAGGCACGACGGATTACAACGGGGGCAAAGGCCTGCGTTAACTACCTTTCACTATCTGCAAAGAGAGAGTACTCCTAATAGAAATGAGGGGGGGGGGCACCATTCAAAGCAGGTCAGTGTGCATAAACACGAAAATGTTTTCACTTACCACGTACTTGACATTCGACAGCTTATGATATTTGCTATTAAAAAAACATTGAAATTCACTGAAAAAACCATAGGTTATAGACCATATATAGTTAGGAATTAGCATTTACAAAACCTTGAAAATTCACTGAAAAAACCATAGGTTATACACCATATATAGTTAGGAATTAGCATTTAAAAAACCTTATTTTACTCACACAAAACCATTGAAATTCCATATATAGTTAGTTGCACTAACTATATATCGCGCACCCGCAATCCACTGCTGATCATGTCACATATTACATCATTCATGACATGGTCAGTGACATCACTGATGACATCACTGATGACATCTCAAATGACATCACTGATGAGATCACTGATGACATCTCATTTGACATCAATGACCACATCACTGATGATATCATTCATGTGACAATACAATGCATCTCCTCACGTTTTAATATAACCTCTGTTTCACCCAGTGTTAAATACAGAGTATAATTTTTGAAACCATTGACACACCAATACTAGTTACTACATACGTACTCACTGATTCCTACGTCTACACACACATTCACTCATTCACCCATACAATCGTTCATACATACAATCACTCATCTTTGCAACACTATCATATGCACTCATACACCTATACAGACACTTACACTCTGCCACTCATCCATGGAGTTACTCACACACCTAGTCAGTCCTGTAAAGAATCAATCACACTTCCATTTTCTTGTCTATACAGTTAAACATAGAGCACCTTACATTTTCAAACATATACTAACACATACTTACTTTCTTATACAATCATTGATACAAGTACACATTGATCTGCACAGAGTCACACACCTCCCAGCCAGCCACACACACACTCAGTCTCCTATACAAATACTTGGACAATCAATCAATAACCCATATAGTTAATCATATAGCTACTGATCAACACATGCAGCAGTTTACAGAACAACAGACATAATGATGCACAAATTAAGACAGTTTACTCACTAACCCATGCACTCAGTGAGACACATTTAATCACTCACTCATACATTCAGTCATGCACCTACTAAATCCTTCGTCCAGACACTTATACATCTACTCATTCTTCAATATGTAAAACATATTTAAACTTTACAGAAACACACAGTCACTGGATGATGTCATCAGTGATCTCATCAGTGATGTCATTTGAGATGTCATCAGTGATGTCATCAGTGATGTCACTGACCATGTCATGAATGATGTAATATGTGACATGATCAGCAGTGGATTGCGGGTGCGCGATATATAGTTAGTGCAACTAACTATATATGGAATTTCAATGGTTTTGTGTGAGTAAAATAAGGTTTTTTAAATGCTAATTCCTAACTATATATGGTGTATAACCTATGGTTTTTTCAGTGAATTTTCAAGGTTTTGTAAATGCTAATTCCTAACTATATATGGTCTATAACCTATGGTTTTTTCAGTGAATATATATATATATATATATATATATATATATTCACTGAAAAAAACATAGGTTATAGACCATATATAGTTAGGAATTAGCATTTACAAAACCTTGAAAATTCACTGAAAAAACCATAGGTTATAGACCATATATAGTTAGGAATTAGCATTTACTAAACCTTATTTTACTCACACAAAACCATTGAAATTCCATATATAGTTAGTTGCACTAACTATATATCGCGCACCCGCAATCCACTGCTGATGATGTCACATATTACATCATTCATGACATGGTCAGTGACATCACTGATGACATCACTGATGACATCTCAAATGACATCACTGATGACATCACTGATGACATCTCAAATGACATCACTGATGACATCATGACACACCAATACCAGTTACTACATACGCACTCACTGATTCCTACGTCTACACACACATTCACTCATTCACCCATACAATAACTCATACATACAGTCACTTATTATTACAACACTATCATATGCACTCATACACCTATGCAGACAGTCACACACTGCCACTCATCCATGGAGTTACTCACACACCAAGTCAGTCCTGTAAAGAATCAATCACACTTCCATTTCTTCATCTATACAGTTAAACACAGAACACCATACTTCAGTGACATCACTGATGACATCACTAATGACATCTGAAATGACATCACTGATGACATCTCAAATGACATCACTGATGACATCATGACACACCAATACCAGTTACTACATACGCACTCACTGATTCGTACGTCTACACACACATTCACTCATTCACCCATACAATTACTCATACATACAGTCAGTTATTATTAGAACACTATCATATGCACTCATACACCTAGTCAGTCCTGTGAAGAATCAATCACACTTCGATTTCCTCATCTATAGTTAAACACAGAACACCATACTTTTCACACATATACTAACACATACTTACTCTCTTATACAATCACTGATACAAGTACACATTGATATGCACAGAGTCACACACCTCCCAGCCAGCCACACACACACTCAGTCTTCCATACATCCAGTCATTCTTCAATATGTAAAACGTATTTAAACTTTACAAAAACACACAGACACTAGATGATGTCATCAGTGATGTCATTTGAGATGTCATCAGTGATGTCATCAGTGATGTCACTGACCATGTCATGAATGATGTAATATGTGACATCATCAGCAGTGGATTGCGGGTGCGCGATATATAGTTAGTGCAACTAACTATATATGGAATTTCAATGGTTTTGTGTGAGTAAAATAAGGTTTAGTAAATGCTAATTCCTAACTATATATGGTCTATAACCTATGGTTTTTTCAGTGAATTTTCAAGGTTTTGTAAATGCTAATTCCTAACTATATATGGTCTATAACCTATGGTTTTTTCAGTGAATTTCATTGGTTTTTTAACAGCTAATATCTGTAGCTGTAAAATTTATTCTTCTTTAAATCCAAAAATATATTTTATATGTTTATGAATAATTATTTTTTTAAATATTTTTTTTTCTTCGTTCCCGCTTCGCGAATCGGGAACCTTACAGTAAAAAAATGTTCAGAAAAATAAAAAAAAAAGTTCTTTTCAGAACTACCTCCCCGTTATTAAAAAATTGGTACAATATTTGGAACTGTGCCAACCTCTATTTCTCTTAGTTCGCTTCCTAGTTCGCTCGCTGGTACGCGAACTGGAAGCGAACCAAAAACAGTAAGTATAAGGGAAGGAAACACACACTTATGTTAAAAGAAAGACAGCTATAGGGGAGTAAACTAGAGATACTATTACCCATAATCCACTACTGATGATGTCACATATTACATCATTCATGACATGCTCAGTGACATCATCAGCAGAGGATTGCGGGTTTTTTGGCAACATGCCTTATCGACGGTTTAATAACGCTGCCTTTTGCTTTATATAAGTTTTCAAATTGTATGAAATATATACCAATAGGTCTTTATGAACCTTTAGGTAGTGCTTTTGTTCATGAGGTCTGGTCGCTTCCATACACATACAGATGTTTCAAAGATGATCAAGAAGTTTATCTGAATGGAGAGGAATGCACTGAGACGCCAGATCATTCACTAATGTGTAGGCACATACAGTTACACGATTCATGCAACAAACAGCGACCAAATATGGCTTGCGTGATGCAAGGCACGCCAGTTCCTGCTATCATCCCCACGTTCAAGTTGTTGGAAAATGGTAGTTATTTGATGCTCAATAATGAAGATTGTTCTGAGTTAATTAAAAGTATTCCTTTTATCGTAACAGTAAGTGAACGGGTTATTTGCTGCAGAAATGTTCTATTTCCTCCCACACATGAACATAGGGAGTTTTCAATCTGGCCACAAATACCAACCTTGGGACACGTTTCAACAGCATGACAAGAATAAGAGCTCTTTTGTCTCAGAGAGAGGTGGCCTTGAGTTCGGCCCGTGAAACTTTCGTACTTCACATAGCGAACACCCGTACACAGGTTAGCCTTTCAATTTCAGCAACATGTTTCCGACTATCTTTAACGCATCCTCCACAAAATCCCTGGCACACTTTTTTAAAGTTGTTACCAGTGGTCTCGTGACTTCATTTGAGAAAATCTTTGGAGTCATCCCTGCTCCCTTTCATTCCATTTTCTCCACTGTGGTTCGTGGATTGCATTTTTACTTGCATTACCAGCGGACGCTCTTGTACTTTTTTACATTTTTAAATATGGATGTCCCTCCTATGCAACCTCCGACCCTGCAGCTGCTGACACTGTTCCGCAATCGCATGCTAGAATATTATGGCACAATGCCGTTGGCGATATTAAGCACGGCATATGGATTATCTTTTCGGTTCTCCTACTTCACCTGTGTCCAGCCTGTATTTCACTGCCTGACCTGTGATTTCGATTGGGCCATTGATTTGTGTCTCTGCGGACCGGTTTCTCCTGACGTCGACTTTAATCAGCTGATGACTCCTATCATTACTCACGAGTTGATTTGTCCTGGCGAAAGGATTATGGCTGTGGCATTGATGCATGGACTACTTGGTCCCTGGAATTTACTGGCGGCAGCACAGTCTTTCTTGGAACACAGCTTTCTTGAAAACCCACCGAGCTGTCCTCTGATGGTGATAGAGGATCCGTTGCTGGGAGAGCACGTATGTTCTTTTCCGCTTTTAAATTGGATGGCTGAACTGTTTTCGGATGAAGACGGTGACTTCCTGTTGGAGGCTGTTGCAGCTTATTTTGCATACACAGTTATGTCATAGACCTTTTTCATGTTTCATATGCTGAGTACTAGCATTTCATTGACAATTCATTGACTTAATTGTCAAGTTTTTATTATTTACCTTGCCTATTGGCTTAAGACTCGATAAAGTACTTGGCTGTTTTATTTTTCTTTAGCATTGAATTTTCCTAGTTTTTAATGCTTTACCTTGCGGACCGTCCACATATAAACTTGCAATCTGCTCTCATGAGATGGCACTTCTATTATCTTATTCAGTTCGTTTCCGGATCATGAGGAGGTGTCATCTAGGTCCTGGATATCTTTACACCGTGTTAAGTTAGCATGGGCTCATTACCGGTTTAAACGCCATTTTTCCTTTTTTGCAACTTCTGCACACGACATTTAGTTGTTGCTTTAGCTTTCCACCTAGTAGTTCATCGTGGTTTACATGAGAATAATATGTTATTGGTCTACTATCTGCTTTACTTGTTAAACTATATCTGTACAGCGAGTGCTAAAGTTTCAAGAACAACACGGTACAGAATTGTTATGAGGTCTGATCTCCACGACTTCATACTCATAACATAAGTGCAACTTCTGCCAATTCTGGGCATGAGGCGGGTTTTATATTGCTTTGCCGAACACACATACACAACAGTTGATGCGGTTCACATGAAGAGAGAGCTGGTGTATGCTGATGTGATTCCTTCAAATCTAAGACACTAAAGTATGGGCACGCCCTAAACCAACACAAAGAGACCTTCTTAGCAAATAATATAATATGTGTATTAGGGAGGGTGAGATATAAGCAGCCGCGGGCCGTGGAGGGAGTTACGGTGAGGCAGGGAGGCGGGGAGGGGGAGAAGCAGGGTGGAGCCCTCTCTACCTTGCCCCTCCCCCTCCCCGCCTCCCTGCCCCACCGTAACTCCCTCCACGGCCCGCGGCTGCTTATAAGTGTTGCTAACTCTTATTCATTTACAGCATGTTAACATACTGTCACCATTCGCTTTTTATGTACTAGTAACTATGCTGGTAATTTTGCTACTGATAATATGTGTACTTGTATTCTCCACCCTGCTTCTCCCCCTCCCCGCCTCCATGCCTCACCGTAACTCCCTCCACGGCCCGCGGCTGCTTATAAGTGTTGCTAACTCTTATTCATTTACAGCATGTTAACATACTATCACCATTCACTTTTTATGTACTAGTAACTATGCTGGTAATTTTGCTACTGATAATATGTGTACTTTTATTATCTAAGGTACTACGCCTGAGAAGACGGCATTAGTAAATAAACATTTCAAATACACATGTGTTCTTCTTAACTCCATGTTCTGGTTTCTAAGAAATATATAACGACCGACTGTTCATGAGTTCCACGTATCCTGAGGTACTATAAGTTCATATTCTGGATTGTCTAAACATTGAGAGTTTGTTATATCCAATGTGACACTGTACCTAGCTTGCTAAATAGTTTTTGATTACTAACGTGAGTTTTGGGACACCCTAATTCGCCGAGGTTCCAATCCTCTGTCCACAGTTCTGTGTGAGAACAGAAACCCTGCGACAGGGGCACCCCCGACCCTTGCTGGAGCTTCATCACACTTGCGATACAACTCCAGCAATGCGCCACCTTTACGGCACAGATACATCACGCATCTGTGCTGTTTTTGCCCCGTGATGCGCCGCATTGTAAATGCAGCACACCATAGGTGACGGAACAGCGGCACAGAATGACTAACACATCCCTGGTGATGCGCCAGTCATCATAAATCTATCCCTATGCTTCTTATCTTGTTAGAGATGAACCGCCATATGTATCATCAAAGTTATTTGCATTTCCTAAATAGCGAACTTTAAGGAATAAATAGCGATTCTTTACCATTCCTAGTTTGCGATGAGCTATTTGCTAATTAGCCGAATGTAGCCCAATGAAGCCCAATGTAGCCCAATGTAGCCCAAAGATGGCCGCCAGACACACAAAAAAACAAATGTAGCCCAAATATCAGCCAGATGTAGCCCAACTATAGCCCAGTGACAGAATGACCAATCAGCTTCGCAAACCTCCGTTACGCGAAGCGGAGCGCTGTTACAGATATATATCTTTTTTTGAACGTTAATTTCTCAAAATCCACTGGAGCACATATATTGAGACCTAGCAAAGGCACATCGGGCTACCAGTCCCTAATATTTTGCCAAGTTTCGTGCAAATCCATTCAGCCGTTCAATTATTATTTTTATTATTTTTTTTTGCCCCGCGGGGCCCTTTTAAAACCTCCACATCAAACCTAGGGGGTCAGCGAGGATCTACTATGCCCCCTTATAGTTATTTCCCCCTTTGTTTTGACCTCCTCTTGTCTCTCGATCCTACCGAGAGACAAGATGGCGGCCGCTACGGACTGTTTGGAATGTTGACAGACGCCGGAGAACCAATCAGCTTCGCTTCACAAAGCTCCGTTGCGCGAAAAGTCCGCGAACCAGAGCGCTAACCGGTCCGCTGTTACAGATATATATCTTTTTTTAAACGTTAATTTCTCAAAATCCACTGGAGCACATATATTGAGACCTACAAAAGGCACATCGGGCTACCAGTCCCTACAATTTTGCCAAGTTTCGTGCAAATCCATTCAGCCGTTCGGGCTAAAAGTGAGGCCAACCGCCCTATGGAAAACTCAATGTTAAAAACACGTTTTGGGACCCCCCTTTTTTCTCGGCCCCCCCTTGACGAACCCCCCCCAAATTTTCAAGGGCTGCTCAGAAACAAAATGTGCCATTTTCCTGAAAATTTCAGCCAATTCCGTCCACAAACGCCAAAGTTATTAGACATAGAATTTTCAAAAAACCCATAGAGAAAAAATCCTAACTATATATACCTACTGGCGACCGCCAGTAGGTAATATATATATATATATATATATATGTTATCCAAACCTTCGTCACTACAACGAAAAAGACGCTGACTCCGTGGGGTTCAACAAAGAGGAATTTATTCACCTCAACGACGACGATATGTATATGTATATGTATATATATATATATATATATATACATATATATATATATATATATATATATATATATATATATATAATATATATATATATATTCACTGAAAAAAGCATAGGTTTCACACCTATGGCTCTTTATTGACAAAATCAAGCCGCAGTGGGCGTGTCCGCATGACTCGTGGGCGTAAACATCAAGGCATTCTGGAATATTCAGTTTTTAATAATGCCCCCAGTGGGTGTCGCAGCGTGTCTCACCTCAAAAATGAAAACCCCAGTGGGTGAAGTGAGCAAAATTGAATGCACTGTCCAGTAATGTCTCTCGTAATGAGGCCAACATCCAGTCCTGTGTAATGTGCCTGAAAGTTTTCAGACACTTCAGGGCCACACACCGGCGGCGGTTCCTCCCCGCGACCCAGGCAAGGCCGACTAAAACATCACACATAAGTTTGCCCGATATGGGGAGGCCCTCACTGGATTCTCATGGCCTCTTGAAACGGAGTTTGCAGCCGCTTCATGATTGCTCCTTTTTTGCTGCTTGGACCCCTTTGGCCCTACATGTTTCGGAAATCAATCCTTGTTCACAGGTCGTGCAATAGATGGGACACACAGCGTCTGGTAAGTATTCTGCTCTTTATTGACAAAATCAAGCCGCAGTGGGCATGTCCACATGCCTCGTGGGAGTAAACATCAAGGCATTCTGGAATATGCCGTTTTTAATAATGCCCCCAGTGGGTGTCGCAGCGTGTCTCACCTCAAAAATGAAAACCCCAGTGGGTGAAGTGAGCAAAATCGAATGCGCTGTCCAGTAATGTCTCTCGTAATGAGGCCAACATCCAGTCCTGTGTAACGTGCCTGAAAGTTTTCAGACACTTCAGGGCCACACACCGGCGGCGGTTCCTCCCCGCGACCCAGGCATGGCCGACCAAAACATCACACATAAGTTTGCCCGATATGGGGAGGCCCTCACTGGATGCTCATGGCCTCTTGAAACGGAGATTGCAGCCGCTTCATGATTGCTCCTTTCTTGCTGCTTGGACCCCTTTGGCCCTACGCATTTCGGAAATCAATCCTTGTTCACGGGCCGTGCGATAGATGGGACACACAGCGTCTGGTAAGTATTCTGCTCTTTATTGACAAAATTAAGCCACAGTGGGCGTGTCCGCATGCCTCGTGGGCGTAAACATCAAGGCATTCTGGAATATGCAGTTTTTAATAATGCCCCCAGTGGGTGTCGCAGCGTCTCACCTCAAAAATTAAAACCCCAGTGGGTGAAGTGAGCAAAATCGAATGCGCTGTCCAGTAATGTCTCTCGTAATGAGGCCAACATCCAGTCCTGTGTAACGTGCCCGAACGTTTTCAGACACTTCAGGGCCACACACCGGCGACGGTTCCTCCCTGCGACCCAGGCATGCCCGCCCAAAACATCACACATAAGTTTGACCGATAAGGGAGGCCCTCACTGGATGCTCTTGGCCTCTTGAAACGGAGATTGTAGCCGCTTCATGATTGCTCCTTTCTTACTGCTTTGACCCCTTTGGCCCTACGCGTTTCGGAAATCAATCCTTGTTCACAGGCCGTGCAATAAATGGGACACACAGCGTCTGGTAAGTATTCTGCTCTTTAATGACAAAATCAAGCCGCAGTGGGCATGTCCGTATGACTCGTGGGCATAAACATCAAGGCATTCTGGAATATGCAGTTTTTAATAATGCCCCCAGTGGGTGTCGCAGTGTGACTCACTTTAAAAATGAAAACTCCAGTGGGCGAAGTGAGCAAAATCGAATGCGCTGTCCAGTAATGTCTCTCGTAATGAGGCCAACATCCAGTCCTGTGTAACGTGCCTGAAAGTTTTCAGACACTTCAGGGCCACACCCCGGCGGCGGTTCCTCCCCGTGACCCAGGCATGGCCGCCCAAAGCATCACACATAAGTTTGCCCGATATGGGGAGGCCCTCAATGGATGCTCTTGGCCTCTAGAAGCGGAGATTGCAGCCGCTTCATGATTGCTCCTTTCTTGCTGCTTGGACTCCTTTGGCCCTACACGTTTTGGAAATCAATCCTTGTTCACAGGTCGTGCAATAGATGGGACACACAGGGTCTGGTAAGTATTCTGCTCTTTATTGTCAAAATCAAGCCGCAGTGGGCGTGTCCGCATGCCTCGTGGGCGTAAACATCAAGGCATTCTGGAATATGCAGTTTTTAATAATGCCCCCAGTGGGTTTCGCAGCGTGTCTCACCTCAAAAATGAAAACCCCAGTGGGGAAGTGAGCAAAATCGAATGCGCTGTCCAGTAATGTCTCTCGTAATGAGGCCAACATCCAGTCCTGTGTAACGTGCCCGAACGTTTTCAGACACTTCAGGGCCACACACCGGCGGCTGTTCCTCCCCGCGACCCAGGCATAGCCGCCCAAAACATCACACATATGTTTGCCCGATATGGGCAGGCCCTCACTGGATGCTCATGGCCACTTGAAACGGAGATTGCAGCCGCTTCATGATTGCTCCTTTCTTGCTGCTTGGACCCCTTTGAACCTACGCATTTCAGAAATCAATCCTTGTTCACAGACCTTACAATAGATGGGACACACACCGTCTGGTAAGTATTCTGCTCTTTAGTGACAATTCAAGCCGCAGTGGGCGTGTCCGCATGCCTCGTGGGCGTAAACATCAAGGCATTCTGGAATATACAGTTTTTAATAATGCCCCAGTGGATGTCGCAGCGGGTCTCACCTCAAAAAAGAAAACCCCAGTGAATGAAGTGAGCAAAATCGAATGTGCTGTCCAGTAATGTCTCTCATAATGAGGCCAACATCCAGTCCGGTGTAAAGTGCCCGAACGTTTTAAGACACTTCAGGGCCACACAACGGCGGCGGTTCCTCCCCGCGACCCAGGCATGGCCGCCCAAAACATCACACATAAGTTTGCCCAATATGGGGAGGCCCTCACTGAATGCTCATGGCCTCTTGAAACGGAGATTGAAGCCGCTCCATGATTGCTCCTTTCTTGCTGCTTGGACCCCTTTGGCCCTGCGCATTTTTTTAATTGCAAAATGGACTGCATTTAAAAAAAAGTCTTTATTTAAAAAGCAGACCCCAGACGGTCACCATCCCTGGTAGTGCTAGCCATTCCCAATGGGGTCGCAAATTGTGCTTGCATTATGGATATTAATGAGGCCGGCAATTTGCGACCCCATTGGGAATCACTAACAGTGTCTGTGATACTGTTGTACATTGCATTTTGAGAGTCGCAAAGCGACGCAATGTGTGAGTCGCAAAATGTAAGGGTCGTCCATCTGGCCCTAGGTCTTGTCTGTAAAAAAGTATAGATTTCTTAGTCCTCTTTCACAACTGTGTCTTCCACAAACTGCAGTTAGATACAGCAAAAATAGAAACTATTGAGCACTGTTTAGAAAGTTGCTAAAGTCATGATGAAAAATTGTTTTCTTTTGTATTTCTGCCTGTTTCTGAAAGAAGATGAAAGAGTAATCTAACCACAGCAAACCTTTTTGTATTGAAATTAAATTAAAAATAAGCACACACATCTTGCCCTTTGATCATTTTTTAGAAAAATATGTTAAGGACTTGAGGGTAATCAAAAACAAGCATTTGCAAAGCAATAGGTCTTTCATTTATGCAAGTTAGAGCTATTGGTATAGTAAATGACAATGCCTTTCATTTATATTTTGGTTTTTAAAATATAAATAAAAGGCATTGCCATTTACAATGCTAATAGCTAAAGCTCTCGGGAATGCGAGACACATTGCATTCCAAATGCTTTTTTTGTGAAAGAACCCCATGAAAGCAAGCATGGCGCGCTAAATGTTGCAGGAAAGCATGTAGTGCCTGCAATAGGAGAAACCATTAAAGAAAATAATGCTTGTAGAGTAAATAAGACGTACCGTGTAACAACCAAAGTAAAAGGCCCAGTCATAATGGTAGGTTACAAATAAAGACAAGGTGGTACTAAGGAGGGACTAACAAGCCTATTAACGAATGAGAAACCAGCATTTAGGAAGGACAATGACACAAACCAATGATAAATATGGGCAGAGAGTGGGCGGGGCTTCACGTTCATACTCCAATACAGCATGGCTTGCGGTGCAGCAAATGCTCGCTGACTCAGGCTCAACCTAAAAAAGCTCTATGTTCTATGATATAGACAAGTAACCTTCCAGATACAAGACGGCTAAAAAGCAAAAACTGAAGAATTTCTAGCGATCCTGCTTAGTAACCATCTAAAGCATCTTTAACTAGGTCTTCCTTCGCAGTTACCTTTCCTTGCCTCCATATAGTTCTTTTTTGCTTTCGGAATTACATTCTTGACCTACAACCATGTAAACATGGCATCTCGTAGCGAACAATATCTCTGCCACGAAAGTGCCACAAAGCAGTCGACCTGATACCGTGTTCTAATATTCGGCCATCTGTAGGAAATCAGTTAAGATGCTTAACCCCATAGCCGTGTGGCTCATTCCCCCACAGCGCGGGTGGAGGGGGGCCGCGCGCGGCACCGCGTTGCTGATGACGAGCTCGGCTCGTCATGCAGCACGGTGGCCGTCATGGCCACGCCCACTCAATGGAACGCCCAGCACAGCGGGGGAATTATCCATGCATGGGCATTCCGCGGAGACTATGACGAGCTCAGCTCATCACCAGCACAAGGCCACCGTGCTTCCTGACGAGCTCAGTTCGTCATCAGCATGCAAGGAGTTAAAGCTTAGTGGTGTAGCTTCAAAACATTATAACTCCTGTTCTCGTGAGCAAAAAAAGAAGACAGTGGGACATGTAATTCTGTGCGTAGAAACCAGTGAAAGGCACAGCACACGGATATAAGTGGCTGGTACAGTGGACGGACTGCATTGGGTGTATGTGCCTATGTCACGAAGGAGAGAGAGCCAAGAGAAACTGGAGGGAAAGAGACAGAGAGAGGCTGAAGAAGGTGCAAGTTAAAGGGATGTGTGGGCAGTAAAGGGGTTAGAGGGGGAAACAGAGGAGGAGAAAGACAGCGATAGAAGATAAATAATAGGTGGGAAGACAGCGGAAAGACAGAGGGATACATATGCAACGTGGCAAAAAGCTAGAGAGGGGAGAAATAAAGTAGGGAGAGAAACAAGGTATGGATGTAAAGAATGGAAGAATGCAGACACAGATGTGAACTGAGAGAGAGAGAGCAGAGAGAGTGAATGAATACATTAATCTGAAATGGAGATGAAGAGAAAGAGAAAGAGAAAGTGAAGGACAGAGACGGAGCGGAGAGGGCTGACTATCAGAGACAGATAAAGGTGCAACGCCAGGGAACACAATAAACACACAAACATAAGCGTCACAGAGATAAAGAGTGACATAGCCAGATACACAGACAGAGGTAGGGACCGACACGAAGGGCAGAGAGACAGAGGAGATTTGAAGAGACAGGGAGAGGGAAAGTGAGGCTTGAAGAATGAGATAGGATAGCGAGAGGGTGCCAGTGAGAGATTATTAAAAGAGACAGAAGATCAAATAAAGTAAAACACATACAATGAAGTGGAAGGGTGCTAGGTTGACGAAGCATAGCAAGCGTTTCGCCACTCTGATCGGAAGGCGAGGCACACCCAAGATTACAAAATAGCCCAGTGTCTTTAGGCTCACTGGGTCCATTCATGTGTCTTCCTTTCACAAATCATTGTTTTCCGGAGTGTAGGTCCAATTGGTTCTGCTGAATTGAAACAAGATACTAGCTCCCAGAATGCATTACATTGTCAAAGAAAAACCTAGAACATGACATCAAGAATGTCCCTTATGACACAATGTTACCCTGTAACTTTATGAGGACTCCGAGCAGTTGTCTAAAGGCGCTGTCACGTTGTGTATTGTTTCACTTACAACACCCCAGACGGTGTGAATTGTTGCCTAAAAGAGCCCACAAAGCCACGAAGTAAGGGCTTTTAAATTCACCGGTCAGAAAACAGGTAGGCCGCATCGTGTCACAGCGACATAGAGTGACAGGGTTCATGTGACGTCGTGTAACAGAGTTCATGTATTCTCACCAGCTGACATGCATTTTTTGTTGTGTCAAAGCACATACGCCGGTGTCATGTCTTAACAAGAAATGTTGGGATGTACCATTCTCATATAACTGACATTCTACACACAGTCCTCAATATCCCCCAGGTGCATCAAGGGAGGGCCTTCACCTTCAGCCATTCTTAAGGGGCTTCTCACAAAGTAGGTTAAACACTGTACTTCCAGGGGTTTTTGAGGTAAAGATCATGCAAGGGCTTAAATGTAAATGTACTGATAGCAATGCAGTGGTTCATGCTAGTATTTAGCCCATGTCTACGGACACCTAATGTTGACAGGTATGGGGACCTAGGCAAAGGGAGAAAAGGTAATGTTCCCAGGATCACGCAAATGTGAGACTTGAAAAAAGATCATATTAGAACTCTCATTGGTAGTATCAAATGCAGTCCCAGGGACCTAAGCTCATCTCACTTATGAGATCAAAAAACGCCAGAACACCACCTGGTTTTGCTCATGTCCCTGGGCAGAGAGGGCTAATGCCTTAGAAGTTAGGACCAGATTATTTTGGAGCAGCACCAAGACAGAATTAAATGCAGCTGGTCCTGTCCGTAATGGCCCAACTAGCTATAAAAAGATAGAATGGAATTCAATCATAATGATGATTAGAGGTGCAAACTGGATAAAGCATTTCCACTCTTCATGTGTGCACCGTCTAGTGAGTCACCCCACTACAATCTATGTCCTTCTGCTATGCCTCATTTACAACTGTGCACACTGAAGTATCTCAGTGGCGTTTTAATACAAAAAAAGTCGCGGTGTGCTATAACGTTTTGGTGAGTGCTTGGCATCTGAGGCACTTTATGCTCATCGTGAGATTCTCTCAAGGATTTTTTACTTGACATGGGTTTGTTCACAGAATAAGTCAAGAGTATCCAATGTAGCCCCAGGACTGGGCGCATGCCAGATTGCCAGGATAATGTAGAGCAGTTCCTGTGAAACCTACTGTATGTAAAATGCTAATTTACGTGGATATCATGGAAGGCTGGCATGGCAATGGCTCCCTTGAAACTACCTTGAACTAAAGGAGCAGTTCTTGGCACAGAGAAATACAGAGAGTGAAATTGTAGACTAGAGAAACCCCACCTAATTTCCGGACTGTATTCTATGGAGGCAGACTAAGGACAGGCCAGCCAGCCCTGGCACGTGTGTTCACGGCTTAAGCCGGGGTCAGGTGGTAAAGTCAGCACACAGCTAGTGTCAGAAATGTGCCCTGTGATATGATGAGCCTCAGTTGCTTGTGTTCCAGTTCAGAGAGGACCCAGCCCTACAGTTCGGGCTTGACTGTCCCCATGAAGCACAGGGTCAAGGCTGATTTGCATTATGGCTGGGCCAAAACCAAGGTGGCATGGTGAGCAAAAGAACATTGGACCTGGATGCAGCCTGCGTAATTACTACTGACTGAGGTTAATTCAAGCATTCCACCCATCACTTTTTCATATACTTCAGTTATGCGACAGTTCAGCATTTGGAGATCATGTGCGTGTGTTCTAAATTGTAAACATTAAAGTGACCATATAAAGATTGTGGTGAATAAAACAGCACATTGTTGGATCTGTACAGATGTGCAATTGCAGGGGTGTTACTGGGGAGGGGGCAGCACGAATGGGACACTTTGTGTTACCTACCGGGGATGCTGTTATAGAAGTATGTGAGCGGACTGTGCAGAGGTACAGCACACATTGAAATTACAATCTGTTCTAGACAATTGCAATGTTGGGGGTGGGAGGAGAGATCAGTCCTGCAACCAAGCACAAGGCTTCACCTCATTACACAGAACCATAATACATGCCTCAAAGGATGGGCAGGAAAGGGGGCTAAAGTGAAATAGAAAGTATGAATTGAGCCTACGAAGCCCACAGAGCCTAAGTTGGAGGCCGCTTGCACCCCTCACAACCACGTTGTCATAAGCACAGCCCGCCCGTGGCTCATGACGGCGTGGTTCCATCACAAGCATGGCGCCGCCACGCGGCCCCTCCTCCCCCAAGGGAATTTCCACCGCGGCCAAGAGGTTAAGTTAATGCATTAAAAAAAACACTTTGATAGCTAAAGTAGTTTTGGTGTTTTTATTACACCTTTTCTTTGTTCATTTATTTTTAGAACATGTGCGGTCAACATTTAACTCATGTCATGGTGAAGATCAGTAAATATAACAGTTTTAAAAAAACAATATTCCTAACAATACATTTGACATTTGACGAATACAAAAACAATAAGGTGACAAAACATGACAAAACGCAATTGACCAGTGCTTGACTTGTAAAAGAAACAATGGCGGTACAGACTGTTTATGATTTACAAAATCTGCCACCTGCCATACCCAGCTAGACAGCACAACAATAACAACAGGATAATTGCCCTGTTTGTATCCTCTATCACTCAGTGAATTGATGGTTGTTACAGCTAGCTAGTTGAATGCATTAACTTAAAATGCATGTCCAAACAATCTCCTGTTCATATCACTGTAATGCATAGCAGGTATTTCAGTGCACCTTGTTGCACTAGAATAACCAACCTACCATAGGCAGGGCTAGACACACACGCCTGCTCAGTGCCACGATACCATCGCGGGCGATTTTGCCCTTTGCTGATACACATAACACTACAGTTCATTCTAACGTGCGTTGTTCCATGCATTGGGCTCTCTTCAATTGCACTGTATTTTTGAAGTGCACAGCATTTGTAGCACAGCATGCTGCCCTGTGTTGTTGTGTGGTACAGCATCGTATATATGCGTCCATTGCATCACGCTGCAGAATCACCACTCTGCCGGAGAACCTCTTGATGGCCCACTTCACCTTGCCATAGATGCCTTTGCCCAGCATCTCCTGCAGCTCGTACTGGTGCTTCAGGTTGTGATTGTGATGGTGCCTCTTCACCCCGTGCTGCTTTTGTGCTCCGGTGAGACTGTTGTCCCCTCCGGAGAGGGAGAAGCTGAGGGGTCCCCTATCAACCCCTCTGTTCCCTGCACTTCGCTCGCCGGTAGCTCATCCCCGGTAGCTCACCTCCACGAGGGAATGAAGGCCGTCACCGACTGGATGACGAGCAGCCGTCTAAAGCTGAACTCGGACAAGACAGAGGTCCTCATCCTCGGATCCACCCCCTTAGCCTTTGATGACTCCTGGTGGCCGACCACACTGGGAACAGCACCAACACTCACTTACCATGCATGCAACCTAGGATTCATCCTCGACTCCTCCCTCTCCATGTCTAAGCAGGTCAACGCCGTCTCCTCCTCCTGCTACAACACCCTCTGCATGCTCCGCAGGCTCTACAAGTGGATCCCGACCGAAAGAAGAAGAACGGTGACACAAGTCCGCGTCAGCACAAGACTGGACTACGGCAACGCACTCTACACAGGAATCCCAGCCAAACACCTACGATGACTAAAACGCATCCAAAACGTCTCCGCCCGACTGATTGTCAATGTCCCCTGCCGCAGCCACATCACCCTCCACCTGAGAGACATACACTGGCTCACCGCTGACAAGAGGATCCCCTTCAAGCTCCTCACCCATGAACACAAAGCACTCCACAATGCCGGACCAGCCTACCTGAACAGCAGACTCAGCTTCTACACCCCCACCCGCCAGCTCCGCTCCACCAGCCTCGCCCTCGCCGCTGTCCCCCGCATCCAACGAACGACCTCCGGCAGCAGATCCTTCTCCTACCTCGCCGCCAAGACCTGAAACACCCTCCCTACCCACATACGGCAGACCCAACACCTACTCGCCTTCAGAAAACTCCTCAAGACCTGGCTCTTCGAGCAGTAGCAGCACCTCCCCTCCCCTTAGCGCCGTGAGACCCTCACGGGTAAGTAGATCGCTTTACAAGTACTATGATTGATTGATTGATTGATCTGGTGCCTGGCCATCCCCAGCCCCTCCTGTGTCTGTATCCATGCTTGGAAGAGGAGTGCAGGGGGTGGAGGTGGGCCAGCAGCTGCCTGTCTGGTACCTGAGCCCTGCCTTCAGGCCAGGGACGGTGAGGCCCCCACGCTGCCCCGGTCCACAGAGGAGCTACGCATCTGGCACCTCAGGTTTATCGCGCGCTGACAGAACAGGGAGTGCAGGGAAATGAACACACGCCACAGGTCAAGAATGAACAGGGGGGACAGCAGCTGCTGGAGAGCACCCAGTGGCTTGTCAGCCACAGCAAGATGAGCAGGTGGCCGGGTCACCCCTGAACATGACGAGACTCTCTGCTTGAAAGCTATATTTAGTAGGCCTGGCACTGCCGAGAGCCTGTTGCAGCAGGTCTGGGTCTCTCCAAGGTACAGCATGGAGTGTCCCCACCGGGAGAGGAGAGACGCATCCCCTTCTGCGCTGCATGCTACTGCCCCTCTGCTCCAGCCATTTGAGGTGTGTGGTGTACTGTTACAAGAGCAGATTCCGCCTCCCAGTCCCATGGTCCTTTCATTTCCTTCCTACACTTTCTTTCGGAGGAGAGGAAAAGGGAGTGTTGGAAGTTTGTGGCAAGTGGATTGCATGGAGGGCTCCTCCTGTGGGAGGGACACAACGCTGACCCTCCCCTTTTCACAATTGTGTTCGTTTCAGGGGACGGGCATACATCCGGCAGGACAGCCACCAGACATGCCCATAGGTTTTGTCAGGAAAAGAGTTGGGCGGCAGCCACCCGCCCACAGCGAGACAAGCATGCAAAGAAAAAGAAATGATTGCAGCCACATAACATGGCAAATGGCACAAAGAGGCTTAGACCACAAGTCACTGGGGAAAAAACATTCTCAACATTAGCTCAAGGAAAGTAAAAAAATATTTGCAATGCTATTGGTCTAGCATTTAAATGCGAGACCTATGGCATTGCAAGCAAACAGTCCCCATTATCCTGGCTGTTTCGAAAGTGAAAGTGGGCGTCATGCCTAATGGAGAAACTCAATATATAAAATAGTACATACACTGTGTATCGACCAAGTAAAGGGACAAGTAGCCATGGGAGGTAACTAATGATGACATGACCGTACTAAGGAGGGACTAACAAGCCTATTTAGGAATCAAAAGCCAGCGTTTCCAAAGGACAAAGACACAAGCCAATGACAAATATGAGTGGGTAGTGGGTGGGGCTTCTCTCCCATACTGAACTACAACAGATCTTCACCAGAGCAGCGATTGCGCACTGGCTCAGGCTTGACCTAAAAACTGTAGGCACCTTGGTGACCCCCAACATGTCAGGAAAAAAAAGGAAACAAATATGACCTGGATGTCGTTTGTGGGAAAATGTTATGCTAGATTAAGCATGAACTGCCCCAAAAGTGAAAAACAGCTCACAATGGGGAGCTTCCTCAATGATGAAAACACACCAGGAAATGTCAAGAAGGTGTTTAGTTATTGCAATGTGCTTTGCCTTAAATTGATTGATTAATGGTTATTCATAATCATACTGAAACACTAATCTTGAGAACTGAACCAATCTTGGTGGACGGAATAAAGTACAGAGCGGGCATAGATTAAATTGTTGTGTCAATTATTCAAACAGTTTTAATGGTGGTAAATGGTGGCAAGAAATGTATTCTTGATGTTTCACCACAACTTTTGTGAAAATCAAGAGGAAATGCTGCTTATGGCTTACAACGTTTTGAGGTTAGGCAGTTTAAAATAGTTTTTTGTTTTTTATTTAAATTATTAGTTTAGTGAGTGACAATGAATGTGGTGTGCTTTTTCAAGAACATTTTTGTACAATAAAGCAAAGAGTTAAGGGTCTGATTACGATGTCGAACGGAAAGCATCCGCCCGACAGTTGTAATCTTCCCGACCGCGTCAGAGCCCTTCCAACCAACTCAGTCGGTTTACAGTCCGACCGCTTGCTTGCAATGTTGGCGGTCCGGCCAGTCATTCCGGACGGATCCGACCCGCTCGTGGAGTATTCCTGTCAGTCAGAACCACACCGTAACCCCCTATTAATGGCTTTTCCGCTGTCAGGATTATGATGTTGGTTTCCAATAGCCTTTCATCGTCGGCCTTTCCGACACAGAAGGCCTGACAGAAAGTGACTTTGGGGGCCTCTGGCAGGGCCCCCAAGCCCTCGTGGACTATGGTTGATGGCCAGGGGTGTACCTAAGGTAACCCCTGTAAAACCCTGCACTTATGGCAGGCACCATGGGGTGCCTGCGCTAGGGTGCATGGTTTTACACACACACACACACACCCCATTGCCCCATTGGAGCCTGTGTTACAACTGGTTCTCAGGCGTAACACAAGCTCCCATAGGAAACAATGGAAATCCCACTGAACAGTGTTCGGTCTCATCGTAATCTGGTGGTCAAAACGAACAACTGCAAGTCAGTCGGTTCCGAATCCGAGACTGTGTGGGGCGGAGACTTTCAACCCGACATCGAAATAAACTCCAAAATCTTTTAAACTGAACATCGTAATTCTGAATCTTTGACCAGTGTGACAACCTTTTATGCATTGTAAATACACTTTGTTAAACAAATGTACAGTTCTTTGCCGCACCCACTACTTTTGCCAGTACAGCAGAGTATTCAAGATTATCCTTCACCAGTTCATATATTATCAGATGTTCTTTTGGAAAGTGCAAATTTCTTTATTGAAGGCAAGCAAGCCTATGCAATATGTATTCAGGGACCTTGTAATGAACTGTCAGTTACTTTTTCTACCTTTTAGGAGTACTTTATCAAGAAGCATATGCAACTCAGTTTAAAACTGATTGACATTTTGTAAAGTAATTATTTTCTTTGATCAATTAAAGACTGTTCGTAGAGTATTATGTGATTATTATTTTATGAATTTTGAAACAACTTTCTTTTAATTAATGCATGATTTTGCTTTTTATATTAATCTTTTATTTTGAAAACCAATTGTCAAATGTTTTAGTAAATGCAATCAATATACATTTGTACAAAGACCGAAAACGTTCATGTGCATAGAAGTTAACAAAGCATCTACAATTAAATCTGTTTCTGTAAAACTGTCATGAAAGATGATTACTCAAGCATCTCAAGCTTTTAGGAAGTACTGAAAGTGCCTTTAACAATGCATGTTTGTTCAGGGACAATACTCATTCATTTTGGCATCCTTCCTACTAGACAAAATTAGCAGAACTTATATTTGAATTGAGCAATTCTTACCTGTTCTGCAACAGTAAGGGCCTGAAGTACAAAGGTGTTTTGTGGTCACAACACATGTGAATATCAAATCCTCATGGTTTGTGACTACAAAAAATCTTTGGGCAATGTAAAAATGTCATTTTATGAGCCAACAAAAGTTTTTACAACTCAGAAAACGGCTTTTGTGACCAATGCAGAATCACAAATAGGAGTAAGTGTAAAAGAGGTGCTGTTCTTGTATTTCTGTTACAGTTCTGTGCTCCAATGGCTTATGATCCCAATTACAGTTACAAACAATTGATAAATGACTGTCACTTGAGATCGGGGGTGGGTAACTGAGTTGCAAAGAGGAAGCCATCCCTATTGGAATTGCATTGCCAGTCTCAGGTGAAAAGATAGTGGTTTAGAGGACTACTGTATTCTCGCCCTAATTTCATTCAATGTACTCTTTTTTTAAGAGCATCCCATGTCCCTCTCAGAGACTTGGCACCTCAAAAAAGTTTACATTGAAGGGATGGAAATCAGGAAAGGAAATCTGCATTCTCAGACATTTGTAGGGTGGTACAAAATTCCTGCTGCCTCATTAATATTAATGACGCAGAAGTTCTTGCAACCACCAGCAAAAGTATATTTTGATATATGTCTGAGTGGTATAGGAGATTGGTAGCATCTCAAAATGCTGAGCGAGTCAATGTGCAAAAACAATAACTGGTTTGCATCCATTCCGATCATACATCAGGGCCTTTGAATCTTAAGGCCCAGTGTATAGTTTAGAAGAGAGGGTACTCCGTCTCAACCGAGATGCAATACCCTCTCTGCCAAACTGAAGGTCCATCAGCCTCAATTACAGTCAGGTGGACCTTCAGTATGTCTGCGGCAGAGACTAATCTGTTTCCACCACTGACACACCTCACCTCAGATAGCCTAAAAAAGTAGTGGACACTGACTTTTTTCCAAATGTCTGCTTTCCCTATGTAGAGAGGATGGAAGAATGGCAAGTTTTCACTGTCTGTCACCACCAGGTAAAACCTGGCAACAAGGGGCGGTGGAGACTGCAAAATGACCCCAACACCATGGGGAAAACTCCCATGGCATGGGGGTCATTGTTTTTATGTATTTTCCATAATAAATTGCCTTTGGGATATTTATTTTGAAAATAAATTAAAAAAAATGAAAGTTTGATGCATGTGACACCAGTTCCTGGAAAATGGAAGGGATAGCTGTTGGGCAGACGGACACCTCTAAATTTGGCGGGGAGGAACACCTTTGGCATGGTGGGAGTAATGTACCACACAATGCCAAACTCTACCTCTGTGGGGCATATGTACAAGCCCCTATCGCCAAGGGAAGTTTACTTTTTGTGACGTTCACCTGGCAATAGGTTCCCTGCCTTATGTACAAGGCAGCGTTAAGCCACTTTTAGCTACGTTTAGCGTGAAAGTGGCATGCAGTGGGTGTTGTGGTGGGCGTTCCACCGCAACACCCATTGCATTTGACGCTGCCCCCTATGTACAAGGGTGGTGTACATAGGAGACAGCGCCAAAATTAAGACCTGGAAAACCCTGATCTTAATGTGGCAAAATGAAGAGAAATGCATTATTTCTCCTCGGTATTGCTTTTTCCACGTGTGCTTTAAAAATGCCATTTTGGGGGGGGGGCGTGGCTTGGACGCCGGGAAGAATGGCGGCGTGACTCTTCGCTCCTCCGCAGCATTCTGAATAAGATGGAGCTGAGAGCTACAAAAAACGGGTTTTATTTAACCTGAGCGAAGTTTCTGGCGTCGGAGGGGTCCCTTCGCCCACAGTGAAAGCCTGACCTAATTTCGGTCACGGGAAAGGGTGAAAAATCTCATCCGCTTCTCCCGCGCCTTGGAGCAGTGCAGCGCCGGGTACGAGCGGCGGCGGCCCGGACGAGATGGCTGCCTGAAGCGGCGCATGTCGCAATCAACACCGGCGACCGTCGGGGACGAGTGACCATCTGCAAGGGGGTCCGGCAAGACCAACAAGAACAGTGAGTGCGCTGTAAGAGCAAAACCGTAGCAAAAAATACCCCTTAACTCGGCCATATACACGAGGACATAATTTTCAAAATGGCGGCATAACGTTTTTTTCAGATTGTTATCCTGCGTGTTCTGGTGTGATTCATAAGGCTTGTGAGACGTTAAATAATGCCGGTGAGACGCTGAACTCAGAGAAAGATCAAGGGAAGGAGCGAATGGTGTCTGAAATGCAATCTCAACTTTAACAATGAATTTGGTGACTGTGCTGCTGCTGAGACGCTAAATAATGCCGGAGAGATGTTGAATGCAGAAAAAGTTCAAGGGAAGGAGCGAGTGGTGTCTGAAATGCAATCTCAACTTTTACAATGAATTTTGTGACTGTGCTGGTGCTGAGCTGTTAAAGGCTAATGAGCAACAAATCTAACAGAGCTTCCGCCACAGCACAAACCTGTCTTTAGAACAAACGATTTCACCAAAATACACTGGCGCCTAACGTAATCTCTGGGCTAGACACACATAAACCTTCCCGACCTTTTCGCCGTTTGCTGACGCAATTCGCAAGTAGAAGCTGCTCGGGGCACACAAAATGGCCAGCGCAAAATCGCTTCTGTAAGCAAAACTGTATTTCCACTAAATAACGATCTATAAAGGTCAACAGGGGCACTAAACAGTAGGCTGCAGTGAGTACAATGCATCGTAAATTACTGGGTGTCAGTAAAAGTCTTTCTTACTAACGGACATAAGGATTATAAGCTCTCGATAGCCTGAACTCACATGTCAAGCACCCAAATGTTCTTAAGCGTGCCTGATCAGGTTCTGGTCTAAAAATGCGCAAAAACGTGTCGCTGTTGCTCAGAATTAGATGCGGACCGCTCAAGTGGCTCAGTCGTAGAATCTGGTCCTCACACGCATCTGCATACTGTGAGAACTGTCTGATGCGCTGATGGTGCATGTAACTCAATAAAAATTGTGTGACCCTACGACGAAAAGAGGATTATTGTAATACAAGCGGTGTTTGTGGCACCAAACGTGGTTAGTTGAATCAGGCTCTAAACCAATAGAGATCCGCGACAGACTGACTCCTGGGCTGTGGTGGGGCGAATCAACCTGTTCAAAAACTCTGTGGTGTTTGGACTGAGTGTCTATACAACTGTTCATCATCTGAGGCTAGATTGACCTGGTGACCTAAGCAGATGAGGATCATGAGTGACAAAGAAAATAATAAAGGCCTCAAACGCCCTAAGGCTGAGCCACCAAACCCGTTGTCACCATTCAAGGGCAAAAAAGACTTTGGTGAAGCCATAGATACCATCTTGAATAGACTGGAGGAAGTACGTGATTTGGCTAGGTCCACAAAAGAAGATGTAGTGGCCATCAGGCAAGATATTAAAGATATCAACTCTAAAATCACGGAAGATGAATCAAGGATCAGTAAGCTCGAGGACACAGAGGTCAAGACATGTGGAACTCTTAAACATCTCACTATAGCCTCCGAACAAGTCACGAGGAGACTCTCGGAATTAGAGAACAGAAATCGGAGGGGTAACCTTAGAATTTTTGGCATTTCAGAAAATTCAGAGGAGCCCTATGGCTCTTGTATTGCCTTCTTGGAGACTTGGTTCACACAAGCAACCAACCTTAGTTTTGCCCAGCCGCTGGAATTTGATAGGGCGCATAGAGTCCCAGGCAGGAATACAAAAAGTCAAAGAGGTCCAAGAGCTATCATTTGCAAACCACTGAGGTACCAACACGTAGAACAAATTCTTGCATTTGTGTGTAAAAGCAACCATGTTCTGTGGAAGGGAAACAAGATCTACATTTCACAAGACTACAGTAAAGAGACGGTGGACTTAAGGAAAGCTTTCCTTGCACTACGGCCACAACTGCGATCATTGGGTCACCAGTATGGTTTTGTTGGTCCGGCCAAATTCAAAGTGACTATCCAAGGAGTATCCCACATTTTTACGGATCCAACTAAGCTCAAACGTGTGCTGAATAATGCCGAATAAGCGTGCATGGATGTATCAGCAACAGAGGCGGCTGGTGCATCTGGTATTGGCTAAAAGTGACTAGAAGTGACCAGAAGTGTCTAGAGATTGACACGCATTTTTCTTTCCAGGTTGCCTCTCTTCCCCAAATGTTTATGCACTAAGGTCTACTTTGCTGTTGGCAACACTTGACGAACTTGCAGATTAACCCTTACTGTTTAGGGTTCGAGATTGCTAACTTACTTTGTGAGGGTGTGGTAAGCTACCACACAGTATTACAGTGAAATGGTGGCAACAGACCTGGTTGTATTGGTAGCGCAATTTAACAGATATTGATGTATCATGATGTGATTTCCTCCTAATACATGTCAGCAAACAGGTTATCATATAATGTCTCAACTAGGCTTACATGGGATGTTGTCTCTTAGGAGTAATGCAAATGCTACCTTACCTTACCTTACTTACATTATACATAGTACCGTTGGATTTTCTCAGACACTCAGAAACTCAGAGACACTCAGGGATACTCTAGAATACCAAAGCTTGACAGACTGTATAAGTTGTGCACTATATGTCCTAAATATAGATGCAATGGGCTGCCCGAGCCACTTAGGATTCCAGTTAAAATTGTTTGAGAACTAGAAATCTAATGTAGCTCTCATTATATGTCAATTTAAAAGTTGCTATGGAGTTGCTATGGAGGTGAAGTTCGCTGTTGTTGTTCCTGAATCGCCATGTCCTATTTCTATAATTGGGGTGGGAAGGGTGGGTTGAGGGAGAGGGTGGGGGGAGTCGGGAGGGGAGGAGGGAAGGGGTTGGGTATGAGATATTTTTTTCTGTTTCTTTTTGTCTCAACTATTACTTTAAATCGTACTGGTACTTACGCTCACAAGTTAATTTGGATGCAAAATAGCCCCGGAGTTTCTCACCGAGCCTTACCGGATAGGCGGACCATAGCGGAGAAGTCACAGTGGAGGTTGACCGAGGGATTGTATAAGGAGTCTGTCAAAAACCAGGATAGTAGCAACCAAAGGTCTGATATACTCAGACACACATGTCCAATCACTGACCATATATGTTCTGACACACAATTAAGATGACACAAGTAATTGTTACACCCGTAATATCTACAACACTCAGTAACTTGAAAATAGTATCACTTAATGTGAAGGGTTTAAACCAACCTGTTAAACGTCAGAAAATTCTGGAATACCTTCGTAGGCAGAAAAGTGACATCGCCTTGCTCCAGGAATCGAAGTTAGAGGCCAAACTACTTCACACACTAAGGAACACATTTTTCACAGAGGTAGTGGGATCCGAAGCCATTAAAAAGAAGAATGGGGTAGTGACATTGATCGCTAAGAAGGCTAATGTAGAAGTCATTTCATCAACAACTGACACTAAAGGCAGATGGGTCACGACCAAATTACTTAAAGATGACACTGAGTTCTATATCACGAACGTCTATGCCCCAAACACATGCGATCTATCATTCTGGTCAGAGCTCACAAAGCAGATGGACTCTGTCCCTGACACAGCGGTACACATTCTAGCGGGGGATTTTAATTTACCGGTTGACTCCACCCTAGACAGGGACTCTAAATGCCCGTTTCGCAGCAGTAGGGCACATAAGGCCTTCACCAAACTCTGTAGCAGATTCAATATGGTAGACTCATGGCGTATACAAAATCCAGATGGCTGGGACTACACATTCTACTCCCCTCCACATGATTCATTCTCACGAATCGACTACTTATTCATTACTAAAAATGCCTTAGCTAGAATTGAAGACACAAGTATAGAAGCGAGGGTCATATCAGATCATTCATGCATTTCGCTCACGGTGTCTAATATAAAGCCGACTCTTCGCCAATCCTTATGGCGGCTAAATGATGAAATTCTAGGAGATGAGAAACACATCAAATCAATTTAAGATGCAATAAAGGATTATCTAACGGACAACAAAAGAGGGGAAACTACTGATTACACCCGTTGGGAGGCCCTGAAGAGTACTATACGTGGCGTAATCATTAAACTCAAATCCGCCATAAATAAAAACTACAACGCAGCCTTGGAGACATTAGAGGTGGACATTGCTGCATTAGAGGCCAGCTATATACAGAACAGGTCTTAAGTGACTCTTAATAAACTAACTAACCAAAAATACGTATACAATAAAATTATAAGTGAAAGGGCTGGGGTATGGTTGGACAGAAGGAAACGCTACAAGGTCTGCGAATCTAACAAGGCGGGGAAGGGTTTAGCGGCGTACCTGAAATTTAAGCTGCAGAAGAACACAATCAACTCATTATTGGATGACAAGGGAACGTCCTGCTCCGACCCACTTAAAATTGCTGACATATTCAAGGATTTTTACGAACGTCTATACGCGAAAAACAAGAATATAGATAAAGATAAGGTTAAACGCTACTTAGATAAATGTGATCTGCCCACCCTCCCTCCAGACTGTGGTATATAAATAAATAATACCGGATCTAGGTTTTACTGGACATAGTAATAACAGATAGCTCAATAAATAAGAGTCAAGATTCGAGGTAGTAGGAGTTTGCAGGTTTAATACAGCATAAAGGACAGGAACAGGACAACCTGCACAGGAATGGGATGGCAGCGCTGCCGGGGGCTGGATCAGGATCGGCGTAACATTTAATAACAGTACACAAGTATATATATTAAAACAGTTGCATTACAATGAATACAGTAGGCGGGGCAGTGGGTGTGGTCAATAGCAGTCGCGAAAGATAAGGGTGAAAGTAGGTGTAACAAGAGGCATGTACATAGACATGTGATGTAAACGTAACAGAATATGTCATAAATGGGGCGGAAACATGGAGGGGGCTACCTAAGGAGCCGGGACCTCTGACCTAATGGTGCGCGCAAACTGACAATGACGTGTTACTAGGAGAAGCTGGGGGCTATGAACTCTGTGCTAGGAGTAGAGACTGAAGTCTGGAGAGTCAGGGCGACATGTACCTAAACCCTATCTAGTATCTGATGTTTAGAGGACATGTTGATATAAACTAAGAGTCAGGAGGGGAGAGGCTAACGGACTCTAAGACTGGAGCATGCATTATTCTACATGTAGTGCGTGATGAAGAATATGAAATGACCATTAAATGCAGTATTTCTCTTACATGGAGACGTAAAGGCTAGACAATGACGGAAACTATTGATGCGATTCAGTAGCTTAGGAATGCAGAGAAGGAGGGCTGGACTGATAACTAGAATCATAACATACTCTTGGCAGACTAACAGGCAGAGCCAGGCCGAGCCGGGCACTGTGAGGCAGGAAATAAGTGAAGGGTCGAGGATACAGGTGGGGGCTGTATCGCTCCTCAGCGAGGGTACAGGAGACAGGAGCTGAATCTGGTGTCCAGGCCCTTTTGAGGCCTAGAAACGGGGACTTTACAATGAAATAACGTGCACACTGAGAAACGTGGCAACGTAACTTTACATAGGCCTAATACTCGTAGCTTTCACGAGAACTGGAAACTGGCATACTAGAGATGGACACAACTATAATTGCGTCTTTAATCGAACATGGGGAATACATATGCATATTAATCATGCACACATAACATAAGATGGAGGACACGTAGGGACACAGAACATGGCAAAATTTACTTTTCCACATTCCCTCCTTGTCACTACGTTTCCATCAGGAAACATCAATATTCATGATACCATCTATCATTTCATACAGTATCATTTGCTCGTCTCGAATTTTCTTGGAACGGGATTTAGAACGGGACTTAGGACTAGGAATACAAGAGGTAGCACAAATGCCGCAAATCGCAGGGCCACATTGTATACAGAGGCAGCAACTGAATATGATCGCTACTGCAATACCCAGAAATGACAATACTTTCCATCCCCAAGCGGAAATTATATTCCAGAACCAACCGGACCATGTCCAGGTGTCTGGATCTTGGTGTAACATATGGGCAATTTTATGGAGTCTGGTTATAGCTGAATAAACAGACGGCGCGTTATTAGGAATGAAAATGCAGCAACTAGATCCGATGACTCTACAGGCCCCGCCCCTATCGGCCAGTATGACGTCAAGGACGAGACGATTCTGGAGCACGACAATTCTCATAAAGGATTGCTCTTCGGTTAAATTACCTAGAGCAGAAGTAGTCTCAATCACTACTGCTTCGAGTGTTCTGGTTAATCTACGTATCAGTTTACTATTTACAACAGTACCTAAATAAGGGAAGACACCTTTATTGATATCTATGTATTGTTCTAGAGCAGTTTCAGTATAATCGACAATCGGGAGGTTTCTCTTGTGTCTAGTATGTACTAGGTGGGAATTCCTATGATAGTCAGGTGGGGCTAGAAAAACTGGTGGCAGTAGGAAGGCAATGTAACAGGTTCCCTCCCAATCGAGGGGCAGACGAACATATGCGGTCTGACCACAAACAAAATAAGAATGACGTGAAGCTTTGAAAATAGATTTCCCACTGTCACTATACTTGACAATAGTAGTACAATCACTATGGCCTATATGTACGGAACCATTCTTTCGGACACATAATTCGCCTTTAACTGGTAGTACTGACATAGCAGGTAAGTCTGGAGTAGTATCAGACTGAACATTCAGGACCATGAAATTCGAAGAATAATTACCTAAATTATAAACTTCATTTTCTAGATCTAACCCTGTTCTGTGGGGAAGACCTTGCTTGTCTGGAAAACATGTACTGTTAAGAAAAGACATATCTGTTGAGGATGACGTTAACGTGGACCATGCTCCACACGAACCATTATGTGAAAATGGATAAGGAAAGAGTGGCAGAACTCCCTTCGGTGTCTGGAATGGGGGGAGTCGACCACACACCCAACAATTAGTGACATTGCTGGTCTGGTGTGAATAATGTAACATGCGGATAAAAGAATTATTTCGCATAGCGAGACGATAAGAGAGTTCATGAGGAGGCAGATCACTAAACATGTGCTCTACTGTAGCATTAGCAGACTTATTTACATGAGAAACTGGAAAATACAAATAAAATGCATAACTGGTGCAGGAAATCATAATGCTAAAATATAGCAGAAAACATAAAATAATAGTGCAACTTCTAGAGTTCTCACTAACTCTCTCTCTATGGGGGTCTATTATATACATGTCAGAAACCGGTCTAACCGTTTCACCTAGGGGAGGACTTAGACAATCAAACTGGCTGACTTATTTTACTAGACCTTAGTTTAAGCTTATACTCCTGCTGCGGAGTTTTCTCTAACAGGGAAGGGTTCGTAGCAATGTCTTTTGCGGGACAGTCCTTAAGAATAGTACTTTGGCAGTCCTTAAGATCCTCGGAAATGTTCTTTGAAACAGGCTTCAATCCAAAAAATCTTTTCACATGTGACAGGTGGACCCAGCCCTTCCTGCCTTCCAGCTTGACGGCAGTACGGGTGGCCAGGAGGACCTGTCGGGGTTCCTTCCAGCGAGGCTCCAGCGGACTTGAACGATCAAAATTCCGGACAAGAACCATGGATCCGGGAACGATTTCATGCGGTGCCACCTCGGTATTGTCTGGAAAGGCGGCAGCAACCTGTGAACGACAAGAGTTGAGGGCAGACATCAAGGAAGCTAGGTAATCTGTCAGCATATTACTTGAAACATCGGTAATACTTCGAGGTCTAGGTGTACCCCACATGTTAGGGGGGCGGCCGAATACGACTTCATACGGGGACAGACCTGATCTGGAGTGTGCGACCATGCGCATATAAAATAAAGCGACTGGCAGAGCTACTAGCCAGTCCACACCTTTCTCTTTACATACTTTGGCGATGCGGATTTTCAGGGTCTGATTATGTCTCTCTACTAGACCAGCTGCTTCAGGATGGCGTACACAATGGAACTTCCACTGGTACCCTAACAACAGGGAAATGTGTTTCATAAGCTCGGATGAGAATGGCTGGCCGTTATCAGAATATACGACTCTAGGGAGTCCATAACGGGGGAAGAACTCACGAACCAGCTGCTTGGCAGTGGTCGCGGCTGTGTAATCTGGGACTGGATATGCCTCTGTCCACCTGGACAAAGCGCATACAACTACAAGGACATACTTGAAACCTCGACATCGCTCCATCTGAATATAATCCATCTGGAGGACTTCAAAAGGGTGGTCAGGGGGCTGGAAACCACCTTGTTCCACCGGGACACTTTTACCGGGATTAAACTGGCAACATATCATACAGGTACGGACTTTCTGCTTGGCTGCAGCTCGTAAATGCTTGTTGAACCAAATGTTCTGGATACTGTCTAACATAGCTTTTTCTCCTAAATGTGCTGGACTATGTGCGGTATTGATAATGACTTGAACCATGGAGTCGGGGAGAAACCATGTGGCTTTACCCTTCGTTACCCATCCCTGATCTGTCTGGACCCCTCCTTGTTCGGACCATTTCTTGATTTCATCGGGAGTAGCATGTAACTGAATATCTATGACATCTTGAGTAGGGTCCTTAACTGTCATACAGGTAGTCGGATCTGGAGTATGTGTCTGTGTCTTGTTAACTGGAATGTCTGGAGTCTGTGCTGTAAGCTTGGCTGTGCGATCTGCTAGATCATTACCTTGAGAAATAAAGTCAGTAACTTTCGTATGTGCTTTGCATTTCATGATAGCAATAGATGTCGGTAAGTGTATGGCATCTAACAGAGCCTGAATAAGGAGGCCATGCTGAATCTTGGTTCCATGAGAAGTCATGAAACCTCTCTCCTGCCAGAGCACTCCGAAGTCGTGTACAACTCCAAATGCGTAGCGTGAATCTGTGTAAACATTAACTTTCAGGTTCTTAGCGTGTATGCAGGCTTGTGTCAGAGCAACTAGCTCTGCTGCTTGAGCAGACAGGGTGTCAATACGGTGTGTTTCTATAACTTCAGTGTCAGTAGTCACTGCATACGCGGCTACTAGTTCTCCTGTACTTGTTCTCATACATGAACCATCCACATAAAGTGTCAGGTCGGGATCTGGTAATGGAATATCTGTCAGATCTTGTCTTGGCTTAGTCATAATGTTAACTACTTCCACACAGTCGTGTGTGGCAGGATTTGAATTAACTGACGGTAACAGTGTAGCAGGATTTAGAACGTTGCAGCGTCTGATTTCTATGTGTGGCTGGAACAGTGTCAATTCATAACCTGTTAAACGTGCAATTGTCAAGTGCTGAGTCTGGGTTCGGTTTAAAAGAACTTCCACGGAGTGTGGAACTTGTACTGTCAAGGAATGTCCTAGTACTATGGAATCACTTTGTCTGATAGCTAGTGCTGTGGCTGCAACTGACTTGAGGCACGCAGGCAGAGCCTGGGCTACAGGATCTAATGTGCTCGAAAAATAAGCACAGGGCTTGTATTGTCCTGCTTGATCTTGTCTGAGAACAGATAATGCTGTACCTTCGCGTTCAGTGACGAAAAGTGTAAAAGGCTTACTGTAGTTCGGTGTAGCTAGAACTGGAGCTTGGCATAAAGCTTTCTTTAACTCATTGAAACTAAGTGTATGTTCAGATGTCCAAGGAAGGACAGTCGATAGGGCTGCCTCCTGTGTCGTTAACTGTATCAGTGGTTTAGCTAGAAATGCATACTGAGGAATCCATTGTCTGCAGTAAGAAGTGAGGCCGATAAAAGCACGTACCTCCTTCTGGGTCTTGGGCTGAGGAAGACTCGCTATTAGCTGGATACGGTCAGGTGTCAACTGCCTACCCCTCTTGGACAGTAAGTGGCCTAAGTAGATCACTTGCTGGACACAGAATTGAAGCTTCGAAGGGGACACCTTGTGCCCCATCTCTGCTAAGAAGTACAAGACTGTAAGAGATGCTCGCTCGCAAGCACGTTCAGAACGGGCTGTGATCAGTAGATCATCGACATACTGGAGCAGGGCAGTGTCAGTTGGCATGTGAATGTTGTCTAGTTGTCTCTTAAGTGCTTGACTGTAAATACTAGGACTTTCTGTGAAACCTTGAGGAGCTCGTGTGAACATATAGCTCCTTCCATTTAAACAAAATCCGAAAAGAAACTGGCTGTCTGGATGAATGGGGACACTGAAAAACGCGTTCTTGAGGTCTATGACTGTGAAAAATGAGGCTTCGGAATCAATGGCTGTCAATAGGGAAGAGATATCTGGGACAACTGGGTACTGGGGAATAATACATTTATTAAGTTCTCGTAGGTCAATCACTAATCGATATACTGGGGGTGCATTTGGATCAGTACGTTTCATGACTGGAATGATCGGAGAATTACATACATTGGAGTCAGTTTCTACAACTACTCCTTGAGCGATGAGCTCGTCAATAATTTTGGATAAGGCTGCTACAGCCTCAGGTGGCAATCTGTACTGTCTGATTCGTGGTAACACTACACCTGGCTTGAGAGTCACACGATGGGGTGTGATTTGCATATAACCAACATCAGTTGGACCTTGCGCCCATAGATGCTGCGGAACATTGGACAATCTCGGATCAAAATCTCGTAATACATAGTGACCCTTGAAGTCACGTAGGAACAGTCGTATTCCCTCTGGGGAACAGCAAATAACTGCACCTAATTCTTTCAGTGTTTTAATGCCTAACAGATTTTCTGGACACGACTTAGTAAGTAACAGATCAGTAGTGCGGGACAATGGACCTACTTCTAGAGTAACTGGCTTAGATATCTCGTTTACAATAGGCTTTCCTGAAAATCCAAGGGAAACATTTCTAGAGCCTGAGAGCGGAGCCCCTGGAACTTCGGCGTGACTAATGGTGGTCCTACTTGCCCCTGTATCAATCAGGAACTTTCTGTCTTTCCCTAGTACTTGACTATGAACATAGGGACCCTCTTGATCTACAGGTATCTCGATGAGAGGCAAGCCTACCTCCCTCTCTAGGCTGTTTCATGAATATGGCTGATACTCTGGATACTCAGACTGTGCATACTGGTACATCTGCTGTGTAACATGTTGTGTTGCAGCAATAGGCTGCGGTGCTGGAACTGTCTGTTGTGCATTCTGTGACTGAGAAGTCTGTGAAACTTGTTCTTGTCTAGGCGGACGTGGTCTTTCTTTAGTCTTACCAGTAGCTATATTGTGTTTTAGAACTGCACACTCGTTTATAAAATGACCTGGCTGTTTACAATAATTGCAGGTCCCTTTGACGGGAACTGCAGGATGACTGGCTTGATTCATACTCCTCTTTTGACTGTCTTGAGGAACAGATTGTGCAACTAGTACTTTCATTTTCGTGTCTTTCATACGTTTTCTTTCATGATCTTGCTCTTCTCTGATTCTATTCTGGTGGTACTGGAGCATCTGTAACATCTGGGACGGGGTATTAGCTTGCCAGGTACTTTCGACTTTCAGAACTCGATTCTTAACTTGTGGACTCGAATTCTCGACTAATTTAGTAACAAAAAGATGAGGGTATGACTCGCTACTCGTCTTGAGGCCACTGTTTATGATAAAACATTTTTCAAATCTAGAATAAAAATCACTAGTGTCTTCATCTTGTTTCTGTTTACAGGCTGAGATTGCATCCCAGTCTTCCTTTTTAGTGGCTAATAATCTTGGCAAAACTTGTATCAATAATTCAGGTAATTCTTTACATTTCTCTCCTAGACCGGTACCTGGTACTCGTATCTTATCTTCAGCTTCTAGAACTGCCCAATCGATCTTTTTCTCTCCCACCTCCCAATCTTTTTCCTTGAGTTTCTCATATACCCCTGCGGGCAACAGGACTTTTAGCATTTTAATAATATCTGGATATGTGTATTCTCCCATACGGAGCATGTCTTTTAATTCTCGGTGGAACCCTGCTGGATCTTTGTCATGACAGGGAATTAATTTCTTCATCTCTAAGAGTTCCATCTTGGTAATCGGAGTGTAAACAAACACTCGTTGCATTTCACCATCTGTTGTCCTGACTGGGTGTACTTCTCGTAACGGATTCTGTCTATCTATGTAAAAGGGTTTACTTTCTGGGGGTGAGACATGAACAAAATGCGGGTTCAGAAACGTTCTATATTTGTGGCGCTGTTCTAGAATGATCCTAATTAAATCGGTACCTAAACCTTTCCATTTATACTGGAGTAACTCGTTCAGGACATCATGTAACGGACCTGGATCTGAATGTTGACCCTCATACAGAGTAATGAGGTGTTGGATCATATACATACCCACCAGTCGTTGCTCGGCTGGGGGCAATTTCAGAAACATTTGTGCCACTATTTCGTCTGGAAAAGTGGTAGAATCAGTAATCCATCGGACTGCTGATCGGACTAGTTCTTGTTCATGCATAGTACTTAACTCACTATAACCGATTCGTGATTTCAGAATGTGATCGGTAGCTTGAAATACTTGTTCTAGAGAACCTTGTTCTGGTGTTGGATGAGGAACAGTTTTCTTGTAGTCTAGACGTGAATGTCGGTCTGGAAATCTAGATTTTCCTACATACGCTATTCTGACGGGATTCTCGTCCTCTACCTCTTCAGTAGAAGAGTCATTCTCTTTCTTGCTTACTTGTGCTGCTTTACGTTGTTCATGTAACTTTATTATTTCTTTACGAATTCTCTTGTACATACTCTCTATACTACTGATAGTCTTGTGCTTACCCTCGGCTATATTATCACTCCACCTTGTCAGGATTCTCATTTCGGCCGGATCTTTAGTCGGATAATCTTGTTCTCTTATTAGACAATTAATCAGAAACTTTAATATCATGAGCTGGATCTCAGCTTTCCTTTGGGACATGGCTTCACCAATACTTTCTGGATCATCCCCTGTACGGATGAAACGATATATTCTGTCTAGATCTCCTTTCATATCTGGTAGGGTGTCTAAATACCCGGTCACCCGTCTTACACGGATGGAATATATTACTGTACTATCATCACCTGCAACCGGATCATAGCGGCATTCAGTAAGAGCTCGTCGGATATCTGCAACGGACTTAAATTTGGGCGTACGTTGTAACGCACATTCATGTAACTCGGCCAACGTTCTACGTTGGTGTGGTGGCGGGGTACCAGGAGGACCTCCTCCTGCGGCCCCTATGCTGGAATCGTCGACTGATACTCTTCGTGCTGGCAGAGTGGGAAATTGTAATGTGGGCTGAACCGGGGGTACCGTGGCAGGTACTCCGGTGTCTGGAGGAGCAGGATTTACATTATTTACAGGGACTGGCGGAACAGGATTTGCATATTCTGGAACTGTGTCGTCCAAGTAGGACGAGATGAAAATATCAGCTGCGGTCGGTTTGTGACGTAGCTTAGTCGGAACTAATGGTGGCGGAAAATTACTGGATGCCTCCGGGGTCGCTTTTGGCAAGCCCTCGGCAAGAAGAGGATACATACCCTTAATGAGGGCATGCCTCTGTCTATCTGACTGTTCAGTTTTGACTCGTTCACCTATCTCGATTAGTTCCTTTTCTTGGGCTCGTTCTAAAGATTCTCTACTTAATTCTGACTTTCTGATTTCTTTTTCGGTTCTTTTATGAGATTCTTTGCGCCATAACTCGATGGCATCTTTCTGTGACTGTCTGGCTTTCTTTTTCCATAATGCTTCTTCTACTCGCATGATGCACTCGGCATCCCATGTACCCGATACGGGCCATCTATACTTTTCTTCTAACTGTTTGGTATACTCTACCCATAAATCTAGATATAATATGGCACTTATGCCATGCTTCTGATACATAAAATGACCTGGACTGTCCCTAGGCGGGACAGGAACTGCTTCTTCTAACAGACCTTTTCTAGTTCTTTACTGACGTAGTCTGGAAAATAACGGCATGACTGAACTGTTAATCTAGACACAATACAATACACAATGAACACGATAATTACTCCACATTCATACCACGACATTAAAATACATGAAGAACATTTAAAATATCAGTTCGAACAGAATACTACCTGGAATACTGAAAACAGAATACATGAATTTTCTCGAGAACAGAACTGACTAGAACAGAAACTAGATGTACTGCTGAAACAGTACGAAACTTACCGGTCTCATAAAGAGACACGTCAGGACCCGCATCCACCGAAGTGGACACTTTGTTTTGGGTCTGTGTACCACCAACCCACGGACCAGAGTCAATTAGACTGACCCTGTCTAGATACTACCCCAGCAATGGTACTCACCGGGCAGCAAGAACGGAAGGCCTCAGACTGGACTGGACTGCTTTGACGCCGGACGGACGAACTTCGGACTTCTGTTACGGGTGGGCCTCCGGATACCTCGGACCTTGGACTCTCGGCTTGGGCTCTGGTCGGGACTCGCCGCATTCCTCCACCGCCTCGTCTGGATGCTGGACCGCCACCTCCGTCTCCTCCGTGGGCCTGAGGGATACTTGAAGCAGAAATATCTGCACGTGCACGGTATGGTTCCGTCACGGCTGCAGAGGGTCAGGGGGCCGGCGTGGCTTCACCGGCGCGTGGGGAAAGGGCAAGTCCCTGTTCGGGCACCATTATGTGGTATATAAATAAATAATACCGGATCTAGGTTTTACTGGACATAGTAATAACAGATAGCTCAATAAATAAGAGTCAAGATTCGAGGTAGTAGGAGTTTGCAGGTTTAATACAGCATAAAGGACAGGAACAGGACAACCTGCACAGGAATGGGATGGCAGCGCTGCCGGGGGCTGGATCAGGATCGGCGTAACATTTAATAACAGTACACAAGTATATATATTAAAACAGTTGCATTACAATGAATACAGTAGGCGGGGCAGTGGGTGTGGTCAATAGCAGTCGCGAAAGATAAGGGTGAAAGTAGGTGTAACAAGAGGCGTGTACATAGACATGTGATGTAAACGTAACAGAATATGTCATAAATGGGGCGGAAACATGGAGGGGGCTACCTAAGGAGCCGGGACCTCTGACCTAATGGTGCGCGCAAACTGACAATGACGTGTTACTAGGAGAAGCTGGGGGCTATGAACTCTGTGCTAGGAGTAGGGACTGAAGTCTGGAGAGTCAGGGCGACATGTACCTAAACCCTATCTAGTATCTGATGTTTAGAGGACATGTTGATATAAACTAAGAGTCAGGAGGGGAGAGGCTAACGGACTCTAAGACTGGAGCATGCATTATTCTACATGTAGTGCGTGATGAAGAATATGAAATGACCATTAAATGCAGTATTTCTCTTACATGGAGACGTAAAGGCTAGACAATGACGGAAACTATTGATGCGATTCAGTAGCTTAGGAATGCAGAGAAGGAGGGCTGGACTGATAACTAGAATCATAACATACTCTTGGCAGACTAACAGGCAGAGCCAGGCCGAGCCGGGCACTGTGAGGCAGGAAATAAGTGAAGGGTCGAGGATACAGGTGGGGGCTGTATCGCTCCTCAGCGAGGGTACAGGAGACAGGAGCAGAATCTGGTGTCCAGGCCCTTTTGAGGCCTAGAAACGGGGACTTTACAATGAAATAACGTGCACACTGAGAAACGTGGCAACGTAACTTTACATAGGCCTAATACTCGTAGCTTTCACGAGAACTGGAAACTGGCATACTAGAGATGGACACAACTATAATTGCGTCTTTAATCGAACATGGGGAATACATATGCATATTAATCATGCACACATAACATAAGATGGAGGACACGTAGGGACACAGAACATGGCAAAATTTACTTTTCCACATTACGACCAGGAGGTGTCAGAGGCTATAAAATCACTCAGATGCGGTAAAGCCCCAGGACCTGATGGGTTCACGGCTAAATTTTACAAATGCTTCTCCTCTACGTTGACACTGCCCTTGCTTCATATGTTCCATGAAATTAGCGAAACGGGAGAGGTTAAAGGTACACTGGCGGAGGCTGTCATAGCGGTCCTGCCAAAGGAGGGCAAAGATCCGAAGTTCCCAAAAAACTACAGACCCATCTCGCTCATCAATTTAGACTGTAAGCTTCTAGCCTCAATCCTAGCAAACCGAATCCAGAAAATCTTACCGAAAATTATCCATCCCTCACAAGCTGGCTTTCTGAAAAACAGACTCTCCAGCGACAATACTAGAATATTAGCACACGTCCTTGAAAAGTCAAAACTCCTCTACACTCCCACTGTAGCGATAACATTTGACGCAGAAAAAGCCTTTGACAAGGTAGACTGGACGTTCTTGGAGGCAGTAATAAATAAATTTAGCTTAGGTCCAACATTCATAAAACTGGTCATGTCCCTCTACTCCTGTCCCTCGGCCAGAGTTCGAGCGGGTGGTGCCTTCTCCTCGCCTTTCAAATTAAAACAGGGCACAAGACAGGGTTGCCCCTTGTCCCCTTCGCTTTTCCTATTGGCCATAGAACCCTTCCTGTACCAGATACGTAAAAACAGTACAATCCCCGGAATCTCACCGAGCCTTACCGGATAGGCGGACCATAGCGGAGAAGTCACAGTGGAGGTTGACCGAGGGATTGTATAAGGAGTCTGTCAAAAACCAGGATAGTAGCAACCAAAGGTCTGATATAATCAGACACACATGTCCAATCGCTGACCATATATGTTCTGACACACAATTAAGATGACACAAGTAATTGTTACACCCGTAAGATCTACAACACTCAGTAACTTGAAAATAGTATCACTTAATGTGAAGGGTTTAAAGCAACCTGTTAAACGTCAGAAAATTCTGGAATACCTTCATAGGCAGAAAAGTGACATCGCCTTGCTCCAGGAATCAAAGTTAGAGGCCAAACTACTTCACACACTAAGGAACACATTTTTCACAGAGGTAGTGGGATCCGAAGCCATTAAAAAGAAGAATGGGGTAGTGACATTGATCGCTAGGGAGGCTAATGTAGAAGTCATTTCATCAACAACTGACACTAAAGGCAGATGGGTCACGACCAAATTACTTAAAGATGACACCGAGTTCTATATCACAAACGTCTATGCCCCAAACACATGCGATCTATCATTCTGGTCAGAGCTCACAAAGCAGATGGACTCTGTCCCTGACACAGCGGTACAAATTCTAGCGGGGGATTTTAATTTACCGGTTGGGATTTTAATTTACCGGTTGACTCCACCCTAGACAGGGACTCTAAATGCCTGTTTCGCAGCAGTAGGGCACATAAGGCCTTCACCAAACTCTGTAGCAGATTCAATATGGTAGACTCATGGCGTATACAAAATCCGGATGGCTGGGAATACACATTCTACTCCCCTTCACATGATTCATTCTCACGAATCGACTACTTATTCATTACTAAAAATGCCTTAGCTAGAATTGAAGACACAAGTATAGAAGTGAGGGTCATATCAGATCATTCATGCATTTCGCTCACGGTGTCTAATATAAAGCCGACTCTTCGCCAATCCTTATCGCGGCTAAATGATGAAATTCTAGGAAATGAGAAACACATAAAATCAATTGAAAATGCAACAAAGGATTATCTAGCGACAACAAAAGAGGGGAAACTACTGATTACACCCGTTGGGAGGCCCTGAAGAGTACTATACGTGGCGTAATCATTAAACTCAAATCCGCCATAAATAAAAACTACAACGCAGCCTTGGAGACATTAGAGGTGGACATTGCTGCATTAGAGGCCAGCTATATACAGAACAGGTCTGAAGTGACTCTTAATAAACTAACTAACCAAAAATACGCATACAATACAATTATAAGTGAAAGGGCTGGGGTATGGTTGGACAGAAGGAAACGCTACAAGGTCTGCGAATCTAACAAGGCGGGGAAGGGTTTAGCGGCGTACCTGAAATTTAAGCTGCAGAAGAAAGCGCCGGGAAACCTCCGGGTAGCTGCGCGCTTAATAAATGTAATAATAATAATAATAAGAACCCAATCAACTCATTATTGGATGACAAGGGAACGTCCTGCTCCGACCCACTTAAAATTGCTGACATATTCAAGGATTTTTACGAACGTCTATACGCGAAAAACAAGAATATAGATAAAGATAAGGTTAAACGCTACTTAGATAAATGTGATCTGCCCACCCTCCCTCCAGACGACCAGGAGGTGTCAGAGGCTATAAAATCACTCAGATGCGGTAAAGCCCCAGGACCTGATGGGTTCACGGCTAAATTTTACAAATGCTTCTCCTCTACGTTGGCACTGCCCTTGCTTCATATGTTCCATGAAATTAGCAAAACGGGAGAGGTTAAAGGTACACTGGCGGAGGTTGTCATAGCGGTCCTGCCAAAGGAGGGCAAAGATCCGAAGTTCCCAAAAAACTACAGACCCATCTCGCTCATCAATTTAGACTGTAAGCTTCTAGCCTCAATCCTAGCAAACCGAATCCAGAAAATCTTGCCGAAAATTATCCATCCCTCACAAGCTGGCTTTCTGAAAAACAGACTCTCCAGCGACAATACTAGAATATTAGCACACGTCCTTGAAAAGTCAAAACTCCTCTACACTCCCACTGTAGCGATAACACTTGACGCAGAAAAAGCCTTTGACAAGGTAGACTGGACGTTCTTGGAGGCAGTATTAAATAAATTTAGCTTAGGTCCAACATTCATAAAACTGGTCATGTCCCTCTACTCCTGTCCCTCGGCCAGAGTTCGAGCGGGTGGTGCCTCCTCCTCGCCTTTCAAATTAAAACAGGGCACAAGACAGGGTTGCCCCTTGTCCCCTTCGCTTTTCTTATTGGCCATAGAACCCTTCCTGTACCAGATACGTAATAACAGTACAATCCCCGGAATCCCCTTTAACGACTGCGTCATCAAACTTACAGCATACGCTGATGACGTTCTGGTCATGTCTGAGAAAGCGGATGAGGAAATACCTGCCCTGATGAAAATCATTGAGGAATTCTCGGAGGCTTCTGGATACTCCTTGAATAAGGACAAAACTGAGGTTAAACTTTTGAATAGTGTAGGAAGTAAGGAGATACTGGGGAACTCTGGTTTAACGTGGCAGCCGGACTGCTTTAAATATCTGGGATTAGATTTTGACAAAGACCTAATTACGACATTACGAGTCAACGAGGATCGCCTCCTAAACAAAATAACAAAATTACTAGATGGTTGGTCCCCTAAGTTTTTATCGTGGTGGGGAGAGCTAAAACGCTGAAGATGATGGTAACACCCTTGATAAATTATCTGGCGAGCATGCTCCCCATGACGTTCACGGATGACCTCCTGCTCAAAATAGATAAACTGTTTGGAACATTTCTGTGTTAGGGGAAGAAGCCCAGGGTATCTATGAAAAAGCTGCAGCTTACTAAGGAAAAAGGCGGCCTGGGGCTTCCCAACTTTAGAAACTACCAGACAGCATTCTTGTGCAAGCAGGGAGCAGCCTGGTTCGTCGAGGGGCCATGCTATACCCCATTGTGGATAGATATAGAGAAAGCTATAATAGGCAAGGCACCGCTCAAAGCACTACTTACCATGGATCTAGCGCATCTCCCTCACTCTAAATATATCTTATTGAACACTAGAAGAGCTCTTCTAAGGCTAGATCAAGCTCAATCGTCCGGCCCAAGAATAAAAAACACTACCTCCATTGCCTTATGGCATAACCCAGCCATTAGAATTAATGGGGAATCACTCCACTGGGATCATTGGTCGTTAAAAGGCATAAACATGGTCTCTGACCTATATGATGGACGCACACCACTTCCATACTCGGAGATTCAGGCAACTCACTGCCTTACACCAATGGACTTCTACGCTTTCCTAAAGCTGAAGACGGTCCTTGCCCCACGTCCACTTAAACCCCTTGAGCCATGGCTTAATTCACAACTAACGTGTCTCCTAGCTGCAGGTCATTTCGTATCGAAGGTCTATAAACTACTTATCCCAAAAGCCGGGAAAGCACAAAAACCTAATGAAGTAAAATGGGAGGAGGAACCCAATGACACAGGTATTCAATTTGACTTGGATAGAATCAATGCTACAGCTCTTGTGAACAAAGTATCCCCAATCCTATCGCAAACAAAATTCATGTTGATCAACCGGGTGTTCTGGACACCCCAAAAACTATTTAAACTCAAACTGAGAGATTCCCCAAAATGCTGGAACTGCAATCAGGCCGACGGTGATTTGTCCCACATGTTTTTCCATTGCCCCTCCCTAAAACACTATTGGAATAACATTTTCAACTGCATTGAACATATTTCTAAAATCAAGCCACGGAGAGAATTTATCTATGTCATCCTAGGTGCTTTGGATCAAACGGTCACTAACGAGTATGATAGACAACTGCTAGACCTACTCCTCACCCTAGCATGCAAGGTCGTACTGTGTAAATGGAAGGCTGCTGGGGAAGTATCCTTCAAGATGTGGCGTGAGTGGGTCTCTTGCATCAAAGGAGTAGACAATAATGCCCTTCAATCTTCTCCTTGGCGTGCATCAACAAAAAAACTCTGGAAATCTCGTGATGCCTCCTCCTTCTCGTTTGATCCTCCCTAGAGAGATACTGGTCCCTCTTGCTTCTATGTATGTGTATATGCTCATGTAAGTACTAGCTTACTTTCTTCCTCACTTACTGCTGCGAATCCGTTGGAAACCCAGCATGGGCTATATTCGAATTCTTAAGTAATGTACCAATGTTTATACCAGCTGAACATTCCTCGTAGTACCTGCGTATTTGTACCATGCATTATGCATTTTATATTATATATTTTATTTATCCATCTACTTATTTATTTCATTTATCCACTCACTTGATATATGTTTGGTTCAGAATATATACAATCCACTTGGCTGTACGCTACAAGTATCACGTCATAGTTGTACATCTTCGCCAGATTCTTTAGTACATCATCTGTGTAGTTAAGCAGGAGCCAAATGTATCCACATGTCCTGTATGTAAATTTTGTACTATGCTTTTCGTTCTTTTTCTTTGTATGCTTCTTATTTTCTTTTTTCAATAAAAAAGATTTGAACTCAACAAAAAAAAAGAAAAAATGCCATTTTGTAACTTTCATATGTGCTGTATGAAGCACCACACATGAAAGTTACAGATTTGCATTTTAGGATGGTTTATGTGCAGGAAGGGACACCTTCCTGCACATAACCAATTCTCCCCTGCACACAGACACCCTTGCACTAAGTTTGTGAAATTTAGCGCCATCGTAGGGGGAAACACAAAGCTGCACCACATTCTTGTAAATATGATGCAGCTTTGCGTTTTCGAAGTGGCGGAGCATGTAGTTAAGCTCAGGAGGCTAACATCACGCTCCGCCACTTTATCGTACATATGGCCCTGAATCTATTAGGTTTCGGTATAGAAAGACATACATAGTGCTCAAGTGACCACAAACCCCTGTTCACAGTGTATGTTAAAAAAAGGAACAGCGCAAATTTTGTAGCTGGAGAACTGTATATTTCAGGCTAGATACACAACTGTCTTTCAGAAAACAAACACGTTTTCAATGCAAGTCAATTTGCAGTTGGAGCTTAAATGTGCCCTTAACTAATATTTAATACAAAATACAGCTTCGCCAAGGTGTGAAGTCACAAGACAGAAGAACTGACATGATACTTTGTTGAGGCGAGTCATAATGTATTTGTATGTCATAATTTCGAGTTTTTTTTATAATTGTTGCCCAATTTATTTAATCAATATTCAATGTAACATTTGCTTGAAATAATGAAAATACAATAAGGTTTTCTTTCCACATCAATGCACTTTGCTTACTTTTCTGGAATGTCGAGGAACTCCTCTGTTGGCTTTGCCTCCTTTAACCCGCTATTGACTGTTGTAGGCTGATAAAACAAAACAAAACAAAACAAAAACACAAACTGCATCATTACGGCGATATCTTCTGCAAGAGGAGAACAAGATATTCTGCAACAGGCGATAGATTCTGGAGGCTGGAGGCTGATCTTTCTTTCAGAGGTTTACATATCTTATGGTAGCCACGCCCACTCGCCTTCCTTCTCTCTAATGGCTTAAAGCACACGACAAGCATCGCCTTCCTTTCCAGCACAGCTACAGCTAAACATGAGCACAGCAAGAGTTAAACACGAAAGAACACAATTGACTGGCATGACTTTAGGCATCCTAGATCACATTCCTTTCACGTAGGCAATGGCAGGCGCTTCAGATTTTTATAACCCAGCTGAATTAAGGTTTGTGACAAGAATAAAGTAAGTGCAACCCACTCACATACTCATTTCATTTTGAAGAATATTCTTTCTGTACCCACCCTTCTTTTCGCTTCAGTTGTGCATGGGAGAAAGGTCCGACTGGGGCAGAAAAAGACCCTGGCAGCAAATTAAAACAGACCCATAAACAGCCAAAAATACAGTCCACACACTGACCCTTGAGACCAGCTCCTTGGGCACTCCCTGATTGAACTATAGGCCACTCCAACCCTGTGTGGGGGCGGTGAACAGTGCATAATCTGTAGAAGTGTGGAAGATTTTGTTTGTTTGAGGAGTCCCCTGCTGGCACTGCTGAGTGCTGGGGCTGGTGAATCCTCAGGCTACCTAGTTTCTGACTTCGAATCTAACCTCTTTCTTGCAGTATCCTGCACTTCCGTCTCTTCTTAATCTTGCAAGTTATTTTCTATCACTGTTCTTTCCCTTTGCCGCTGTGTTCCTGTCTTTCTTTTCTTCTGCTTTTCTCTCTTTTGCTCTGGGTCACTGGAGGCTCGCCCAAGGCAGCACAGGCAGCACATGTTGCCCCTATCCTGCCTGCTCCTTCTGTCTCTGAGAGACCCATCTAGACTTGTAAATCACTCAAGAATGATCGTTTCCAGATGCGACCATAGTCAGCTTTACAGCTGTTTGTGTCGGAGCTGTTTTCCGGTTAGTACCAGGATGTGAAGTCACAAGACAGAAGAACTAGAGCATTTCACAATATTATTTATTTTCATTGTCTTAATAAAATACTTTCAAAATAAATATGAGGAAAATATATTTGACGATATATGTAGAGTAATGAAGGTGAGCAGTTATGTTCGATACTCTTTAAGCTATGCAGGAAAAGAGTGTCCCTACATGTTTGCATACAGTGGTATCATTGATGTGCTTAATGGATACAGGACACTCTGGTGTATATTCAAAAGAACGTGTGATGACTACCGTAAGAGTAGCGTAATGCAACTTTCAACATCGCAGCCCATCCCGGTGAAAGAACCCAGTGTCAACGTGGAATTCACAACACAGCGGTAGCATACAATAGTGTGCCAAAACCGCAGAGAATGTCCGTGATACAACCACCTCGATGGAGACAAAAACACAAACCACAACACCAAAAAACATGCAATGGGCCCTAGCGCAATGAGGAAACCAGAGATAAGAAGCCCCAGGCCTGCAACACACACCTGGGAGGTGGGAAAAATCCCCATAAAAGTAGAAGAAAAACACAAACACAAACTGACCAACACCTAAGCACCATGGAGGCAGCCGGAGCAGACACAGAGGACGAGCGCAACCCCAAAAGCACTCTGGACAACCAGCCCGGGACCTCGGGGACAGGAAAGGGAAAGGACATGGAGAAGAGGAAGACGAAGTTCAGTCCGCAGGCGAACAGGATCATAGTCACGGAGGTGATGGAATACCATCACCAACTGTTCGTCACCTCCAACGTGTCATTGGGCACCAATAACGGAATATGGTGGGACATCGTGGACAAGGTGAATGTCATCAGGGAGCACCAGAGGGCAATGGACGCGGTCAAGAGGCGATGGAATGACATCAAGCAGCGGACCAGGGAGAAACTCTCCGCCAACTGGAAGGCAGCAATGCAGACTGGAGGTGGGGGCCCAGCGCCACAGCTCGAGCTGGATGACCTGGAGGAACTGGTATCGACAGCCATCAGTGTGGAGACAGTAGCCGGAGTCGGGGGATCGAACACTGCTCGACAGGACACAACACAACCACAATAGGGTGAGTGACCACGAGGCACTGGGGGATGGAAGGAGATGGGCATAATGGCACACATGCACAATCAAGCAGAGCACAGTGCACACCCATAATGACTCTGGGTATTCGGCCAGATCTACAGACTGTCACAAGGCACAATGCCATGCTGTCTGAATGTCAACGTGTACCATGCGGCTACTCACATGTGGACACATCGTAATACACCATCTCCCCTTCACATCACATGGGCCCCCACACCACCTCCTGCAGAGCAGTTCCAGTCACTCTTCACTGATGACGAGGAGGACAACACCAGCATCGATGCCCAAGCCATCCAAGACATCATGGACCTCATCCACAGATCACCTCCAGGATCAGGGTAGGCCAGCTGCATCGAGGAGACCCCACCCACTCCCCAAAGCACCCAGCAGGAGGCACCCACAGCCCCGGCACCCCCCACTACCCCCATGAACACCACATAGCCTTCCAACTCAGTGTGCTGCAGTGCCAGAGGGAGACCTCAGAGCAGGTCTGCTTGGACTTCGGCAACATGGCAACCAAACTTGATGCCATCCTTGGGTGTGTAGCCCCGCTACATGATCTCCAACGAGCCCTGACTGATATCGCTGGAGTCATGACTGATGGCGCAGGACTACCTTAGGACTTATACCTGTACCATGACTTACTAAATCCTTGTCACATATGCTTGAAGTCCTAATTCTAATGGATCAAAAAAAGGAGTTAGAATAATAGGAAGAGAATAACATTTACCTTTATGAAAATAACCACAGACTCTGGAAAGTATTAAACACTTTATCTATGCAATATTTTGTGAGTCAGATGCCATAACAATGAGATTAGGGACTTTGCAAGTAAGACAATAATTATTAAAGCATAAATCTTGTGAGACTTTAAGCAAATACCTTTAGACATTGCTACATTGGAAGGGTGAGAAAGAGAAACAGTACAAGGACATACCACACAGATTATATTTACCTAGAATGGTGCGAGGACCAACCCTGGCCATGGGCTGGGGCAAGAAAGGGCTCCCAACTAATCAGGTGCCAACGGGACAGGACAGGTGCAGGACAGGATAAGTAAACTCCGCTAAGTGCAACACCAGCATCACACCCCTCTCTGCTGCTACTCTTGTTCCCCTTCTGGGTGACAGAGTCTTCTCCCTCAGCAATTTCCTGATTCTTCTTTCAGAGTGCTCAACCAGCCCTCTGAGGTCTGCGGCCTCCACGACTCTTCTCCAGCATACGTTGGGTCAGTGACAGGTCTGTGACAAGTCGGACAAGCTAACTAACTAAACCTACCTTACTTATATCATTTTCCAGGCTATGTACCACACCCCAATGTTGCGAATATGTGTATTCCCTTCATTTGATTGGTCAGAAAGGCGAGGAGAGGTCATCACACCATACCAGTATGAGAAAATTTCTATTTGATGTAATTGATCAATGTTCCCGCCCATAATTTACTTTCCCATGATTTTTATTCCACCCAGCAATATTAGCTGCAATTCATATACAATGTTTTAAATACAGTCAGTATTTCTTCCTCTATTAAGGTCACACGGTCAGGTTCCCAGGAACATTGCGGGCAAGACAGGACTTTGGCAGCAGTTCAATGACACTGCTTCAAGGTTTTCTGTGTTCATGTGCGCAGACACAGCCTTTTCAAAATGGAGTTTGCAACACCCTTGAGGCCCAAATACAAGCTAATAATAAAGTCAAAGAGAGACATGTTAGAATACGAAAGTAAATTAATGCATGTTATACCACTTATTTCTACTCTAACCCCATTACTTTATTTTAACTATAGCATTAGTAGTCAAGCAGGACATACAAAGTTTAGTTTTAGCAGGAGCATGTGCATTAGTATGTGAAGCATGAAGCGGCCATCTTTGGCACTAGTGCGCAGCTGCAAAGAATTCCCACCAAAAGTATAGATACATCACACTACGTTCATGTAGCAGACGCATGCGCAGAAAGGTTCCAGTGTTTTCGGCGGCCATATTAGGACACTCGAGTGACTGTTAATAAAAGAACATAGTCAAACTTCCCCTTGATACTAAAATGTCATGAACTGCAATTATTTGTAATCACAAAACATATTGATTAATAGGTTACATGTTATTTCGAGAGGAGTGCATACAAGCAAGTTTCTTTACATATGAAACCTTGCTCCATCATGACGCAGAGAGAAGGACACCTGTCCGCTCAGAGTGGCTCCAGCGATACCAGCCGTGAGCTGCCACAGAGGACATGGTGCAGATGGAGGCAGAACGGATGGCAGCCACTGCTGAACATCAGTGGAATCTAGCTGGTATCTACCATGCCCTGCAGATCCTCATAATGGCATTGCTGCCACAAGGCGTGGCGATGTTGAATGATGCTGCCCCCACACCATCCACATCTCTACCCCCAGGTAAGGCCATGCCTCCCTGTGCGGCAGGCCTAACCACTCCGGCACCTGAGGTGTTAGGGCATCCATGTTAGAGGCCTTACAACTCCGCCACCTGAGGTGTCAGTGCCTCCCTGTGTGGCAGACAGACCACCTCTGGCACCTGAGGTGTCAGTGCCACACAGTGCAGCAGCCGATATAGCAACACCCTCAGGTGGGGCAGGGCACATATCCGGGGACGAGGACGTGGATGGGCCTGTGAGCATAAGGGCTGAGTAGCATTCATTTTCGGATCCTGGCCTGTTCCTGGTTGGTCCTGCACATGGCCTCATTACCTTTCACTGAACCCCGATTCACTCAGATGCACTCACCTTGGACAGTGACATGGACCGCCACATCCTGTTTGATGGCCAATGACGAATGCGACCAGACTGCGGATTGCACCCCTCCTGTTCTGCCATCCTTGTCTTCCATGGATGGACTCTAGCTGGCCCTCCATAGGCCCATATAGTGTGGTGTATTCAGCTGTACCCTGTACCGCTCCAGCTGCGGAAAAGCACTGGATGTGCAATAAACATCCAGTAATGAACTGCTGTGTCATGTCTTTCCACATTCATGTAAGTATGTGTGTGTGAATGTAGGGACAGTGATTTCCCTTGCATCAATGATGCACATCCTGAGGGTTGGCAGTCAGAGGGTGCAGCATAGCAATTTGTGTAAAGGGTCCCGTGGACAGTACAACAGGGAAAAAAGCAGCAGCCACTTTCTTGTCCGGACATGGACTGAACTACGCCCAGTGCCCACGAGTCATATATTGCAAGCCCTGCCCTGTTTTGGCATGGAGCAGCCCAGGTCACTCCGCTCATGCTCCCAGGGAGGGCCTCATTGCTACCCGTCGCAGGTGTACTCGCTGGTGGTGTGCAGGTCACTGGTCTAGTTGTCAGCATGTCACAGCCACTCCCTGAGGGCAGATTTGCACGCACACCACACCACGTGGCACAGGCGTCACAGCTCATGTGACCCCGCAAATATAAGGGGCCGACGACGTCACATACTCCTCTGCCAGTGGTGACTGGATTACGGACCCAAGGCCTTGAGGCATAGGCCTACCACCACGTGGCGTGAACCGGGGTTGGACAGGGTTTGTGGCAGTGGCTGCGTTGCGGCCTGCACAGGTAACCTGCCACGGGATGCTGACTGGGGTTGGACAGGGTTTGTGGCAGACACTGCATTGCAGCTGGCACAGGCACCCCGTCACAGGACTGTGACTTAGGGTGCACTGAGTCATTGTCACCTTGAGCTGCTGAGCGGGTGTGCAGCCTGCGATGATGGCTCATCCTGGTGGTCTGGACTGCTCAGGATTTGTGTGCCTTGCTGGACCGCAGTGTATGCCGCACCAGCATCCGGCACGGGCCTACAGCCACGTGGCCCCGCTTCTGTGGTCACAGAGTTAGTGGCACCCATTGGGCTGAGCGGCTGTGCAGGCTACGATTTTGCCGGGTGCCCTAGTTTTTAACATTGCAAAAACAACAGTTGATGGACCGAATGTAGAACAATGTCATACATTCACCCCAGTACAGAGATCTGGGCCTAAATCCATAGTTCTTTTGCTTACCATGCCATTCCAGTTTGAACCTAGCCATATGCAAATCAGTCTTGACCATGTGCCCCATGGGAACAGTCCAGCCTGAACTGCCAAGCCAGTTCCTCCCTGGACTGGAAATAGGCACCCTAGGACCGGTTTTGGGATTTCAGCCCACATCAGCCAGGATAGGTTGATTCCAGTGGCATGGAGAGCACGGGACTCACGTCTGAGCATACCCGTTCCACTCAGGGTGACAAATGCAAAAACAAGTTGATGGACAGAATGCAGAACAATGTCATACATTCAGCTCAGTACAGAGATCTGGGCCTAACTCCATTTTTTTTTGCTCACCGTGCCATTCCAGTTGGAACCTAGCCATAATCAAATCAGTCTTGACCCTGTGCCTCATGAAAACAGTCCAGCCCGAACTGCCAAGTGAGGTCCTCCCTGAACTGGAAACAAGCATCCTAGGACCGGTTTTGGGCTTTCAGCCCACATCAGCCAGGAGAGCTTGATTCCAGTGGCATAGAAAGCACAGGACTCACGTCTGAGCATAACCGTCCCACTCGTGGTGACAAATGCAAAAACAACAGTTGATGGACAGAATGCAGAACATTGTCATACATTCACCCCAGTACAGGGAGCTGGGCCTAAATCCATCGTTTTTTTGCTCACCATGCCATTCCAGTTTGAACCTAGCCGAATGCAAATCAGTCTTGACCCTGTGCCGTATGGGAACAGTCTAGCCCCAACTACCAAGCCAGGTCCTTTCTGGACTGGAAACAAGCATCCTATTACCCGTTTCAGGTTTTCAGCCCTCATGAGCCAGGATACCTTGATACCATGCCATGGTGTAATATAGTCCCAGCACCAGACGTGTTACCTGGTGGCCAGCGCAGCGTGGATGCATGGTGTGGAGGGTGCCATATCTGCGGTCCACAGGCTTGTTCCTTGCAGCGGCACATGGTGGGACCTGCAGTCTACACGCCGGTGGCAGAAGGTGAGCAGTGTGGCCCGGGTATGTGTGAGAAGATAGCCTGGCATATGATGTCACTAGTTCAACCTCCTGGAAGCACCAGGCTTCATCCCAATAAACTTTATGGGTACCACTATCATTCCCAGCAGCCTCAGCAGCAGCTTGCTGTCTGAGGGGGTTCAAGGGAAGGGCAGTCCAACTGCGCCTGCCTCAGATCTGACCTGGAAGGTCCCCCTGTCCTAAGAAATTCAACCTGATCAGGCTCAAGTTCCTCTAGGACAGTTCCTTCTTCAGGCTCACAATCAGCTTCCTCGGAAGGCTGATACTCATGATCCTTATTCTGAGGCAGGGGGAAGGCAAAGCCTTTACCCTACTGCTCCTTGTCCTGGTAGGCAACTGGACCATTATTCCAGAATCCAGTGCCTGTTCAGTGTTGCAATTCTTGACCTGTGACCTAGTCACAACAAGCACATGTGCTGAGATGCCTAACATTTCTGCATGTGTCCTATAGTCTACTTCAGCCCAAGCGGAAGTCTCCAAGTCATTGCCAAGCACACATTCTACAGGTATGTCTGAGCTAACAACAACCTTCTTTAGGCCAGTTACCCCTCCCCAGAAGAAATTAACAACTGCCATACTGTGTGTGGTAGTGACATTGCTAGCATTGGTCACTAGGTAATTCTCACCTAGTATGATCTGTCCAGGGTCCACAAAGCTGGGTGTCACCATTGTGACACTAGCATAAGTGTCCCTGTAGGCCTGAGCCACTTTATCATTAATCAAAGGAGTTCGTCTGTACTTGCCCAAGTTATGGGTACTCACAGTAGACGACATGGCTATGTCCCCATCACAGATCAAAACAGCTTGAGTTGGTGTTCTGACTAGGCCAGAATCCATCTCAGTTCCCAGGCTTAACCCTACTACACCCTTCTGTTTAGAACCACCACTTGGAGCTGAACAAGGGGGAACAGTTGCCTTAGGGGCAATGGTGGCTGAGGCTGTCTCCTTCTTGGTGCACTCACTGGTCTAGTGAGAATTTACTTTACAAACTTTGCACCATGGTTTCTTAGGACTTTCTTTCTTTTTGGATTGTTGTGTACGCCCACCATTAGAAGCTTTTTGGGGACCTTGAGAAGACTTCTGGTCTTTTGCTTTCTCCCCACCCTTTTGGTCTTGCTTCTTCTGATCACCACCTTGGTTCTGTACCTTCTGCTTCACCCTGGTTCTCACCCATTTATCTGCCCTCTTACCCAATTCTTGTGGAGAGGTCAAATCAGAGTCAACCAAGTGCTGATGCAATAACTGGTTCTGACAATTATTAAGAATTTTTTCTCTCATTATAAGGTTATTCAATCCTGTATAGTCACTTACTTTACTTCCCAGTAACCAGCCTTCCAGAGCCTTAGTAGCACAATCTACAAAGTCAGCCCAGTCCTGAGTCTGTGTCTCCTGGGTCTCTCTGAACAGCAACCTGTACTGGTCAGTGGTTAAGCCAAACCCATCTATCAGAGCACTCTTCAGGACATAGTAGTTGTCAGCATCCTCTTATCTTACAGTGAGGAGCTTATCTATGCCTTTGTCTGCAAAGGAGAGCCACAAAATTGCTGCCCACTGACTCTGAGGTACCTGCTGTACTTTGCAAGCCCTCTCCAAAGCAGTTATCCATTTGTAGATGTCATCCCCAACCTAATAGGGAAGGACAATTTTGTTCAGGTTTCTATGGTCATGAGACCTATCCCTACCAATAGGGACATTGCTGCCACCATTGGGCTCTAACCCACACAATTTCCTCTCTCTTTCAAGACCTAGGGTCTCTTTGGCCATGGCAACTTCTTGCCTTCTGATCCTAAGCTTGGCTTCTTCCATCCTCGCTTCATGTTCCCTCTTCTCTGCAGAAGTTCTCCTCCTCCTAGAGGAGTTTCTCCTTCTCCTATGAGCAGAGGGCAGAAGACCATATTGATTAACTGGAATGGTGAGACTCTCCTGATGAGGATCTCCCCCTTCCAGGTCCACCAGCAGGCCTAACTGAGTGAATAGAGGAAGGCCCATTATGGCCCTCTACACCACCAGATAGGCCTGTGTTCCCCAGGTGATGTCCAGTGACACTCTCCGGGTCTACATCCTCATTATCAGCCTCCTGTTGAGGCAACCCGGGGGGTCTTCTTCTGATGAAGGATGGCCCCCCTTCCTGCTACCTTGATTTCCTGGGTCTGATGCTTTTGCTAAGTCATCTGCCACTAAAATCTCTATGAGGTGGCTGGTGGTTTGACTCTGTCCTTGCCTTAACTTTCTGGCCACACACAAGCTTCTCAGATCCTGAAAAGTGAATGTGTCATACTTAGTTGTCTGCAAATTGCTGACATCTGGCATTGAGCCACTAGCTCCAGCTTTTAAGGTCATGACTAGTGATGTGTGATGTGTGCACCTACCTACACTACTTGGTTTCCTACTAGAACCTTACTAGGAGTTGTAGTCAGGGTGTGCTATGCCCTTACCACCTACAACTGCTAAGTCCAGTAGAACTTATGTATTATAAGTCTTGATTTATATGTACCTACAGGTACCCTAATGTGATTTTTCAAATGATATCTCAAGATTATTTGGTAAAACAAGGCAAGCTCAAATCCCACACGCTGCTCACCAATGTGAGAAGTTAGCCTGGCATATGATGTCCACTAGTTCTAGTGGCCACCTTGCACCAGTCTAAATAGACCCTTATTGGTGGTGGTTGTAAAGTCAACCTTATAGACAAGCTATCCTAGCGGTAGCATGGAACAGCAGTCTTAGGCTTAAATCCAAAGATCATGTGAAGCTGTTTGTTTTACCAATTATAATCCCTTGAATACCAAATGAAAGGACACCACACAAGGTATATATCAAATATATATGTTTTTATTTCTAACACAACCCCTCTGAACTCTTTATGAGGTCAGAGGCAAAAGTACATTACAAGTTACTAAATTAGCATACTATAAGGTGCACAAATACAGTTTTGCCCTAGAGGCCTCACAAACCATATACTAAAATAGTAGTATAAGAGCCACTACAGGAATAGTGAATAGGCCTAGGGTTACCATTGACTTTGAATGAGAATCGAAGAAGTTACAAAAGTACAATTTAAGGACACTTCTGGATGGACTTTGATGGAACCCTTTTAAACTAGGACACTTCGAGAGTCAAGACGCACGGGAGCACTGGAGTACTCGAGTTACCTCACCCAGGAAAGCCGGGTGCATGGGTGCTTTTTCGTGTCGGGTTTCGTCGTCGTTTTCAATGGAGATCTGCAAAGAAGTGCTACAGGCGACCAGAGGAAAAGTGTCTGGGTGGATCCAAGGGTGGGTTGAAGATCTGAAGAACCTGAAAGCAGAGGGGACAGAGTCTGGGTCACTAGCCAGTGACCAAGAAGGAACCAGGCGATGTCAGAAGTTTTCAGGTGAAGAAGTGAAGCTTGTCTCTGCAGCCACGAAGACTAGAAGGCTTCGACGATAACCAGGAGCTGGATTCGAGCTGTACCATGAAGGATCTAGTTGATTGCAGTGTCGGTATCCAGATTGGACCCAACAAGCCTTGGCAAACGCAATCCACGCAGGAGATGAAGATTGACTTTGGTGCAGACCAGCAAGGTCTGGGGAACTTTTCCTTTGGGGAGAAGTTGAAGCAAGCCTGGAGCAACCAGAAAAACGTTTAGTTTCAAAGAAAAGTCTTCCAGGGGCTCACTAGCCAACAGGCAAGGAACCGGGAAGACGCATCAAGCTGAAATGCAGGAGCTGGCCGCATGGGACACTCGTGGAGTGTGGGGACCTGAGCATCAGAGCAAATGTTGCTCAGGGCTGGGGCTTGAAGCACCCCAAAGCACGACTTCCAAATACTTCGGGAAGTGAGTGCAGCTTGCAAAATGCAGGACGTCCAGGTGTTCTGGTCCCACGTCTCTCATGTCTACCACAGGTCTCAGCTTTGCTGGGAATGTTAAGCAGTGTCAGAGATGTCTGGAAGTCCATGTCCTGTGTCACAGAGTGTTCAGGATCTGGCAGGAGCCTCAACAATGCAGACTAGCAAGATGCTTTGCGGTGCCTGTTTGAACAGGTTGGTCACTCCTTGACCACAAGGGAGATGTCTTACAGCTTCCAGTCGAAATGGAACATCAAAGGTACAGCATTTATGTTTCAAAGTTTTGTCCAGGGTAATCTAAAGTTCCAGGGACACAGCTCCTATACTTATACTAAGTTTGGGGGCTTGACTACCTGAAAGGTCCCTCCTATGGGTAGACCTAGGGAGGGGGTGGTTACACCCCTTCCCCTTTGTCCAGTTTCATGCCAGAGCGGGGCTGGAGTGCCCCAGCAACTGGTTTGAACCGGGCTATCCATGGAGCACCTTGTGAAAATGCATTTTGAATGCAGCCCTCCCTGCCCGAATACGCCTGTCTGAGTAGGTGCCAGCACCTCCCTGGGCAGGAATATGTTATATTCTACTTATGGTATATTTCTATGCATGCCTTTATCCACTTCATGCTTTTTAGTAGAATACCTCTGGAATGTCTCTGCACTGTGATTCATCATGGAATGTTGGGTGGAGGTTGAAAGAAAGACACAGTTATGATGGGGCTGAGCTACCTGCTGACTGCTCCTGGTGGGGTTTGATCTAGGCTTATTCCAGGATACTTAATATCTTACAATAAATCTACTTAAAATACTTCAACTAGTCTGGAATCAATTACTACATTTTGATGACGACGAGGATGGGATTCGAACCCACGCGTGCATAGCACAATGGATTAGCATTCCATGATGAATCACAGTGCAGAGATATTCCAGAGGTATTCTACTAGAAAGCATGATGTTGCTTCAATGTACATCAACGGGATTTATACTGTACTTTAGTACTTTCTTCTGAGTTTTTCTAATATCCAAATATTACAATCCAATTGGTGCAACATTATTCTATTTCTATGTATGCTGATTGCCTACAAGGATTGCAAGATTTACTTTTAGAGAGTTGTGTGCATAGTTTCAAGTTCACTTTTATCTGTGTTTGTGTATACGAACATGCGTTTTTTTTATGTACATCAAATCTGCATCCAGTCCAGTTGTGTTCCCTTCTTGGAATTACATAATAGTACTTTTCGACGTACTCACATTTTTCAAATAGTCACGTTCAAAGAATTTTCTAATGTTTTCAATGTGTGACTTTTAAGGTTGTCAATTTCTATTGTTGCCTTTCAATATTTAGATGTTTGACCTTCATAGGAGTCACGTTCAAGGGATTTTAGAATGTTTTTAATGTGTGACTTTTAAAGTTGTCAATTTCTATTGCTGCCTTTCAATATTTCAATGTTTGACCTTCAGAGGTTATCGACATGGAGGATTCTCCATCTCAGTGTTTTTGAGGATGTAATTTCTATTGCCACCTTTCAATGTTTTAAAGATATTCATTAATAATTTCTACAAGTTGTTTATATGAGGTTCTTTTCCAAATCTTTCAATATCTATTCAACTTCTTTATTAATGTTGATGAACAGGGTAGTATGAAAGATCTTTATATATTCTTTCCTCTGCTTCTGTTTGGTATTTCCATCATATACTCAATGTTTCACCTTTTCATACTCTTTAGCTGTGGGTGTGTCTGGAGAAATTGTTGGGTTATTCTTTTTATTCTCTTTCTCATTATTTTTTGTAGACGAAAATGAAAGCTCTTATTTTTCTTGTGTTCCAATCTTACTATATGTCTGTTATACTTTTATGTTTTCATTGGGAACAAAGGGCAGACTAGTTCCTATTTATGTCCTTCTGCTTTTCTATATCATTCCTCTAATCTCGGTGTTCTTTCGCATTTTGCTTTGTCTTGTGTTTACAGTGGGAATGTGTCTGATCTATTTTCGTTCATTTCTTCTCTGTAATTTCTATGCTTCTTACTATCCATTCCTTCCTGTCGCATCTGTCTGGCCAGTGGGTGTATCAGCTCGTAATGATTAGTACGCCTTTTCTTTCTGGCCAGTGGGTGTGTCAGCTCGTAATGATTAGTATGCCTTTTCTTTCTTTCATATTCTATGTTCTCTAATTTATTGTAGAAGAAAAGGAGGTATGTTATATTCTACTTATGGTATATTTCTATGCATGTGTTTATCCACTTCATGCTTTCTAGTAGAATACCTCTGGAATGTCTCTGCACTGTGATTCATCATGGAATGTTGGGTGGAGGTTGAAAGAAAGACACAGTTATGATGGGGCTGAGCTACCTGCTGACTGCTCCTGGTGGGGTTTGATCTAGGCTTATTCCAGGATACTTAATATCTTACAATAAATATACTTAAAATACTTCAACTAGTCTGGAATCAATTACTACATAAACCTATTGTCCAAGCCTCCCCTGCTGGAGTTTCGTCCAGCAGCAGGAGGTCAGACTTGTGTGTGTGGTAGCAGCATCCATTTTTTCATGCTGAGGCTCTGTTTAACTTCAACCGGGTATTCCAGTAACTACATGTCTTCTCCCTCTAGAAGGGTGGAATGCTACTCCCACTGCCAGGACTGGCGGGGGGGGGGGGTAGTATTCCAAAGTGTTTGACACCTTACACGACATGTTTTGATAAAGCCAAACCAAAGTTAGCATTAACCTCGAGGATTATAATGCACTTAAGAGTATATGGTATGGCAATATCATAGAACAACTATAAGGAGATGGTTCTGAAAGCTGCAGAGGGGCTCAGCTCATGCTAGGGCACCCTCTCACATAAAACCAAGCACTCTGCCTCTAGGATTGTTAAGGCCTTCTATAGGAGTGACTTATGGGTACCAATGGCACACTAAACAGGGACTAACAAGGGTGACCCAGTAACTAATCTGCTATGTACCTAAAGTACATGGTATCAATTTAGAGAGGGAACAGCTGGGCTGTGGGCCTGATTAGCAGGACCACAGCCACACTACAGTTGAAAAACCAGAAAATCACAGCAAAAAGTGGGGTTGACCATAGGAAGCAGACCCTACTCTCCTACAAATTATATTCTCATGCATATGCAGATGTGGCATGAAAACAGACAATTAAGTTATTGGCCATCACAAGAGCAACCATCTCCCGATCACAGTACACTGGGAATGGGTAGGATACAGAACATGGAGTGCTTAGACCCAATTCAGTTATCTTGCCCCATTGTTTTGACCAATAACAAGCGGAATGATGGTTGGGAGGTTGTCTCTAAATCTGAGATAGCCATTTTGGGCTTTATAGCATTGTCTCTAGTGAATTGAACGTTTTTGAGCATCAGACCTTGAATCACTTACAGATTATGATTGTTCATAAAAGCCTTTTTAACAATGTAGGGGGATCTATTTATGAAAGACTGTAAACACAGCAGGGACTCATGTAAAATTGATAAGAATGATTTGTTAATTGCTCTGAGGAGTAACTAAAGAACAGAGATTGTAGCATGGAGATTGAATATGGTAAAAATCTCAAAACCAGTAAAGTCTAGTGGGAAGCCAGCATCTGGGATGAATTGTTGGTTGCTGTAATATAAAGGCATAACAGCGCTTTTGGCACCTGGTTGCACATAATGGGTGCAGAGTTTTCACTCACACCTACTGTCATATTGTTCCGGAGTAGAGGTTTATACCCTTTACAGCCTTTTATGCAGACAGACGTTTAGTTGAAGATATAACAGACATTCCTTATGTTGCTCCTAATGATACATTTGATGATGAGAAAATGCCTTTTACAATAGACGAAAGTAATGCTGAAAACCAAGCACAGAAACCAGGAAAGGCACCCGGCGTGGACAGAGTTCCGGCTGATTTTCTTTGCTCTGAGCCCAAGATTTGGGGACCGTATGTGAACTCCCTGTCAAATGCTGTATTAGCAGGGGGCCCTGTCCTGAGCTCTTGGAAAGGAGCTGTAATCATCCCCAATTTCAAAAAGGAAGATGGGCTATTCCCGGGAAATTACAGGCCTATAAGCCAAATTGCTAATACAAGAAGTCTATTGTAGGTAGATTTTGATACGGCTCTAGGAATGGATGTCCTCGAGTCAAGTGTTGACCCATCTTCAGGAAAGATTTTGGCAAAATATTAGTTCAATCGACCATATAATGCGTTTTTATCCATTAAATGGAAGAATGTAGACATTAATCAGGAGTCATAATTTGTTGCCTTTGTTTACCTCCTTGCTGCATTTGATTTTGTCATGAAGGGAAAGCTTTGGGAGGTCTTGCAAAGCATAAGAGTTCCCTTGGGTCTACTCTCTCTTACACAAGCCCTGTACACAGAGAATTTGCAAGACGTAGTTGAGGACTGGCAATGGAATGCCAGTGGATATTCCCATTCGAAGAGGTGTCAGACATGGGTGCATTTTGGCCCCTACCCTCTTTCTTCTAAATATAAATGGATCTTTTTGACTGCAAAAATGATTCACCCAAAATGGGGACACACAAAATATCGGGCCTTCTTCTCAGTGATGATACCTTGCTTCTTTCCAAAACTGCAAAAAGGGAATATCTATTCTCCATGGAAATCGTAACCTGTTTGTGAGGAGCAGGGTCTTAAGATTAATAGTAACAAAACCAAATATATGGTGTTTACAGGACTAACTTGGATGACTTTGACTCCATCCCTGGTGCACCTCCTTTCTCCACAGAATCTGTTTTTCCTGGATCCCAGTAGAGCCTAGCTGCGGCAGGTTCGGGAAGTGAATGCACAGGACACTTACTACTTATAGACAGGAATTGATGTGCTGAACCCTAGGTCAGCCGCTGTTGGGAGTGTTTCTTTGGTTTCAGGATCTAGAGATTAATAGTAACAAAACCAAATATATGGTGTTTAGTGCACTCAGAAAAAACAAGCAAAAGGTAGAGCTTGAGGGTGAGACATTGGGCAGGGTTAATGAATTTGACTATCTGGGTTCTAAAATAAGTGATTCTCATAGATGACAGCTTCAGATATAGAGAATCGTATACTGCCCTTAAAGCAAAGGAAAGGGTCCATCTTAATGTTTGCGGGAAGGGTACCCACTTTTGCTGTTTCACCTCCTATTGAGATATATGCGTCAAACCTGTGGAGCAGCCCTGTATGGGGTGGATCTGTGAGGCCATTGTAATCTTATTTTTCTTGAAAAAGATGTATATGCTTTTGAAAAGTCCCTATTGAGACTTCCCACCAGAGCCCGTATGCTCTCAATAAGATTTGATATGAATCTTCCGTCTATCTCAGATATAGTTGACTTGAGACCAATTTTATATTGGATCAGGCTGTGGACAAATGAGAAGCTGGGTCCAATAGGGATTGTGTCAGGGAATTACTCGAGGGCCAATCAGCAAGCAATATCCCTTCGCTACTATATATAAAAACATGGCTTATGAAGATGGATTTGAATGATTATTGGTCACATCCCACTGCATTGACTTGCGGTGCCCGCAAAAAGTGGAAATGAGTTATTGGAATATTGTGTCAGAAGCAAACTCATCCACTGTTAATTCGGGCAGTCTGGTAAATTCCTATATGATGTTTAAATTTGTACCTGAATTTGAGTAATTTATGAATGTTATAAGTAACCCTATTGTCCGAGCATTTTACATAAAATTCAGACTTGGGCTGCTACCCTTGGCTTTGCTTTACTTGTTTTTGGAATAAAACTGAAATTATATTCAACACATGTCCCATGAGTTGTACACCAATCGAGCATGATGAACACGTCTTATTTTTCTGTAAAGCCTTTGTGAGGCAATGTTCACAGTGGAATATTCTACTTTAGCGATTGTTGTCTTCTTTAATCGCCATACAGCTCTAAGAGTATGAAAAACAAATACACATGACTGTATTGTTCAATCAATTTCAAACTATTTGTCCTCAATATAGTACATCAAGATGAAAGCAATGAAATAAGCGGGTTTTATAGAAGCATACTTGTATATGTGAGGAGCATTTTTAGATATTAGTATTGTTCTTAATGAGAGTTTGTATGGTTTCATGTGCAAGTATTGATTTGTTTATCTAGCCTTATTAGTATGCTATCTGACAAGGGACTGAGCATTCATTAGCACAAAAACCTTTCATACACTATACCTTTCTGACAACTATGGGTACAAAAGAATTTTATTTATGGAACAAATTGTATTTTACAGTACATATAATGTGATTTTTGAATGACTGTATCTTGTTTTATATTATTGTTTTATTTGTACCTTTTATGATACAATCAGGGCAAAAAATAAAGAAATCATTCATTTTAAATTATTGGGACATTATTTTTACTAAAATATAATTAGATTACTTTTAATTAATTCTATACATCACTGATTATTGATGCTGAATAAAACAAAATATTATTTTTACCTTGGGTGGGAATTTATTTTTTCTTTTACCTACATGATAGCCTTATGTCCCCAGTCAATCTTTGATGCCCCCAGTCACAACCTTTCCAGTAAATAGAGGGTATTACTGTTGGTAGTAAATTACTGTAGGTTTAACTCACCTGTTCTCATGCAACTTCACTCCTTCAACTGGAACTTTTGAGATTTTTATTCGAAGTTCTACAGGAAGCAAAACAAAGGTCCAGCCCCCACCAACTCAGATCTCTGAATTTAGAAAATATATTTTTCCTTGGATAACCTCCAATGGTCCCCATAACCTTGCAAGTCATTTTGTGAATTATACACTCTCTAATGATGATCCCAATATTTGTTCAGTGCAGAAATGTGCTGAATATTTGCCAGCGAACAGATAATTCCTCTGTCTCTCCAACTCAATCTTTATTTTCACCACAGCCTTAGCTGTGGTATTTCAAAGTTCCAGCCTGAATGACAAGCATTCTTACAGACAATTAACCACATTTGATTGTTTATTAGGAGCAATGATTTCTGCTGCAAGCAAATCATATATGCAAGAATAATTTACTTATTATAGATGGATAGACACACCATCATTGCCATTTCTTTAGATTATGCATGCTTTTAAAATAAACTTTATTGACAATTTATTCTGCTGCCTTGATCAGGGTATCACTTTAAAATTTCAGATATGTCTCCACGTTTTGTTTCATTTGAGGGCTGAGGCTCTTCTCATCCATGGCCTTCAACAATACATCTTCATAGTACTTGAAAAGAAAAAGGCAAGAAAGAGTTCAACACCAATTACACTACCATAGTCTAGTTACATTACAATGTTCTTTGCTTAATAATATTCCTTTGGATATACATCCGCCATTGAGCATTTTATCCTCACATAACCAATCTCTTCAGATTGTCTGAATTTGTTTATATAAAAATATGCAAATTAATATACAGGAGCCTACCAATCCACTGATTGCGCTGGTGCTTAGACTCACTGAAGTACATCAGCAGGTTTAAAATACTGTAGTTGGATACCAAAAATAGGCTTCGCCTGCACCGTGCTTGTGATGTGCTTGTGAAATCTCTTATATTTAATATATCTTCAAAGGGGCTATTATCTGTTCTCCAAAATCGAATTACCGTGTTCAATCGCTTTTGTGTGGAACTTTTTTTTGTTAACTGCCTCTGTCTGCACACATTTACGATACTTCTACTAAATGTGTTCACACTGTTTAAGCCAAATTCACTGTCAGTATAAGATTCTTTCCCATGGAAAAGGTAGACAGCTTCTAACAGTACTCTGGAATGCTTGATTTGTATTACTTAGTTGTGTAAAGCAAATGCTTTAGGCTTAGAACGTTTGTGGCATTTCCTATTCATGCCTCAGTACCTTTCTTTGCACTTGGTAGGCATTATCAGATAGATTTTTTCAACCTAACAGATTTGGTCATTATGATCAAATCATAAATGTCTTAATAAACTTGCAAGCCAAAAATAAAGTTAATATACAAGAGCTATGTTATGTTTTACTACTAAACAAGCAGCCACAAGTGCAGTTACCTTGCAGAGAACAGGGTCGTGATTTGAATGGTGCAGCAGGTGCAGGTGCACCAGCCCTAAAAGTTGTCAGATCTCCTCTAAACACATAATACTGCTATATGTGATTACTAACAGGCAGTCACAATTGCAGTCATCTTGCAGTTAAAAGGGACTTGATTTGAATGGTGCAGCAGGTCAGAGGCACCTGGGCCAAAAACTCCAGGGACCCCATTAAACCCCAGATTATTACTAACATTTCAAACTGAACAGGCAGTCACAAGTGCAGTTACCCTGCAGACAACAAGGCCATGAATTCAATGATGCAGCAGGTGCAGTGACACCAGAACCAAAAGCTCTAGGCACCCCATTAAACATCTAAAATTGCTAAGTTATACTACTAAACAGACAGGCACAAGAGCAGTTACCTTGCAAACAACAGGGTCATGATTTCAATGGTTCAGCAGGAGCAGTAGCACCGGGCCCAAAAGTTGTCAGAACTCCTCTAAACCCCTTATATTGCAACATTTTATTACTATATAGGCAGCCACAATTGCAGTTACATTGCAGTTAAAAGGGGCTTGATTTAAATGGTGCAGCAGGTGCACTGGCACCGGGCCAAAATATGTCATAACCGCACTAGACACCTAATATTTCAATATTTTTTTACTATATAGGCAGTAACAAGTGTGGTTATCTTGCAGGCAATAGGGTCCTTATTTGAATTGTGCAGCAGGTGCAGTGGCATCGGGCCAAAGAGCTCCAGGCACCCATTAAACCCTGATTATTGCTGGGGGCGTGGCTTGCGCGCCGCGGTGATATGGCGGTCTGCGCTTGAGCTCCGCGATGAACAGGGTTCGTCGGAGCATTTTCAGCTGATTACAGAAACCCCATATCCCGAGAGAGACGTCTATGCCTGCAGGAACACGTCGTGTGTCTCTTACGATCTTTCTCCGTCCTTGACAGCTGGTGGAATGCTGTTTTTTTCCGGCTGTTTACACTGCTCGGCACTTCTGACGGATGGCCACCATCTTGCATTCCTGTGACGGGATCGGAATTTCTCCTCAGCTGACAGCGCGCTTGTCATACATCTGACAGAAATACGTCGGAACAGACTCTGGTTGGTTATTCATGACTCCTTTCGTGACTTTTACGATGTTTCTCATCTGGTCAGTGATTTTTTACCTTTTCAATAGTGCATTTTGACAGCGCTTTATTTTTATTACGCAGTGGCTTATTTTGGAGGAGTTCTGCTATATCCTGCTTTTTCCAGCATATATTTGGCATTATATTTTGCTCTGCCCTGTTGGTTGTGGAGGCGCTTTATTATTGTTTTTGGCTGAGAATGTATTCGAGTGACGTGGGCTCCCTCCCACTCACCTTAATCTTTTGCTGGTCTTGGATTCCTGCAGTGTTTGTTACTTTGTCGCTTTTTGAGTCTTTATCTTTATGGCTGAGAATATGGGCTTGCCCGCAAATGTCAAAGACACTAAAGCCTCTTTAAAGAGATTGAAACAACCATCTCCCACGCCTGAGTCTTCTCAGAAGGACACTGCGTCCACGCTAGAGACTATTTTGACGCGCTTGAATGATGTTCATGACATTGCTCAGTCCACCAAAACAAACACGGATATGCTGCAAGTTGAGGTGTCTGCCATTAGGAATGAATTTAAGGCTCTCTCCCTTCGGGTCTCCGCCACAGAGACACGTATTAGTGGTGCAGAAGATGTTGTGCAGAAACAATCTAGATCTCTGGGCCAAATGGAGCGTTCAATGGCGGCATTGAGGAGAGACCTCACTGAGCAAGAGGATCGCAATCGTAGATCCTATCTACGCATTTTTGGCCTTCCTGAGGAAGTTGAGAAAGAGGCTCTCTCTATGATTGATTTTTTAACCAATTGGCTTCCTGCTACATTGCAAATTTCTTTCCAAAGAGATTTTGAGATAGAGAGGGCACATCGTGTCCCCACCTTCCGATCCAAATCGGCCTCACAACCGAGGGCTATAATTTTTAAGCCACTGCGTCATCAGCATACGGAGCAAATTTTGGCGCACATGAGGAAGGTTAGGAATATTTCCTGGAATGGCCATCGTATTTCCATTTCTCAAGACTTTGCCAGAGATACAGTGATAAGAAGGAAGGGCTTTCTAAACCTACGGAAGCGATTATCTGAGATGAATATCCCCTTTTCCTTCTCTGGTCCTTCGAAGTTTCGAATTACCTTCAAAGGCGGTTCTAGAATTTTTGATGAGCCTGCTGACCTGGCCTCTTTCTTGGACAATCAGATGGAGCTTCCGATGGAGCTTCAAATGGACGCTTCGCGTACTTCTAGTACTTCCGGCACTTGAGATGGATGTCTGTGCCGGATATGCGTTTGTTCTCTCTCAGATCTCTTAAGTTTGTCTTTTTTGCTCTGGGTGGTGGCATGATAGTCCACCGTTCTTACTGTTTCTCTGTGCTCTGATGTGTTTTGTTGTTTTCTGTTGACGTTGGCACTTAAATGTGCGTTATGTTCTCCTCCTTCACTCTTTCTACTCTTCTTCCTTTTCTTCTGTTTTATTCGTTATACGTTTGAGATATTTCCTCAATTTTCTCTCTACTTTTCTGAGGGTTACTTGCTTTCTATATTGTTTCTATTGCGGTTGTTAATTTTGTACTTCCTTTCTCTTCTTGCAGTTGCATCTGTAACTGAGGCTTCGTTTACATCTGATGCTCTTGTACCTGAGACAGAGCATGCCCACTTAATGTGTTTGTTCTTTTTAAGTGCTTTTTGGTTTGTCTCTTTCCTTGGAGTAGTGATGTTAGCGTACACAAATATTGTTCTTTTTGTTTAGTCACTGAGTTTTTATACGATATTTTACTTTAATACGGTGGTGTGGTTCTTCTTCTTTTTCTTTGTTTTTTCTTTCCTGTTCCCCTTCCTCTTTATTCTATAGGTTGTCAGTGTCTTGCTGTACTCTCTTTATGCCTTTCTGATTCTTTTTGTGTCCTGATTATGCTTATTTCTTTCCTTATTGTATAATTTTACTAGATTTAATGATTATGTCAATAGGGCAGTTTACAGTTCTCTAATATTTTACTGAATATTCAGCTCTGTTTGCCATACTCTTCCATGAATTTCTACTTTACACATCATATGCTTTCCATATTTTACGTCACTTGATTGATTCATTGTTTTCTCTCGCTTTTTGCATGTTGCTTATAGGCTATATATCCATCTATGTATTGTTCCCTGATAGGTATATTGTTTCTTCTGGATATGCTATATTTGCTCTTAACATGCCTTTATAGCTATTCATTATATTGATACTTGCATGTTATACGCAGGCTGTTCTCATAGTTTTTCATATTGATATGTTTTATAATCCTCTAATTAACTTTATTCCATACTCATGTTTTCTCTCTTTCATATTATTTATACTTCGTCCTGATACACAGTGGGGTTGTAGATTGCTGATATCTATTTTATTTGCTCCTTATGACAGCTCCCCTGCTTGTCGTCCCACGTTCCCCCTAGTATGAATTTGGTCTTTTTCAGACCCCCTCTGCTGGCTCTTCTCTTTCTTCTTTCTTTTTCTTCCTTTTCTCTTTTCTCTTTTCGGATTTCCCCAATGGTTTTTCCTTTTTGGACATTGTTGTTGGATGCTTGGCTGTTTGTCTTCATGTGGGTTGCTTTCTGTCTATTATTTCAAGCTTATGTTATTGATTTTTATACTAGTCGATGCCTGGTTTGAATGTGTTGTCCCTTAATGTTAAGGGCTTAAATCATCCTGTGAAACGCTCCAAGATCTTGGAATATTGCAAATCTCTCTCTTCAGATTTAGTCCTATTTCAGGAAACAAAAGTATCTACCAAAGAAGCATTATTCTTGAAGAAAGATTGGGTTTCAGATGTTTCTTGTTCTGACGCGTGTGGCAAACGGAATGGAGTTATCACTTTGGTTTCCAAGAATTCAGGATTGTCTATAGTTTCTTCTGTGCACGATTCTGAAGGTCGTTGGTTATTAACTAAATTGGCTGATGGTTCTTCTGATCTTTATGTAATGAACATCTACGCCCCTAATAAGGATGATCCGGCCTTTTGGAAATCAGTGGCCCAAAAATTAAATGACACGCCTCACTTTGGTAACCTTGTTGTTGGGGGAGATTTTAATTTGGTGATGGATCCCATTCTTGATAGGAATTCAGCTTTTCAATTTCGTCCTCCCAAATCCCATAAACAAATGCTTAATATGGGTTCCCTTTCTCATCTGCAAGACGTATGGCGCCTTCATAATCCTACTGGTAGTGATTTTTCCTTCTTTTCTTCACCTCACTCTACCTTTTCTCGTATTGATTACTTACTAGTTCATTCTTCCCTTGTTCCTGCTTCCTCCTCTCCGATTATTCATCCTATTCTGATTTCTGATCATGCCGCGGTTACTTTTACTCTCTTGTCCTTTGCTCCTAAATCGAAAGCTAGGTCTTGGAGGTTAAACACAGAACTTTTATATTACACTACCCAGGTCGATGAATTTTCTAGCGCGATTGACACTTTTTTTTCTGGAGAATGAAGGATCAGTTTCCTCCCCGATTGTTCTCTGGGACTCGTTCAAATGTACTTTCCGAGGCCAGGCTATTAAATGTATGTCTAAAAGGAATGCTGATATTAAAAAAGAACTTGCAGATCTCGCTACCGACATTAAAAATCTTGAATCTTCCTTTCGTCACTCTAAAGATACATCTTGCCTACAGTCAATTAAGCTCCTAAAATACAAATACAACACTATAGTTACCAAGAGAGCCTATATTGGGGTTCAAGCTCAGAAATCCAAAAGGTTATTGTTAAAAAATAGAGCTGGAAAAATGCTCGCAGCTACGTTGAAATTCCAAGATTCTTCCTTTAAGTCTTCCCCAATCTCTTCTATTACTGATCATCTTGGTGTTAAAAAATTTCAGACCGGGGAAATTCTTGAGGTTTTTTGTGATTTTTACAATAACCTGTACTCACCTTCTGATCAGGCCTCATTTGAACAATGTCAAGAGTTCTTAAAATCTGTTCCTATGAAATCGGTTTCTCGGGAAGATACTATTCTTTTGGGGGGCCCTATTACTACGGATGAAATTACCTCCGCAATTAAGGCTATTCGTTCGGGGAAAGCTCCAGGGCCTGATGGTTACCCTATTCTATTTTATAAAACCTTTCTTCCTGTGATTGTTCCCAAGCTTCAGTCTGTGTTTGATGCTTTTATTCAGAATGGATCTGTCTCTGGTACTGCGGCGGATGCTACGATTGTGGTGATCCCCAAAGAGGGAAAAGACCATTCAGATCCCAAAAATTTTCGCCCCATTTCCCTTTTAAATATGGAAGCTAAGATCTTTGCTAAAATTCTGGCCAAACGATTAGAATCCTTCATTCCTACATTGGTACACTCCTCTCAAACCGGTTTTGTGAAAGGCCGTCTTGCACGTGACAATACTCGCACATTCTGTCACATTCTTGGAGCTGCCAAACGTTCTACTCTCCCAGCTGCGGCCTTGGCGCTTGATGCTGAAAAGGCCTTTGATAAGGTTTCTTGGCCATTTCTGCGGGCTGTCTTATATGCACATAATCTTGGTGACTCCTTTATTAATATGGTCATGTCCTTATACGCCCAGCCCAGAGCTAATATCCGAGTTAATGGTGCTACGTCTTCTTTTTTTAATCTTCGCCAGGGCACCAGACAGGGTTGTCCCTTATCCCCTCTTTTATTTTTGTTATCCATTGACCCTCTCCTTAAGTTGATTGAGCTGGATCTGGATATTAAAGGTTTTTCGTTTGGTCCTCACTGCATTAAAACTGCGGCATACGCAGATGACGTCCTTATTTTTTCAGACGATATTGCCGTGGCTATACCTGCTATCTCGGATACGATTGCTCTTTTCTCAAAGGTTTCTGGGTACACCTTAAACAAAGAGAAAACGGAGTTGTTTCCCTTGAATGCCTATTGCTTCCCCACACATATGGGTTCTGCTGGCTTCAAATGGCAGTCTAAACACTTAAAATACTTGGGTATTGACTTCTGTTCTACTTTATATGACACAATTGCCTATAATGAAAACCAGACTCTTCTTAAAATTCGCCGCCTTTTAGATACTTGGTCACCGAAACACATTTCTTGGTGGGGTCGTCTTCAGACTCTTAAAATGATGATTACACCCATTGTTAACTTTGTATCCTCTATGCTTCCGGTGAAACTTTCAGATTCCTTTTTTCATGAAGTTGACGTTTTGACTTCTAAATTTTTATGGAATGATAAACGAGCGAGAATTGCTTATAAATTTTTACGGAAGCCTTATGATATGGGAGGGGTTAATTTGCCTGACTGGGATAAATACCAAACGGCCTTTTTGGCTTCCCAAGGTGCTCTTTGGTTTTCTTGTCCCGTGAGCCATGTGCCTTCCTGGTTGTTCATAGAGCAGGAGTTGGCTTCTCCATTACCGACTGCATCTTTTTGCACTGCGTCTACCCTATCTATTCCTTTTTCCCGCTCTATTATTTTAGACACTCTGTCTGCGGTTCGAAAGGTGGACAAGTTGGTGGCGCTTCCACTTCATAAATCTAGATGGTCGTCTATTTGGCGAAACGCTAAAATTAAAATTAATATTGATCCTTCCTTGATTTCCTATTGGGCGGCTAAAGGGATATCGTTGGTTAAACATCTTTATGGTCCTAATGATGAACCTCTCCCTTTTTCATCTTTAGCTCAACAATTCTCCTTAACTAATTTAGATTGTTATACTTTTCTTAAAATTAAGGTGGCACTTGCTAAAGTTCGTCTTCATCCTAATTCTTCTACGATTACTCTTTTTCAAATTTGGTTGAAATCTGGTCATGTAGCATCAAAAATTTATAAATTTTTATCTACGGCCTCATCTTCCACTCATACGGTTGCTCAACATAAATGGTTACGGCATTTTGAACATAAGGTCATCGACCATATTTCTTCAGATACATGGCAGATGATTGGTAAACTTTCTCTTCGCAACAAAATTGCCACATCGTTAATGCAATCTAAATTTTTCTCTATTAATCTTCTTCATTGGACGCCTGTGCGCTTACATTCGCTCAATCTCAAAGAAAATAATTTATGCTGGAGTTGTGGCTTATCGCCAGGAGATTTTTCACATATGTTTTTTGAATGCTCTCTACTCCAACCCTTTTGGGACCTCATTCATAAACATATTATGCTCATTTTTGATATTACATTTCAGCTTTCTCTCCCATTAATCTTATTGGGCCCTCTTGCGGCTCCTTTTCCTCTCCCCTTGGAGCCTATGGAGCTACAACTATTAGATCTTCTATTGACCGTTGCTGTGAAAGTAATTCTTATGGATTGGAAATCCTTCTCCTCTGTTTCGTATCATACTTGGTGGGCTTGGGTTTCCTTCCTTCGTAGTGCTCATACTTCGGTCGATCAAGCTCATCTCTCTCCGTCGATTGCTAGTGGGGTTTGGACCGCTCTAGACAATTACATGGATTTGTCATCACAGGGGTTGGTTGACCAATATCCCTTTCGTGTGTCTGGTTGATTGGCGTCTTGTTTGTTCGGTTTTACTCATTACTTTTAAGGTTTATTCATTGGAAAATCCTTCTTTCCTTTTTCCCTCTCTCTTCTCTGTATCCTCTTTTTTCCATCTGTTCCCTCTTATTTTCGCCTTTCTTCTTTCTTTTTCTGCTTCTTTCTTCTTCTAATTATGTCAGCTGATAGTGATACATTTGTAGATGGCTTGCATATAAGCTAAATCGATTGGTCTTCATGAGTGCATATTTTTTATTTCCGGCAGATTACTTCTATTTATTATATATGGATGCATTTCATATGACTTATTTTTGGAGTTCATCTTCTGATGGTCTGTTTATTTGCTCTCAAATGTATCACTTTATTTATATTCTGTTTCTTCATTTGTGTATTTATAACAATAAAATCTTTTGAAATTAAAAAGAATGTTACAAAGAAAAAAAAAAAAACTGATTATTGCTATATTTTACAACTATACAGGCAGTTACATTTAGGTACTAGGGTGATGATTTGAATGGTGCAGCAGGTGCAGTGGCACCGGACCAATAAGTTGTCAGAACTCCTCTAAACACCTAATATTGATATATTTGACTAGTAAACAGGCAGTCACAAATACAGTTATCTTGCAGTTAAAAGGGGCTTGCTTTAAATGATGCAGCAGGTGCAGTGGGACCGGGACCAAAAGTTGTCATAACTCCACTAAACACCAAATATTGCTATATTTTACTATTAAATAGGCAGTCAGAAGTGCAGATATCTTGCAGACAACAGGGTCATGATTTTTATGGCGCGGGAAGAGCGCAGGCACCGGGCCAAAAAGTTGTCAGAAATCCTCTAAACACCTAATATTGCAACATTGTATTACTATATAGGCAGTTACATTGCAGTTAGAAGGGGCTTGATTTGAATGGGGCAGCAGGTGCAGTGGCACCGAGCCAACATTTCTCATAATTCCACTAAACACCAAATATTTCTATATTTTACTACTCAACAGGCAGTCACAAGTGCAGTTATCTTGCAGGCAATAGGTGATTATTTGAATTGAGCAGCCGGCGCAGTGGCATTGGGCCCAAGAGCTCCAGGCACCCCATTAAACACTGATTATTGCTATATTTTACAACTATACAGGCAGTTACAAGTGCATTTACCTTTAAGGCACTAGGGTCATGATTTGAATGGTGCAGCAGGTGCAGTGGTACTGGGTCCAAGAGTCGTCAGACTACTCTAAACACCTAATATTGCTATAATTGATTACTAAATAGGCAGCCACAAATGCAGTTACCCTGCAGTTAAAAGGGGCTTGATTTAAATGATGCAGCAGGTGCAGTTGCACCGGGACCAACAATTGCATTAACTCCACTAAAAAACAAGTATTGCTATATTTTACTATTAATAGGCAGTCAGAAGTGCATTTATCTTGCAGGCACAAGGGTCATGAATAGTGCAGCAGGTGCAGTGGCACCGGGCCCAAAAGCTCCAGGTACCCCACTAAACACCAAATATTGCTATATTTTATTCCTAAACAGGCAACTACAAAAGCCGTTAACTTGCAGACAGCAGTGTCAAGATTTGTATGGTGTAGCAGGTGCAGTAGCATTAAGCCTAAAGTTGTCAGAACTCCTCTAAACACATATTATTGCTATAATTGACTACCTACAGGCAGTCACAATTGCAGTTACATTGCAGTTAAAGGGGACTTGATTTTAATGGTGCAGCAGATGCAGTGGCACTGGGGTCAAAAACTCTAGGGACTCCACTAAACCTGGATTATTTCTATTTCTAAATGTTTGTACTAAACAAGACATTCACAGTACATTTGTCCAGCATGCAATAGGGTCATGATTTGAATGCTGCAGCAGGTGCAGTAGCAACAGCACCAAAAGCTTTAGGCACCGCACAAAACACTTAATATTGCTATATTTTACTACTAAACAGGCATTCACAAGTGCAGTTACATTGCAGACAATAGGGTCATGATTTATATGGTGCAGCAGGTGCAGTGGCACTGGGCCCAAAGGTTGTCAGACCTCCTTTAAACGCCTAATATTGCTATATTTTACTACTATACAGGCAGACAAAATTGCAGTTATCTTGCAGGCACCAAGGGCATGATTTGGTTGGTGCAGCAGGTGCAGTGATGCCGGGCCCAAAATGTATCAGAACTCCTCTAAACACATAGCATTGCTATTACGTCAATTAATTCTATTATTTCCCTTTTTCATTTCATTTTTTGAAATATTGCTGTTACTTACCCACACTATACCACTAGTAACAGTACAATATATTGCCTCTTTGCATATAAACAAGTCATGTGACTTTAGCAAACTTTCTGCAACTTATATTGAACAACTACTCAGCAAGCTACAACTTACAACAAAAAACAGCTTCTAATAGGGATGGCACACCACTCTCTGCCCCTGGAGGCGGATGAACAATAATTAATTTGCCATGAGAGGAGAGCTTTACCTGTGAAGATGGTGGCCAATAATCATAACAATTCATTTTTCTGGCTGTCTTACAAGGTCATAACTTAAGAGTTATCGTGACAGACTGAGTACATCACACACCCACTATATTAAATAGTAGTATCAAACTGCAAGGTAACTACCTGATACCTAGTGGGTTCACTCAGTTTTAAACAATAGTTTTAGGGACATGGCTGCACAGATAAGAGAGGGAGTTTAAAATGTTTTGTTATCCTAGACATTATTTTCTAAATGTTTACAATAATGCATCTGCAATGATATATTGGATACTGAGCAGGGCCACATACAATTGAATGTCTTCTGCTTTGCAGTGGTATGGATTGTTGTAGCTTTGTTCCCTTGGACAGACATCCATATTTCCAATTCAGGGTCATTACCCTCCCTCTAAAAACTTTAACCTGGAAATCGACCCCAAATGGTGACCTACAGTCCCATAACTGTAAGAACTTTAAAGAAACCATTGGCCATATGCTCTTTGCTTGCCCAGGATATATTGCACCTGGCCAGAAATGGCTCATACCCCTTTGTAGGCTTTTAAGGATCAGTAGCAGCTGGTCTCCTCTGAGAATACTAAGGGCAGACCCAAACTCAACTTACTGCTGTGCAAATGGGACGTTACTGGGATGGATGTGAGTGACTAGAGCAAGATCTAAATGAATACATTTGTTTAGCTTTATTTTGCATCATATAACACTGGTTTTAAATTGTGATTAGCAATGAACTGTGTTTTAATTGAGGCCTCTTCTTGGTCGACCTTCACCAAATTAAGTTGTCCTCCCATTCTTATTTTCCATTTTTCCCTGTTGAGCTCTTTCCCACTCCCACCTATTTCAATTGTCTTATTTCCCTTAGGTGGATCATGATTTACTGTATCCTATTCTTCATGTCAACTTGTTGTGGTGCATAGAATACCATACAAGTTGTTTATTTGGACATTAATATTTTACTGTGGCTATAAGTATTTGTATTGAGTTTACCTTTTATGTGCTGATATGACTAATTTGTCAAATAAAGCTTGCCAAACTGAAACTGTAACTTTGTATGCATTGCAAAGTGACATGATTGCAAAGCTTAAAAAAAAGATGAGGTAGGCTGAACAATTTCCTGCAGATAAATGTATTTTCCTTTCCAGTGACATCATTTCCTCAAACTTTCAGAGGTAGGGGATGAGATATCTTATAGTCTTTCGCCTTTGACCTTAAAGACATTACAGGAAGTGGCATCATATGAAGTTTGACCCAGATTATTTCCAGGAAGGTACGTCACATTACCTGAACTCTACAATTAGCATTGCTGAAGTTTCCTAATAACTGCATGTAACAACACACCACAGAAAAATGTCTAATTTAGCTAAGGACTATATTATGGTGCTGACTTGATCTTTTAAAGATCTGGGGCATAATTCTTGCCATGAATTTTAAAAGAAGATTGCAGCTAGTATCTTTTTTTTCAAATTGTGCTATGTGTGCCCCAATGTATTATTTATTAACCCATTATTGTGTTATAGGTGTCTGTCATGCTAAGAACTGTCTCAGGTATGCCAGCACCATTTGTTTGCTCTCGCTGTCGCCATAAAATAATAATTACCTTCAGTAAGTACCTTAAATATGAGTCAAACCACTGTGAACCTATCCAGCTGCCTTGCGCATTCCAACAAATGGATGACCTCTAATTGCCTGAAATTACACATTGACAAAAGGTAATTGTGGTCAGTAATATCCCATCCCTCTGGGACTATTTAATTTGACGGTCATTCCCAGGAGACTGTCCATCTCCTTCACCAAAAATCATGAGCTTGTGAGTTCTTTTTGATAAAGATCTCCCCATGCCCTCCCAGGTGAAGAAAGTTGCAGGGACTTGTTTTGGCCTTTTCAGAGCTTTAACGACGATGCTTAAAGGGTTACCTGGTGAAACCTGAATAACAGTTTCCCAAGGTCTCTTACTCTCACATTTGTACTACAGTAATTTGCTTTACCGAGGCAGCACCGCCTGTGTCCTAAAGAGGTTCTGTGAGTCCCCTTGTTACAGTGGGTACCCATTTTGAAGTGGGAGAAGATTCTGGAGTTTCTCCCTACAGAAGTGTCTGGACTTTCCTCCCTCCCTGCCCTGGCCCCAGTCTGTCTGGGGAGCACAATAGGCTAGTGTGAAGTCTGCTGATGTGCCCTGAGCCAGTCCTTTTGATGTTCAATTGTGGTAGGTGAAAGATTAAATTCCCACTCATCCTACCAGAGAGAGCCCATCCTACCAACAACCTGACACCCTGACCCTCTATTGTGATGCTGTCTTGGAGGAATACACAAATACCAACTGCCAGCTACACCTTCAGATGTGACCCAGAAACAGGCTTAGGACAAGAAAATGGCAACTTTCTACGAGTAGCATTCACAAAATGGGCAAACCAATGGACCCTTGGAAGCTTGGGTAATGTACAAGTTCAGGTAAAGATGCCCTCAAGGGATTATTTTTGAGGATTTTTATTTTTTCATAATTTCAAAAAAATAATTATCTAGAGCCCTGAATAGTGGCTTCTTAACAACAAATGTCAAAGTAAATTGACAATTATCCAGCAACATAGAACTAAAAATGTTTTAGAAAATTCAACTGAGATACAATTCAATATGGGTGCCACAAAGATCCATAACATAATTTTGTTAGTCAAAAGTTGGAAGAACAAATGAATCACCATAGATGAAGCTAGTGTTAGTAATGTCGGTAAGCATGAAAAAGTACATTTGCTTTCATAAGGTATATTTCGGAACCTTGTAGTTTTTGACAATATAGCTTGAATTAGATATTGCTACAGAGGTGTACAATAGTCATCACATTTCAAGCATTTTGTGGGATGTTCTTAATAAACAGACTATTCCTGTAACTGAAAAAATATCAATCAAACATCAGAAATATATATATATATATATAATAACTCTTGCTCAAAGTTAATAGGGGTAGCAATATCTCTTCCGCGGTTCCCATTGATATGGGAGCATTGCTGGCCCTTATTTATGAGTCATCTGAAATGCTAAGTGGACTAAAAATAACTGTACATAGTATCGAGGAAATAGATTTGTTCAAATGAAGTTCCTCATTAAGATCTTTGCAAGAGATGGCTCCCATGGATAATATATAGATTAGAGTTAAATACATCCAAACCTGAGGTATTATATTATAGATGTCAATGTGTGCCACTATACAGCTGTATTGAGACCTTTGTTTACATTGTCTGTACTGCAGATCCAATGATTTTCCTTGATTGTCAATACATGTTCAACACTAGGTTTTCTAATACAGGGTTTCACTACTTCGATAACCCACCGTAGCATATCTTTTTCACCATGTTTGTACTTAATGTAATGTTCAACTAGGGGAGCCTTCTCGACTTTGCAACGTATTCTGAACTGATGTTGCAGAATACGTTTTTTTACTTGTTGGGTAGTCTTTCCTATGGAGTGTAGCCCACAAGGACACGTAATACAATAAATTACATTTTTGTATTGCAGTTGGAAAATTGTTTCAGTATAACCTTCTGGCCATTAATCTGAGATGTCTTAACAGTTTACATAGTGTTGCATACTGCACATGTGTTGCATTTATAATGCCCCACTATGGGTAGTCCTGAAAACAAGTTGTTCACAATGGATGGTAACAGCGCACCAAAGGCATGCACTAAATGATCTCGAAGGTTTGAACCTCCTTTGAACCCAAATAATGGTTGTTGTTTAAATTCAGGTAATCTGATGAGCAATGTCCAATGTTTTTTGAGTATTTTCTTGATTTTGTTGGAATGAGTTCCAAAAGTGGAAACACATACCAATTGTGGTACGTTAGTTCATTATCTGATCTCAAGGAGGCCACTTTGATTGTTATACCATGCTCTTTCAAGGGATAATTTTAATAATCTTGCTGGATAGCCACGGACTTTGAGTTTATCTTTAAGTTTTTTTGCTTCCAAAAAATAGTCCTCCTTTTTGGTACATTTCCTGCGTAACTGACAAGGTTTTATCATGGATCTTTGTGGCAGCCTTAACTTGACTTTCCATCTCGTTTTGCTGGATTTATCTATCTTGATTCACAATCTGAAGCCATTTCACTTCTTCCTTTTTGACTAAGTTGAAATGGCCACTGTTGTCCTTATGTGTTACCCCGTGAATTCTTAACCCTACATATTTCGGTGAGTCCTTTTTCGTTTTTTTGACTCAGTTAAGATGGCATACCTTTTATATACTGATGTTCTGCGGTCTGTTTTTAACTTTAATTTGAATTGACATTAAAAATATGCATGAGTAACTTCCAGATTCATTTTTAACTTTCTCACTATTCCTTCCGTTTGTATGATTTTGACCAGACCAATATGGCGGATAGTGTTCAACAAAGATATCAGGCTCCTACACTTCCAATTTAGAATGGCCCAGAAGTATTTATACTTTTCCGCCAGGTGATCTTTCCCTTTAATTTGATCCTACAAAGTACAGACAATGAAGATGCCGGCAACCTATGACTAAGTATGTGTTAATGTGGGTGTTCAATTAATCAAAATAGCCGTAAGGGCGGTAGCGTTACTGTTCTTTTTTCTTTATATTTACTTTTCAGTGCAAGAGTTGCCCTCTGTGATGCAGAGAGAACAGGGTTTGGGGCAAGACAAAATTGCACCTATCCTTAGGGATTTTTTTTATCTAAACAGGCAAGGTGCTACGGACAGGAGATCCAAAACCCCTAAATCTCCTATGGCACGGACTGTCTCAATTTACCATAAACAACACACAATGGTCCAGCACTCTAATTTTAGTTGAGGTTCACAACAAGTAATTAGTTTTATATACAAATTTGTAAATCACATTTTGTCAAAGGAATGGCAGTTCAGCTGAGTTGTTTTCATCAAATTCTTTATTCATAGTTTCTTTTTCAGCAAGATAAAAAGACCGTAGCCAATGCGTTTCGTCACCTCGGACTTCTTGTCATGGCTAGGCGGAGATAGGTACATGGGGCACATACACAGGACACTGTATGAATGAATGGGTACAGAACTACAGCTCCCAAACTCTCAGGGAAGGCTGGCTGTCACACCTGAATGCTGGTACATAAGCTCCGCCTTTGTTTTGCTCGGGGCTTGTCACTCGAGTATTTCCGGTGTAGGAGAAATTGCGTGAAGCAGCAGCGTCAGACAAGCTGCTGAACTTTGGATTTTGGTGTACCTGTGGCATCCGCCTTCTGGACGGCTGCCTTTTTTATTGATTTGGGACATTTTCCCCAGCGAAGCATTGCCGTACTGCGCCTCAAGCGCCCTGGTGCTGTTAAACTCCCGGAGCAGTGAAATGCCTTACTAAGTGCTTGGTAGGCGTGTCTGTGACGCGCTCGATAGGATCAAGCACAACGGAAGGAACTGCAAAGGATACCGGGCATTTTAGGCCCGATAACCAAACACAGGAGAAATGCTGCAAACTCTGAGCAGCCTTATTGTAGCAGGGCTCCCCTTCGCTTCCTGGAAGCCTCCCGAGTGAGGTTAATTCAGTGCTGGTGAAACGTTTCTGTTTTCCCTGCCTCAGCTATGCCAGGTTCGCACAGGAGAGAGAGAGAGCGGGGAATACTCCTCGCGTCATGGAAGCCTCCTGAGTGAGGCTAATGAAGCGCTGGTGAAGCACTTTAGTTTTCCTTACCTTAGCCTTGCCAGGTCCGCTCAGGAGAGCGAGAGAGAGCGGGGAACAAGTCCACTTGAAGTTTCCAGAACTATTTCAAGGCTCTGAGCAGCCATATGGAAAGATTATAATTATTTATGATTCTGAACGCAGCCAGAAACATTCAGGAGCTGATGCAAACAGGAAGAGGATTCCTTGGAATGTCAAAGAACATTTTCCATTTCCAGGGGATTATCTGCAGTAAGATAAGTACCTCACACCTTGACTGTATAATTAAGGGGTGCTTCCTTGTTACAAGTACACACCAGGCAACTCCCACGTGGAACAGAAATGTATATTTTATATTCTTTATTTTTCCCTTTTGTGCCTTTTCTGTTGGGAGATGTGCAGCTCCAATATGAGTAAGTACATGACACATAGAGGAATATTGTGGTTAAACATATAGGGGGAACTTCATATGTGTGTATTGTGTCTCACTTACAGGGCAGACCGGGTGGATCGTAGGAGAGAGGTCTGCATATCCCGAAGACATCCCTATTCTGTGTTAAGCAGCTGCAACGTTATTGTTTCTTTTGTCCCTTTTTTCCCTTTACCCTATGGTGGAATTATCTGTGGAGCATGACATATATATATTCACCGGTATCTCCATATAGGGGAACAGATTATTTAGCCTCAACCATCATTCTTGCTGTTTCCGGCTGTAAAGGTTAGTGTTTAACCTTCTTCTGTATGGCAGTGATATGCCCACAGTAATCTACGGCTCGAACAACCAACACTGTTCTTACATCAGTGTTGGAAACATTGACCGCCCTAAGGATGGAGGTAGACGCTTTCAGGGGTGAGAATTTAGAATTACAAAATGAAATGGGCAACATGAGACGTGAAGTTGCAGGTTTGTCTCGCTCTAGCCCTACGGGTACACGGGGGGCCCAGTACATTAGGAATTGGACACTACCTCCTCCAGCGTCTCAAGATGCGGATGCAGGGCTTTCGACTCATACCTTGGGAGGGGGCGCAGGTCCTTTCACCATACAGGTGATACAGCTCGCACACTTACCCTTAGCACCTCCTGAAATATTCTATGGGGATCCAAAGATGTTTGGTATTTTTCTGGGGCAGTGTAAACTACACTTTATGTGCAAGCCAGCAGTGTTTCTCACTGACCAGGCTAAAACAGCCTTTGTGATGTCTTATCTTGGGGGTAATGCAGCTCGTTGGTCTTTTCCCCTCATAGAGAGAGACAACCCTGTCTTGCGTAACTTCGACACCTTCTGTGAGGAAATGCGCAAACTGTTTGATAGGAAGGCACACCAGCTCTCGTTAGACAGGGAATTGATTACGTTAAAACTAGGTACTCAAGACTTATTAACATACATCACCACCTTCAATAGGCTTATGGCTGAAACGGACTGGCCTATGGAGAAAAAGACATCTTTGTATTATCAAGGATTGAGAAGTGAACTAAAAGATGTCTTGGCTCAGGTGGTGCACATGCCAGCCACCCGCGATGAACTCATTGACCTCACCGTTCAATTGGACCATAGACTCCAAGAGAGAAAAGGAGATAGACAGCGTACTGAATCTAGATATATACCACCCCGCCCAAGAGCTATAACAGAAGGACATCCACCAGCTTCTGATAGGACAGAACCCATGCAGATAAGTGGCATATGTGGTCCACTAAGTCAAGATGAAAGAGAGCGAAGGCGGAGACAACAGCTATGAATGTACTGTGGAAACCCTGGGCACTTTATCAAAGACTGCAAGGCAAAAACCAAAACAACCTACAAAGAGTTCAAAGGGAACCGGAACGTGCCAGTGGTGGAATACCTTCTTGAGAACTCGGAAAACTAAAGTGCCCAAACAAGTTACAGATCCCTTGTTTGAGGCCAACAGATGAAGAGGTCTGCCCAGCTGTGGTCAACACAGTCCAAAACACAGTGGCCCATATGAACCTATGTGTTTCTTTGGCTATACCTGGGGCAGGACTTGTGCTAGTACATGCCCTGTTAGACTCAGGGGCTACGGGTAACTTCATCGACCAAAGTTATGCACAAGAAATCTGTATACCCTGCGTAAAGAAGAAGGTCCCAGAACTAGTAAAGGCTGTAGACGGTACAGAGCTGCCGTCCGGCCCTGTACGATACTACACCCAGCAGATTCAAATGCAGGTGGGCATGAACCATTATAAGTACATCAAATTTGATTTAATAGATTCCCCTCATTTCACTCTTATATTGGGCATGCCCTGGCTTACACTGCATGATCCCTTCGTGCAATGGGCAGCTCGGACAGTCACGCTGAATTCTTCATATTGTATGTATTCCTCATATTGTATTGTAGTGCTGTTTTTTAAAAGTGCCAGAGCCCTAACTTCTCTTCAACTATGATAGTCATTGTTCTTTGCGGACTTTGACTTTGTGATCAAATACAGACAAGGACCACAAAACGGGAAAGATGGTGCGCTTTCTAGACCCTTGCCTAATCCTGCAGTCAGTGCCAATCCAGTGGAAGAACCGCCCATCATACTACAGAAGGCTTCCTTTCCAACAGAGACAATAGCCTTAATCACCACTGATGACTTCTTGAAAGAGGTAATGAAACAAATGACTGGCCTCGATAAAGATGAATGGGTCATAGAAGAATCACAACATCATTCTGTCAGCGATGAGTGTTGTTTCATGATGAAAGACTGTACGTTCCTGAAGGACCACTTCAGCAACAGGCCTTACAATGGATCCACAATATGACATTGGGTGGACACATGGGAATGCAGAAAACGCTACAAACCATGTCTCGTTACTTTTGGTGGGTGTCACTTTGGAGAGACACTGCAAGATACGTTTCTGAATGTTCTGAATGCATCAACGACCCAGCGGTTTACTTAGACCTATACCCACACCACCAGCTTCTTGGCACACGGTGTCCATGGACTTCATTGTGGAGATGTCTCTTAGCTCTGGCCACGACACCATACTAGTGGTTATTGATCATCTGACCAAGATGGGCCATTTTGTTGCTCTAACGAAATTGCCTACCTCGGCAGAACTGTCTTCTTACAAAACATAGTTCAACTACACGGAATCCCTTCAGTCATCATCACAGACAGAGGGGCCCAGTTCACCTCCAAATTCTGGAAAGCGCTATGTAGGGTCATGAAGATCGATGCCCGTGTGTCTACGAGTTATCATCCACAAACAGACGGCAAAACAGAACGATTGAAACAGACATTAGAACAATACTTGAGGTGTTTCACATTGTTACAAGAAGACGACTGAAGCACACTCTTGTGTACAGCAGAGTTCGCCTACAACAATGCAGATCATTCTTCTTTAGGATGTTCTCCCTTCTTCTGTCTCAATGGTTTTCATCCCAACATGTTACCCTTTGAACGTCCTGTGCCCTCTAATCTTCCTTCTATTCAAGAACACCATGCAGACCGTAAGCTAGTATTAGCCAAGGCCAAAACACACCTAGAAGGGGTATGAAGGCGGGATAAACAACAGGAAAATAAAAAGAGAACACCAGAACCTTCCTAGAAGGTAGGAGATAGGGTGTGGCTTAACACTAAACACCTGAAGATCGCTCATAGGAACCAGCGGCTAATCTACATTGCCCTGGTCTTGTGAGGCGCTACCATTCACAATTTCCCACCAAACCTGGCGGATCGCCGAGACGTCCGTCAATGAGAGGGGATACAGTCATGGCTAGGCGGGAGTGGTACATGGGGCACATACACAGGACACTGTATGAATGAATGGGCACAGAACTACAGCTCCCATAACTCTCAGGGAAGGCTAGATGTTGCACCTGACTGCTGGTACATAAGCCCCGCCTTTGTTTTGCTTGGGGCTTGTCACTCGAGTATTTCCGGTGTAGGAGAAACTGCATGAAACAGCAGCATCAGACAAGCTGCTGAACTTTGGATTTTGGTGTACCTGTGACATCCGCCTTCTGGACGGCTGCCTTTTTTATTGATTCAAGACATTTTCCCCAGAGAAGCATTGTCGTACTGCGCCTCAAGCGCCCTGGTGCTGTTAAACCCCCCCGGAGCAGTGAAACGCCTTACTAAGTGCTTGGTGGACGTGTCCGTGACGCGCTCGATAGGATCGAGCACAACGGAAGGAACTGCAAAGGATACCGGGCGTCTTATGCTCTGTAACCAAACACAGGAGAACCGCTGCAAACTCTGAGCAGCCTTATTGTAGCGGGGATCCCCTTTGCTTCCAGGAGAGAGGTCAACATCTCCCAAAGACATCCCTATTCTGGGTTAAGCAGTGGCAATGTTAATGTTTCTTTTGTCCCTTTTTCTCTTTCCCCTATGGTGGTATTATCTGTGGAGTGTGACATATCTATACTCACAGGTATCTCCATACAGGGGAATGGATTTATTAGCCTCAACCATTGTTCCTGCAGTATACGGCAGTAAAGGTTATTAGTGTTTAACCTTCCTCTGTATGACACTTCCTCAGGGCAAAAAACACATTTACTTGCGGTCTGTGCTGAATTCGTTCATCGGTGCGGTTTCTCCTTTTAAAATCTGATAAAATCTGATTGTATCCGAGATTTCAAATGCAGTATATGACGTTTATTTTATATTTGATTGCTAAATTCTCATGGTAAGCATCAGTCAGTAGCACCCTTCTGCCATTTTATTTCCTGATTTTAGACGATCGGTCGGCCGGCACGGTAGCGTGGCTTAGTCCAACGTTTTCTCTACTGTGCAATTACTGGAGTGGGAATAGCAAATTTTACCCTTCTACAGTCCAAGACTTTCCTGACTGTTGCACTGACTGAAGTGGGAATAGTACATTTTACCCCTCCTGAGTGCAACGCTTTCCCTACTGTTGCAATGACTGTAGAGGGAATAGTAAATGATACTCCTCCTGAGTCCCATGCATTCCCTACTGTTGCAATGATGTGAGTGGGAATAGTACACTTGACCCTCCTGAGTCCAACATTTTCTCTACTGTTGCATAGACTGGAGTGGGAATAGGAAATGCTACCCCTCCTGTGCCCAATGCTTTCCTTAATATTAAACAGACTGGCATGGGAATGGCCATTTTTACCACTCCTGAGTCCAAGACTTTCCCTAATATTGCACCGGCTGGAGTGGGAAGGGGTATATTTATTATTTCTAAAATGTAATAGTTTGGTTAGTATTGTTAAAATGTATATTATTATTTTTTCGTGTAATTAATTTCATATTTTTGGATAAGCAAATGTGCTATTTGTAAGATATTTTTAGTAAAACATATTTTTTTGATTGTTTACTGTTTATATATTGGCAATGTTTTTAAATTTGTACCAGGTTAATTTTTATGGTTTTATTTTTATATATATGTATATGTGTGTGTGTGTGTGTGTGTATTACCTACTGGCGGTCACCAGTCGGTAGTTATAGTTAGGACCTAGTTTCCATAGAAAATCTGCAACATTCTATTTGGAATAACTTTGGTGACGGTTGACGAATCTTCGTGAATTTCTCCAAGAATATGGCCTGCTCCGCTCCGCTCCTTCCCTGAAAGTTTGGGGGTGATTCGTGAAGCAGGGGCTGAGAAAAAAGGGGGGTCCAAAATGTGTTTTCCCCATGCAATTTTCCATAGGACCTTTCGCCAGGGCTACTGCCCGAATGGTCTAACGGAATTACACACCAAATTTGGCAGAGAGGTAGAGTTCGGTTCACAGATCACCCTTTTTGTTAAATGGTGTAAATCAATTCAGTAGTTCCTGAGAAAATCAAAAGTAAAATGATAGATATATATCCGAAGTTGTACCGTACGCGTACCGTCAGAGGACAGTACGCATACCATTACGCGCACAAGCTGCATGGTCATTGTCTGTCAACTGTCTGTCAACACTCCAAACCAAGAAGTGTTGGCAGGTATCTTGTGCCTCGGTAGAACTGAGGCACAAGAGAGTTGTGAAACAAACGTGTAAAACACGCAAAGGGGGCAGGGTAGAAACACCCTGACCCCCTAGGCATGCTCAGGGGGTCCCACAAGGACCCCCAAGGCCCAAATGTTTATTTTAAATCGCGGGGTACGCGTATGGTACGCGTACGCGGTATAAAAGAAAAAAAAAAAGTTCGCTTTATTCTTAATTAGCCCCCGGGGGGGCGAAATCCAGGGAATTGTTTTTATGTAATGGGCCCCCCTGCCCTGGGGCTTTTTTGAAAAGTATGCGGAGGGGCTCACAGCCCCCCTTGCAGCCCCAGGGACCGCCACCCCCCAAGGATTCAATTTGTTTAAAAAAAAAAATGCTGTGTGAGGGGCTTAAGCCCTCCCACTTGCCCCGGGGACCGCCACCTCCCTGGGGCTCTAATATTAAATATAGGGGGTCCGTGACGGACCCCCCAGCTCTGGGGACCACCAACCCCGGGGGCTTTTCAATGTTGGGAGGGGGGCCGCGTGGCCCCCCTCCTGGAGCCTTTGATGGCCCTGGGGACCACCACCTCCCCAGGGCCGGCTCCTGCAGTGTCCCGGGGTACCTACCTCCTGGACACCAGTTTGCTATGGTAGGGTGGGAGCCTCGCGGCTCCCACCCTACCATAGCAAACTACTTTCCTATTTGAGAGAGAGCAGGAAATCTGCTTTCTCTTTCAAATAGGAAAGCAGATTGCTTTTCGTCAGAGAGAGCAGCATGTTAGCTGCTCTCTCTGGGGAAAAGCAATGCCGGCTCCTAAAGGAAGCTGGGAGCCGGCTGGAATCGTGGGGGCTCTGGGGCTCCCCCCACGGTCCCCAACGATATATTTTAGCCCCGGGGGATGGGGTCCCCGGGGATTATAAAAAATTAGTAATAGAGGCTATTTTTTTTTTACTGGAGATTTACCGTACGCGTACCATGCATGTACGTATGACGTATGGTGCAAAAGTCTGTAAGTCGCCCGAAAGCGTACCTAAGCAAGAAAAATAAAAATATTTTTAGATATTTACGAAGTGTATGTGTTTACATGTTGGGTGGCTCTAAAAAGAACCATTGTGTTTATTGCGATATTTTAGTACCTACAAGTAAGTACCGATGCAGAGTCTAAAGTTCAAGAGGAAGCCTCTGTTCCCTTCATTTGTAAAATATACACCATCTCTCCTACAGATGCCATGGATATTGAAGCGCAGATTGTTATGGTAAATGGACCCCATTCTATAGTCTCGGAGAAATGCAGAAACAGATTTTTTCACATGCTTCCTAGCTTTCTCAATTTGTGGACAAAATTGATTGGACCAGTTCCATTTTTGCCTTTGACATATATTAGAATAGACAAAGGTAGTTTGGGGGAAAAGTGACATCAGTTCTGTAAAGGTGTCCTTCATAAACATTTCCAGACCTACCCCAGTCAAAGTGCCTAGGTCATTGCCACCACAGTGCACAATTATGAGGTCAGGGTGTTGGCGATGCATAAAGGATTTCACCAAAAGCATCAATTGGTGGCACTTTAACCCTCTCTGTCCAATCCATTTAATGTCTACATTTGGTAACCCTAGGTCTTTGTGAAGTCCTTTCTGTTCTGCATACCTTTCTGTCCAGAAAATATAGCTGTGTCCCATGATCCACACTCTAAGCATCTTGAAGAGAGGTCCGGATGCACTCAGATGGTTTCTGTAAATGAAAGGGCAGATTGAAGATTTATTTTTCTAAAACGGTGGATGAGTGGACTTTTGAAAAAAGCAAAGAAGTGACAAGTTGTTTGAAAAGTTATTAGCTACAAAACTAGGGTGCAATTTTCTGTTTTTTAAAAGCCTGTTATTTATTGGTTACGAAAAAGTGCTAGAAAAGAACATTACTTAAGATAAGATGGTATATACACAAGTCAAGCAAACTTGCTGTTTTGATTTGCAACAATGTATGATGAACTTTTCACCGGTGTTCTCAGTTAGGTGTTCCCTGAAGTGTTTCTATGGTAACTGGCAGAATGTGGAATGGGGGAATGGTTGAAAGCTTTGTCAGTTGGAAAGGGTTCAAGAGTTCAAGCAATAGAAAAGTGTTTCATTTTTATTTAGTGTGGGAATAAATGTGATTTGTTATTTATTTGTATATGTGTGTAGATTGAGTGTGTCGATTGATAGGAAATGTTTGCTGTTTGCTATAGGAGTTCCTGACCCCCTTGGGTTGCTTAGGGTGTTTTACAATGATCCCCAAGGTCAAAATCCTTTTTTTTCTTGCTTAGGTACGCTTACGAGACGACTTACGAACATCGCACTGGTACGCGTACGGTAAATCTACCGTAAAAAAAAACACCTCTCTCACAAATTTTTTATAATTCCCGGAGACCCCATTCCCCGGGGCTTCTTTAAAAAAAAACTATTATAAAAATACCTGTGTGGGGGGCTTAATTCCCCCCCCCACGCCCCGGGGACTGCCACCTCCCTGGGGCTCTAATATAGAAAATGAGGGGGGCTCCGTGACGGAACCCCCAGCCCCGGGGAGCACCACCCCCCTTAGCTTTTGAATGTTGGGATAGGGGCCGCGCAACCCCCTCCTGGAGCCTTTGATGGCCCAGGGGACAGCCACCCCCCAGTTCCGGCTCCTGCAGTGTCCCGGGGTGCCTACCCCTGGGACACTGCTGTTTGCTATGGTAGAGTGGGAGCTTCTCAGCTCCCGCCCTACCATAGGAAACTGCTTTCCTATTTGAAAGCGAGATCAGGAAACCTGCGCTCTTTTTCAAGTAGGAAAGCATATTGCTTTTCGTCAGAGACAGCAGCATGTTAGCTGCTCTCTCTGACGAAAAGCAATGGCGACTCCCAAAGGAATCCGGGAGCCGGCTAGGACCGCGGGGGCTTTGGGGCTCCCCCCACGGTCCCCAACGTTATATTTTAGCCCTGGGGATGGGGTCCCCGGGGAGTATGAAAAATGTGTAATACCTGCTATTTTTTTTTACAGTAGATTTACCGTACGCGTACCAAGCGCGGACGTACGACGTACGGTGCGAAGTCTGTAAGTCGTCCCGTAAGCGTACCGAAGCAAGAACGAAATCAATTCAAAAATTATATTTTACAGATATCTATCAAATGTATGTGTTTATGTGTTGGTTGGTTCGAATGAGCCATTTTACCTTTATTGGTACTTATAAGTTAGTACTTATGCATAGTTTAAACTTGTTGAGGAGTAGTGTTTTATAGAGTGGTGAACTTTTGACCTCTGTTGACAGTTCACTTTTGCATGATTTGTTGGGGGTAGGGTGGAAAGTTATGTCAGTTGGAAAGGTTTGACATGTTGAACCAATAGTCAAGTCAAGTCAAAAACCACTTTATTCGATTTAGTTAAAAATCATAAAAGCATTCTACATTCACAGAGAAGGGGCGATACAAATTCATGAGAAGTTACAAAGTCAATATGACAATAATATTTACATATTCACAATATTAAAAATGATGCAAAGCATCAATATAATCAATATAATATAATATATTTACAATTTAAAAATACAGCTAAAAAGGAGGAACTATTTCGCTAAAAATTTACAAATACACAAAACATTTTCCATTTTCACCTTCCATACAAAAGTCCCATATATTACATTTTAAGTCTTCTTCTCCTGATCCTAACTGCAGCAACAAGATAATTGGCCACGCTAAACATAGCCAAAGCAGAATCCAATAATTGGAGATACAGGAGGGCAGGTTTTGACTGAGTGAAGGCTTTATCCTTCAGTAGTGGAACCAGGTATTTCTGTCTGGGCACAGTAAAAAAAAATTACAGAACAACATAAGGTGCATATTATCTTGTATTGAAAAGTTGTCGCAATTGCAAACAGGGGCGTCCTCCTCCTTATACCAGCCTTGACTATCACAGAGAACCGTGTAAATCTGATTAAACCGAAGTTTAACCAGAAGCCACCTATGAAAGGGAATGTTAACAATAGTAAGGTATGGTTGTATAGTGAGGCAGGTAATGGTCAAATAATGAGCTCTGACCGTAGTTTTAGTCAGTTGTCGTTCCTCTCTCTCCACATTTTTAATTTTAACAAAATTTAGCTTAACCCAATCTAAATCAGATTTCTTTAAATTTTGAGGGACCGCAAAAATATCGGGACGTCCCAGCTCCAAAGAGCACTTCTGAATGTATGATAGCCAAGCTATTTTTTGGGAATTATCCAATTTTAGACAGTCAACCAGTATTTTATGGTTAAGGCCTAGATTGTTATTAGTCCAGGTCCTTATCCATAGCAAAATGGGGGCCATTAAAAGAATGTCTGAAATGTACCCTAAACCAAGTTCCTGGTGGACTGAAAACGTGGCTGTAGATTGGGGAAGTCCTAATATAGATCGAAGGAACTTATTTTCTTCCCTTTGGACCATATCGCCATTCACATAACCCCACAAACCTGAACCATACCTGGCTATTGCCACAGATTTCGCCCTATACAAGTTTAGTAAAGCTCCAGTTGGCTTCCCTCCCAGTCTCCTGGCGAAACTTAAAATAGCATTAGCCGAACTCCTGACTGCTTTAGTTTTAGCTGTAATTTGGGGAGCCCAGCTCCCCTTGGTGTCAAAGATCACACCTAAATAAGTAAAAATATTGACATTAGTGATCACATTGCCATTGCAGTAGAACTGTTTGGATTTAGTTTTAACAGCCCCAAAAGCCATGACGTGAGATTTAGAGTTATTTATCACTAAGTCCAATGAAGACATAAAATCATTAAAACCATTTAAAAGTCTTTGCTAACCTATGGGGGTACGAGCTATCAAAGCAGCGTCATCCGCGTACAGGAGAACAGGGATACGAGTATCCCCTGCACGCGGAATGTCCAAGGTAGCAGTTAAAAGGGTCTTCTCAAGTGAATTTATATAAAGGGTAAACAGCATGGGAGCAAGAATGCAGCCCTGCCGCACGCCCCTACTAGATTTGAACCAAGCTGTACGATTACCTTCTTGGTCCATCCTAATGGAAGCTTTTAGATCCTTGTGTAGTTCTGCCAAGAAATATACAAGTGGCGGATCAAGTCCCAATTTTAACAACATGGTCCACAGCCGGGCTCTATTAACTAAATCGAAGGCCGTGGACAGGTCCATAAAAGCAACAAAGATTGACCCTTTTTTAGCAGTAGTGTATTTTGAAATTAACAAATGAAGATTTAAGCATTGGTCCTCTGTCCCTCTGCCTGCACGAAACCCGTACTGGGCATCTGCTAGAATGTCATTTTCTAGGGACCAAGTGTTAATTCTAGCTAACAGAACCTTGCCCAAAATCTTCATAGAAGAGTCCAATAAAGAAATAGGACGAAAACACTTGGGGTCACTTCTTTGGCCCTTTTTAAAAATTGGTACTATAATTGAGCAGGCCCAAGTTTTTGGCAAACCCCCCTCATGTACACAATTGAAGACGTTAGCTAAGATCTCAGCCCACAACCCAGGGTTAAGTTTGTAGAGGTCCAGAGGAACCCCATCTGGGCCCGGGGCTTTATTGGCAGCAGAGCCTAAAATTGCCAGCTCTACTTCTGATTTACTAAAAATTAACTTAGTTGGGTAGGATAGGGAGTAGGGTATTGCGAAAGCCTCAACTGTTTCATTTGAGCCATATATGTTGGAAAAATGATTAATCCAGTCTGCTTCAGGGATATTGATATCAAGATCCATGTTATTAGTATTAGCAAACAAAGGATTATTGATTATGGCCCAGAATTTGGAGCTTTGTTTGAGAGTTGTGGAATCCATTAAAGAGACCCATGCTTCATCCTTAATGTCCTTTTTCCGTAGTTTAACCGCCATTGCATAATCTCTTCTCAACTGTGCCACCAGACACCTATCTCTGGGCGATTGTTTGAGGGCTTTCAACAAAGCCGAGTGTGCCTTCGAACAGGTGCGATCGAACCACCTGAACACTGGAGCAGAACCCCTCCTCGGCTTTGCTGTAAGCTCCTTCTCTATTCTTGCACAAATAGCTTCGAAGGCAATAACAACCCCCCCCCTCCTCTCTCCATCCCTACATTTCTCAAATTCAACTGCCATGTGTTGCTCAATTAGACCATGAAAGTCCTCTGGGCAAACTTTACACCATTTAAGGCATCTTCCCTGGTCTCTACTCCTTACATCCCTAGTGGCAGTAGCCCTTTGTTCCCCTTTGCACAACCCAGAAAGAGAGTCCAGAACCAACAACACCGGATTGTGGTCACTGAACCCACTCACAAAGGCATTATAAAACAATACATAACGTAAGAGCCCCGGGGACATAAAGAAGTAATCAATAATCGATTCGCTCCCTCTTGCATTGTACGTGACCACACGACTTGTTGGGTCAGCGAACCCTGGCTCATATAAATCATTAGATGATAACAGGTTTTCCATTGCCACACCCTTAGGGCTATGTTCAAAGTGAGGCAACGATGTGTGGTCTGGACCGGTATCATCTATAATCTGGCAGTGAGACTCACACAAATGAACATTAAAATCACCCATCATTATGAGCTGAACAAAAGTGGTTTGTTTTGACATATAATTGATTAAAAAGGCCGATAAGCCTTCTAAAACAAAATTAGGGGGCCCCCCTTGCATGGAGTTATAGCAATTTATAAACAAGAACTTGTTCTTATCTGCCAAACAAATTTCCACCAGCTGGAAAAATTGAGAAGAACTAGGTATTTCTCTAACATTCCCAGCTAATTTGACTGAAACAAGAAATAACAAGCCCCCTCTATCCCTACCCGCCGTGGAACTCTGGGCATCAACAAAAAAAGAAATGTAGCCATCTACCCAGAAGCCCTTATCTTTTGTCCAAGTTTCTTGCAGGGCAACTATATCGTAATCCTTCAGTTGTTGTAACCAAATCGGGTCATCCTGTTTTGCCCGTAGGCCCGCAATATTCCATGATAATATCCTGATATGCCCTTTACCCAATTGTAATCGGTCATCTGTAACAGATTTGACTGTGGCCTCAGATGTAGTGGCCTCTACAATATCTAAACATGGGGCAATCGGATTTTCATAATCGGGCTCTAGTCATTCAATGTCTATTCCATCCGCTAGGGCCACAAATCTATTTGACAAAACTAAATCATTTGGAGGAATATACCTTGCAACATTAATTGAACCATTCCCCTTGATTGGTTTAGTAACCCAATCATTAGTAACCACAGATGAAATAAGATTATCCTCCGCCCAAGCATTTTCAGCAGGTTGTGGCATGTTATTCACTACGCCCCCCATTCCATATACTCGGGGATTAAAAAAGCCAAGAGGCATCGCCCGAACACCTTTACTTACAGTGTCCAAAGGGGAGTTGTCCCAAAAAAGTCGACTGGCGACATATCTAGATTTAAAATTTACAATGGCACAATCTCCAGCTACCTCTTTCGTGCTTGTGCCCACCCAACTGACCCTTCTGCTTGTTACAATGTTATCCGCAATATTGCTTTCTCCCGTGCAGTTAGCATTACACCATTTTTTAACTTGCCTAAGAAGAGTATCATGATGTTCCGCCTCCCTGTCCTCAAGTTTAGGCACGTTAACTAAGATAGCAACAAAAGGTGTTGCATCCGGTGGTAAATTAATTGGGGGTACCCTTCTTACCACAGCCCCCTGCTGACCTCTAGGTTTTATCGAGGTGATTTCCCTGGGAGCAGCCTCCGTTGTGGGGATATATATCCCATTATCCACTTTCCCTTTTTTTAGAGCAGGGTTATCAACGGTCACTATAGGGGAACCAGCCAACCTAATTGTGGGTGGACCCCCACCCTTGGGAGCAGACATATGCGCAACTGTAGGGCATGGCGCTATAGACATAGGGGTGGGGCCCCGAGTAATGAGGGCATCATTAATGCGGTCACATTTAGCCATAAGGGTCTTAACACAATCCTTCAAAGTCTCAGTAATGTCAGAGGCAATCTGGATCAATGCAGTTTCAAGTCTTTCAGTGAACAGTTTTTCCAGTAGGGCTGAAATACCTTCCTCTGTTACATAAGTGGACTGCAGAGGACCAGGCTGGCTTAATACAGTCCTTTCTGCAACCCCCGGGGTCATAGGAAGTGATGGTATCACAGTTTCGGACGAAGCCGGGAAAGGAAGAACTGTGGCGGGTTGTGGTAGATTGGGTCTACATGATTCAATAATGACCCGTGGCTCCAAAGGGATACAGTTTATAGCAGAGGCAACAGATGTATTAACAGCCCCAGGGCTAGAGGCAAGACCCAGCTCACGCTCAGACTCAGCGATCTGCATTGATAGTTCACCCACTTTAGTTGTTAAATAAGTAATAATACTGGTTGTGTACTTGGGCACCTTCGCTTTAGCCTCGCCTGCCTCCGATGTAGCCAGTTTGCGCTTACCCATGCTGAAAGGGACGTGGCCCGTCCCGTCCCTGGTCGTCCTCGGACGGCCTCAGACGGCCCGCCCTCTGCCCGGGCTCAGCCCGGCGCTACCCGCGCGCGTCCCGCGACGCGGGAGGAAGGGCTCGTTCTTATGCGCCTCCCGGCGGAAGCCCCAGCTGGCAGTCGGCGTCCCCGCGAAGCAGGGGACGCTGGGAGCTGTAGTTCTCCTTGCTCCTTGCTCGCCCCTCTCGGCGGCCGCGTGTGTCCTGCGGCGGCGGAGGCAAGCAGGGATGTCAGGTAAGGCGGCGTGCTGCTAGTATGCCCCCTGGCGCGGTAATTCAGTCCCCGCTCCACCGGAGGAAGGGCTCGTTCTTATGCGCCTCCCGGCGGAAGCCCCAGCTGGCAGTCGGCGTTCCCGCGAAGCAGGGGACGCTGGGAGCTGTAGTTCTCCTGGCTCCTTGCTCGCCCCTCTCGGCGGCCGCGTGTGTCCTGCGGCGGCGGAGGCAAGCAGGGATGTCAGGTAAGGCGGCGTGCTGCTAGTATGCCCCCTGGCGCGGTAATTCAGTCCCCGCTCCACCGGAGGAAGGGCTCGTTCTTATGCGCCTCCCGGCGGAAGCCCCAGCTGGCAGTCGGCGTCCCCGCGAAGCAGGGGACGCTGGGAGCTGTAGTTCTCCTTGCTCCTTGCTCGCCCCTCTCGGCGGCCGCGTGTGTCCTGCGGCGGCGGAGGCAAGCAGGGATGTCAGGTAAGGCGGCGTGCTGCTAGTATGCCCCCTGGCGCGGTAATTCAGTTCCCAATAGAAATATGTGTTTGGTTTTGAATTATTGTGTGAAGGAATTAGATTTTTTATTAATGTGTATATATGTGTAAATTGAGAGGGAAAATTTGCCTTTTCTTGGTTCTGCTGCAAGCACTGAAGCAGAGAGATTCTGTATAAGAGTATCTGCTGTGTGAGTGGCTTTCTTCTTAAGCTACCAATCATTTTGAGAGGTGAGTTGATAATTTGTAAGGGACTGTATGTGGTGCATTTTATTTTTAGTCAGAGTAATATGTTTATCCTTGTTAAGTTTATAGAATCATATTCAGAGTTTGTCTGCATTTGGATAAATATTGTGATAAAATCATTTGGTAAGGTAATGTGTTTAGTGAGTCACCTTTGTGCAATAATGTGCATTACTAAAAAATGTAGAATGTGTGCAGTCACTTTATTAGTTATAGAGTAGTTAAAAGTGTTTTTTTTTTAATTAGACTTGTGTTCTAAATGTACAATGTTGTGGTCAGTATACATAGGCTGCTGCATACAGTCTTAGGCAGATTTACAAGCCCTTTGGGCCTCTTTCTTATTGTATTGTGTCACATTTTTGGATGTAATGTTGGCAAAAAATAATGCAGCAAATTGGTAATGTATTTGCAAAATGAGTCAGGGCTGTCCACTGAAATGTAGTACTTATATATATAGAATGTGTGCAGTCAGTTAAACATTTTAGTGTACTAAATGTGTTTTGGAAAAATGTATGGTTTTAAATATTTTGTCTAGAATCACACTGAGTGTCTGTGTACATTAAGGAATTATAGTTGCCCCTTTTTCAATAATCTCTCCTGTCTCTCCTCACAGTCTACCTCTCTCTGTTTATAGAGTCTCCTCTCTGCTGATGTTTCCTTATTCTCACTTGTCTTTCCTCATAGTGCTGCTTGTTCTCATAGTTCCTCCAGTCCTCATAGTACCACTCTGTTCTCATTGTCTCCTCTGTCTCCTAATGCTACCCCTTCTTTTTATGCTCACTCCTCTGACCTCTTAATCCTCCCTCTCTCTTCATACCTCCCTTTTAACAATTCCACAGTCAGTGTACATAGACTGCTGCATACACTCTTGGACAGATTTACAAGCCCTTTAGGCCTCTTTCTTGTTCTATTATGTCATATTTTTGGATGTACTGTTGGCAAAAAATAATGCAGCACATTGGTAATGTATTTGCAAAATGAGTCAGGGCTGTCCATTGAAATGTAGTACTTATATATGTGGAATTTGTTAAGGCAATTAAACGTTTTAGTATACTAAATGTGTTTTGGAAAAATGTATGTTTTTTAACATTTTGTCTAGAATCACACTGAGTGTCTGTGTACATTAAGGAATTATAGTTGCCCATTACTCTATATTCTCTTCTGTCTCTCTCCACAGTATACTTCCCTCTGCTTATAGTGTCCCCTCTATTCTGATATTTCCACTCTTTCCTTATTCTCACTTGTCTTTCCTCATAGTGCTGCTTATTCTCATAGTCCCTCCTGTCCTCTTAGCACCCCTCTGTCCTCATTGTCTGCTCTGTCTCCCAATGCTCCCCCTTCTTTTTATGCTCCCTCCTCTGACTTCTTAATCCTCCCTCTCTCCTCATACCTCCCTCTTAACAATTCCCCAGTCCCCAGTCAGTATACATAGACTGCTGCATACACTCTTGGGCAGATTTACAAGGCCTTTGGGCCTCTTTCTTATTGTATTGTGTCACATTTGTGGATGTAATGTTGGAAAGAAATAATTCAGAAAATTGGTAATGTATTTGCAAAATGAGTCAGGGTTGTCCACTGAAATGTAGTAGTTATATTTATGGAATGTGTTCAGTCTACCTCTCTCTGTTTATAGAGTCTCCTCTTTGCTGATGTTTCCGTATTCTCACTTGTCTTTCCTCATAGTGCTGCTTATTCTCATAGTCCCTCCTGTCCTCTTAGCACCCCTCTGTGCTCATTGTCTCCTCTCTCTCCTAATGCTCCCCTTTCTTTTTATGCTCCCGCCTCTGACCTCTTAATCCCCCCTCTCTCTTCATTCCTCCCTTTTAACAATGCCCAAGTGAGTGTACATAGACTGCTGCATACACTCTTGGGCAGAATTACTAGCCCTTTGGGCCTCTTTCTTGTTCTATTGTGTCACATTTTTGGATGTAATGTTGGCAAAAAATAATGTATCAAATTGGTAATGTATTTGCAAAATGAGTCAGGGCTGTCCACTGAAATGTAGTACTTATATATGTAGAATGTGTTCAGTCAGTTAAACGTTTTTGTGTACTAAATGTGTTTTGGAAAAATTTATGGTTTTAAAAATTTTGTCTAGAATCACACTGAGTGTCTGTGTACATTAAGGAATTATAGCTGCCCCTTTCTCTATAATCTCTCCTGTCTCTCCTCACAGTCTACTTCTCTCTCCTTATATTGTCCCCTCTCTTCTGATATGTCCCCTCTTTCCTTATTCTCACTTGTCTTTCCTTAAAGTGCTGCTTGTTCTCATAGTCCCTCCTATCCTCTTACTCCCTCTCTGTCCTCATTGTCTCCTCTGTCTCCTAATGGTCCCCATTCTTTTTATACTCCCTTCTCTGTTTTCTTAATACTTCTTAGGATATAGTAGTAAATAGTAATATGCATGCTGTCATATTTGTTTGTCTAATATCGCACTGTCTCTCTGTGCACATTAAGGAATTAGAGTTGCCCTTTTTTATATTTTGTACACTCTCTTATTATACTCCCTCTTCTATCCTCTTACGCCTTCCTCTCTGATTATACTACCTCTTTTTCCTTATATTTTTCTCTCTCCTTATACTTCTCTTTTCTCTTCTTATTTGACTTTCTTTTTGCATAGTTCCCCTACTCTTCATAATCTCTCCTGTCTTCATTTTCATCTCTGTCATCATAGTTTTTATTGTATCCTCATAGTATCCTCTCTGTCCTTATACACTCAGGGGCATATTACCGAGATGTGCGTTGCAAAACGCACAACGCACATCTCTGTATCGCCGGCTATCGCCGGATTTCATCGCCTAATTAGCGCGCAATTATCAATCCGCATCAGGCAGGCGATCAGAAATCCGGCGATAGTCGGTGATATGGCACATTAGCGCATGAAAACTAACGTTGTTTTCATGCGCTAATGTGGGCCTTGATAATATGGGGGTAGATTCAGCTTTATGATCCACACCCCCATGTTAACAATGCCTAACGCCTGGTCGGAGCAGGCGTTGGGAGACCTGCGATAAATGAGTTTATTGCAGGTTTTTGTCTCCCAACGCCTGCCTTGGTAATAGGGTGTTCCCACCTCCAACCACATTTTACATGTGGTTGGACATGGGAACGCCCACTTTGCATGTCATTAGCGATGTTTATCGCCGACATGCAAAGTGGGCTCGGGCCAGACTTTAAAGTGCCCTTGGTAATAGTGCTCAAGCTGTATCGTCGCTTTCTCGGCACAATTCGCCGATACAAGCCCTTGGTAATATGCCCCCTAGTCTTCTCTCATATTCATTTTTTCTCCACATTTTTGTCTCTGTCTCTCTTTATATTCATTCTTCTTTTTTCATATATACTCTTTTTCCTTATATTCTCCCTTTCTTCTTATTCTCGCTCTTCTTTGCACATACTTTACAGTCTTTTCTCTTATTTTTGTTTTTCTTCTTATACTCTCCCCTCTCTGCTCACAATTTTTGTCTCTCTTCTTATACTTCCGACTCTGTCCTGATATTCTTCTCTTTTCTTATTGTCATATTTCTCTCATCTATATATTATCTGTTTATACTCCTTCTTTTGTCCTCATATTATTTCCTCTGTTTTTGTACACCCTTTTTCTTCTTATGCACCACTTTTTCTCACATTATTCCTGCTCTTCTTTGGTACTCTACTGTCCCTTATGTATTCACTCTTCTTTCCTTATCTATTTTTTTGTCCTTATACTAGTGCCAGTTTTCACATGTTTCTTGTTTTCTGTATATAGTCCTTGTCTGTCTTATTATACTGCTCTCCTGTCTCTTCACAGTCTGTTTCTTTCTTCTTATACTGTCCGTTCTCTCATCATACTGCCACCTTTGTCCTCCTACTCCTTCTTATCTCTTCATACTTTCCAGTCTTTTCATAGTCTCTTTATGCCTTTATACTGCAGTGTCTGTTAATATTCTTGTTTCTTTTTAAATTTCTCGTTGACTCATAGTCCTCTTTCTCTTGTTGTAACTCTTTCTATTTTCATACTCACATTTGTTGTGATAATTTCCCTGCTCTTCTTATAAGTAATATAGGGCCAGATGTAGGTCGGTCGGTAACGGCCGAAAATCGGTATTTTCGGCCGTTACCGACCGGTATTTGAGAAATGGTATGTAGGGCCTTTATTTTACAGAATCAGTAAATTTACCGATCGGTAAATTTACTGATTCTGTAAAATTCCGAATCTGTATTTTTACCGATTCGGTAAAATTGATATGTAGGTGGGACTCTTCTGAGTCCCACAAGCCTTACTGAATCGGTATTTTACCATCAAATCCAATTTGATGGTAAAATACCGATTCCAGTGTGCATGCACATGTGTGTCCTGGTAAATAAAGTAAGACTTTTCTGCGAAAATTGTTAAACACTTAGGGCCAGATGTAGGTAGGCTTTTACCGGGTGGTAACGGCCGAATTCGGCCGTTACCACCCGGTAAAAGCAATTTGACATGTAGGTCCCTGTAATTTACAGACTCGGTAAATTTACCGATAGGTAAATTTACCGAGTATGTAAAATACCGAGTCGGTATCATTACTGATTCCGGAAAATTGGTATGTAGGTGGGACTCTTCTGAGTCCCACAAGCAGTACAACATCGGTATTTTACCATCAAATACTACTTGATGGTAAAATACCGTTTCTGGTGTGCATGCACATGTGTGCATGCACACCTATGCCATATGACAGGCAGACCTGCCCTTAGGGCAGGTATGCCTGCCACATGGCACCCGAGCCTCTTTTGGGGGTGCCAGAGGGTGTCAAAGTGACACCCCCTGCACCCTTGTGACAGTCGGTATTTTCCGATGTGGTAAATACCGACCGGTAAATGCCCAATCAATCCTATGGGCTTCAAAGCCCGTAGGAATGCATGGGCATTAACTGGTCGGTATTTACCACATCGGAAATTACCGACTGTTTCCGATTCGGTAATTGCACATCTGCAATTACCTACATCTCGGTATTTTTATTTTCCGACCTCTTAAATACCGAGTCGGTATGACTCGGTATTTAAGAGGTCGGTAAATAAAATTTACCTACATCTGGCCCTAAGTGTAGTGTGCAGAAAGACAAAAATAGTATTACTCTATTTGCATCTAAGAGGAAAGAGAAGAACCATGGAAAATCATCTGTTGAAAAAACCGTGTATAGCAAAAGGAGGAAAAACCAATATAAGGAAATGAGGAAGAAGATGTTCTATAATAGACTATTGAATAATTTGACTAAAGTCGTAAAGAATTGTAAAAAAAAACAGTATTTTATAAGAAAAAGAAATGTATTGAAAAAGTTGTTGAGAAAGCTTTTGAGTTGGAAAAAAACGTTTTTGTTTTAGTCATCAATAGATTTCGATCACTAGATAGGCCAATCCATTTAATGAAGGCCAAAAGTAAGTGGAGAAGAGTAATTAACAGAAGTAATTTTTCTGAGGTTTTTTTGGGTGAATGGAAACATAGTTCAAGTTCTGAGCCTTTTTTTAATGAAGACAGTTATTTTCAGAGTAATGATTTGTTGCATGCAGTTGACACTACTGGTCGTGCTTATGAGGTTAAAAATGGTTGTCCTATTGAGAAAGAGAAAATTGTTCCAAGAAATGTAGAAGAGGTGTTAGCTGATGAAATTTTAGGGAGACGTCCTAAAGGTCCAGCGTACACTTGGAATTGCAGTAGTATTTGTAGTGTACAGCAGGAATCTATTGATTTTTTACGCAATTTCTTTTTTTTTTTTTGTTTTTTTTGTTTTTTTATTCATCATCATCAAGATTACAGTTATGTATTTCACCAGGATAAAAAAATAAAATAACATTCATTATTGAATTAATTCCTTAACAAGTTCATTAATTCGTACTTACATTTAATACATTCTATCCATAATAGTTCTTACAAATTCAGTTTAATACCTAAGACAGATTATTAATTATCTTACTGTTACTTATAACTCCCCCAGCTTTTGCTTCCATGCTATTATTGGAGCCCATATTCGCCTCGCAACTTCTCTTCTTACCCTTCCCTTTTTTTCATATAGAGCCTGTTCCAAGGTAAAGATTGCCAGCAACCTAGAAACCCATTGATGTACTGTCGGTGGACTAGGATCTTTCCATAGCAATGCTATACATAATCTACTTAATACCATGGCTATATACAAAAACTCATAATGAGGAACTACCACGCCATCCTTAGCTACTCCTAAAATCATAACTTCGTCTGACAGTGAAATATTCATTCCCAGTGATTTATGATTTTTTTTTCCATATCCTGTTTATAACTATCTAAACTGGGACATGAAGCAAACATGTGAATCGTATCAGCTTGGGTAGAGTGACATCTTGGACAGATTATCCCGCTTGTTCCACCCCACTGTGCCACCCTGTGAGGGGTATGATACAGTTCATACAATGTTTTATATTGCTGTGTTTGCAAATTTGTTGTTCTCAACACGGTATTTAACATTGTTAACGACTTCTCAGCCTCATTCCCTATCAACCCTAGTTTAGTTCCCCATTTTTCAAACATTTTTTCAGAGTCATCCTTCTTAAATTTACATATTTCGACATACAGCTGCGATATGGAGCAACCTGACTCCTTTCTTAAGTCTTCCATCAAATCTACCTTTTGCATATCAACCTCCCCGCCCCTCTTTCTCGATAGGACTGACCTAATTTGTAAATATTTATAAAAAATCTCTGTGCCTTAAATTATAAAGCCTTTGCGCGTTTTCATAGGTGATAATTACCCCTGTAGGCCCTACAAGATCTCCTATAGTTTTTACCCCTTGCCTGTCCCAATCTTTCATTGTGGAATCATGGAATATTCCTGGAAGCGATGGGTTCCCATATAGTGGTGTATAACAGTTCATTCTACCCAATTTTAGCTTCTTTTTAAGGATAGACCATATAGTAATGGCAGCCCCCAGGGTCTTAAATCGTACCTTCTTGTAATAGCTTTTCTCATCATATTTGAGCAGCCAGCTATCCGAATCCTTGACCAAAAGCTCGTATACATCCGGAATCATATCCCTCCCTCTCCATTTGTCCGTTATATCTCCCCCCAGCATCCCTCTTAGAAATTGTAAAACTGATGCCCAATAATAAGTTTTGAAGTCAGGGAGTGTCAGCCCCCCACGTTCTCGGGGCAACGACAAAAATTTTTGGCTGCGTCGCGTTCTTCCTCCTGCCCATATAAACCTGTTTGTTACCCCTTCTAACTCTCTGAACCATTTATTGTCGAATAGTAGGGGAATGGACCTAAAAAGATAGAGCACTTTAGGCAGAAAGGACATTTTTATCAAGTTGCATCGGCCGATTGTAGTCAAATGTAGGTTGTTTAATCGGTTAAAATCAGTTTTAGCCTTACGTATTATAGGTTCTAAATTCTTCTCTACTATAGTTGTGCAATCGGAGGAAATTGAAACCCCTAAATATATCGCAGTCTCAGTGACTCTTTGATCTGCCAACGTTATTTTATTATTTATTACAACTTGTGTTTTATCTACATTTAGATTATATCCAGATAATCTTCCATATATAGCTGTTTCTGCTTCTATTGCCCGTAATGCGGTTTCAGGATCGCAAGAGGTAACCGCCAGATCGTCCGCATACCCCAAAATTTTTGTTTCATGTCCGTTCAAGACTATTGGCCGTATATCTATATTCTGTTCTATTTTCCTAATAAATGCATCTATATATAGGGCGAAGAGTAGCGGAGAGCAAGGACATCCCTGTCTAGTTCCCCGCCCAATCATTATCTCTTTACTCAATTCGCCCATAATTTTAAGTTTAATTCTTGGATTGACATATAAAGCCCTGACAGCCTTTATGAAACCACTCCCTAGATTTACCTTCTCTAATACTGCCCAGAGGAATCCCCACGAGACCCTATCAAATGCTTTCTCTGCATCTAATAATATTAATGACATAGGGTCTCGTGAGGCTGCCGTTCCATCAAACAGGGTTACAACTCTCCTGATATGTTCTGTGGTGCCTCTCCCAGGAATGAACCCATGCTGTCTAGGGGATACTATCTTGCCTATTACTTTCCCTAATCTATTTGCCATAATTTTCGAATATACCTTCGCATCACTATTCATTAAACTTATTGGTCTGTATGACCCAGGATTAGTTGGTGGTTTATTTTTTTTTATGAACACTATCATAGTTGCTTCACTCCATGACTCAGGGGGAGGGATATCTTTTTTAATATTAATTATTAAATTATAAAAATCCTCTTCTATTTCAGGAAAAAAGATTTTATAAAATTCTAGTGGTATAGAATCAGGACCAACAGCTTTCCCTGCTGGAAGATCCAAAATTGCTTTGTGCATTTTCCCTCGACTAACCATCGATTCCAGAGCTCTTTTGTCAGCAGCTCCCAGTTGTTCTAAATTAGCTCCTTCCAAAAATTCCTCTATCTCATACTTCCCACCCCCCTGATCAGGATTATATAATAATTGATAGAATTCTAGAAATCTGACGCATATATCCCTTGGTGCTATAACCATGCTGCCATCCTGAAGCATTACCTCGGCAATGTCGCCCTTTGTAGCCTCCTGCCTTGTTCGCAAGGCCAGTATGCGGCCGATCTGTTCGCTGTATTCATACTGTTCCTTTCTCCAGGCCAGATACTTCCCTGCTGCTTTAGATGCAAATATCTCCCCCACAGCTGCTTTAGCCAATGCTAGTCTCTGTGAAATTACAACTATGTCTTGTGAAGACCTTATAGCTCCGACCAGTTCTTCCTCAATATTTGCCACTGTTCTTATTCTTCCTGCCATCTCCTCCTTTTCTACCTTATTTCACCTAATTGAGTAACTGAGTGTCTCCCCCCCTTATGCCTGCTTTCATGGTATCCCATACTATAGCTGGGGAGGCTGTTCCTGTATTAACCTCAAAGAATTCTTTCAGCCAGCCTCTCATGGATTCAATATATTTGACATCTTGTAATAGTGCCCTCTCAAATGTCCAGTTTAAGCTTAGATTATTTTGTGATGCAATTACAATGTCCAAAATCAGTGGATTATGATCCGACATTACACGGGGAAGCTTACTTACTTTGCCCATAGTTGCTATTGTAGGAGATACCAAAAAGTAGTCCAATCTTGCTAATGTATTATGGGGTGCGGAGAAATACGTGCTGCCCCCCCGACCTTGTGCTGTTGTTCCCAAATATCTATTAAGCCATTATCTTCCATTAGCCTTATCAAAGCCATATGGCTTCTCTTTTTCCTCCCCCCAAATTTTTTCGGATCGTGTTTCCATAGGCCATTCAGACCATTAATGTTAAGATCTCCACATACCACCAGGGGTTGTGGCCAGTTAGCCAATTGTGTGTTCATTAGGTTAAACATTTCAGGATCATCGACTGTCGGGGCGTACACTGTGCATAAAGTAAAATTGAATCCCTTCACCTGACATTCCAACAACACCCATCGCCCATATGCATCAACTTTTTGCCTTTTAACATTCACCATACCTTGCCGTGCTAAAACCGCCACCCCTCTTGTTCTCGTCCCTTGTGTCCCTTGTGTTGTATAAGCAAGCAATTGAAGGCCTATCTGCCCCAATAATCCCTTTTGGGTCACCTCTATATGGGTCTCCTGTAGACAAAGCAAATCAACCTGGATTGTTTTTAAATATTCCCTCAACTCTCTTCGCTTCCTTCCATCATTTAATCCGCATATATTCAATGTGCCTATCCGCATTGATAGTTTTGTTTTATCCTCAATTCAGCATACAGTTTTTCTGCAATTCTTTCATCATTTAGAAGATAATCATCCCCCTGTTCTATCTTGTCTTGATGTGATGTTTTTTTTGTTTTTCTCCCCCCCTTCCCCCTTCCCCCTCCCCCTCTCCCCCCTCCCCCCCACCTGTTAGAGCAAGCAGGCCGCTGGCCTCTGTGATGGAGTCTGGCTGTAGACTCCCCTTTGCCGACCTTTATACTTAAATTAAATTAAACCATCTGGATTAGTTACTTCACTTAGATTTCTTCTTTTAGGACCTCTTTAACCATATCCCCCCGTGAAAAAATAGCATTTCATTCCAATTTGTCCAATTTGTCCATATTTCCCCGAGAAAAAAAAAAAAATAAAAACACCTATATATATACTTTTCCTTTTTTTTTTTTTCCTTTTCTTCCCCTTTATATATACTTTTTTCTTTTTCTTTTCTTTTTTCCTCTCTCCTTTCTTTCCCCTTCCCCCTCTTTCTCTTCCCCTTTCTTTTCCCTTCCCCTTCCTTCCCCCTTCTTTCCACCCATCTTGTTTTCTCTTACTCAGGTACTATCTCTTGTATACATTTATCAAAGCTGAGCCCTTCATAAACCAGCTTTTCTCTTGCCTAGCCAGCATGTAAGTCAATATAAACATTCCTGCTACAATCTTTAAAGTTTGTCTCTAGCTTCACTCGTAGTCTCACCGCTGGCTCTGATCATATCCATATATTCTTTTGCTTGAATTTCGGAGAAAAAGATCTTGGTAGAGTTCTTGTGGATTATCTTTAGTTTGGCCGGGTTCATTAAATAAGCCTGCAGGCCCATCCTATGACACGGATCCATTAGCTCTCTCAGTCTCCATCTTCTTTCAACTGTGCTGTGACAGTAGTCTGGGGTTGAAAAGAAGGATTGATTCTCAAATGAGCGTTTAGCGTTGGGGCGAGCTTTTGCATATACTTCTTCCCTCAGCAAGAAGTTGCCAAAATATATTAAAATGGCTCTTGGTCTTGATGTCCCCTCAGTGGTGTATGTGGTGGATGTGGTGGAGGGACCTTTCTTTTTAAGAGTTAACGGAAACCTATGCACTCTTTGCACTTCCTTGTCCCAATCCCAATGACTCAGTTCCGGGAAGGCTCCTTTGAACATTCTCAGGACATATGCCCTGATATCCCCGCCTTCCACCCCTTCCTCTATACCCAGGATTCTAAGGTTATTTCGTCTTTGACGATTCTCTAAGTCCTCCAGCTTCCACTGGGCATCCACCATCTGTTTTTCATATCCCTTCAATCTGGTTGAGTCTTTGGCTTGCTGATCCTCCATCATCCCCGTTCGTTCTTCTAGATATGTCATCCTCGTGTTTGTGGCTGTACATATCTTCGCAACCTTCTTTATTGCTCCTTGCAGATTTTTAGTTGCTAAGCGTTTTTTTTTTTCCTCAACTTTAGTAGCATCCTGCAGTTGTTTAATTGAGTTGAGTATTAGCTGTAAAGTTGGTTCCACTGCCTGTGCCTGTGCCTGTGCCTGTCCATGCGCCCCCCCAGCTTTGGGATCTTCTTTCTCAATCTCGACGTCGTTGTAAATCTGCTGTGTATCTGAGTAGTCCCAATTTAAAGCTGCTTCCGTCTCAGTACTAGCCATGCTTATCCGTCTGCGGCTGCTGCCTGATTTCTCTTGCGATTGCGTACTTTTTTGACGTCGAGACAGCCTTTCCTTCCTTGGCTCTTGACTTTTTCCTTTTGGTGAGGATCCGCTTCCCCCTTCCAAACTTAAAGACAGGCTTGAGTCTGTATTAACCCCACCATTTTCCTCCAAGCCTGAGCATGTCTCCTCGGATACGTCCGACCCATCTGTCACTGAAAAGAATTTATCCACTGGATCGGTGTTATCTTCTAGCCCACTCTGGCCACTGTTAGCCGTTATTTTCTGTATCAGCATTTCAGTTTGTTGTGCAATTTCTTACGTAACTATACATAGAAAAGTTTTAAACAAAAGATTAAGATGTTGCAAGGACTAGACCCTTGCAAAGTGAGAGAAAATACTGGTTTGCATGGTCATTCTCTAGCTTATCTTTCTAAAAAAATATGTCAAAGTATTTTTCACCATTTCAGGATGTTAGCAGTACATCATACTGAAATGAGGAAATTAGTGCGAACGTTGTATTAATGAAAATGTCCAGCACTAATGTTAAAAAAGTTGAACAGTGCTCTTTTGCCTGGATCTGTATCAGATGTAACGAACGTGTGTGATGAAATTCAGGTTAGTTACTTTGGTCCTGAGGAACACAGTGCAGAAATAGATACGTTAATAGAAGGAAATGTGGTAGAGAATGTACAACATTGTAGTACAGAAAAATTTGAGCAAGAAATTTCAAAGTTCAAGGTGATTTCCGGTGAAACACCAAATTATTCTTGTATTGTTGTCGACGTACTCATTATAAAAATAAGACTAGGACTGTTGATTTGTATTTAAAATGTGAAAAGGAAAATAATAAGGAGTGGATAGAATTTGCAACTTATTTATTGGTAGAGAATTGTTTTGATTTGGGTTCTTAACAGAGTATTTGTAAATATTGTTATAACAAGTTAGACAAGAATAAAATGCCTGCTAGAGCTGTGCATAATCATTTTGAGTTGGTGAATATTCCTTCTGAACTGATGGATTTAAATACTTATGAGTCTATTCTTATTCAATGTGTGCATCCTTTTCAGACTATTGTTCATGTGGAGCATAAGACAGGGAAATTGTCTCCTTCAGATTTGCAAAGAGGATTAAAGGGAAGAGTTGTATATTTGCCACTAGATTTAAAAACAAATATTGAAAAAATTGGTGTAGAAAATGTAGAAGAGGAACCTTTAGTTATTCTTGTTAATGGCGTTCCTACTAAAAGTAAGAAAATCTGGCAGGAATTAGAAGATGTTAGGAAAGTGAAAAAGGCAATGTTGTATCTGGTAAAAAATAATCAGTACTATAAAAATGTGTATTTGGGAGAAGAAGAAATAAGTTTAGAAGTAGATACTGGCTCGTGCACTGGACAAATTGTAAAAGTGGATGTGTCCAGAACTGAAGAAATCTACGAACATTACAGTGTTCATCGACTGCTTCTAAAGAAGTGATGGAGAATACTATAGAGTTATTCCAAGTGAAAGAAGCAAAGGTAGGTCCCATTAGTGTATGGGAAAAAAGCTTGGAAGCTCGTTGTTTCCCTCAGTTGTTTCCCACAGGAAAAGGAGGGTGATATGTTGATTGACCTGTACAGATTCCTGCATCTGAATACCGGACATTAAGATTGTATGCAGAAGATCCAAGATTTCGACAATGTATTCCGTATTTGTTTCATCTTTTGTTTAAAAGTGATTTGCCTGGACTTTCTCATGCAGTAAATCATATATTGAAAACAGGTGTACATCTGCAAAATGTTTCGGCAAAGGAATTTATGGATAAAGTATATCAGAATGATAATGTTTTGGAATCTCAGCTAATTAATCTCATGGCATGTCAGAGTGGTACTAATGAGTAGTGGTACCGTCGTCATGGAGAACTTAAAAGTATGCTAAGGAACTTAGGAACTCCTACATGGTTCCTTACTCTAAGCTGTGCTGAATATGCTTGGGATGATTTACTTCAATTTCTTCGAGAAGCAAATCCAAATATACTAAATATTGAATACAAGACACCTGGAAAATTGTGCTCTTTGGATCCAGTTAATGTATGCAGACATTTCAATCATAGATTTGAAGCTATGATGTCTTTTATCACCAATAAAAAAAATTCTCCTCTTGAAGTGGTTCTGGACTTCTTTTGGAGAAAGGAGTATCAAGCAAGAGGTGCTCCTCACATACATATGCTGATATGGATCAAAGATGCTCCGAAATTTGGAACAGACTCAGATGATACTGTGTTGTCTTTTATTGAAGAATATGCTACATGTGATGTACCCAAAAGTACACAAGATAAGGACTTGAGATAACAAATCTTACAATTCCAAAGCCATCGTTGTGGGAAATACTGTTGCCGAAAGTACAAATCTAAGGACAAATTCTACACCAAATGCCGTTTTGCATTTCAACGACCTGTAATATCTAAAGGAAGAGTGAACAGCTTTATGTCATCTTTGCGACATACTATCACAAGAAAGTCTCAAAAAAATACCTACAACTTAAGAAGAAATGAAGAATCAAAATATATAAATGACTATAACTCAGTCATTTTATCCATGTGGAATGCTAATATGTATATTCAATATGTTGTGGACAATTCCATTGCTGTTGCTCGATATGTAACATCGTACATAACAAAATCAGAAAAGACTGAATTAAAGGAAATGTGGAAAGAGATTTCTCATGAGAAGAGTTTAAGTAAGAAATTATATACTTACAGTTTGAAGATGTTATCTCATTGAGAAATCGGAGCGTATGAATGCTCAGATCGTTTATCATCTGCAAGCCTATACTCCAAACTAGAATAATCATTTGGGTGCAGGACCAGCATGTATCAGATGTGGTAGGGAATTGTTTGTGGAGGGTAGATGGGGTAAGGAGTAATCGATTGTATATGAAAAATAGAGACTGAGTAAGGGAAGCTGATCTAGAGGTTTTACGAACCTTTGTCCAAATCTTGTCCCACAGGGAGACCGGCCAAGATGTAGAAAGGTCATTTTCCTGATGTTCCTCCGCCATGGATTTGGGTCTAGGGAGTGTATGAGCATGGAGGTGTTTATAAATAGCAGAAGCTTTAGGAAGGGTATGCAAAATAGAGTGAAGTTGGATGGAGTGAAATTGAGGAGTGCGATCCGGTGTGGTAAAGGAGGAGGGGGTCAACAAGAGTTTCGTGTAGGCTGCCGTGACTGCTGCTTTAAGGAGGAGGTATTTGGGGGCAAAGGAGGATGGTAACTTAAAGGTGGAACGCAAAATGTGAAATGGCAAGCAGGTAGATTGTGAAAAGAGCTGCGAAATCCAAATCAATCCCTTAGACCTCCAAGAACTCCAATAGATGGGTTTGCCTCGGATTAAAAGGTATTTATTATGCCAGATAGTAGATAGGAAATCGGCAATATTCGCAGGGGGGGGCTTGGCAGATAATAACGCTACTCTCTTTCATATGTTATTCCTTTGCAGGGATGTTCACGCCTTTTGGTTGCAGGTTTGGGCACAAATCAATGTTATTTTCAATACTTGCATCCCTTTTTCCCATACTAATGTCTTTCCCCTTGCTGGGATGACACTGATCTCTATGTTCGTGTTGTTGATTTACTACTGGCTGTTGCTTTCCAGCAAATAACTATTAATTGGAAGTCCTCTTCTAATATTACTTTCAAAGCATGGTGGTACAATGTTTGTCATAACCATAGACTTGATACTGCTTTTGTTTTTCCTGCCCAGTTGGCAGCTAAGCGTACAGAGTTATGGCTTCCTGTTACGATGTATTTAGATAACTGTACAACTCATTCTTACCGCCCACGACCTGCCCAGCAGGAAGTTGCTAAACCCCCTTGATACCCTTGTGTTTCTTTCCTCCTTCTTTGTTAACATGAATACTTGCACAATCTTATTTACATTTGCTTTTATTTTATATTTGATGTACCCTTTCTTTCATTTTTATTGCCCATGATAAATTTATTGTTCTTATTTTCATATTTCCAATGTATTTTATTCCCCCTCTAGACTCTCCTTCTCCTCCCTCCTGCTTTCCCCCGTACTTTTCTTGCTGTATTATTCTGTATTCATACCTGTTATTATGACCAATAAACTTTTGTTGAACTTAAAAAAATAATCATTTGGGTGAGTCTGGGTCTTGCCGCAGCTCGAAACCAAGTACTTAAATCTGTACAAGAAATCGAATATTTAGCTGAAAAAGAGCCAGAAAGTACAGATATTGTGAAAACAAATATTTGGATACATATTATCCAAATAGAAGTCATCATCTTGAGAACGTTTGTCTCTATGAAGTTCTGCAAAACCATATTTTTAAACGAAATATTACAAAAAACATCAATAATGGTATATATGCTGTGATTGGTTCTGAAGGTTGTTTGGTGAAACAAAGAAAAGGACATTTGATTAATCACCGTAAACTGAGTTGCGAAACACCTGAAAAAAGGGAATTTAACTATTTAGCTCTTTTGCAACTTTTTAAGCCATGGCGTTCAGAATTGGAATTACTTGGAGATTGCAAGAGCTATGAAGATTCCTTCAACGCATGCAAAGATACCATAGAATGTCCTGTTTTTGCTAAATATGTGAAAATGTTAAACGACGAAATTGAACAAGAAGCTATATTTGCAGTTGAGATTACTAGAGACAGTTCTCAAGACAGTCAAACTTCTGCTCTGTTGAGTCAGGATCCATTAGGAGAACCAATTGTTCAAAATGAAGCAGCAACTGCTATGGAAGAGGTGGAAACAGCAATGTATCAAGCTCAAGGAGATGTAACAAACTTAGGAAACATGGAAGAACAACTAAATGTTGAGCAGAAACAAATATATGAGCAAGTGAGAGAAGATTCACCATGGATTACCTCATGAGAAAAAAGAGTGCTCTTGCTCATCATTTGAACCTATCCAAATGTAACTGAGTGGACAAGCTGGAACAGGGAAAAGTTTTTTAATGAAAGTAATTTCAACTTTACGACACAAAACAACTGAGTCACACTTGTCTTGTGTTGTCACTGCTCCAACTGGGTTGATGGCACACAATGTTAAAGGAATTACTTTACATCGTTTATTAATGCTACCAGTAGAGCATGAAAACAAATTGGAATACTACAAGCTAACTGGAGAAGCTTGCTGTGAAGTTTCAAAAGTGTTGAAGAAAATGAAACTTCTCATTATTGATGAGATAAGCATGGTATCAAACGTAATGCTTGCCTTTGTGCATTTAAGAATGCAGCAAATTCTTAAAACAGAGTATGATGTATTATTTGGAGGAAAACACGTCATAGTTTTTGGAGATCTACTACAGCTTACTCCTGTAAAAGGACAACCAGTGTTTAAAACATTGGTGCATGAAGATACCAGAAAGTCTTTGGGAAGCATTGGAAATGTAAACATTTGGTCATTTTTTGAGTATAAGGAACTTATTAAAAATATGCGACAGGCAGATGATGCTGATTATGGAACTATTCTTCAAGATATAAGAATTGGAAAAGTGACAGAACATGGCAAAGAAGCTTTATAGAGACGATTACTTCCCAATTTGTTTCCAAATGAAAAATATTGTTCCTGAGAAAATATATATGAGAATTGCAGAAAACAAATCTGTAATCTGCTTAATGCCAACAGTGTGTGAATGTTCTATATTCAATGAAGAAATGTTAAAGTTGGATATTGAAGAAATTATAAAATGGGAAGTTATTGATAAAATAGAACATGAAGGAATCACTATTATTTTGAATGAAAAGTTGAAGAGGAAATTGAATTCTTTAGAGAAATCAATAAGTAAAACTGCTGGTTTAGAAAAGAATTTGTATGCATGTGTAAACTGTAGGGTAATATTATGTCGTAATTTGCATGTGGAAAAAGGTTTAGTAATTGGAGCAATGGGTAAAATTGTTGAATTTGTTAATTATGTAAATAGAGATGTGATTGAATTTTTGAAAATCAAATTTGATGAAATTGCTGAAGTACAAGAATTTAATCGTTGTTCAGCTCGGTTTTTTCTTGTAAAAGATTTGTATGTACGCAGGAAACAGTTTCCTATTTCTTTGGCATATGCGGTGACTGTTCATAAATCTCGAGGTTTAAGTGTAGATAATGCTTTAGTGAATATTGGAAGTACAGCGTTTAAAGAGGTTATGGCATATGTTGCTTTGTCTCGAGTGAGAACTTTATCTGGATTGTACTTGATGGACTTTGATGAGACAAAGGTTACTGCAGATGCAAATTGTGTGAAAGAGTATAATAGGTTAAGAAAAAAATATGCACCCTATTTAGGTCAATATCCAGTATTTGAAAAGCGTATGGTAGGTAGAAATAGAAGATTTGAGAATATCTGTAGTGAAACTTTAGAGAAAGGAAAAAAACAAGATGCGGTTGTGACTGCAAGGAAAAAGAAAAAAAACAGTGTTGAAGAGGATATTGGTTATCGGTTTGAAAATAGTTGTGGTTTCAACTGCTATGCTAATGTAGTTGTTAATGTTGTTTGTTTTCTTGAAAGTTTGCAACTGCAAATTATTGAAAACCTAGAGGAGAGATTCTGTTCATTGTTGTATTCTGTTTATGAGAAATCTAGTAGTGACAGAACTAAGATACAAAGTTTTTCAGATATTCAAAATGTTTTGGGCATATGTTCTGGTTCTACTCAATTTACGCAGAATATTCATCAAGATTGTCAGGAATTTTTAATGCTTATGCTTGGTATATTAGAATATGAAGGTATAGATATTGAAAACCTTTTTGGCCTTTCTTATAATTGGCAACATAACTGTGAATTGTTTGTTTACATGTACCACTAACATAGACACTGAAAGTATCATATGTTTGACTTTACCAGACTGTGAATCATTGTCTTTTAACAATCTAGTTAGAGGAGCAAGTCAAAACATGGAGTGTAGACAATGTAAATCAGAAATGTCATCAACATTATTAATAGAAAGATATGGACAGTATGTAATTGTAATGCTGCAACGTTCTAGAGCTGATGGAAGAAAAGTGGAAACTTTAATAAAAAATGTTGTACCTACTCAAGTATCAATATCAGTAAGAACTTTTGGAGCTGTTGCAATTAGTTTTCATGATGGACCTTCTACAACATCTGGACATTACACTGTTTATTTAAAATGCGTGAAAGGTTGGATACATTGTAATGAAAGTCAATTAATTTTTAAGCAACGTTTGCCTAAAGAGTTACCAAATTCTTACCTAATATTTTTAAAGCAAAAATTTTAAGAACAAAATTTGGCATTTCAGGATTACTGCTGTTAAGGTAGATTAATCTGGTGTTGTAGAGTATTTTGTAAGTGATGGTGACGCACTTGAAGGTGATCCTCTTGTTGATGTTGAGGCAGCGTAGGTGTATCAGGTCGTGGGTGATGTGGCTCCAGCAGAGGACATTTTAGATCAGTCACGTGGAGGTGCTTTGGATTTTTTTGTAGTCGTTGTAGGTGTTTGGCTGGAATTCTTGTATAGAGTGTGTTGCCACAGTGTAGTCTGCTGCTAATGAGGGCCTGTGTTACTGTTCTTCTTCTTTTGGTTAGTATCTATTTCTAAATGTTGCGGAGCATGTGGAGGGTGTTATAGCAGTATGAGGAAATGCTGTAGGCTTGTTTACACATGTAGAGGGAGGAGTTGAGGATGAATCGTAGGTTGTGTACATGGTCAGTAGGTGTTGGTACTGTTCACAGTGTAGTTGGCCAGCAGCAGTCATCTGAAGCTGAGGGGGTGGGTCTGAGGATGAGTACCTTCATGTTGTGCGAGATCAGGTTTAAAGAGCTGCTCCTTATCCAGTTGGTGACGTCCTTAATTGCGTTGTGGAGGTTGTTTTTTGTATGTGGCTCCTTGGTGAGGAAGAGGATGAGCTGGGTGTCGTCGGCGTAGGAGATGATGTTGAGGTTGTTATGGAGGGCCACTTATGTGAGGGTGGCCATGGAGATGTTGAATAGCGTCGGGCTGAGGGATGAGCACTGGGGGACGGTGCAAATTATGTCAGTGGTGCTCAGGGTTACTTTTGAACAACTTTCAAACTAAGAATTTCACACATACTATTTGGCCATGAGGGAAAGTATCTGAAACCATTAAAGACTTTTTGTTGTATATTTTGTCAGCATATATTTGTAAGTGACATTCTTTATAATGGAAGAAAATTAATTATAGTGTTTTGTTATTTTAAGATTGTTTGACATACCTCATAGTTACGTAAGAAATTGGTCTTAGAAAAAACCATTTAACATATGTTTTATTTCTATTTTTTAGATTGTTATTGAGATTGTTGTTTGTTTTTTTTTAAGATAATCTTCTTGATTGTCTTTTTTTTGCCCGCTGTTATGTGATGAGTACTATTGAACTCACTGTTTCTAGTGACATTGAATATTCTGAGAACAGCAAAAAAGGCAAATAAAATGCTTTACAAAATATTTTGTGTTGTAAAAGATGAATTGTAACTATTTTTTTGTCTTCTACAATGCTAATTTTATAATAATTCTTTTTTTATTTTTTTTATTTTGAAGGTAAGTATAAGTAACTGTTAAAAATGATCGATGGGAAGTACTTCTACAGAGCTGAAGTAAGATAACATGGATGGAGAACATAAATATGTAAAGATGGTTTGTATCTTTTAAACACATTTGAAGCAATTAAAAAATATATATTCTCAGTGTACCTATATTATTTGCATTTTACTACAACACATCTGCTACTTTGGAACTGGTAAGGTGAATAGATATATTGTACTTTTTTTTTAGTACTGCATTTTATTATAATAGCCTTAGTTTTTTCCTATAGTGAGAAGGAGTGAGTGGTTTGAAAATGTAAGAAAATGTTATAACTAAAAATTCATATAAGCAATTTTATAGATATAATCTTATAAAATAGGTGAGAATGCTATTTGCATAATATTTTTTAAAGGTCAAAATAGTTGATAAAGCTAGTTTTGTATTATGTAGTAGGAAAAACGATAAAATGAAGTGTTTATGTTTTTCTACAAGGAACAACAACATAAAAAAATTCATTATGGAAGAAGAACAGAACAATATAGAAGACCGTTTCGAAATTTCTAACACTCTCATAGAGGAGCTAAATAAACCTTTCATGGGTAGCGAGAATGAAGATGAAAATATTGATGCAGATATCAGCTGCGAGTTTCTTAGATGAAACATTGGATGATGATTTTGTGCAAGCATTAGAGGACATCGAGTTTCATGATATGACTTTCAAAATTGATAATCAAGAAAGTGAAATATCAGATGAAATCATGTTAGAAGCTCTATTAAATTATGAAATGTTAAAAGAATAAATTTATGATTAAAAATAAAAAATGGTTTGAGAGACTCTTCTTGCAGAACTGTAATCATTCAGCTAGTATTCAAGTACTCATGGTGCAAAGTGGGCCTTAGGGCATGGACTGCTTAAAATCTCAATAGATTATGTATGCACTCTTCTAAGCATCAGCAAACCTATCTTTAATAGCTTTTATTTCCAGGTCTATATCCTTTCACTTCCAGCAAAGTCTTTGTGATTGCTGATTCCATATTTTACTGAGCTATTCTGCAGAGTGTACTTATCTATGCACTGTGGTAAAAATTAACCTATTTTAAATTCAGTCAGGTATTCTCCTTGCAGAACTGTAATTATCCAGTCAGTACCCAAATAATCATGGAGGAAAGTAGGCCTTAGGCCATGGACTGCTTTAAACCTGTATAGACTATGCATGCAGTCTTCTATGTACTTTCAAACTAGTCCTTTATAGATTGAATTCCACAGTCTTTATCCTTACACTTCCAGCAAACACTATCACATTACTGTTTCACTATTGTACTGAGCCATATAGCAATATATGCTTGTATATATACTGTAGAAAAAGTGAAGCAGTTAGACATTCAGCTACACACTCTCCTTGCAGAATTGTAATCATTCAGGGTCTCATTTATGAGTCTCCTTGCGCCATTGGAACGTCACTTTTTGTGATGTTCTGTGGCACAGCTGTCTGCGTGATATTTATCAGGCAGCAGTAAGGCACTTTTTTTGGTGTACTGCTGCCTGATAAACATCAGCCCCTTTAACACAGTGTTCTGCGTTAATGGGGCGTGCAATGGGTGTTGCTGGGGGCGTTCCCAGCAACATCCATGGCCTTTTGACACTGCCCCACATTTCCAAGAAAACCTAAATCTGAGGCAGTGCCAAAAGCTTATGCCTCCCCAGGGGAGGCGTAAGGAAGGTGCAAAGCGGAAAAATAGTTTTATTTCTCCTCGTTTTTTCTTTTTCTATGTGTGCTGCATTCTGCAGCACATGGAGAAAAAGGAAAAGTCTCTTGTGATTATTTTTGTAGAGAAAGGTTTCCCTACCTGTACAAAAATAATCATCCTTGCAACACAGGCACCCTTGCACCATTGTGTAAAGGTGTCTGTATTGGTGCAGGCAGACCATTGTGTGCCAGCGCAAGGGAAAAGGACAGGAATGTGCCGTATCTTATAGATATGGCGCATTCCTGCCTTTTTCTTTTGCCATAGGGAAACGCAGCAGGAAGGCCTGCTGCACTTTCCTACGGCAAAATCTCATAAATGAAGCCTATGTCAGTAGCCAAGTACTCATGGTACAAAGTCGGTCTTAAGGGCATAGAGTGATTCAAACCCCTATAGACTGTGCATACACTGTCCTATGCACCTCCAAATTTGCCTTTTATATGTTGAATTCCTCAGTCTCTATCTTTACACTTCCACCAAACACTCTGTTACTCTTGGTATAGTTTTCTAGTGATTCATTGATCAGTGTGTAGTAAGGCATAAACTACATTAAAACAGTAATTAATAGATGTACAATAAGTGGTACATCCCGAGAGATATACCAGTTATTGTGCACTGTGACATCACCACCACGGATGCACCATATTTACAATGTGGTGCACTATGAGGCAAAAATGGCACAGATATGTGATGTATCTGTGCTGTGAAGATTGCGCATTGCTTGACTTGCGTTGGAAGCACAATGCAGCTCCAGCAATGCTTTTTGGACCCTATGCTCATAATGCTGTGTCAATCCTTACAACTGCTTCAAGCAGGTGCAGGGTTTTGACACAGTATAAGCCCAAAAGTGACTGAATGAAATCTTATAGATTTCACTTAGTCACTTTTAGGAAGCGTTTCTGTGCCAGAATATCCCCCACCTGCGCAGGAAAGCCTCCTCCTGGCGTAGGGCTTTACAATGTGATGCACCATCTAAATGCGTCACATTGTAAATACCACACACCATGGCACATCTTTTGCACCACTGCTGCATCACAAAAGTGATGCAACGGCTGTGTAAAAGAGGTATAAGGGGGTTGTCAATCCGCCCCTAACACATACAAATTCATCCAGGCAGTTTCACCAGTAGGGCAAATTGAAGCATAGACGTGTAACATATTTAGATGTATGTGTTACATTCAAGTGTTTCGGAGGTACTTCAGTATACTATAGGTAAACACCTTATAGATATCTGCTGTAGCACTTCCTTATAGTTCTGCACTTTCACATTCACCATACACTACTAATGTATTCATTCATTCATTCATGAACTACACATTCATTCTGACAAACTTTTACACACTAACATAGAAATATAGTTCTTTCTTTGACTAGTTCTGAAAATAACATTTTTTTTTGTCTTTTTAGTTTTGTATTTTTTTTCTATTTTTCATCAAGTTTTTATTTTAATTTTTTTTTAAACCAGAAAAATTGAACTTTTTAAACCAAAAAACTGTGGACCAGGAACAAAAAAAGAAAATAATTAGCGAGTACAGTTGTGGTACCTCTTTTTGTGAAGAATCAGTTCTATGGATTGTTCTCCATAGGCTAAAAGTTTGTTGCAAAAGTTACAACGAATTGTAAGTTCTCTAAATTTAGGTTGGATATTTGGAATCATAGTGCTTGGTGGTGGTGGTGATCTTGACGTACTTGGAACAGCAGAGCCCTGCTCCTCCTCCAATCTTCGGGTTACTGCTCTAGCCCAATTATTGGGATGTAAATTATTTACATGGCGCACCATGCTCGCAGTGCCAAATGAATATTTCTTTCTGGGGTCGCCCCTGGACAAAGTAGTTTCCCATATCTTACATGTGACCTTAGGGGCATTCACTTTTTTTCACCTTCAGGGAAGGTGAAACATTTCCATATAACTGCCTCTTTTCTTTTTGGTTGAGGCTGCTCAGGAACAAATCCTTCCTCAGAAAAGTGCTCAGAAGATGATTCCAAGAATTGAGACATGGTGCAGGTTCTTTCTGACTGTAGCTCCACAGAAGATATCCTTCTCCTGAGAGAGTCAGAGAAAAATGATTAAAATGGGAGGGGTCTATCAACAGTTAGAATAGGAAGTATTATGAACCAATCAAATGTCTTCTTTTAAAGTCACATGGCTTTGCGTACTCTTACGTTGCGCTTACGTTGCGCTTACGGTGCTCTTACGGTGCAAGTACGTACGACGTACCGCGCGATTTGCGTAATTGGTTTTAAAAGTAATATACGCCTATTATTAGTAAAAAAAAACTTGTTTCATGATTATCCCAGAAAATGTCTTTCCTTAATATGTACATTAAATACATAAATATATGTTTTTGAACAATTAGAAAGTTCGCGAGGTGCGCTTACGGGTCGACGTACATGACGTCACGCGGAAGCGCTAATGCGACGCGCAACGTCAAAGCGTATCTGTAGCGAGTGCGCGGGTATGCGCAGAGGACGATTTACCATACAAAGGGGCCGATTATGATGGCGGATTTCCCGCATCCACCGGGCCGGCGGAAGCCACCGCCGGCCCGGAGGATGCGGGAAATCCGCCGGGGAGCCCTGCAAGACCCACCGCCATATTAGGATGGCTGGTGGGTCTTCCTATCCGTCCGCCGCCTTTCCGCCGCGGGCGGATTGCGCCCGCGGCGGAAAAGCATTAACATGGCTGGCGGTGTCTATCAGACACCGCCAGCCATATTAGGATGACAGCGGAAAGATGCCTTTACACGGCGGCACATCCGCCGTGTAAAGGCATACGGATTTGTGTTTGGGGGCCCGTTGCGGTCCCCCAGGGGTGAAGGGGGGTGGGGGGTGCACATGGGGGGTACCTATGGTACCCCCCTACATTTGCCTGCACAAAGCGGCAGGCACCGCGAGGTGCCTGCCGCTTTGTGCATGCAAATGCACAACTTACTTTTTTAACATTGCGGCGGGTGCTGCTTCAAGCAGCACCCGTCGCAATGATAAAAATACAGGATGTGACCGCCAGGGTGGCGGTCACATCCTAATTAGCACGGAGGGACCGCCGCTGCCCCTGCGGACGGTCCCTCCTCCTCTAGGGTGGCGGACGGACACAAGTCCATCCGCCATCCTAATGAGCCCCTCAGTATGGTGCGATTACCGTACGCGTACGGTGCGATTACCCCCCAAAAATAAATAATTATTTAGCATTTAATTTTAATATATTGAAAAAAAAAGTTAATAATTAAAAAAAAGAATTTAGTTTTGTTATTATTTTACATTAAAAATATGAAATATAATTTGTAAAATAAAATAAATATACATATTTATAATAAAAATGTGAGAAATTAGTATAAAAAGAAAGAAATATAATAATTAATACATTTAAAAATTATCATTTAAAAAACCTTTGAAATTCACTGAAAAAACCATAGGTTTCACACACATTATAGTTAGGAATTAGTATTTAAAAAACCTTGCAAAGTCATTGAAAAAACCATAGGTTTCACTCATGTTATAGTTAGCTGGACATTTCACTCATAGAAAACCATTGAAATTCCCACGTTATAGTTAGTTCAGCAATGCATTGCTGATGACATCACATATTACATCACTCATGACATGGTCAGTGACATCACTCATGACATCACTGATGACATCTCAAATGACATCAATGATGTCTTGAAGGTTTCGGGCTGATTCGACATACGGGGGCTGAGAACAATGGGGGTCCCAAAACGTGTTTTCCCCATGTAATTTTCAATACGAAACTTTAGACACAGCTTCAGCCCAAACTGCTGAACGGAATTACACCAAATTTAGCAAAACGGTAGGTCTTGTTTTCAGAAAAAGCCCTTTTTGTTTAATAGTGTAAATCCATGTAGTAGTTCCTGATAAATTTGAAAAAGAAAAAGTTTTGATATCTAGGGAAGCGTTGGAGTCGTGACCCCTCCCGAGCACGAGCTTCACTGTGATTGGCTGCCAACACTCCATGCCAGGAAGTGTTGGCAGCCATCTTGTGACTCAGTAGAACCGAGTCACAAGAAAACAGTAAAACAAAGTTGAATAACAAGAAAAGGGGGCAGCATAGAAACACCCCGACCCCCTAGGACTGCTCAGGGGGTTCCAAAAAAGCATTTTTTTTTTTATGTCTGCGAAATTCGCGCTGGGGTTGAGAATCCCGCCGAAATTTGGAAAACAAAAATGAAGCGCGGACTCCTGCAATTCATTTAATGAGGACCCCGGGTGGGCCAGGTCCCGAGGTCATTGAAAAAAAATATTAGCGGGCCCAAGGGGGCCCCCACAGCCCCGGGGACTGCCACCTCCCCGGTCCTATGTTTATAATATGCAGGAGTGCACGCAGTCATCTCAGCCCTGGGAACTGCCACACCCCAGGGCTTGTTTAATTCGTGGGGGCATCCAAGGCCCCCCCACGCCCCGGGGACTGCCACCCCTGGGGCTTTTCGTAAATATTCATGGGGCACACAGCCCCCCGCAGCCCCAGGGAGTGCCACCCCCTGGGGCTTCGTTTATTAATAAAGTATGTGGGAGGGCACACAGCCCTCCTGCAGCCCCAGGGACTGCAACCCCCGGGCCTGTTTAATTTGTGGGGGGCCTCCACAGCCCCCCAGGCCCTGGGGACCGCCACCCCGGGGCTTTTTGAAAATATTCGTGTGGTGCGGGTAAAGCTGAAATATGTTTTATATATATTCCAAGGTGTATTGAAGAATGAATGGGTGTATAAGTGTCTGGATGGAGGATTTAGTAGGTGCATGAATGACTGTATAAGTGAATGATTAAATGTGTCTTACTAAATGCATGGGTTTCTGTCTCAGTCTGTCTGTTGTTGTGCAAGCTGCTGCATGGGTTGGTCAGTAGCTACATGAGTGTCTATATAGGTTATTAATTGGCTGTCTGAGTATTTTTGGGGGAGATTGAGTGCATGTGTGGGTGGGTGGGAGGTGTGTGACTCTGTGCATAGATGTGTGAGTGGTTGATTCACTGGGTGTATGGGTTCAAAAGTGCATGTGGAAACAGCTGTATGCGTGCATGAGTGTGTGTATGGATGTGTTGGTGAGTGAATGGATGTCTCAGTGGTACATGTCCAAGTAACTACATATGTAAAAGGCAGTGTATGTGAGAGTTGAAGTATATAAATGACTCTATATGATAGTCAGTGATTGTGAGACTGGCTGTATGGATGAGTGTGTACTTGTATCACTGATTATATACGAGAGTAAGTATGCATTAGTATCTGTATGAATAAGTGAAGTGGTGTGTGTATAATTGTATAGGTGAGTAAATGGGAGTGTGATTGAATATTAGCAGGATTGACTAGATGTGTGAGTAACTGAATGAAAAAGTGGCAGTGTGTGAGTGTCTCTATAGGTATATGAGTGCATATGATAGTGCTGTATTGATGAGTGACTGCATGTATGAGTGATTGTATGGATGAATGAGTAGATGTGTGTGTAGACCTAGGAATCAGTGAGTGCATATGTAGTAACTGGTATTGGTGTGTCAATGATTTAGAAAATGGTAGTCTGTATTTTTACAGTGGGTGTATCAAAGGTTATATTAGAGTGTGAGGAGGTGCATCAGATTTTCACATCGATGATGTCATCAGTGATGTCATCAGTGATGTCATATGAGATGTCATGAGTGATGTAAATAGTGATGTCACTGACCATGCCATGAATGATGTAATATGTGACTTCATGAGCAGTGCATTGTGGGTGCACGAGTTATAGTTAGCCAAACTAACTATCACGGTGGAATTTCTATGGTTTTGTGAGAGTGAAATGTCCAGCTAACTATAATGTCCCTGATATATATTTATAATTAAATACTATTTAAACATATTTAATTAACATTATATTGATGTTAAAACTTAGAAAGTTTTACTATTTTTAACTATATATATATTTTTTCAATATAAGTGTGAAACAAGGGTTTTTTTTCAATATTTTTGGCCTTACCATACATGTATACAAAAACAATCTTTTTGACACAATATGTATATCACAATATTCAGGGCTTAGATATAATGTTAGTGAACCACTCTACACAGCTCTACTCTACAGCACTACAGTTAATGCCACTCCACTCTACTGTACGCTATTTCAGTGTATGCTACTAAAGTGGACGTTATTCCAATGTGTGATAATCCACTCAACACCACTCCCTACACACACCTCCTATTTATCATATTCCAGTGTATGCCAACCAAATTCACCCCATTCCACTCTACGCCACTCCACTCTACATGACTCCACTTTGTGCTATTCCTCTGTGTGCCACTGCACTCTATGCCACTGCAATAGCAGTGTATGCCACTCCAGTGTATAACACTGTACTCTATGTGATTATAACACACTTTACTGCATGCGATTTCACTCTATGAGACTCCACTCTATGCCATTCCACTGTATGCTACTCCAGGCTATAGCACTCTACTCTACTCAAATTCATGCCTTACCACTCTATGATGCTCTGATCAGCACAAAACTCCACTCAACATCAGTCAACGCATCTCCACTGTACCGTGCTATACTTCACTGCATGGCACTAATCTGTACAAGGGTTTATTTCGCTCAATGCATCTGTACAACACCCTACTTTACAATGTAGCACTTTATAACACTCTCTTCCACTTTACGACACTCTACCCAACTCCCTTTGTGTTGCTCCACCCCAGTTAATATACTTTTCTCTAGCAGACACTAATCTACTGTTCTCTATTACTGCACTCTATAATACTCAACTGTATGCTACTCTATGCCATTCAGTTGTATGACAATCTGTTCCATTCCACTCCACTCTACCATACTGAACCGCACTCTAATGTACTTTACCTCATTCCACTGTTTTATTTGCTCTATGCCACACTACTCTACTCCACTCTATGATACATTCTGACACTACAACACAGAAGCCCAGGCCCCACACCACACCACTCTACAACACATTATTCTATTATACCCTATGCCACTCCACTCTAATCGATTCCACACCACTGTATTCTAGAACATGCCACTCCACTCAATGTTATGCCATTCCACAGAACTACATTAAACTCTACTTCAATGCATGACACATTATCCCACTCTACGGCATTGTACAACACTCCACTCTACACAACCTCACTGTACCACACTGTACTTCACTCTATGCCACTCCACTCTGCAAGACTTGGCTATGTTCTGTGCCACCATACAATATTGTACTCCACTTTATGTCCTTACACTACATTGTACAACCCTCTACTCCACTCTATACCCCTACACCCCAGTGTGCAACACTCTACTCAACTCTATGACACTTTACAACATTCTACCATACACATTACACTGTCCTATACCACTCCAATTTATAACAATTTACTCCAGCGTACGTTAGGCCTCTCAACTATGTTCAACTCCACTGTATTTTACTCTATAATACTACACTGTACTCTAAACCGCTCTAGCCCACTCTACTGTAACTATACTGTAACTATACTCCACAGTACCCTATCCCACTGTATGCCACTCCACTGTACCACATTCCAATCTGCTCCACGCTACAATACTATGGTCTATGACAGAACACTTTACTCCACTCTTAATAACACTCCAGTCAAGGAAAGTAAACACTACTATTTCAAACATGTTTTATAAAAAATTAAAAGACTATAAGAAAGGTTAAACCTTTCTTATAGTTGTGAAAACATTATTTATTCTTACTGTTCAAACCAAACTTAAAATACAAATACATTAGAAATTCTTAAGTTACGCACCACTTCTAAATGTAATATCGCTGTTTTCATTCTATAGCTACAAACAAAAGAGAAAGTGCACAAAAATTTCCATTTTTAAACGTATACGTTTGATTTATGCAACACTTCCCAATTATTATAATGTGTGCGCTTCCATACACCACACGCTATGCCACTTGGTAGTTACAGTTAGGACTAAGTTTCTAAAGGAAAAAACTTTTTTTGTTTTTCCAGTAACTTTGGCAATGTTTGATGAATCTACACCAAACTTTCACCCAAAATGTTCTTCCACCTCAGCTCCATCCTGAAAAGTTTTGGGGTGATCCAGCACACGGGAGCTCAATAAAAAAGGTGAGATCTAAAACACTTTTTCCCCATTCATTTTTTCATAGTGACTTTAGACACAGCTAAAGCCCAAACCTCTGAAAAGATTTACACCACATTTGGCAACAAAACAAGATGTTGGGCCAGAAAGAGTGCTTTTTGTCAGTTGGTGTGAATCTCATCACATTTGGTGTGAATCCATTCAGAAGTTTTCTAGCAATTAATGCTAAAAAACATTGAACATATCATGCTGTAGAGGACCGGCGAACTCCTAATAGGGCTTTGGGGTGTGGACTCACCATGTAGAGTTCTATACAGGACTAAGGCTGTATATAGCAGGTGTTTCACCACCTAACACGGGTTGTGAGTCTCTAGGTAGTAGACTGTCCATGCAATGTTGTACAAAGGTTGATTGATGTGTGTAGTACGAATATGCCAACCTAATGTGGTGTGGCTATCTCCAGGGAGTGCCCAATCAATTAAGAGTTGTGCACAAGGTTGAAACTGTGCATAGTAGGTGCTTGTCCACCTAATGCGATATCCATGTTTCAACTGAATGAGCTCTCTGTGAAAACAATGCACAGGGCTAAAGGTGTGTATAGTAGGGTCTTATCCAGATAATAGCACTTGGACATCTAGGGGAGTCAGCTCTCCAAAAAGAGTTTGCACAGGGTGAAGGTTGTGTGTAGTGTAGGCTTGGTCACTTAATGTGGCTTTGATATCCGGAGGTCATGGACTTTCCATGAAAATGTGTTGCTCAGAATGTGGGTAGCAGGATCAAGGCTAGCCAAGGGGCCTTGTGTGTCTAAAGGCATTGGGATACATTCTCATTATTTTATATAAGCATGTATGTTTATGGAAGTTAAAACAAAAGTTGATGGACAGAATGCAGAACAATGTAATTCATTCACCCAGGTACAGAGCTCTGGGCCTAAATCCATCGTTTTTTCTCCCACCACGCCATTCCAGTTTGAACCCAGCCATATGCAAATCAGTGTTGACCCTGTGCCCCATGGGAACAGTCCGGCCCAAACTGCCAAGCCAGGTCCTCCCTGGACTGGAACAAGCATCCTAGGACCAGTTTCAGACTTTCAGCCCTCATCAGCCAGGATTGCTTGATTCCAGTGGCAAGGAGAGCACAGGACTCACGTGTATGTAAAATAACATACCCAGGCAAACAATAAAAAGGCTGGCACAATTCAATTAGCAAACAGAACCAAATTAATAATAAAACACTGAATTTAGCATAAAAAGTAAATTTTAATAAATTTCATAAAAAGTGTCATGAATTGGATCATTGACATATTAATAAAACATGATAAAACAAATTCTATTAATGAATATAATGTTTATCTTCCCCAATGCATCAAACTGGTATTCATTGGACCTTCCCTCGTGAATTAATTGAGTACGTGGCATTCCCGCATCTGCCTGCTAATTGTAGCCACTTGTAACTACGTTGCCCCTGTGGGGTATTTGACAGCGTACCTCAGGTAGACGTAGTTGACAATACTTACTACCATTGTGCGAACTCGTTTTAAACAAAATATAAACTTTTTGGGCATACACCTTTAAAAGGAGGCTATGCAAGTGACAACTGCCAATGGCAGGGCTCAGTATATAAACCAATCGGGGCAACTGAGTCAAACCCCCCTTTTTTTGAGACGTTAGACCGCGCTACACGGCATGCCACTACTTCGGCTAATGCAGGTAAAAAGCCAAATAGAAACTCTCGCTATTGATAACACGTAATCCGTCACGCTTTTTGCAATACTCATTTCTTTATACCGCCATTTTTTATCTCTAGTTAATCAGTAACCGGTAGCCGTGTAAGCCTTTATCAGCTGTACAATCACGTGATACCGGCATGCCCGCATCATACTAAACACAGGTAAGAAACAAAAAAGGTAGTTTTGCTGTTTGCAATAACCATTCCGTCACGTACTCTAAAACGCTTACCATTGTATACGCTGTCGCTTATACCTTAGATAGCCGGTAATTTGACCCCGATAAAAACCAGATCTATCAGAGCAACCACACAACTTCGGTACGCCACGATTTAGTGGAATAAAGGTAAGAAACTACAAGACCTTGGACCCCTTATTAACTATTCCGTAAAGGCCTCGTGTAATGCTGACTTTTATATACGGCTATTTTCGTCTTCAGACAGCCGTCAATTTGAGCCTGAACACATCCCACCCGATTGTAAAGACAAACGGCCTATCGGGGGCTCGCCTTCTACTCTTTAGCATTACTTACTCAACATATTCTCTAAATACAGGTAAGAACCGTGAGAACAAATAATCACCTGTGTTTCCGTGAACAACTAAGACAATGTATTGATATACAGCTAGCATTTACCATAAACTTATTATTCTTTAAGGCAGTGGATATCCTGTATCTGCATAGATCGTGTCCGTACAGAATAACTCTATCGTCCTGATATATCACTGATCCTGAAATAAAGGTAATTAGCGACAAAGATACTAGAGTACCTAAGATACTTTTGTGACAAGCAAAACAATTAATCGACATCTTGCCCCACACTTATGGCCACTTGTATTTTCTTTAACAGCTGGTTTTACGTATTCAGGCACAGTCGCTGTATCTGAAACGCCACAACAGGGGCCCTGACTATAAGTAACCACGCTGCCCCAGTTTAATATAAAGAACTTAAAACAAGTAATCAAACGTGCAGACACTATGTCACATTATAAATAACTTGATAAACAGTTTTCAAAGTACTTCTTTACATAGTGAATAAAAACTTATGAATCCACCAAGTGAAGGACTTCTCCCTCCCCCTACAATACCAGTAAACATGTTAAAGACAATCCTTTATTAGTTTAATACTTGCAAGGAACAAATAAACACCAGTCATTTTCACTCTTTTTTCTACTCGTGATTTGTGCATTTTCTTTTTTATATACCTCTCCCCTGAAAAGTGTAATGTGACGTAATATAAAATGTCAATAATTCTGTTCTAATTACACCACTGTGACTGTAACCATGTTTTTGTTAGTATCTTTCTGTATGTTAAATGTATTACGTTATTTTACATACATTATTTGCCCTGACCCAGGAACTTTATCCTAATCAGGGGGTCCTTGTTACTCTACACATCGAGCACAGGACTCACATCTGAGCATACCCGATCCACTCGGGGTGACAAATGCAAAAACAACAGTTGATGGACAGAATGCAGAACAATGTCATACATTCAACCAGGTGCAGAGCTCTGGGCCTTAATCCATCGGTTTTTTGCTCGCCATTCCAGTTTGAACCCAGCCATATGCAAATCAGTCTTGACCATGTGCCCCATGGGAACAGTCCAGCCCGAATTGCCAAGCCAGGTCCTCCCTGGACTAGAAACAAGCATCCTAGGACCGGTTTCAGACTTTCAGCCCTCATCAGCCAGGATAGCTTGATTCCAGTGGCATGGAGAGAACAGGACTCACGTCTGAGCATACCCGTTCCACTCGGGGTGACAAATGCAAAAACAACAGTTGATGGACAGAATGCAGAACATTGTCATACATTCACCCCAGTACAGAGATCTGGGCCTAAATCCATCGTTTTTAAGCTCACCATACCATTCCAGTTTGAACCCAGCCATGTGCAAATCAGTCTTGACCCTGAGCCCCATGGGAACAGTCCAGCCCGAACAGCTAAGCCTAGGATAGCTTGATTCCAGAGGCATGGAGAGCACGGGACTCCACGTCTGAGCTCACTCGTCCCACTCGGGGTGACAAATGCAAAAACTACAGTTGATGGACAGAATGCAGAATAATGTCATACATTCACCCCAGTACAGAGATCTGGGCCTAAATACATAATATTTTTGCTCACCATGCCATTCCAGTTTAAATCCAACCATATGCAAATCAGTATTGACCCTGTGCCCATGGGAACAGCCCAGCCCGAACTGCTAAGCCAGGTCCTCCCTGGACTGGAAACAAGCATCCTAGGACCGGTTTCGGGCTTTCAGCCCTCATCAGCCAGGATAGCTTGATTGCAGTGGCATGGAGAGTACTGGACTCACGTCTGAGCATATCTGTCCCACTTGGGTGACAAATGCAAACACAACAGTTGATGGACAGAATGCAGAACAATGTCATACATTCACCCCAGTGCAGAGATCTGGGCCTAAATCCATTTTTTTTGCTCACCATGCCATTCCAGTGTGAACCCAGCCATATGCAAATCAGTCTTGACACTGTGCCCCATGGGAACAGTCCAGCCCGTTCTGCCACGCCAGGTCCTCCCTGGACTGGAAACAAGCATCCTAGGACTGTTTCTGGGCTTTCAGCCCTCATCATCCAGGATAGCTTGATGCCAGTGGCATGGAGAGCACGGGACTCACGTCTGAGCATACCCGCCCCACATGGGGTGACAAATACAAAAACAACAGTTGATGGATAGAATGCAGAACAATGTCATACATTCACCCCAGTACAGAGATCTGGGCCTAAATCCATAGTTTTTTTGCTCACCATGCCATTCCAGTTATACTTTGCATGATTTTGTGCCATGTATTAATTACTTACATATATCAAAGACTGTACTGGGTTGTAGAGTACATTGATCAGCAGTATAGAGTATGATGTAATCAGTGAAGTCATTAATAATGTCACGTGAGTCGTGATCAGTGATGTAATCAATTATATCATTGAAGATGCCATGAGTGATGTGATATGTGAAGTCATAAGCAGTGCATGGTGGGGGCACATGTTATAGTTAGCTATGTAAAATGTAGCTGGTGAATGTCAGGATTTTGCTTGTTAACATTTTTATTTTGACTGATATTTTCACCCAACTATAACATCACTTTATTCTTTGTTTATTTTAGTGCATTTTTGCGTTTTTAACATAAAATTAGATAATAATATTAAACCTATATATAATCCAATTGTAACCTTTTTTAATTGAATTTCTGAGGTTTTATAGCATAAAGTAAAATTGTATAACCCTACCTAACTATGACATCACTTTACTCTGTGTTTTCCTGAGTGAATTGTTAGTTGTCAATGCAAATTATGATCTTACCAACATACCTAACTATAACATCACTGGCCTGTGGTTGACTGGCCCCATGCCTAGCCCCACCTGGGCGGCAAACCCACTTTGCAAGGCAAGCCAATGGGTCCACTCATCCCAAAATAAAGGGATTTCATTATAAAGTGGGTCTTATGACTTTCTCAAGGGTTCACCACATCAACATATGAAAGGCAGGCTTATTGGCTTTGTCAAGAGGTGACCACATCAACATACAAGGCAAGCCTAGTGGTTTTGACAACGGTAGACAACATCAATATACAAGGCAAGTATATTGGCTTTGTCAAGGAGTCACCACATCAATCTATGTAGGCAAACCTATTAGCATTGTCAGGGGATATCTACATCAATGTATAGGGACCATCTAATGGCTATGATACTGTGTCACTACATCATTATATGAAGATAAGCCAATGGGCTTTGTCAAATGGTGCCCACATTATTACATAGCACAAGTCTATCAGCTTTGCCAAAGAATCACCACATTAACATATGCAAAGCAAACTTACTAGCTTTGTCAACCACATGAAACAAGTGCCAGAAAACTCCTCAGGTCAAATAATGGAATCATAATGCCATTACAAGGTGGGGGGTCATTATCACCTGAACAGCAAAAACTCGGTCAGGTAGTTTACACCCCAGGAAACATAGCATTACTTAAAACAATTATTTCTGTAGGACTGCTGCATTTGCCTTGGCCCCAACAACATTTTAACACACTTGTGGTGACCCTGCCAAGACGTGGGCACCTCAAAGGAAGAACAAATATGTAAATTAGCCCGTGAAAGGCATTATGGGGCACTCCTCGCCAGAAGCAGTGAATAATAAAGAAGCATCTTGGCCACTCATTTATTATTTAATTTTATTGACTTGTGTCTGCATTTTTTTTGTTTGGGTGTCTAGTCCCACCGGACACCCAACATCTGTTAATAATTTTAGGGGTGTGAGGGGAGCCCTGTGGCCACTGCAGCCCCACCAGTTACCTGACCAGCACCCATCCTGGGTGCATGAGAGCTGGCAAGCCGGCCATTTGTTTTGGTCAGTGCCCTGGCCCATTCTGGGATGCCCATAACAATTCCATCCTATGGGGGATAGAGGTGGAGGCCCATGACTCTGCAGCCCTGACAGCTCCCCTGCAACACCCATCAGGGGAGTGTATCACATTGAACAGGTTCAATGAGACTGAGTTTCATGAGGTTGTCGAGTTCTTGTTCAACCTGTTTGATAAGTCTCTATGACCACAGCACTCCCAATTCAGTTTTTTTTTTAGATTGTTCATTTTATAAGGGCGACAAATCAGATGACCTTCAATGACCTTAAAGATCCTAGGTGTGTAACGTTCTCCTTTAGCTGGTGATGAGTACAAGATGTGCATTTCAATCACTCTTTCACAGCTGCTCTGTCACCAGAGATTGGAGTCACTTGTGAATTAGCGCATTTTCCTTCTTACTTCAGGGTCCTCATTTATGAAAAGTGACGCATCGCTGCGTGAAAACAGCGATGCGTCACTTTTCACTGCTCTCTCCCTGCGACATGATTGATGCGTCATATTTATAATATGACGCATCATGTCGCAAGGAGTTACAGATACGTCAGTATTTCTGACGTATCTGTAGGCGCAAAAGTGACGCATTGCTGGAGTGTGTCACAAAAGTGACGCAACTCCAGCAATGCTTCCTTTCACATGGGGAAATAATTTTCCCTAATAAGGAATCTCAAATGACATTTTTGATGCATGTGCCAGTATACTATTTGATCCCTGTCAAGATATGGAATAAACAACTGGTAATATTAGATTACAAACCTATCAATATGACAATCAGATCTGTCATTTGATTGCAAAGCCATTTCATTTATAGATGTAAGCAAGAACCAGACAAAGAAGCTGGTGCACAGACAGAATATTGAGTCTGGAATATCGAAGTGCCAGAATATTAAGTTGGAAATATCGGAGTGGCAGAACATTGACTTCAAGAATATCGGTGACCAAAATATTGACTTTAAGGTAAGAAATATCGTTTTCTGTAATATCAAAGTTAGTAATATCGTTTGTCAAAGTATCGCTGTTAATAATATTGATATTTATATTAGTGTTCTGTATTTTAGAATGTTTGTTAAAAGTATGTGATCTAATATTTTTTGTATAAGTATAGCTGTTTTTTAATGTATGTGTGACATTTTTGGAAGTAATTAATTTAATGGTAATTACATTTTGCGTATTTTAGTTCTGTAGCTGGTTGTGGGTTTATAGGGGAATAGGGTGGGAAGTAATTTAATTATAATAAGGAAATTGATCATTTTTATTTGTTAGTATTTATAGTAAAACAAGTATAAACTAATGATTAATTGGTGATTCTTTTTTATTCTTAAATTAATTGATAATTATGTAAATTGTGTTATTTTTTTAGGAGTGGGTTGTGGGTTTACAGGGGAATAGGGTGGGAAGTAATTTAATTATAATAAAGTAATTAATAATTTGAATTTGTTAGTATTTATAATTATTTTTTATTAATTACTTATTAATTGGTTATCACATTTTATTAATTCATTAATTTATAGTTATGTAAATTGTGTTATTTGTTTTAGGAGTTGGTTGTGGGTTTATAGGGGAATAGGGTGGGAAGTTATTTATTTTGAATAAAGTAATTTTTTATTAGTATTTATTTTATATTTTGATTTTATAGTGGGTGTGGTAATTTTTTTTTTTAATTAACTACTAATTGTTTGTTAATTATAATAAATTATTTGTTAAATATATTAATTGTGTCAATTATGTAGGAGGTGTTTGTACATTTATGGGGGAACATGGTGAGAAGTAATTTTCTTTGAAATCATTAATAATTGTTGGGGGATTGTAATTAATTTATATTAAATATAGTTATTTGTTTGTAAAATGTTTTTTTAAACTACTAAAAATTAAGGTTTGTAGTTAATGTTTAGTACTTTTTAACATTTAAATAGTTTTCTGTTTTTTATTTATTATATTTGTATATGTTTTTTATTTTTGTGTTATTTACAATGTTTGTATAGTTGTTGGTATTTTGTTTCTTTTTTATTTACATTTTTGGGAAATATTAGTTTTAACCCTCTGCTATGGAGTGGGAATAGTAATGTTTACCACTCGGCTATTCAAAGCTTTCCCTACTGTTGCACTCTCTGTAGTGGGAATAGTAAATTTTACCCTTTGCTATCCAATACTTTCCCTACTGTTGCACTCACTGAAGTGGGAATAGTAATTTTTACACCTACGCTATCCAACACTTTCCCTACTGTTGCAGTGTATGGAGTCGGAATAGTAATTTTTACCCTTCCACTATCCAATATTTTCCCTACTGTTGCACTCACTGGAGTGGGAATAGTAATGTTTTACCCCTTCGCTATCCAACACTTTCCCTACTGTTGCACTCACTGGAGTGGGAATAGTCATTTTTACTCCTTTGCTATCCAACACTTTCCCTACTGTTGCACTCTCTGGAGTGGAAATAGTACATTTTACCCTTTGCTATCCAACACTTTCCCTACTGTTGCACTCTCTGGAGGGGGAATAGTAATTTTTACACCTACGCTATCCAATACTTTCTCATCTGTTGCAGTCTCTGGAGTGGGAATAGTAATGTGTTCCATTCCCCTATCCAACACTTTCCCTACTGTTGCACTCACTGGAGTGGGAATAGTCATTTTTACTCCTTTGCTATCCAACAGTTTCCCTACTGTTGCACTCAGTGGAGTGGAAATAGTAATGTTTTCCCCTTCGCTATCCAACACTTTCCCTACTGTGGCACTCACTGGAGTGGGAATAGTCATTTTTACCCCTACACTATCCAACACTTTCCCTACTGTTGCAGTAATTGCAATGGGAATAGTAAATTCTTACCCCTACGCTATTCAACAATTTTAAAAATGTATAAATATTTTAGTATTTTATGTTATAATATAATGTTTTTATTATTATATTTTATGTTTTAGGGGTATGTATATATATATATGTTTTAGTTAATTTTTATATATGTATAATATTTAAAAAAAATATTTTTTAAATATACATTTTTATATTTAATTCTGTATATCCATGTTTAAGTTTTGGTACATAAAATGTGTTTATTATGTTTTTTTAATGTTTATTATATCTAATTAAATATTTTTTTACTTTGTACTTAATTTTATAATATAAGTGTTTTAACATTATTATTTTTTATATATAAGAAAACGATATTTTGGACTTTGATATTTTTGACATCTATGTTTCTTTTTCGATATTTTTGTCATTTACATTTTAAATATAGGATGACAATATTTTGACTATCAATATTTTTACATCAATATTTTTGACATCTATATTTTTGTCAACGATATTATGTCAGTGACTCAAGAGGCTAGTGCATGGTCAAGATAAACATTTTAGGGTACCTTTAAGTTTGCAGCTTTTTTTTTTAAACCTTTAGAAAATTCCCACCTTTTTCCGGAATTAATCTCTTTCTTCTCTGGATTTCTTTTCTTCAACAGATTCCCATATCATTTTCAAAGGTTCAAAAGCAGCCCTCCTGGCAGCCCTCCTGGCAGCCCTCCTGCCAACTATAGTATCCTCATCGTCTGCCCGAACAGATCTTGTGTCCCACGGTGAGTTTGCCGCCCTTCTAGCAAGGCAAAAAACAAAATATAAACAGGATAAAGTTCTAATAATATCGGTGATGTATCAAACCTTTATATTAACATGATGAAGGGTGTCTCCTGCAGCTAAACAATCATTTACCATAATACAAACTGGATAGCACAAGCCATCCACTCTAGAGCCAGTGATTAAATACAGCTGGTGCTTGCCAGGGCTCAGCCCTGGAAATGATTTCATGACACAGTGGAACTAAACTGAGTGGCTTGAATCTATCATTTCAATGATTTGGAAACTTGCAATGATTTTCAAACTCATTTGATAGAGCATGTGATGGTGTCGCACTGCGAATGCTTAACAGTGGAATTACAAGCCTTTTATCTCCGTGCCATGCAGTTTCTGTCATCAGCAGTTGTCCTCCTTTTTTTCACAAGAGCAGGTAAAACATTAATGGAAAATATCCTAGTTTACTAATGTTGCCACATAATTGTGGCTCTGCCATATTTACCACATAATATATCATCTGCTGTATATTCTGATGATTTTAACAAAAACATTTTGTAGCTCAAAATGATCAAAAGTTACAAAAGAATGTGACTTGTGTTGCTGCAAAGTGGAGAGTCCTTTGCAAAGGTTGACTGATCACCTTTCACGCTGCTGCATTTGTATGCCACACTAGTTCTGAGGCATAATCTTTGCAGTGACTGTTAGTGTCTGTAAAAATGTAAAAATAATAAAGTATCAGAAAATGTATTACATATGCCGCAGCCTTTTTTTCCTGAATAATTTAGTCAGCACTTTGACAAAATGTTGTCCTCCATTGCTGCAAAATTCCAGTGGCCCTAAAGCAGTCAACACATGTTAAAAGTGCTTGGCAATGAAGCCGAGAGACCGTGAAGTTTGTGAACTTAGGGGTCGATTAGGATGGCGGTTGGAAAAGCATTCCGACCGACTTGGTAGCGGAAATTAAGTGTCCGCATGTACCGCAGGAATTCTAGTGCACAGATACTGCAGGACTTCTGGCAGACAGATAAGGATGAACTGCCTGAAAAATCTGACCGCAGTGGACGGATTTCATGAAACTCCAACGGGACCATCCGGAACAGCTGAAAATCTGTCTGCGGCGGTCGGATTTGCTGTGGAAAAAAACAAAACCGCCATTCAATTAGCGGAATGACTGCACGTGAAATTACGATATGATGGTAGCGCCAGTGGAACGATCAGTTGTTTCTGACTGCTGCGATCGCATCAAATGATGAATGGGAGAGCAGGCAGAAAGACTGTTGCATTGCCACCACCGCGGTCGAAAGCAAACACACAACTTAGCTACCAGGTGTGGCTTTAAATCTCGCTCAGCCTCAATAAACACCTAACACACCCCAATGACACATCCCGATCGCGAGAAAAAAATACAAATCCCAGGTCAACCCACCCAACACACCTGACATGGATACTCCATTTTGACCCACCCCCATAGTTGAGTATCAAAACTAAGCCGTTCCCTGCCCAGAATCCTTTGCACAACTCCAAAACTAAAGGGCCCAACCCCACAGCACAAAGGAGAGGCAAATCAGCACACATCACATCCACACACACACACCACACACATCAACACCACCACCTTCACACTTGCAATTTTCACCCACTAGCACATCACACACCATGTCACAGAAGAAGATGCCCACATTCACTGACAATGAGTTGTCAGTTGATGGTAGATGAGGTAATCAGAGTAAAACCAAATTAGTTAGGAAGCATGGTCCAACAGATACCAGTAGCCACAAAAAATCAACTGTGGGCAAGGAAAGTCAACAAAGTCAATCCAGTATGGACCACCCCACGCACCCTGAAGGACATCAGGAGAAGGTGGCATGACCTCAAGAGCAGGGTGAAAGAGCATGCTAACAAGAACCATGAGCTGGCTCAGAGGACTGGCCGTGGCTGTCAAGGCGTCCGAATCCGGTTCCTCAAGGTTGTGTGATGCTCTATGGGGGCCCACCTCTGAATCGACCCAAGTCCGGTTTGCAATAAGCACAGACTTTTGGGCACGATTGAGCGGGGGGGGGGAAGAAGGGAGGGGACTGTGGGGGATGGAGACCTGCAAGGGCGACAAAAGCAGACAACAAAGATCATAACCTGCACACTCCTGCCCTGACTATTCCCACTCTTTAGTATGTCTAGGCTAGGCTCATACCTAAAAAGGAAATAGTATACTGAGCAGCAAAGGGAAAAGAGAGAGACTGCAACGTCTGATGTGTTCTGGTCTCTTTACTTCTCCTAACTCAAAAGGAGATTAACAACGGATAATAGTGACTGTTCCAGGAATAATGGTAGCTGTCTTTCCTAGTTAGTTTAGTCTCACTACTTTAGACAGGAGAACCACAAGACCTGATTGCATAAGTTCCGTCAATCTTGAATAACTTGAAAACAAATGTTTCTCTCCCCAGCAGAAGCAACTCCAAAGCAAGTACGTTATGCCTAATGCGCTCTTAGGAATACATGCAAACAACACAAATAGTCTCGAAGAAGCTGTAGAAACGAGGGGACCGCTTTTCGCGGGTGTATACACCGCCCTGCAAGAGACCAGCCGGTCTCAGCCAACAGAGAGATAGCACTACCCAAACGCCACTATGTGCGCACTCCTCCTCTGCACGAGTACGCAGGAAAGTAGCGCCTCTGCCAACAGAGGAGAATAAAGCCGCCCCTCACGATACCTGATATCCAGGAGCCCGGAAGGTAGAGGGTCCGAGAGAATCCGAAGTCCCGGCGACCCCTGGCCAGAAGTCTCAGCAGAGTAATCCACAAGGAAGTCTTTGTGCAAGAAAACGGAGGTCCGAAACCAGGAGTCTTCGTAACCGCGTCCTGCGAGTTACTTAAGAATTATCGGCAGCGTTTCGACTGGCTTGCCGTCTTTTGTTCTTCCGTGTACGTCAGAACGACGCATCACGTGGTACGCCGCCTACGCCCTACGCTTGGAACCCGAGGAACATGGAAAATGTAGTCTTTCCCATGTTTCCCGGCTGATTCTCACGCAGCTAGCGTGGTAACCGGCGCATTGCTAGCGCGGTTCGTGACAGTGGCCCTCCCATTATACCACTAACATTCACCAAATGGGAGGAAAAGGTACTTGCCACACTGTATCCAGAGAGTCTCACAGGAATACCCGGGGCAGGGGAGGCTGGTAAGCACTAACAAATGTCTACCATTACGTTAGACAGACTCCAAAGAGTTCAATCAGCTGCTGCCAAACTGGCCCTGGGATGGCCTAGGAGATCCTCGGCCACTGCGGCAATGGCTGAGCTTCACTGGCTCCCTATGAAACAGCGAGTTGCTTTTAAATCTCTTTGCCTTGTTTTTAAAGCTCTGCACGGAGTTGGGCCCGCTCCTTTGCAATCTCTGTTTGAATGGTACATTCCAACCAGAGCCCTCAGATCCACAACAGCCTGTCTGGTTAAAGTTCCAAGATTTAAAAAAGTTAGGACAGGAGAAAGATCATTCAGGGTCACTGCATCAAAATTCTGGAACAGCCTGCCTCTGGATGTCCGTCAAATAACAGAACTTCTCTCTTTTAGGAAACGGATCAAAACCTGGCTGTATCCAAAATGTTAAACGCCTATTACTCAACTGTTGTCTCCCACTACATCCCTCTCAAGGAGTTGTTCTCAGCACCAGGATACCTGCAAGGTGACAGCTGAGCTCTATAAATGTTTTAAATAAAATAAATTACACTGCTATGTACTGTCTTGTACAACTAGAAAGCTACACTTCCTAGACACAAATGCTCTTGCGTAGAACACACTCTTTCCAACACATGTTTACATATCTAACATTTCCTTACTCTGAACCACCCCAAAGGTAGCTAGCAATATTTTCATGGGGCATATGTACAGATAGCCAGCACTACAACTCTTACCAGGCACCCCTTTCCCACAGCTGAGCTGGATTGAACACTCCCAACACCCACAATAATGTGTCAGCCATTGCACTGCTCTCCCCAAACTTACAGGTAGGTCGCAATCTTAACAGGGAGGAGTGTTTGTGGGTGGGAAGCCAGCATTACAACTCCCACCAGGCACCCTTGTCCCACAGCTGAGCAAGATGGAGCTCTCCCCCACCCGCAACCATGTGGCAGCCATTCCATTCTTCACCTTCACCTAACAGGTAGGTAGCTATCGTAACAGGGAGGGGTGTTTTTGGGTGGGAAGCCAGCACTACAACTCCCACTGGGCACCTTTGTCCCACAGCTGAGCAAGAAAGCGCACTACCCCCACCCACAACCATGTGGCAGCCATTCCATTGCTCACCTTCACCTAACAGGTAGAAAACCATCTTAACAGGGAGGGGTGTTTGTGGGTGGGAAGCCAGCACTACAACTCCCACCAGGCACCTTTGTCCCACAGCTGAGTAAGAAGGCGAACTCCCCCCACCAACAACCATGTGGCAGCCATTCCATTGTTCACCTTCACCTAACAGGTAGGTAGCCATCTTAACAGGGAGGGGTGTTTGTGGGGGGAAGCCAGCACTACAACTCCCACCAGGCACCCTTGTCCCTCAGCTGAGCAGGATGGAACACTCCCCCCACCCACAACCATGTGTCAGCCCTTCCATGGCTCTGCCCAAACTAACAGGTAGGTAGCTATCTTAACAAGGAAAGGTGGGACGCAAGCTCTACAACTCCCACCAGGCACCCTTGTCCCACAGCTGAGCAGGATGGAACACTCCCCATACCCACAACCATGTGGCAGCTATTTCCCTCCACTGTGTTACCGAACAGGTAGGTAGACAGTGCATACACCTTGCCATCCTTCTCAAGATGCATAGAGCCATATGACTACACCAGCCCTCACATGTCATCCAACTTGGGATAGATTGAAAAGCCACATCCAGTGTGCAGACACCTAAGCGTTCATAACTTTCATAGAAATTAAACTTTGAACCACCAAGTGACATGTTGAACAAATTCAGGGCCCAGTCATGCACCTCACAGAAGACAATGTGTTAGTGCCACGGTGTCAGACATGAAGGCCCATATGAACACAAAACATTCATGGTCAATCAGACAAACTAACTTAAGTACATGATATGAAAAAGGTATGTATGACATCACAATGGCTAGTCCTTCCTTAGCTGAAAGTGATTCCATGCAGAGCAAACCAAAAAGACACATCACATAAAGTTGATGTGCCGCAAGTCGTTAGATGACAACATGTCCTTGTATTCACACAATCTGTACGTAGCACATGGTTTCTATTTACATGTCACACCGTGGACAAGTAATGTAAGTACCTCAACATCATGTCATGATGTTCAGTATCTTGCAGCCATACCAAGTGATTGCAATGTAAAGTGTGTGGTGTATCGCATGTAACATCCAAAAGTTGAACACCAAGCTTGTGGAGTGCACTTCAATGACCATTTCACCTCTGTTTAAGAGGAGATCCACAAGCAACTGCTGCAGAAGACAACACCAACCTGCAGAGCCAGTCTCCCCCGACCATGAACTCTCGGATGCAGTCTCCCTACATTTCTCGGTTGAGGAGCAACAATCTGGTGTAGTAGCGAGTAAGTGATATTTATTTATTTAATTATTTAGAGTTTAGAAGTCTATGCATGTCATTTCATTCTACTGTATGTCATTACATTCAAATGGTTATCCGTTGTGACATTATTACTAAGAGACCTGATTCATGACTAGATGCATGCCGTTTTCATCCAATAAAGGCTACTGAATTCAACATCAAGTTTGCGTATTTAATGAAGAATACTACACCTGGCCCATCCGGACTGCCAGGGCGCACCACATCTCAGGCCCTCATTTTCCCATCACTGCCTCTACCTCAGCCACAACCACAGTGGTGATCCCTGCTGCAATGACCTGTGCAGCCTCAACCACCACCACCACCACTACTGCCTGCAACACTCTTGTGCGGGTGCGATGAGTGCCAATGCCACAGGTCCGGGTCAGTAAGGCAGGTGGGAGGGCAACTAGGGGACAAATACAGGAGGATACTGGGACCAAAGCCCTGGCCAACATCGAAAGAGTCCTTGGGGCATATGAGCAGACCCAGGGACACAGGGGCCAGGTTGTAGAAGATGTGCATGAGCTCTGTCTGCTGTGAGGCCCATGGACACATGTATGGACCAACTTATCCATGTGCATGCTTGTCGAACACTATGACTCCATGTTCACTTGATGACTGCTGTGGTGTCTATGTCTGTGTTAGCTGATTTGTCCCATTGATTCCAGTTGGTGTTCATGATTGGCATTTGATGATGCAATTCTTGTTTGTGTTGGGGTATGGTGTCTGTGCATTGTCCAGAGTGACAATGTTGTGTATTCCTGTTCTGTCTAGGGTCACATTGCCTTACCACTGTTTGACTGCACGTGGCTGGGCTTGTTGGACTTCCGTGGATGTTGTTTGTGAGATTTTTGTTTGACTATTGTTTTTAGTTATGCATTGACATCCCTGAGTGTGAGTCTGGCATTTGTAGTTGCACACCAGGGTGTGTGATTGGTTGTCAGTAAACTCACAGGACCTTATTTGTTCCTTTATGTGTGTTTCTCACAGGTGTTAAGTGTTGCAGGTGTGAGATGGGTAGACGAGGGGTATGTGTGAAGGTCCTACATGAGTTTGTCAGTCAGGGAGGTTGACAATGAGCCATGTGTGTTGTGCTGGCGGCATACACATGTCAAGTAAGTTGACACAGATGTGCGGCTGGTCACTGTATGGCTTCTGACACTTCCTATCATTCCTGTGCCTATGCATAGCTTGATTTGAGGTATCCCAGAGATGTTCCACAGAGGTCACTTTGGTTTAACTGCAATCACAGTGCCACCCATGTCTGATTTGAGGGCCTAAGGGTAGTGTGATATGTTCCTCCTCTTGCATGTGATGTACACATGCTATGTGGCTTGCTCCATGGTTTTCCAGCACTGTGCACTTCACTTTGGGCTAGCCCATTTCTTGTCCTACATTGCTGCTGACCTATGGTATGTGTATGTGGCAGAGTGTCAGTGTGGGATCTTTCTGAAGGACTTGACAAGCAGTGTGAACAGGTCAGTGGTTGTTCATATGCAGTGTGAGTCTTCATTTCTTAATTATACTCAGTTTTATTCACATAAGTGGAAGGTAGGTATGAGGAGGAGGGTTGTCCAGCCCCATAACTTCTGTGCAGGGTGTTCATCTTCACCTTCCCAGTCAATATACCTTGCCCTTTGCTGTGTGAGCTGCCAGGTCTAGCCACTCCTGGCTGATGAATTGTGCATGGAGGGGGGCACAGGAGGGGCACACCGCATGTGCAGAAATGGGTGTGGGACGCGTACTGTGGGTAGGGTGAAGGTGGAGTCCTGGGAAGCTGCCCAGAATGCCCATGCCTGCACCGGCCCTGGCTACTACTTTGTGCACAGGTTTTCCCATGTCTTCACCACTGCAGTGACTTACCCGCGACATTGCAGTGAGTTTCGCTCTCCGCAGTCTTGCTTCCACCATCTACGAGGGGCTGATTTCTCCGCTGCATTCTAATAGGCTGTTTGAGGCATTGCGATTTCTCTTGCGGTCGGGACGTCATTCAGCACAGCGGTCTTTCTCTATTGGCTCCCTCCGCCACCATTGCAGAAGGAAATTTCTGGCGGATCCCAAAACTCCACAGCGGACGGATAATGGGCTATCTTTGCCCATTTTTATAATGGGGGACGCTAGGACCTCCGATGGTGTGCAGAAAATACATTTTCCACCAGCACATTGGATGTGCCCACGACCTCCATCCTAATGAGCCCCTTAGTTTGGTGTGCATGAAAATCCTGCATTGCCGATCCCTGGTGAGTAGCACTACTATTGCTGAAACAAGGCAAATGAAAGTCTCAATGGGTGAGGCGGACTGGCCTCATGGGTCCTGTGACCTCAGTTACAGAGTCACCACCGCTCTAGGGTGTTCTGCTTCATAGGCCTGCCCGCAAGTCTGGAGGTGAACTTCACTATGGATTGTGGTGGCCAGAACTTCATGGTTAACCCACACTTGCCACCACTAGGATCCACCTGCTGATTCTAAGACACAAGGGCTTCTAAGGCCTAGGGGGGCCTTTTAAGGTCTAGCATAGAAATGTGCTCCCTCAAAACAGTGGTCTGGTGGACTGGTCATGAAGGCTGAACTTAGTTCCCCTGCTCTGAATTCGGCAGCTCTGGCCATAGTGCCACATCATCTCCCTCACTGAAAACCATACGGCCACGCTGAGAGAAAATGGCACTGCCTTCAACTACAACACAATTGTTCCCCCGCTATTAACACTTGGATGTGACTCATTTCAAAATATGCACTAAACTAGAGTAAAATACTGCCTGAAAAAAGAGTAACAACATCCTGTAAAAAGTAAAAACTCATAAGGAATACAGGATTAGGTAAAGCATGTGAAATGTAAGCAGGAACAACATGGTTACGTAATGCATTTATACTTCTAATTCAGAAATCAATTACTGTTTTTGCCTGAAAAGTTAAGGACATGACTACAGGGCCTTGAAGGGATCCATTGAAATGTCCATTGCTTATATCCTTACAACACGTATCTCTAAACACGGAGCTGCGGTACACATATTATAAACTGAAATAAGGAAAACAGCTGATAAGGATCACATATAACGTTTTCCACTTGAGGCATCAACCAGGTGTTTCAGTACCTCCAGGAATGGTGCACTTTTCCACCTGGGGAAAACAATGTTGTTCAAAGAAAGACGAGAAAATGAAAGTAGGGCTTCACTGGAAAACTCTTTAAAGTGGTGCTAATATGTTTGTGAATAAAACTAATTTAGACATTTTGCAACCACTATTTCTTGCTTTAGTAAAGTTTAATATTTTTAACCTTTTTTTCTCTTCTTTACGAGGATGCACATTGGAATAGAAAATGCCAGAAAAAGGCGACATTTCCAGCAAAAGTGTTTCTTTATTTTTTGGATCAAATTCAAAGGGGAACAAACGAAGGAAACAAGAGGAAAGAGAGGGTGAGAGCTGGTTCTTGAAGTCACGTTTTTCAGCAAGTGAGGAGGAGCAAGGCATAGACAGAAAGAGAGGAAATAAGAGGAAGAAAGAGAGAGAGGGATGGAGGGCTGCTAACAGCAGCAGAGCAGGAGAAGTGGGCACTGTCCTTGTCTTCTCTGGGAGACAGAGTCCTTTCCTTCTTTGTCCACCCGGTCCCTGAACAACAAAGAGCAGCCGAGTGTTATCTATAGGTATTAGTTATTTCTGCCATACTGGGACATATTTTCAAAATAAAATAAGTAGGGTAAAAGATTCTATTAAATTAAAAAGTAGGGTCTCGCCGTACTCTGCTGATTCCATCCACTTTAACCACTGGGGGTCTGCAAGAATCTGCTTCACAGAACGACCCCCAGAACTGCCTCATCTGGTGAAGCTGGGGTGCAGCGGCCTTGACTGTACGGAGAGGGGCTGAGACTTGGAGGTCCAATGGTGCATGCTTCTCGGACTGGCCTGGGAGACATTTGCATTGCTTGGTTTGGGTTGTTTGGGCCACAACAATGCGCTGCTCACTAGCTGAAGGAAGCCAGTGTTCTGACTGCTATTTGGCCCTGTGCAGAAATCTGTTACAGTCTATGCCATTCCAAATACTTTGTGAGAGGAGGCCGATCATGATGGTAAGGACAGTTCCGGCTTGGACATTGGTCTGGACACTGAATGGTCAACTCATGACAACCCCATGGGCAGTCTGGCTGCCTTTGAACCATTAAGGAATCATCGCTCAAGCAATTAAACTGCTGAAGACAGGGCAAATAGTTGCAGGTGTAATGGCTTGGCAGCATTGGATACCAGAGCTCAAAGGAGTGGTATTGTAAAGCATACTAAAGCCTCAGGGTTGCCACCATGCCAGGAGTAGATACCTACTGTGAGTAAGCCAGGCATGATGAAGCTGAGGGAGAGAGCTAGAGTATTGGCAAGTAGCAGGCACCTAGGGGCTCCTCACAAGAGCTTTATGAGATTCAAGAAGCTCTTGTGGCTTAGTTGCACTTTCAGTGGCCTGTAGCCAATCAGAGGCAGAGGAGGAGAATATGGACCAGATTGATGGTGTTCAAGTCTCACAGACCAAGGGACCACCTTTGTCAGATAATACTACTATTCAACTTGAAATGGCATTCCAGAAAGATAGGCCTGGTCATGCTGCTGGTCCCAGTGCACCCAGGGCTGCTGCTACATTATCAACTGGACAGGTAGAGAAGTTGCAGTCGCAGGTTTTTGAAGGTGGCTCCTTAGACCCAGTCTGGTTTAGTGAAGAGGAAGAGCTACTATGGGACCTCAAAGGAGTTGAGCTTACCTCGACAAGTGAACAATACCAGCAGCCTGAGAAACACTGATAAAAACATCAAAATCAGGGGTGAAGTGTGGGGCATGGCTGCAAAGCGAATCATTGCGGCTGCTTGAGCGAGGTGCTCCACAGCGGCCTAACATTAATCCTGACAAAACAGCCGCTGCCAATACCAAGACGATATTACCACACATCACCGAGGGCCGGCAAAGCTGAAGAGCAAGTGGATATATGGTAAAGCGGAGGAAAACAGTGTGCTGCCAGATGCCGCGAGTGGCCTGAAAACCGCGGGCCACAGTGCACACACACCCAGGCGAATGCAGTTGGGGGTGCGCTGCTCCTCAGCATAAACTGAGCCCACACTGGGCTAGGAAGAAACAGAGACTCCGCCCTGGGGACACAATCCGGCTGGACCAAGTGAGTCGCGACACCCAGGCTGAGGGACTGAGAGGACAGATCTCGGCGGCTGAAATGGGACAAGTGAGAGTCGGACCGAGGAGCGCCAGCGGCCCATGAGATAGGCCCAGCATCGGGAGTTCTTTGAAGCATTGGATGGTACCCCTAGGAGCAGGGGACACAGGGAGCAGCCTCCCCCCCGTGGCTCACAGGATATCCAGCGAGCCATGCACCAGTGACATCCTCGGCCCTGTGAGGCAGGATTCGGGGAGGACGTACGGTGCAAAAGTGATCAAAATTGCACTGGGCCCCTGGGGGAATACCTGTTCAGAGACTGAGGATTAAGAGGTCAGAGCAATCTGTGGCGACCCTGGAGAAATGTCCTGTGGCCAGAAGCGAGCATGGGAGATGACATTAACTGTTGGAGACCATGGGAGGCACGCTTAGCTCCTGGTACACCCCTCTCTCACCCTTCCGGGTGATGCGATCAATCAGGGCAGGTGCCACTGGGACCCAATATGGATACTGGGGGGGCAGAAATGAGAGAATGACATACCCAAGTATGGGGCAATTAGGTCCCATTATACAACCAAACAATCCTTGTTGACAGTCTCCCACAGGGCAAAAAAGAGGGGAAAGTCCAAGCGGACCACTGCATGCTGGTGACGTTGCATGAGTGGAGGCGGATTGCTTCTAAGGGGGGAAGGGGTAGTGTACCGGCAAAACTGTGCCACAACATGGAGGAGGAGCTGAGGGCTCCCAGAGAAGGAGCTTGCGGGCTCATCAAGCCCCAGGGAGATACCCTCCTAGAACTTGAACACTCCCTCGCCACAGGCAAAGCGCAGCAAAAGCAGGGTGCGTGCCAGCAAAGGAAGGAGAAGTTGTCATGGTAACTTAGGACTTGGGACAATCATATCAAGCCCTCCACAACCACCTCAATAAAATATTAGCGGCTATAGCAGACACAAAAGCAGCCCTGCAGCAAGATATAGGGGCTCTGTCCGTTAGCCTCAGATTACTTCAAGTGGAACACCACAAACTGGTGGACAGGATGAGAAAAGTCAAACAATCAATTGAAACAATGCTACCAGATTGCAAGAACCACATCTAACAAACTGTAGAGTCTGGCAGCAAGAGTTTCTACTCTGGAAAAACAGGTAGAAGATGCTGAGGGATGTAACAATATACGCATCGTAGGATTACCTGACAATAAAGAAAGAACAGATATGGTGACTTTTTTAGAAGACTAGCTGAAGTCCACTGTGACCCCGAGTTGACTCACACCCTTATTTTCTCTAAAGAGAGTGCACAGAGTCCCCTTGTGCCCACCGGCAGCAGGGAGGCTCTCCGGCCGGTGGTGGTACTCCTCTTGCATAACAAAGACCGCAGCATTTTAATACGACAGGCCTATACTAATGGACCTTTTGCCATGGACAACAACATGGCGTCTATTTTTCCAGAATTTACAGCCAAACTGCAGGCCCAGTACACCTCCTTTTTAGAGGCCAAGAAGGCATTGCAAGGAGAGGGAATCCTTAATGTTCCCAGCAAAATTACGAATCACTCTAGACGGAGCTACGCATTTCTGCCACTCACAGGAGGATGTGTGCACCTTGTTGGAGACTTTCAGAAAAGGTGGTCCAATGGCTCAGGAAACATGGCTCTAAGCTGCCCAAACCACAGCAAAAAAGACTATCACGCTCATCCAGGATAACCCCGCTACAGAAACCCTCTGCATCGCAGACGGTACAGCAGAAAAAAGCAGCCCTGCAAGCTGTGGCTGAGGTCCTAACACAACAAACGGAGAAGGGTAGCTCTGAGAAAACTTCAGAACACAGTGTGGGGTATTCTGAATCAGAGGCCTCAGCCAGAAGCAAGATGCCTATACCAGTTGTAACTCCACAAACTGCTGATAATATCATCTGAACTGGTCACAGCGACCTGGTAAAGAAGCACAGGAGTACAAGATTGATAAGATGTATGGGTTCCCGACGGCAGGAGGGAAACGTTTCCCTGCCAGGAGATATAGAGGCCTATGTCGATAAGACATTCAGTGACTAAAGCCTTTGCACCCCCAACAAGATAGTCCTGGCTGGATGGGAAACAGGGACAATCTTGCAATAATTGCTTTCTGTTTTTACAGGTTTGGGAGGGCAGCAGTTGCAACGCTGCCGGGGGAAAGGGAGATACTTGTTGGGGTAATATGGTGCTCTCTGAAGGGTTGTTGTTGTTGCATGCCAAGATGTCCACCAGAGGTTGGAAGACCTGGGGGGAAAAAGGGAGATATATTCCAAGACGATCCCTGTCATGTCGCTAGTACACAAAGATGTTAAGATGCTCTCCTGGAATGTAAGAGGCATGGGGTCAATGGCCAAATGACACAAAATTCATAGCTACCTCACACGCCGAGGCATACATGTGGAGATGCTACGAGAAACACACCTTTCTCTGGAAGAGAGTGCCCGACTGAGACGCAGATGGCGCGGTCAATTGTACGGTACGGTCACTTGTACGCCAGCACATACTCTGAATTCTCAAGTGGCAACTTAATATGGATCAGAGCAGGCAGCCCCATTGAGGGGAGCAAAGTTCTCACAGACCCAGAGGGCAGATATGTCCTGATACAGGAAAAGATCCTAGGTAAGGAACTTATACTTGGAAGCATTTATGCACCAAACCATGATCAAATCTAGTTCCCATACCACTTGTCAAAACAGTTCTCTATACTCGACACTTCCCACATGTTGCTCGGGAGGATTTTAATTGCGTAGCTGACATAGAAATGGCTAGGTTGACTTCCCGTTGAATGACATCCCGGTAATTAAGGTGACTAAGGAGTTTTGAGAGTGTCTGGAAGGATGGGATATGGGGGATATTTGGAGACTACAGTATGGACATACAAGATATTATTCATAATACTCCCATTTGTATAAATTGCACACCAGGCTAGACATGTGTACCTGCTCCAATACTCTGGGACAGTCGATTACCCTCACGGAATACCTGCGGTGCAGTATATTGGATCACAACTCTTTGTTGTTGTGTATTCACCCCTTATCAGAGCCCACGTTAATCCCCCACATAGACACTGGACCCTGCTCTCTTGGAAGTTGGCTTGTTTTGTATGTCATTACAAAAGGTCATCACGTAATACTTCATGTTTAACCAGGACTCTGCCTCTTACCAGGGCGACAGAGTGGGAAGCCTTTAACGTGGTTGTACAAGGACAATGGTTGGGCCACAAAGTAGGAATGAGGAGGGAAATCCTGGTGGAACTCACCAACCTGGAAACCCAACTACATGAGAGGGAAGCCCGCTTAGCCACAGATGGGGATGCTCAGGAAGAATCAAGTGACTTAAGACAAAAATACGATGAAATGTTAGAACGATTGAAATGCTGACACCCGAGAATATTATGGGCGGGTGCACATGGAGGAAGGTAGAGTGGGCAAATTGCTTGCCTACCTAATCTGCCCTGAACACAAGGGAGAACCCCTAGTCCCCAGATACAACTGACAGAGGCGGAGATTAGCGAAATAAATGATACATTTAGGTTCTGTTATGTCAAATTGTACTGTGAACCTCAATCGCAACTGAGACCATAGCAAACTACTTGGCACCCCTTCCCCTAATGGTTATACTGACCAACGCAAGACTTTAGGGGGTTGGTAACCAAAATGGAAATTAGGGCAACATTGAAAGAGATGGCTAGAGGGAAAACACTTGGCCCTGATGGTTTGCCAGTGGAGTTCTTTACCACCTACACTCAAACCCTGGCACCGAAATTAGAGGAGCTGTATGTAGAGACCTGGGAAAAGGGGAAATTGCCCTTCTTCACCAGGGATACCCTAGTCGTGCCTCTCCACAAGACTAAAAAGCCAAACCCACAGGTATCAGACTTTCGCCCACTAACGCAGATTTAAAAATTCTGAGAAAATTCTTAGCCACACATCTTGTGCCATATATGACCAGTTTAATACATACAGATCAAAATGGGTTTGTGCCGACCAGATCCACCTCAGGGAACATGCGGTCATGTTTTCTGTGCTGCACCATCCAGACCAAGACCATTACCTGGACGCACTTATAATATCCATAGACTTAGAGAAGGCATTTGATTCAGTGAGGTTGAGCTTTCTTGAAAGCACAATGGAACGAATGGGACTAGGGGAAGAATGGATTAGATGGATGAATATACTATATATGCACCCATCTGCTTGAGTTAGGACAAACTGAGTGATCTTGGAACCCTGTAATATACATAGAGGCACTAGAAAGGGGTGTCCGATGTCCTGGTTTTTGTTTGCTATTGCAACAGAGCCTTTAGAGACAATCTTTCGGCAACAGGCACACCTTATTGGTATTCAGCTGTGACATATGCCTCACATGATTTCTCTCTATGCAGATGATCTTTTGCTATATTTAAGAGAGGGAGTGGGAGCACAGCGGGCTTTGGACATGCTGGATGAGTATGCAAACCTAGCAGGGCTCAGAATTAATAAATCTAAGACCTGTGCTGTCCCCTTAAGGGGAGACCAAGTGCAGCCAGGGACTCTCCCGACGGGTCTGGTGTGGGCCCCCCATTTGTTCAAATACCTGGGAGTCCAGATCTTCCATAGGTTAGAATACTTGCAAGAGGGCAGCCTTAACCTAATTATTAGATCACTGAGGACATCCATACAGTTTTGGCCCTCCCTCAAGCTGTCACTGATGGCCCGAGTAGCACTCTAAAAAAAGATCATGTTACCCAGATTGTTTTACCACTTTGTGAATCTTCCGGTGGTGATAACCCTAAGCTGGTTCTCGAACCTGAATCAATATCTCCGGTAATTGATTTGGGATGGGGATGAAATAAGGTAGCCTTGGAAATAGTACAAATGGCAGTTGAAAGTGGAGGACTAGGATCCCCAGTCTGTACTGACAATCTATGGTTAGGATCATATTTACCGCCAACTAATCTAACCAGTTTTAACTCTGTTTGGAGATCATACACTGACAACAGTGCGTGCATAAAGTGAATGTATTTGGCACACTTATTCCACATTCTATTTTGGCACCTACAGCACCTCTCCCCTGCTCTGAATGAGTGTAAATAAGTTGGATGAAATGCCATCTACCATCTCATCATTGAGAACTACACAATAACTATGTTTTCAGGTCTGTCTATGTATCTTCTGTGTGTTTTCGATCTTCTCTTAAATGAGCTGACGCCACCCTGTACATTACAGAAGTGGGACCACTCTTTCACTTCTAAAACAGGGTTCTTTATGAAATACTTGTTTGTTCGAATTTCGTAGTTTAACATTAACCTTTTTGGTCCTGATGAATCGCCAAGGATCTTTATGACCATCGTAGGGCGCAAAACATGTCAACCTAATGTTTACTAGAATACATTTTTACGAAATTAGTAACACATAACCTACAGGTTTTTTAACCTGAGAGGGGAACCAACATTTAAGGAAATCTTTATGGCATCCCCTAGCCAGTTTTGATCATTCACTCACTCACCTTCCTCTCACAACCCCTCTTAAATGAAAATCTCATACCCTCACTCATCATACGGCGTACTTAAAAGACCTACGCCAAAGTGACCATTCAGGGGACCCATAGGTATAAGGTATACATTTTTATTTGCATAGTTAATTAAAACGTTTGCAAAAAGCCAACATATTCAAAAAGCCAAATAAATACATATATTACACATTCCTTCATGGATGTTATGTTAAAAAGTTTCAAATTATTATTATTTTTTCTGGTTAAACAGCTTTACAGTTAAGAAGTCTGTTTTCCGTCTGCGTGCTGCAGGCAGCATCCCAGGCCATCAGCAGATTTCCCTCTCCCTGTTTGACCTTGGCAGTTAACCCCTAAGTTAAAGTACCATCGGCGCCATGTGGCGTGTTCTCAACTGCTGTGGAGGCTGACTACCTTGTCCAATCCGAAATGAAGTTCTTTTCAATGGGGAGAATTTCTTCGCTGCGCCTTAGGGTGCCGCTCATATATATGCCACCTGGTTTCCTTAGATCAGCGTTTCCGGAATTTTACTTCCACACAGTCTCAGGTACTTCACTAAGCAGCAATTGAGTTGTGGATCATCGGATGCGAAACATGCCAGCAGAGCTCGCCTCCTGGTACGAATCCCCCACTGGTCAAAATGTCGCTTCAGCAGTTGTTTCCGTTCCTTGAGGAGTTTTTTATAGGAACACAGCAGATGCAGCAAATTTTCATGAGCTGATCTGCATAACCGGCACAAAGGACCCGCCTTCTCTCGCATTGTTTTGGCCTCTTTTGGGACATAGACCGTCCTCAGTTTCAGAGCTACCCTTTCCCACTTGCTCTGTAGTTACTGCTTGCGTATGTTGGACCCTATCTGTTCCATTTTCCTTGTTTCCTTGCAGTTTTGTTCCTGGACGAATATGGTTGGGCTCCTGAAGTGACCCAATGTTGGTGTAATGTCTTTGGAGGTTGGCTGACCTGTTGTTCAGTAGCTGCCTGTCTAGTGCCTTTGCATCTTCCCTATTGTTGAAGTGACTGTGAATGGGGTTGATTGAGTTCCCCAGAGTAGTGTTCCTCACTTCAGACATGGGAACAAGTGGGGGCCCCAGATTTCCATTGCCTGAGGTCCTGCTTTGTTTCAATTGATTGGGTGCTCGTTGTTGTTTTTTCTTCATTTCTTTTTTTGGGTCGGTTTACGGAAATAATTCCAATGGACTTTCCATTTAAATGTGACTGGGGAGAGGCATCACCCTCTGCCTCACAGCCAATCTCAGACCTAGTGCCTTCTTGCTTCCCAATTGGAGAATTTTGGATTGTGCTAGACATCTTGGCAATGCATTTTGTGTTCGTTGCTACTTATAGTGAGTTATTTTGACCTGATGTCTCTTTTGGCAATGCCGTTGGCCCGAAAAGTCATTTAAAACTATTCATATTGAGGGTTTGTTTCTGATTCCTGCTCTTTCGTTTTTTTGCCTTTCTTTGTTTTGCGTTCAATTTCATTTCCCCCTTATCTGCCTCAGCAGGTTCCCACCTGTGAGTTTGGCTAAGTGTCATGGTTGATGGTTGCACGATTTTCTCATTTTTGGCTTAGATTTGTAAATTCTGGTTCATTTGAGCAGAGTGATCCATTGGTGCAGGCGCACCCCAGTGGGTCACTATATCATCACCAGTCCCCTTCATTGTGTGCCCTCCTCTAGACTGTGTTTGGACTTGATTAGATGCTTTCTTCAGTTGTGAGCAGAGGTTGGACAGCATCGAAGGCAGGGTTGCTAATTTGTCCACAATTGGACAGCATCCGCAGGCGTGATGCTCAACTGATGGGTGCTCCTGGAGGTTTTGTAGGGTAGTGTTTAGCGTTTCCAATTTGATAGCTACCACCAAAACTGCCATGGTGTTTAGAAGTGTTAGTTGCATTTCCATTTTGTCGGTTTGGTATTGCAAAGCCTCTATTGGAAGCTGTACGGTTTTGAGCAGGCTTGCCCAGGCATCTTCACGGTCTAATTTGTGCTTGTTGTCTTTGAGGTTGCCCAGGTTATTACTGTCTGCTGTTTTTTCTATATCAGTTTGATGGGTTCTAATTTTGTGCATTTAACATTTAGATGAGCATTTAAGATGTTTGTGTGGCCCTTCATCTGCCTGGGGGACCTTGATTCTTAAGTTTTCTGGGGATTTACACCTGCATGACTCCTCCTGGTAGGTTGCCAAGAGGGCCTCCCACTCTTGCTTTTCTAAAGATGAGTACTGCTCTGACTCTTCCCGATCTTCCATCATGCAGGTTTGGGTCGTCAGTCCATTCATTAGACAAGGGACAGTACGGACTTCATATTCTGAGCTCTGATTTTCCTTGACGTTTTGTGGTGTGCTCCTGTGGTCTTCAGTTCCTCCGAGCTGGCTGTTATTGCCAGTGTGTTTCCTGTATGATTTCCAAACTCGTGTATAGCTAATGGGTCAGTTGAAACGCAATTGCCCCCATCATATTTGTATTGGTTTGCAGGTTTAGGCTTTAAGGCCTTTGTGGCCATCGGGGCTGACTTGCACTGATCCCTTGGTGTTGCTGTGAAGGTTTCCCATATTTCCAATAGTTCTTGCTTTAATTCCCAGTCCTGGTATGTCTCTTGAGTGGCCCCAAAGTGTCGTTCCTAGGGCTTTTTCTCCGCGGTCTCCGGTGACTGTAGGACTCGGTTAGCAGGGGCACATTGGCCATGTGGAGCTAGGCTTGGGGCTGTCAAATCCAGCCTTTTTGTCCATGCCTCCAATGCCTTCATCTTCTGTCCCTTCAGTCGCCACAGTGGTCGCTGTCTTGTCACTGTCCTCTTGGCATATAGGCGGGAGTGGGGTTGGAAGACCTGCGGCCGTGGTAGGGCACGAGAGCAAGGTGTCACCTGCATGCTTTAGAAAACAGAATTTTGTAAAAATGTTGGGCTGAAATAGGTGATGCTTGACCGTTAATCCCCTCTGTATTGTGTTCCTTGGTTCTGGTGTTAATGCAACTACAGTGTCCACTTCCTGTGCAACAGGTCTACTTTTTGCCTGAGGCTCGCCCTCAAGCTCGGCAGGTGCTTTTGGCTTCCTTTTTCGCTTGCTCACACTGCTTACGCTGTTTGTTCCTCTGGCAGTTTTGGTTGCCCGCATACCCACCCCGACCTCATGGTTTATTGTACTAGTAGGTCCTGAGTTGTCCTTGGAGGTCTTTAGTTGAGGTCTTCATTTGGCGCACTGGGAAAAATACTAGCGTTATGAAAGAGATTGAACTAGAATGAATTGCCAATCTGTGTGGCGGAAATGAAGTGAAGTCAAGTGAAGTGAAGGTATTGTTTGGCCCCCGCAGTGAGCCCGATAGACCAATGGACTGGTTGTCCAAGTCGATTATCAGGGGCGATTTTCAGGCTTAAAACAGTTTGCCCTGGTTGATTGGTTAATTGATTAGACAGGCAGACAGGCAGATAGGTGAGCAATTTTAGGCAAGCAACGCTCTGAGCGCACAGCTCCGGCTCCGGCCCTTGCGAAACCAGGAGCGGATCCTCAATGATGGTGGACTGTGCAGACGTCCAAGCAGGAGAGACTATAGCAAGCCCTGTTTACCTTCCTGGTGTTATATTAATTTAGTTGAGTTTATACACCGATTACTTTTCAAGGAGTTGAAGCGCTTTACGACTCTGCAGGAGCACGCAGTTAGGTGGTAACTGCGTGACAGCCCGCAGACCCCGCAGACCCCGCAGACCCCGCAAGATCCCCACAGACCCCAGAGACCTTTGAGCCCGGAAGGCACAATGCGGCCCCCGGGGAAAGCAGGTCGACAGACCAGTCTTTTCCCCGGGGTGTTCGCGCGAGAGGACGGCAGGCAGAGGGTTAGGTCAGGGGGTGGGTTTATAGGGGGTGGGGGTTAGGAGGTTACTTAAGGGGACAGGAGGGGAAGGACTTCCTTTTCCTGTCACCAGTGCCTCAGGGAATAGGTGTAGTTTTTTGTGAGGGAATAGTTTATAATAGCGGTTTGGTAGGTTAGTTAGTGAGGCAGAGTATAATTCTAGTGATCGAGTGTTGCCACTGGTGCCCCGGTGTGCAATCAGGCAGAGTGTCTCGGCGAGGGTATTTTGTGGGACGGATGAGCGCAGAGCCCCGGGCTGAGAATGAACACGCCTGACGCGGAGGCGGTGCGGGCGGCGTTGCTGGTGCTCGGCCGGGCTGGGAGGGCCGATCTCCTCCAGCCCGGCGTTCTGGACCAGGCATGGGTCGGGATGACCCGCACACCTCGGTCCGCTTCTGTGGGAGTTGCCGCGGCCGTCACCGCGTGCATGGACGAGCCCCTGGGGGCTCGGGGAGGTATGTCGGGGCGGGGGAGTGGAAAAAAGCAGCAGGAGGCTTCCAAGCATGGAGGGAGGCGACAGAGCCTCCCTGCAGGTGCGGAAGGGGGGGTGATGTGCCGGGTGGGTTGGGAGTCCCGGGAAAGGGGCTGGGCCCCCGCTGCAACCTAGCGTGGCCCCCGGGCGGGGCCTGGTTACTTCAGCTCCACCTGTTGGTGGGCTGGGTACCGAGGAGCCATTGGTGGCCTATGGGGACAGCGGCGATAGTGATGGTAGCTGGGGGGAGGACCTGGGTGACTGGGAGATGGCGGCTGGGGATGAATTTGCCCTCACGCTGTCCGGGGGGGAGTCTGGGGGGGAGGAGTGGGCCCCCCCTAACGAGCAGCCTATAGACCTTTCAGGGTGCAGGAAGGGTGTGGTCAGGGCACAAGGGTCCAAGGGCAAGGGCCCCCTGAAAGTGCAGCAGCAGGCAGGTATGGGGCCGGTGGCGGGGGGCCCCCTGGCACCCCCGCCCAGGAAGGTGACACTGGGGGACCTGGAGGGCAGGAGCTCGTGGTATGCCATTATTGAGGAGACGGAGGGGGAGTGGCTGCGCCTTTGCACGGCCAAGGAGGGGAAGGCGGGTGGGGTGCCCAGGGCCAAAGGGGTCCCGGCACCTGCGCGTGGCAGGGGGGCAGTTGGCGGACGAGGTAGAGGCGTGAGTGGGGCCCATAGTGAGTGGGATTGGACGGAGGGGTCAGGGACTGCCTTGGCGGTGCAGAGACCTGGTGGCACTGGGGCCTCCCCGGGTGCATACGGCTCGGGGGGGTGGGTACAGGCCAGCAGGGACAGCTGGTAGAGGCCGGGGAGGGGCCAGCGGGGCACAAACCGGCCTCCAAACACCGGGACGAAGCAGCAGGGGAGTCCGCGGCGGCCTGCCCTCCACCGAGGGAGCGGGCACCAGCGATGATGGAGTGCGAATTTGTGCCTAGAGTGAAAGGGAAAGGTGCCAAGAGGGTGGTGACTGAGGTGCGTGATTGGGTGGCACCGGAGGTGGACGATGAGGTATTGGATTATGAGGATGAGGAATATTAGTTGGAAGAGGGTGAAGTGCGTGAGGTTGAGAGTTGGAAGGGCAGAGCGGCAACGAGCAAGATTGGTGTTTTCCAGGAAACACGGGATGGCGCCGGTCGGGCCATCAGAGGAGGGGTGAAGCCGGCGGAGACACGGCGGATGGAGCGGGACGCCCCGGAAACTTTATCAGGTGAGGGCGCATGGTGGGATGCATGGGGGGAAGGGACTAAAGGAGGGAGGAAGAAGGCCTTCCGGTCGGTGGGTGTGGGGGACAGATCAGTGAAGGAAACAGGGCCCCTAGGTGGGGCAGGGCCTGTTCCGCTGGATGGTAAGAAACAAATGGCGACAGTGGGTGTGCAGACTGATAAGGCTGAGGATCAAGGGGGTAAAGAGGAGAGTGTGGAGAAATTACGGAAGAAGTGGCCGTATATGGGCTTGGCGATGCCTCTCGGGTCGCATTTGTCTGAGAAGACGAGGGCAAAGATTTGTCGGCATGAGTACGTTGATGTGTTTAAACTCCTGCACAGGGAGATTCAGGCAAAGGAGGGATCGAAGGAAGAGGAGTGGGGAGTTGACCAGGTGGCCGAGAGTGCCGGTGACAATGGAGAACTGGACGTCGGCTTTTCTGATCTATGCGAGTATCTATTGTGAGAAGCACGCGGATCGGGCGATTGCGCTGTTTAAATATATGGATGTGATCAGGAAGGTGCAGTTGCATTTTGGGGGTTTTGCCTTGTTGAGTTATGATGAGGAGTTCAGGGCAAGGATCAGTGTTAACCCCGACAAGCCGTGGGGGGATGTGGACCAGGAACTCTGGGTCCAATGGATGTCGTCAACGCAGGCGGCGGCGTCTACGCATACGGCGAGTGGTCTTCCGATTGCCTATCGGTCTTTTCAGTCGCGTCCCGCCCAGTCTGGGGCGGGTGGGCAAGGGGTTGCCGGTGGGCATAGAACTCAGGCGGTCTGGACAGGGGCATCGTGACAGAAGTACAAACCGGGATCCACTGGGGCCTGCTGGGGTTTCAACAAGGGATTCTGCAATCGGCCTTCCTGTAAATTTAAGCATGAGTGCTCTATGTGTGGGAGACGTCACGCTGTCACGCAATGCCTCACACTGGATACGCCCTCGGAGCAGTGAAAGATTGCAAGTGGCAGGGGACAGCCTGGGCCAAAGGGCCCATACTCCGGTTAAGGTGGAGGCCATGGGTCCATGGCTCTCCCGGTACCCTGATAGTGAGGCGGCGTCGGGATTGTACTAAGGTTTTGTGGAAGGTTTTCGGATTGGCTATCAGGGGCCGAGGTTGAGGCGTTGGGCCGAGAACCTGCGGTCTGCGAAAGAATTGCCGGAGGTGGTGGTGCGAAAATTGGAAAAGGAGTTCTTGGAAGGCAGAGTCTCCTCTGGGGGTGGTGCCCAAGAAGGAGCCGGGCGAGTTCAGGCTGATTCATCATCTGTCTTGGCCGGAAGGAGGTTCAGTGAACGACTTCTTCGCGGTGGAGGACACCAGGGTCTTGTATGCGTCGGTGGTTGATGCCGTGGGTTTGGTGGTTTGCGGAAGAGGGGCGGAGTTGGCCAAGTGCGATATCAAGTCGGCCTTTCGCCTCCTTCCCATTCAGCCGGCGGATTTTTCCGTATTGGGCATGCAGTTTGGCGGGGCCATTTTTGTTGACCGGGTGTTGCTGATGGGTTGTGCGATTTCCTGCGCGCTCTTCGAGACTTTCAGTTCCTTTTTGCAGTGGGCCTTTGTGGACCGCAGTGGGCACCGGCTGGTGTCTCACTATTTGGATGACTTTCTGTTTGTTGGCGTGGGTCAGACGGGAGAATGTGGTGCGGCCTTGGGCCAGTTTCAGCTGTTGGCAAAGGAGTTTGGGATGCCGTTGGCACCGGAGAAGACGCAAGGGCCTAGTTGTTGTCTGACCTTCTTGGGAAACGAATTGGATTCGTGGACTGGCAAGCGCGTTTACCAGTTCAGAAGGTGGCGGAGATGCAGGAGGTTTTGAGATAGGTGCTTGGGGTCCGCAAGATTGAGTTGAGGTCCGTGCAACGCTTGCTGGGTTTGTTGAACTTTGCTTGCAGGGTGGTGAGGGCCGGGAGGACATTTTGTAGGCGCCTCGGCATGGCCATGTCGGGGGCGGTTCTCCCTCACCACAGGGTCAGGGTCACGCTGGGAGTGTGGGCTGGCTTGCGGGTCTGGCTGGTGTTTCCGGAAGACTTCAATGGTGTCTCATTGGAGTTTGCGCGGGACAGGATGGTGTGGCAGGTACAACTCTACTCTGATACGGCGGGAGCGGCAGGTTTCGGGATCTTCTGGGACGGCCGTTGGTGTGCGGAGCAGTGGCCGGCTCATTGGCTGTGCCAGGGCAAGAGCATTGCGTTTCTGGAATTCTTTCCCCTGTTGGTGTCACTGTTGGTGTGGGGCCCGGAATTCCGGGACAGGTCGGTGTTATTTCATGTTGACAACAGGACAGTGGTGGACCTGGTGAACAATCAGAAGGCTAAGGACCTGCGTGTGCTGCGCTTGCTGCGAAGTTTCATGCTGCTGTGTCTGCGTTTTAATGTGCTGTTCCGCGCGCAACATGTGCCTGGCGCGAGTAATGAAATTGCGGATGCGTTATCTCGTTTGCAGTGGCAGCGTTTCAGGAAGCTGGCGCCGGAAGCGGAGGCTTGCAAGACCAAAGTGCCGGAGGGTATCTGGGCCTGGGGGGAGTGAGAGTGAGAGTGGTTGGTCTGGTGGAGAAGTCAATAGCTGAGTCCACTTGGCGGGCGTACAGGTTGGCGTGGTCTGAGCTTGGAGCCTTTTTGAGATGGAAGAAGGGGGCGTGGTGGATGCCGAGGGGCGTCTGTGAGCAGGGGGTGGTGCGCTTTGTGCTGGACTGCATGGACAGAGGATTGTCTCAGATGACGATTGCTGGCAAGTTGGCAGGTGTTTCATTTTACAGCATGGTCTACTTGGGTTTTGATCCAGCTAGGGCGGATCTGCTGAGCCGTATGTTGAAAGGTTGGGGTAGGGTGAGGGCGGAGGTGGGAGGGGGGAGGGGGGGAGTTGGCTCGTGAGGCGATTACTTTTGAATTACTGGAAAGGGTGCTGGGGGAGTTACCTTTTTGCTGTTACGATGGGGACAAGGTCGCATTGTTTCGTTTATGCATGGTATGGATGTTTTTTGGGGGTTTCGAGTGTCAGAGTTGTTGGGGGCGCGTGGGGCGCCGGGGCAGATGTTTGCAGATGTACGGTTGGACGGGACCAGACTGGGCATATGGTTGGGACGTTCCAAGACGGACCAGGTCAGTCGTGGTAAGTGGGTGTGGCTGTCTGACAGTGGTTGTGCGAATGTGTGCCCGGTGCGTGAGTGGACGGGGTTCAGTGGACGAGTGCGGAGGTCGGTTGGTGAGATCTTTGTGCATGCTTCCTTGAAGCGTTTGACGCCCTTTCAGTTGCTGGCAGTGTTACGGTTGGCTTTGCGGAGGGTGGGCAGGGATCCAGCACGTTTTGGCACGCACTCGTTTACGATTGGGGCGGCTACGGCCGCGGCGGGGTTAGGTTGGTCCTGGGAGGAGATTCAGCGGATTGGTCGTTGGCGGTCTTGCTGCTGTGAACGCTATGTGCGCAAGTGAAAGGGGGGTGTGCGGGCTAGCCTTGGCAGCTGCGGTGGTTGTTGCACTCTTGTTTGGCCATGGCACTAATCTTTTTTCTCTTTGTAGGTTGTGTTCGGTGGCCAGGGGCCAAGACAGTCACCTGGATTGTGGGACACTCTTTTGTGCACTGGGCCTCACGAAGAAGGTGTCGCAGCTGGGCTGCCCGGACATGCTTATAATCCATTTGGGGGAGAATGACTTGGTGAAACAATCGGGGGTGTCATTGTTACACGTGATGCAGAGGGACTTGGAGGCAATGAGGAGCAATCTGGCTGGTGCCTGTATTGTTTGGACTGAGTTCATACCACGACGGATCTGGAGGGGGGCTCTTAAGCCCGCGGCCATTGAAAGAGCCCGCAGGAAGTTAAACAGGGCAATGAGACTCTTTTGTGCTGATCATGGAGTTAAAGTGCTGGCTCATGGCGGGCTCAGGCTGGAGGAGCCACTTCTCTTTCGAGATGATGGCGTGCACCTTTCGCACATGGGGAATGCGTACTACCTTATGGAACTGAGGGATGTGATCAGTTTTTTGTCGAACGAATCGATATGGTGTAGGCGTGATTGAGTGCAAAAGGTGCACGATTGGTGGGGCAGGTAACCGCCCTCCGGGGGTTCCCTGGGTGGCGGGACCTGGGAGGGGTGGGGAGTCCATGACGGGCAGAATCACCCTTCCGGGGAGGGGGTTACAGGTGCAGGATGGGGGTGTGGTAGATGGGAGTGCAATGGAAGGAGATGCTGGAGGAGTTTTGAAGTCAAAGGGGATGTGAATGATATACGTGGAGAGGTCGTGGTGTGAATTGGGAGTGCCCAGTGGAATACGTGAGTGGATGATGGTTGAAAGGCAGAATGTTTGGGGGATTGTTAACTGTTAAAGATGTTATGTTTGATTATGGTCTGTCATGCCTGTCCTAATAAATGGCCTTTTACGCTAAACTGATGCGTGGAGTGGTTATTGCGTGATGCGGCCCCCAGGGAAAGCAGGTCGACAGACCAGTCTTTTCCCCGGGGTGTTCGCGCGAGAGGACGACAGGCAGAGGGTTAGGTCAGGGGGTGAGTTTTTAGAGGGTGGGGGTTAGGAGGTTACTTAAGGGGACAGGAGGGGAAGGACTTCCTCTTCCTGTCCCCAGTGCCTCAGGGAATAGGTGTCATTTTTTGTCCGCCCACCCACCCGACAAATGGTTCAGGAGTGAGGCGAGGGAGTTTCGTTGGACAAGTTGTTCGGAGTGCCAGTTTAGGACAGGTTGACGCGGGGGGTGTCTGCGGGACCAGGGAGGGGTGGGGAGTCCATGACGGGCAGAATCACCCTTCTGGGGAGGGGGTTACAGGTGCAGGATGGGGGTGTGGTAGATGGGAGTGCGATGGATGGAGATGCTGGAGGAGTTTTGAAGTCAAAGGGGATGTGAATGGTATACGTGGAGAGGTTGTGGTGTGAATTGGGAGTGCCCCGTGGAATACGTGAGTGGATGATGGTTGAAAGGCAGGATGTGGGGGGATTGTTAACTGTTAAAGATGTTATGTTTGATTATGGTCTGTCATGCCTGTCCTAATAAATGGCCTTTTACGCTAAACTGATGCGTGGAGTGGTTATTGCGCGAGGGCTGTAGCTTGAGGCTTAAGCGGGAATGGGAGCTGGAGCAGGAGCTGTAGGGGCTCTACCGCTTTACCGCTCTACCACACCTCCTCTGTTCTGGTCTCTGCCTCCTCCTTTCACCGGCACAATGGAGCGGAGTGGCCTCACTCTGATGCTGTGCAACTGCCAAAACCCGGACCGGCTTGGCAGTCACTCAGAAGTCCGAAGTCAAGAGGTCAGATGACCGCACCTGCTGACGGCGTTCGGGAAAGCGGCTCCTGCCGCGTTATGAAATGACTCGCGGCTCCTGCCACGTTGGAAAGCAACTCTCAGCTTTCTGCCTCGTTCGGCAAATGATGTGCGGCTCCTGCCGCGTTCGAAAGTAACTCACGGTTTCTGCCACATTAGGCAAATGTTTTGCGGCTCCTGCCGCATTGGAAAGCAACTGACGGCTTTCGGCCGCGTTCGGCAAAAATTTTGCAGCTCCTGCCGCATTGGAAGGTTATCGTGGCTCCTGCCGCTCAATGGAGAAACACTCGCAGCTCTGCACACCAGTGATCCACAGCGTCTGTCGGAAAAGAAGAGAAAAACACTACTACCTGGTCCAACATTCTAAGTCCTTGTTTAACCCGACGACAGTATTCAGTGGGCATTGCAGTGCCAGCCCGAGGAGGAGCAACTCCCAATGATGAAGTATGACATCCCTTGGAATGTGTGAGGGCAACAATAGACAACATCTGTGATTGTCTCTATCTTTGAGAACAGAACCTAGACTCCTCTGTACCCCCTTTTCCTTTTCTGTGCGGACATTAATTGTGTCCCTATAGGAACAGTGACTCAGCAATTAACTATCCCTTACATGAGTCTTCAGAAAGAGGTTTGGGATACAGTTTAATGGAGATGGCACACAAAACAGGTCTCTGTTTTAAAAACAGTGAAGAGATGAGACGGATTCTCTCTTTTCAGATTAGAGATAGACAATCAAAGAATGTAATTCCTAGCATTCGGTATTTGTCAGGGCGGGTGCATTGTGGCTCCGCCACTATTCTATCTGTCTTTCGGGAGTTCTATGCAGTCCTTTATCATGAAGAAAGCCCCCCTTCTTTATTAGCTATAACAGAGTATCTGGAAGGGATAAACTTACCATACTTAATGCTCATTCAAACCCAGATGTTAGAAGCCTCCGTTACGCATATATGGATAAATATCCATTGACTCTGAGGTGAATTTTAAACAATGTTTAACTGAGGTTATTCGGTGGATGCAATCTAACCACCTGTAGAGTAATACCGACAAGATGGAGTTAATGCTTTTAGGCAAGGACAGCAAATTTGAGCCTATATTATGGTGGCCTATTCCCCCCCCCCCCCAACACCGTTGGTGTAGTAAATTTCCTGGACGAGAAATTTGACTCCTCCATATGATTCCGTCCGCAAGCAGTGGCAGGAATGTGATTTAACTTAATAAAATCCCAAAAAAATGATTTGGCTACCTTCCCCTTTTCAGCAAGAAAAACAGTGGCATTTGAACTGATTACATCCAGATTGGACTATTGTAATAGTATATGTGCAGGTACCACTGAAAGGAAACATCCATTAAAATTCAGTCATTACAACACACTACCTTTAAAATGTGGCTGTTACAACGCAATTGCCTTTACATCGCATGCCATTACAACGCAGCCATTACAATGCATGTCACTAAAACGCATGCCATTACAACGCATTATAAGGTAAGTACTGGGGATTTTTTCAGTTTAAGGGTGTGTATGGGTTATGGTGTAGATGATGATAGTTATTTTTACCCCTACTCTATCCAACACTTTCCCTACTGTTGCACTCACTGGAGTGGGAATAGTAATTTTTACTCCTACACTATCCATCACTTACGCTATTGTTGCACTCACTGGAGTGGAATAGTAATTTTTACCCCTACACTATCCAACACTTATCCTACAGTTGCACTCACTGGTGTGGGAAGAGTAATTTTTACCCCTACACTATCCAACAGTTACCCTACTTTTGCGTTCACTGGAGTGGGATAGTAATTTTTACCCCTACACTATCTATCACTTGTCCTACTGTTGCACGCAATGCCGTGGGAATAGTAATTTTTACCCCTACACTATCCAACATTTACCCTATTGTTGCCCTAAAAGTATTATGTGTTGTAATGGTATGCGTTGTAATGGTATGCGTTGTAAATGTAGTTTCCAAAAATACATTGTGATGGCATGCATTGTAAAATCATGCGTAGTAATGATATTCAGGCACAGTTGCGACCGCACAGCAGACGCATGCAGTGGGCTCGCAGAGGGCACGCCAAAGGCAAGTCCGTCTGCGCCCGTCCACGCCGGACCGTCGCCATTTTGCAGTGGATTCTATCAGGTATTCGCGTGAGGAGCTCCTGACATTGGAAACCAATTGTCCTTCTTAACCTTGGGCCCCACAGGATAGCTCCTTTAATTGTAAATTTTGTGCATTTAAATTGCCGCTAGAGGAGTCAGTTTTGTGCCCATCAGACTATAGGGAGTACAAGTTCCTCCGTTTGAACTGTTGTTCACTTGTACAACATCATGCTGATGTGTTTGATCTTTTAGCCGTTGAGTCTCCGGATGCTCTATTCCTAACGGAGACTTGGCTTACTCAAGACTCGGTGGTAGAGCCCTGACTGGCTCTTCCTCAAGGCTATGTGCTGAAGACCGTAAACAGAGGGGGTGGTAGAGGGGGCGGTATTGCAGTGATTGTTAAGGATGTCTATATCTGTAGCTTGAGTAAGGAGAACATAGTGGACTGCGAAAGTGCACTATTTAAAATCATATTGAACCACAATTTTACTGTGTCCGGCCTCCTCATCTACCGTCCTCCAGGTCCCTCGAGCATGTTCAGGGAAGATCTTCTGAACAAAGTCATACTACTCGCAAGTAGGGCTGAGAATTTTACTATCTTAGGGGATCTCAATCTCCATCTTGAGAATTGTGGGAAGGCCGAGATCTCCAGCTTTTTGGCCGATCTAGAGGCCTATCAGTTGGCGCAGCGTGTTCTCGAGTGCACGCATGTGGCAGGCCATCTATTGGACCCCATATTCACTAATCTTAGTCCTCTAAAAGTCGTCCCGCCGCTCCCGCAGGCTTGTACTGACCATTTCTTGGTCTCGTTCTCACTGTTGCAGGAAAAAGCTGACTTGATGTGTCCCGCCCCAGTTTTGAAACGCCCTTGGCATAAGTTGGATTTGGGTCTTTGGAATTTGAGTCCCTTTGTTCAAAAATCAAATCGGGCTCGCCGGCCAACCCGTTGACACCTGCCCATTTTCGCCAGTTTCACTCCCTTATCTCTCCCTTGAACATAGACCTGGTCAACCTGTCTTTGTCGTCAGCATCTGTACCGGGGATGTGGAAAGACGCCAAAGTCATTTCACTGCTAAAAAAAACTTCCTTGGATCCTGTTGAGCCAGGCAATTATCGTCCTATTTCCCAGCTGCCGTTTCTGACAAAGCTGGTGGAATCGCACGTGAATTCCTTTCTGTCCAAGTTCATCGAGCAGAATGCTATCCTGGACCCATCACAGCACGGTTTTCGAGCGCGTCATAGCACCGAGTCCACGCTGCTGGTAGTGACGGAAGCTATCCTGGGTAGCTTGGATGTCGGTGACTCAGCGGCCTTGGTCCGGTTGGATTTAAGCGCCGCGTTTGATACAGTTTCCCTAGCGATTCTTTTAATACGCCTTCAGGAAATTGGTATCAGGGACGCGGCCTTGGACTGGATTCGGTCTTTTTTGGAGGGGAGGTCTTTCCAAGTCTCTGTGCCACTTTTTCATTCACAGGGGTTCGCTCTGCATCAGGGAGTGCCGCAGGGCTCTGTACTGAGCCCTTTATTGTTCAACATCTATGTTAGACCCCTGGCTGAGGTGGCAAAGGGGAGGGGGTTGTCGCTGGTGTCGTATGCCAGCGACACCCAATTGTTGATCGCTTTCTCTAAGAAATGCGGTACCAACTTTGACAAATTTGAAGAGGACCTTCTAGCAGTCTCTGACTGGATGGCAGCAAACTGCTTACAGTTGAACGCTAGCAAGTCAGAGATCCTATTGTTTGGGAAGGATCGGGAGCTATCGTTCGAGCAGTGTTGGCCTGGTCGTCTTAAACCTGCTCCCCGGCCCAAGGAGGTTGTGAAGAACCTTAGTGTGTGGGTCGACAATGGCCTAACTTTTGACACTCAATCGAAAGCTGTGGCAGGGGTCTGTTTTGGGCTTTTGCGTGGTTTTTTGTCCAGACTGGACTATGGAAATTCCCTCTACCTGGGCGCAAACAAGGCCAGCATCAAGCGCTTGCAGAGGGTTCAGAATGCGGCTGCTCATATTCTGGTTGCTCTTTTGAGATCCTGCTCAGTTGCGCATATGCTCCCTAAACGTCATTGGTTGCCTTTCGAAAAGCACATTCAGTTTAAGGCTCTCTGCGTATCGCGTAAGACCTTGACTCGACAGGCACCTTTGGAGTTATCCAACTTGTTAGAGTTCTATGTGCCAGGGCACCCTCTGAGATCCGCTGACCTAGCGTTGGTCCGTACTCCTCAAGTCTTGAAAGCCAGAGCTGGGGGGCAGTCATTTCGCAGTCTGGCTTTGAAACTTTTGAACTCGTTCCCTGCGCCCATTAGAGCAATCCAGAATCACTTGGCTTTTCGAAAAGCCATAAAGACTTGGCTCTTCCCTGTTCTTTCTGTTTAACACCGATGTTCCACTTCTTGGGCTCACGTCTTCGGTCTTTGGTGGCGCTCCGACGCTCCGTCGCTGGGGCAGCCATGCGCAATACAAATTCGACATCAATAAATAAAAATAAAATAATGGATACTGCGATGTAAAAACCGGGTAGGGAAAGCAAACATTGTAAATGTTTGCTTTGTAATGTCATACATTCACCACTAAACAAACTCTTCACAAACTTCAGGTAGCACAACACGCAGCTCCAAGGTTAATGCTAAAATTGCCATGTCGTTCATCTGCCTCAGCAGCCCTTAAAACGATCCATTGGCTGCCAATCCACAAGAGTCCTCTTTAAAATCATTCCACTTACTGCAAAGCCTACAGAGCAGTAGGACCAAAGTACCTTGCTGACAGATTCACTCATTAAACTACCTCTCGGTTTTGTAGATCTTCATCTGCTAAGCGTAAACCTCCTACTTTTAGGCTCAAGACTATAGGAGGCAGATCTTTCGTGTTTTTAGGGTTAAGGCCTGGAATTGACTTTCCATGCAGTTGAGACACCTTGATTCGGAATCCCTTTTAGGAAACTATTGAAGATGTGGCTTTTTATGGCCTCAGTCTCCATGTGTCCTTCGTTAATTTGATGAATCCACTGTAGGTCTATCTCGCCGATACTGAGTTCCAGTTTCTTTTAATTAACTATTATGTACTTTTTGATTGTTCTTTACCGCCTATCGCTAGGATGTTCTCTTTGGAGTGACAGTAGCGCTCTATAAATGCTAGATTCATTCATTACAAAAGCCCTGGCTGAGTTAGCCTCTATTCCTCTTGACTTTTACAAAACATTTGCTGACATTTTGGTGCCTAGATTGGAAGAGTTGGTCAATTCTCAAGCTTTTGTGCAATCAGTGCCTATGTCCCAAAGAAGCATATAGCTCGATTTAAAAAAAAAAGGTTAAAGATCTGCTTAATTGCAGGGCCGTATCATCCAATTTCTTTAATGAATACGGACACTAAAATGCAAACTAATGTCCTGGCAAATCGCCTTTCTGCAGTTGTTACAAACCGAGCAGACAATCAGCAGCATGATTTAATTCTGGGACAGGATCCCGCAGCCCTTGTTAATACAGCCCTCTGAGTTTTGGATGTTGCTGAAACAAGAGGCAAGCCTGTGGGCCTGATCCTACTCGACCCTGAAAATGCCCTCTATAAGGTGGCTTAGGGCTTTTTCTATGAGGTTTCCCAAAAATTGGGTTTGGACAAAAGATATAAGGTTGATTAAAACACTCTCTACTTCTCGATCTACTAGTATTGTCAGTTTGGTGCAAATATTGAACAGCCTGTCACTTCGTCGGTGTACTTGGCAGGTCAGCCACCTGTCCCCTCTATTGTTTGCGTTATATTTGGAGTCCTTTATCCAGAAACGTAAGCTTCTGGATACTATAATTCCATTGCACCTGAATCCGCTTATCATCAAGGTAATGGACTATGTGGGTGACATTGCCATTTTTCGTCATCCCTGAATTTGGCACAGTCTCTGGTTATAAATTGAATATTGGCAAAACCAAATTATAACTAGATCAACTGTAGTCTCTAGTGAACACTGCAATGTTAATGAGGCACTTTCCTAGGGGTCTGCAATTCTCCACGCACAGAGCAGGTGATTTAGCGTAATTACTTGGGACTATACTATGAATCTGTGACACTCTTCTTAAATGGTATAAAAACGTCAGTTAGGGCTGATAGGCCGCTGCAACCTCATCAAAATGGTTATTCTGCCTCGGTTCTAATACCTTTCTTCAGAATATACTGTTACTCTTCCCAGGAAATCCTTCAAAACGGTAGAGATTAGTTTAAAGGCATTCATATGGGGTTATAAGAAAAAGTGTTGCGCTATATGATATCTGCAGTTTCCTCAAAATATGGGTAGCCTGGCTCTTCCCTCTTTGCGGCTGAATTTACTTTCTTCATTTGGGCTTCGACTCAGGACAGTCATGGGGAGGACGGAACCGCAGCTATCCTATCTATTTCCAGAGTACCGGGTTTTAACTAAGCAGCACCATTAACATTGGTTTTGATTGGTACAGTCCATTTCAGACGCATAAGGTTAAAGACACTGATATTTTATTATAGGGTTGTTCTGCAATTAAGATATACAACCCCAACTTACCTGTGCCCTTGCAAGAAGGTTATTCACAATTTTGCATCAGATCAACATTAAGCAACTTCGCTAACAGTTCAGAGGAAATAATACGTCTGTATGGGGCACATCAACAGAACTTTTTTAAATACCTACAACTTAGGGAGTTTGCACCCACTTCCCAGTTAAAGGTCTCTCTATGTGCCTTATTTTCTTTCTGGAGCAGCTCTGCCGCCTCCCCAAATCTCAGTCTATTTGCACTTTGTATATTACTTTTCACTCATCCCTGATCAAAAAATCTTTATTTGGAACAAACTGTCCGAGCCATAAAAGCACAAGATATTAGAATACATTATTACAGTGTTGTTAAAAACAGTGATCTCCTAAAACCAGAATTCACACAGTGTCAAAGCAGTTAAAATAAAACATAAATGTGAATAAAATGGAATTATATACAAACGTCATTCGTAAATACAGCATATCAAATAGTAACCACAAGGTTACAATTAAGTTCTACTGACACTGTTTACATTTAATCATGAAGCCCTAATGCAATCACCAATAAAGCAAAGCACGTTGCTAAAATTAGCACATTAACCTGTATTAACTTTTCCTGTATCATCTAAGAGAGCCCTAATATGGATTACTCTGGGAAACAGGGCAACTCTATAGCATACTCTGGAGCCCCTAATTCATACAAAAATGTAAAAGCCGCCTGATGTTAAACAATTCTCGCTTGCAAAAATAATGATGCTTGGTGGACTGTTCCGATCTATTATCACTGGAACATTTTCTGGTAATTGTGCCCTAGCTCTCATTTTTTGAGACTGCAGTAAAATAATGAAAAATTAGAAGGTGGAAGCAAGTTAAAAGATACCAGTGCAATGTATTGGTAACTATAGTAAATTACAGTTTACACCCTGGCTGCTCATCCCATACTATGTACTGCCCCACTGCAATCTTAGGAAAGCCTACTTGTTCCCTCTTCACACAACAGGCTTCAAGAATATGCTCTCTAATTTCTTTTTTTTAATATCTTAAGCTATCCTCTGGATAAGACCGCAAATGTCTCTACGCCTGTTCCAGGCCCCTCAGGGCCTGTTTTATATGCTGTAACCACAGGATTTATTTTATTTATTTTTAGAGTTTTATATAGCGCTAGCCAGACCTGAAGGTATCGGAGCGCTTTACAACATTGTATCAGAATATCATCAGACACAAGAAGTGACAATAAGAACATATTGATTTGTGACGAGTACAGTCCAAACATAAAGAGTGACAAATAAACACATTGAGTTTGTGATGAAACACGTTCGGGGAGGGGGGAATTAAGATATGAGGCAAGGGGTAGGTGCAGTATAGGTCCTCTTAATAAAGTGACTGTGTGCTGCCCTGGGGGAGGTTCAATGTAGAGCGTCAGCTATCCATTCGGGAGAGATCGGTTGAGAAAAAGGTCTTTGAGCTGGCTTTTGAATTTAGGAAAGGAGGGGTTAGTCCTGATATGGACTGGGATGGAGTTCAAAAGTTTGGGCGCATTTCCAGAGAAGGCACGTGATAGAGCTTTTTGGTTGCGAGTGTTTGATAGAATGAGAAGTAGAGAGTTAGTACTCCTGCGGTTCCTAGTCTGACCAGCTTTGTTATGTTTAGAGACCAGGTATGCAGGTGTACCGGTATGCATGGCTTTGTGCGTGAGACAGGCTGTTCTGAAGGTGACGCGCATTTCTGTTGGGTTCCATTTTAGCTCTCTGAGAACAGGAGAGCTGAGATTGTATTTTTCATTCCAGTGACCAACCTGGCTGCTGCATTTAGAGTTGTTCTGAGGGGATCTAAGTGGGATTTAGCTGTGCGTGTGAGGGTTGCAATCCCGTAGTCCAATCTGGACAGTACCAGGGATTGAGTAGCGTGTTTGAGGTCACTGGGAGGGGTGAATGGTTTTATTTTGTTGAGCAGTTTTAGGTTAATAAAAGAGCTCTTAGCAGTGTTCTTGATGTGTTTGACCATGTCTAAGTTTGGGTCCAGAGTGATTCCCAGTGATTTTATGGAGTCTGCCGGGGTGAGACTTCAATTGAGAGCGTCCATGGTTTTTAACGATTTTGTGACTTAGGGGGTCTTATCTTTGTTGGCAATCATGAGGATCAGGTGGTTGAGGGATAACCAGTGTTGGATTTCTTTTAAGGTGATGTTTAGTCCCTGTATGTCATCAATGGAGGAAGTTTCTAGCTAGATCTTGGTATCGTCTGCATATAGGTGGAAAGGGATGTTAGCTTTTTAGAGTATCTTGGAGAGGGGCTCCATGTAGATGTTGAATAGTGATGGGCATAGAAATAAACCTTGTGGAACACCCCTGTTTACGGGGCGTAGGTCTGACGTGCAGTTTTTAATTTTTTTTCTTTGGGTGCGGTTCTTCAGGAAAGAGGAAATCCACTGTAGGACCACCTCATCTCCTCCGACCCTTTCCCACAATACATTGATGAGCAGTTTGTGGTCAACGTGTCGAAGGCTGATGATAAATCCAAGTGAATGAGTAGACAGCATTGATCAGTGTCTAGTGATTTATGAACATCATCAATGACATTCAAGATCACTGTCTCAGTGCTGCAATCTTTTCTGAAGCCTGTTTGATAAGGGTCTAGGATGTTGTTCTCGATGTGTTGGGTTAGTTGCAGGAGGACACATATTTTCAAGATTTTTGCTAAAAATGGGAGATTGGAGACAGGCCTGAAGTTGTTAAGATCGTTGGGGTCAGAACCCATTTTTTTTAGTAGTGGCATAACTTGATCAATTTTGAGACAGTCTGGCATGACTCCGGTTCTTAGGGAGCTATTTATAATCTTGGTCCAGAGCGGGGCTAGGGTGAGTTTGAGCTGCTTAACCAGTCGCGCAGGGATAGGGTCCAAGAAGTGTGATGAGGGTTTGGAACTGGTAATCAATTTCATGATCGCTGCTTCTTAGTTGGGAGCGAAAGATTTCCAGTTGATGGGGGGTGCCTGGGTGGGTTTTGGTCTTTTTTACTGGTGGGCAGGCTTATGTTGGGCATTCTGCGGTTGTCATCCAAGGAGAGCTCGATCTTGGTGATCTTCTCATTAAAGAAATTGGCAAAGCGACCACTGCGCCCTCGGCCTGGTCGCCCCCACGCTCCGCACCTCTCCTGCTTCCTGAGCCCTCCTGAGCCTCCTGCTGCCTGTGACCAACGCCGCACTGCGCCGACGCCGATTTCAGTGCCCCAGCCGCCGCAGGGCCGCCCGCCTAGCCTGCCTGCACCCGCTTTCCCGCCGCTGCCTGCCTGCGGCCCTGCCCCCACGCCAGCCGATTGGACATCAAGCTCCCGCCTCCCAGCGGACCCTCCCTCCCGGCTCCCTTCTTATGACGCCCCCAGAGCGACCGCGCAGCGGACGCGCGCAGCGGGAGCACCGAATGAGCTCCGAAGGTGCGCCAAAGGTAAGCCCGTCTGCGCCCGTCCGCGCCTGGAACGCGCCCAGTGCCAGGACCCCTGGCTCCCGCAGTCACCAGCCCTCCCGCCGGACCTACACCGCCACCGATCTCTACGCACTCAACGCCGGCAGACTCCCGGGCTGCTATCGAGCCACCCACGGACCCTTCTGCTGCCACTCCTGCAAGTTCACCTGCATCCGAACCTGCACCTCTCCAGCACCGACCAAGACCAAGACGAGCAACAGCAGCAGCCACCTGAAATGCATCCTGCTCAACACCCGCTCCGTCCACAGACACGCCGTCGAGCTCTGGAACCTGCTCGACACCACAGCCCCAGACATCGCCTTCCTCACGGAAACCTGGATGAACGCCTCTTCAGCGCCCGACATCGCCATCGCCATCCCAGACGGCTACAAGATCATCCGTAGGGACCGTATCAACCAGACCGGAGGAGGCATCGCCATCATCCACAAGAACACGATCCGCATCACGACCAACACCGACGACTCCCTCGCACCCGCCGAACACCTGCACTTCCAGGTCCACATCAACCCCAAGACCACCCTCAGAGGCACCCTCATCTACAGACCCCCGGGACCATGCACACAATTCAGCGAGGACCTCGCCGACTTCATCAGCCCACACGCCCTCCTCTCCGCTGACTACATCCTTCTCGGGGACCTCAACTTCCACCTGGAGAACAACAACGACTGCAACACCACCACCCTGCTGGACAACCTCGCTAACCTCGGACTCAAGCAACTGGTGACCACCCCCACCCACTACGCCGGACACACACTCGACCCCGTCTTCTCATCCAGCAAGGACATCACCTTCAGCCACGCCACCGGGCTACACTGGACGGACCACAGCTGCGTCCACTTCAAAAGGACCACGATCCACCACCAACAACAACAGGCCCCACGCAGCAGCTGGAACAAGATCACAACCGACCAGCTCACGACTTCCCTGAGCAAGAACCCACCCACCAGCGCAACGAACCCCAGCCAAGCGGCCACCAACCTCACCAAGTGGATCAGCGACTGCGCAGACAACCTCGCCCCCCTGAGGACCCCGTCCAGCAGACCCGGCAGCAAGAAAGCCCCATGGTTCACCGACGAACTCAAGAGCTGCAAGAAGAACTGCTGAGACCTCGAGAGAACCTGGCGCAGAGACCCAACACCGGACAACATGACTGCCCTCAAGCTCGCCACCCGAAAACACCACCAACTCATCCGTGCCACCAAGAAAACTGCTTTCAAGGAACGACTGGACTACAACGCACACAACAGCAAGGAACTCTACAACATCGTTAAAGAGCTCTCCAACCCCAACGCCGGAAACAACGACATCACCCCTTCGCAAGACCTCTGCAACTCCCTCGCCACCTACTTCCACAACAAGATCGCGGACATACACAACAGCTTCAGCACTCAACCAACGCACGCCATGACCGAACCACCGCCCCCCACCACCACCCTCCGCACCTGGACCCCGATCGGCACCAAAGACACCGTCCGCACGATGAACTCCATCCACTCCGGATATCCGACCGACCCCTGCCCCCACCACGTCTTCAACAAGGCCGACGCTGTCATCGCACCCCACCTGCGGGACATCATCAACACCTCCTTCGACACCGCTACCTTCCCGGAGAGCTGGAAGCACGCCGAACTCAGCGCTCTTCTCAAGAAGCCATCAGCCGACCCCACCGACCTCAAGAACTACCGCCCCATCTCGCTGCTCCCGTTCCCTGCAAAAGTCATCAAGAAGACCGTCAACAAGCAGCTGGCCGCCTTCCTCAAGACGAACGGATCCCTCGACCTCTCGCAGTCTGGCTTCCGGGCCAACCACAGCACCGAGACCGCCCTGATCGCAGCCACCGATGACATCCGAGCACTGCTCGACAACGGAGAAACAGCAGCCCTCATCCTCCTAGACCTCTCCGCGGCCTTCGACACTGTCTGCCACTGTACACTAGTACAGCGTCTCAGCAACGTCGGAATCCAGGAGAAGGCACTGGAGTGGATCACCTCCTTCCTCGCCGGAAGGACACAGAGAGTCCGCCTCCCACCGTTCAGATCTGAAGCCACCGAAGTCATCTGCGGCGTTCCCCAAGGCTCCTCGCTCAGCCCTACCCTCTTCAACGTCTACATGAGCCCCCTCGCAGCCATCGCACACCAGCACAACCTCAACATCATCTCCTACGCCGATGACACCCAGCTGATCCTCTCCCTCACCAACGACCCCGCCACCGCCAGAGCCAACCTTCACGAAGGGATGAAAGAGGTAGCCGAATGGATGAAGAACAGCCGCCTGAAACTGAACTCAGACAAGACGGAAGTCCTCATCCTGGGATCCTCACCCTCCGCCTGGGATGACTCCTGGTGGCCCCCTGCCCTGGGCAGCGCACCCAAACCAACAGACCACGCACGCAACCTGGGATTCATCCTGGACTCCTCCCTCTCCATGACCAGACAAGTCAACGCCGTCTCCTCGTCGTGCTTCAACATCCTGCGCATGCTACGTAAGATCTTCCGGTGGATCCCCACCGAGACCAGGAAGACGGTCACCCAGACCCTCGTCACCAGCCTCCTGGACTATGGCAACTCCCTCTACGCCGGAATCACCGCCAAACTCCAGAAGAGACTCCAGCGGATCCAGAACGCCTCAGCACGACTCATCCTGGACATCCCCTGTCTCAGCCACATCTCCGGACACCTGAGAGACCTGCACTGGCTCCCGGTCATCAAGAGAATCACCTTCCGTCTCCTCACCCACGCACACAAAGCCCTACACAACCAAGGCCCAGGGTACCTCAACAGTCGCCTCAACTTCTACGCTCCCAAACGCCAGCTCCGATCGACCGGCCATGCCCTCGCTGCCGTCCCCCGCATTCGAAGAGCCACCACAGGGGGACGGTCCTTCTCCTAGCCGCCAAGACATGGAACTCCCTCCCGACCCACCTCCGCCTGACCCAGGACCACCTCGCCTTCACCTCGCCCTCGCCTTCAGGAAGCAACTCAAGACCTGGCTGTTCGGGCAGTAGCGGACCCCCCTCCCCTAGCGCCTTGAGACCCTCTGGGTGAGTAGTGCGCTATATAAATGCTTTGATTGATTGATTGATTGAAAGTTGTTACATAGTTCTTTGGAGGCCTTCAATTAGAAAGAGAGGGGCTTGGAAGTTTGTTGTCTAATGATATTAAAGAGTTATTTGGGTTGATTTTTGGCATTGTTTAGTGCATCACAGAAGACTGAGGTTTTTTTCATTCTTGATGTGTTTTTTATATTCCCTACGTTTGGATTTGAGTAGGTTGAGGTGGATAATGGTCTGGCTATTTCTCCAGAGTCTTTCTGCAGCTCTTAGTTTTCTTCTTTCAGAGTTTAGGTCATTGTTGAACCAAGATCTCAAAGAGATAGTCCTGGCTTTTTGTTGTTTCCAGGGGGCAATCTGGTTGAGAATGGAAGTCATTGAGGAAGAGGTGTGGCGCCGCGGCCAGGGCGACTGACTCCGGAATCTGGGGATCACGGTTCAATCCCCGGCACCGGCGGCAGATTAGCCCAGCACCATGTGACTCTGGGCAATAGCTTGCTTAATCTTCCCGACGGCCCCCAGCGCCTAGAGACCCTAACGGGTGATTGTGCGCTTTACAAATGTGGAAATATATTCGTTGTATTAAAAAAATATATATTGTTGCATTGTAGTGCGAGGTGAGTTCAGTTGTTGAAAGGTCGCATGCGGTGGTGAGAAAGAGTCAGGTTACCCTTTCTTCCAGGTCGGCAAGGGGGATCTGTCTTAGCTTTCTCACCCAATGGGGAGATTACTGTGTACAGGGTAGGTGGTGGCATGTCTGATTGATGTGGAATAGAATGATATGGTGGCCTGACCATTCAACAGGAAGCATATGGTCAATAGTGATTATGTCTTCGTGAGCTATGATGACATCTAGAAGTGCACCCATGTTGTGGGTTTGTTCGGTGCAGTGCTGGGTAAGATTGAGGTTACGAAGAAGTTCGTTAAGGGATTGGATCAGAGAGTTGTTTTCATCTTTCCAGTGTAGGAAGAGGTCACCCAGTATTATGTTGTTGGAGTCTAGGAGAGAGCAGTGGGTTATCAGGCTTGAAGCTGTTCCCCGAATGGAGGGGTGTTGCCTGGAGGATGGTAGAGGAGATGGCAGTTTAGGGTTTTGTTGTTACTTGTCTTAATCGTGGCAGTTGGATATTCAAATGAGTTATATTTGAAGTAGTCTGATTCCATGAAGGAGATGTTGCTTTTGTGGATGATTGCAATGCCCCCACCTCGGTTGTTCATTCTGTATTTATTGATGATTGAGAACCCCAGGGGGACAAGCATGTCCATGATTGAGGAGGAGGACTCATGTAGCCAGGTTTCTGTAATGAATGTGATGTCTATGTTGTTGGTGAGGATGGGTTCTGCCTGTTCAGTGGCATGCTTTGTGGCCGATCTACAATTAATGAGCATGCATTTGGTCCACCCCTGGTTGTTGAGTTTTTTCGTTGGGGGGATCAAGGGGATATTAGAGAGGACATCTGGAGGCCTTGGAGTCTGGGTGGGGAGTGTTCTCTTCCAAATCCCGTGATCACCTGGATTTTGGAGCCGGAGTTGACCGCTGAGGAAGCGTCATAGGAGTTGGCAAGATCAATCGCCTTACTCATGGACATTGCTGCAGTTGTTCTTTTGGGTCTTCCAGGGTTGTTCAGGAGCCCAGCTGTGCCCTGAGCCTTGGGGGGGGGGGGGTCTTATGAGTTTAGTGTGGGTAACTGTGGGTGAGAGGTGAATGCGTTAGGAAGGCTCCAGAGGTGATGAGAGGTACAATAGGGTATTGTTGATGTCCTGTATTATAGTCTCTAGTTGGTTTTCTAGTGTTGTCAGTCTCTGAGTCACGATCGAAGGTGAGGGGGTAGTGGGGTCTATTCATCATATCTAGGTACATACAGTCCTTAAGAATTAACTTAGTGAATAGAGTTTCTTGTTTGAACCAAACAGATTGCCACAATATTAGGGGTTTAGTTTCAAGGATAACTCGAAGGAAATCAACACCCAATGCATAATAGATGCCAGGGTAGAGCAGGGTACTGAGAGCATTCTCCTTCAAAAGGTATTTTCTGTTATCTGTAGGGCACTCTTCTCCCCTAAAACTCACATCCCTGTGCCATAAAATTCAGTTGAAATTGTTTTAGCATTATATAGGGTAAGCATCTGGGCAATGGGTCTGTTGCCCAACCTAGAGGCAAACCTCTTCAGCCATTAATTAGTCCTTATCATGTTTGAGACACAAATCTCCCTTTTGCCCTGCCAGTCCAGTTCTGTCAAACCCCTCTAATTATACCAAAAGGTTCTGTTAGTTAGCCCTGTCTTCCAAATTTAACTTTTGCCTCTAGATGTTTGTATAAATGGGCAAAAAATGAAATAATCTCCTTAGGGACCCCTTTTTGACTATACGTTCCCAGAGTTTCCTGTGATTAACTAAATCAAAGGCACTACTAAGATCAATGAAACAAATATATAGTGATCCATCCATGGCTGGGTATACTTCCCCATTAATAGGGTAATGTTGAGCGATTGCTCAACTGTCCCCAAACCTTTCCAAACCCCATACGGGGCACTGGAGAGAATTTGGTTCTCAGCAGCCCATAATTCTAAACTGTGTATCAAGACTCTCCCCAAAAATTTGGTGCTGGAGTCTAGCAGTGAGATGGGCCGGTAACATTTTGTGTAATTTCTGGAACCCTTCTTAAAAATGGGTATAATTAGAAGATTGACCAGGTAGGGTGTACAAACCTGGTTCCTGCTGCATGGAGAGCCTTCGTTAGAAAAGGGGCCCATAAATTGTGATCAGATCTTAACACATCCATTGGGACTCCATCTGGTCCTACGTCCTTACCCTTCAGGCTGTTGTTAATAGCACTCACTACCTTCTTGAAAGTAAATGTGATACATATGGGTTGCTCAGCTTTCCAAATGCAGAGGTCACCCTCATCTGGGTCAGACCTAGAGAATATCAAACAAAAATGGTCCACCTAGCGGGCCGGAGTAATTGCAGATTCCATATTGGGGTTTATTCCCTTGGTAACCAGGAAGGTGTTAACGGTTCTCAAGAACAGATTACTATCTTTAGTTTTGGCGGCCTGTACCAGGTTCACCCAAGCCTCCCCTGTAGAATTTTTTTCCCGGTCTTTAAAGCATTGTTGTAATTTACTTTAGCTGCCCTGACTGCCTTGATGTCCCTGGGGTATTGGTTTAGGATTTTAATCATCCTGTTTCTAGCCTTTGTGCATTCTCCATCAAACCACCCATTCCTTTCTTTCCCAACGAGATTTAACCCTTGTTGTCAATGATTGATTAAGGGAGTTAGATATTGTTATGTGGGCATCCCATGTCTCCCTATTATTTGTTTCAGGCTCCAGCCCAATAAGCAATTGGTCCATGCTCTTTGCCAACAGGTTCTTTATAAAATCAGCTGGGTTAACACCTGCCCATTTAATCCTAACACTATTGTGACCTACAGATCAATATTACATGTTTTTCCTTGAATCCAGGATCTTTGAAAGGTTGAGATTCAATATAAGGATCACAGGTTTGTAGTCACTAATATAGTTGGACCCTACCCATAGAACTAGGATTGATCCCTTTTTGGATTCTGTAATGAGAATGTGGTCAATATTACTATCATAGCCTCCCCCAATGAATGTAGGTAAGTGGTGGTGGCCGCCAGTTTCACCATGTTTGGCTACTTTCATGTTCAATTTTAACATCAATTTATTGAGTGCTAAAGCATATAGACTGTGTAAAAAGTGTACTAAGGTGTTCCCCTCAGGATCATGTTACCTACATACTGGATGTAATTTGACGTTCTGAGATGTTAAAGTCTCCTGCCCAAATATTAAAGAATTCTGGTCAATAAAGGTTTCCAGATATGTTTAAAGTGCATTACGCATCTCCAGCCTTGATGAATTTTCACTCTTTTGGAACCAAAATACAACACATACAACTGCTGGCACATAAGTGGACTAAGAATCTACGCTCACTGGTGTCCAAAAAGGATATCGGTTTTAGTGATCAGTTTGCTCAAGTAATACTTAATGTGTTTTGATTGGAGGCTTATTTTTTCAGGTGCTACACTACTACACAACTCATTGATTGTTTAAAATGGGCCTCCGGCCATGCCCTGACAGCTTGAGGTGCTTGATGCCAGGAGCAGATGCCACCCATATCTTTCCACTTGCCCCTCTCTGAGTTTATTTTGATGCCTTGGCATTTGATAGATCCAATAATGTGCTATGAGGTTTAGTGTGCTTGGCCATTGGACCTCTGTTTCATACAACCTCACTCTGACTTATTTTTATGTGATGACAGTGGCCAGATAGTGTATTGCTAGAGCATAGCTGCAACGTGAATCTCCTTACCCTAGGGATTGCTGGTATGAGTTTATCTTTCCCTGTGATTTTGAATTCACAATTATTCACTCCAACACTAAAAGACACAAGCTGGGAAAATTGTGGGCTCCAGTTAGGGAAAGCTTTGTTCTTGGCATGCCCGAAAACCTTGCGGACATCTTATATAACTTAGAAGCTCTATACATTGTACTTGCTATGTATGTATGACACTCCACTTTATCATTATTTATGGATTTGAGACACATTTGAATGTTGTATTATTGTCTTTGCACTAAATGTATTTTACCTTTTTGATACTTAAAAAACAATGATTTAGAAGAGGCCAGGTAGCTGTGCATTTTTCATAAATAAAGGGTTACCATTGAGCAAGATAAATGATTGAGTGACATTTGTTTTTTATTTCAGAAATACCACTGCTACCACGGCCTACAAAGAACGCAATCAGGATAAGACACTGGTTTATGTTGTTATGTTGCGTTGCATTGACTTACCTAGGGCAGAGTGCACTAGGCAAAGGCAATATTTATATCACACCTTGCACTGAACATCAGCTCACCAACCAGTGAACCAGGCTACACAAGCCCACCACTTTAATGTTAGGGCACCCCATGTTGGGCTGTTAGGCAATGCGGGCAATCCTCACTGCTATTCTGTGTCTATATTTTCAATTTAAACCCCAGGCAAAACAAATATGAACTTTCAGGTTGACCAATGATAGGCAAGTCCTTTTAGTTTATTTTCCTTCATAATGTACAACAAATAACAGAACAGAGCCAAAAAAACTGCCATGTGTTATATACTCACAGCAGGTTCGAAACAATACAGGGGGAATAATTGTTTGCATTATTGTGGAAAGCTGATTATTTCAAATACATTTCAAAATTAAATGTATGAGATAGTATTCATATATTCTTGCACAAATCTAAACGGATGTCGATGCTGCACGTGTCAATATGGCTGACATATGTACCATGCCAGAGAAAGAGACAATATAGTAAGGGATGACTCTAGTGGTAGCAGAAGGCAAACATCTTTAAGAAAGCCTTTGGTCCCTAGCACTTGCATTTGTTTTTGTTAATTAAGCAGTGGTTAAAGCTTCTCCCCTGTATGTTTTATCTGTCCTGAACTGCTCTTCTTCTGTGCCCAGTATCATTGCTTTTGGTATTTCAAAGCATAATGGAAATCACTTATTGTGAAGCCCTGGAGTGACATCAGTAACTATTGCATTGTTTTCTAACCTAAAGGACAATCTACCCCTTTGCAATGTGCACCTCCTTCCACTTTTCTCCAATCAGGAAGCAACAAAAGGGTCAAAGCAGGTTGGTATAGGTATCAAAGGGAACAATATTGTAGTTTTGTGTGGACTCACTGTGTGGACAACCAATAAAGACTAACCAACTTTCTGAAGCATGCTGAAAAAGATTACCAAATGCTTAGTTATATTCATGTCTATGTAGCACTCAGATCTTCCAAGTTCTACAGCTTGGTTCTGTTGTCTGGAACTAAAGCCATGCATTACACCGAGCATTATCACTGCTTGTCTTGCCTTGGAGTAAGACAAGCACCAAACACGGCGGCTCACAGGGACTGCAACAAATGCCCCTAGAAAATATTGGCAGCAGGGGCTTAAAATAAAACCAATAGGGAATAATGTAAAATACATTAAAATGTTTTTACTTTCAAAGTATTTATATTCATTTTATTTAATGTTAAAATATTATACATTATCATTAAATGACTTTTATTATTTTGTAATTTAACAATAAACTTAATTAAAAAACATAATGAAATTAAACTGTTTGTAGGATATGTGCTTCAGCATTTTGAATGACTTGAAGTATTGTTATGATGGACTTTGGGCTGCTAAGGTACAAGGAATTCCAAAAATCAAGTCTGGAAATTACCAAACCTTGTACTTCTATGCAACGCAATGCCTCTGGTAACCATCTGAGCAGATTTCTTACGGTTCCTAGGCCCAGATGTATCAAACGTTTTACCGTTTGCGAACGGTAAAAAGCTTTTTGGGGTGTATCATCCCAAATGGCATTAGCAAAATATGGAATCGCAATTTTTGCTTTTACCTATTTTGCTAATGAATGTAGGGAATCGCAATTTGTGATTCCTTAAATGCAAAGCAGGAAGCAAGAAACAATTGTGACCTTGCTTTAAGGAATCGCAAATTATCACCGACTTCAAGTTGGTATGCAATTTGCAAATTCCTTGAAAAATTCAAATTTTTGCATTTTTCCTAAGTGCTATGTGGCACACACATATGCCCTTAGGGCATGTATGTGTGCCACATGTGCACACTTACCTTTTTTGGGGGTGAATCAGGGTGGCCTTTTGGCCCCATATCACCCTTCAAATTGCATTCGCAATTTGCGATTACCAATTTGGTGATCGCAAATTGTAAATGTCTTCCCATTCATTCCTATGGGACTCTGGGCCCATAGGAATGAATGGGAAGGCATTCCTTAATAGAGAATCAAGGAATATGTAGGAATCACAATTTTATTTGCGAAACCTACATACATTGCATTTTGCGAGTCCATAATAGCCAATCGGCAACATTTGCTATTAAGGACTTGCAAAATACTATGTTGATACATACCGAAGCCGGTTGCTGTCAGTTTATTGGCTTGTGTTGCCAGTGTCATTTTTTCATCAAGCCAAAAACCAAGGCTTTTGACTTCTGGAATGGGATGCTTGCCAAGGGTTTCAGGTCAATTCAGTTCCATCCATCTCGGGGGTTTGGGGGGGTTTCTTCCACCAACACCTGTTTTTTCTCTGTTAAGTTTAATGCTACTTGCTGTCATCCACTGCACAACATGTTTAAGACATGCGTTTAGGGGGGTCATGGTTTTATCTGTTTGGTGGGAAGGATATAACAATGTGAGTGTCATCAGCATATGATATTGAGGCTGTTTATGATTTCTGCCAATGCTATAACATACAGATTGAACAGTGTTAGGCTCAGTGAGGACCCTTGAGATGCCCCACAGCTAAAAGAATAGTTGTTTGACAAAGTAGTCTCCCACAGACTTGAAAAGATCTATTACGCAGGAACGAAGTTAGCCACATAAGTGCGGATCCAGACCAATCGTCAAAAGACTAATAATTGCCAGATTCAATTATCTCCCTGAGTTTTTGCCAATTTTAATGGCTAAGTTTATTTTCTTCTGTCATAAGAGATTGCCGAGATGTAGCTTCAAACTTTCCCATGACTTCTTATCTGGAAGGTCACCACTACACTTCCAGTGCCTCTCAGCTAGCTTCACATTTCAATGCAAAACAGAACAATTTTTGTCAAACCAGACCGTATGTACCAAATGCCCTATTGTTGCCCATTGGTAGTGTAGCAGCATCATTTTGGCTCCATCCTCAATATTATTAATTTGGCCACATATATGTTTATTTAGTGCCTTAGACATTCATGTGGTATGATGTGACTAATGAAGTGAAGTGCACTCAAAGCCATATAGAAAGTGCAATTACCATGTAACCTCAACATATATATACGAATTGCCATTCTCATCACGTGTGTGTTTTATTAACATTGATTAATTTTCATGTGTTCATGTATTCCTTTAAAGTATACTGCATTTACTGTATAACGGAACATGTACCTATTAGAATTGAATCTTACACTTAGAATGTGATCATTTATGTATCTTTATTCAGGCAGTTACAACCTGCATTCAAATCTTAGCTTTGCTAACTTGACCAAAGATTTTAAGTATTTGGGTTTTGCAATGTTTAACCTTCAATGTGAGTGTTTTATTTGGTTGCAGTATTTTTCTATCCACTGCAGGGGCCTGGTGCATGATATCATGAATGGAGAAAGGCACATTGTGTGAATAAGATAGGGAAGCATGAAGGGAGTTGAGGGTGATAACAATTAACAAACAGGGAGGACTACTGTCTGTGTAGAACGAGGAGAAGGATGCTTCCAATATGTCGATCAAGGAAGAAGAATTCAGAGTGTGTCTGCCAAAGAGTATCATTTGAAGGTGGTCATTAATTGGGCCTTTGATACTGCTGTTAAAAGGGTCTTGGGTCTTGGACTATGGGTATTACTAGGAAATACTCTTTAGCTTTGTTCAGTTTCCTTTCAGGCAAGGAAATTACAGACCTATTTGCGCTATTCTCTTTGTGTGGCTTATTGTTATGCGATAATTGTGCTTTAGAGAAATTCTACAGAAGTTATTTTATTCTGACACTGTTCTATTTTAAATGATCTAATCAAGGTTTCATTTAGCTCTCTTTAGTCTGGGTTAGTAGGAGATATTAGTATCTGTCATGCATTATAGGCAGGATGAGCAAAACTTTCAATCTCACCACCAGATTGTTTTTCCTTGTAATGCTATACTATGTTTCTGAGAGTGCTTTATAATACTTTGTCTTTGAAGTTGCAATAAATCCATACTTATTCATACCTATTGACTCTGAGCTACACTTGTGCCACTAAATGGGTTGCACAGTAATTGCGATTTGAAATTGAGCATAACACTCTTATTTCTCAATCAATCAATCAGGAGTTTGTTAAAGCGCGACTACTCACCCGTAAGGGTCTCAAGGCGCTAGGGGTGGGGGGGGAGTTGGGTGGGTGCAGGTTCCATTCCATCAAGGAGGGGGTCTGTCGAAGAGCCAGGTTTTGAGGTTTCTTGCGAAGATGGGGAGCGATGTTGTCTGTTTGAGGTGGAGCGGAAGGGCGTTCCATGCCTTGGCCGCGAGGAAGGAGAAGGAGCGGCCTCCCGATCTGGTCTTTCTGGTGCGGGGGACCACAGCGTAGGAAAGCTGGGCTGATCGTAGGGTCCTTTGGGGTGCGTGGAATTTGAGTCGGCTGTTCAGGTATGCTGGTCCGGTGCCGTGGAGGGCCTTGTGTGCGTGGGTGAGCATCTTAAAGGTGATTCTCGCCTCGACGGGGAGCCAATGGAGTGTGCGCAGGTGCTGGGAGATGTGGCAGTGTTTTGGCAGGTTGAGGACCAGTCTTGCGGCGGCGTTCCGGATGTTCTGTAGCTTGCGGATGAGGTTTTTGTTTATTCCGGCGTAGAGTGCGTTGCCGTACTCGAGTCTGCTGGTGACCAGGGCGTGAGAGACTGTCTTTCGGTGTTCGAGGGGGATCCATTTGAAGGTCTTACGAAGGAGGCGGAGGGTGTGGAAGCAGGAAGATGAGACAGAGTTGATCTGGCGGTCCATTTTGAGCTCGGAGTCCAGGATGATTCCCAGGTTGCGTGCGTGGTCTGTGGGGGTTGGCGGGTTTCCGAGGGCGGTGGGCCACCAGGTGTCACTCCAGGCGTCGGGGTTTGGGCCCATGATGAGTACTTCTGTTTTGTTGGTGTTTAGTTGTAGGCAGCTGTTTTTCATCCATTTGGCGACGGCTTCCATGCCTTCTCGAAAGTTGCGTCTGGCGGTGTTGGGCTCGTTGGATAGGGAGAGGATGAGCTGAGTGTCGTCTGCATATGACACGATGTTGAGTCCGTAGGTTCTGACGATGGGGGCAAGTGGAGCCATGTAGACGTTGCAGAGCGTCGGGCTGAGGGAGGAGCCCTGGGGGACTCCGCAGGTGATAGGTGTGGGGTCCGAGAGGAAAGGGGGGAGTCTGACCCGCTGCGTCCTGCTGGAGAGGAAGGAGCAGATCCAGTCGAGGGCCTTGTCCTGGATTCCTGCATCGTAGAGTCTGCGTATTAGGGTGCGGTGGGAGACTGTGTCGAACGCCGCTGATAGGTCGAGGAGGATGAGGGCTACTGTTTCTCCTTTGTCCAGTAAGGTGCGGATGTCGTCTGTTGCGGCGAGGAGGGCGGTTTCCATACTGTGGTTTTTTCTGAAGCCGGATTGGGAGGAGTCGAGGATGTTGTGTTCTTCCTCAAGTACTCTAAAAAGTTCCATCGCATGGGGTAAGAATAGGGGCCCAACTCCTCTATATTACCAGTAGCTATGTCAATAGCAATGTGTTCCGAAAAGTGATGCATGTAATCATACTCGAAATTAAGCTGGAATGTGATTCACATATTTCCTCGGTTGATTGATAAAGCAAAAATGTAGAACTTTTGATCTATAAAAGATATATAGATTAATGACAACGACTAGGAGTTAATTGCTAGTCCCTGTAGGGATCCTCTAGTGAACTGCCACCAAGAGAAATGTTCTATTGACAAGCACATCTCTGTCAACGAAAACTACCCTCATGGGTTTTATCTTCAAAATTGGCAAAAAACTAGATGAATATAACTATTAAGTCAATAGGAGCCAATGAGACACCACTGCGAAAAATTATTTGAGCAGGGGAGTGATTGTAGATGCGACCATTTAGACATACTAAACATACACTAGACAACATGTTCCCAGTTACGTTCACAGGGCTAAACCCCTCGCTCTCACTAGGCAAAATAGGCAAGATCGTAAAGAATAAGCTGACAATATCAGTCTGCACTATCTTCATAGTCAGAACAAAAATGTTGCCTGTTGTAATCATCAACTACCACCAAGAGCGCCTGAGGATAAGATAAAACTAGATTTACTCAATCAGATTCTAGGAAATTCAGGTGTAGCTAGCCAGAACTTATTCCATTCAGATATATATGCCCTAGAGTAACTATAACTCAGGTCCTTGCCATGCATTACTTGTACCCTCACATTTACCTCACCCATGACATCTTAATTTAATGCATTGATAACACCCCTAATGATATCTGGAGGAAAATGATTGATAACAACACTGAATATGTCGAGAGAATGAGTTGTAGATACTTCAATGCACAGGTTATGGTTATTTGAGATAACCTTAACTGGTGGAATTCAGTGACTTACTTCTTCATTCATTTAAAAAGGTATTTTCACTTAAGTATAACGTCGATTTAACCATTGTTTTTTAGTATATAAATATATATATATGTATCCAAGTCACCTCCTCCAACGACGAGAGTGAAGAGGCCACATCAGGGGAGTAAGAGGAAACAACTTTATTCCTTTACAGCAGGTAAGGAAAGTCCACATCATCCGTTATTAGGCGAATGCATTTCAGCTTCTGTATGGCCTTCCTCAGCGCCACGGGTGTGTGTAAATTAGGTGGCGGCAATTCTCACAGATGTAATATCACGCCCCACCTAATTGGATTAAGCTCTGCTCCGCCCCTACAGGTTAATACCAATAGCAGATGTCCTTGGCTAGTCGCTTGATGCACGGCGACTACCAGTTCCAGGATGCAATGTTTTCAGTCTTGCCTGGTGGATACTGCGTGGGGTGGAATAGAGCTGTACTGCTAGTGAACCCCCAAAACCTGATGCCATAGGAATGCGCCGTCTACTCCAGTCCCCAGACCGTTTCAACCTCCATAGTCCTGGTGTCATCTAGGCGGGGACAAGGATGAGACTCATACCTCGCCCAGCGTGAAATCATGTGACCCCAACACCGCTGCAATTTCGTCCAGGATAGAAGGTGGGCTCTGGCAATTCCAGTAACCCGGATCCAAGAAAAGTACCACCGAAGTAGCAACCAGCGAACCAGAGCCAGCTTGAAGAAACGGGGGCCTCTTATTCGCGGCACTGGAATCCGCGTTGCAATATGTATCCACGTCACCTCCTCCAACGACGAGAGTGAAGAGGCCACATCAGGGGAGTAAGAGTTAACAACTTTATTCCTTTTCAGCAGGTAAGGAATGTCCACATCATCCGTTATTAGGCGAATGCATTTCAGCTTCTGTATAGCCTTCCTCATACACACATATTTGTATTGTTACTTACTGGCAGTCGCCAGTAGATAGCTATAGTTAGGACCTATTTTCTCTAGGGAAAGCATTTTTTTATTTGCCAGTAACTTTGGCACAGTGATGAATCTTTGCAAAATATTCAAGACCAATGGGATGATTAGGTCAGCTGCTGTGTTGAAAGTTTTGAGTGCTTCGTCAAGCGGAGGCTGAGAAAAAGGGGGGTCCCAAAACGCTTTTTCTCCATGCTAATTTCCGTAGGAAACTTTAGACACGGCTATAGCCCAAACTGCTGAACGGAATTACACCATATTTTGACAAAAAGGTAGCTTTTGGTTCGGAAAGTACTCTTTTTGTTTAATGGTGTAAATCCAGTCAGTAGTTGCTGAGAAATGTAAAGAAATTACAAATAGTATATCTAGGGATGCAAAGGATACACAAACCCTCCTGATCTCGTGCCTGAAATCTGAATGGGGGCAACACTTGAAACCAGTAAGTGTTGACAGCCATCTTGTGACTCAGTTGAACCGAGTCCCAAGAAAAAAGGTAAAAAAACATTAAAAAACAAGAAAAGGAGGCACAGTAGAAACAACCTGACCCACAAGCCCTGCTCGGGGTGTCCCACAGGGACCACCAGGGCCAAACAAATTATTTTTTTTTTAAATTTTCAGCAGGATGTGCGTTGGGTATGAAAATCCAGTTGAAAATTAATAAAATGTAAGCCCTTGGGTGGGCTAGGTCCCAGGGGCAATGATGTAAATGGGTGCGGGGGTCTGTGTTTCATCATTAAGGGTGAGGGGGCCACTTGGACCCCCCACAGCCCCAAGGACCGCCACCTCCCCAGGGCTTTATCCATGGGGAATGTTGAAAAAATGTAGTGTGTGGGTGCTTGAGCCCCCCACAATGCCCCGGGGTCCACCATCTACCGGGGCACACTTTAATTAAATGCGGGGTACCTCATCACCCCACCAACAGTGTGCCAAGGGTGTGTTTGCTGAGTAGTGGAAAAAGGGGCATGGCATCCTACCACCTCTCAGCAATCCCACTGTGTAGGGCTTACTGGAGGTAACAAGTAGGCTAGTTGACCCCTAAGGACACCCAGCCCCCCAACCAAGAGCATACCAGGAGGCACATTTGCAGAGTGATGGACATAGGGGGCATGGCCTGGTATCACAACTCAGCAATCCTATTGTGTGGGACTTACTGGAGGTAATAGGAGGGGTAGTTGGCTGCCAAGGGCGTCCTTGGGGGGAAAACTACCTCTCCTGTTATCTCCAGTAAGTCCCACAGTGGGATTGCTAAGAGCTTTTCGGAGGCCATGCTCCCTTTCTCCACTACTCTGCAAACATGCCTTGTGGCCCACTACTGGATAGGGGATGAAGTTCTGTTTACTCCTGAGGGACCTTGGCGGCCAAGAAGCCCTCCTGGTTCCGCCTGTAAGTCATACGCCTTAGAATTCCTGAGCCCTGGTTCCAGTGACTTGTGAGTGTTTTTTTTTCTAAAGTTTATGAGTGTTAAATATATATACCAGGGTGTATTGGTGAATCAGTGGGTTTAGAAGTGACTGTATGGATGACTCAGTGTGCGCATGACTTACTGTATAAGTGAATGATTAGGTATCAGTGAATGTATGGGTGAGGGACTGGTTGTATGAGTGTGTGTATCTGTCTGTCAGTTAATGTCTAAGTAGGTGTATGAGTGTGTTAGTGGGTACATGCAATGGCTATATGGGTGATTGATTGGTTGTCTGACTACATCTATGGTTGTCTGGGTGTCTGTGTATGTGGGTGGGGAGGTGTGTGACTGCCTGTATGGATCAGTGAGGGAGGGAGTCAGTAGCTGTATGGGGAACTGTTGAGTATGTGAAAAGTTGTATGAGTGAGTAAGTGTCTGTATGGCTGTGTCAGTGATTGAGTGCATGTGTCAGTATGGGTGAGTAACTGTGTATATGAAAGGCAGTATACGTTAGTGACGGGGTAAATGAGTAACTGTATGTGTGACTGAGTGAATGTAAGAGTGGCTATATAGATGAGTGCATGCTTCTGCCAGCAACTGTGTAGCTGAGTGAGTATGTGTTCCTATTTCTATGAGTAAGTAAGTGGATGGGTCTATAACTGTTTGGGTGAGTAAATGGCTATATGATTTACTGTATGGGGGAGTGTCTAGGTGTGTGAGTAGTGTAATGGGTGACTCACACAGTGTGTCAGTGCCTGTATGCCTCTTTGAGTGGATATGTAAATGGCTGTATTAGTAAGTGAGTGGGTCTATGATTGGCAGTTGGGGTAAGCGAATGAATGTATATATAGATCAATGAATCAGTGAGTGGGTGTGTAAGTAATGGTATGCCTTTGTGAATGGGTTTGTGAATGGTTTTGTGGGAGCGGCAGTGGGTGTATAAATGAGTTTACAGTGATGTGAGTGGGTGCGTCTTCAGAGACAGTGTGAGACTTACAACAGTGACATGGGAAGGGTTGTTGTTTTATATTTGGCTAGGCACAACATTCTGAACAGCCGGTGAAAATTTAAGCTGCAAGAAAAAGTGAGGTTTAATACATGTTGGCAGAGGGATTAGGGATTAGGCTACTTTGCATGAGTCTCTGAAAATACCCATGCACTTATGCAATGACACAGGCACTACCTTTGTACCTCTCTTGCTTCTTTCTGCACCTCTCTTGCCTCTTTCTGCAACTCTCTTGCCTCTTTTTGTGCTTCTCTTGCTTCTTTCTGCATCTTTCTTCCTTGTTCTGAACCTCTCATGCTTCTTTCTGCAATGCTCTTGCTTCTTTTCAGCACCACTCTTGCTTCTTTCATCACTTCTCTTGCCTCTTTTTACACCTGTCTTACCTCTTTCTACACCGCTCTTGCTTTTCCTGTACGTCTCTTGCCTCTTTCTATACAACACTATCTTCTTTTGCACTTCTCCTGCTTCTGTCTGCACCTATTTTGCTTTTTTCTGCAGCTCTCTTGCCTCTTCCTGCACTTCGCTTGCCTCTTTCTGCACTTGTCTTGCTTCCTTATATACTTCTCTTGCTTCTTTCGGCACTTCTCTTGCTTCTTTTTGCACCCCTATGCCCTCTTCCTGCATCTCTCTTGCCTTATTCCACACCTCTCTTGCCTCTTTCTGCACATCTCTTGACTTTTTCTGCACTTCTCTTGCCTCTTTCTGCACCTCCCTTGCCTCTTTCTGCACATTTATTCCTCTTTCTTCACCTCCCTTGCTTCTTTCTGTACTTCTCTTACTTCTTTCTGAACCCCTCTTGCCTATTTCTGTAATTCTCTTGCCTCTTTCTACATCTATCTTACCTCTTTCTGCATATTTCTTCCCCTTTCTGCATCTCTCTTGCTTCTTTCTGTACTTCTCTTGCGTATTTATGGACCTCTCTTGCCTATTACTGCACCTCTCTTGCCTCTTTCTGTACCTTTCTTGCCTCTTTTTACACTTCTCTTGAATTTTTATGCACCTCTCTTGCTCATTTCTGCACCTCTCTTGCCTCGTTCTGCACTTCTCTTGCCACTTTCTGTATCTTTCTTCTTCTTTCTGCACCTCTCTTGCTTCTTTCTGCACCTCTCTTGTTTATTTCTGAATCCCACTTGCATATTTCTGCAACCCTCTTGCCTCTTCCTGTATCTCTCTTGCTTCTTTCTGCATATCTATTGTCGCTTTCCACACCTCTCTTGCCTCTTTCCGCACCTCTCTTGCTTTTTCTGGCCTCTTTCCGCACCTCGCTTTCTTTTTCTACCTCTTTTTCTTCCTTCTGCACCTCTATTGCCTCTTTCATCACTTCTTTTGTTTCTTTCTGCACTTTACTTGCTTCTTTATTCACCTCTTTTGCTTCTTTCTGTACCTCGCGTACTTCTCTAGCCGATTTCTGCACCCCTCTTTCTGCACTTCTCTTGCTGCTTTCTGCACCTCTCTTGCCTGCTTCTGCAACCCTCTTGCCTCTTTCTAAGTTTCTCTAGCCACTTTCTGTACCTCTCTTGCTTCTTTCTGCACCTCTCTTGCTTCTTTCTACACTTCTCCTGCCTCTTTATGTACTTCACTTACCTCTTTTAGAACTTTTCTTGCTTCTTTATGCATATTTACTCCTCTTTCTGCAACTCTCTTGCTTGTTTCATCACTTCTCTTGCCTCTTTTTGCACCTCTCTTGCCTCTTTCTACACCTCTTTTGCTTCTTTCTGAACCTCTCTTGCTTCTTTCTGTACCTCTCTTGCTTCTTTCATCAGTTCTCTTGCTAATTTTTGCATCTCACTTTCTTTGTTATGCATCTCTCTTGTTTTTTCTTGCTCTTCGCTTGCTTCTCTCTGCAACTCTCTTGCTTCTTTCTGTACCCTCTTACTTCTTTCTGCACTTTTCTTGCCTATTTCTGTACCTCGCTCTCTTCTTTCTGCACCTCTCTTGTTACCTTCTACCTCCACTTCTCTTGCTTCTATCTGCACCATTCTTCCTCTTTCTGCACATTTCTTTATCTCTCTGCACTTTTATTCCTCTTTCTGCACTTCTCTTGCCTCTTTCTGCACTTCTCTTGCCTCGTTCTGCACCTCCCGTGACTCTTTTTGCATATTTCTTCCTCTTTCTGCAACACTTATGCTTCTTTCTGCACTTCTCTTTCTTTTCTTTGCACCTCTCTGCACTTCTCTTTCTTTTCTTTGCACCTCTCTTGCTTCTTCCTGCACACCTCCTACCTCTTTCTGCAGCACTCTTCCCTCTTTCTGCACCTGTCTTGCCTCTTTCTGTACCTGGCTTGCCTCTTTCTGCACTTGTCTTGCCTTTTCTGTACCTCTGTTGTTTCTTTCTGTACTTCTCTTGCCTTTTCTGCACCTCTATTGCCTCTTTCATCCTTTCTCTTGCTTCTTTATGCACATTTCTCCCTCTTTCTGAAACTCTCTTGCTTCTTTCACCACTTCTCTTGCCATTTTGCACCCCTCTTGCCTCTTTCTATACCTCTCTTGCTTCTTTCTGCACCTATCTTGCTACCTACTGCAGCTCTTTTGCTTCTTTCTCCACTTCTCTTGCGTCTGTCTGGACCATTCTTCCTCTTTCTGTACCTTTCTCCATCTTCCTGTACTTTTATTCCTTTTTCTGTCGTTCTCGTGCTTTTTTCTGTTTTTCTCCTGCCTCTTTCTGTACCTCTCCTGCTTCTTTCTACACTTATCTTGCCTCTTTCTGCACCTCACTCTCCTCTTTCTGTGCCTCTCTTGCTACCTTATGCAGCTCTCTTGCTTCTTCCTCCACTTCTTTTGCTTCTATCTGCACCATTCTTCCCCTTTCTGCACCTTTCTTCTTCTTTATGCACTTGTATTGCTCTTTCTGCAGTTCTCTTGCTTCTTTCTGCAGTTCAGTTGCCCCTTTCAGTGCTCTCCTGCTTCTTTCTGTGCTTCTCTTGTCTCTTTTTGCACCTCTCTTGCCTCTTTCTGCACTTATCTTGCCTCTTTCTGTACATTTATCGTCTCTTTCGGCACATCTCTTGCCTTTTTCTACACCTCTCTTGACTCTTTCTGCATATTTCTTCCTCTTTCTGCAACTCTTTTGCTTCTTTCTGTAAATCTCTTGCTTTCTTTGCACCTCACTTGCTTCTTTCAGCACTTCTCTTGCCTTTTTCTGCACATCTCTTGCCTCTTTAATCACTTCTCTTGCTTCTTTCTGCATCTCACTTTCTTCCTTCTACATCTCTCTTGCTTCTTTCTGCTCTTCTCTTGCTTCTTTCTGTACCTCTTTTGCTTCTTACTGTACCCTCTTACCTCTTTCTGTATTTCCCTTGCCTCTTTCTGCACCACTCTTCCTTCTTTCTGTACCTTTCTTGCTTCCTTCTGCATCTCTCCTGCTTCTTTCTGCTCCTCTCTTGCTTCTATCTGCACCTTTTTTCTTTTTCTACATCTTTCTTCTTCTTTCTGTACTTTTCTTCCTCTTCCTGCAGTTCTATTGCTCCTTTCTGTACTTCTCCTGCCTCTTTCTGCACTTCTCTTGCCTCTTTACGCACCTCTATTGCTTCTTTCATCACTTCTCATGCTTCTTTCTGCACCTCACTTTCTTCCTTCTGCATCTCTCCTGCTACCTTCTGCTCCTCTCTTGCTTCTTTCTGCAACTTTCTTCCTCTTTCTGTTCTTTTATTTCTCTTTTGCACTTCTCTTGATTCTTTCTGCACTTTCCTCTTTCAGTACCTCTCTTTTTTATTCCTGCACTTCTCTTGCCTCTTTCTGCACCTCTCTTGCCTCTCTCTGTATTTCTCTTGCACAGTTCTACGCATTGTTCGCACTCTTTCTGTACCCCCTGCTTATTTCTGCACTTTTCTGGCTTCTTTCTGCACCTCTCTTGCTTGTTTCTGTACCCATCTTGCCTCTTTGGTACCTCTCTTGCCTCTTTCTGCACCTCTCTTGACTCTTTCTGCACTTCGCTTGACGCTTTCTTCACCTATGTTGCTTCTTTATCCATTTCTCTTACTTCTTTCTGGACCTCTCTTGCAACTTTCTTTAATTCTCTTGCTTCTTTCTATACCTCTCTTTCTTTTACTGTACACTTGTGCTTCTTACTGCACCACTTGAACTGCTTTCTGTACCTCTCTTGCTTCTTTCTGCACTTCTATTGTCTCTTTGTTCAATTCTCTTGCTTCTTTCAGCACTTTTCTTATCTCTATTTGTACATCTCCTGCCTCTTTATGCTCATTTCTTCCTATTTCTGCACCTTGCTTGCCTCTTTCTCCACTTATGTTGCTTCTTTCTGTACATCTCTTGCCTCTTTCTGCATCACTCTATCCTCTTTCATCACTGCTCTTGCTTCTTTCTGCACCTCCCTTTCTTCCTCCTGTATCTCTCTTGCTTCTTTCCACTCATTTATTGCTTCTTTCTGTACCTCTCTTGCTTCTTTCTGTACCTTCTTCATTCTATCTGCACCTCTCTTTCCTCTTTCTGCACCTCTCTTGACTCTCTCTACACTTCGCTTGACTCTTTCTGCACCTATGTTGCTTCTTTCTCCATTTCTCTTTCTTATTTCTGGACCTCTCTTGCAACTTTCTTTAATTCTCTTGCCTCTTTCTATACCTCTGTTTCTTTTACTGTACACCCGTGCTTCTTTCTGCACCTCTTGAGCTCCTTTCTGTACCTCTCTTGCTTCTTTCTGCACTTCTATTGTCTCTTTGTTCAATTCTCTTGCTTCTTTCTGCACTTTTCCTATCTCTTTTTGACCTCTTTTGCCTCTTTATGCTAATTTCTTCCTCTTTCTTCACCTTGCTTGCCTCTTTCTGCACTTATGTTGCTTCTTTCTGTACATCTCTTGCCTCTTTCTGCATCACTCTATCCTCTTTCATCACTGCTCTTGCTACTTTCCGCACCTCACTTTCTTCCTTCTGTATCTCTCTTGCTTCTTTCTGCTCATTTCTTGCTTCTTTCTGTACCTCTCTTGCTTCTTCTGTACCTTCTTCATTCTAGCTACACCTCTCTTGCCTCTCTCTGCACATCTCTTGCTTCTATCTGTATCTTTCTTCCTCTTTCTGCACCTTTCTTCCTCTTTCTTCACTTTTATTCCTCTCTCTGCAGTTCTCTTGCTTCTTTCTGCACTTCTCTTGCTTTTTTCTGCACCTCTCTTGTTTCTTTCTACACACCTCTTACCTCTTTCTGCAGCACGCTTCCCTCTTTCTGTACATCTCTTGCTTTTTTTGCACCTCGCTTGCTTCTTTCAGCACTTCTCTTGCCTTTTTCTGCACATCTCTTCCCTCTTTCATCACTTCTCTTGCTTCTTTCTGCATCTCACTTTCTTCCTTCTACATCTCTCTTGCTTCTTTCTGCTCTTCTCTTGCTTTTTTCTGTACCTCTCTTGCTTCTTACTGTACCCTCTTACTTCTTTCTGTTTTTCCCTTGCCTCTTTCTGCACCACACTTCCTTCATTCTGTACCTTTCTTGCTTCCTTCTGCACCTCTCCTGCTTCTTTCTGCTCCTCTCTTGCTTCTATCTGCACCTTTCTTCTTTTTCTACATCTTTCTTCCTCTTTCTGTACTTTTCTTCCTCTTCCTGCAGTTCTCTTGCTCCTTTCTGTACTTCTCTTGCCTCTTTCTGCACTTCTCTTGCCTCTTTCCGCACCTCTATTGCCTCTTTCATCACTTCTCTTGCTTCTTTCTGCACCTCACTTTCTTCCTTCTGCATCTCTCCTGCTTCCTTCTGCTCCTCTCTTGCTTCTTTCTGCACCTTTCTTTCTCTTTCTGTACTTATATTTCCCTTTGCACTTCTCTTGATTCTTTCTGCACTTTCCTCTTTGAGTACCTCTCGTGCTTATTCCTGAACTTCTCTTGCCTCTTTCCGCACCTCTCTAGCCTCTTTCTGCACTTCTCTTGCCTCTTTCTGCACCTCTCTTGCCTCTCTCTGTATTTCTCTTGCCCAGTTCTACACATTGTTCGCCCTCTTTCTGTACCCCTCTGCTTCTTTTTGCACTTTTCTGGCTTCTTTCTGCACCTCTCTTGCTTGTTCCTGTACCCATCTTGCCTCTTTGGTACCTCTCTTGCCTTGTTCTGCACCTCTCTTGACTCTTTCTGCACTTCGCTTGACTCTTTCTGCACCTATGTTGCTTCTTTCTCCGTTTCTCTTTCTTCTTTTTGGACCTCTCTTGCAAGTTTCTTTAATTCTCTTGCCTCTTTCTATACCTCTCTTTCTTTTACTGTACACATGTGCTTCTTCCTGCACCTCTTGAGCTGCTTTCTGTACCTCTCTTGCTTCTTTCTGCACTTCTATTGTCTCTTTGTTCAATACTCTTGCTTCTTTCTGCACTTTTCCTATCTCTTTTTGTACATCTTTTGCCTCTTTATGCTCATTTCTTCCTCTTTCTGCACCTTGCTTGCCTCTTTCTGTACTTATGTTGCCTCTTTCTGTACATCTCTTGCCTCTTTCTGCATCACTCTATGCTCTTTGATCACTGCTCTTGCTTCTTTCTGCACCTCACTTTCTTCCTTCTGTATCTCTCTTGCTTCTTTCCACTCATTTATTGCTTCTTTCTATACTTCTCTTGCTTCTTTCTGTACCTTCTTCATTCTATCTGCACCTCTCTTGCCTCTTTCTGCACCTCTCTTGACTCTTTCTGCACTTTGCTTGACTCTTTCTGCACCTATTTTGCTTCTTTCTCCATTTCTCTTTCTTATTTCTGGACCTCTCTTGCAACTTTCTTTAATTCTCTTGCCTCTTTCTATACCTCTCTTTCTTTTACTGTACACCTGTGCTTCTTTCTGCACCTCTTGAGCTCCTTTCTGTACCTCTCTTGCTTCTTTCTGCACTTCTATTGTCTCTTTGTTCAATTCTCTTGCTTCTTTCTGCACTTTTCCTATCTCTTTTTGACCTCTCTTGCCTCTTTATGCTAATTTCTTCCTCTTTCTGCACCTTGCTTGCCTCTTTCTGCACTTGTTGCTTCTTTCCGTACATCTCTTGCCTCTTTCTGCATCACTCTATTCTCTTTCATCACTGCTCTTGCTTCTTTCCGCACCTCACTTTCTTCCTTCTGTATCTCTCTTGCATCTTTCTGCTCATTTCTTGCTTTTTTCTGTACCTCTCTTGCTTCTTCTGTACCTTCTTCATTCTATCTACACCTCTCTTGCCTCTTTCTGCACATCTCTTGCTTCTATCTGTATCTTTTGTCCTCTTTCTGCACCTTTCTTCCTCTTTCTTCACTTTTATTCCTCTTTCTGCAGTTCTCTTGCTTCTTTCTGCACATCTCTTGCTTTTTTCTGTACCTCTCTTGCTTCTTCTGTACCTTCTTCATTCTATCTACACCTCTCTTGCCTCTTTCTGTACATCTCTTGCTTTTTTTGTACCTGCTTTCTTCTTTCAGCACTTCTCATGCCTTTTTCTGCACATCTCTTGCCTCTTTCATCACTACTCTTGCTTCTTTCTGCATCTCACTTTCTTCCTTCTACATCTCTCTTGCTTCTTTCTGCTCTTCTCTTGCTTCTTTCTGTACCTCTCTTGCTTCTTATTGTACCCTCTTACCTCTTTCTGTTTTTCCCTTGCCTCATTCTGCACCACACTTCCTTCATTCTGTACCTCTCTTGCTTCTTTCTGCACTTCTATTGTCTCTTTGTTCAATTCTCTTGCTTCTTTCTGCACTTTTCCTATCTCTTTTTGACCTCTTTTGTCTCTTTATGCTAATTTCTTCCTCTTTCTGCACCTTGCTTGCCTCTTTCTGCACTTATGTTGCTTCTTTCTGTACATCTCTTGCCTCTTTCTGCATCACTCTATCCTCTTTCATCACTGCTCTTGCTAATTTCCGCACCTCACTTTCTTCCTTCTGTATCTCTCTTGCTTCTTTCTGCTCATTTCTTGCTTCTTTCTGTACCTCTCTTGCCTCTTTCTGCATTTCTCTTGCCTTGTTCTGCACTCTTTCGCCCTCTCTCTGCACCCCTCTTGATTCTTTTTGCACTTCTCTTGGCTCTTTCTGCATATCTCTTGCCGCTTTTAGACTTCTCTTTCCTCTTTTTTACCTCTCTTACACATATCTGCACTTCTCTTTCCTCTTTTTTTACCTCTCTTACACATATGTGTACTTCTCTTGCCTCTTTCTATACCTCTCCTCCTCTTTCTGCAAACTCTTGCTTCTTTATGCACCTCTCTTGCTGCTTTCTGCACCTCTCTTGCTTTGTTTTGCACTTCTTTTGCCTCTTTCTGTACCCCTCTTTACCTCTCTTGCTTATTCCTGCACTTTTATTTCCTCTTTCTGTACCCCTCTTGCCTCTTTCTGCACTTCTCTTGCATCTTTATGCACCTCTCTTGCCTCTCTCTGTACTTCTCTTGCCCGTTCTACACTTCGTTCACCCTCTTTCTGTACCCCTTTGCTTCTTTCTGCACTTCTCTTGCTTCAATCTGAACCTCTCTTGCTTCTTTCTGTACCCGTCTTGCCTCTTTCTGTGCCACTCTTGCCTCTTTCTGCCCCTCTCTTGCCTCTATCTGCACTTCGCTTGCCTCTTTCTGCACCTATGTTGCTTATTTCTGAACTTCTCTTGCCTCTTTCTGGATGTTTCTTACAACTTTCTTCACTTCTCCTGCCTCTTTCTACACTGCTCTTCCTTTTTCTGTATACTTGTGCTTTTTTCAGCACCTCTTGTGCTGCTTTCTGTACTTCTCTTTCTTCTTTCTGTACTTCTAATGTCTTTTTCTTCAATTCTCTGCTTCTTTCTGCACTTCTCTTACCTCTTTTTGTACCTCTCCTGCCTCTTTCTGCCCATTTTGTCCTCTTTCTGCTCCCCCCTTGCCTGTTTCTGCACTTGTTTTGCCTCTTTCTGCACCTCTGTTGCTTCTTTCTGTACATCTCTTATTTCTTTCTGCACCACTCTTGCCTCTTTCATGACTTCTCTTGCTTCTTTCTGCACCTCACTTTCTTCCTTCTGCATTTCTCTTGCTTCTTTCTGCTCCTTTCTTGTTTCTTTCTGTACCTCTCTTGCTTCTTTCTGTACCCTCTTGTTTCTTTCTGCACATCTCTTGCTTCTTTCTGTATGTCTCTTGCTTCCTTCTGCAACTCTCGTGCTTCCTTCTGTACTTTTCTTGCTACTATCTGTACCTTTCTTCCTCTTCCTGCGCTTCTCTTTCCTCTTTATGTACCTCTTTTTCTTCTTTCTGCACGCCTCTTGCCTCTTTACGCACCTATCTTGCCTCTTTCTAAGCTTCTCTTCCCTCTTTCTGCACCTCTCTTGCCTCTTTCTGCATTTCTCTTGCCTTGTTCTGCACTCTTTCACCTTCTCTCTGCACCCCTTTTGATTCTTTTTGCACTTCTCTTGGCTCTTTCTGCACATCTCTTGCCTCTTTCTAGACTTCTCTTTCCTCTTTTTTTACCTCTCTTACACATATCTGCACTTCTCTTTCCTCTTTTTTTACCTCTCTTACACATATCTGCACTTCTCTTGCCTCTTTCTATACCTCTCCTCCTCTTTCTGCAAACTCTTGCTTCTTTATGCACCTTTCTTGCTCCTTTCTGCACCTCTCTTGCTTTGTTTTGCACTTCTTTTGCCTCTTTCTGCAATTCTCTTGCCTCTTTCTATTCTTCTCCTACCTCTTTCTACACCTCTCTTGCCTCTTTCTGCACATTTCTTCCTCTGTTTGTACTTCTCTTGCTTGCTCCTGCACTTCTTTTCCTTCTTTCTGCACCTCTATTTCTCTTTTCTGTACCTCTCTTGCCTCTTTCTGTACCTCCCTTGCATCTTTCGGCACTACTTTTGCCTCGGTCTTCAATTTGCTTGCTTATTTCTTCACTTCTCTTACCTCTTTTTGTACCTCTTTTGCCTCTCTGCCTCTTTCTGTAATTCTCTTGCCTCTTTCTACACCTATCTTATCTCTTTCTGCATATGTCTTCCCCTTTCTTCACCTCTCTTGCTTCTTTCTATACCCGTCTTGCCTCTTTCTGTGCCACTCTTGCCTCTTTCTGCCCCTCTCTTGCCTCTATCTGCACTTCGCTTGCCTCTTTCTTCACCTATGTTGCTTATTTCTGCACTTCTCTTGCCTCTTTCTGGATGTTTCTTACAACTTTCTTCACTTCTCTTGCCTCTTTCTATACCTCTCCTCCTCTTTCTGCAAACTCTTGCTTCTTTATGCACCTCTCTTGCTCCTTTCTGCACCTCTCTTGCTTTGTTTTGCACTTCTTTTGCCTCTCTCTGCAATTCTCTTGCCTCTTTCTATTCTTCTCCTACCTCTTTCTACACCTCTCTTGCCTCTTTCTGCACATTTCTTCCTCTGTTTGTACTTCTCTTGCTTGCTCCTGCACTTCTTTTCCTTCTTTCTGCACCTCTATTTCTCTTTTCTGTACCTCTCTTGCCTCTTTCTGTACCTCCCTTGCATCTTTCTGCACTACTTTTGCCTCGGTCTTCAATTTGCTTGCTTATTTCTTCACTTCTCTTACCTCTTTTTGTACCTCTTTTGCCTCTCTGCCTCTTTCTGTAATTCTCTTGCCTCTTTCTACACCTATCTTATCTCTTTCTGCATATGTCTTCCCCTTTCTTCACCTCTCTTGCTTCTTTCTATACCCGTCTTGCCTCTTTCTGTGCCACTCTTGCCTCTTTCTGCCCCTCTCTTGCCTCTATCTGCACTTCGCTTGCCTCTTTCTTCACCTATGTTGCTTATTTCTGCACTTCTCTTGCCTCTTTCTGGATGTTTCTTACAACTTTCTTCACTTCTCCTGCCTCTTTCTACACTGCTCTTCCTTTTTCTGTATACTTGTGCTTCTTTCAGCACCTCTTGTGCTGCTTTCTGTACCTCTCTTTCTTCTTTCTGTACTTCTATTGTCTCTTTCTGCAATTCTCTGCTTCTTTCTGCACTTCTCTTACCTCTTTTTGTACCTCTCCTGCCTCTTTCTGCCTATTTCTTCCTCTTTCTGCTCCTCCCTTGGCTGTTTCTGCACTTGTTTTGCCTCTTTCTGCACCTCTGTTGCTTCTTCCTGTACTTCTCTTGTTTCTTTCTTCACCACTCTTGCCTCTTTCATGACTTCTCTTGCTTATTTCTGCACCTCACTTTCTTTCTTCTGCATCTCTCTTGCTTCTTTCCGCTCCTTTCTTGTTTCTTTCTGTACCTCTCTTGCTTCTTTCTGTACCCTCTTGTTTCTTTCTGCACCTCTCTTGCGTCTTTCTGTATGTCTCTTGCTTCCTTCTGCAACTCTCGTGCTTCCTTCTGTACTTTTCTTCCTACTATCTGTACCTTTCTTCCTCTTCCTGCACTTCTCTTTCCTCTTTCTGTACCTCTTTTTCTTCTTTCTGCACTTCTCTTGCCTCTTTACGCACCTATCTTGCCTCTTTCTAAGCTTCTCTTCCCTCTTTCTGCACCTCTCTTGCCTCTTTCTGCATTTCTCTTGCCTTGTTCTGCACTCTTTCACCTTCTCTCTGCACCCCTCTTGATTCTTTTTGCACTTCTCTTGGCTCTTTCTGCACATCTCTTGCCTCTTTCTAGACTTCTCTTTCCTCTTTTTTTTACCTCTCTTACACATATCTGCACTTCTCTTTCCTCTTTTTTACCTCTCTTACACATATCTGCACTTCTCTTGCCTCTTTCTATACCTCTCCTCCTCTTTCTGCAAACTCTTGCTTCTTTATGCACCTCACTTGCTGCTTTCTGCACCTCTCTTGCTTTGTTTTGCACTTCTTTTGCCTCTTTCTGCAATTCTCTTGCCTCTTTCTATTCTTCTCCTACCTCTTTCTACACCTCTCTTGCCTCTTTCTGTACATTTCTTCCTCTGTTTGTACTTCTCTTGCTTGCTCCTGCACTTCTTTTGCTTCTTTCTGCACCTTTCTTTCTCTTCTCTGTACCCCTCTTGCCTCTATCTGTACCTCCCTTGCATCTTTCTGCACTACTTTTGCCTCGGTCTTCAATTTGCTTGCCTATTTCTTCACTTCTCTTACCTCTTTTTGTACCTCTTTTGCCTCTCTGCCTCTTTCTGTAATTCTCTTGCCTCTTTCTACACCTATCTTACCTCTTTCTGCATATGTCTTCCCCTTTCTTCACCTCTCATGCTTCTTTCTGTACTTCTCTTGCATCTTTATGGACCTCTCTTGCCTATTACTGCATCCCTCTTGCCTCTTTCTGTACCTTTCTTGCCTCTTTCTACACTTCTCTTGAATTTTTATGCCCCTCTCTTGCTCATATCGGCAACCCTCTTGCCAATTTCGATACTTCTCTTGCTTCTTTCTGTACCTCTCTTGCCTCTTTCTGCACCTCTCTAGCCTCTTTCTGCAACTCTCTTGCCTCATTCTGCACTTCTCTTGCCACTTTCTGTATCTTTCTTCTTCTTTCTGCAACTCTCTTGCTTCTTTCTGTACCTCTCTTGCTTTCTGATTCCTACTTGCATATTTCTGCAACCCTCTTGCCTCTTCCTGTACCTCTCTTGCTTCTTTCGGCATATTTATTGTCGCTTTCTACACCTCTCTTGCCTCTTTCTGCACCTCTGTTGCTTCTTTCTGCATTTCTTTTTCCCCTTTCTAAACATCTCTTGCCTTTATGTGCACCTCTCTTGCTTTTTTCTGCACCTCTCTTGCTTTTTTCTGCACCTCTATTTCTTCCTTCTGCACCTCTATTGCCTGTTTCATCACTTCTTTTGCACTTTACTTGCTTCTTTATGCACCTCTTTTGCTTCTTCCTGTACCTTGCATGCTTTTTTCTATACTTCTCTAGCCGATTTCTGCACCCCTCTTTCTGCACTTCTCTTGCCTGCTTCTGCAACTCTCTTGCCTCTTTCTAAGTTTCTCTAGCCACTTTCTGTACCTCTCTTGCTTCTTTTTCCACCTCTCTTGCTTCTTTCTACACTTCTCCTGCCTCTTTATGTACTTCACTTACCTCTTTTAGAACTTCTCTTGCTTCTTTATGCACATTTCTTCCTCTTTCTGCAACTCTCTTGCTTGTTTCATCACTTCTCTTGACTCTTTTTGCACCCCTCTTGCCTCTTTCTATACCTCTTTTGCTTCTTTCTGAACCTCTCTTGCTTCTTTCTGTACCTCTCTTGCTTCTTTCATCTGTTCTCTTGCTAATTTTTGCATCTCACTTTCTTTGTTATGCATCTCTCTTGTTTTTTCGTACTCTGCTCTTGCTTCTTTCTGCAACTCTCTTGCTTCTTTCTGTAGCCTCTTGCTTCTTTCTGCACTTTTCGTGCCTCTTTCTGCACCTCACTCTCTTCTTTCTGCACCTCTCTTGTTACCTTCTGCAGCTCTTTTCCTTCTTCCTCCACTTCTCTTGCTTATATCTGCACCATTCTTCCTCTTTTTACACCTATCTTACCTCTTATCCTCTTATCCTCTTATGCGGTTATCCAGCAAAACGCTGGATAACCGCATCTTACAAGCTCTCGATCACACAGCCCCCTGGACCAATAATAGACCATGGAGGCAATCTAAATCGGCACCTTGGTTTGGGCCCGAGCTTGTTAAGGAAAAGGCGGCCTGTAAACACCTTGAGAGACGCTGGAGGAAAGGTTATTCAGCGGCAGACAGGATGACCTACAAAACTAAGCTCAAGGGCTATCATGCTCTGATTAGGAAGTATCGGACGGCCCACTATAAGGACAGGATAGAGGAGGCAGATAACTCAGCTAAAGAACTGTTTGCTGTGTTTAAAGAAGTTGGCTCCCTCTCCAGCATTGCCGCTCCTCTGGAATGCTCGGTGGAATCCTGCGACCGGGTGGTCCAATTCTTCGCTGACAAAGTGGGAAAAATGTATTCCTCATTTCCGGTGGAGGCTAGAACTAAGGGTATGACAGAAGATGCTACTCTAAATTCCAAAGGAACTGAGTTACTAGTATCCTGCAGTACTCCCCAAGAGGACATCTTAATCGACATAGCATCCAAAATTAAAACAGGCTCCCCCAATGATCCGGCGCCCGCAAAAATACTTAGGGAAAGTATAAATATATTGGAACCTCACATACGCCATCTGCTGGATCTATCTTTTGGTTCAGGGAGTATCCCGTCAGCATGGAAAGAGGCAGTAGTACTCCCGCTGAAGAAAAAATCCAATATCAGTGCGAAGCAACTAGATAACCTATGACCAATCTCCTTCCTCCCCTATTTCTCAAAAATGACAGAGAAAGTTGTCAATAAGCAATTGACAGAGAACATGAAAACCTGTAAACTTCTACACCCAACCCAATCAGGTTTCCGGGTGTCAAATTCGACCGATTCTGCCTTACTCCTGTCAACAGAAACCATACGCAAGCTGGTGGATGAAGGCCATACCACAGCACTGATCCTTTTGGATCTGAGCGCAACTTTCGACACTGTAGCATATCACATCTTGCTGCAGTGTCTGAAAAAAGGAGGAATTAGCGGCAGAGCTCTGGAGTGGCTAGAATCGTTCCTTCGGGATCGGAGTTTTCGAGTTGCCCAGGGCCCACATCGGTCAAAATGTGTTAGGCTAAATCAGGGAGTGCCCCAATGGTCTAGCTTGAGCCCCACCCTTTTTAATCTCTATGTAACACCTATAGCAGAGATTACTGAAAGATTGGGGTTCAAGTAGTAACCTATGCAGACAACACCCAACTGGTGGTGTCCCTTGCACAGTCAGACGGGGCAGCAGCGAGCAACTACTCTATGTGCCTTCAAGCTATAGCAGCCTGGATGGCCTATAATTGCTTGAAATTAAATGGCAGCAAGACAGAGGTGTTGGTGGTGGGACATGCACCATCTGTGTGGACATCGGCATGGTGGCCACAGGTGCTGGGGCCTTTACCCTTACCCAGCGAACAAGTGAGGAATGTAGGTATTTGGCTGGACAGCAAAATTTCCTTTGAGCAACATACTACTCGGGTGGCTGGTCAATGCTTTGGTATTTTGAGAAATATGCGGAAAATATTGGATTTACTCCCCACGACGGCCAGGAAGACCCTGGTTCATGCTCTTGTTACCTCGAGATTGGATTATGGAACGTCTTGTACTTAGGAGCCAATATCAGATGCATCACCAGGCTCCAGCGGATACAGAATAAGACGGCCCGCATGATTTTGAAGCTACCTAAAAGAGCATCATCTAAGAAAGCCCTGGAATCCCTCCACTGGCTCCCGATAAAAGAACGGGTGCTCTATAAAACCTTGCTGATTAGCCATCGCATCATGCAGGGGAAGGGGTCATACTACCTTCTGGAACTACTGAGCCCATATGTCCCTGGCCGTGAATTGAGATCTTCCGGGAAAGGGCTGGTGAAGGTTCCTAGGTTTAGAAGAGCTCAGACAGGTGGGCGCTCCTTCCGAGTACAAGCTGCTCAACATTGGAATAGACTCCCACTTGAAATGTGTTCAGAGATTCCGGAACGCACTTTCCGGAAACAACTGAAAACCTACCTCTGTCCTCCGGTTAGAGAGTGAGGGGGTTAGTAGGAGAATCAGGTGGGGGTGAATTGTCTGATTGACTGATGCTAGCCACACTTAGTGCGGGGACACACTGTCCTCAGTGTAACCAGGCGCTCTATAAAACTTATTATTATTATTATTATTATTATTATTATTATTATTATTATTATTTTCTGCACATTTCTTTATCTTTTTGCACTTTTATTCCTCTTTCTGCAGTTCTCTTGCTTCTTTCTGCAATTCTCCTGCCTCTTTCTGTACCTCTCTTACTTATTTCTGCACTTCTCTTGCCTCTTTCTGCACTTCTCTTGCCTCGTTCTGCACCTCCCTTGACTCGTTTTGCATATTTCTTCCTCTTTCTGCAACACTTGTGCTTCTTTCTGCACTTCTCTTTCTTTTCTTTGCACCACTCTTGCTTCTTTCTGCACAGCTCCTACCTCTTTCTGCATCACATTCCCTCTTTCTGCACCTGTCTTGCCTCTTTCTGCACCTCGCTTGCCTCTTTCTGAACTTGTCTTGCCTTTTCCGTACCTCTGTTGTTTCTTTCTGTACTTCTCTTGCCTTTTCTGCACCTCTCTTGCCTCTTTCATCCATGCTCTTGCTTCTTTATGCACATTTCTACCTCTTTCTGCAACTCTCTTGCCTCTTTCTACACTTCACTCCCTTCTTTCTGCACCTATCTTGCTACCTACTGCAGCTCTTTTGATTCTTTCTCCACTTCTCTTGCGTCTGTCTGCACCATTCTTCCTCTTTCTGTACCTTTCTTCATCTTCCTGCACTTTTATTCCTTTTTCTGCAGTTCTCTGGCTTCTTTCTGTATTTTTCCTGCCTCAAGTTTTCAAGTTTAAGTTTATTATGTTTTGGCTCTCAAAAGAGGGCCACATAAAACAATCACATAGTTATACACCACTACATACGTACAATAATAATCACAAAAAAAAAAAAACGAATAAAGGATCACATCTCTAACACTGGCCGGACAATCATCAAACAACATCTCTAGGTATCATTAATAAATATCTAAAAAACCCTTAAAAAAGTTAAAATTTTTAAAACAAAACATTTCATTAGGTGGACAATAAAGGGCATGGAAGAAAGTATTTACATTAAGGATTCCTAATTGTAGACAAATGGATTTTAACCATTTAGAGCGCAATGGATGTAATGCAGGACAAATAAACAAAACTTGATTTCGGTCCTGCACTGCCTTATTACAAAGGTTACGTACTGGAGATGTCCCATACCACTTTGCTAAGAGTGAATTTAGAGGAAGCAAATCATGTCTTAAAAGGTACCATAACCTACGGACTCCATGCGGGATATTCCATGAAACATACTGCTGGGCCTGCTTTACGGAGTACGTGCTTAAGAGTAACTCACCCCCCTTCTTTTCATGCAGAGCTGTCCTATCCAATTTAAAACAGAGTTCCCAAGATGCGTATTTCAGCTGAGACTTTAGCTGAGAAGGAGAAAGTAGGAACAAAGTACTTGCATCCAGCTCTAACATTGTTACCACTTTTCTAAATTTTTTTACTAGTAATGAAAACTTGTTTAGATTGCCCAGTAGTTCGTTTTTAATATATGCTCGTAGGGAACCCGATTTACCTCTGGCCAAACAGGCCACCCACCTTACCAGGGCAATCAACCCCTGTACCCAACAGCTCCGGAGGCCAAATTCCAGCCTGCATGCAGACACGGAGCAAGCTGTATTAAGAGAAGAAATTCTTCTTAATACCTTTCCTTCCATTAGTTGCAAAAAAAACCAATGCCTTAACTCCACCAATTCGATTCCATATAGCAGAGTTGCAGGGATTTTTGCTCTATATACTTCCAAAAAGCGAGCAAAGTGTCTTTTTCCTGTAGCAGAATACAAGGAACATAACCCTATACCATGAGCCAATGCTTTACGCGAATTATGTTCAATGTGGGGTTTCTCACTTAAATTTACCGAGATTATTTTACCTAAAAAGGTGTAAGTTTTAACTACCTCTAGTGTCTGGCCTCCTATAGCCCATCCGAAGTTTTAAGATCTACATTTTTTCCTTCCAAAAATGCACATGATTTTGCTTTTAGAAGCATTGATCTTCATAAAATGTGCTTCTGCAAATAAATGTAATGCTTGCAGGCGGTTAGACAAGCCCTTCGGAGTTAGGTCTAAAATGAGGATATCATCCGCAAACATTAAAACCGAAATGGATGAACCTCCAACTACCGGGGCTAACCCACCACATACAGCAATGGAAGCAGGTAGGTCCACTGTATATAATGAAAACAACATGGGGGCCAATATACACCCCTGTTTTAATCCGTTCAAGGATAAAATAGTCTGTGAAAGACCCCTTTCTACGCCTTGTAGCACCTTACACCAGGTATTCGAGTGAAGGGATTTTACTAGTTCCAGTAGCTGTGGTGGCATACCCAGTATAGCAAGCTTTCTCCACAGCGTCGGACGGTCCACCTTGTCAAACGCTGTGGAGAAGTCTATGAATGCCGCATATACTCCACCTCCTCGCACTCTTACATACTTATCCACAATCACATGAAGAGCTGTTAAATTGTCAAGTGTACTATGCTCTTTACGGAAACCAGTTTGTTCCACAGGTAGAATTCCATTTGCTTCCACCCAATCAGTGATTAATATTAAAAGACACTTAGCAAAAACTTTGCCGATAGAATCCAATAAAGCTATTAAACGGTAGTTCATGGGTTTATCCCGCTCTCCCTTCTTAAATATGGGAATTAATATACTTCCCCTCCAAGATGTAGGAACTGATCTCATTAAGAAGCAGACTTTAAACAAAGGAAAAAGAATCCTACTCCATAAGGTGACATCCTGCTTCAATACTGAAATGGGCAACTCGTCCGGGCCCATTGCTCCGGAGGAGCGCATACTCTTAATCACTGAAGCAATGAATTTCTCAGAAGGAGGCTCCATATTATACACCCTGTCCAAAACAGGGTCACAATCCTCACCCTCTACGTCATTAGACGCATACAAATTCGATATAAATGAAATCCAGACATCTTCAGGAATAGAGATAGGAATAGGGGAAATTCTAGCACCACAGCCCTTACCAATTATGGACCAGAATTCTCTAGATTTACCATAGACGGAAGCCTCCCTTAAACTAATCCAGAGTGAGTCTTCTTTTTCTTTTTTTAGTTTTGTTCTCAGTCTGGTCCTCCTTCTTTTTAGCAAGGATAACTTATTAGCATTTTCCCTAGTTCTAAAAAGAAACTGTTGCCTCACTAGTTTATTTATTTCTTTATTTAAGGGTACTAATAAACTAGGAACAAAATTCTCTTTCATAGGATTCTTGGCTTCTTTGCAGTCGCAGTAAGCTTCTTCATAAAGTTTTCGAAATGAAAAAATTCCATACCCTGCCATTCTTTTAATTCAAGTAAGGTTTGTGCAAGAATATTTTGCACATCCTTCATAGTGGTAGGGTTCCAGAAGCATCTGCCGGACTTACTATGAAAAGAGACTCCTCTATTACTTAAAGACCAGGGATCAGTGACCGGAGGTTGTAATGAAACAGTTATACTGATTACGTTATGGTCACTCATAGGAGTTTGAGAGATGATTATATCCTGAATAAAGGAGAAGGTATCATAGTCCGTAATGACATAGTCAAGGATGGATTCACCCTTAGGGGACCTATGAGTAAATTTAGCGGGTATATCAGATGGCATTCTACCATTTACAATTAACCCCTCTAGATAGCTAAGTTCCTCTAACAACATCTTTCCTCTTTTGCTAGCTTTTATTTTCTTTGGAAAGATGGATTGGGGTATATTATATGCCTCTTCTTTAAACTTATTTCTAAACAAGTTTAAGCTTAAGTTAGAAACTTTGCTATTCAAATCACCCATGAGTAGAATATAAGGGGGCTGATCAAGCTCTAATAGTTGTTTAATATAAAAAAACATTCGCTTCAACACAGTACTAAAAACATCTTCAGGCGGAATATATGCATTGATAATTACCAGGGAGTACTGGCTACCTACACTAGCTAGATTATTAATGCTTATTGCTTGAAAAAGGTTACTTGTGTCAACATAATGGGAGAATTGCCATTGTAATGAATTAGACAGGAGGCAGGCAATTCCCCCTTTTGCGTGACCTTTTTTCGATGGCGTAGCTGCAGCCTCAAGCACAAAATAATCTTCCCCCCCATATAGGATATTTTTACACCAGGTTTCTTGGATGCATATCACATCTGGATTCAGAGAAAATAATAAATCAAGTTTCTCCGGTCTATTATGTAACCCTGCTGCATTCCAGGATATAACATTTAAGTGACTGTTAAAGATGTTGAAACAGTCTTGGATTATCCGATATATTATTAGATAAGACTCCTGGAAGCCAATTCCACCGATGATTATCCTCAGTTGTAGGAGCAGTCAGGTTCAAGGGGATAGGTAGTACCTGGGAAACCAAACGTTTACCTCTAGAGACCCAGATTTTTAAATCTTTATTGTATGTAGATGGATCTTCCTGCCTACAGCTCAACTTTGTAGCCCCTTCTCTATGGTAAATATCCTTTCCATTATGGAAAAAAGGTAATACATCGATCCCTCTACATTGAAACGATTCCGCCTGTTGTAGTACAAGGTTAGCTATTATTTTAGAACAGAATTTTACCCGTACACATGGCCCATTTTCAAACCCTACTGAAGAAACCAAGTCAATGTCACTCGACTGAATAAGTTTCAAACTTTCAATATCCTTAAAACAGTTAAGCAACCATGACCTGTTTAGGTATACGTCAGAGTCAAATAAGGGCAAAAAGTCCAGAGTCAAAGTATCCACATAAGAATTAGGGGCTTTAAAATGTACAGGAGGCGAATTCATGGCAACAGCAACCGGCAGATGAAAAATAGACGCTGATGGATTAAGTGTCCCTGATGCAACAGGAATAGTTCTTGTCACCTCTTCTATTGAAACTATGGGCACTAATCCATTATCCTCTTGACAAGAGGCTCCCCCAACATTGGCATACACATCAAGATGACCTTCGACTGCAGAGGCAGTGGTACAAACAGCAGCCTGATTAGGGGAAGTGTCCAATAGAGAGTTTTCTTCAATATCTATATCATCAAGCACTTCTGTATTTATATGTTTTTGGAAAATAATTTGCCTCTGTCTTTTCTTCTTGTACTTACGAGCAGGTTTCCTATTTGTCCCTTTATTCTTTCTGCTATTTTCTTTTACTTTTCCATTTACATCGAGATTCGCTTCAGGCTCTTTTTTATCTAGGTTGAAAATTGGAAATAATTCATTTCCAGCGTTTAAGTTCACATCCGCTAAACTTGCATCCTTCAAGGAAGGACCTAATTCCTTCATACAGTTTGAAATGGATGGGATAGGCATCCGTGAGGGCTCATGTTTGTCAACCACTACTGGCGTACCCGCAGGGGCATTTTTTACCAGTAAATTTCTGCTATCCAAGACATTATGCAAAACAATCTCCGGGGTAGAGTGGTACCATTTTCTGTGTTTTTTGCCGGTAATACTTTCAATATCTGTGTTACTGAGTCCATGATGCAATCAGAGCTCCCAACAAATTTGCCCAATAGAGACAATATGGAAGCCAGTAAATGTTCTAGTGCTATCAGGGACTCAGAGATAGGTTTATCGTCTTTAGGGAACCCAGAAGCAGTAAGGGGGCAGATACCAGATAGATTAAGTGGTAGAGACCTCGAATCATTCTGCAATGAAGGAATGTCATTAGAAGTTATAGAGGGTGTACTACTATATAGTAATAATCCTGACGGCGTGGCCCCATTTGGTATCTTACTAGGATCAGGGCATTTCAAAATTCTATCGTCCATATAGCAACCACACAGTTCAAGATCAATGCTGGACAGAAAAGACTCTCCTTTTATAGCCACGTCCGGGCTTTCTACAACTTTAAGAATGGTAGGCCGAGAGGCTTTCGTATCTGCTATCATATTATCAGGATGTTCTCCCCTTAAAGTACCTACTGGGAGATTAGCATCTGTAGTAATTGATAGGGAAGGCAAGTTTTTTACAATGGCTGGCTCAGGTTTGGGATCTTTCTCCACATCGGGCGGTGCATCCACCAAAAGCATCATCTCAGAACCAGCAACTATCAGGACTGCCACAGTCTTATCAAGCGGTTTTTCCCATAGTTTCAATAACTGCATCTGTCCCTTCAATAACACACTGTTATCATGTTTATTCCTCAGGGGGTTAGATCTGGTTTTTAGACATGACCTCCCCCCTAGGACTCTCCCAGAGCGTAATTTCTTTGCTGTCATGCTAAACGGAAAAGTAACCAGCGAAGCAGCAGGCTATTGCACAGGAAATTTATATATTTACATAACAATAATTAGTCCATAAAAAAGAATCCTCAGAGAAGCTGTCAATAAATATTCGGCCAGTATTCAGATATATCCCCTTCAAAGTGACACACCTCCAGTCACTGGTATTCCTAACAAAAATGGAAATGACGAGGCCCATCCCAGCCTACCTCGGCCACCGAGGGCCACAGAGGGCCTGCCCTTTGCCCGGGCTTCTCCCGGGACGCTCCCACGTCGCGGGGTTAGGTAGTTGGTTATATATCGCCTGAGGCAAGGGCGTGTCAGGTCTCCAGCACAGGTGTGCGCAGCAAAGCGTCCTGGGACTTACAGTCCCTCCTGTCTCCCAGTGCAAGGCTCCAAGTAGGAGCAGCGAGCAGCGCCTCACGAGGTCAGGGCACAACAGATTTCAGCAGTCTCGCACGTGTTTGTTCCCCGACGGGAGAAAGCCAGGCAAGTAAAGCAGTATTCGCACACTGTCACCTCGTACGCTGCGGCACCCGCGATAGCGGGTGCGGCGAGGTCTTTTGAAATGCGCCTGAGGCAAGGGTGTGTCAGGTTTCCAGCACAGGTGTGCGCAGCAAAGCTTCCTGGGACTTGCAGTCCCTCCTGTCTCCCAGTGCAAGGCTCCAAGTAGGAGCAGCGAGCAGCGCCTCACGAGGTCAGGGCACAGCAGATTTCAGCAGTCTCCCACGTGTTTGTTCCCCAACGGGAGAAAGCCAGGCAAGTAAAGCAGTATTCGCACACTGTCACCTCGTACGCTGCGACACCCGCGATAGCGGGTGCGGCGAGGTCTTTTGAAATGCGCCTGAGGCAAGGGCGTGTCAGGTCTCCAGCACAGGTGTGCGCAGCAAAGCGTCCTGGGACTTGCAGTCCCTCCTGTCTCCCAGTGCAAGGCTCCAAGTAGGAGCAGCGAGCAGCGCCTCAGAAGGTCAGGGCACAGCAGATTTCAGCAGTCTCCCACGTGTTTGTTCCCCGACGGGAGAAAGCCAGGCAAGTAAAGCAGTATTCGCACACTGTCACCTCGTACGCTGCCTCTTTCTGTACCTCTCTTGCTTCTTTCTGTACTTCTCTTACCTCTTTCTGCACCCCACTCTCCTCTTTCTGTGCCTCTCTTGCTACCTTCTGCAGCTCTCCTGCTTCTTCCTCCACTTCTTTTGCTTCTATCTGCACCATTCTTCCCCTTTCTGCACATTTCTTCTTCTTTATGCACTTGTATTGCTCTTTCTGCAGTTCTCTTGCTTCTTTCTGCAGTTCAGTTCTCTTGCCTCTTTCTATACCGCTCCTCCTCTTTCTGCAAACTCTTGTTTCTTTATGCACCTCTCTTGCTGCTTTCTGCACCTCTCTTGCTTCTTTTTGCACTTCTTTTGCCTCTTTCTGCAATTCTCTTGCCTCTTTCTGTACTTCTCCTACCTCTTTCTACACCTCTCTTTCCTCTTTCTGCACATTTTTTCCTCTGTTTGTACTTGTCTTGCTTGCTCCTGCACTTCTTTTGCTTCTTTCTGCACCTCTCTTTCTCTTTACTGTACCCCTCTTGCCTCTTTCTGTACCTCCCTTGCATCTTTCTGCACTGCTCTTGCCTCGGTCTTCAATTTGCTTGCTTATTTCTTCACTTCTCTTACCTCTTTTTATACCTCTTTTGCCTCTCTGCACATTTCTTCTTCTTTCTGTACCTCTCTTGCCTCTCTGCACATTTTGTCCTCTATCTGCACCTCTCTTGCTGTTTCTGCACTTCTCTTCCTTCTTTCTGCACGTTTCTTGCCTCTTTCTGCACTTGATTTGCCTCTTTCTGCACCTCTGTTGCTTCTTTTAGCACTTTTATTGCCTCTTTCTGCACCTCTCTTACCTCCTTCATCACTTCTCTTGCTTCTTTCTGTAACTCACTTTCTTCCTTCTGCATCTCTCTAGCTCCTTTCTGCCCCTCTCTTGCCTCTTTCTGCACCTCTCTTGCCTCTTTATGTACCTAACTATCTTCTCTCCGCACCTCTCTTGCTTCCTACTGCACCTTGTGAACTTTTTTCAGTGCTTCTCATGCTTCTATCTGTACCTTTCTTCCTCTTTTTCCACATTTCTTCCTCTTTCTGCACTTGTATTCTTCTTTCTGCAGTTCTCTTGCTTCTTTCTGTACTTCTCTTTCCTCTCTCTGTACCTCTCTTGCCTCTTTCTGCACTTCTCTTGCATCTTTCTATACCTCTTTTGCCCTCTCTCTGCACCTCTTTTGCCTGCACCTCTCTTGCAGCTTTCTGCATTTATCTTGCCTTTTTGTGTATCTCTCTTGCTTCTTTTTGCACCCCTCTTGCTGCTTTCTGCACCTCTATTACTTCCTTCTGTATTTCTCTTGCTTTTTCTGCACCTCTCTTTCTTCTTTCTTCTCCCCTCTTGCTGCTCCTATCTTGCCTCTATCTGCGCCTCTCTTGCCTCTTTCTGTACTTCTCTTGACTTTTTCTGCATTTCTCTTACCACTTTCTTTACCTCCCTTGCCTATTTCTATATATTCATTCCTCTTTCAATTTCTCTCTTGCCTCTTTCTGCACCTCTCTTGCCTCTTTATGTACCTAACTATCTTCTTTCCGCACCTCTCTTGCTTCCTACTGCACCTTGGGAACTTCTTTCAGTAGTTCTCATGCTTCTATCTGTACCTTTCTTCCTCTTTTTCCACATTTCTTCCTCTTTCTGCACTTGTATTCTTCTTTCTGCAGTTCTCTTGCTTCTTTCTGTGGAAAAGTAAATTTTGCCATGTTCTGTGTCCCTACGCCTCATCCATCATATGTTATGTGTGCATGACCAATATGCATATGTTATTCCCCATGTCCGATTGATGACGCAATTACAGTTGTGTCCACCTCTGGTATGTCATTTTCCAGTCCTCGTGAATACTACGAATATCAGGCCTATGTAAAGTAATGTTGCCACGTTTCTCAGTGTGCACGTTATTCCATTATAAAGTCCCCGTTTCCAGGCCTCAAAAGGGCCCGGACATCAGATTCAGCTCCTGTCTCCTGAAAGCCTCGCTGAGGAGCGATACAGCCCCCACCTGTATCCTCGACCCTTCACTTACTTCCTGCCTCGCAGTGCCCGGTGCAGCCCGGCTCTGCCTCTGAGTCTGCCAAAAGTATGTTATAGTTCCAGCTATCAGTTCAGTCCTCCTTCTCTGCATTCCTAAGCTACTGAACTGCATCAATAGTTTCCGTCATTGTCTAGCCTATTCGGCTCCACGTTAGAGAAATACTGTATTAATGGTCATTTAATATTCTTCATCACGCACTACATGTAGAATAATGCATGGTCTAGTCTTAGAATCAAGTTAGCTTTTCCCCTCATGACTTCTAGTTTATATCAACATGTTCCCTAAACACCAGATACCAGATAGGGTTTAGGTACATGTCGCTCCGACCCTCCAGACTCTAGTCTCTGCTCCTAGCACAGAGTTCATAGCCCCCAGCTTCTCCTAGTGATACGTCATTGCCAGTTTACGCGCACCATTAGGTTAGAGGTCCCGGCTCCTTAGGTAGCCCCCTCCTATGTTTCCGCCCATTCATGACATATTCTGTTACGTTTGCATCACATGTCTATGTATACTCCCAGTTACACCTACTTTTACTGTTATCTCTCGCGACTGCTACGCGTCACGCCTTCTGCTCCACCCACTGCTACGCCTACTGCAATGTAATGCTATGTGTTTGCGCTATGTATATAAGTCCATGTATTGTTATTAAAAGTTAGCGCGCTCATCCCAGATCAAGCCCCGGCAGCTGCTGGGCCCCAGTTGTCCTGCTGGGCCCTGTCACCTCTGTTCCTATGCAGGTTGTCCTGATCCTGTCCTTATGCTGTAATAAACCTGCAGAAACTCCTACTACCTCGAATCTTGACTCTTATTTTATTGAGCTATCTGTTATTCATTCATTCATTCAAAAATAGATCCGGTATTATTTATTTATATACCACATAATGGCGCCCGAATAGGGACTTGCCCTTTCCCCACGCGTCGGTGAAGCCACGCCGACCCCCTGACCCTCTGCAGTCGTGACGGAACCATAACGTGCACTGGCAGATATTTCTGCTCCAAGTATCCCTCAGGCCCACGGAGGAGACGGAGGAGGCGGTCCAGCATCCAAACGAGACGGTGGAGGAACGCGGCGAGTCCCGACCAGAGCCCAAGCCAAGAGTCCAAGGTCCGAGGTATCCGGAGGCCCACCCGTAACTGAAGTCCGAAGTCCGTCGTCGTAGCAGTCCAGTCCCGTCCGAGGCCTTCCGTTCCGTGCTGCCCGGTGAGTACCGTTGCTGGGGTAGTATCTAGACAGGGTCACTTTAATTGACTCTGGTCTGTGGGTTGGTGGTACACAGTCCCACAAACGAAGTGTCCACTTCGGTGGATGCGGGTTCTGACGTGTCTCTTTATGAGACCGGTAAATGTCGTACTGTTACAGCAGTGCATCCAGTAATTCTAGTCTGTTCCGTTCTCGAGAAATTCTGTTCTGTTTCTGTTTTCAGTATTCCAGGTAATATTCTGTCCGAACTGTTATTTACAATGTTCTTCATGTATTTTAATGTTGTGGTATGAGTGCGACGTGATTTCGTGTTTTCATTGTGTATTGTATTGTGTCCAGATTACAGTTCAGTCATGCCGCTCTTTTCCAAGTTACGTCAGTTAAAAACTAGAAAGGGTTTATTAGAAGAAGCAGTTCCTGTCCCGCCTAGGGACAGTCCAGGTCACTTTATGTATCAGAAACATGGCATAAGCGCCATAATGTATCTAGATTTATGGGTAGAGTATACCAAACAGTTAGAAGAAAAGTATAGATGGCCCGTATCGGGTACATGGGATGCCGAATGTATCATGCGAGTAGAAGAAGCATTATGGAAAAAGAAAGCCAGACAGTCACAGAAAGATGCCATCGAGTTATGGCGTAAGGAAGCTCATAGAAGGACCGAGAAAGAAGTCAGAAAGTCAGAGTTAAGTAGAGAATCCCAGGAACGAGCCCAAGAAAGAGAATTAATCGAGATAGGTGAACGAGTCAAAACCGAACAGTCAGACAGACAGAGGCATGCCTTTATTAAGGGTATGTATCCTCTCCTTGCCGAAGGTTTGCCAAAAGCGACCCCAGAGGCATCCAGTAATTTCCCGCCACCATTAGTTCCGACCAAGCTACGTCATAAACCGACCGCAGCTGATATTTTTATTTCGTCCTACTTGGACGACACAGTCCCAGAATATGCAAATCCTGTTCGCGCTCCGCCAGTCCCTGTAAATCAGGCACTTCCCGCTCCTCCAGACACCGGGGTGCCCTTAACAGCTCCCCCGGTCCAGTCCGCCATACAAGTCCAGCCCACGTTACAACTACCGACTCTGTCAGCACGAAGAATGTCAATCGACGATTCCAGTTTAGGGGCCGCAGGAGGAGGTCTTCCTCAAACCCCGCCGCCACACAAGCGTTTAACATTACTCGAATTACATGCTCAAGCGTTACAGCGCACGCCCAAACATCAGTCTGTTACAGAAATCAGACAAACCCTTAACGAATGTGTCTATGATCCAGTTCCAGGCGAATATAATATGGTTTTATATTCCTTACGTGTAAGGAGAGTGACCGAGTATCTAGTCACCTTACCGAATATGAAAGAAGATCTAGACAGAATATATCGTTTCATCCGTACAGGGGATGATCCAGAAAGTATTGGCGAGATTATGTCTCAAAGGAAAGCCGAGATCCAGCTCATGATATTAAAGTTCCTGATCAATTGTCTAATAAGAGAACAAGATTACCCGTCTAAAGATCCCGCCGAAATGAGAATCCTGACAAGGTGGAGTGATAATATAGCCGAGGGTAAGCACAAGACCGTCGGTGCCATGGAGAGTATGTACAAGAAAATCCGTAAAGAAATAATAAAGATACACGAACAGCGTAAAGCAGCACAAGTAAGCGAGAAAGAAAGTATCTCTGATCCTGAAGAGGAAGAGAACGAGAATTCCGCCAGAATAGCGTATGTAGGAAAATCTAGATTTCCGGATCGCCATTTACGCCTAGAACCCAAGTCTATTTTTCATCATCCAGCACCAGAACAAGGTTCTCTAGAACAAGTATTTCAAGCTACCGATCACATTCTGAAATCACGAATCGGTTATAGTGAGTTAAGTACCATGCATGAACAAGAACTAGCCCGATCAGCAGTCCGATGGATTACTGATTCTACCACTTTTCCAGACGAAATAGTGGCACAAATGTTTCTGAAACTGCCCCCAGCCGAGCAACGACTGGTGGGTATGTATATGATCCAGCACCTCATTACTCTGTATGAGGATCAACATTCTGATCCAGGTCCGTTACACGATATCCTGAACGAGTTACTCCAGTATAGATGGAGAGGTCTAGGTACCGATTTAATTAGTGTCATTCTAGAACAGCGCCACAAATATAGAACGTTCCTGAACCCGCATTTTGTTCATGTCTCACCCCCAGAAAGTAAATCATTCTACATAGACAGACAGAATCCGTTACGAGAAGTCCACCCAGTCCAAGGGGCGGGTGGCGTAATGCAACGAGTGTTTGTATACACTCCGATTTCCAAGATGGAACTCCTTGAAATGAAGAAATTAATTCCTTGTCATGACAAAGATCCAGCAGGGTTCCATAGAGAATTAAAAGACATGCTCCGTATGGGAGAATACACTTACCCAGATATCATTAAAATGTTAAAAGTCCTGTTACCCGCAGGGGTGTATGAAAAGTTAAAGGAAAAAGAATGGGAGGTGGGAGAGAAAAAGATCGATTGGGCAGCTCTAGAAGCTGAAGACAAGGCACGAGTACCAGGTACCGGTCTTGGAGATAAATGTAAAGAATTACCAGAATTATTGATTCAAGTTTTACCCAGATTATTGACAACGAGAAAAGAAGACTGGGATGCAATCTCAGCCTGTAAACAGAAACAAGATGAAGATATTAGTGATTTTTATTCTAGATTTGAAAAATGTTTCAGTATCAACAGTGGTCTCAAGACAAGTAGTGAGTCATACCCTCATCTTTTTGTTACTAAATTAGTCGAGAATTCAAGTCCACAAATTAAAAACCGAGTTTTGAAAGTCGAAAGCACCTGGCAAGCAAATACTCCGTCCCAAATGCTCCAGATGCTCCAGTATCACCAGAATAGAATCAGAGAAGAGCAAGAACACGAAAGAAAACGTATGAAAGACACGAAAATGAAAGTGCTAGTTGCACAATCTGTTCCTCAAGACAGTCAGAAGAGGGGTCCGAATCAAGCCAGTCATCCTGCAGCACCCGCTAAAGGGAACTGCAATTATTGTAAACAACCAGGTCATTTTATAAACGAGTGTGCAGTTCTGAAACATAACATAGCTACTGGTAAGACTAAAGAAAGACCACGTCCGCCTAGACAAGAACAAGTTTCACAGATTCCTCAGTCACAGAATGCACAACAGACAGTTACAGTACCGCAGCCCATTGCTGCAACACAGCACGTTACATCGCAGATGTACCAGTATGCGCAGTCTGAGTATCCAGAGTACCAGCCATATTCATGAAACAGCCTAGAGAGGGAGGTAGGCTTGCCTCTCATCGAGATACCTGTAGATCAAGAAGGTCCCTATGTTCACAGTCAAGTATTAGGGAAAGACAGAAAGTTTTTGATCGATACAGGGGCAAGTAGGACCACAATTAGTCATGCCGAAGTTCCAGGGGCTCCGCTCCCAGGCTCAAGAAATGTTTCCCTTGGATTTTCAGGAAAGCCAATAGTTAATGAGATTTCCAAGCCAGTCACTCTAGAAGTAGGTCCATTGTCCCGTACTACTGATCTGTTACTTACTAAGTCATGTCCAGAAAATCTGTTAGGCATTAAGACACTGAAAGAGTTAGGTGCAGTTATTTGCTGTTCCCCAGAGGGAATACGTCTGTTCCTACGTGACTTTAAGGGTCACTATGTATTACGAGATTTTGATTCAAGATTGTCTAATGTTCCACAGCACTTATGGGCGCAAGGTCCAACTGATGTAGGTTACATGCAAATCACACCCCATCGTGTGACTCTCAAACCAGGTGTAGTGTTACCCCGAATCAGACAGTACAGATTGCCACCTGAGGCTGTAGCAGCCTTATCCAAAATTATTGACGAGCTCATGGCTCAAGGAGTAGTTGTAGAAACTGACTCCAATGTATGCAATTCTCCGATCATTCCAGTCATGAAACGTACTGATCCAAATGCACCCCCAGTATATCGATTAGTGATTGATTTACGAGAGCTTAATAAATGTATTATTCCTCAGTACCCAGTTGTTCCAGATATTTCTTCCCTGTTAACAGCCATTGATTCCGAAGCCATGTTCTTCACTGTCATAGACCTTAAGAATGCATTTTTTAGTGTTCCAATTCATCCAGACAGCCAGTTTCTTTTCGGATTCTGTTTAAATGGAAGGAGCTATATGTTTACACGCGCTCCTCAAGGTTTCACAGAAAGTCCTAGTATTTACAGTCAAGCACTCAAGAGACAACTAGACAACATTCACATGCCAACTGACACTGCCCTGCTCCAGTATGTCGATGATCTCCTGATCACAGCCCGTTCTGAACGTGACTGCGAGCGAGCGTCACTGACAGTTTTGTATTTCCTTGCCGAGATGGGGCACAAGGTGTCACCTTCGAAGCTTCAATTCTGTGTCCAGCAAGTGGTATACTTAGGGCACTTGCTGTCCAAGAGGGGTAGGCAGTTGACACCAGACCGTATCCAGTTAATAGCGAGTCTTCCCCAGCCCAGAACCCAGAAGGAGGTACGTGCCTTTATCGGCCTTACTTCTTATTGTAGACAATGGATTCCCCAGTATGCATTTCTAGCCAAGCCACTGATACAGTTAACGACACAGGAGGCAGCCGTATCGACTGTCCTCCCTTGGACATCTGAACATACACTTAGTTTCAACGAGTTAAAGAAAGCCCTATGTCAAGCTCCAGTTCTAGCTACACCGAACTACAGTAAGCCTTTTACACTTTTCGTTACTGAACGTGAAGGTACAGCATTATCTGTTCTCACACAAGATCAAGCAGGACAATACAAGCCCTGTGCTTATTTTTCGAGCACATTAGATCCAGTCGCCCAGGCGTTGCCTGCGTGCCTCAAGTCAGTTGCAGCCACAGCACTAGCAATCAGACAAAGTGATTCCATAGTTTTAGGGCATTCCCTGACAGTACAAGTCCCACATTCAGTAGAAGTTCTTTTAAACCGAACACAAACACAGCACTTGACAATTGCACGTTTAACAGGTTATGAATTGACACTGTTCCAGCCACACATAGAAATTAGACGCTGCAACGTTCTGAATCCTGCTACACTGTTACCATCAGTTAAGTCAAATCCAGACCCACATGATTGTGTGGAAGTAGTCAACATTACGACAAAGCCAAGACAAGACCTGACAGATATTCCGTTACCAGATCCCGACCTGACACTTTATGTGGATGGTTCATGTATGAGAACTAGTACAGGAGAACTAGTCGCCGCGTATGCAGTGACTACTGACACTGAAGTTATCGAGACACACCGTATTGATACTCTGTCCGCTCAAGCAGCAGAGCTAGTCGCTCTGACACAAGCCTGTATACACGCCAAGAACCTGAAAGTTAATGTTTACACAGATTCACGTTACGCATTCGGAGTTGTACACGACTTCGGAGTGCTCTGGCAGGAGAGAGGTTTCATGACTTCTCATGGAACCAAGATTCAGCATGGTCTCCTTATTCAAGCCCTGTTAGATGCCATACATTTACCGACATCCGTTGCTATCATGAAATGCAAAGCACATACGAAAGTTACTGACATTATTTCCCAGGGTAATGATCTAGCAGACCGCACAGCCAAGCTTACAGCACAGACTCCAGACACTCTAGTTAACCTGACACATACTCCAGATCCGACTACATGCATGACAGTTAAGGACCCTACTCAAGATGTCATAGATATCCAGTTACATGCTACTTCCGAAGAAATCAAGAAATGGTCTGAACAAGGAGGGGTCCAGACAGATCAAGGATGGTTAACGAAGGGTAGAGCCACATGGTTTCTCCCCGACTCTATGGTTCAAGTCATTATTAATACCGCACATAGTCCAGCACATTTAGGAGAAAAAGCTATGTTAGACAGTATCCAGAACATTTGGTTCAACAAGCATTTACGAGCTGCAGCCAAGCAGAAAGTCCGTACCTGTATGATATGTTGTCAGTTTAACCCAGGTAAAAGTGTTCCGGTGGAACAAGGTGGTTTCCAGCCCCCTGACCACCCTTTTGAGGTCCTCCAGATGGATTATATTCAGATGGAGCGATGTCGAGGTTTCAAGTATGTCCTTGTAGTTGTATGCGCTTTGTCCAGGTGGACAGAAGCATATCCAGTCCCAGATTACACAGCCGCGACCACTGCCAAGCAGTTGGTTCGTGAATTTTTCCCTAGATATGGACTCCCTAGAGTCGTATATTCTGATAACGGTCAGCCATTCTCCTCAGAGTTAATGAAGCACGTTTCCCTTTTGTTAGGGTACCAGTGGAAGTTCCATTGTGTACGCCATCCTGAAGCAGCCGGTCTAGTCGAGAGACATAATCAGACTCTGAAAATCCGCATAGCCAAAGTATGTAAAGAAAAAGGTGTGGACTGGCTAGTAGCTCTGCCAGTTGCTTTGTTTTATATGCGCATGGTTGCACATTCCAGATCAGGTCTGTCCCCGTACGAGGTCGTATTCGGACGCCCCCCTAATATGTGGGGTACTCCTAGACCCCGAAGTATTACCGATGTTTCATGTAATATGCTGACAGATTACCTAGCTTCCTTGATGTCTGCCCTCAACTCATGTCGTTCACAGGTTGCTGCCGCATTTCCAGACAATACCGAGGTGGCACCGCATGAAATCGTTCCAGGTTCCCTAGTGATGGTCCGGAATTTCGACAGATCAAGTCCGCTGGAACCACGTTGGAAGGAGCCCCGTCAGGTCCTCTTGACCACCCGTACTGCCGTCAAGTTGGAAGGCAGAAAAGGATGGGTCCATCTTTCTCATATTAAACTTTTCAATGGATTGAAACCCGTTTCTAAAAACATTTCCCAGGATTCCCAGGATTTTAAAAACTGTCAAAACATTGTTTTAAAGGACTGTCCCGCAAAAGACATTATTACAACCCCTCCCTGGTTAGAGAAAACTCCGCAGCAGGAGTATAAGTTAAAGCTCAGGTCTAGTAAAATAAGTCAGTCAGTTTGATTGTATAAGTCCTCCCCTAGGTGAAACGGTTAGACTGTTTCTGACATGTATAAAATAGACCCCCATAGTGAGAGAGTCAGTCGAAGTTCAATTCAATGTATCGTTTTTCTGAGTTTCGTATTATTCATCAGCATTTTGATTTCCTGCACCAGCTATGCGTTCTATCTGTATTTTCCAGTTCCTCATGTAAATATGTCTGCTAATGCTACAGTAGAGCACACGTTTAGTGATCTGCCTCCTCACGAATATTCATACCGCCTCGCTATGCGCAACAACTCATTTATCCGTATGTTACATTACTCACACCAGACCAGCAATGCCACTAATTGTTGGGTGTGTGGTCGACTCCCCCCTTTCCAGACACCGAAGGGAGTTCTGCCACTCTTTCCTTATCCATTCTCACACAATGGTTCGTGTGGAGCATGGTCCACGTTAACGTCATCCTCAACAGATATGTCTTTTCTTAACAGTACATGTTTTCCAGACAAGAAAGGTCTCCCCCACAGAACAGGTTTAGATCTAGAAAATGAAGTATATAATTTAGGTAATTATTCGTCGAATTTCATGGTCCTGAATGTTCAGTCTGATACTACTCCAGACTTACCTGCTATTTCAGTACTACCTGTAAAAGGCGAATTATGTGTCCGTAGTTATGGTTCCATACATGTAGGTCATAGTGAATGTACTACTGTTATCCAGTATAGTGACAGTGGGAAATCTGTTTTCAAAGCTTCACGTCATTCTTATTTTATTTGTGGTCAAACCGCATATGTTCGTCTGCCCCTCGATTGGGAGGGAACCTGTTACATTGCCTTCCTACTGCCACCTGTTTTCCTAGCCCCATCTGATTATCACAGAAACACACATCTAGTACACATTAGACATAGAAGGGAGTCCCCGATTGTCGATTATACTGAAACCGCCGCAGAACAATTCATTGATATAGATAAAGGTGTTTTCCCTTATCTAGGTACAGTTGTAAATAGTAAGCTAATCCGTAGGTTAACAAGAACCCTCGAAGCAGTAGTAGACGAGACTGCCTCCGCTCTAGGTAACTTAACTGAAGAGCAATCCTTTATGAGAATTGTCGTTTTACAGAATCGTCTCGTCCTTGACGTCATACTGGCCGATAGGGGCGGGGCCTGTAGAGTCATCGGATCTAGTTGCTGTATTTTTATTCCAAATAACGCGCCGTCTGTTTATTCAGCTATAACCAGACTCCATAAAATTGCCCATCTGTTACACCAAGATCCAGGCACCTGGACATGGTCCGGTTGGTTCTGGAATATAATTTCCGCATGGGGATGGAAAGTCCTGTCCTTTCTAGGTATTGCAGTAGCGATCATATTTAGCTGCTGCCTCTGTATACAATGTGGCCCTGCGATTTGCGGCATTTGTGCTACCTCTTGTATTCCTAGTCCCAAGCCCCGTTCTAAATCCCGTTCCAAGACAATTCGAGACGAGCAAATGGTACTGTATGAAATGATAGATGGTATCATGAAAATTGATGTTTCCTGATGGAAACGTAGTGACAAGGAGGGAATGTGGAAAAGTAAATTTTGCCATGTTCTGTGTCCCTACGCCTCATCCATCATATGTTATGTGTGCATGACCAATATGCATATGTTATTCCCCATGTCCGATTGATGACGCAATTACAGTTGTGTCCACCTCTGGTATGTCATTTTCCAGTCCTCGTGAATACTACGAATATCAGGCCTATGTAAAGTAATGTTGCCACGTTTCTCAGTGTGCACGTTATTCCATTATAAAGTCCCCGTTTCCAGGCCTCAAAAGGGCCCGGACATCAGATTCAGCTCCTGTCTCCTGAAAGCCTCGCTGAGGAGCGATACAGCCCCCACCTGTATCCTCGACCCTTCACTTACTTCCTGCCTCGCAGTGCCCGGTGCAGCCCGGCTCTGCCTCTGAGTCTGCCAAAAGTATGTTATAGTTCCAGCTATCAGTTCAGTCCTCCTTCTCTGCATTCCTAAGCTACTGAACTGCATCAATAGTTTCCGTCATTGTCTAGCCTATTCGGCTCCACGTTAGAGAAATACTGTATTAATGGTCATTTAATATTCTTCATCACGCACTACATGTAGAATAATGCATGGTCTAGTCTTAGAATCAAGTTAGCTTTTCCCCTCATGACTTCTAGTTTATATCAACATGTTCCCTAAACACCAGATACCAGATAGGGTTTAGGTACATGTCGCTCCGACCCTCCAGACTCTAGTCTCTGCTCCTAGCACAGAGTTCATAGCCCCCAGCTTCTCCTAGTGATACGTCATTGCCAGTTTACGCGCACCATTAGGTTAGAGGTCCTGGCTCCTTAGGTAGCCCCCTCCTATGTTTCCGCCCATTCATGACATATTCTGTTACGTTTGCATCACATGTCTATGTATACTCCCAGTTACACCTACTTTTACTGTTATCTCTCGCGACTGCTACGCGTCACGCCTTCTGCTCCACCCACTGCTACGCCTACTGCAATGTAATGCTATGTGTTTGCGCTATGTATATAAGTCCATGTATTGTTATTAAAAGTTAGCGCGCTCATCCCAGATCAAGCCCCGGCAGCTGCTGGGCCCCAGTTGTCCTGCTGGGCCCTGTCACCTCTGTTCCTATGCAGGTTGTCCTGATCCTGTCCTTATGCTGTAATAAACCTGCAGAAACTCCTACTACCTCGAATCTTGACTCTTATTTTATTGAGCTATCTGTTATTCATTCATTCATTCAAAAATAGATCCGGTATTATTTATTTATATACCACATTTCTGTACTTCTCTTTCCTCTCTCTGTACCTCTCTTGCCCTTTTCTGCACTTCTCTTGCATCTTTCTATACCTCTTTTGCCCTCTCTCTGCACCTCTTTTGCTTTTGTCTGCACCTCTCTTGCAGCTTTCTGCATTTATCTTGCCTTTTTGTGTATCTCTCTTGCTTCTTTTTGCACCCCTCTTGCCGCTTTCTGCACCTCTATTACTTCTTTCTGTATTTCTCTTGCTTTTTCTGCACCTCTCTTTCTTCTTTCTTCTCCCCTCTTGCTGCTCCTATCTTGCCTCTATCTGCGCCTCTCTTGCCTCTTTCTGTACTTCTCTTGACTTTTTCTGCATTTCTCTTACCACTTTCTTTACCTCCCTTGTCTATTTCTATATATTCATTCCTCTTTCAGTTTCTCTCTTGCCTCTTTCTGCACCTCTCTTGCCTCTTTATGTACCTAACTATCTTCTTTCCGCACCTCTCTTGCTTCCTACTGCACCGTGTGAACTTCTTTCAGTACTTCTCATGCTTTTATCTGTACCTTTCTTCCTCTTTTTCCACATTTCTTCCTCTTTCTGCACTTGTATTCTCCTTTCTGCAGTTCTCTTGCTTCTTTCTGTACATCTCTTTCCTCTCTCTGGACCTCTCTTGCCTCTTTCTGCACTTCTCTTGCCTCTTTCTGCACTTCTCTTGCCTCTTTCTGTACCTCTTTTGCCCTCTCTCTGCACCTCTTTTGCTTTTTTCTGCACCTCTCTTGCAGCTTTCTGCATTTATCTTGCCTTTTTGTGTATCTCTCTTGCTTCTTTTTGCACCCCTCTTGCCGCTTTCTGAACCTCTATTACTTCTTTCTGTATTTCTCTTGCTTTTTCTGCACCTCTCTTTCTTCTTTCTTCTCCCCTCTTGCTGCTCCTATCTTGCCTCTATATGCGCCTCTCTTGCCTCTTGCTGAACTTCTCTTGACTTTTTCCGCATTTCTCTTACCACTTTCTTTACCTCCCTTGCCTATTTCTATATATTCATTCCTCTTTCAGTTTCTCTCTTGCTTCTTTCTGCACTTCTCTTGCTTCTTTCTGCACCTCGCTCAGCTCTTTCTGTACCTCTTTTGCCTTTTTCTGTACCCTCTTGCCTCTTTCTGCATATTTCTTCTTCTTTCTGCACCTCTGTTACCTCTTTCTTCACTTCTCTTGCTTCTTTCTGCACCTCTCTTGCTTATTTCTGCACCCCACTTACCTATTTCTGTAAGCCTCTTGCCTCTTTCTGCACCTCTCTTTTCTCTTTCTGCACTTCTCTTTCTCCTTTCTGTCCCTTTCTTACTTGAATATGACAAGTTAAAATGCATGCGATACATTGCAAGCCATTACACTGTGGTCATTGCAACGACCATGCTGTTGCATCGCATACCATTACAAAGCAAGTTGATACAACGACTTGCTGTAGGTGGCAGGGGATATTGGAATAGTATAATTTACTATTCCAACTCTAGTCCGTGCAACAGTAGGGAAAGTGTTGGATTTTAAATCCAATTCCTTCTGTCCCTTTCTGTAAGTCTTTGAAACGACTTGCGTTGTAATGGTTTGCAATGTATCAATGCGGTTGTTGTAAATGCTGCATTGTAATGGCATGTGATGGTTTGCATGCAATGTAAACAATGTTTCCCCTCTTGCTTATTTCTGCACCCCACTTGCCTCTTTCTGTACCTCTCTTGCTTCTTTCTATACTTCTCTTGCTTTTTTCTACACCTCTCTAGCTTCTTTCAGTACCCCCTCTTGCCTCTTTCTGTACCTCTCTTTCCTCTTTCTGTACCTATCTTGCCTTTTTCTGTACTTCTCTCGCCTCTTTCTACACCTCTCTTGCCTCTTTCTGCACATTTCTTCCTCTTTCTACACCTCTCTTGTTTTTTTCTGTGCTTCTCTTGCCTCTTTCTGTACATCACTTAGTTCTTCTTTGCACCTTACTCTCTTCTTTCTGCACCTCTTGTGCTTCTTTCTGCAATTCTCTTGTTTCTTTATGCACCTTTCTTCCTCTTTCTGCACCTTTCTTGTTTATTTCTGTATCCCCATGTCCTCTTTCTGCATATCTCCTGCCTCTTTCTGCACTTCTCTTGCCTTTTTCTGCACCTTGCTTGCCTCTTTCTGCATATTTCTTCCTCTTTCTGTACCTCTCTTTTTTCTTTCGGCAACTCTCATGCTTCTTTTTGTACCCCTTTTGCCTCTATCTGTACCTCTCTTGCCTTTTCTGCAACTCTCTTGCCTCTTTCTCCACTTCTCTTTACACTTTCTATATCTTTCTTCCTCTTTCGGCATCTCTCTTGCTTCTTTCTGACCCCTTGCCTATTTCTGCACCCCTCTTGACTCTTTCACTACCTCTCTTGTTTCTTTTTACATCCCCCTTACTGCTTTCTGCACCTCTATTGCTTCTTTCTGTACTTCTCTTGCTTTTTCTGCACCTCACTTTCTACTTTCTTCTCCAATCTTGCCTCTTGCTGCACCTATCTTGCATCTTTCTGCACCTCTCTTGCCTCTTTCTGCACCTCTTTTGCTTTTGTCTGCACCTCTCTTGCAACTTTCTGCATTTATCTTGCCTTTTTGTGTATCTCTCTTGCTTCTTTTTGCACCCCTCTTGCCGCTTTCTGCACCTCTATTACTTCTTTCTGTATTTCTCTTGCTTTTTCTGCACCTCTCTTTCTTCTTTCTTCTCCCCTCTTGCTGCTCCTATCTTGCCTCTATCTGCGCCTCTCTTGCCTCTTTCTGTACTTCTCTTGACTTTTTCTGCATTTCTCTTACCACTTTCTTTACCTCCCTTGCCTATTTCTATATATTCATTCCTCTTTCAGTTTCTCTCTTGCCTCTTTCTGCACCTCTCTTGCCTCTTTATGTACCTAACTATCTTCTTTCCGCACCTCTCTTGCTTCCTACTGCACCTTGTGAACTTCTTTCAGTACTTCTCATGCTTCTATCTGTACCTTTCTTCCTCTTTTTCCACATTTCTTCCTCTTTCTGCACTTGTATTCTTCTTTCTGCAGTTCTCTTGCTTCTTTCTGTACTTCTCTTTCCTCTCTCTGGACCTCTCTTGCCTCTTTCTGCACTTCTCTTGCCTCTTTCTGTACCTCTTTTGCCCTCTCTCTGCACCTCTTTTGCTTTTTTCTGCACCTCTCTTGCAGCTTTCTGCATTTATCTTGCCTTTTTGTGTATCTCTCTTGCTTCTTTTTGCACCCCTCTTGCCGCTTTCTGCACCTCTATTACTTCTTTCTGTATTTCTCTTGCTTTTTCTGCACCTCTCTTTCTTCTTTCTTCTCCCCTCTTGCTGCTCCTATCTTGCCTCTATATGCGCCTCTCTTGCCTCTTGCTGAACTTCTCTTGACTTTTTACGCATTTCTCTTACCACTTTCTTTACCTCCCTTTCCTATTTCTATATATTCATTCCTCTTTCAGTTTCTCTCTTGCTTCTTTCTGCACTTCTCTTGCTTCTTTCTGCACCTCGCTCAGCTCTTTCTGTACCTCTTTTGCCTTTTTCTGTACCCTCTTGCCTCTTTCTGCATATTTCTTCTTCTTTCTGCACCTCTGATACCTCTTTCTTCACTTCTCTTGCTTCTTTCTGCACCTCTCTTGCTTATTTCTGCACCCCACTTACCTATTTCTGTAAGCCTCTTGCCTCTTTCTGCACCTCTCTTTTCTCTTTCTGCACTTCTCTTTCTCCTTTCTGTCCCTTTCTTACTTGAATATGACAAGTTAAAATGCATGCAATACATTGCAAGCCATTACACTGTGGTTATTGCAACGACCATGCTGTTGCATCGCATATCATTACAAAGCAAGTTGATACAATGACTTGCTGTAGGTGGCACGGGATATTGGAATAGTATAATTTACTATTCCAACTCTAGTCCGTGCAACAGTAGGGAAAGTGTTGGATTTTAAATCCAATTCCTTCTGTCCCTTTCAGCAAGTCTTCGAAACGACTTGCGTTGTAATGGTTTGCAATGTATCAATGCGGTTGTTGTAAATGCCGCATTGTAATGGCATGTGATGGTTTGCATGCAATGTAAACAATGTTTCCCCTCTTGCTTATTTCTGCACCCCACTTGCCTCTTTCTGTACCTCTCTTGCTTCTTTCTATACTTCTCTAGCTTTTTTCTACACCTCTCTAGATTCTTTCAGTACCCCCTCTTGCCTCTTGCCTCTTTCTGTACCTCTCTTTCCTCTTTCTGTACCTATCTTGCCTTTTTCTGTACTCTCTCGCCTCTTTCTACACCTCTCTTGACTCTTTCTGCACATTTCTTCCTCTTTCTACACCTCTCTAGTTTTTTTCTGTGCTTCTCTTGCCTCTTTCTGTACATCACTTAGTTCTTCTTTGCACCTTACTCTCTTCTTTCTGCACCTCTCGTGCTTCTTTCTGCAATTCTCTTGTTTCTTTATGCACCTTTCTTCCTCTTTCTGCACCTTTCTTGTTTATTTCTGTTTCCCCATGTCCTCTTTCTGCATATCTCTTGCCTCTTTCTGCACCTCTCTTGCCTCTTTCTGCACCTTGCTTGCCTCTTTCTGCATATTTCTTCCTCTTTCTGTACCTCTCTTTTTTCTTTCGGCAACTCTCATGCTTCTTTTTGTATCCCTTTTGCCTCTATCTGTACCTCTCTTGCCTTTTCTGCAACTCTCTTGCCTCTTTCTCCACTTCTCTTTGCACTTTCTATATCTTTCTTCCTCTTTCGGCACCTCTCTTGCTTCTTTCTGCACCCCCTTGCCTATTTCTGCACCCCTCTTGACTCTTCCACTACCTCTCTTGTTTCTTTTTACATCCCCCTTACTGCTTTCTGCACCTCTATTGCTTCTTTCTGTACTTCTCTTGCTTTTTCTGCACCTCACTTTCTACTTTCTTCTCCAATCTTGCCTCTTGCTGCACCTATCTTGCATCTTTCTGCGCCTCTCTTGCCTCTTTCTGCACCTCTCTTGACTTTTTCTTGATTTCTCTCACCTCTTTCTGTACCTTCCTTGCCTCTTTCTACATATTTATTCCTCTTTCTGTATCTCTCGTGCTTCTTTCTGCATTTCTCTTGCTTCTTTCTGTACTTCTCTTTCCTCTCTCGGTACCTCTCTTGCCTTTTTCTGCACTTCTCTTGCATCTTTCTATACCTCTTTTGCCCTCTCTCTGCACCTCTTTTGCTTTTGTCTGCACCTCTCTTGCAGCTTTCTGCATTTATCTTGCCTTTTTGTGTATCTCTCTTGCTTCTTTTTGCACCCCTCTTGCCGCTTTCTGCACCTCTATTACTTCTTTCTGTATTTCTCTTGCTTTTTCTGCACCTCTCTTTCTTCTTTCTTCTCCCCTCTTGCTGCTCCTATCTTGCCTCTATCTGCGCCTCTCTTGCCTCTTTCTGTACTTCTCTTGACTTTTTCTGCATTTCTCTTACCACTTTCTTTACCTCCCTTGCCTATTTCTATATATTCATTCCTCTTTCAGTTTCTCTCTTGCTTCTTTCTGCACTTCTCTTGCTTCTTTCTGCACCTCGCTCGGCTCTTTCTGTACCTCTTTTGCCTTTTTCTGTACCCTCTTGCCTCTTTCTGCATATTTCTTCTTCTTTCTGCACCTCTGTTACCTCTTTCTTCACTTCTCTTGCTTCTTTCTGCACCTCTCTTGCTTATTTCTGCACCCCACTTACCTATTTCTGTAAGCCTCTTGCCTCTTTCTGCACCTCTCTTTTCTCTTTCTGCACTTCTCTTTCTCCTTTCTGTCCCTTTCTTACTTGAATATGACAAGTTAAAATGCATGCGATACATTGCAAGCCATTACACTGTGGTCATTGCAACGACCATGCTGTTGCATCGCATACCATTACAAAGCAAGTTGATACAATGACTTGCTGTAGGTGGCACGGGATATTGGAATAGTATAATTTACTATTCCAACTCTAGTCCGTGCAACAGTAGGGAAAGTGTTGGATTTTAAATCCAATTCTTTCTGTCCCTTTCAGCAAGTCTTTGAAACGACTTGCGTTGTAATGGTTTGCAATGTATCAATGCGGTTGTTGTAAATGCCGCATTGTAATGGCATGTGATGGTTTGCATGCAATGTAAACAATGTTTCCCCTCTTGCTTATTTCTGCACCCCACTTGCCTCTTTCTGTACCTCTCTTGCTTCTTTCTATACTTCTCTTGCTTTTTTCTACACCTCTCTAGCTTCTTTCAGTACCCCCTCTTGCCTCTTGCCTCTTTCTGTACCTCTCTTTCCTCTTTCTGTACCTATCTTGCCTTTTTCTCTACTTCTCTCGCCTCTTTCTACACCTCTCTTGCTTTTTTCTGCACATTTCTTCCTCTTTCTACACCTCTCTTGTTTTTTTCTGTGCTTCTCTTGCCTCTTTCTGTACATCACTTAGTTCTTCTTTGCACCTTACTCTCTTCTTTCTGCACCTCTTGTGCTTCTTTCTGCAATTCTCTTGTTTCTTTATGCACCTTTCTTCCTCTTTTTGCACCTTTCTTGTTTATTTCTGTATCCCCATGTCCTCTTTCTGCATATCTCTTGCCTCTTTCTGCACCTCTCTTGCCTCTTTCTGCACCTTGCTTGCCTCTTTCTGCATATTTCTTCCTCTTTCTGTACCTCTCTTTTTTCTTTCGGCAACTCTCATGCTTCTTTTTGTACCCCTTTTGCCTCTATCTGTACCTCTCTTGCCTTTTCTGCAACTCTCTTGCCTCTTTCTCCACTTCTCTTTACACTTTCTATATCTTTCTTCCTCTTTCGGCACCTCTCTTACTTCTTTCTGCACCCCCTTGCCTATTTCTGCACCCCTCTTGACTCTTTCACTACCTCTCTTGTTTCTTTTTACATCCCCCTTACTGCTTTCTGCACCTCTATTGCTTCTTTCTGTACTTCTCTTGCTTTTTCTGCACCTCACTTTCTACTTTCTTCTCCAATCTTGCCTCTTGCTGCACCTATCTTGCATCTTTCTGCACCTCTCTTGCCTCTTTCTGCACCTCTCTTGACTTTTTTTGATTTCTCCCACCTCTTTCTGTACCTTCCTTGCCTCTTTCTACATATTTATTCCTCTTTCTGTATCTCTCATGCTTCTTTCTGCATTTCTCTTGCTTCATTCTGCACCTCGCTTGTTCCTTTCAGTACGTCTCTTGCCTCTTTCTACACTTCTCTTACTTCGTTCAGCACTTTCCTTGCTTCTTTCTGTTCCTCTCTTGCTTCTTTCTGCACTTCACTTGCCTTTTTCTGCAATGTCTCTTTCCTTTTTCTGTACCCTGTTTCCTCTTTCTTCCTCTTTATACAACTCTCTTGCTTCTTTCTGCAACTCATGTGCTTCTTTCTGCACCCATGTTGCCTCTTTCTGTACATCTCTTGCCTCTTTATGCAACTCTCTTGCCTCTTTCTGTGCTTCTCTTTCCACTTTATGTACCTATCTTCCTTTCCCTGGACCTCTCTTGCTTCTTTCTGCACTTCTCTGCTTCTTTATGCACCCCCTTGCCTATTACTGTATCTCTCTTGCCTCTTTCTGCATATTTCTTCTGCTTTTTACTCCTCTGTTACCTCTTTCTTTACTTCTCTTGCTTTTTTCTGTACTTATATGGCTTCTTTCTGCACCCCTCTTACCTATTTCTGTACCCCTCTGCCTCTTTCTACACCGTTCTCACCTCTTTCTGTACCTCACCTGCCTATTTCTGCACTTCTGTTACCTCTTTCTGTACCTTTGTTGCATCTTTCTGCACTTCTCTTGCCTCTTTCTGCAGCTCCTTTGCCTCTTTCTGTAAATGTGTTCCTTTTTCTGCACCTCTCTTGTTTCTTTCTGTGGTTTTCTTGCCTCTTTCTGTACATCACTCTCTTCTTTCTTCACCTCGCTTGCTTTTTTCTGGACCTGACTTGCTTCTTTGTTTGCACCTTACTCTCTTCTTTCTGCACCTCTCTATCTTCTTTCTGCAATTCTCTTGTTTCTTTCTTCAACTTTCTTCTTCTTTCTGCACCATTCTTGCTTCTTTCTTCACCCCTGTGAACTCTTTCTACATCTCTCTTGCCTCTTTCTGCACCTCTCTTTTTCTTTCTGCATATTTCTTCTTCTTTCTGTACCTCTCTTTCCTCATTCTGCACATCTCTTGCTTCTTTCTGCAAACCTCATGCTTCTTCCTGCACTTTCCTTGCCTCTTTTATCACTTCTCTAGCTTAGTTCTGTACATTACTTGCTTCTTTTAGCACCTCACCTGCTTCTGTATGCACCCCCCTTGCCTCTTTTCACACCTCTCTTGCCTCTTTCTGTACATTCCGTCCACTTTCTGTACCTCTCTTGCCTCTGTCTGCAGTTCACTTGCCTTTTCCTGTACCTCTGTTGCTCCTTTCTGCACTTCTATTTCCTATGTCTGCACCTCTCTTGCCTCTTTCTGTACTTCTCTTGCCTCTTTCTACACTTCTCTTGCTTCTTTCAGCACTTTCCTAGCTTCTTTCTGCACCCCTCTTGCTTCTTTCTGCACTTCTCCTGCCTTTTCTGCAATGTCTCTTTCCTCTTTCTGTACCCCTCTTTTGCCTCTTTCTGTATATTTCTTCCTCTTTCTGCACCTCTCTTGCCTCTTTCTGCACCTCTCCTGCCTCTTTCTGTGCTTCTCTTTCCACTTGCTGTACCTTTCTTCCTCTTTCTGCATCTCTCTTGCTTCTTTCTGTACCTCTCTTGCTTCTTTCTGCACCTCTTTGCTTCTTTTTGTACCCCCTTGCCTATTCCTGCACCTCATTTCTGTTGCCTTTTTCTATACTTCTGCTTTTTACTGTACCTCCCTTGCCTCTTTGTGCACATTTCTTCCTCTTTTTGCATCACTCTTGCTTGCTCCTGTACTTCTCTTGCTTCTTTCTGCACTTTTCTTGCTTCTTTCTGTACCTCTCTTGCATCTTTCTGTACCTTTCTTGCCTCTTTCTGTACTACTTTTGCCTCTTGCTGCACCTCTGTTGTTTCCTTTTGCACTTTCCTTGCATCTTTCTGCACCCCTCTTGCTGTATTCTACAATTCTCTTGCCTCTTTCTGTACCTCCCTTGCCTCTTTCTGCACATTTGTTCCTCTTTCTACACATCTCTTGCTTGCGCCTGCACTTCTCTTGCTTGTTTCTGCACCTCTCTTGCTTTTTCCTGCACCCCTGTTGCCTCTTTCTGCACCTCTCTTGCATCTTGCTGCACTAATCCTGCCTCTTTATGCACCTTTCTTGCCTTTATCTGCATTTGTCTTTCCTCTTACTGTACCTCTGTTGTTTGAATATGACACTTTACAATGCATGTGATACATCGCATGTCATTACAACGTGGTCACTGCAACGACCGCGTTGTTACATCGCATAACATTACAATGGAAGTCTTTACAACGACTTGCTGTACGTGGCGCTTGATATAGGAATAGTATAATTTACTATTTAAACTCCAGTCTGTGCAACAGTAGGGAAGGTATTGGATTGTAAATCCAATTCCTTCTGCCCCCTTCAGCAAGTCGTTGTAATGACTTGCGTTGTAAAGGTTTACGATGTATCAACGCATTTGTTGTAACGGCCGCGTTGTAATGGCATGCAATGTATTGCATGCGATGCAAACAATGTTTCCCTCTGTTGCTTCTTTCTGCATCCCTCTTGCCTCTTTCAGTACCTCTCTTGCTTCTTTCTATATTTCTCCTGCTTCTTTCTACACCTCTCTAGCTTCTTTCAGCACCCCCTCTTACCTCTTTCTGCAGCTCTCTTGTCTCTTTCTGCACCTCTCTTCCTCTTTCTGCAAAGTCTTGCTTCTTTATGCACCTCTCATGCCACTTTCTACACCTCTCTTGCTTCTTTTTGCAATTCTCTTGCCTCTTTCTGTACTTCTCTTACCTCATTCTACACCTCTTTTCCTATTTCTTCAAACTCTTGCTTCTTTCTGTACCTCTCTTGCTGCTTTCTTCACCTCTCTTGCTTCTTTCTGCAATACTCTTTCTGTACTTCTCTTACCCATTTCTATACCACTCTTGCCTCTTTCTGCACATTTCTTCCTCTTTCTGCACCTCTCTTGCTTTTGTATTCATCGCTCGTCTCTCTTTCTGCATATTTCTTGCATCTTTCTGCACCACTCTGCCTCTTTCTGCACCTCTCTTGCATCTTTCCGCATTTCCCTTGCCTCTTCCTGTACCTCTATTGCTTCTTTCTGCACCCCTCTTGCCTCTTTCTGCACCACTATTGCTTTTTCTGTACTTCTCTTGCTTTTTCTACACCTCTCTTTCTTCTCCACTCTTGCTTCTTACTGCACCTATATTGCCTCTATCTGTACCTCTCTTGCCTCTTTCTGCACCTCTCTTGACTTTTTCTGCATTTCTTTTTATCTCTTTCTGTACATCCCTTGCCTCTTTCTACATATTTATTCCTCGTTCTGTATCTCTCTTGCTTTTTTCTGCACTTCTTTTCCTTCTTTCTGCACTTCGCTTGCCTCTTTCTGTACTTCTCTTGCCTCTTTCTATACCTCTCTTGCCTCTATATGCATATTTCTTCTTACCTCTCTTTCCTCATTCTGCACATCTCTTGCTTCTTTCTGCAAACCTCTTGGTTCTGTCTGTACTTCTCTTGCCTCTTTCATCACTTCTCTTGTTTCACTCTGTACATTATTTGCTTCTTTTAGAACCTCACTTGCTTCTTTATTTAACCCTATTGCCTCTTTCTGTACTTCTCTTGCCTCGTTCTGCACCTCTATTCCTCTTTCTGCAAACTCATGCTTCTTTCTGCACGTCTCTTGCTTCTTTCTGCACTTCTCCTGCCTCTTTCTGCAAGGTCTCTTTCCTCTTTCTGTACCCCTCTTTTGCCTCTTTCTTTACATCACTTCCTCTTTCTGCAACTCTCTTGCTTCTTTTTTCACTTCTCTTGCTTCTTTCTGCATCCCTTTTGCCTCTTTCTGCACCTCTCTAGCCTCTTTCTGTAAATCTTTTGCCTCTTTCTGCACTTCTCTTTCCACTTGCTGTACTTTTCTTCCTATTTCTGAATCTCTCTTGCTTCTTTCTGCACCTCTCTTGCTTCTTTCTACACCCCTTGCCTATTTCTGTACCTCTCTTGCCTCTTTCAGTATCTCTATTGCCTCATTCTGTACCTTTCTTGCCCTTTTTTCTACTTCTCTTGCTTCTTTCTGTGCCTCCCTTGCCGCTTTCTGCACATTTCTTCCTCTTTCTGCAACTCTCTTGCTTGCTCCTGTACTTCTCGTGCTTCTTTCTGCACTTCTCTTGCTTCTTTCTGTACCTCTCTTGCCTCTTTCTGCACCTTTCTTGCCTCTTTCTGTGCGTCTTTAGCCTCTTGCTTTATCTCTATTGTTTCTTTTAGCACCTCACTTGCTTCTTTATGAACAGCGTCAATGGGTAACATCTTGGTTAAAAACAGTCCAGAAGATCAAGAAACATGCACATGGCTAACAGCTAGGAAGGGATTTTACAGATGCTCCAGCTGTAAGGCCTGCCAGTTTGGAATAAACAAGACGTCCTACAAAACAGCTTTTAGTGACCATACCCATTAGATAAATCAATATCTGTCCTGCAAAACAGAATTTGCGGTAAATGCATTAGTTTGTAGCTGCAACCTGTATTATATAGGCAGCACAAAACTGGCAGTACACAAAAGGATACTGCAACATACACGTGTCATCTTAAACAACAATCCAAGCTACCCAGTTGCCAGACATTTTAAAGATAAGCATAATAGCAGTCTTAAACATTCTAATTATTTTGTTTTAGATGCAGTGCCACCCAATAGAAGAGGGGCAACAGGGAGGCTAAATTAAGGTGCTTAGAAACAAGGTATATCCTTGAAATTGATACAAAGCACCCTGGAGGAAACAACACTAGTGAGGATATTTACACATATCCTTAGATATCCGCATGGAGATAGCAATACAGTAATTATAACTGAATATCCGAATCACCACACTGTATATATCATGAAATTACATGTCGACATTTCTTACAAATGTAATTTTACACCTGCAATTTTACACTTGTATATATATATATATATATTACCTACTGGCGGTCGCCAGTAGGTATATATAGTTAGGATTTTTTCTCTATGGGATTTTTGAAAATTCTATGTCTAATAACTTTGCCGTTTGTGGACGGAATTGGCTGAAATTTTCAGGAAAATGGCACATTTTGTTTCTGAGCAGCCTTTGAAAATTTGGGGGGGTTCGTCAAGGGGGGGCCGAGAAAAAAGGGGGGTCCCAAAACGCGTTTTTCCCATGTTAATTTCCATAGGGTGGTTGGCCTCACTTTTAGCCCGAACGGCTGAATGGATTTGCACGAAACTTGGCAAAATTGTAGGGACTGGTAGCCCGATGTGCCTTTTGTAGGTCTCAATATATGTGCTCCAGTGGATTTTGAGAAATTAACGTTTAAAAAAAGATATATATCTGTAACAGCGGACCGGGCAGCGGCCCAGGACGCGTACTTTTCGCGCAACGGAGCTTTGTGAAGCGAAGCTGATTGGTTCTCTGGCGTCTGTCAACATTCCAAACAGTCCGTAGCGGCCGCCATCTTGTCTCTCGGTAGGATCGAGAGACAAGAGGAGGCCAAAGCGAAGGGGCAAATGACCATAAGGGGGCATAGTAGATCCTCGCTGACCCCCTAGGTTTGATGTGGAGGTTTTAAAAGGGCCCCGCCGGGCAAAAAAAATAAATAATAATAATAATCGAACGGCTGAATGGATTTGCACGAAACTTGGCAAAATTGTAGGGACTGGTAGCCCGATGTGCCTTTGCTAGGTCTCAATATATGTGCTTCAGTGGATTTTGAGAAATTAACGTTCAAAAAAAGATATATATCTGTAACAGCGCACCGCTTCGCGTACTTTTCGCGTTACGGAGCTTTGCGAATCGAAGCTGATTGGCTCTCCGGTGTCTGTAAACATTCCAAACAGTACGTAGCGGCCGCCATCTTGTCTCTCGGTAGGATCGAGAGACAAGAGGAGGCCAAAGCGAAGGGGCAAATGACCATAAGGGGGCATAGTAGATCCTCGCTGACCCCCTAGGTTTGATGTGGAGGTTTTAAAAGGGCCCCGCGGGGCAAAAAAAAAAAATAATAATAATAATCGAACGGCTGAATGGATTTGCACGAAACTTGGTAAAATATTAGGGACTGGTAGCCCGATGTGCCTTTGCTATGTCTCAATATATGTGCTTCAGTGCATTTTGAGAAATTAACGTTCAAAAACAAGATATATATCTGTAACAGCGCTCCGCTTCGCGGAGATAAAATTATATCTGTATTACCTAGGTGTTGCTAACACCAGTTAGCGACGGCTAGTAGGAGATAGCGACCATCTTGGGTCCCACTTTGCATGTGAGTGATATTTATCACTAATGACATGCAAAGTGGGCATGCCAAGATGTTAGCGACTGGAAACAGTCGCTAACATCGCTATCTCCTATTATCAACTTTTGGAAATATTCGAGATAAGCGCGAATATCTCCAAAAAGTAACAGCTGCCCTGAGCAGTTCTTAGCCATGTTATCCAATGGGAGGTGGATAACATGGCTAAGAGCATTAGCTCGGTAATGCATGAATATCGCGGAGTTTTCAGCGATATTAATGCATTGCGCTCGTTTTTTATCGTATTTGCGATAAACCTTGATAATAGCAAGGTTTATCTGCGATAATTTCTGACGGTAAAAAAATCTTTGCAATGCATCGTTAGGGATAAATATCGCTTAACTTTGGTAATATGCCCCAACGTCTGTTAACGTTCGATTCGAAGGAAATCAGGAATTGTTGAAAAACATTGTGTGCGCCATCTTGTCTTTTTTCAAATGCCACACTTTTGTCGTGCACGGCAGCCATTTTAGATGCCTTGACCAGACCCACTCTGTGCACGCTGTCGATCCTTAGCATGGCTCCCCACCCTCGCAAGCATCTCACCCAGGCAGTGGTCACCCCCGCTCTCTGTCTTATGCATGGGTAATAAACCTCCCCCCATCTGCGCTGCTCTTCCCTGAGAATCACACCCTGTGCCCGCCCGACACCTCCCTTTCGCCCTATTCACTACCGCACCCTCTGACACTCCTTTTCCTCTGTGTCCGATTGTCCAGGCCGGTCCTAGGCTATCAGCTAGCCCTGCAGATGTAGTTTATGGCCACAGCTGTAAAGAATCACCCCTCTTCAAAGGAGTTATAGTAGATCAAGGCCCACACTCGATGAGATCCGTCACAGCAGAAGCGTTGCTATTATCTGAAAACCATCCTGTATTGTGATTGGGGAGGGGACCGCGCGTGAAGCGGAAGATTCCAGGGATGACTCTTTGTACATCAAAGTTTTTACAATTATGTGTCACATTAAAAATATATAGCACTCCGACAAAGTAGTAAGATTATAAAACTTTAATAATTTATAAATATATACAAGAAAACAAAAATAGTAATAACATATAAACATTTTTAGAGAAAAACAATGAAGTAGCGGTCGGCTGTGCGAATAGTCCCAACGCAGCACAACGTCCAGATTTCCGGCGTGGGGCGTCGCGGGGGGTGGGTGATCAGTAGCAAACTGTTGTGCGAATAGTTCCAAGGCAGCAGAACGCGCCGAAATCTAGATGACACGAAAGTGATGTCTAGTAAGTTGCCACCCAGCAAATAACGGCGTGGGGCGTCGCGGGGGGTGGGTCATCAGTAGCAAACTGTTGTGCGAATAGTTCCAAGGCAGCAGAACGATGGCACCAAGGTGATGTCCAGTAAGTTGCCGCACTGGTTTTGGTATCCTACAATGCTGCTCCGAATAACGGCGTGGAGCGCCCCGGGGGAGGCGGCGTGAACAGGCCTCTCCAGGTGGAGTCTCATCTGTTTTAGTGGGGCGCCCCTTTACCGTTTCAGTTGCCATTCCGTCCGCTTTTGGTCCACTGTGTCAAAATCCGCCATTCAGCTGAGTTGCGCCCACTCTTGCGGTGCAGCGATAGGCGGCTGCCACAGGACTCTCAAAATGGCGGCAGGCTCTTTCCTTTTTGGGCGTGGTCCACTGAAATGGCCCTGGGACACCTTGGAAATCGGACGCTTGTCTGCTAGGTCTTGGACCCCATTCTCGAAAGCGTCCCCTCCTCCTTGAGAATTCATCAAAAGTTTTGGGGGCCCGACTCCTGCAGGCTTCTGGTGGGGAGCGGCTGCCATGATTGCTCGCGGAATGACCACGACGGAGCTACGAGATGGTGGTGCTCTCATGGTGACGCCAGTTTAGTCTGAAACATCCAGAAACAAGGTGGGGCTTTCATCGTTTGGGGGAAAAAAAAAGTTTTCATCCAATGAAAAGTGTTGTTTTTAGGTCATATGATCAAGCCTTCCATCATTAGGAAACCAAAAGTAAAATGAACCAATGAAAAGTTTTATAAACAAGTCACATGACCTGTTATGCGGCATAGGGTATAAAATGCGGAGAAAATACGTTGGCACGTGAGGCGGCGTCAGTAGCGGACCGATGTGCGAATAGGCCGAAGGCAATACAACGCGCCAAGATCCGGATGGCACCGAGGTGGTGTCATAGTTGAGAGTTCTGAGCAGCGGTTGTAACACTGTCTGAAGCTTATTTGCAGCTGCTGCAGCTTCACTACGCGCCAAGATCCGGATGGCACCGAGGTGGTGTGTAGCAAGTTGCCGCACTGGTGTGGCCATCCTACAATGCTGAAAGTCGGCGTTGGGCGCCCCGTTGGCCTGTGAGTTTGCGTCAGTAGCGGACCGATGTGCGAATAGGCCGAAGGCAGCACAACGCGCCAAGATCCGGATGGCACCGAGGTGGTGTCTAGTAAGTTGTCGCACTTCTGTGGCCATCCTACAATGTTGAAAGTCGGCGTGGGGCGCCCCGTTGGCCTGTGAGATGGTGTCAGTAGCGGACTGATGTGTGAATGGGGCCAAAGGCAGCGCAACAATATTTTCTACTATATTTCCGGAGTAGAAGACACCACAAGGCGCTGAGATGCCAAGATCCGGATGGCACCGAGGTGGTGTGTAGCAAGTTGCCGCACTGGTGTGGCCATCCTACAATGCTGAAAGTCGGCGTGGGGCGCCCCGTTGGCCTGTGAGATGGCGTCAGTAGCGGACCGATGTGCGAATAGGCCGAAGGCAGCACAACAATATTTTCTGACTGACACCACAAGGCGCTGAGATGCCAAGATCCGGATGGCACCGAGGTGATGTCTAAGTTGCGGACTGATGTGCGAATGGGGCCAAAGGCAGCGTAACAATATTTTTTGTATGGAAGATACCACTAGGCGTTGAGATGCCAAGATTCGGATGGCACTGAGGTGATGTCTAGCAAGTTGGTGTGGTCATCCTACAATGCTGAAACTCGGCGTGGGTCGCCCCATTAGCCTGTGAGATGGCGTCAGTAGCGGACCGATGTGCGAATAGGCCGAAGGCAGCACAACGCGCCAAGATCCGGATGTCACCGTGGTGGTTTCATAGTTGAGAGGCACTTCATCTGCAGTGGGGCGCCGAGATCCGGATGGCACCGAGGTGATGTCTAGCAAGTTGCTGTACTGGTGTGGTTATTCTACAATGCTGAAAGTCGGCGTGGGGCGCCCCATTAGCCTGTGAGATGGCGTCAGTAGCGGACTGATGTGCGAATGGGGCCAAAGGCAGCGCAACAATATTTTCTGACGAGAAGACACCAAAAGGTGCTGACATTCCAAGATCCGGATGGCACCGAGGTGGTGTCTAAGTTGCGGACTGATGTGCGAATGGGGCCAAAGGCAGCGTAACAATATTTTTTGTATGGAAGATACCACTAGGCGTTGAGATGCCAAGATTCGGATGGCACTGAGGTGATGTCTAGCAAGTTGCTGTACTGGTGTGGTCATCCTACAATGCTGAAACTCGGCGTGGGTCGCCCCATTAGCCTGTGAGATGGCGTCAGTAGCGGACCGATGTGCGAATAGGCCGAAGGCAGCACAACGCGCCAAGATCCGGATGTCACCGTGGTGGTTTCATAGTTGAGAGGCACTTCATCTGCAGTGGGGCGCCGAGATCCGGATGGCACCGAGGTGATGTCTAGCAAGTTGCTGTACTGGTGTGGTCATCCTACAATGCTGAAACTCGGCGTGGGTCGCCCCATTAGCCTGTGAGATGGCGTCAGTAGCGGACCGATGTGCGAATAGGCCGAAGGCAGCACAACGCGCCAAGATCCGGATGTCACCGTGGTGGTTTCATAGTTGAGAGGCACTTCATCTGCAGTGGGGCGCCGAGATCCGGATGGCACCGAGGTGATGTCTAGCAAGTTGCTGTACTTGTGTGGTCATACTACAATGCTGAAACTCGGCGTGGGTCGCCCCATTAGCCTGTGAGATGGCTGTTCTTTGGATTTGGGCCTGGTCCACCAAAATGGCCCTGGGACACCTTAGAACTCGGACGCTCGATTTTTTTTCCCTTTCCTGTACATGCAAAAAATGGTAAATGCCCGGTACGTTACACGCTTCATCTGCCACGATGAACTCTCCAGAGGAACCGAAAAAAAATATAGTTGTGGTAACTATACCATGCATCGTCATATGGAGAGGTGGCACCAATTAATTATAGTGCTGCATAAAAGAGAGATTTGGAGGAGAACCCCTGACCTGCTAGTACATTCATCAAAGAAGTGGCACTGAGAGCTTCAGAGGCAAGGGAAACGGTCCCAAATTTTTAGAAGAACTTTGGAAAGATTAAAATGACATGTTTAGATTGTGGCAAATTAATTTCATGTGGACAGATGAGTGTTACTCTAATAAATACAGCATATGAACATCATCATAGTCGATGGTTGGTAGAGACATTTTGACTATATCCTGGACCTGCCCGTCCTCGCCCAAAATGGCGCCGGAATAAATGGGACTCGTAACTCCTTGTTGTGTACTGGTTGCAGAACCTTGAAATCACGAGATACGTATGCAGTTTTGAAGCACATGGCGGGCGGGGACGAGAATTGATTGAATATTTCGACATCCCTATTGATATTAAGTTCTGATGTGTTATTGATTACTGTACTATTGAAAGTTCGAATTAACGTCACCCATGGTACTTGCCCGCAAATGTATATCTAGATAATTTTATTGTAACTGGCCCTGTCGTATTTTAATTATAAAATGTACGTCCACCGATTCCGTAACTGTTAGACACCTTAGTTCTTGCAACCTAATGGCCCGCCCGTTACGTTCCTCTACAGTGTAAATGTCTACTCATCACATACGATTACAGTTTGCTCCGTGGCCGGCCCACGTGGTTATAGGCTCGTATTTGTATAATGAAATTTTCACAATAAAGGTTTTTAAAAGAAAACATGGTAGTAGTATATACATTGGTAAAGTTTGTAATAATAGTCACTGTTTTAGAATCATTAAAAGGCAAGTGAAATAAAGCAGACCAATTACATGAAGGGTAAAAGGTATAATACGAAGGAACGCAGTAAAGATAAATGGTCAAGGGCTGTTGTGTTTTCTATTCCTGCAACATAAAGTGATCGATAAGAATCTCATATTCAGGCGTATCGGCGACTAAGACAGCAGGTCGACCCTCTTTTGCTCAACGGCTCCATCATGGGACGAAGAAACGCTCTTTTTCTCGAAAAAAGAATATATTTTACTTGCAGGACAGTTGTAAAATTTCCGGGAAAGTACATTAGTCTGGAACATTATAACATATATTTAAGAAAAAATAATGTTCGGAAGTAATGAAAAGCGTAATTTTTAGGTCATATGACCAAGCCTTTCATCATTACAATAAGAAAAGTAAAATGAACCAATGAAAAGTTTTATTAACAAGTCACATGACTTGTTATGCTTACGTTACGCGCTGCGCGCCCCGGATGACTTCCGGATGCGCTAACGCGGCGCGTCATATGACGCATTACGCGACAACGCAGGTCCAGAATATAGTCAAAATGTCTCCACCAACCAGCGGTCGGAACACAACCCCTTTCAGCAGGCTAAATAGTTCTGTTAAATGACAACAGAAGGGACAGGCAACAAGAACCATCAGTCAAAGAGGGGAGGGCTAGTTCTTCTCTACCGGGTTACATTGGGGCGCTACCGGAACTGATCGAATTGGTAGTCTACAGTGTTTCTGGATGTTTCAGACTGAAGCTGGGGTTAGCATGAGAGCAGCATCATTTCGTAGCTCCGTCGTGGCCATTCCGCAACCAATCATGGCAGCCGCTCTTTATCGTTATTTTGGGCGGGGTGGGTGGCGGAGCCGAGCTGTTTTGCAGCCATCATTGTGTGGAGTTCAGTTCATCTCACTAGTTTTGTATTTGTCATGAGGGGTTGTTCCTAATGTTTCTATTTTAGCGAGGTCAAAAAGAGATCCCATTAGTGGCCTACTGATTTTGCTCGATTCCTTTTCTTTTTTTTACACGATTTTTCGTTATCTGCAAAGACTAAACAGAGTATTGCGACTCTGTGTTTGTTTGTAAATAGAGAATGAACCAAAGAGAACTAATTCTAAAACAGTAAATACTTGGATAACAATCAATCAAATGGAGAGAGAAGCAGGCACGACGGATTACAACGGGGGCAAAGGCCTGCGTTAACTACCTTTCACTATCTGCAAAGAGAGAGTACTCCTAATAGAAATGAGGGGGGGGGGCACCATTCAAAGCAGATCAGTGTGCATAAACACGAAAATGTTTTCACTTACCACGTACTTGACATTCGACAGCTTATGATATTTGCTATTAAAAAAACATTGAAATTCACTGAAAAAACCATAGGTTATAGACCATATATAGTTAGGAATTAGCATTTACAAAACCTTGAAAATTCACTGAAAAAACCATAGGTTATAGACCATATATAGTTAGGAATTAGCATTTAAAAAACCTTATTTTACTCACACAAAACCATTGAAATTCCATATATAGTTAGTTGCACTAACTATATATTGCGCACCCGCAATCCACTGCTGATCATGTCACATATTACATCATTCATGACATGGTCAGTGACATCACTGATGACATCACTGATGACATCTCAAATGACATCACTGATGACATCACTGATGACATCTCATTTGACATCAATGACCACATCACTGATGATATTATTCATGTGACAATACAATGCATCTCTTCACATTTTAATATAACCTCTGTTTCACCCAGTGTTAAAAACAGAGTATAATTTTTGAAACCATTGACACACCAATACTAGTTACTACATACGTACTCACTGATTCCTACGTCTACACACACATTCACTCATTCACCCATACAATCATTCATACATACAATCACTCATGTTTACAACACAATCATATGCACTCATACACCTATACAGACACTCACACTCTGCCACTCATCCATGGAGTTACTCACACACCTAGTCAGTCCTGTAAAGAATCAATCACACTTCCATTTTCTACTCTATACAGTTAAACATAGAGCACCTTACGTTTTCAACCATATACTAACACATACTTACTCTCTTATACAATCATTGATACAAGTACACATTGATCTGTACAGAGTCACACACCTCCCATCCAGCCACACACACACTCAGTCTCCCATGCAAATACTTGGGCAATCAATCAATAACCCATATAGTTACTCATATAGCTACTGATCAACACATGCAGCAGTTTACAGAACAACAGACATAATGATGCACAAATTAAGACAGTTTAGTCACTAACCCATGCACTCAGTGAGACACATTTAATCACTCACTCATACATTCAGTCATGCACCTACTAAATCCTTCGTCCAGACACTTATACATCCACTCATTCTTCAATATGTAAGACATATTTTAACTTTACAGAAACATAGTCACTGGATGTTGTCATCAGTGATGTCATCAGTGATGTCATTTGAGATGTCATCAGTGATGTCATCAGTGATGTCACTGACCATGTCATGAATGATGTAATATGTGACATGATCAGCAGTGGATTGCGGGTGCGCAATATATAGTTAGTGCAACTAACTATATATGGAATTTCAATGGTTTTGTGTGAGTAAAATAAGGTTTTTTAAATGCTAATTCCTAACTATATATGGTCTATAACCTATGGTTTTTTCAGTGAATTTTCAAGGTTTTGTAAATGCTAATTCCTAACTATATATGGTCTATAACCTATGGTTTTTTCAGTGAATATATATATATATATATATATATATATATATATATATATATATATATATATATTTAACTTTGAATCCTTCTGCCTCCTCTCCTTCCAGCAAGAAAGTCACGGCACCTCAGCAGATAAGTTTAATTAATTTTTTATTTTACAACACCATGTGCAAAAAAGTGAAAATTACAGGACGGCCTACGTGTTTCGGCTACACCTAGCCTTGAACTGGACCATAGAGTCCCTAGGCGTCTAGAGTGGTTTTAAAGTGCTTACGTGCAAGTACCCTTTTCTATTTCTTAAAAAACACTAGACAGGTAACCTCTCTCTCACACTATGGACTGGTTTTGCCACCATTTTTCCGTCGTTATTTTCTGTTTGCATCTTTATTCTCATTTTTATTTTGCATGAAAGGTAAAGTACTATTTCAATTCCCAAAATTTTGCTATCACCATTCCATTTCCGTTTTTACATGTAAAGTACAATAACTAAAAAACGATTTAGTGAATCAAAATTATTTCAAAATTTCTGCACATGAAAGTATATAAAGATACATAGGAACATAAATATAAAGTCAAGCGATCATCCTAATAAAGTCAATCTTTTTAGAAAATGCATATTTCATTGGATGGTAGTTAATCATGTATTCACTCATGTATATCCTCCAACAGTCCTACTGCTTATCTTGAGTGTAAAGTACATATTCAAGGGTTACTGAATAATTACTCCAAAATTTGCTAAGACTGTCGGGTTTACTTTCTAGAATTCATGTAATCATCTCGATTGTTCCCTCTAATTCTAGACCCACATGTGTGACAATCAGACAATCATCTGATATCTAAGATCCAAGGATGTCCACATTATCGGGACTAATCCCCAACTACGATTTATCTCATTTACACACAAGGGCTCTGAGTTCAAGGGTCTATAACATAAAAATACAAGAAAAACCGGGAAGGAAACTTTTCAGCTCATGATTGTTCAAAATTATACATTTCTATTTTCTAAATGTATATATGCTAGTGTTGACTGTGCAGGGGAAAGGATCAATTCATATTTACACCCTATTTACAACTATTTATACATCGCAAGGAGGAAACTTCTAGATATTTGCAAATATTATATGGATGTGAGCTTTGTACAAAATGTTTACGAATGTACATACAGTTCTGCATCCAGATTGTGTCCATGTGGGTGCTCTGTTCCCATTGCCATGATCATTCTTGATTGCATTTTGCGCAACTTTAATGTCCGATCGCCACCTCTCTCTGCAGGTTTTATGATTTTAATACCAGAGTATCGTAGCTTGTTGCAATCGTCCTGATGACATTCACTGAAGTGCTTGGCCATTGGGTAATTTGGGTCAATGTTTTTGATCGCACGGAGATGTTGAAGAATTCTCAATTTTAATTTATTGATCGTGCTCCCTATATAATGCTTCCCACATGGGCATGTCAGTCTGTAGATTACACATTGGGATTAACAAGTTATGTGGTCTATGATTTTTTCACATCTCCCATTCAGCAGTGTGTATTCAGAAATGTTCACACCCTTGTCACAAGCTTTACATTTCCTGCATTTCCAAAACCCAGGGGTATTTAACCAAGATATTGCTTTAGATTGTTTTTATCTCAAGATGGCTTTGAGTTAAGATATCTTGTAAGGAGGCTGTTCTCCTATAGGTGATACAAGGATGGGATGTTAGGTTTTCTTTTAAGGTTTCGTCTAATAAAAGAACTTTCCAATTCCTACTTATTATTCTTTTCAGATCTTGGCTTTAGTTGTTATAGTCCATGATTAGGCGTGTTGTGTCCTCTGTCTTTTCTCTGTCAACAGGTATCAAGAGATCTTTCCGTTGTCTCAGATTCATTCTCTATTTGGCTGTTGTTAATACATCTAGGGGGTACCCCCTTTCCAGAAAACGACTACTCATCAGGTCTATTTCCAATTCCAAGTCGTCCATTTCAGAACAGTTTCTTTTCGCTCTGAGCATTTGACCATAAGGTATACTCCTTTTGAGCTTTGTCGGATGTCCACTATTTGCTTGAAGGATACTGTTACAGGATGTCGGCTTTCAATATATTTTAGTACACAACTTGTTGTTCTTTATAAAGACTTCGACATCCAAAAAGATGATATTGATATTACTTATATTTGATGTGAAATGGAGATTATATTTATTGTCTTCCAAAGAATTGATGAAGGTCCGTAGGCTTTCTGGAGTTTCGTCCCAAATCACAAACAAATCGTCGATGAATCGAGACCATGTTATGATTCTTGAATCCTGCCTTTTTTCTTCCTCTACGATTTCCATCTCCTATAGTGCCATCAAAAGGTTGGCATACGTGGGGGCAAAAGATGTCCCCATTGCCATACCTTGTTTTTGTAAATAGAAGCGGCCCAAGAACAGGAAGACATTGTGTTTCAGACAGTATGTCAACATGTCTATTAACATGGCAGAATGTTCCAAATAGCTGATGGATCTTCCCTCTAGGAATGTCCTCACAGCTCCTATGCCATCTTCATGGCGTATAGACGTGTATCGTGACGACACGTCTATAGTTGTCATCTGGTATCCGGGTTTCCATTCAATTTGGCTGATTTTATTTAAAAAATCCATTGTATCCCTTAGGTAGGATTCTAGTTTGGTCGCATAATTCATCAAAAAAGATGTCGATGAACCCTGAAGTACTCTCTAATAATGACCCAACGGAGCTCACTATTGGTCTGCCCGGTGGATTTTTGGTGGATTTACGGATTTTTTGGCAGAAAATATATAGTGGCTGTGATTGGGTTGTCTGTTTTCAGATAAGAGTATTCATCGAAGTCAATTAGGCCTTTTTCTTTCCAATTTAAGAGGAGGGAATGATATTCCTTTGTCCACTCCTCAGTTGGATTATTCTTCAATGGCTCATAATGATCTTCGTTACCCAGTTGTCGTTTTGCTTCACTGATATAGTCTGTAACATTCTGGACCACAATGTTACCTCCCTTATCCGAAGATTTTAGTATATATATAGTTAGGACCTAGTTTCCATAGGAAATCCACAACATTCTATTGGGAATAACTTTGGCGCCGGTTGATGAATCTACTCGAATTTCGCAAAGAAGATGGCCAACTCTTCGTCAAGTGGGGGCCGTGAAAAAAGGGGGGGTCCCAAAACGTGTTTTCCCCATGTTATTTTCCATAGGACGATTAGACACGGCTACAGTCCGAACCGCTGAATGGAATTACACCAAATTAGGCAAAATTGTAGAGTCTGGTACGCAGATCACGCTTTTGGTTAAATGGTGTAAATCCCTCCAGTAGTTCCTTAGAAAATCAAAAGAAAAAAATGTATATATCTAGGAGCGCGCACCGTGCGGGCTCCCGTGCGCGTACGATGCGCATATCGGGTGTGCGCGAGCGGAATTCTGATTTACTGTTAGACGTCTGTCAACATTCCAATCGGTCGAAACCAGGAAGTGTTGGCTGCCATTTTGTGTCTCCGAGGCAGAAGAGAGCCAAAAACAAAAGCGGAGAACGTGAAATGGGGGCAAGGTAGAGACTCCCTGACCCCCTAGGCCTTCTCAGGGGTCCCGGAAGGACCCCGAAGGTAAAAAAAATGTTTTCAAATCGCAGGGTACGCGCACAGTGCACGCACCTGTACGCGCACGGTGCATGTACGTCGGCAAAAAAAGACAAAAAATACAGTTAAATAACAAGTTTGAGTGTTTAGATGTTGGTTGGCTCTAAAAAGAGCCATGGTGTTCATTGAGTGTTTTTTGTACCTACAAGTAAGTATCAATGCAGAGTCTAAAGTTCAAGAGGAAGACTCTGTTCCCCTCATCTGTGAAATGTACACCGTCTCCTCTATAAATGCCTTGCACCTTGTAACGCAAGTTGTTGTGGTACATAGAACCCATACCATAGTCTCTGAGGAAAGCAGAAACAGACTTATTCACATGTTTCCTTGCTTTCTCAATCTGCGGACAATATTGGTTGGACAAGTTACATTTTTGCCTTTGGCATATATTATAATATACAGAGGCAGTTTGTGAACAAAGTGACATCAGTTGCCCAAAGGTGTCCTTTAAAGCATTTCCAGACCTACCCCAGTCAAAGTGCCTAGGTCATTGCCACCACAGTGCACAATTATGAGGCCAGGGTGTGGGAGATGCAAAAAGGATTTTACCAATGGCATCAATTGGTGACATCTCAATCCTCTCTGGCCAATCCACATAATATCCACATTTGGTAAATCAAGGTTGAGAAAGCATCTATTTGCTGCATACCTTCACTCCAGAAAATATAGCTGTGTCCCACAATCCACACTCTAAGCATCTTGAAAGTAGATCTGGTTGTACTCAGATGGGCTCAGGAAATGAAATGGCAGTTTGAAAAGTAGGAGTTTAGAAACAAATGTGGATGAGATTCTGTGCACTTGAAAAAAAAGAAATGATTGGTGGTTTCTGAAAATTCAACATTGAAAACTAGAGTGCATGCTACTGTTTTTTGAAAGGAGTAATGCTAATGGTTGAGAAAAAGTAATTGAAAGGAACATTGCACAGGATAAGCTGGTATTTTGAGAAGTCAAACACCCTTGCTCGGTTCATTTGCAACATCGGTGATGAACTTTTCACCTGTGTGTTCAGTTAGGTGTTCTATGGAGTGTTACCATGGTAACAGGCAGAGAGAGCAGTGGGGGAAGGTTGAACATTATCTGAGTTTGAAAGTGTTGAAATGTAGAACCAATTAAAATGTTAGTTTGGTATTGAATTCGTGTGGGAAGAAATTTCATTGGTTATCTACATGAATATGTGTGGAAAATGAGAGGGAAGCAATGTCATTCTATGGTTCCAGTGACTGGTGCACAATTCAGAGATTCTGCTTAAGAAAATCTGGTGTGTGATTGACACTGTTCTAAATCTATAAAAGCATTTTTAAAGGTGAGTTGTTAATTTGTAAGGGGATCAATGTTGTGCACTTTAAGTTAATAAGAAAAGTGTGTTCTAATGTGGAAGCAGGAGTTTATTTGTAAAGAGTCTGATTCTGAATTTGTCTGCTTTGGGAAAAACATTGTGATAGGAGCATTTGGTATGTTAATGTGTTTGAGGAGATATTTTGTTGCAGTACAGTGCTGTTGTTAAAAATGTAGAGTGTGTACATGAAGTGGTCTAACCACTTACACACTTGTATATCAGGGTTAGAATTCTCAGATAGTCTCCTTGCAGTCTAGTAAACATTCTGGGTATGCTGCACAAATGCCATAGAAAATCTTTCAGTAGCAGATAGTAATCATTTTTCTGAATTGCAAGGGATACTGTCATTTGTCTAAAATCACAGTGTGAGTCAGTTTTCATTTAAGAAAATTGTGGCAGAAAAATTTGCTTGGTTAATGTGTTTAAAATATGGGAATACATGTACTCATGAAGTGAGTCAGGCTTTAGGACATGTAGTGCTAGAAAGTCCTATGCAGTATATGTGTCAGGCCTCTTAATTCCCAAATAGTCTCCATGCTGTGTAATAAAGATCCTGGGTGTGCTGTAGAAATGCCATAGCAACTCACTCTGTAGCATGTAGTAATCATTTCACTGAATTGCAAGCGATATTTTTATTTGTCTAGTATCACAATGTGAGTCAGTGTGTATTTGGGAATATTGTGACAGAATCACTTGCTCTGTGCATGTCTTTGCAGACATGGAAATGCATGTATTCATGGAGTGAGTTAGGCTTGAGGACATGCTGTGCTTTATATTCCTAGCCCCTGCATGATACCATACACTGCCCAAACATAACTGCACTGCTCTAAACTCAGAAATACCAGTCCCACCATGACCCCATACACTGCCCTAACACCACTGCACTGTCCTAAACCCTGAAACACAATCCCTAGCAAATCCTGCTAAATTCCTTGAACATTACTGTACTGCTCTAAACCCTGAAACACCATCCTCAGCAACTGCGCCTATAATGTTGAAACACCACTGCACTGCCCTATACCCTGAAACAGCACTCCCTGCATGATCTCCTACACTGCCCGAACACTGCTGCTGTGCCTTAAACCCTGCAAAAACACCCCCTGCTATACCCCCTACACTGGGTGAATACTACTGTAGTTTTCCAAACCCTGAAATAGCGCTCCCAGCAAGAGCCTATTTTACTGTTGTAATAATTTTACTGAATTGCAAGGGATACTGTCATTTGTCTAAAATCACAGTGTGAGTCAGTTTTCATTTCAGAAAATTGTGGCAGAATAATTTGCTTGGTTTATGTGTTTAAAAATATGGGAATACATGTACTCATGGAGTGAGTCAGGCTTTAGGACATGTAGTGCTAGAAAGTCCTATGCAGTATGTGTATCAGGCTTCTTAATTCCCAAATAGTCTCCATGCTGTGTAATAAAGATCCTAGGTGTGCTGTAGAAATGCCATAGCAACTCTCTCTGTAGCATGTAATAATCATTTCACTGAATTGCAAGGGATATTTTTATTTGTCTAGAATCACAATGTGAATCAGTGTGTTTTTTGGAATATTGTGACTTTTGGACTTGGCCCTTTTCTCCCAAACATTTTCGCTTTTTGCCCCCCTAATTTGAAATGTCTCCCACATGGTAATAAACCTGTATAGGCCATGTGTGGTGTGAGACACCTTGTTAATATGTAATGCCAGGCAATGGTGTCAGCACTCATCAATTACCCCCTTGTAAAATGTACCCTGGTGAAGTGCTGTGTTTTTAAAATGGATGCCCAGGCTATGTATGTGCCATAGGTCAGCGGTCTAGATATTATTACCCAGCCACCCCTAGCTTTTGGAGGGAAGCCTGGCACCCAGGGTGCTCAACCCCTCCCCTTGAGCCAGTTTAGGCCAGTTTTGCCATCATTCTAGAAGGTTCTGCCACTGCCTGGGAGGAGGGTAAAAGTAAGGGGAATGTGCCACCATGCAGACACACAGAGCTGGGACGGGAACGTGAGGGGACCTGCTGCGAGGTGTTACCGCCACATGGGCCTGTGAGCTGGGCCCTGCACCCCTAAACCCCCCCTCTGCTGTCCCCCGGGCCCCTGACGAAGGAGGGCCCCCCTAGGTCCCTGACAGTGTGGGGGACCGTCAACCACGAAAGCGCTGCGCGAAAGAGGCGCCCAGGAGGTGAGGAGTGTGCCCCTGAGGCTGATTGTTGGGACTGTCTGTACCCCTAAGCGCTATAATCCTAAAGCGCCGTGCTGATCCCAGTGTTGCTGACCTGCCTCAGATATTTTGCCCCTGGACTGCCTACCAAGCGCTGTGGGAAGAGAAGCGCTGGGGCTGTGTGGCCTGAAGGATCTGTGAGGGGAATAGTGCCACAGGAGCCTACCCCTCGTTTTGGCGCGCTTTCGGCGATTAATAATTAAATAAAAGGGAGCATACCCCTTACTGCCGCCGAAAATCACCGTCGCAGCCCGGGCACTGTAGAGACTGTGGCGCTGTCGAGGAGACCCCCGCTGTTATGGGCATCAGTGCGGCAGCCCCCGGTGCCAGGAGAGGGCCACCGGAGTGAGGTGAGGGCCGCGCTAGGCCCTGAAGCCGGAAAAACCAGCATCATGTGGCTGGGGCGCCGGTGACATCACCAGCCGCGCCCCCAGCCACACCGCGCACTGATTGGTGGTGGACGCCGTGCCTCCTGTCTAACCGCGCAGCCATTGGTGGAGGCTGCCGCGGCATCGAGGAGGGAACCCGGAGCCCATCGGCTTCAGATGGAAGTCCCGGGTCCCCGTGAGGCAAAGGGAACCCGGGTGAAGCCGTCAGAGGTGTTGTGGGGTTCCCGTGCAGAGGAGGGAGCCCCGGGAAAAGCGACCAAAGTGGGAGCCGACCCCGCCGGTCTGCGCCCCGAGGTCAGGGGCTGGCGGAAGGGGTGGGGCCGGGGCACACTATCGGTGCCAGCCCCGCCACTACAGGAGAAGCGCCATTGCCGGACCTGGGGAGCCCCGCGAGATCAAAGCTGCACGGCGGGGGCCTCAAGGCACATTGTCGGTGCCTGCCCCCACCGCCCAGGAGACCCCAGAGGAGCCGGAGCCCCCTCTTTCGCCACAGGACTACCGGTAAGTGGGGCATCCATCAGACTGTGTGGGGGGGTGGAGAAGGCAGCGGGTCACAGGGTCGGTGCTCACCCCCCTAACTGATCGGAACTCAGTGGGCCTTTAATTCTTGAAAGTAGATTCCCAGGATACAGGGACTCCGAAGGTGGAACTGCGATGGTGGGGCATTAAGGGCGCCTGTTAGGTACTGTGGATCTTGCCCTTCATGCCAGTGTGGAGTGCCCTAGGGTGTCCATTTAGAGGCCTGTATGTACTCCCAGTGCAGGGTGTGGATGCCTATGCTCCCCCCTGGTTTTGCACCTAATGTAGGGGCCGGATGGTGCCCATGGAAAATGTGATACAGGCCTGGTATATTTTAGGAGTGAGTCAGGCTTTAGGACATGTAGTGCTAGAAAGTCCTATACAGTATGTGTGTCAGGCCTCTTAATTCCCGAAAAGTCTCCATGCTGTGTAATAAAGATCCTGGGTGTGCTGTAGAAATGCACTAGCAACCCTCTCTGTAGCATGTAGTGATCATTTCAGTGAATTGCAAGGGATATTTTTATTTGTCTAGAGTCACAATGTGAGTCAGTGTGTTTTTGGGAATATTGTGACAAAATCACTTGCTCGGTGCATGTTTTTGCAGACATGGGAATACATGTACTCATTGAGTGAGTTAGGCTTGAGGCCATGCAGTGCTTTATATTCCTAGCCTCTGCATGATACCATACACTGCCCAAACATAACTACACTGCTCTAAACTCAGAAATACCAGTCCCACCATGACCCCCTACACTGTCCTAACACCACTGCACTGTCCTAAACCCTGAAACACCATCCCTAGCAAATCCTGATAAATTCCTTGAACACTACTGCACTGCTCTAAACCCTGAAACACCATCCTCAGCAACTGCACCTATTATGTTGAAACACCACTGCACTGCCCTAAACCCTGAAACAGCACTCCCGGCATGATCTCCTACACTGCCCGAACACTGCTGCTGTGCCTTAAACTCTGAAAAAAACATCCCCTGCTATACCCCCTACACTGGGTGAATACTACTGTAGTTTTCCAACCCCGAAACAGCACTCCCAGCAAGACCCTCTTTCACTATAGTAATCATTTTACTGAATTGCAAGGGATACTGTCATTTGTCTAAAATCACAGTGTGAGCCAGTTTTCATTTCAGAAAATTGTTGCAGAATAATTTGCTTGGTTGATGTGTTTGAAAATATGGGAATACATGTACTCATGAAGTGAGTCAGGCTTTAGGACATGAAGTGCTAGAAATCCCTATGCAGTATGTGTGTCAGGCCTCTTAAATAACAAATAGTCTCCATGCTCTGTAATAAAGATCCTGGGTGTGCTGTAGAAATGCCATAGCAACTCACTCTGTAGCATGTAGTAATCATTTCAGTGAATTGCAAGGGATATTTTTATTTGTCTAGAATTGTGAGTCAGTGTGTTTTTGGGAATATTGTGACAGAATCACTTGCTCGGTGCATGTGTTTGCAGACATGTGAATACATGTACTCATGGAGTAAGTTAGGCATTAGGACATGCAGTGCTTTATATTCCTAGCCCCTGCATGATACCATACACTGCCCAAACAAAACGGCACTGCTCTAAACTCAGAAATAACAGCCCCACCGTGAGCCCCTACACTGCCCTAACACCACTGCACTGTCCTAAACCCTGAAACACCATCCCTAGCAAATCCTGCTAAATTCCTTGAACACTACCGCACTGCTCTAAACCCTGAAACACCATACTCAGCAACTGCACCTATAATGTTGAAACACCACTGCACTGCCCTAAACCCTGAAACTGTGCATTAAGAAACAATGTCCTGACAGGTAATAGTGTACAGTCAATTAATTATGCATGCAATTAGCATTGCTGACAGGGAAAGAAGGAGAGTACTCATTGAATTGAATAAAGATAGTTAATCATCTTGTATTAACATAAGTTCATGGTCGGATATATACAGTTACAGGTAGCACTGCATAAAATGAATTGGTGACAACCATAATATACTTGGTACTTAAAAAAGTGTTGGTGGTAAAAGTGGCGACGCAAGTGAAGAAGTGGACAGCATGGACGGCGCACTGTGAACAAAGTGCAATTAATTTACAGTGAATGGCTCAATTCATGTGACAACGTGATATCACAGGTAACAAAGTTCATTCAATTTGATGTTGAGCCACATTAGAAAGGTACGCCTGTTAATGAGCTGTTAGGTCAACGGCGTTTCGATCCGTTTGAGTTAGGATCGTCATCAGGACATGGTTCTCTGAAGTGAGAGCGTGCTGAAGTAAAATCCATTATGCAGAGCGAGGTTCGTCTGCGGGTAATGCTGCATCCATCGTTGTGGAAAATACTGTCGTCAAAAGTACACATCTAAGGATAAGTTCTACACAAAATGTCGTTTTGGATTTCCACGTCCAGTAATATCAAAAGGAAGAGTGAACACTTTTATGTCATCTTTGCGACATACTGTCACAAGAAAATCACCGAAAAATACCTACAACTTAAGAAGAAATGAAGAGTCAAAATACATAAATGACTATAACCCAGTCGTTTTGTCCATGTGGAATGCTAACATGGATATTCAATATGTTGCAGACAACTCCATTGCTGTGGCTCGATATGTAACGTCTTACATTACTAAATCTGAAAAGACGGAACTAAAGGAAATGTGGGAAGAAATTTCTCATGAAAAGAGCTTAAGTAAGAAATTGTACAGCTACAGTTTGAAGATGTTGTCTCATCGAGAAATCGGAGCATATGAATGTTCAGATCGCTTATCATCTGCAAGTCTATACTCCAAATTTAGAACAATCATTTGGGTGAGATTAGGTCTTGCAAGAACACGAAACCGAGTTTTGAAATCTGTACAAGAAATTGAGTATTTAGCAGAGAGAGAACCAGACAGTACAGATATTTTGAAGACAAATATGTTGGATACATACTATCCAAATAAAAGTAATCATCTTGAGAACGTTTGTCTCTATGAAGTACTGCAAAGCTATACTTTTAAGAGGAATATTACAGAAGATATCAATGAAGGAGTATATGCTGTGATTGGATCTGGAGGATGTTTGGTGAAACAAAGAAAAGGACATTTGATTAATCACCGAAAACTGAGTTGCGAAACTCCTGACAAAAGGGAATTTTACTATTTAGCTCTTTTGTAACTCTTTAAGCCATGACGTACAGAACTGGAACTACTTGGAGATTTTCACAGTTATGAAGATTCATTCAACGCAACTAAAAATACTATAGAATGTCCTGTTTTGAATAATTATCTGAAAATGTTGAACGACGAAATACAGCAAGAAGCTACAATTGCAGCAGAGATTGCTAGAGACAGTTCTCAAGACAGTCAAAGTTCTGCTTCGTTGAGTCAGGATCCACTAGGAGAACCAATCATGCAAAATGAAGCAGCAACGGCAATGGATGAGGTGGAAAGAGCAATGCAACAAGCTCAAGAGGATGTAATAAACTTAGAAGAATTGGAAAAACAAATAAATGTTGACCAAAAACAAATATATGATCAAGTGACAGAACAGATTGAGCATGGTTTATATCATGAGAAAAAAAATGCTCATGTACGTTATTTAAACAAGTCCAACTGTACGTGAGTGGACGAGCAGGAACTGGAAAAAGTTTTCTACTTAAAGGAAATGCAACTTATCTACAGAAAATAAACTGAGTCGTCACTCTCTTGTGTTGTTACTGCTCCAACTGGGTTGGCAGCACAAAATATTAAAAGGATTACTTTACATTATTGATTCTGCCAGTAGAGCTTGAAAATAAATTAGAATACCACAAGCTATTCTAGAGAAGCTTGTTGTGAAGTTTCTAGAGTCTTGAAAAAAAATTAAACTTCTTATTATTGATGAGGTAAGCATGGTATCAAATTTAATGCTTGCCTTTGTGCATTTAAGAATGCAACAAATCCTTAAGACAGAGTATGATGTGTTATTTGGAGGCAAACACGTCATAGTTTTTGGAGATCTACTACAACTAACTCCTGTGAAAGGACAACCAGTATTTAAAACAGTTACACATGAAGACACCAGAAAGTGCCTGGGAAGCATTGGAAATGTTAATATTTGGTCATATTTCGAATATACAGAACTCATTACAAATATGCGACAGGCAATTGATGCTGATTATAAGTATTCTTGAAGATATAAGAATTGGAAAAGTGAGTAAACATGGCAAAGAAGCTTTACAGGCACGATTACTTTCAAATTTGTTTCCAAACGGAAATAATGTTCCAGAGAATATATATAGAAAAACTGCAGAAAAGAAATCAGTGATATGCTTGTTGTCAACTCTGCAAGAATGTTCAATATTCAATGAAAAAATTTTAAAGTTAGAAAATCAAGAAATTATAACTGGAAGCTATTGATAGAATAGAGCATGAAGGAGCTACTATTATTTTGTCAGAAAAGTTGAAAGTCAAATTGGATTCTTTAGAGAAATCAATATCTAAAACTGCTGATTTAGAAAAGAATCTATATGCATGTATAAATTGTCGGATAGTTTTACGACGTAATTTACATGTGGAAAGAGGTTTAGTAAATGGAGCAATGGGTAATGTTGTTGATTTTGTTAATTACCCGAATAGAGACGACATTGAATTTTTGAAAATCAAATTTGATGAAATTGAAGAAGTACAACAATTGACTCGTTGTTCCTCGCGATTTTTGCTTGTAAATGATTTATATGTCAGCCGAAAACAGTTTCTTGTTTGTTTGGCATGTGCGGTGACTATTCATAAATCTCAAGGTTTAAGTGTAGATAGTGCCTTGGTGAATATTGGAAGTACTGTGTTTAAAGAGGGTATGGCATGGGTTGCTTTATCTCGAGTCAGAACTTTATCTGGATTATACTTGATTGATTTTGATGACACAAAGATTAGTGCAGATGTAAATTGTGTAAAAGAGTATAATAGGTTAAGAAGAGAACATGCTCCCAATTTACCTCAATATCCTTTATTTGAAAAGCATGTGGTAGGTCGAAAAAGAAGATATGAGAAAAATTGTAGCAAGGTTGTAGAGAAAAGAAAAAAACTAGATGAATCAGTGATAGTAAGCAAAAAGAAAAAGGATACTATTGAAGAGGTTGTTGGTTTTCAGTTTGAAAACAGTTCTGGTGTCAACTGCTATGCTAATGTAGTGGTTAATGTTTTTTTTTCTTGAAACTTTACAACAACAAATTGTTGAAAATCAGGACAAAAAATGTGGTTGTTTGTTGAATTCTGTGTTTGAGAAATGTAGTAGTGATAAAACTAAAATAGAAAGTGTTTCTGATATTCGAAATGTTTTAGACATTTGTTCTGGTTTAAATCAATTTTCAGAGAATATTCACCAAGATTGTCAGGAATGTCTAATGTATATGCTTGTTGTATTGCAAGATGAAGGTATAGATATTGAAAATCTTTTTGGCCTTTCCTATAAATGACAACATGACTGTGAGAATTGTTTGTTTTCAAGTAGTACTACACTAGACACTGAAAGATTTATATATTTGACTTTACCAGACTGCAAATCAGTGTCTTTTCATAATCTAGTTAGAGAAGCAAATCAAAACATGGTCTGTATCCAATGCAACTCACAAATGTTATCAACATTATTTATACAAAGATATGGACAGTATGTAATTTTAATGCTGCAACGATGCAGACCTGATGGAAGAAAACTGACAACTTTAATTAAAAAAAATTGTGGCTTCTCAACTATCAATATCAGGTAGAACTTTTGTAACTGTAGCAATCATTTTTCATGATGGTCCTTCTACAACATCAGGACATTACACAGCTTATTTAAAATGTAGAAAAGGCTGGACACATTGTAATGATACTCAATTGATTTTTAAACAACGTTTGCCTTATGACCAAATTCTTACCTAGGGGTCGATTCCGATTCGGGAAAAATACCGTCCGTACGATTTGTATCCGGAGCCCTCTCCATACGAATTGTACCCGCCCGTCCGACTCGCGAAGTACGATCCGTATTCCGTGAATCCATCTGCATCGTCGCGAACCGTACGTATTGCAAGGCTGAAACCGTGAACCGTACGACTCGTACACATACCGTACGACTCGTACACATGCCGTACAACCCGACGAGTACGATCCGGACCGGGTTATGAGGATGCGATTCGTACGGTCCACGTCAGGTAAGGGCGAGTCGTACAGAAAAGCACACAAGCACATACACACCGTACGGTCCGTACCCCCCCATAATCGCAGGGGTACACACCGTACCCCTGCGATCATGGGGTGTATGAGCCGTACCCCCATTGTACGATCGGTGTACAAGCTGTCACCCATTGTACGATCGGTGTACGAGCCGTACCCCATGTACGATCGGAGCCGTACCCCATGTACGATCGGTGTACGAGCCGTACACCCATTGTACGATCGGTGTACGAGCCGTACCCCCATTGTATAATCAGTGTACGAGCCGTACCCCATGTACGATTGGTATATGAGCCGTACCCCCATTGTACGATCGGTGAACGAGCCGTACCCCATGTACGATCGGTGTACGAGCCGTACACCCATCGTACAATGGGGGTACGGCTCGTAAACCGATCGTACAATGAGAGTACGGCTCGTACACCGATCGTACAATGGGGGTATGGCTCGTACACCGATCGTACATGGGGTACGGCTTACAATGGGGGTACGGCTCGTAAACCGATTGTACAATGAGGGTACGACTCGTCACCGATCGTACAATGGGGGTACGGCTCATACATCAATCGTACAATGGGGGTACAGCTCGTACACCGATCGTACAATGGGGGTACAGCTCGTACACCGATCATACATGGGGTACGGCTCGTACACCGATCGTACAATGGGGGTACGACTCGTACACCGATCGTACAATGGGGGTACGGCTCGTACACCGATCGTACAATGGGGGTATGGCTCGTACACCGATCGTACATGGAGTACGGCTCGTACACCGATCGTACAATGGGGGGACGGCTCGCACACCGATCGTACAATTGGGGTACGGCTCGTACACCGATCGTACTATGGGGGTATGGCTCGTACACCGATCGTACATGGAGTACGGCTCGTACACCGATCGTACAATGGGGGTACGGCTCGTACACCAATCGTACAATGGGGGTACGGCTTTTACCGGGGGGCCGTTCCATACCTGTTTCGGCGTGAATTCTGCTTTTACGGCTGTTTTCAGCTCCCATAGAAAAAGAGTCGTACGGTGCGTACCCGACACGTATCGTACTTGCTGGGTCGTAAAACCCAGCCACGAACCGTACAGATGTCACGTACTGCGGGTTCCGAGGGACAATCGTACAGAGATTAGAGTCGTACGGTGTCTTGTACGACTCGTACGGAGTATGGCTCCTGGTACGAATTGTACTTCGTCGTACGTATGGGACGTTTACAGGTACGATTCGTACGGGGAAAAAATGCTCCGTACGACGATTCGGAGCGCTTTTTACCGGATCAGAATCGACCCCCTAGTGGTTGACCAACCCAAATTTTAGGGAAAATAATTGGCCTGGGTAAATTACTGCTGTTAAGAAAGGGTAGTCTGGTATTGAAAAGTACTTTGTGAGTGAGGGTGATCAGGTTAAAAAAATTCTTGTAGTTGACGTAGCGGTAGTGTAATTGTATCAGATAGTGGGTGATGTGGCTATCACAGGAGATGTTGATCATCAGTGAGGCAGAGGTGTTTTAGATTTGTTGTAGTTGTTGTAGATGTTGGTGACATTTTTTATTCCCTTGTAGAGGTTTCTTTTATTGGTATACAGCTCCTTGCTAAGATAAAGTATGAGCAGAGTGTCATCGGCATACCAGATGATGTTAAGATTCTGATAGCATGCTAGTTGTTTAAGGTTCTATGTACATGATAAATAGCATCGGGTGGAGGTATAACCATTTTTAGATGGTACAAAAGATGGTGATACTTTTGATTCAGAAGGTTGGGAAACAGATGCTTAAGAGGACTATTAAGTAACTTCCAAACTAAGGATTTCACACATACTATTTGGTCATGAGGAAAAGTATCTGAAGTAAAAAATGACTATTTCGGGTAAATGTTGTTCACATATGTTTGAACATAACTTTATTTAGAGTCAATAAAGAGAAGTAATAATGTTTTGTTACTTTGTGATTGTTGGAGATGTCCCATATTTACGTAAGAAATTGCTGTTTGAAAAAAACATTTAAGATATGTTTTGTCTTAATTTTTACATTATTAATGAAAATGTTGAATGGGTTTTTTAAAGACAATCTTATTGATTGTCTTTTTTTTTGCCCGCTGTTATATGATGAGTACTATTGAACTCACTGTTTTGAGTGAAATTCAATATATTCTGAGAACAGCAAAATAAAATACATAACATATTGTACAAATTATTTTGTATTGTGAAATATATATTATAACTCAATTTTTTCTTCTCTTCCACAAATACTATATTTATAAAAAATGTATTATTAACTTGTCATTACTTATAAGGTAAGTATGACAAACAAAAAATACTTTTTCATTACTCTCTTAGTTCTCTTTCCCTCTTTCCCTTTCTTCACTCTCTCCCTTACTCCCTTTCCTTTAATCATCTTACTCCCCTTCATTCACCTTTACACTCCTTCTCTCACCATCAGTACCTTTCTCTCACCTTCTCCTGCTCCCTCTTTCCCCTCTTTGTCCCTCACTTTTCTTTCCTTTCTTCCTCCATCACTACCCTTGCTCTATCCCTCACTCTCTTCTCACTCCCCCTCACTCTCTTTCCTTCACACCATCCCTCACTCACCTTCACTCACTCCCCTTCTCTTACTCCCTCACTCCCTTTTGCTCACTCCCCTTCGTTCACTCACTCACTCACTTTCTTTCCTCCATGTTTCTTTCCCTAGCTCCCTCTGTCTCACTCACTCTAACTGCCTCACTCCCTCTCAGTCCCTTGCTCTCCCTCTCTCTCACTCTCTCCCTCTCTCTCCCTTACCTTTAATCTCCTTCCCTCTCTCTTTCTACCACTCCTCCTCTCTCCCTCACTTACTTTCACTCTCTCTTAATTTTCCTCCTTCTTCCTCATTCCCCTTCCCTCACCCTCATACCCCTTCCCTAACTCTCACTGCCCTTCACTCACCGTCACTCCCTTCCCCCACTCCACTTCCTCCTGTCTGTGTCTCACACCCCTTCCCTTTCCTGCTCCCTGTCCCTCACTCCCGCTTGCTCTCCTTCCCTCACTCCATTCCTTACTCCATTTCCCTCACTCCCCTTCCCTAACTCCCTCCATCCTCTCACTCCCCTTCTCTCGCCCTCTCGCCCTCACTCCCATTCTCTCACTTTCCCTTACCCCCCTTTTCTCATCCTCATACCCCTTCCCTCACCGGCACTCTACTTCCCTTACCTTCACTCCCCTTACCCTGCTCTACTTCTCCCTCTCCGTCCCTTACTCCCTTCCCTGTCTCCTTCCCCCACTCCCCTTCTCTCACTCCCCCTCCCTCACTCTTTTTCTTTACTGCCCTTCCCTTACTCTTTCACTCCCCTTACCTCACTCCCCAACCCATAGTCCCCTTCTTTCACTCATTCTTTGACTCCCCTTCTCTCACTCACCATACTCCCCTTTCCTCACTCCTTCACTCAGTCCTTTCCTCCACCTTCACTGACTCATTTCAGTCATTCATTTATACACTACACATTCATTCAAATAAAGTATGACACAGTATATAAGAAATATATCTCTTTTTGGAAAAGTGAAGTTAATTCTTACAAGAACGTTTTTTTTGTCTTTTTTTGTTATAAATTTCTTTTTTTTTGGAACAATTTTATATTTTTGGGGGATTTTTTGAAGAAAAAAAATAAACAGGTAGCCAAAAACTGCTCAACAGGAACAAACAAAATAAAAGAAAAAAATTACAGATGGGAGCATCTGTGTTCCCTCTCCTTTTGAACAATTAAATCAATGCTCTGTTTACCGTAACACAATAGTTCATTGCAAAATTTGCAATGGATTTTTAGGTTTGCAAATTCTGGCCGGATGTCTAGGCCAGCAGATGCTGGAGATGTGCCCGGTACTGCAGAAGAGGTGCTGGGGACAGCAGCTGCAGGATTGTCCCTCATGTGTTGAGTCGATGCCCGAGCATAATTATTGGGGTGCAATTTCTGAAGGTGGCGAGTCATGCTCGCAATACCAAAAGAGTAGTGTTTTTTGGGACCTCCTCTTGATAGAGTGGTATCACAAATCCTCCAGGTGACCTTCGAAGCATTGACTTTCTTCTGGCCTGCAGGATAAGTAAAGAATTTCCACACAAAAGATTCCTTAACTTTCTTCTGTGGTGGCTCCTCTGCAACAAACTCCACCTCAGAATCAGATGAGGACTGTTGTTGTTCTGCCATTTTAGCAATGGTTTTCAGCACGATGTCTCTTAAGTGTCTCCCAGGAAAGTGAAAAAGATAGTGAGGGAAATGGGTGGGGTGTTTGATGATTTGGAAAACAAACTACTATGAACCAATCAAAACTGTTGTTTTAAAGTCACATGACTTTAGGAGCGCGCAGGGTGCTCGCACGTAGCGCGACCCGGGGCGAGCACGAGTCGCATATCAATGACGTTTTACCCGATTTCCGTAAATGCGTTTAAAGCTAATATACGGTTTTTAAAAGTGAAAAATACTATTTTTATAGTTATGTCACAGAATGTCTTGGGTTATTATGTACATTACATGTACAAAAATGACTTTTTGGAATGAACAAATTTTCGCGGAGTGCGTGCAGCGTGCGAACACCGTGCGCGCATGCGTGCGAACACCGTGTGCACATGCGTGCAAACACTGTGCGCCCATGCGTGCGAACACTGTGTGCGCGTGCCTGTGAACACCGTGCGTGCATACGTGAGAACACCATGCGCGCATCTTTAAAAACTACAAAAAAAAGGCCAGAATAATTTAAAAAATCAAAAATTAGTAAATAATAATACTTAAATGAAAATTTAAATTTAAATATTGTAAAAAATATAGAACATTTGTATAATAACAAATAAATATAATAATTGATACATTTTAAAATTAGCATTTAAAAAACCTTTGAAATTCACTTAAAAAACCATAGGTTTCACACCAGTTATAGTTAGTTGGACATTTTACTCATACAAAACCATTGAAATTCCCCCGTTACAGTTAGTTGTACTCACTATAACTCACACGCCCCCAATCCACTGCTGATGATGTGACATATTACATCATTCATGACATGGTCAGTGACATCACTGATAACATCACTGATGACATCATCCAGTGGATGTGGTTTGCTTTGATTTTTAAATATGTTTTATAAATACACTACTTTGCATTGAAGAATGAGTGGATATATAAATATAAATGTCTGGATGGTGGATTTAGTAACAGTGTCATTGATCGTTTCGTTGACTAATTTGTAGAGTTAGTTCTTAGAAGAACTGTTTTTTTTGTCTTTTTTTGTCTTACATTTTTTTTGTATTTTTTGAACAATTTTATATTTTTGGGAGATTTTCTGTAACAAAAAAGTAAACAGGTAACCAAAAACTGCTCAACAGGAACAGGAACAAAAATAATAAAAGAAAAAAATTAACGGCGAGAGCCTCTGTGCTGCCTCTTCTTTGCCACGATTAAATCAATGCTTTGATCTCCATAGCATAAAACTTTGTTGCAATAGTTGCAACGTATGTGTAAGTCCGCACAATCCGGCCGGATATCTGGAGCAGTTAAAGATGAAGATGCGCCCGAAGAAGAGGTGATGGGGACAGCAGTTGGAGTATTGCCCCTAAGGTGTTGTGTAGATGCCCAAGCATAGTTGTTGGGATGTAGATTTTTGAGATGACGAATCATACTCGCAATGCTGAACGAATAATGTTTGGAGGCATCACCTCTTGAAAGGATTGTGCCACAGATTTTACAAGTGACCTAGGACGCATTTGCCTTCTTTTGGCCTTCTGGGTAAGTAAAAAACTTCCATACAAAAGACTCTTTTGTTTTCTTTTGTTTAGGCTGTTCAGGCAAAAACTCCACATCAGAGTCTGAAGATTGCTGTTCTGTCATTTTCCAAGCACGAAGAAAACACTGTAGATGTTTCTCCCAGGAAAGTGAAACAGATTGTGAGGGAAGTGGGTGGGGTTTTTGAAGATTCATTTTCCTTTCAGTTTTACCCACATATCCTTGGCCGTAAGGGCATTTCATGAGATAAATGATGTTGGAACTGTCGCATGTTGCCGTTACTCTCAATTTTATGTTGAATCCTTTACTTGGATGAGTCATGGTGTTTCCTTTTATTATGCACTATTAAAACTGAAAGGAAAATGGAGGTTCGCCTAAATGAACATAAGTCTAATATTCGTAACAAATCTACTAAATCCACAGTAGCCACACTTTTTCAAGAAGCTTCACATAACATCAGCCAATTGAGGTTTCTAATTTTGGAGTCAGTCTCAAAACAAGAGGGAGTTGACAATAACAAACTCCTCTTGAAACGTGAAAACTTTTGGATTTACAAACTTGATACCCTTAAGCCCAATGGGATAAATGATAAGGTTGAATTTAGCTGTTACCTATAGAACCACCATATTGATATTGCACTTGCCATGTATGCCATCGATTGATCTGAATAAGATTGTTTTCCGCCAATCAACTTTGAGATTATGTTTTTTCACGCTTATTCTAACATGAATCTATTTTCACATTTTTTATTTATTTTTTATTATTAATTCGATCATTGTGTTGACTTGTTATTTTTATTATATTCGTTAGTACACTGTGATGGTTTTCTGTTTACTGTTCCAATATGGCACCCACTTTTCTCTATGGAACCATAGTCCTTTGTTTATCTTCATTAATGATAGCTTAACCGGCACCACTGCCCGCGGTCTCTAGACGCAAGTGACTTGTCGAGTGCAAACTCGGAGTTGTATTATTTCGCTCTCAAGTAAGTTTACTAACAGAAATGTATAAGTAGGATGACAGGAACATTCGGTTCCTCTTTTTCAAATGAGTTTATTATGGTTTACCACGGATTCTCCGTTGGCTTTTGAAATGTATCACGGCAATGAAAATGGCGCGCAACTATTTTGTTTAAGCTTCAAATGTTTGCAACGTCTGAGAAGGGGTTACACTGGATTATAATTTGATCATCTCTTCAGTACAGGCGTTATTAAATGTAGATATGAGGGCTTAACTTCTAACTTTATGACACACGTAGGGTAATTACCTACGATCGCTTACAGCTTAAGATTGTGTGAACACGTTTTTCTCGCATTCACGGGTGATTTTGTTTGATTTAGTTTCACGATCCATTGTTTTATTTAGTTTCACGATCTATTCTGAACATCTTAATCTTGTGGCGTTGGCCTTCTCACCATTTCACCTACTTCATTGAATAAGTCACATCAGCTTCTGTTTTCTCATGTATCATGTTCTTTTGATTATAGACCTATATCGCTGACGAAGGCTTTTTGCTAGCCGAAATGCATTAGATGATGGATTTGTTTTAAGAATGAGATTTAATACTTTCTATTTGGATTTATAAACATAAAGAATGAAGGAATTCTTGAAAACAATAAAATATTAAAATCAATGTGAACTTTACAACGTTGTAACTCATTACTAATTGGATTACCCTTTTGGGATGGATGAGCTGTGACTAGGGGACGTCTCCCAGACGGGACACGCTGTTGGTTTATATTTGACACACCCAAGCACGGAGGGTGCACCCTAGAGCACGCCTGAATTGACAAAATAAGAGGATACAGTGCGTGTGCAAGTGGGATATATACTTGACAATGAAATACATCTCATCACACACTAGTATAATATTTCATCACTCACTGTAAAATAGAAAGTGCCATATTTGAAACCATTGACACACCAATAGTAATTTCTAAACACCCACTCAGTTATTCATAGAACTATAGACACATCTAATCACTTACCTATAGATTCAGTGTTATATGCAGTGAATAATAAACAGAACACTATCAAATATACGTATACGCCTATTTCAACATTACACACCAGCACACATTGTATTCACTTATAAAGACATCCTTCTGACTTATGCAAACAATCGAATATAATTACATTTACTTATCTACACACTTATACAAACACCACTTCATCTATTTATATAGATAGTAACTCACACTTAGTGTGTTATAAAATCACTATTACAAGTAGAATAATAAATGCTTTATTTGTTGATTAATTAAAATCATTACAAAAACAAAAATACAGAACAAGCACAAAGTCTGATTGAACAAATATGAATACAATGCCAAAATATAACATGCCCGACATCGGATAACCGTTTTCCAGATTTGGACGTTAAGTGCATAGGTACATGTGATAGCAGCTTATAATTACCAGTTAAAATATAACATGCCCGACATCAGATTGACCGTTTTTCAGTTTAGGAGGTAAAGTGCATAAGTACATGTGATAGCAGCTTATAATTTCCAGTTAAAGTACAATGAGCTCACATAATAAAAATAAAAATTAAATTGCTAAATACAAGCAACAAATATGACTAGATTTCTAAAATGACTATAACTATAGGCAACAACGATACAATAGTATCCCAACATCAATACTAAGGTGGCCTGTGCTTTCAGCAGCGACTAAAGAATACAATACATTTTCCACTGATGAAACTAAAGTGCTGCGTGCTGACAATAACATAGTTACTAATACATTTTAAAACTGATCTGTACATGATAGCACCATACTCAAATCTTTAAAATCATTGGGTCGATCATAGCTACAAAAGTTATCAAACAACATTAAAAGATCGCAAGATTTTAGAATAATTTAAAAGTACCTTAAAATTGCCCACATACTCCCTAAAAACAATAAAATCATTACTTCACTCCCAGCAGATTTATCCATTACTTTAGGAATCAGCCTTACATAATTTCTTTTCAGCTTTAAAGATAAGTTGTACAAATTGCTGTGTATTATAGACATTGACGCCACTTAAGCAGGATATTAATGCGGATCTACAAGTTCTAATTCCTAAATCTTTAAAGATAGGTTTTAAAATTAGCTTCCTTTCCTGACACATTTTTGAACATAGTGTAACATAGTACAGCAACGTTTCCTCAAAGAGCCCGCACAGCCTACAGACATTTGATGACCATTTATACTCTCACTTCTTTGGTTGGATAAATGCCGAACCTTAAGAGCATAAATTTCTTTTTAAACAGGGGTTTTAAATGAAAAAGTAAATATGGTTGAACATTCAATTTCTCAAAAGAATTTGCTATAGTCCAGAAGGGGGTTCTTTTTCTTAACTCATCTTTATCCATAATTTCTGACAGAAGAGCCACAGTTGTATTCAACATCTTTTAATATACCATGTTGCTCCTCACTTCATCGACCAGATTTGAGCATTCGAAATGTATAAGGCACTCAGATAGGTAATCCTGCCAGCTTCTCGAACATTGGCCTTTCGAGATCGTGCACCAGCACAGACTTGCAAACGTGCCCTCCTCCGCTCAAGATAATACCAGTAAAGTTTTTAAAAATGCTGCTTGGCGGACCAAAATCTGGTTCCTTAAGCCATATTCCAATCTTACATTGGCACGCGGGATCTGTCTGGGTATCCTAAAAACTGATTTGTAAGACCTTATAACTATGTCCTCTAACATTTTTGCATCCTTACCCTTAAAAATTATTGATCCATAGTCTAGGGAGGGAATGAGCTTTGCTTTCATAACTTTAAGTAAATGGTCATAATTAGGACATAATAACTTATCTCGCAGTTTTCGAAAGGCAAAGGCAAGAGAAGTTCCTTTAGCCTCCAAATTATTAAAATGCTGTCTAAATGACAGTCCATCGTCAAATGTAATTCCCAAACATTTGTAGGATTTTACACAGTCTATTGTTAGACCATTAATATTCAAATCCTTTACCCCTAATTTACCCTTTCCTATTAACATTATTATTATTTTTTTTTGTTAATTGTTAAGCCATTTTGGGTAACATATATGTTAAATGAATTTATTAGTCTTTTCAAGCCTATTATAGTATGACTGAGTAAAATAGTATCATCTGCATACTGTAAATATTTAATTTCTTTACCCATCACAGTGGGCGAGTGCGAAACTAGATTATTAAAATGGGCTGGGAGGTCGGCCATAAATAAGTTAAAAAGGCAAGGGGCGAGCACACACCCCTGTTTCAAGCCGACATTTGTATCAAGTTGACGGGTAGTGTGACTGCCATCGCCAATTTTAATCTGGACCCAATGTGTTGGAGTACAATAAATTAATCATTTTTAGAAGAGTTTTTGATATACCCCAATTAAGAAGCTTCTTCCACAGAATATTCCTGGGAACGGAATCGAAGGCGGCTTTTAGGTCGATAAAACATATGTACAATTTTTGTTTTCTACATTTTGCTCTTTCGCCTAACAATGTTAATAAAATTAAATTTGTCAGAGTCGATTCACCGTTCCTAAATCCTGTTTGAAAAATGGGAATCAATTCTTCTCTTAGCGCCCAGTATTCCAACTCATCTAACAGACAACTTGCAAACATTTTCGCCTCAACATCTGTGAGGGTTATTAGTCGGTAATTTGCCAGGTTGTCCTGAGGGCCATTTTTATAAATCGGCTGTATAATGCTTCCCCTCCATGAGTCCGGGATATGACTAGTTTTAAGAACCTCGTTGAAAAGGAGCGTTAATAACTCTGGCCAATTTATAGGTCTAGCTTTAAAAATACAATTTGGCAGGCCATTGGGGCCAGGAGCTCCATTAGACCTAATCTTAAGTAAGACTTTTTTAACTGTGTCCACTGACCAGGGCTCAAAATCATTCAAAATTAAAGGGTCACTGACACCTGGGGGGTCACACCCACCTACTGGCTCCAAAGAGACAGCATTGTCGGAAAGTGCTTTGTCCACAAATGCTAGTCCAGTTTTTGATTCCTTAAAAAAACTTCTCCAACTTGATTCATCTATATTGGCACTATTACTTCTAGAATGTCCATTTTCTAAATAGTTAATAATACCCCAAAACAGCCGTAAATCCCTATATTTGCAAGCAAAATGAAGTTTAGCCCAAGTTTCTTTATAATATGATTGTTTAGCTCTTCAGATTTCCTTCTTATACCCCCTCTTTAGGTCTCTGATTTTAAGTGACAGTAAGAAGTAGGTGGTCCCTTTTGCTTTTCTGTACAAAGATCTTATTGTTTTATTAAGGGATTTTTTAAAATACATTAAACGATGAGAAAACCAGCCCGGGTTCTTTGGGTTCAACATAACATCCCCTGTGCGTTCCCGCCTAGAAAATTTATCCACGAGGGAATCACACAGGGAGGGCCAAATGGCAACAATCGAGTTTCCTTTATGGGCTGAAACCAAGGCTTCTGGAATTAAAAGAAAAAGAAACTCAATAATATCCTTCTCGGTTTTATCACTCCATATTAGCCTTTTGAGATTATAAGCGACGGGGACAGATCTTAATATTCTCGCTTCTGGCAAATTCTCAAAGGCAAAACTAAAAGTAATAATTTGGGGATTATGGTCACTCTCGATCCTTGGGATCACCTCATTGTTTTGAACTAAATTAGAAAGTTTATCTGACAATATAGTGTAATCAATAATCGATGAACTATCAGTTCTATTAAATGTTGGATTATGATCTCTATCAAACAGGATCTTTAAATTATATTTAATAAACTCACAATTAGACCATTTAGTAAGAAGATCTGATTCAATATTTCGCTTTTTAAAACATACAAGATGAGTATTAAAATCCCAAGAAATAATTAAGTGTGAGTCCATATGTTCATAATAAAGCACCTTTACCATTTCCCATAACTGGATAAATTGTAGTGATCGAACCTTTTTTTTCGAACTTAAATACACGTTTAAAAGAATTAACGAATGTCTAGCAATCAATTTAACGCACTGTATCCATCTAACTTGAAGGTCAATCTCATAGTGTTTAACATCAAGGCTTAAGGAAATATATATAGAGAGACACCACTTGGTCGACCAAAAGCAGCATCCCTAGATGCCGCATTCAAGTATTCCTGATAGCCGATCAGTGGCGTACTACACATATTCCATGTTTCCTGCAAAATTAACACATCAAATGATTTTAAAAAACCTATAACATTTACGTCCTCTATAAATGAGTTAAAACCATTTGTATTCCAGGAGCACAGTTTGAAGAAAGGAACATTAGTTAAAGTGCCCCGACTGCAATCTGTCTTTACTGTATTTTTTCTTGAGAGTGTGGATGGGAGCCAACTCTAATGGTCCACCGTATCGATGACCCTCTTTAACTCCTCACACATACGTGATCCAGGCTGATTATTTTTAATTTTAATGCCACATAACTTGTTTAAATCTGAAGTTGGCCCTGAGGCGCCTTTCAATACTCTAAACTGGTCAACCTCAATTGGTTTTAGAGCAACCTTCTTCATTACTGGACCGCACAATGCTTTAGTTGGAATTAATGGGGTGGGGTATTGGAGACCTTGAGGTTTCATTACCTTAATTCCCAACTTTCGAAGTTTTTAGCATTGTCTAATATTTTCGTCACAATATCATTATTTAGCCAAGTCGTGATGGTTGATTCCCTATTACCACCATAAATTTTGAACTCAACAGAGTCTAGGTCACCAGATACTACATCCTTTAAATCTGGGATTATTTTTAATAATTTCGTATGTTACCCCTATTCAAATTATCATGAGTACCTCGCGTAGTGTAGAGCGGACAAAAAAACACTTTCCTCCCTTCGGCCAATACTACGGGGTGATCTATGTCTCCCCTTACCGAGGAATCGCCTGGTACCATCAATCTATCATTCATTGGCAGGTTCAAAGCCTGCAAGTTTATATATTCCCCTGCTTTATCGGTGGTTGGACCTGGATTCTATGCCAATCCACCTGTTCATTCATATCAGGTTTTAGTGATTTTCCATTAGGTGGGTTTTGATCTTGGCTTCCAGGCTGTTCACTGATTATTATGTAGACAGATGGAATTAGCACTTTTCACAATGACCATATGACGGTCTCCCTGGGGGTTATTCCATCGTCACTTGGTCGGACTGGCTCAATTTCCCCTGCATTTTTTTGCGTATTATTTTTGGGACCTACTAATCTTGAATGGTATCAGTCAGATTCAGCTTAGAAGAATGTTGCTTACTATACTGGGGGTCCGATTCATCGGTTCGCTGACCTAGCCCACCTACTGTCCCTAAGAATGCTTGGGCCTGGTTTTTGAGACCCTCAATTGGCTCAGACTCTTCATTTGTCAAACTACTGCCAGTTTTAGAAGATTTATTTTCCTTTTTATTAAGTCCAGAGATTTTTGTTGATCTAAAAATAGGAAAGAGTGCCACAGGTTTAGGAATGGTGGTTAAAAGAGGACTCATAATTACTTTCACACTATGGTTTTTTTAATCTTTACTGCTTTATTATGAGTCTTCCTTAACCTTTTTCTCGCCCTTTTTGATAAAACCACAGGCTCTACTTTAGGTTCTATAGTCCTACTTTCCTTAATGCAACTTTTATTTGCCTCCACTATTTCTATCAAACTAGAGGATTGATCAGACTCAGCAGGTACACAAATATTACCAATTACCATCGGCTGAACTGTATTTTTATCACTATTAATCGATGCATGGGTAATTTTCCGGACTTGGGTATCATTAACTTTATTTCCCGGAATCACTGTTTTATCGCTCCCCTCAGATTTTCTGCCTGACAACAGTTTTACTTCGTGGACCATTGAGCCCACAATTGAGGGCAGGTCAGAAATGTTATCGATTAATTGCGCACATGTGCAGGATATTAGCTGATTCTCTTTATCCGCTTGAACATTAGATATCAGTTTAGTTAGCTGAAATAACTTTTCATCATTCCCTACAACATGTGATGCTAAATTATTTACAATGTCCACCTGCATGTCTAGTTTGTCAGAATAAAAATTAAGTGAGTTTGTTATAGCGTCCATAGTGTTTAGCATACAGTCCCATACACCACGCCTTGGCTTGTTGGAATTGTTTTCAACAACACTAGATCTTATTTGAAAATTTTCATCAAATTCTGTTAACAAAGATAAGTCAGCTGCATAAGGGGATTGACATTACTCATTTGTATTTGCCTTAGGGTTGTTACGCCTGCTAGTCCTACCAGGAATCAGAATAGACTTATTTAAAGGGAAACCATTCTCCAAAATTATGCTGGACTGGTCGAAGTTAAAAGGACAAGCATCACCAGTTGGCAAAGGTTGTTCAATAGGACTTGACACTAAATCAACCCCACCATCTTTATTATTTGGACTGTCAGCATTAAGGTCCAGCACCACTGCTATATCACTCACACTTTTTTGGATTAGGCCAGACGGGATAGCTATTACTGAATCATCAACAATTGTACTCTCTGTACTTTTTTTGCAAATCTCTGATTTGTTAGTCTGTGGGTCCGCCACCGGGTTTAACCCTGCAGCGTCTTCCACAGACTTTTGGCAGTGGATTTGGGCTTGCGTCAGCATCTGCGGCCTACAAGGCTGCCTCAAAAAACATTCAAGCGGAAGGGGTACTAAATCCTGTTTCGCATTGTCTGATTTTAGCCCCCTCTCATAGGGCCCCTTACTTCATGCTGCTTACATAAACAAGGGGTATCTTTATTTTCTTTATCATAATCCTTTACTAAACTGAGTTGATCAAACTTTAAGCTCCTTTCTGGGTAAATAGCTCCTTCACATGACTTAACACATTCCATGCCAGTTTTACACTTAGTTGATACACGTGACGGACCCTTTTTTAGACATTGAGCCAAAGATGATGAGTCAGATCTTCCACATTCTGTAACAGAGTCAATGTTCTTAGTTATGTTTATCTTTTGTTTTTGAGTCTGACTATTATGATACTTAAAAAAGAAACTCTTAATCGACGGTTGAGCATCGGTCTTGGAGATTTTTTTAATCTTCCCAAGGGGTATGGGAGATATAGGGGATAAAGGTGTTGAACACGACTCTGCTGACTCACTCAGGAGTTCCTTTGATGAAACGCAGTCACTACTTGTACATATTGACCCTCTAAACCCCTCATTTTCAGCTTGCTTTTCATGAAACCCCTCATTAATGGATACCACTGGCTTTAGGCTTTGTTTTAGTTCAGGCAAAGTCCTGCGCTGATGACCAGATCTCATCATCATGAACCAACTCCCCAAAATAGGTACAGTGTTACCTTGTCTGATCACAGTAGCCTAAGGCTGATACACCCTACCGTCGGCGGTCTATGGGTGCACCGCTCACACGCTCACACGCTGCTTGCTGCTCATACCTTAGAGCACAAAACCACCCAGGCCTCCCAAGCCTGTCTGCTCCCTCTGTGTCCGGAGTACGCCTACTATCCACCACCACCGACGGCCTAAATCTATGATGTAATACAAGGCGGTACAGGGTGGGGCGGAGTGAGCAAGATTACAACAAACAAGGGCTGGAGCAGCTGCCGTCAGGGAGGGGCAGCTTTACAGCGCAGAGGCGATGCGGCAGTGTGACAGCCCGCCCGACCCGGTATTCAACAGCAGCAGCGCTATCGGCCACAGACAGTTTAAAATATAATAATAGGGGTTACAGTTGGTACAGTTGGTAAAGTTGGTAGAATTAATATAGTCAATACGTTGCTAATGTTGCTAAAGTTATTTAAAGGTCTTATCCTTTCGTAGGAGTGACTCACGGCAGCAATAAAAAAAAAATGTGCTAAACATCACCCTCAAGATTCACACTTCCGAAGTAATTTCCAAAGAGGTTCCCAAACGGCTACCAAACAGCTCACACCTGGCTCACCGCAGCAGCGACTGTAGTCTGTAGTCCGTAGGCTGTAGGCTGTAGTCTGTAGTCAGAACCGCCACTCCTTCACTGCTTCAATCCACTCGTGGACGGCTCTATCTCCCACAGTAAAATCTCCCTTTTGTGAACCGGGGAGCCTGCCGCTCTCTGCTCTCTGGTTTCTCTGGTTTCTCACTTTAGCTCCAATCTGGTCCCGAGGCGAGAGCAGGGTAGTTTAGGAGGGGTGGGACTCAAGTTGGTTAAAATTGGTTCGCCAAAAATTTAGGGAGCCCGGTCCGGCCGGAGTGAGAGACAACAAGGAGAGGCGTGGAGCCGATGCCTGTCCTGTGGGCGCCGCAGCGGGAGCCGTCCGCTATCGGCAACCAACCTGCCTCTCTCCTTCTGACCCTTCTTGGCCCTCTTGGCAGCAGCGGGCTGTGGTTGTAGCAATTGCTTTGGCCGCGGCACCTAGCACTCGGCACCCGGCACCTGGCATTCAGCAACCGGCTCCCGGTCTTGGACGTCGGACGACTAACGATAATCTCTCCCACTGCGGTTCGCGGTCTTGTCTCGGCTTGGCTCGCTCGCTTGCTCGCTGTCAGCTCCGCCTCCACCACACTATTACAAGTATACAGTTATCCATATAGTGACTCATTCAATCACTAAGACTTAGGCACACTTAATTAGATATAACTGTCACATACACTGCCTTCTTTTCAAGTTTAATGGAGATATACCATTGAGAGAAGTATTTCATCACCACCACACCCATAAACATATACACTCACTGAAGAAACTGTTATAACACATAGTCTTAACCTCATATATCTACTGAATGAACTATTCACACATTTTTGGGCAATCCCACACCCCCCATCAAACCACCTAGACATTCATTTACCCATACAAATACTCAGTTAAGAAACCAATAACAAATATAGTCTTTAACATAGCAATTAAGAGAAAGCAATAAAGACTTTCACACAGTTTAGTAACTACACATTATATATAGTGAGACTACAAATTAGTCAAGGAAACAATCAATGGCAATGTTACTAAATCCACCATCCACACATTTATATTTATATATCCACTCATTCTTCAATGCAAAGTCGTGTATTTATAATACATATTTAAAGATCAAAGCAAACCACATTCACTGAATGATGTCGTCAGTGATTTCATCAGTGATGTCATTTGAGATGTCATCAGTGATGTCACTGACCATGTCATGAATGATGTAATATGTGACATCATCAGCAGTGGATTGCGGGCGCGTGAGTTATAGTGAGTACAACTAACTATAACGGGGTAATTTCAATGGTTTTGTATGAGTAAAATGTCCAGCTGACTATAACTGGTGTGAAACCTATGGTTGTTTTCAGTCCTGCGGCAGCGTCAAGCTACGAGGCCGCTGATGGAGCAGGAGCTATTGTTGGAGGCATAACGGTGCTGTACGATGTCTTGAAGTTGCACCGTGACCCACTGGGGAATAATTTGTAAATATTCACGTTGAGATGGCACAGCGACCCACTTGGGAAATACTCAATAACCACAATGACCACAATGCCCTGTGAAGGGCTACGCTCTTTTTGGGCGGTGACTTTGAATTGTAATGTGGGGTCTGAAAAGAGACTGTGGGCTTTCACCATTGCAAACCAGCAGCCCATGAGGAAGTGCTCATGCACGAAACGCGTCGGGCTGGTTGTTAATTTCCGAGGCAGCAGCTTGTTCATCTGTCACGGCAACCTCCCATAAAGATGGTTTAGCGAATACTCACCTGCTGTGGGCCCTTCCTCAACAGGCAACTTTTGCGTTTGATTGTATAGCGGCTGGCCTGAGTCGCAGAAGGAGTCCGGCTGTTCTCAGTCCTGCGGCAGCATCAAGCTACGAGGTCGCTGATGGATCAGGAGCTATTGTTGGAGGCATAACGGTGTTGTACGACGTCTTGAAGTTGCACCGCTACCCACTGGGGAATAATTTGTAAATATTCATGTTGAGATGGCACGGTGACCCACTTGGGAAATACTCAATAACCACAATGACCACAATGCCCTGATGGTTTACCGAATACTCAGCTGCTGTGGGCCCTTCTTTAACAGGCAACTTTTGCGTTTGAATATATATATATATATATATATATATATATATATATATATATATATATATATATATATATATATATATATATATATATATATATATATATATATATATATATATATATATACATACATATATATACATTTTGGCAGTGGTGTATTTGGTGGCGAATAAATCTACCTGAAAGCAACTCCAGCATGTGTCAGACCCGTTTTGTATAAAGACGGGATTGGTGGAGAGATAGTGGCGGTGGGTCGGCCCCGCCTAACTGGCACGCCTCTTGATTTGGTGCTCCGCAATTGCCGACGAACTGTGTGGTTTGCGTGCATAGTTTGCACATATGCGGCGCCCCCCCAGCCTGGACTTTCATGTGGGCATTTGGGGAAAGAGTGACAGCTGTTCTGTCGAGGAGTTGCTTTCGGAGGATGTAATTCACCATGCTCCACACAGTATTAGAAAAGGAACCGGACTTGCTGAGAGCTGACTGTGTCAGGGCACAACTGTGTGTCTGTGTGAGGGGGTCACTGTACCTGGCTCACCAATCGGACGTCTGCGGTTCCTTTAAGTGTGTGGGAGGCACACTGCGAGATATCTTGGGCCTGGGAGGAAAAAAACACTCTAAATCCTCCCCCAGTGATGTCATCTTCTGGTCCAATGAAAAGACTCACCTGGCGGATTTAACCTGCCCACGAACGTCTTTGTGAATTCTATGTGTTTCAGCATATCCGGCATTGAGGAAGGCACAACGCCGAAACCGGTCTGCATGGGGCTGAAAGGAAAGGCAGCGTGAACATTTTGGCAGTGGTGTATTTGGTGGCGAATAAATCTACCTGAAAGCAACTCCAGCATGTGTCAGACCCATTTTGTATAAAGACGGGATTGGTGGAGAGATAGTGGCGGTGGGTCGGCCCCGCCTAACTGGCACGCCTCTTGATTTGGTGCTCCGCAATTGCCGACGAACTGTGTGGTTTGCGTGCATAGTTTGCACATATGCGGCGCCCCCCCAGCCTGGACTTCCGTGTGGGCATTTGGGGAAAGAGTGACAGCTGGTCTGTCGAGGAGTTGCTTTCGGAGGATGTAATTCACCATGCTCCACACAGTATTAGAAAAGGAACGGGACTTGCTGAGAGCTGACTGTGTCAGGGCACAACTGTGTGTCTGTATGAGGGGGTCACTGTACCTAGCTCACCAATCGGACGTCTGCAGTTCCTTTAAGTGTGTGGGAGGCACACTGCGAGATATCTTGGGCCTGGGAGGAAAAAAACACTCTAAATCCTCCCCCAGTGATGTCATCTTCTGGTCCAATGAAAAGACTCACCTGGCGGATTTAACCTGCCCACGAACGTCTTTGTGAATTCTATCTGTTTCAGCATATCCAGCATTGAGGAAGGCACAACGCCGAAACCGGTCTGCATGGGGCTGAAAGGAAAGGCAGCGTGAACATTTTGGCAGTGGTGTATTTGGTGGCGAATAAATCTACCTGAAAGCAACTCCAGCAAGTGTCAGACCCGTTTTGTATAAAGACGGGATTGGTGGAGATATATATATATATATATTTATATATACATATATATATATATATATATATATATATATATATATATATATATATATATGTTATCCAAACCTTCGTCACTACAACGAAAAAGACGCTGACTCCGTGGGATTCAACAAAGAGGAATATATTCACCTCAACGACGACGATATGTATATGTATATATATATATATTACCTACTGGCGGTCGCCAGTAGGTAGTTATAGTTAGGACCTAGTTTCCATAGGAAATCCTCAACATTCTATTTGGATTAACTTTGGCCCTGGTGGATGAATCTTTGCGAATTTCTCAAAGAAGATGGCTCGGTCCGCTGCGCTTCTTCCCAGAAAGTTTGGGGGGGATTGGTGAAGCGGGGGCTGAGATAAAAGGGGGGTCCCAAAACGTGTTTTCTCCATGTTATTTTCCATAGGACGTTTAGACACGGCTACAGGTCGAACGGCTGGATGGGTTTATAAGAAATTTGGCAAAACTGTAGAGTCCGGCTCGCAGATTACGCTTTTTTTGGAATGGTGTAAATCCGTTCAGTAGTTGCTGAGAAAATTAAAGTTAAAGTCAATTATATATCTGTAAGCGCGCACGGGTGCGCGCACTCAAGCGGAATTTTTTTTGTTGCTGCGTGACATGTGTTAACGTTCGATTCGAAGGAAATCAGGAAGTGTTGACCGCCATTTTGTCACTGCGAGTAAATATATTGTTCATTTGAAAGCGTTGGAACATGGAAAGGGGAGAAGGTAGAGATTGTTTTGCTGCGTAGGTTTTCTCAGGGTGTGCAGTAAGGTCCTTAAAGGCGAAAATATATATATATTTTTTTTAAAGTTGCGGGGTGCGCGCACTCGGGCGCGCACACTTATTTAGAAGAGTGTGAAAATGGAGATAAATCAGAAGTTTGAGTGCTTTGATATAAGGTGGCTCTGAAAAGAGCCCTTGTGTTAATTGAGTTTGTTCTGCATTTATAAGTAAGTAGCGATGCAGAGCCGGATGTTGCAGAGGAAGATTCTGTTTCTGTCTACCTTCTTACTTAGTTATGGTTTTTTCACTCTCACTGCAGGCTTTTAGTCTGTGGATGGAAATCCATGAACCTAGACTCACCTATGAAAATCATACTATTGATGCTTGACTGAGGCCAAGGAGATCAGAGTGCATGTGTGTGTAAGGTGATGTACCTCTGGGGAGATGATGTTACGTTTAAACGTAGCCCCTGAGTGCTTAGTTCGGTTCTGTTCTCTCACTGTTGTTGATTTAGAGCCCCAAATACAAAGGCTTGTTGTTGCTTGTGAATCCCCAAGTGTATATTTGCTCATACTGATCCATAACGCCCCGGCGTATCCATGTCGTAGGCTGCACGAGTGGGCAAAACTCAGCTGGCCGAGCAAGACTTGGGGAGGGGGCAGGAGCCAAGAGGAAACAAGGAAGGGTTTTCATCATTTGGGACAAAAAATATTTCTAAACCAATGAAAAGTTTTATTAACAAGTCACATGACCTGTTATGCTTACGTTACGCGCTCCGCGCCGCGCCCCGGATTGCTTCCGGGAAGCTGCGCTTCGCGCCTCGCGCACCAGAGCACTTCCGGGTGCGCTAACGCAGCGTGTCATATGACGCATTATGCAACAACGCGATACGTCGTTGGGGCTCCACCGGAACTGATTGAATTGGTAGTCTACAGTGTTTCTGGAAGTTTCAGACTGAAGCTGGCGTCAGCATGAGAGCACCCCGTGGCTACTTCGTGGCCATTCTGCGAGCAATCATGGCAGAAGCTCCCCACCGGAATTCTGCGGGAGTCGGGGGCCCCGGTGACTCTTGTAGAATCTTCAAGGCTGATGGGACGCTTTTGGGAATGGGGCCCATGCCGTAGCAGTCAAGCGTCCGAGTTCCAGGGTTGTCCAGAGCCATCCTTGCAGGCCAGGCCCAAGTCTGTGGAGCCGACCGCCATTTCCTGAGCTCCGTGGCAGCCGCCTGTCGCTGTACCGCAAGAGTGGGTGTAATTCAGCCGGATGGCGGGTGAGACGCTGTATAGCAAGAGCAGACGTAATTCAGCTGGCCGAGCGAGGCACTGTGCCGCAGGAGCGGGCGCAACTCAGCTTGTCGAGTGAAGCGCTGGGGTGCAGCTGAGAAACCTCCACCTGGGGAGGTGGGGGAGGCTCGTTCGCGCCGCCTCTCCCTTCCAGTGCACCCCACGCTGTCTCCTGGCGCAGGTATATGTGATGGTTGGACCAGGGCACCGCAGGACGTGTCTTCAGGTCAAACGGATTGTGGGACAAGGTCCAGAATGGAAGAGTCACCAAAAGGCTAAAAGTTCCGCCGGACCCCGGGAGCCGGCCGCCTATGTCGAGTGAAGTGCTGGGGTGCAGCTGAGAAACCTCCACCTGGGGAGGTGGGGGAGGCTCGTTCGCGCCGCCTCTCCCTTCCTTACCTAGTTATGGTTTTTTCACTGCCACTCCAGGCTTTTAGTCTGTGGATGGCAAACTATGAACCTACACTCACCTATGAAAATCTTACTATTGATGCTTGACTGAGGACAAGGAGATCAGTGAAGCGCTGGGGTGTAGCTGAGAAACCTCCACCTGGGGAGTTGGGGGAGGCTCGTTCGCGCCGCCTCTCCCTTCCAGTGCACCCCACGCCGTCTCCTGGCGCAGGTATATGTGATGGTTGGACCAGGGCACCGCAGGACGTGTCTTTAGGGGTGTAGCTGAGAAACCTCCACCTGGGGAGGTGGAGGAGGCTCGTTCGCGCCGCCTCTCCCTTCCAGTGTACCCCACGCCGTCTCCTGGCGCAGGTATATGTGATGGTTGGACCAGGGCACCGCAGGACGTGTCTTTAGGTCAAACCCTCAACTATGGCACCCAACATCCAGGACTTATGACATTTGTGGAAGGCTGTGACATCGAAGCATCTCAGGGACCAAGCATATGCAGAGTCCTTCCTACAGCCTCTGCGTTCCTTCTTACCTAGTTATGGTTTTTTCACTGCCACTCCAGGCTTTTAGTCTGTGGATGGCAAACTATGAACCTACACTCACCTATGAAAATCCTACTATTGATGCTTGACTGAGGACAAGGAGATCAGTGAAGCGCTGGGGTGTAGCTGAGAAACCTCCACCTGGGGAGGTGGGGGAGGCTCGTTCGCGCCGCCTCTCCCTTCCAGTGCACCCCACGCCGTCTCCTGGCGGAGATGTTGCAGCAGGCTGCCATGTAAATAGTTATTTAATTAAATGTTTTACCCTGTTAGTTTGTTGGTGTGTTGTATATATTTATAATATTTGCATAGGGTTTCTCGTTATTTTGGGCGGGGTGGGCGGCGGAGGAATTTCACTGAAAAAACCATGCATTTGGATTGATGTTGCAGCAGGCTGCCATGTAAATAGGTATTTAATTAAACGTTTTACCCTGTTACTTTGTTGGTGTGTTGTATATATTTATAATATTTGCATAGGGTTTCTCGTTATTTTTGGCGGGGTGGGCGGCGGAGCAAATTCACTGAAAAAGCAATAGGTTATAGACCATATATAGTTAAATATCTCAAGTCCATCTCTGCACTCGATGGAGATACAGGTCATCGATCAAAAAATGTGCTGGCCACCTCTAATGGTAATAGCGTGGCCAGGGCTTTTGTCGATGCCTCTGCAAATTGCACAGGGTGCACTTGTTTGACATGCCGCACCATGGTATGTATGGAAAAGGAATATTTTTTTGTTGAATTTCCTCTTGAGAGAAACGAGTCACATATCGTGCAGGTTACTTTTGGTGCATTTACTTTCTTTTGATGTTCAGGATAAGTGAAAAATTGCCAGATGAAAGATTCTTTTTTTCTTCTTAAAGGTAGTCGATCATTTTGTTCAGATTCGGAAGATGAATGAGATACGGTAGCCATTTCACCAAAGTCTTCCGAAAAATGTAGGACGTTGTTCTCTCTTGAGAGTAGAAAAGATAGTGAGAGAAGTGGGTGGAGTGCTGAGTGTAAACTCCAGAATAGAAACTAGTAAGAACCAATTGGAAGTGTTGTTTTCATGTTGCAGCAGGCTGCCATGTACATAGTTATTTAATAAAACGTTTTACCCTGTTACTTTGCTGGTGTGTTGTATTTATTTATAATATTTGTATAGGGTTTGTCGTTATTTTGGGCGGGGTGGGCGGCGGAGCCGAGCTATCTTGCAGCCATCATGGCGTCGAGCTCGGTTTCTCTCACTAGTTTCGTATTTCTCATGAGGGGTTGTTCCTAATGTTTCTATTTTAGCGAGGTGAAAAAGAGATCCTATCAGTGGCCTACTGATTTTGCTCGATTCCTTTTGTTTTTTCTAACGATTTTTAAGTTAAAGTTTGCTAGCACGATACAGCGGCTAGTCCGCATTTTATATATATGTCTTTTTTATTAGGGGTCTCCTCCGGTGGAGTCGGACGATCTACCTCTAATAACCGGTAAGTGTTCCTCTGAAGGAATGCGTCTTGAAAGTGGCTGACTGTAATGTATGATATTTCACTCAGTGACTTTCAGGCCCATGCTGTTTCAAAACTGTGCATGTGCTTGAAGCAGGCGTAGGTATTGACGCAGCATTGTGAATATAGTGCATTGGTGAGCCTTGCTGGAGCTGCTTCACAGTTGCGATGCAACTCTAGCAATGTATTAGTTTTTGAGCACAGATGTGTTACGCATGTATGGTGTTTTTGTACCATGGTGCGCCACATTTCAAATGTGGCACACCATGGGTAACGGAGCACTACCATACTGTGGTGCACATTAACTGGTGCATATCTGGGTATGAAGTAGTCAACATAAATCTGCCCCATAGGTTACAAATCCGCGTTTAGTAGACTGTTTGGCCTTTGTAGTGTTATGTTTTTTCTGTTATTCTATGTAGGTATGTAATATTGCAAGATTTTTGTCACGAAAAAGAAGCCATGAGTATTGGGTTTGTGAAAGATTGCAAGATTTTTAAAATTAAAAAGGAAAAATCATGGCATTGTTTAATATAGTATTGTAAATACTTATCTTTAACAATGATGAGAGAGTAAAAAAAGGTTAACCTGATGTTCGAAAGTTATTCACAGGCTTCTTTAGAGGAAGTATTCTATATGATTGTAGCGTGGGTGTTTCACTTTTTTATAGGTAATAGAATGTATTCTGCAAGCATGTAGTACTCCTCCTGCTACAGCATAAATATTCTTCAGTGCTTATTTTCATTTCGTAAGTGGTATTGAGACCGACACAGAACTTCAATGGATCGGAGGGGCTGTTCCTGTGCATCTGGAGGACTGCTAAGCCGTTGCAGCAGTGGGAGTGAGGCCTCTTACAGGGGCGTAGCGCAGCTCCTTTTGATGTTCACAATTGCAGATAACAGGGTAGAGATGTGAGAGAAGTGGGTGGAGTGCTTCGTGTAAATTGCAGAATAGAAACTACTAAGAACCAATTGGAAGTGTTGTTTTGAAGTCACATGACTTCACATGCGCGTCTCAGGACGTGTACGCGGTGATAGTATCTGGTCACGTACGCCATTTGGAAGTAGCGGTCTAATTCAGCGAAGTTTCAAAACGTGAAAAGGAGTAAATCCAAATATATCCGGATTTAATATATCTTCTGAGCTCGAATCAAGCATACAATTGTTAAAGTGTAAAACCTTTTATATTTTTTTTTAAAATACCAAGGTGTGTACATTCGGTCACACACGAAAGTTTAAAAAGACATTTGGCTCCATTTAATGAAAATGTTCATAATAATAAAAAAGAAGCCTAGGTTTACTGTCTTTGACGTAGTATAAGTTCTTTGATGGGTCTATGAAGAAATTTAATAAGTTGCAATCGCGAAGTTTTCCCGAAATATATAGGCGGGTGCGCGCACACGGTCGCGCACGAACGAAAGCCAAAAAAGGGGAGATAAACCCCCTTTATAATATGCTCCTGGAGCTGTTTTTGGTACAATGAGTTAGTTCTGAAAAGAACTTTTTTTTTTTTTTAAAACAAGTGTTATGTTGTTTTTGATTTTGGACCAGGACACCGCAGGACGTGTCTTTAGGTCAAACCCTCAAGTATGGCACCGAACATCCAGGACTTATGCCATTTGTGGAAGGCAGTGACATCGAAGAATCTCAGGGACCAAGCATATCCAGAATCCTCCCCGGGGTATTTGCACAACGGTCCTCCACCCCTAGGCCGCCAGCTATGCTACCTTGACAGGAACAGTGTCATGCAGTTTTTGATTTTTTTAACTTGCAACAACATTTTCATGTGTGACACAGGATCAAAATGAAATGAAGAAATGTATCTTTTCTCGGGGCATTTATGACTCTCAATTTTTAGTTTAGTAAGAATGAGGCTCTGCTCTCCGTACAGAAGAATTTCTCCACACTCGTTGCATTTCATGTGCACCTTTGCAAGATATGGTCTCAAGTCCATCACAGCACTCGATGGAGATACAGGTCGTCCACCAGAAGATGTGCTGGCCACCTCTGATGGTAATAGCGTGGCCAGGGCTCTTGTCGATGCCTGTGCAAATTCCACAGGGTGCACTTGTTTGACATGCCGCACCATGGTATGTATGGAAAAGGAATATTTTTTTCTTGGATTTCCTCTTGAGAGAACCGAATTGCATATCGTGCAGGTATCTTTTGGCGCATTCACTTTCTTTTGTTCTTCAGGATAAGTGAAAAATTGTCAAATAAAAGATTCCTTTTTTCTTTTTAAAGGTAGTCGCTCATTTCCTTCAGATTCGGAATGTGAATGCGGGGCGGCAGCCATTTCAGCAAAGTCTTCCGAAGGGTGTTGAACGTTGTTCTCTTTTGAGAGTAGAAAAGATTAGTGAGAGAAGTGGGTGGAGTGCTCCGTGTAAATTGCAGAATAGAAACTACTAAGAACCAATTGGAAGTGTTGTTTTCAAGTCACATGACTTCACATGCGCGTCTCAGGACGTGTACGCGGTGATAGTATCTGGTCACGTACGCCATTTGGAAGTAGCGGTCTAATTCAGCGAAGTTTCAAAACGTGAAAAGGAGTAAATCCAAACATATCCGGATTTAATATATCTTCTGAGCTCGATTCAAGCATACAATTGTTAAAGTATAAAACCTTTTATACTTTTTTTTAAATACCAAGGTGTGTACATTCAGTCACACACGAAAGTTTAAAAAGACATTCGGCTCCATTTAATGAAAATTTTCATAATATTAAAAAAGAAGCCTAGGTTTAGTCTCTTTGACGTATTATAAGTTCTTTGATGGGTCTATGAAGAAATTCAATAAGTTCAGATTGCAAAGTTTTCACGAAATATATAGGCGGGTGCGCGCAGTCGGTCGCACACGAAAGCCTGGAAATGCGCTATCCATTTTATTGAGAACTGTTGCCGAGAGTGCGCACACCGGGTCGTGCACGAAAGTTTAGAAAGGCTATTTTTATTTACAGGCAAATTTTAATGCGTTGAAAAAAAGGCAAGGTACAGACTTTCTAATTCTGTATCGCTTTACAAGGAGTCTCTATGCAACTTGAACAGTGAAGAAAACGGCTTGTTTCTGAAAAAAATATTGCCAGAACTTTATTGACAAAAGTATAGGTTGTAAAAAACAATGAAATTCACTGAAAAAACCATAGGTTTTACACACGTTATAGTTAGGAAGTAGCATTTACAAAACCTATGAAATTCACTGAAAAAACCATAGGTTTGACACCAGTTATAGTTAGCTGGAAATTGTACTGATATAAAACCAGTGAAATTCCACGTTATAGTTAGTTGGACTCACTATAACTTGCGCGTGTAATGCACTGCTGATGACGTCACATATTACATCACTCATGACATCACTGATGACACCATCCAGTGAATGTGTGTCTTTCTGAAAAATAAATATGTGTTATATATGTATATATTATTGAATATCTTAGTGAATACATATATTAGTGAGTAATGCTTAAATATTTAAATATATGTATTAGTGTTTCACTTTGTGTATAAGTGGCTGCATGGGTTGATGAGTAGGTACATGTGTATGTATATAGGTTATTAGATGTTTTTCTTAGTATCAGTATGAGTGTTTGCATGCTTTGGTGGGAGTATTACTTAGTACATAGATGCAAGAATGACTGAGTCTCTGTTTGTATGTGTTTTGAAGACAGCATATGTGCAGGACTGTATGGGTGGATGAGTGTGTATATGTCTGTGTTAGTGAGTGGATGACTGTCTTATTAGTGTCTTTATCAGTAACTACATATGTTTTAATCGAGTATATGTGAATATTGATGTATATAAGTGAGTATATGTGAGAGTGAGGGATTGTAAGAGTTTCTGTTTAAATTAGTATGTGTTTCTATAAGTGATTTTTTAAGAGAGTAAGTATGTGTAAGTTTCCTTAAAAGTAAAGTGGTAGTGTGTGTATAGCTGTTTATGCAAATAAATGGATGTTCAATAGTTTATTTGCATGTGTGAGTATGTGTGTGAATAACTTTTGGATGACTGTCGGTGTGTAACAGGATGTGTAGGTGTATCACTACATATGATTAGTGAATATATGTATGAGTGACTATATAGAACTGTTGGTGAATTAGTGCATGTGTATATAGATGGTGGAATTATTGAATTGGTTGTTGTAACTGGTATGGGTATCTCCATTTTTTTGAAAATTTTAGTTTCTATTTTTGAATAAGTGTTTCAAGGGTTAGATTACAGTGAAAGGAGGCCTGTCACTGTGTCACAAGGATGGTGTCATCAGTGATGTCTTGAGTGATGTAATATGTGACATCATCAGCAGTGCATTACACGCGCAAGTTATAGTGAGTCCAACTAACTATAACGTGGAATTTCATTGGTTTTATATCAGTAAAATTTCCAGCTAACTATAACTGGTGTCAAACCTATGGTTTTTTCAGTGAATATATATATATATATATATATATATATATATATATATATATATATATATATATATATATATATATTCACTGAAAAAAAATAGGTTTCACACCTATGGCTCTTTATTGACAAAATCAAGCTGCAGTGGGCGTGTCCGCATGACTCGTGGGCGTAAGCATCAAGGCTTTCTGGAATATGCAGTTTTTAATAATGCCCCCAGTGGGTGTCTCACCTCAGAAATGAAAACCCCAGTGGGTGAAGTGAGCAAAATCGAATGCGCTGTCCAGTAATGTCTCTCGTAATGAGGCCAACATCCAGTCCTGTGTAACGTGCCTGAAAGTTTTCAGTCACTTCAGGGCCACACACCGGCGGCGGTTCCTCCCCGCGACCCAGGCATGGCCAACCAAAACATCACACATATGTTTGCCTGATATGGGGAGGCCCTCACTGGATTCTCATGGCCTCTTGAAACGGAGATTGCAGCCGCTTCATGGTTGCTCCTTTTTTGCTGCTTGGACCCCTTTGGCCCTACTTGTTTCGGAAATCAATCCTTGTTCACAGGTCGTGCAATAGATGGGACACACAGCATCTGGTAAGTATTCTGCTCTTTATTGACAAAATCAAGCCGCAGTGGGCATGTCCACATGCCTCATGGGCGTAAACATCAAGGCATTCTGGAATATGCAGTTTTTAATAATGCCCCCAGTGGGTGTCGCAGCGTGTCTCACCTCAAAAATGAAAACCCCAGTGGGTGAAGTGAGCAAAATCGAATGCGCTGTCCAGTAATGTCTCTCGTAATGAGGCCAACATCCAGTCCTGTGTAACGTGCCTGAAAGTTTTCAGACACTTCAGGGCCACACACCGGCGGCGGTTCCTCCCCGCGACCCAGGCATGGCCGACCAAAACATCACACATACGTTTGCCAGATATGGGGAGGCCCTCACTGGATGCTCATGGCCTCTTGAAACGGAGATTGCAGCCGCTTCATGATTGCTCCTTTCTTGCTGCTTGGACCCTTTTGGCCCTACGCATTTCGGAAATCAATCCTTGTTCACGGGCCGTGCGATAGATGGGACACACAGCGTCTGGTAAGTATTCTGCTCTTTATTGACAAAATCAAGCCGCAGTGGGCGTGTCCGCATGCCTCGTGGGCGTAAACATCAAGGCATTCTGGAATATGCAGTTTTTAATAATGCCCCCAGTGGGTGTTGCAGCGTGTCTCACCTCAAAAATTAAATCCCCAGTGGGTGAAGTGAGCAAAATCGAATGCGCTGTCCAGTAATGTCTCTCGTAATGAGGCCAACATCCAGTCCTGTGTAACATGCCCAAACGTTTTCAGACACTTCAGGGCCACACACCCGCGGCGGATCCTCCCCGCGACCCAGGCATGCCCGCCCAAAACATCACACATAAGTTTGACCGATATGGGAGGCCCTCACTGGATGCTCATGGCCTCTTGAAACGGAGATTACAGCCGCTTCATGATTGCTCCTTTCTTACTGCTTTGACCCCTTTGGCCCTACGCGTTTCGGAAATCAATCCTTGTTCACAGGCCGTGCAATAGATGGGACACACAGCGTCTGGTAAGTATTCTGCTCTTTAGTGACAAAATCAAGCCGCAGTGGGCGTGTCCGTTTGACTCGTGGGCATAAACATCAAGGCATTCTGGAATATGCAGTTTTTAATAATGCCCCCAGTGGGTGTCGCAGCGTGTCTCACTTTAAAAATGAAAACCCCAGTGGGTGAAGTGAGCAAAATCGAATGCGCTGTCCAGTAATGTCTCTCGTAATGAGGCCAACTTCCAGTCCTGTGTAACGTGCCTGAAAGTTTTCAGACACTTCAAGGCCACACACCGGCAGTGGTTCCTCCCCGTGACCCAGGCATGGCCGCCCAAAACATCACACATAAGTTGGCCCGATATGGGGAGGCCCTCACTGGATGGTCATGGCCTCTTGAAACGGAGATTGCAGCCACTTCATGATTGCTCCTTTCTTGCTGCTTGGACCCCTTTGGCCCTACACGATTCGGAAATCAATCCTTGTTCACAGGTCGTGCAATAGATGGGACACACAGCGTCTGGTAAGTATTCTGCTCTTTATTGACAATTCAAGCCGCAGTGGGCGTGTCCACATGCCTCGTGGGCGTAAACATCAAGGCATTCTGGAATATGCAGTTTTTAATAATGCCCCCAGTGGGTTTCGCAGCGTGTCTCACCTAAAAAATTAAAACCCCAGTGGGGAAGTGAGCAAAATCGAATGCGCTGTCCAGTAATGTCTCTCGTAATGAGGCCAACATCCAGTCCTGTGTAACGTGCCCGAATGTTTTCAGACACTTCAGGGCCACACACCGGCGGTGGTTCCTCCCCGCGACCCAGGCATAGCCGCCCAAAACATCACACATAAGTTTGCCCAATATGGGGAGGCCCTCACTGGATGCTCATGGCCTCTTGAAACGGAGATTGCAGCTGCGCATTTTTTGAATTGCAAAATGGACTGCATTTAAAAAAAACGTCTTTATTTAAAAAGCAGTCCCAGACATGGTGGTCTGCTGACCCCAGCCGGCCACCATCCCTGGTACTGCTAGCCATTCCCAATGGGGTCGCAAATTGCGCTTGCATTATGGATATTAATGAGGCCGGCAATTTGCGACCCCATTGGGAATCACTAACAGTGTCTGTGATACTGTTGTACATTGCATTTTGAGAGTCGCAAAGCGACGCAATTTGTGAGTCGCAAAATGTAAGGGTCGTCCATCTGGCCCTAGGTCTTGTCTGTAACAAAGTATAGATTTCTTAGTCCTCTTTCACAACTGTGTCTTCCACAAACTGCAGTTAGATACAGCAAAAATAGAAACTATTGAGCACTGTTTAGAAAGTTGCTAAAGTCATGATGAAAAATTGTTTTCTTTTCTATTTCTGCCTGTTTCTGAAAGAATTTGAAAGAGTAATCTAACCACAGCAAACCTTTTTGTATTGAAATTAAATTAAAAATAAGCACACACATTTTGCCCCATAGATCATTTTTTAGAAAAATATGTTAAGGACTTGAGGGTAATCAAAAACAAGCATTTGCAAAGCAATAGGTCTTGCATGTATGCAAGTTAGAGCTATTGGTATAGTAAATGACAATGCCTTTCATTTATATTTTGGTTTTTAAAATATAAATAAAAGGCATTGCCATTTACAATGCTAATAGCTAAAGCTCTCGGGAATGCAAGACACATTGCATTCCAAATGCTTTTTTTGTGAAAGAACCCCATGAAAGCAAGCATGGCGCGCTAAATGTTGCAGGAAAGCATGTAGTGCCTGCAATAGGAGAAACAATGAAAGAAAATAATGCTTGTAGAGTAAATAAGACGTACCGTGTAACAACCATAGTAAAAGGCCCAGTCATAATGATAGGTTACAAATAAAGACAAGATGGTACTAAGGAGGGACTAACAAGCCTATTAACGAATGAGAAACCAGCATTTAGGAAGGACAATGACACAAACCAATGATAAATATGGGCAGAGAGTGGGCGGGGCTTCACGTTCATACTCCAATACAGCATGGCTTGCGGTGCAGCACATGCTCGCTGACTCAGGCTCAACCTAAAAAAGCTCTATGTTCTATGATATAGACAAGTAACCTTCCAGATACAAGACGGCTAAAAAGCAAAAACTGAAGAATTTCTAGCTATCCTGCTTAGTAACCATCTAAAGCATCTTTAACTAGGTCTTCCTTCGCAGTTACCTTTCCTTGCCTCCATATAGTTCTTGTTTGCTTTCAGAATTACATTCTTGACCTACAACCATGTAAACATGGCATCTCGTAGCGAACAATATCTCTGCCACGAAAGTGCCACAAAGCAGTCGACCTGATACCGTGTTCTAATATTTGGCCATCTGTAGGAAATCAGTTAAGATGCTTAACCCCATCGCCGCGTGGCTCATTCCCCCACAGCGCGGGGAGGGGGGCCGCGCGCGGCGCTGCATTGCTGATGACGAGCTCGGCTCGTCATGCAGCACGGTGGCCGTCATGGCCACGCCCACTCAATGGAACGCCCAGCACAGCGGGGGAATTATCCATGCATGGGCGTTCCGCGGAGACTATGACGAGCTCAGCTCGTCACCAGCACAAGGCCACCATTCTTCCTGACGAGCTCAGTTCGTCATCAGCATGCAAGGAGTTAAAGCTTAGTGGTGTAGCTTCAAAACATTATAACTCCTGTTCTCGTGAGCAAAAAAAGAAGACAGTGGGACATGTAATTTTGTGCGTAGAAACCAGTGAAAGGCACAGCACACGGATATAAGAGGCTGGTACAGTGGACGGACTGCATTGGGTGTATGTGCCTATGTCACAAAGGAGAGAGAGCCAAGAGAAACTGGAGGGAAAGAGACAGAGAGAGGCTGAAGAAGGTGCAAGTTAAAGGGATGTGTGGGCAGTAAAGGGGTTAGAGGGAGAAACAGAGGAGGAGAAAGACAGCGATAGAAGAGAAATAATAGGTGGGAAGACAGCGGAAAGACAGAGGGATACATATGCAACAAGCAAAAAGCTAGAGAGGGGAGAAATAAAGTAGGGAGAGAAACAAGGTATGGATGTAAAGAATGGAAGAATGCAGACACAGATGTGAACTGAGAGAGAGAGCAGAGAGAGTGAATGAATAAATTAAACTGAAATGGAGATGAAGAGAAAGAGAAAGAGAAAGAGAAAGTGAAGGACAGAGACGGAGCGGAGAGGGCTGACTATCAGAGACAGATAAAGGTGCAAAGCCAGGGAACACAATAAACACACAAACATAAGCGTCAGAGAGATAAAGAGTGACATAGCCAGATACACAGAAGAGGTAGGGACCGACACGAAGGGCAGAGAGACAGAGGAGATTTGAAGAGACAGGGAGAGGGAAAGTGAGGCTTGAAGAATGAGATAGGATAGCGAGAGGGTGACAGTGAGAGATTATTAAAAGAGACAGAAGATCAAATAAAGTAAAACACATACAATGAAGTGGAAGGGTGCTAGGTTGACGAAGCATAGCAAGCGTTTTGCTACTCTGATCGGAAGGCGAGGCACACCGATATTACAAGATAGCCCAGTGTCTTTAGGGTCACTGGGTCGATTCATGTGTCTTCCTTTCACAAATCATTGTTTTCCGGAGTGTAGGTCCAATTGGTTCTGCTGAATTGAAACAAGATACTAGCTCCCAGAATGCATTACATTGTCAAAGAAAAACCTAGAACATGACATCAAGAATGTCCCTTATGACACAATGTTACCCTGTAACTTTATGAGGACTCCGAGCAGTTGTCTAAAGGCGCTGTCACGTTGTGTATTGTTTCACTTACAACACCCCAGACGGTGTAAATTGTTGCCTAAAAGAGCCCATAAAGCCACGAAGTAAGGGCTTTTAAATTCACCGATCAGAAAACAGGTAGGCCGCATCGTGTCACAGCGACATAGAGTGATAGGGTTCATGTGACGTCGTGTAACAGAGTTCATGTATTCTCACCAGCTGACATGCATGTTTTGTTGTGTCAAAGCACATACGCCGGTGTCATGTCCTAACAAGAAATGTTGGGATGTACCATTCTCACATAACTGACATTCTACACACAGTCCTCAATATCCCCCAGGTGCATCTAGGGAGGGCCTTCACCTTCAGCCATTCTTAAGGGGCTTCTCACAAAGTAGGTTAAACACTGTACTTCCAGGGGTTTTTGAGGTAAAGATCATGCAAGGGCTTAAATGTAAATATACTGATAGCAATGCAGTGGTTCATGCTAGTATTTAGCCCATGTCTACGGACACCTAATGTTGACAGGTATGGGGACCTAGGCAAAGGGAGAAAAGGTAATGTGCCCAGGATCACACAAATGTGAGACTTGAAAAAAGATCATTTTAGAACTCTCATTGGTAGTATCAAATGCAGTCCCAGGGACCTAAGCTCATCTCACTTATGAGATCAAAAAATGCCAAAACACCACCTGGTTTTGCTCATGTCCCTGGGCAGAGAGGGCTAATGCCTTAGAAGTTAGGACCAGATTAGTTTGGAGCAGCACCAAGACAGAATTAAATGCAGCTGGTCCTGTCCGTAATGGCCCAACTAGCTATAAAAAGATAGAATCGAATTCGATCATAATGATGATTAGAGGTGCAAACTGGACAAAGCATTTCCACTCTTCATGCGTGCACCGTCTAGTGAGTCACCCCACTACAATCTATGTCCTTCTGCTATGCCTCATTTACAACTGTGCATACTGAAGCATCTCAGTGGCGTTTTAATACAAAAAAAGTCTTGGTGTGCTATAACGTTTGGGTGAGTGCTTGGCATCTGAGGCACTTTATGCTCATCGTGAGATTCTCTCAAGGATTTTTTACTTGACATGGGTTTGTTCACAGAATAAGTCAAGAGTATCCAATGTAGCCCCAGGACTGGGCGCATGCCAGATTGCCAGGATAATGTAGAGCAGTTCCTGTGAAACCTACTGTATGTAAAATGCTAATTTACGTGGATATCATGGAAGTCTGGCATGGGTATGTCTCCCTTGAAACTACCTTGAACTAAAGGAGCAGTTCTTGGCACAGAGAAATACAGAGTGAAATTGTAGACTAGAGAAACCCCACCTGATTTCCGGACTGTATTCTATGGAGGCAGACTAAGGACAGGCCAGCCAGCCCTGGCACGTGTGTTCACGGCTTAAGCCGGGGTCAGGTGGTAAAGTCAGCACACGCCTAGTGTCAGAAATGTGCCTTGTGATATGATGAGCCTCAGTTGCTTGTGTTCCAGTTCAGAGAGTACCCAGCCCTACAGTTCGGGCTTGACTGTCCCCATGAAGCACAGGGTCAAGGCTGGTTTGCATTATGGCTGGGCCAAAACCAAGGTGGCACGGTGAGCAAAAGAACATTGGACCTGGATGAAGCCTGCGTAATTACTACTGACTGAGGTTAATTCAAGCATTCCACCCATCACTTTTTCATATACTTCAGTTATGCGACAGTTCAGCATTTGGAGATCATGTGCGTGTGTTCTAAATTATGAACATTAAAGTGACCATATAAAGAGTGTGGTGAATAAAACAGCAGGCACATCTCTCACATTGTTGGATCTGTACAGATGTACAATTGCAGGGGTGTTACTGGGGAGGGGGCAGCACGAATGGGACACTTTGTGTTACCTACCGGGGATGCTGTTATAGAAGTATGTGAGCGGACTGTGCAGAGGCACAGCACACATTGAAATTACAATCTGTTCTAGACAATTACAATGTCGGGGGTGGGAGGAGAGATCAGTCCTTCAACCAAGCACAAGGCTTCACCTCATTACACAGAACCATAATACATGCCTCAAAGGATGGGCAGGAAAGGGGGCTAAAGTGAAATAGAAAGTATGAATTGAGCCTACGAAGCCCACTGAGCCTAAGTTGGAGGCCGCTTGCACCCCTCACAACCACGTTGTCATAAGCACAGCCCGCCCGTGGCTCATGACGGCGTGGTTCCATCACAAGCATGGCGGCGCCACGCGGCCCCTCCTCCCCCAAGGGAATTTCCACCGCAGCCAAGGGGTTAAGTTAATGCATTAAAAAAAAACACTTTGATAGCTAAAGTAGTTTTGGTGTTTTTATTACACCTTTTCTTTGTTCATTTATTTTTAGAACATGTGCGGTAAACATTTAACTCATGTCATGGTGAAGAACAGTAAATATAACAGTTTAAAAAAAACAATATTCCTAACAATACATTTGACATTTGACGAATACAAAACCAATAAGGTGACAAAACATGACAAAACGCAATTGACCAGTGCTTGACTTGTAAAAGAAACAATGGCGGTACAGACTGTTTATGATTTACAAAATCTGCCACCTGCCATACCCAGCTAGACAGCACGACAATAAAACAGGCTAATTTCTCTGTTTGTATCCTCTATCACTCAGTGAATTGATGGTTGTTACAGCTAGCTAGTTGAATGCATTAACTTAAAATGCATGTCCAAACAATCTCCTGTTCATAGCACTATAATGCATAGCAGGTATTTCAGTGCACCTTGTTGCACTAGAATAACCAACTTACCATAGGCAGGCTAGACACACACGCCTGCTCAGTGCCACGATACCATCGAGGGCGATTTTGCCCTTTGCAGATACACATAACACTACAGTTCATTCTAACGTGCTTTGTTCCATGCATTGGGCTCTCTTCAATTGCACTGTATTTTTGAAGTGCACAGCATTGTAGCACAGCGTGCTGCCCTGTGTTGTTGTGTGGTACAGCATCGTATATATGCGTCCATTGCATCACGCTGCAGAATCACCACTCTGCCGGAGAACCTCTTGATGGCCCACTTCACCTTGCCATAGATGCCTTTGCCCAGCATCTCCTGCAGCTCGTACTGGTGCTTCAGGTTGTGCTTGTGATGGTGCCTCTTCACCCCGTGCTGCTTTTGTGCTCCGGTGAGGCTGTTGTTCCCTCCGGGGAGGGAGAAGCTGAGGGGTCCCCTATCAACCCCTCTGTTCCCTGCACTTCGCTCCCCGGTAGCTCATCCCCAGTAGCTCACCTCCACGAGGGAATGAAGGCCGTCACCGACTGGATGACGAGCAGCCGTCTGAAGCTGAACTCGGACAAGACGGAGGTCCTCATCCTCGCATCCACCCCCTTAGCCTTTGATGACTCCTGGTGGCCGACCACACTGGGAACAGCACCAACACTCACTGACCATGCATGCAACCTAGGATTCATCCTCGACTCCTCCCTCTCCATGTCTAAGCAGGTCAACGCCGTCTCCTCCTCCTGCTACAACACCCTCCGCATGCTCCGCAGGCTCTACAAGTGGATCCCGACCGAAACAAGAAGAACGGTGACACAAGCCCTCGTCAGCACAAGACTGGACTACAGCAACGCAATCTACACAGGAATCCCAGCCAAACACCTACGATGACTAAAACGCATCCAAAACGTCTCCGCCCGACTGATTGTCAATGTCCCCTGCCGCAGCCACATCACCCTCCACCTGAGAGACATACACTGGCTCACCGCTGACAAGAGGATCACCTTCAAGCTCCTCACCCACGAACACAAAGCACTCCACAACGCCGGACCAGCCTACCTGAACAGCAGACTCAGCTTCTACACCCGTACCCGCCAGCTCCGCTCCGCCAGCCTCACCCTCGCCGCTGTCCCCCGCATCCAACGAACGACCTCCGGCAGCAGATCCTTCTCCTACCTCGCCACCAAGACCTGAAACACCCTCCCTACCCACATACTGCAGACCCAACACCTACTCGCCTTCAGAAAACTCCTCAAGACCTGGCTCTTCGAGCAGTAGCAGCACCTCCCCTCCCCTTAGCGCCATGAGACCCTCACGGGTAAGTAGATCGCTTTACAAGTACTATGATTGATTGATTGATTGATCTGGTGCCTGGCCATCCCCAGCCCCTCCTGTGTCTGTATCCATGCTTGGAAGAGGAGTGCAGGGGGTGGAGGTGGGCCAGCAGCTGCCTGTCTGGTGCCTGAGCCCTGCCTTCAGGCCAGGGACGGTGAGGCCCCCACACTGCCCGGGTCCACAGAGCAGCTACGCATCTGGCACCGCAGGTTTATCGCGCGCTGACAGAACAGGGAGTGCAGGGAAATGAACACACGCCACAGGTCAAGAATGAACAGGGGGGACAGCAGCTGCTGGAGAGCACCCAGTGGCTTGTCAGTCACAGCAAGAGGAGCAGGTGGCCGGATCACCCCTGAACATGATGAGTCTCTCTGCTTGAAAGCTATATTTAGTAGGCCTGGCACTGCCGAGAGCCTGTTGCAGCAGGTCCAGGTCTCTCCAAGGTACAGCACGGAGTGTCCCCACTGGGAGAGGAGAGACACATCCCCTTCTGCGCTGCATGCTACTGCCCCTCTGCTCCAGCCATTTGAGGTGTGTGGTGTACTGTTACAAGAGCAGATTCCGCCTCCCAGTCCCATGGTCCTTTCATTTCCTTCCTACGCTTTCTTTCGGAGGAGGGGAAAAGGGAGTGTTGGAAGTTTGTGGCTAGTGGATTGCATGGAGGGCTCCTCCTGTGGGAGGGACACAACGCTGACCATCCCCTTTTCACGATTGTGTGCATTCCAGGGGATGGGCATACATCTGTCAGGACAGCCCTCAGACACGCCCATAGGTTTTGTCAGGAAAAGAGTTGGGTGGCAGCCACCCGCCCACAGCGAGACAAGCATGCACAGAAAAAGAAATGATTGCAGCCAAATAACATGACAAATGGCACAAAGAGGCTTAGACCACAGGTCACTGGAGAGAAAACATTCTCAACATTAGCTCAAGGAAAGTAAAAAAATATTTGCAATGCTATAGGTCTAGCATTTAAATGCGAGACCTATGGCATTGCAAGCAAACAGTCCCCATTAAAGTGAAAGTGGGCGTCATGCCTAATGGAGAAACTCAATATATAAAATAGTACAAACACTGTGTATCGACCAAGTAAAGGGACAAGTAGCCATGGGAGGTAACTAATGATGACATGACCGTACTAAGGAGGGACTAACAAGCCTATTTAGGAATCAAAAGCCAGCGTTTCCAAAGGACAAAGACACAAGCCAATGACAAATATGAGTGGGTAGTGGGTGGGGCTTCTCTCCCATACTGAACTACAACAGATCTTCACCAGAGCAGCGCTTGCGCACTGGCTCAGGCTTGACCTAAAAACTGTAGGCATCTTTGTGATCCCCAACATGTCAGGAAAAAAAAGGAAACAAATATGACCTGGATGTCGTTTGTGGGAAAATGGTATGCTAGATTAAGCATGAACTGCCCCAAAAGTGAAAAACAGCTCACAATGGGGAGCTTCCTCAATGATGAAAACACACCAGGAAATGTCAAGAAGGTGTTTAGTTATTGCAATGTGCTTTGCCTTAAATTGATTGATTAATGGTTATTCATAATCATACTGAAACACTAATCTTGAGAACTGAACCAATCTTGGTGGACGGAATAAAGTACAGAGCGGGCATAAATTAAATTGTTATGTCAATTATTCAAACAGTTTTAATGGTGGTAAATGGTGGCGAGAAATGTATTCTTGATGTTTCACCAAAACTTTTGTGAAAATCAAGAGGAAATGCTGCTTATGGCTTACAACATTTTGTGGTTAGGCAGTTTAAAATAGTTTTTTGTTTTTTATTTAAATTATTAGTTTAGTGAGTGACAATGAAATTGGTGTGCTTTTTCAAGAACATTTTTGTACAATAAAGCAAAGAGTTAAGGGGCTGATTACGATGTCGGACGGAAAGCCTCCGCCCGCCAGTCGTAATCTTCCCGACCGCGTCAGAGCCCTTTCAACCAACTCAGTCGGTTTACAGTCCGACCGCTTGCTTACAATGATTGCGGTCCGGCCAGTCATTCCGGACGGATCCGACCCGCTCGTGGAGTATTCCTGTCAGTCAGAACCACACCGTAACCCCCTATTAATGGCTTTTCCGCTGTCAGGATTACGATGTTGGTTTCCAATAGCCTTTCATCGTCTGCCTTTCCGACACAGAAGGCCTGTCAGAAAGTGACTTTGGGGCCTCTGGCAGGGCCCCCAAGCCCTCGTGGACTATGGTTGATGGCCAGGGGTGTACCTAAGGTAACCTCTGTAAAACAATGTACTTATGGCAGGCACCATGGGGTGCCTGCGTTAGGGTGCATGGTTTTACACACACACACACACACCCCATTGCCCTATTGGAGCCTGTGTTACAACTGGTTCTCAGGCGTAACACAAGCTCCCATAGGAAACAATGGAAATCCCACTGAACAGTGTTCGGTCTCATCGTAATCTGGTGGTCAGAACCAACAATTGCAAGTCAGTCAGTTCCGAATCCGAGACTGTGTGGGGCGGAGACTTTCAACCCGACATCGAAATAAACTCCAAAATCTTTTAAACTGAACATCGTAATTCTGAATCTTTGACCAGTGTGACAACCTTTTATGCATTGTAAATACACTTTGTTAAACAAATGTACAGTTCTTTGCCGCACCCACTACTTTTGCCAGCACAGCAAAGTATTCAAGATTATCCTTCACCAGTTCATATATTATCAGATGTTCTTTTGGAAAGTGCAAATTTCTTTATTGAAGGCAAGCAAGCCTATGCAATATGTATTCAGGGACCTTGTAATGAACTGTCAGTTACTTTTTGTACCTTTTAGGAGTACTTTATCAAGAAGCATATGCAACTCAGTTTAAAACTGATTGACATTTTGTAAAGTAATTATTTTCTTTGATCAATTAAAGACTGTTCGTAGAGTATTATGTGATTATTATTTTATGAATTTTGAAACGACTTTCTTTTAAATAATGCATGATTTTGCTTTTTATATTAATCTTTTATTTTGAAAACCAATTGTCAAATGTTTTAGTAAATGCAATCAATATACATTTGTACAAAGACCGAAAACTTTCATGTGCATAGAAGTTAACAAAGCATCTACAATTAAATCTGTTTCTGTAAAACTGTCATGAAAGATGATTGCTCAAGCATCTCAAGCTTTTAGGCAGTACTGAAAGTGCCTTTAACAATGCATGTTTGTTCAGGGACAATACTCATTCATTTTGGCATCCTTCCTACTAGACAAAATTAGCAGAACTTATATTTGAATTGAGCAATTCTTACCTGTTCTGCAACAGTAAGAGCCTGAAGTACAAAGGTGTTTTGTGGTCACAACACATGTGAATATCAAATCCTCATGGTTTGTGACCACAAAATATCTTTGGGCAATGTAAAAATGTCATTTTATGAGCCAACAAAAGTTTTTACAACTCAGAAAACGGCTTTTGTGACCAATGCAGAATCACAAAAAGGAGTGAGTGTAAAAGAGGTGCTGTTCTTGTATTTCTGTTACAGTGCTGTGCTCCAATGGATTATGATCCCAATTACAGTTACAAACAATTGATAAATTACTGTCACTTGATATCGGGGGGTGGGTAACTGAGTTGCAAAGAGGAAGCCATCCCTATTGGAATTCCGTTGCCAGTCTCAGGTAAAAAGATAGTGGTTTAGAGGACTACTGTATTCTCGCCCTAATTTCATTCAATGTACTCTTTTTTTAAGAGCATCCCATGTCCCTCTCAGAGACTTGGCACCTCAAAAAAGTTTACATTGAAGGGATGGAAATCAGGAAGGGAAATCTGCATTCTCAGACATTTGTAGGGTGGTACAAAATTCCTGCTGCCTCATTAATATTAATGACGCAGAAGTTCTTGCAACCACCAGCAAAAGTATATTTTGATATATGTCTGAGTGGTATAGGAGATTGGTAGCATCTCAAAATGCTGAGCGAGTCAATATGCAAAAACAATAACTTGTTTGCATCCATTCCGATCAAACATCAGGGCCTTTGAATCTTAAGGCCCAATGTATAGTTTAGAAGAGAGGGTACTCCGTCTCAACCGAGATGCAATACCCTCACTGCCAAACTGAAGGTCCATCAGCCTCAATTACAGTCAGGTGGACCTTCAGTATGTCTGCGGTAGAGACTAATCTGTTTCCACCACTAACACACCTCACCTCAGATAGCCTAAAGAAGTAGTGGCCACTGACTGTTTTTCCAAATGTCTGCTTTCCCTATGTAGAGAGGATGGAGGAATGGCAAGTTTTCACTGTCTGTCACCACCAGGTAAAACCTGGCAACAAGGGGCGGTGGAGACTGCAAAATGACCCCAACACCATGGGGAAAACTCCCATGGCATGGGGGTCATTGTTGTTGTGTATTTTCCATAATAAATTGCCTTTGGGATATTTATTTTGAAAATACATTTTAAAAAAATGAAAGTTTGATGCATGTGACACCAGTTCCTGGAAAATGGAAGGGATAGCTGTTGGGCAGACGGACACCTCTAAATTTGGCGGGGAGGAACACCTTTGGCATGGTGGGAGTAATGTACCACACAATGGTGACAAAATTCCTCTGCCAAACTCTACATCTGTGGGGCATATGTACAAGCCCCTATCGCCAAGGGAACATCACTTTTTGTGACGTGGACCTGGCGATAGGAGCCCTGCCTTATGTACAAGGCAGCGTTAAGCCACTTTTAGCTACGTTTAGCGTGAAAGTGGCATGCAGTGGGTGTTGTGGTGGGCGTTCCACCGCAACACCCATTGCATTTGACGCTGCCCCCTATGTACAAGGGTGGTGTACATAGGAGACAGCGCCAAAATTAAGACCTGGAAAACCCTGATCTTAATGTGGCAAAATGAAGAGAAATGCATTATTTCTCCTCCCTTTTGCTTTTTCCACGTGTGCTTTAAAAATGCCATTTGGGGGGGCGTGGCTTGGACGCCGGGAAGAATGGCGGCGTGACTCTTTGCTCCTCCGCAGCATTCTGAATAGGATGGAGCTGAGAGCTACAAAAACCGGGTTTTATTTAACCTGAGCGAAGTTTCTGGCGTCGGAAGGCTCCCTTCGCCCACAGTGAAAGCCTGACCTAATTTCGGTCACGGGAAAGGGTGAAAAATCTCATCCGCTTCTCCCGCGCCTTGGAGCAGTGCAGCGCCGGGTACGAGCGGCGGCGGCCCGGACAAGATGGCTGCCTGAAGCGGCGCATGTCGCAATCAACACCGGCGACCGCCGGGGACGAGTGACCATCTGCAAGGGGGTCCGGCAAGACCAACAAGAACAGTGAGTGTGTAACTCGGCCATATACACGAGGACATAATTTTCAAAATGGCGGCATAACGTTTTTTCAGATTGTTATCCTGCGTGTTCTGGTGTGATTCATAAGGCTTGTGAGACGCTAAATAATGCCGGTGAGACGCTGAACTCAGAGAAAGATCAAGGGAAGGAGCGAATGGTGTCTGAAATGCAATCTCAACTTTAACAATGAATTTGGTGACTGTGCTGCTGCTGAGACGCTAAATAATGCCGGAGAGACGTTGAATGCAGAAAAAGTTCAAGGGAAGGAGCGAGTGGTGTCTGAAATGCAATCTCAACTTTTACAATGAATTTTGTGACTGTGCTGGTGCTGAGCTGGTAAAGGCTAATGAGCAACAAATGTAAATGTAAATGTGAATGTATTTCGATTTATATAGCGCACTAATCACCCAGGGGTCTCAAGGCGCTTGCTTAGGGAACCCGTCCTGGTATTCCCCTGTGAGATACCCCGGCAGGGTATTCACAAGGTGAAAGCCAGGCATCCCGCCGCGAGGGGCCGTAGTGGAGATTAAGCAAGCTATTGCCCAGAGTCGCAGAGTGTGATCCCGTGAGTCGAGTAGGCACCGGAGCGAGAATTGTCGAGTCCGTGGAATTTTTGAGCCCGAGACCCGCCGAGGCGGGGAATCGAACCCTGGTCCACGGCTGATCTCAGCTTCCGGGTCTGCCACCTCTAACCACTGAGCCACGCTTCTCCAAATCTAACAGAGCTACCGCCACAGCACAAACCTCGGTCTTTAGAACAAACGATTTCACCAAAAAACACTGGCGCCTAACGTAATCTCTGGGCTAGACACACATAAACCTTCCCGACCTTTTCGCCGTTTGCTGACGCAATTTCCAAGTAGAAGCTGCTCGGGGCACACAAAATGGCCGGCGCAAAATCGCTTTTGTAAACAAAACTGTATTTCCACTAAATAACGATCTATAAAGGTCAACAGGGGCACGAAACAGTAGGCTGCAGTGAGTACAATGCATCGTAAATGACTGGGTGTCAGTAAAAGTCTTTCTTACTAACGGACATAAGGATAATAAGCTCTCGATAGCCTGAACTCACATGTCAAGCACCCAAATGTTCTTAAGCGTGCCTGATCAGGTTCTGGTCTAAAAATGCGCAAAAAACGTGTAGCTGTTGCTCAGAATTAGAATTAGATGCGGACCCCTCCAGTGGCTCAGTCGTAGAATCTGGTCCTCACACGCATCTGCATACTGTGAGAACTGTCTGATGCGCTGATGGTGCATGTAACTCAATGAAAATTGTGTAACCCTACGACAAAAAAAGGATTATTGTAATACAAGCGGTGTTTGTGGCACCAAACGTGGTTCGTTGAATCAGGCTCTAAACCAATAGAGATCCGCGACAGACTGACTCCTGGGCTGTGGTGGGGCGAATCAACCTGTTCAAACACACACTGTGGTGCTTGGACTGAGTGCCTATACAACTGTTCATCGTCTGAGGCTAGATTGACCTGGTGACCTAAGCAGACGAGGATCATGGGTGACAAAGAAAATAATAAAGGCCTCAAACGCCCTAAGGCTGAGCCACCAAACCCGTTGTCACCATTCAAGGGCAAGAAAGACATTGGTGAAGCCATAGATACCATCTTGAATAGACTGGAGGAAGTACGTGATTTGGCTAGGTCCACAAAAGAAGATGTAGTGGCCATCAGGCAAGATATTAAAGATATCAACTCAAAAATCACGGAAGCTGAATCAAGGATCAGTAAGCTCGAGGACACAGAGGTCAAGACATGTGGAGCTCTTAAACATCTCACTATAGCCTCTGAACAAGTCACAAGGAGACTCTCGGAATTAGAGGACAGAAATCGGAGGGGTAACCTTAGAATTTTTGCCATTCCAGAAAATTCAGAGGAGCCCCATGGCTCTTGTATTGCCTTCTTGGAGACTTGGTTCACACAAGCAACCAACCTTAGTTTTGCCCAGCCGCTGGAATTTGATAGGGCGCATAGAGTCCCAGGCAGGATTACAAAAAGTCAAAGAGGTCCAAGAGCTATCATTTGCAAACCACTGAGGTACCAACACGTAGAACAAATTCTTGCATTTGTGTGTAAAAGCAACCATGTTCTGTGAAAGGGAAACAAGATCTACATTTCACAAGACTACAGTAAAGAGACGGTGGACTTAAGGAAAGCTTTCCTTGCACTACGGTCACAACTGCGATCATTGGGTCACCAGTATGGTTTTGTTGGTCCGGCCAAATTCAAAGTGACTATCCAAGGAGTATCCCACATTTTTACGGATCCAACTAAGCTCAAACGCGTGCTGAATAATGCAGAAGAAGCGCGCATGGATGTACCAGCAACAGAGGCGGCTGGTGCATCTGGTACTGGCTAAAAGTGACTAGAAGTGACTAGAAGTGTCTAGAGATTGACACGCATTTTTCTTTCCAGGTTGCCTCTCTTCCCCAAATGTTTATTCACTAAGGTCTACTTTGCTGTTGGCAACACTTGACGAACTTGCAGATTAACCCTTACTGTTTAGGGTTCGAGATTGCTAACTTACTTTGTGAGGGTGAGGTAAGTCACCACACAGTATTACAGTGAAATGGTGGCAACAGACCTGGTTGTATTGGTAGCGCAATTTAACAGATATTGATGTATCATGATGTGATTTCCTCCTAATACATGTCAGCAAACAGGTTATCATATAATGTCTCAACTAGGCTTACATGGGATGTTGTCTCTTAGGAGTAATGCCAATGCTACCTTACCTTACCTTACTTACATTATACATAGTACCGTTGGATTTTCTCAGACACTCAGATACTCAGAGACACTTAGGGATACTCTAGAATACCAAAGCTTGACAGACTGTATAAGTTGTGCACTATATGTCCTAAATATAGACGCAATGGGCTGCCCGAGCCACTTAGGATTCCAGTTAAAATTGTTTGAGAACTAGAAATCTAATGTAGCTCTCATTATATGTCAATTTAAAAGTTGCTATGGAGTTGCTATGGAGGTGAAGTTCGCTGTTGTTGTTCCTGAATCGCCATGTCCTATTTCTATAATTGGGGTGGGAAGGGTGGGTTGAGGGAGAGGGTGGGGGAGTCGGGAGGGGAGGAGGGAAGGGGTTGGGTATGAGATGTTTTTTTCTGTTTCTTTTTGTCTCAACTATTACTTTAATTCGTACTGGTACTTACGCTCACAAGTTAATTTGGATGCAAAATAGCCCCGGAGTTTCTTACCGAGCCCTACCGGAGAGGCGGACCATAGCGGGGAAGTCACAGTGGAGGTTGACCGAGGGATTGTATAAGGAGTCTGTCAAAAACCAGGATAGTAGCAACCAAAGGTCTGATATACTCAGACACACATGTCCAATCGCTGACCATATATGTTCTGACACACAATTAAGATGACACAAGTAATTGATACACCCGTAAGATCTACAACACTCAGTAACTTGAAAATAGTATCACTTAATGTGAAGGGTTTAAACCAACCTGTTAAACGTCAGAAAATTCTGGAATACCTTCGTAGGCAGAAAAGTGACATCGCCTTGCTCCAGGAATCGAAGTTAGAGGCCAAACTACTTCACACACTAAGGAAAACATTTTTCACAGAGGTAGTGGGATCCGAAGCCATTAAAAAGAAGAATGGGGTAGTGACATTGATCGCTAGGAAGGCTAATGTAGAAGTCATTTCATCAACAACTGACACTAAAGGCAGATGGGTCACGACCAAATTACTTTAAGATGACACCGAGTTCTATATCACGAACGTCTATGCCCCAAACACATGCGATCTATCATTCTGGTCAGAGCTCACAAAGTAGATGGACTCTGTCCCTGACACAGCGGTACACATTCTAGAAGGGGATTTTAATTTACCGGTTGACTCCACCCTAGACAGGGACTCTAAATGCCCGTTTGGCAGCAGTAGGGCACATAAGGCCTTCACCAAACTCTGTAGCAGATTCAATATGGTAGACTCATGGTGTATACAAAATCCGGATGGCTGGGACTACACATTCTACTCACTTCCACATGATTCATTCTCACGAATCGACTACTTATTCATTACTAAAAATGCCTTAGCTAGAATTGAAGACACAAGTATAGAAGCGAGGGTCATATCAGATCATTCATGCATTTCGCTCACGGTGTCTAATATAAAGCCGACTCTTCGCCAATCCTTATGGCGGCTAAATGATGAAATTCTAGGAGATGAGAAACACATAAAATCAATTGAAGATGCAATAAAGGATTATCTAACGGACAACAAAAGAGGGGAAACTACTGATTACACCGTTGGGAGGCCCTGAAGAGTACTATACGTGGCGTAATCATTAAACTCAAATCCGCCATAAATAAAAACTACAACGCAGCCTTGGAGACATTAGAGGTGGACATTGCTGCATTAGAGGCCAGCTATATACAGAACAGGTCTGAAGTGACTCTTAATAAACTAACTAACCAAAAATATGCATACAATAAAATTAATGGTGAAAGGGCTGGGGTATGGTTGGACAGAAGGAAACGCTACAAGGTCTGCAAATCTAACAAGGCGGGGAAGGGTTTAGCGGCGTACCTGAAATTTAAGCTGCAGAAGAACACAATCAACTCATTATTGGATGACAAGGGAACGTCCTGCTCCGACCCACTTAAAATTGCTGACATATTCAAGGATTTTTACAAACGTCTATACGCGAAAAACAAGAATATAGATAAAGATAAGGTTAAACGCTACTTAGATAAATGTGATCTGCCCACCCTCCCTCCAGACGACCAGGAGGTGTCAGAGGTTATAAAATCACTCAGATGCGGTAAAGCCCCAGGACCTGATGGATTCACGGCAAAATTTTACAAATGCTTCTCCTCTACGTTGGCACTGCCCTTGCTTCATATGTTCCATGAAATTAGCGAAACGGGAAAGGTTAAAGGTACACTGGCGGAGGCTGTCATAGCGGTCCTGCCAAAGGAGGGCAAAGATCCGAAGTTCCCAAAAAACTACAGACCCATCTCGCTCATCAATTTAGACTGTAAGCTTCTAGCCTCAATCCTAGCAAACCGAATCCAGAAAATCTTACCGAAAATTATCCATCCCTCACAAGCTGGCTTTCTGAAAAACAGACTCTCCAGCGACAATACTAGAATATTAGCACATGTCCTTGAAAAGTCAAAACTCCTCTCCACTCCCACTGTAGCGATAACACTTGACGCAGAAAAAGCCTTTGACAAGGTAGACTGGACTTTCTTGGAGGCAGTATTAAATAAATTTAGCTTAGGTCCAACATTCATAAAACTGGTCATGTCCCTCTACTCCTGTCCCTCGGCCAGAGTTCGAGCGGGTGGTGCCTTCTCCTCGCCTTTCAAATTAAAACAGGGCACAAGACAGGGTTGCCCCTTGTCCCCTTCGCTTTTCTTATTTGCCATAGAACCCTTCCTGTACCAGATACGTAATAACAGTACAATCCGCGGAAACCCCTTTAACGACTGCGTCATCAAACTTACAGCATACGCTGATGACGTTCTGGTCATGTCTGAGAAAGCGGATGAGGCAATACCTGCCCTGATGAAAACCATTGAGGAATTCTCGAAGGCTTCTGGATACTCCTTGAATAAGGACAAAACTGAGGTTAAACTTTTGAATAGTGTAGGAAGTAAGGAGATACTGGGGAACTCTGGTTTAACGTGGCAGCCGGACTGCTTTAAATATCTGGGATTAGATTTTGACAAAGACCTAATTACGACATTACGAGTCAACGAGGATCGCCTCCTAAACAAAATAACAAAATTACTAGATGGTTGGTCCCCTAAGTTTTTATCGTGGTGGGGGAGAGCTGAAACGCTGAAGATGATGGTAACAACCTTGATAAATTATCTGGCGAGCATGCTCCCCATGACGTTCACGGATGACTTCCTGCGCAAAATAGATAAACTGTTTGGAACATTTCTGTGGCAGGGGAAGAAGCCCAGGGTATCTATGAAAAAGCTGCAGCTTACTAAGGAAAAAGGCGGCCTGGGGCTTCCCAACTTTAGAAACTACCAGACAGCATTCTTGTGCAAGCAGGGAGCAGCCTGGTTCGTCGAGGGGCCATGCTATACCCCATTGTGGATAGATATAGAGAAAGCTATAATAGGCAAAGCACCGCTCAAAGCACTACTTACCATGGATCTAGCGCATCTCCCCCACTCTAAATATATCTTATTGAACACTAGAAGAGCTCTTCTAAGGCTAGATCAAGCTCAATCGTCCGGCCCAAGAATAAAAAACACTACCTCCATTGCCTTATGGCATAACTCAGCCATTAGAATTAATGGGGAATCACTCCACTGGGATCATTGGTCGTTAAAAGGCATAAACATGGTCTCTGACCTATATGATGGACGCACACCACTTCCATACTCGGAGATTCAGGCAACTCACTGCCTTACACCAATGGACTTCTACGCTTTCCTAAAGCTAAAGACGGTCCTTGCCCCACGTCCACTTAAACCCCTTGAGCCATGGCTTAATTCACAACTAACGCGTCTCCTAGCTGCAGGTCATTTCGTATCGAAGGTCTATAAACTACTTATCCCAAAAGCCGGGAAAGCACAAAAACCTAATGAAGTAAAATGGAAGGAGGAACCCAATAACACAGGTATTCAATTTGCCTGGGATAGAATCAATGCTACAGCTCTTGTGAACAAAGTCTCCCCAATCCTATCGCAAACAAAATTCATGTTGATCAACCGGGTGTTCTGGACACCCCAAAAACTATTTAAACTCAAACTGAGAGATTCCCCAAAATGCTGGAACTGCAATCAGGCCGACGGTGATTTGTCCCACATGTTTTTCCATTGCCCCTCCCTAAAACACTATTGGAATAACATGTTCAACTGCATAGAACATATTTTTAAAATCAAGCCACAGAGAGAATTTATCTATGTCATCCTAGGTGCTTTGGATCAAACGGTCACTAACGAGTATGATAGACAACTGCTAGACCTACTCCTCACCCTAGCATGCAAGGTCGTGTAAATGGAAGGCTGCTGGGGAAGTATCCTTCAAGATGTGGCGTGAGTGGGTCTCTTGCATCAAAGGAGTAGACAATAATGCCCTTCAATCTTCTCCTTGGCGTGCATCAACAAAAAAACTCTGGAAATCTCTTGATGCCTCCTCCTTTGATCCTCCCTAGAGAGATACTGGTCCCTCTTGCTTCTATGTATGTGTATATGCTCAGGGTGATGTAATTACTAGCTTACTTTCTTCCTCACTTACTGCTGCGAATCCGTTGGAAACCCAGCATGGGCTATATTCGAATTCTTAAGTAATGTACCAATGTTTATACCAACTGAACATTCCTCGTAGTACCTGCGTATTTGTACCATGCATTATGTATTTTATATTATATATTTTATTTATCCATCTACTTATTTATTTCATTTATCCACTCACTTGATATATGTTTGGTTCAGAGTATATACAATCTACTTGGCTGTACGCTACAAGTATCACGTCATAGTTGTACATCTTCGCAAGATTCTTTAGTACATCATCTGTGTAGTTAAGCAGGAGCCAAACGTATCCACATGTCCTGTATGTAAATGTTGTACTATGCCTTTCGTTCTTTTTCTTTGTATGCTTCTTATGTTCTTTTTTCAATAAAAAAGATTTGAACTCAAAAAAAAAAATGCCATTTTGTAACTTTCATATGTGCTGTATGAAGCACCACACATGAAAGTTACAGATTTGCATTTTAGGATGGTTTATGTGCAGGAAGGGACACCTTCCTACACATAACCAATTCTCCCCTGCACATAGACACCCTTGCACTAAGTTTGTGAAATTTAGCGCCATCGTAGGGGAAAACACAAAGCTGCACCACATTCTTGTAAATATGATGCAGCTTTGCGTTTTCGAAGTGGCGGAGCATGTAGTTAAGCTCAGGAGGCTAACATCATGCTCCGCCACTTTGTCGTACATATGGCCCTGAATCTATTAGGTTTCGGTATAGAAAGACATACATAGTGCTCAAGTGACCACAAACACCTGTTCACAGTGTATATTAAAAAAAGGAACAGCGCAAATTTTGTAGCTGGAGAACTGTATATTTCAGGCTAGATACACAACTGTCTTTCAGAAAACAAACACGTTTTCAATGCGAGTCAATTTGCAGTTGGAGCTTAAATGTGCCCTTAACTAATATTTAATACAAAACACAGCTTCGCCAAGGTGTGAAGTCACAAGACAGAAGAACTGACATGATACTTTGTTGAGGCGAGTCATAATGTATTTGTATGTCATAATTTTGAGTTTTTTTTATAATTGTTGCCCAATTTATTTAATCAATATTCAATGTAACATTTGATTGAAATAATGAAAATACAATAAGGTTTTCTTTACACATCAATGCACTTTGCTTACTTTTCTGGAATGTCGAGGAACTCCTCTGTTGGCTTTGCCTCCTTTAACCCGCTATTGACTGTTGTAGGCTGATAAAACAAAACAAAACAAAACAAAAACACAAACTGCATCATTACGGCGATATCTTCTGCAAGAGGAGAACAAGATATTCTGCAACAGGCGATAGATTCTGGAGGCTGGAGGCTGATCTTTCTTTCAGAGGTTTACATATCTGATGGTAGCCACGCCCACTCGCCTTCCTTCTCTCTATTGGCTTAAAGCACACGACAAGCATCGCCTTCCTTTCCAGCACAGCTACAGCTAAACATGAGCACAGCAAGAGTTAAACATGAAAGAACACAATTGACTGGCATGACTTTAGGCATCCTAGATCACATTCCTTTCACGTAGGCAATGGCAAGCGCTTCAGATTTATATAACCCAGCTGAATTAAGGTTTGTGACAAGAATAAAGTAAGTGCAACCAACTCACATACACATTTCATTTTGAAGAATATTCTTTCTGTACCCACCCTTCTTTTCGCTTCAGTTGTGCATGGGAGAAAGGTCCGACTGGGTTAGAAAAAGACCCTGGCAGCAAATTAAAACAGACCCATAAACAGCCAAAAATACAGTCCACACACTGACCCTTGAGACCAGCTCCTTGGGCACTCCCTGATTGAACTATAGGCCACTCCAACCCTGTGTGGGGGCGGTGAACAGTGCATAATCTGTAGAAGTGTGGAAGATTTTGTTTGTTTGAGGAGTCCCCTGCTGGCACTGCTGAGTGCTGGGGCTGGTGAATCCTCAGGCTACCTAGTTTCTGACTTCGAATCTAACCTCTTCCTTGCAGTATCCTGCACTTCCGTCTCTTCTTAATCTTGCAAGTTATTTCCTATCCCTGTTCTTTCCCTTTGCCGCTGTGTTCCTGTCTTTCTTTTCTTCTGCTTTTCTCTCTTTTGCTCTGGGTCACTGGAGGCTCGCCCAAGGCAGCACAGGCAGCATATGTTGCCCCTATCCTGCCTTCTCCTTCTGTCTCTGAGAGACCCATCTAGACTTGTAAATCACTCAAGAATGATCGTTTCCAGATGCGACCATAGTCAGCTCTACAGCTGTTTGTGTCGGAGCTGTTTTCTGGTTAGTACCAAGATGTGAAGTCACAAGACAGAAGAACTAGAGCATTTCACAATATTATTTATTTTCATTGTCTTAATAAAATACTTTCAAATTAAATATGAGAAAAATATATTTGACGATACATGTAGAGTAATGAAGGCGAGCAGTTATGTTCGATACTCTTTAAGATATGCAGGAAAAGAGTGTCCCTACATGTTTGCATATAGTGGTATAATTGATGTGCTTAATGGATACAGGTCACTCTGGTGTATATTCACAAGAACGTGTGATAACTACCGCAAGAGTAGCGTAACGCAACTTTCAAAATCGCAGCCCATCCCGGTGAAATAACCCAGTGTCAACGTGGAATTCACAACACAGCAGTAGCATGCAATAGTGTGCCAAAACCACGGAGAATGTCAGTGATACAACCACCTCGATGGAGACAAAAACACAAACCAAAACACCAAAAAAGATGCATTGGGCCTAAGCGCAATGAAGAAACCAGAGATAAGAAGCCCCAGGTCTGCAACACACACCTGTTAGGTGGGAAAAATCACCATAAAAGTAGAAAAACAAGCAAACACAAACTGACCAACACCTAAGCACCATGGAGGCAGCCGGAGCAGGTGCAGAGGACGAGCGCAACCCCACAAGCACACCGGACAACCAGTCCGGGACCTCGGGGACTGGAAAGGGCAAGGACAGAGAGAAGAGGAAGACGAAGTTCAGTCCACAGGCGAACAGGATCATCGTCACGGAGGTGATGGAACACCATCACCAACTGTTCGTCACCTCCAACATGTCATTGGGCACCAATACCGGAATATGGTGGGACATCTTGGACAAGGTGAATGTCAGGAGGGAGCACAGGAGGACAATGGACGAGGTCAAGAGGCGATGGAATGACATCAAGCGGCCGACCAGGGAGAAACTCACCACCAACTGGAAGGCAGCAATGCAGACTGGAGGTGGGGGCCCAGCACCACAGCTCGAGCTGGATGACCTGGAGGAACTGATATCGACAGTCATCAGTGTGGAGACAGAGGCCGGAGTCGGGGGATCAGACACTGCTCGACAGGGCACAACACAACTACAATAGGGTGAGTGACCACGAGATACTGGGGGATGGAAGGAGATGGGCATAATGGCACACATGCACAATCAAGCAGATGACTCAGGGTATTCGCCCAGATCTACAGACTATCACAATGCACAATGCCATGCTGTCTGAATGTCAACGTGTAACATGCGGCTACTCACATGTGGAAACATCGTAATACACCATCTCCCCTTCACATCACAGGGGCCCCCTCACCACCTCCTGCAGAGCAGTTCCAGTCACTCTTCACTGATGACAAGGAGGACAACACCAGCATCGAGGCCCAAGCCATCCAAGACATCATGGACCTCATCCACAGATCACCTCCAGGATCAGGGCAGGCCAGCTGCATCGAGGAGACCCCACCCACCACCCAAAGCACCCAGCAGGAGGCACCCACAGCCCCGGCACCCCCCACTACCCTCAGGAACAACACATAGCCTTCAAACTCAGTGTGCTGCAGTGCCAGAGGGAGACCTCAGAGCAGGTCCGCTTGGGCTTCGGCAACATGGCAACTAAACTTGACGCCATCCTTGGCTGTGTAGCCCCGTTACATGGTCTCTAACGAGCCCTGACTGATATCGCTGAAGCCATGACTGATGGTGCAGGACTACTGGCTCAGTTTACCATTCTCACCTGGGCCCATAAACATTCACAATTTGAACTGGTAATCCAATTTTTCTTCCTGCCTATCAGAGATTTATTCACCTTAGGTCTTATACCTGTACCATGACTTACTAAATCCTTGTCACTTATGCTTGAAGTCCTAATTCTAATGGATCAAAAAAAGGAGTTAGAATAATAGGTAGAGAATAACATTTACGTTTATGAAAATAACCACAGACTCGGGAAAGTTTTAAACACTTTATCTATGCAATATTAGTCAGATGCCATAACAATGAGATTAGGGACTTTGCAAGTAAGAAAATAATTATTAAAGCATAAATCTTGTGAGACTTTAAGCAAATACCTTTAGACATTGGTAGATTGGAAGGGTGAGAAAGAGAATTGGTACAAGGACATACCACACAGATTATATTTACCTAGAATGGTTCGCGGACCAACCCTGGCCATGGGCTAGGGCAAGAAAGGGCTCCCGACTAATCAGGTGCCAACTGGACAGGACAGGTGCAGGACAGGATAAGTAAACTCCGCTAAGTGCAATGCCAGCATCACACCCCTCTCTGCTGCTACTCTCGTTCCACTTCTGGGTGACAGAGTCTTCTCCCTCAGCAATTTCCCGATTCTTCTTTCAGAGTGCTCGACCAGCCCTCTGAGGTCTGCGGCATCCACGACTCTTCTCCAGCATACGTTGGGTCAGTGACAGGTCTGTGACAAGTCGGACAAGCTAACTAACTAAACCTACCTTACTTATATCATTTTCCAGGGTATGTACCACCCCCCAATGTTGCAAATATGTGTATTCCCTTCATTTGATTGGTCAGAAAGGCGAGGAGAGGTCATCACACCATACCAGTATGAGATAATTTCTATTTGATGTAATTGATCAATGTTCCCGCCATAATTTACTTTCCCATGATTTTTATTGCACCCAGCAATATTAGCTGCAATTCATATACAATGTTTTAAATACAGTCAGTATTTCTTCCTCTATTAGGGTCACACAGTCAGGTTCCCAGGAACGGTACACAGTCAAAATATCGAGTTTTAAATTTCGACCTACCAAAATATCGTGTCTGAAATTTCGAAGGCACAGAATTTCGATGTTAAGAATATCGTAGGACAGAATATCGACCCTAAGGTAAGTAAAATCGAAGTTAGTAATATCGATAATATATATATCGATGTAACAAATTTCGATGTCACTAATATCGATATTTGTATTATTTTTATGTTTTTTATTATGTATGTGTTATATGTTTCTGTTAAATATTATAATTAATTTATATTATATGTGTAATATTTTTATATATTAATTCATTTATTTTTAAGTAAATTATATGTTTTAGTACCGGAGCGGGTTGTGGGTTTATAGGGGAATAGGGTGGGAAGTAATTTAATTGTAAATAATTAATGATTATTTTTATGTATAATTAATTTGTTATTTAATTAATATTTGGCAATTAATTATTTTGATTGATAAATTAATTATTTAATTGGTAATTAATGTTAAATTTTATTAAATGTTATGTTTTAGTACTGGAGCGTGTTGTGGGTTTATAGGGGAATAGGGTGGGAAGTAATGTAATTGTAATTAATTCATTTTTTATGTATAATTTCTTTTGTAATTACTTATTAATTGTCAATTAATTATTTCATTGATTAATTAATTAATTAATTGGCAATTAATGTTAATTTAAATTAAATGTTATGTTTTAGTACCGGAGCGTGTTGTGGGTTTATAGGGGTATTGGGTGGGAAGTAATTTAATTGTAAATATGGATAATTAGTGTATTAATTAATTATTAATTGGCAATTAAATATTTTATTACATAATTAATTTATTTAATTGGCAATTAATATTTGTAATTTGTAAATATTTTTTATTCAGTACAAAAATTCATAAATTAATTGGTAAACAATGTTTTTAAAAATTTTGTATTTTGTATATTGTTTCTTTATTGTTTTTTAATTGTGATTTAAATTTAAAAAATATATATTATTTTTATGATAAATAGTTTATTTTTTATATTTATTATTTGATAAGTAATATTTAATAATTAATATTTATTGGTGTTTGTTGTTAATTTATTGTCAATTAATTATTCAAATGTAATTGGTTTTATTAACTATTAATAGTTTTTTATTGGTGTTGATGTATTAAAAAATGTATTATACATTATTTCAAATCTAAACATTATTTATAAGTAGTTTAAAATAAAATTCTATGCTATTAAACGCTTTCCCTACTGTTGCACCCTTTGGAGTTGGAATAGTAATTTTTCCCCCTACGCTATCCAGAGGTTTCCCTACCGTTGCACCCTCTGGAGTTGGAATATTTATTTTTCCCCTACGCTATCCAACACTTTCCCTACTGTTGCACCCTTTGGAGTTGGAATAGTAATTTTTACCCCTACACTATCCAACGCTTTCCCTACTGTTGCACTCTCTGGAGTGGGAATAGTAATTTCCCCCCCTACGCTATCCAACGTTTTCCCTACTGTTGCACCCTCTGGAGTTCGAATAGTAATTTTTCCACCTACGCTATCCAACGCTTTCCCTACTGTTGCACTCACTAGAGTGGGAATAGTAATTTTTACCCCTACACTATCCAATGCTTTCCCTACTGTTGAATCCTTTGGATTTGAAATTGTAATTTTTACTCTTACGCTATCCAACGCTTTCCCTAATGTTGCACACTCTGGAGTTTGAATATAAATTTTTACCCTTACGCTATCCAATATTATTTATATTTATTTATGTATTTAATATGTTACATAATGTTGTATTTAATTAATTTTTAAAATATTGAAAGTATTTTTAATTGTTTTTATGTATTAAATATAATTATGTATTATTATTTATGTTATTATTTTATGAGTGTTGATGTATTTGTAATTTATAGTATTTGTTAATATTGTTTAATTAATTTAAAAATATATATATTATTATTAATTAAGTATATAATATATATTGTATGTTTATTTTTAATTAAATGTTTAATATTAAATATGTATTATTTATTCATTTTAAACATTATAACATATTTTTAAATAAGTTTAAATTATATATAAGTATTATGTATTTAATTTAACATTTTAAATGTTACAAAAAAACGATATTTTTTATTACGATATTTTTAACATCGATAATTTAGTTTAGATATTTTTGTACTTACCATGGTGTCGATATATTTGCCTTCGATATTCCAGAGTCGATATTTTGTCTGTTGATATTCTGACCCTCGATATTCTGTCATAGATTCCCCAGGAACATTTCGGGTAAGACAGGACTTTGGCAGCAGTTCAATGACACTGCTTCAAGGTTTTCTGTGTTCATGTGCGCAGACGCAGCCTTTTCAAAATGGAGTTTGCGACAGCCTTGAGGCCCAAATACGAGCTAATAATAAAGTCAAAGAGAGACATGTTAGAATACGAAAGTAAATGAATGTATAGTATACCACTTATTTCTACTCTAACCCCATTACTTTATTTTAACTGTAGCATTAGTAGTCAAGCAGGACATACAAAGTTTAGTTTGAGCAGGAGCATGTGCATTAGTATGTGAAGCATGAAGCGGCCATCTTTGGCACTAGTGCGCAGCTGCAAAGAATTTCCACCAAAAGTATAGATACATCACACTACGTAGCTGTAGCAGACGCATGCGCAGAAAGGTTCCAGTGTTTTCGGCGGCCATATAAGGACACTCGAGTTACTGTTAATAAAAGCACATAGTCAAACTTCCCCTTGATACTAAAATGTCATGAACTGCAATTATTTGTAATCACAAAACATGTTGATTAATAGGTTACATGTTATTTCAAGAGGATTGAATACAAGCAAGTTTCTTTACATTTGAAACCTTGCTCCAACATGACGCAGAGAGAAGAACACCTGTCCGCTCGGAGTGGCTCCAGCGATACCAGCCGTGAGCTGCCACAGATGCGGAGGCTCATGGAGGACATGGTGCGGATGGAGGCAGAAAGGATGGCAGCCACTGCTGAACATCAGTGGAATGTAGCTGGTATATACCATGCCCTGCAGATCCTTATAATGGCATTGTTGCCACAAGGCATCTACATCTCCACCGCCTGTTGTGGCCATGCCTCCCTGTGTGGCAGGCCTAACCACTCTGGCACCTGAGGTGTTAGGGCATCCATGTGTGGCAGGCCTAACCACTCCGCCACCTGAGGTGTCAGTGCCTCCATGTGCGGCAGACAGATAACCTCTGGCACCTGAAGGGGCAGTGCCACACAGTGCGGCAGACAGACCACCTCTGGGTCCTGAGGTGTCAGTGCCACACAGTGCCGCAGCCGATATAGCAACACCCCCAGGTGGGGAAGGGCACATATCCGGGGATGAGGACGTGGATGGGCCTGTGATCAGAAGGGCTTAGTAGCATTCATTTTCGGAACCTGGCCTGTTCCTGGTTGGACCTGCACATGGCCTCATTACCTTTACACTGAACCCCGATTCACTCAGATGCACTCACCTTGGGCAGCGACATGGACCGCCAAATCCTGTTTGATGACCAATGACGAATGGGACCAGACTGCGAACGGCACCCCTCCTCTTCCGCCATACTTTTCTTCCATGGATGGACTCTAGCTGGCCCTCCATGGGCCCATATAGTGTGGTGTATCCAGCAGTGCCCTGTACCGCTCCAGCTGCAGAAAAGCACTGGATGTGCAATAAACATCCAGTGATGAACTGCTGTGTCATGTCTTTCCTCATTCATGTAAGTATGTGTGTGTGAATGTAGGGACAGTGATTTCCCTTGCATCAATGATGCACATCCTGTGGGTTGGCAGGTAGAGGGTGCAGCATAACAATTTGTGTAAAGGGTCCCGTGGACACCACAACAGGGAAAAATGCAGCAGCCATTTTCTTGTCCGGACATGGACTGACCTACACCCAGTGCCCACGAGTCAAATATTGCAAGCCCTGCCCTGTTTCGGCATGGAGCAGCCCTGGCCACTCCGCTCATGCTCCCAGGGAGAGCCTCATTGCTACCTGTCGCAGGTGTACTCGCTGGTGGTGTGCAGGTCACTGGTCTAGTTATCAGCATGTCACAGCCACACCCTGAGGGCAGATTTGCACACACACCACACCACGTGGCACAGGCATCACAAGTCATGTGACCCTGCAAATATAAGGGGCCAACGACGTCACATACCCCTCTGCCAGTGGTGACGGGATGACGGACCCAAGGCCTTGAGGCACAGGCCCCACCACCACGTGGCGTGAACTAGGGTTGGACAGGGTTTGTGGCAGTGACTGCGTTGCGGCCTGCACAGGTAACCTGCCACAGGACACTGACTGGGGTTGGACAGGGTTTGTGGCAGACCCTGCATTGTAGCTGGCACAGGCACCCCATCACAGGACGGTGACTTAGGGTGCACTGAGTCATTGTAACCTTGAGCTGCTGAGCGGGTGTGCAGCCTGGATGATGGCCCATCCTGGTGGTCTGGGCTGCTCAGGATTTGTGTGCATTGCTGGACAGCAGTGTAGGCCACACCAGCATCCTGCACGGGCCTACAGCCAAGTGGCCCCGCTTCTGTGGTCACAGAGTTAGTGGCAGCCATTGGGCTGAGCGGCTGTGCAGGCTGCGATGTTGCCGGGTGCCCTATTTTATATCATTGCAAAAACAACAGTTGATGGACAGAATGTAGAACAATGTCATACATTCACCCCAGTACAGAGATCTGGGTCTAAATCCATAGTTCTTTTGCTTACCATGCCATTCCAGTTTGAACCTAGTCATATGCAAATCAGTCTTGACCATGTGCCCCATGGGAACAGTCCAGCCCAAACTGCCGAGTCAGATCCTTCCTTGTCTGGAAACAGGCATCTTAGGACCGGTTTTGGGCTTTCAGCCCACATTAGCCAGGATAGCTTGATTCCAGTGGCATGGAGAGCACGGGACTCACGTCTGAGCATAACCGTCCCACTCGTGGTGACAAATGCAAAAACAACAGTTGATGGACAGAATGCAGAACATTGTCATACATTCACCCCAGTACAGAGATCTGGGCCTAAATCCATCGTTTTTTTGCTCACCATGCCATTCCACTTTGAACCTAGCCATATGCAAATCAGTCTTGACCCTGTGCCGTATGGGGACAGTCCAGCCCGAACTACCAAGCCAGGTCCTTTCTGGACTGGAAACAAGCATCCTAGGACCGGTTTCGGTCTTTCAGCCCTCATGAGCCAGGATAGCTTGATACCATGCCATGGTGTAATATGGTCCCAGCACCAGACGTGTTACCTGGTGGCCAGCGCAGCGTGGATGCATGGTGTGGAGGGTGCCATGTCTGCGGTCCCCGTGCTTGTTCCTTGCAGCGATACATGGTGGGACCTGCAGTCTACACGCCGGTGGCGGAAGGTGAGCAGTGTTGCCCGGGTATGTGTGAGAAGATAGCCTGGCATATTGTGTCACTAGTTCTAGTGGCACCTTGCACCAGTCTAAATCGACCCTTATTGATGGTGGTTGTAAAGTCAACCTTATAGACAAGCTATCCTAGTGGTAGCATGGACCAGCAGTCTTAGGCTTAAATCCAAAGAGCAATTGATTGTTTTACCAATTATAATCCCTTGAATACCAAATGAAAGGACACCACACAAGGTATATATCAAATATATGTGTTTTTATTTCTAACACAACCCCTTTGAACTCTTTATGAGGTCAGAGGCAAAATTACATTACAAGTTACTAAATTAGCATAATATAAGTTGCACAAATACCGTTTTGCCCTCGGGGCCTCACAAACCATATACTAAAATAGTGGTATAAGAGTCACTACAAGAATAGTGAATAGGCCTAGGGAATCGCTGGGGCTACACTAAACAACCAGAGGTAAGGAAGTAGGAGGCCCACGGGAGACGCCGGCAGTGTCTAAACACAGCCGCGGGTTACCAATGACTTTGAATGGGAATCGAAGAAGTTACAAAAGTACAATTTAAGGACACTTCTGAATGGACTTGGATGGAACCCTTTTAAACTAGGACACTTCAAGAGTCAAGACCCACAGGAGCACCGGAGTACTCGAGTTACCTCACCCAGGGAAGCTGGGTGCATAGGTGTCTTTTCGTGTCGGGTTTCGTTGTCGTTTTCAATGGAGATCTGCAAAGAAGTGCTGCAGGCGACCAGAGGAAAAGTGTCCGGTGGATCCAAGGGTGGATTGAAGATCTGAAGAACCTGAAAGCAGAGGGGACAGAGTCTGGGTCACTAGCCAGTGAACAGGAAGGAACCAGGCAATATCGCATCGAATCAGGTGAAGAAGGTGAAGCTTGTCTCTTCAGCCACGAGGACCAGGAGGAGTCGATGATAACCAGGAGCTGAATTTTACTTGTCCCACAAAGGATCGAGTTGGCTGCGGTATCGGTATCCGGATTAACCAAAACAACCTTGGCAAACGCAACCCACGCAGGAAGTGAAGATTGGTTTTGAGTCAGACCAGCAAGGTATGGGACGCTTCTCCTTTGCAGGTAAGCAGGAGCAAGCCTGGAGCAGCCAGGCCAGCGATGTAAATTCAAAATGGAGTCTTCAGGGGGCTCACTAGCCAACAGACTAGGAACTGGGAAGACACGTCAAGCTGAAATGCAAAGGCAGGCCCCACGTGGCACTCATGGAGTGTGGAGGGCTGTGCTTCGGTGCAGTTGGTGCTCGGGTCTGGGACATTTTGTACCCCAATGCATAACTTCGAGTTACCTCAGGAGTCGATGCATTTAGCAAAATGCAGATGTCCAGGGTGTCCAGTCCCACGTCTCTCGTGTCCGCCACAGGTCTCAGCTTTGCTGTGGATGTGGATCGGTGTCAGAAATGTCTGGAAGTCCAGTCCTGAGTTGCTGAGTCTTCGGGTTCTGGCAGGAACATCGACAAAGCAAACTAGCAAGTTACTAGTGGTGCCTGTTTGCACAGGGTGGTCACTCCTTGACCACAAGGGAGATGTCTACAGCCTTCTAGTCGATATAGAGCATCAAAGGTCTAAAAGTTTTGTTTCAGAGTTTCAGTCCAGGATAATCTAAAGTCCTGGGGACACAGCTCCTTTACTTATACTAAGAAAGGGCGCTGGATTACCTGCTAGGTCCCTCCTATGGGTGGACCTGGGAAGGGGGTGGTTATACCCCTTTCCCTTTGTCCAATTTCATGCCAGAGCAGGGCTGGAGTGCCCCAGCAACTGGTTTGAACCGGGCTATGCATGGAGCACCTTGTGTGCCCCAGGCAGTGTCTGGAAAAGCATCGGCTGATGCAGCCCTCCCTGCCCCAATACACAAAACTCTTTCTGGACAGGAAACCCATTGTCCAGGCCTCCACTGCCAAAGTTTCGTCCAGCAGCAGGAGGTCAGACTCGTGTCTGTGGCAGCAGCATCCATTTTGTGATGCTGAGGCTCTGTTTAACTTTAACCGGGTAAAGCAGTACATATGTCTTCTCCATCTAGAAGGGTGGAATGCTACCCCCACCACCGGAATTGGTTGGGGGGTAGTATTCCAAAGTGTTTGACACCTTACACGACATGTTTCGATAAAGCAAAACCAAAGTTAGCATTAACCGCGAGGATTATAATGCACTTAAGAGTTTGTGGTATGGCTATATCATAGAACAGCTATAAGAGATGGTTCCGAAAGATGCAGAGGGGCTCAGCTCATGCTAGGGCACCCTCTCACACAAAGCCAAGCACTCTGCCTCCAGGATTGTTAAGGACTGCCATAGGAGTGACTTATGGGTTACTATGTGTCTATATATAAGGTAGATACATGTATACTATATCTAAGTTAGGTGTGATTACACCACCTTACCCAAGCTGAGTGATCAGCATGTGGTGTCAGTTTAGATGTCCAGCCAGGGGTGGCATAATACATACTGCATACCCAGGGCATTGGATGCACCTATGCCCTGGGTACCTAGGGTACACTATGCAGGGGCTCACAAAGGGGACCCAGTAATCAATCTGGTATGTACCTAAAGTACATGGTATCAATTTAGAGACAGAACAGCTGGGCAGTGGGTCTGATTAGCAGGCCCACAGCCACACTAAATTTGAAAATCAAGAAAATCATAGCAAAACATGGGGGTGACCATAGGAAGCAGATCCTACTCCCCTACACTCTTAGCTTGGTCGAGTAGTAAGGCAGTATCAGAGGACAGTGTTAAGCATTTGATGTACACACTCAGTCAGCAAATAAATTCACACACTCACAAACTGATTTCTAGGCAAATTGTTTTTGTATAAAAATATACTTTTGTTTATTTGCAGAAGCAAGCAAACCTGGCACAGGTAAGCATTAAATAATTTTCAATAATAGGTTACTGGATATAAAGCAGTTTGAAAATGCAATAGAAATTGTACTTTGTTTGATTTACAGGGGATCAGTAGTATGCAACACTTAGCAAATACAGTACATTGAAATGAATAGAGAACTGGTGGCGAGGTTGTGAGGAAGTTGGCAAGGTCTTTGTAAAAGGGGACTATGTTTATTTCTCCTTGCTGTAAATTATTTGCTTTTTAAAAGCCTCAAGACTTTCTTTTCCAAGGGACAGATTTTGTAAATTTTCAGCAGCTAGTGATCGGAACCAGCCATTGATCGTATTACTGGTAGCAGGTATCGTCCGGGAATTTTTTTCTCACAGTTTGGAGGTTCGTATTGCAACAGTAGAATGTGCCTAATATGGAACTAGCCTGAAATTGCATCTCTTCTACATTACCTGGCTTATGTCCCTGGCAGGGGGCTAACTTCTCTATCGGCTAGTTGTTTCCTTGGGTTTCGTGGTCTCCCTCCCGCCGCCGCAGCTGGACATCTCACGGCGTCAGAGCGGAGGAAGACTACACTCCCCAGCCTGCCCTGCTTCCAGCCGGAAGACGCCACTGCTGTTTCCGTGCCCATAGGTGCTTGAAATTCCCGAAAGCCCCCGCGTCTCGGACTCGCGCGCGGATCGTGCCGGGCAAAGCCCGGGCCAAGGGCGGGCCAGTTTGATGCCTTAGAGGCTGGGCTGGGCCACCCCCTTACACCTGGGATGAGCAACCAGCGACGTGAGTTTATTTTCATTCTTTTTAAAATCTTTAACAAATGCCTAGTGTCCTTAAAACTTTGTCTATCATGGCGGAATCTTTCACAAGACTAAATGTACAGGGAGGCGCTGTCATTGGTCTTTTGGATAATTTTTTCACAAGAGCTGTTACAGTGCTAGCTCGCGAAATTGAATTCACTGAACTGAGACTTTCTACACACCCTTCTTTTAGTAAAAGATCCTCATTGGGAAAAATTGCATCAGCAGCTACTCCTGAAAGACATGTAGCTATAAATACATCTCGTGACTCTGTCGTATTGGATCTGATCAGTGAAATAACGGAGGACTTGTCCAGTATTAATACTAAAGAACCCACATGGACACAAACATCAAATATTCAAGGTGCTGTCACCATCGTCTCCGAAGGAGTGTCTACTAGAGCGCAATTACTTGCTGAGAAAGGCCGTTTGACTAACCCAGACTCCACGAGACTTGGAGCAATCCAAAAGCAGAAACAGGAGAAATTAGTGACAACAAAAAAGGGCAGACAATTAAAATCTTCACTGGTGGAGAGTAGTGACTGTACATCAGTCAGTAAAACTACTCCCAATTTATATCCAGTTCGATCTGACTCAAACCCTGTTTCACTTCCTGCAGTTACAACCTCATGTTCTTTTGCACCCAGCTTCTGGGTAAAACTCAGTGAGATTCTCTCATTTTCGATAAGACCGATTGACGATAGACTGAAGCTCATGGAGAAGCGCTTAAAAAAAACTTGAACAACTAACGTTAAGCAACCTGGAGCATAATAAAAAAACTACCCGACCTCATCAGACTTTGGCTAAGGATAGTCTTGTTAATCCTAAAGACTCATGTAAACCACAAGATTTAATAACAACTACTACTAATCTGCCACGTTGCGACTTAACAGTGAGTCGGTCGCAACCGAGGTCGGCAGTAGCTCGGGGGACACTGACTATTAAAAACACACCTGTCTCTAAAAATCCCAAGAACTTGAAGGGAGGGGGGAACCCAAAAGGAGCTTGTAAGCAGATTTTCAAGAATAGTACAGCGACTGTAGAACAAAGCACATTACCAACCATTCATTTGCCACCAGAATCTATGCCTTATGTCGTAGTTTTGACCGGAGTTCCGGAACTGGAGAAGGGGAAGATAGAGTCCTTTTCTGAGCTAAAAAACAAAACAATGTACTGGCTAAATATAAATAGGCCATTACCAATACAAAGCAGAAGCCAGATCTTGTTTGTGAGGAGGGTAAACTGGGTGGGGGGTAGTAGGAAAAACATGGCGGCGGACTGCATTATTATAAATTTTGGAGACAGGCAAGCACCTAGACACATATGCGATGAATGGCATCATATGCCGGATACAAGGATCCATACACACAATTTAACTTACTTCTATAGCCGAGAAATAAGTCCCCAGTATTTAAATGCTCATACCTATAATTAGGCAGGAAACCCTGATATCAGACGCCCTACAACTGGAAACACCAGTAATGAGCAAGTGCAGTTTATGGGCTTTCCAGTTACCAACAGATTCAGTACACTTGAAATGGTGGACTGACTGCCCATAGACTCTGTTTCCCCCAGCAAGCAAGGTCCAATAGGCATATATTTAAAAAATAAGCTCTCGGCGGGGCAACCCCATGAGAATAGTTCTGAATATATTAGAACAGGTGTGGGGGCGGGAAAGACATATGAGAATTTACCGATAGCTGACATGGGAACAGAAAGAAGCCCTGTTGGGACTGCAATTTGTAGTATAGCTCTGCCATTAAATACAAAAGCTGAAAAAACTAAGAGCTTCGGTCTCATGTCATGGAACATAGCGGGGCTTTTAGGTAAGGTTGATAATATGGATTGCACAAATCTTTTCCAAGAACATTCTATTATTTGCCTGCAGGAAACCTGGGCACTTGACCCAATTCATATAAATGGTTTCCGCACATTTCATACACCAGCTTCCCACTCGATTAGAGGCAGAAATAAGAGGGATTTGTGCATCTATATAGCAAACCTTTTAGACGGTTTGAGAGTACATTTTGAACCAACACAGAGTATTTTCAAATTGTATTATTAACAGATGCTAAAAAACAGCAAACTGTCCTGGTAAACTTTTTTAATAATATTCCTAAGTCAGATATAACAACGACTCAAGAGAATCTCTCCCGGGCTCTTTTTAGTATTCTTGAATCAGATCTTTCAAGTGACATTTGTGTCATATTGGTTGGTGATTTCAATTCCCCTTTATGTCCATATAGCCACCTGAATATCTGTGGTATAGGTTCTAAGAGAGAGGACGGCAGCAAACACTTTTCCCATACCTTGTTGGGTAACTTTTTTAATAATCTAATCTTTGAATTAGATCTGGGGTTCATAAATGAGTTATGCCCCATCCCAGTCCCTTTTGAGCCAACCTTTATTGGTAGGGCCATTCAAACTATTATAGACTTTGTCTTAATATCCAAGCGGCATTCGAGCCGTATTCAAGATTACAGCCTAAGTGAGGTAGCTTTGAGCGATCGTTACCAATGTACAATTTCCCTACACCTCGTGGAGGATAGGGACAAATTAAATACACTGTTTGAAAACCTATATAACTACAAATTGATTTTGGCAAAGAAAAATGGCTACACCCTCAAGTGGAATAAAATAGAACCAACTGCCATTTTCGTACGCCTTATTAATAATAGGTACAGTGAGTTTGCCACCTGTCTCCCAGATGACAAGGAAGACTCTGAGCTATGTGAGGCCTTCCTTAAAATAACTGAAGAAATCCAAAATCTTCTTAAAGGGCCACAAAGATCAGATAAAGTCGTGGTGAAAAGATGGTTTAATAGTGAGTGCAGCAAAACTCATGCGCACTTAATTGGATCCTTAAAAGGTTCCCCACGAAATCAAACAGCCATAAGATCTGCCAGAACAGCATACCATCAGGTAGTAAAAAATCGAAAGAAAGAGTTAAAATAAGAAGCATGGCAGGCCTTAGACAAAGCAAGTGTGTTAAAGGATAACACAGGATTCTGGAAGGCTGTGAACGCACCATTCTTCACAGATGAAACATCAAATACTGTAGAAATAGCTATCACAGAGAGTGCATGGGTTACTTACTTCACTGAGCTGTATAAGAAAGACACCTCAAATGTACATGAGTATAGCAAAGAGATAGTTGGAACGCAGGATGATGCTCAAAAAACTTTTCTACTAAACGTCAAGTTTTCTCTAGCTGAGGTGCGAGAGGCCATTACAAAAAGTGCAGCTGGGAAAGCCCCGGGATCAGATGGGGTACCAATAGATGTATATAAAGTAAATCTAGAATTATGGGCCCCTCTTTTAACAAATGTCTTAAACAGCACCAATAGAAACTGCTTTTTTAACACCTGGCAGGAGGCCATTGTTATTCCTATTTTTAAAAAAGGTGACCGTAGTGATCCTAAATGCACCAGACCTATATCACTGTTGGATTCACTAATGAAGGTCGCGGGGAGAGTACTACTTAATAGACTGCAATCATGGGTGGAAGAAAATGGTATGCTTGCACGTTTCCAATATGGGTTCAGGGCCGTACTAGGTACCACAGAACAAGGTTTGAATCTGGCACTAAATGTTTCTAAATACACCATGGTCAAAAAGGAAAACTTGTTCTTATGCTTCGTGGACTTAAGTTCGGCCTTTGACTGCCTGAACCATGAGAAACTATGGACCACACTAGCACAACTAGGTATAGAATCTGACATTATAATCTTTATAAAAGAATTATATAAGGGTGCTGGGGCTAGAGTGAAGCATGGAACAAAGGGCGAATGTACTGCCAAGTTCGACATTCAAAAGGGAGTCAGACAGGGATGTATATTAGCGCCCTTTCTTTTTAATTTTTATATTAACAGTGTTGCATCTCACCTCACGGAAGAGCAGTTTGACTATCCTAGAATTAAAAAATCCCCAGTACCGATCCTCCTTTATGCAGATGATAATGCAGTCATTATGGCGAGAACCCAAATTGGTCTACAAAGAGCAGTGAATAGATTTTCTGACTACATGTGTGAGAGAGGTCCTAAAATAAATATAAGTAAAACTTTCACCATGTCTTGTGCCACTAGGAAGTCACCGAAATGTAACATCTTCCTTTCAGGCAAAATATTTTTACTCGGGCCCAGTTCGCTGGGTGCAGAGTGGGCTGGATTCGGGGTCTCCGGCTGGCACCAGAAGCTGCAGTTTGAACAAGTCCAGTGTTTACGGGAGATTTCAGTCTTTGAAGTGAAAGCCGGCAGGTCCTCTGGGGTTGTTGAGGTTGCTGGCCACAGGACACACTAGGGTTTTTGCAGGAGTAGGTTCTAGGGGAGACAGACCGGTAGGGCTGGTGCCAAGTCAGCAGGTGTCGTCCTCTTGTTTGCTCTGCAATGCTCTTCGGTATTTCTTCTAATCTTCTTTGCTTGTCAGGCTCGATCTGCCTTCTTGGTTCAGTGCTGCCCCCTAAATAATGCATTTAGGATGCATTTTAGGGGTCTTGAGGTCAGTAGCCAATGGGCTACTGACCTTAGGGTGACTACACCCTTGGCGTGCTCACCCCACGTGGGGGAGTGAGCACAATTACTAGTCCGGATTAGGTAGTGCCTGCCATCTGCAAGATGGCGAGCACTGGAGAGTGGCTTCTCCTCGTCTCACCACCTGAGGTGTGGAGTTGGCAGAGGTGGACACACCTCCTGGGCTGGCTAGTTGTTCCCACCTGTCTTCCTGTTGAAAGGGAGGGGAGACAGGAAGGGGGCCTTTTCCTGATCGCAGAAGAGGCTGGGGAGTCGCACTACAAAGGCTGCCAGGCCTTTGAAACTCCTGTGTCACAGATGGCTCTTCCTGGTGTGGGGGAGTTGTGAACATCTCCGCCCAGGAAAGGCTTTGTTTCTGGGCTCAGGGAGCTTAGGCTCCCAACCTAGGGTCTAGAAACATGTCTCATGGTGGAAGGCTGGTGTGTACCAGTCAGGGAATCTACCAGAGGCTGGTCCTTTTGCAGGGAGAATCTCAAAGATGCCCTCTGTGTGCATTTCTCATTAAATCCCACATTAGCATCAGTGTGGGTTTAGTGTCCGGTGCGGCGCGGACTGCCGGCAGATATCCCGGCGAGCAGTAAGCCAAGTCGCCGAGCAGCCCCCCGTCCCCTCGAGTATCTGTGCCCCATTCCTCAGAGCCGCCCAGGGGAACCAGTAAGACGACAGAGGCCCCCGAGACAGAGACAGAGGCAGAGGTAGAGGCTACGCAAGGCTGCCTGAGGATATCAAAGGGTCCACACTCAGCGAGGCATTATTCCAACAGCCTGTTGATCCTGCCCCAGCCAGAGGCCACTGCCTAAGGCACCAGAGGAAGTCCGAGGAGCCAGTCGATCCAGAAGCTGGAAACGTACACCGTATATTGGGACCTTCTGCAGCAGGACGGTGAGAGTGGCACTGGGGGTCACGGGGGAGGGGACAGGAGAGAACTAGAGTGACTGTGACCCCCTCACGAATAATCTCCCAGAACCCCTCCCCCTAGTGTATTACCCCCGCTAACTGACCACCACTACTGACTCCGCGGCGCAGTGATTGTGATTGCGATTCGAAATCTGAGCGCCAATAGCCAAAATCTCTAAGGTGCTACGAGTATATAATTAAGGTATGGTACAACTCGAGGTGGGTCGGCCCGAGTGCGACTATTAAGGACCAAACAAATCAAAGAAGGAGCATAGTGGTAGTAAGTGGGGTGCAGGTGTTTGCGCAGAGTCTAGCATTGCAAGAATAACATCGCTGCAATACCACAAAACACACGGCCGCAACTGAAAACCATCGCAACAGGCAGTGGCGGGGGCTACCCTAATGTGGCAGGCACCAACCAGAATCTAGTGAGCAGAGACCAGAGGAAGGAAGACAAACAAATCCTCTGTTCGGTGTAAAACCCAAGTATTACCCGACCATCGGAAAATATACTGCTAATAGTTCTGGTGCTGGGAAATGGCCTTCAAGAAACTGAGATCACAAACAATCTTTATGAAAAGAATGGGAACAGAAGAGGCAATCAGAAAGACCTCTAATAAAGCGGTGAAAATTGGACGGATAACAGGAACCCCTGAAATAAGAAAGTATTTTACAACATTAACCATGGATGGACAAATAGCAAAAAATCAGTCAAACTCAGTTATAGTAGCGGTTATAAAGGAGGATGGGGAAGATAAAGTGGGAACTATACAAGACCACCCCAAAGAACACACACAAACTCCCGAGGCTGATCAAAAAACCACTCTAACGGAGCTGGTGGACTCACCTTTGAAAATAGAATCAACTGGCCAAATAGCATTGGGATTATCAAATATTCAACACAGCCCAGACTATAACCCCACACGGCCAGAAACCATCACCAAGGATGGAGATATAGATCTCGGGCCACAAATAGAGCCTGATGACATATACAATAGCACGCTACTAAAATCCTCGGATCGAAAAGGCCTCCTGGAATATTCACCAGATCCCTTTTTGTTTAAGACTGTCAGCTCAACGAACAATTATACTCCAGTGTCTAAATCGCTTATCACATTGCAAAAAATCCTGGACTCGGTCCTCGCCCATTTAGGCAACATTTTGGAGAATTCGGATCAAACACTTGATGTGCAAATAGGAATTTTAAAGTTCCTAGTAGAAGAAAAGAGGAAAAAAGAACAAACTGAGTCAATAAAAACAAAAGGAACATCTACAATCTAGAAGCAACAAGTGATATTAAAACCACCAGTATCCACCTAGTTCTGGGTAAAAGAGAATTTGGAACACAAACCGGGAATAAATCATGCAAGGGAACTATTAGTAACCAGTGTGATACTATCGTGTATTCCCTAAGGAAACTCTTTAAAGAAGAAAATAACAGAGAGCCTAATCAATATCCTATATTTAGGAATATCAAAAACAAACATATTATGACCAGTCTTGCCGGGGATCAAGAAATAAAGGATAACATTGACTTAAATAGTGAGGACGCGCAGGATTTACAAAATATAAAAAATATAAAAAAGAAACAAGTGGAGGTAAAGAAAAAAAGGGAAAAGCCGATACGAAGATTCAAAAAGAAGAAAGCACAAAAACTCAAATTCCAGAGGTCAACTGCTTCCCTTGATATCCAGTTTGACAATGAAGAAAGTACAAAATTGCCTATGCCATCAAAGATAAAAAATCAAAACTCGACGGTAAAATCTGAAAATAAAAACCCACAACAAAGCTCCGCATTAAACCCAAGGACAAAATACTTCCTTTACGACCCGGCAAGCCCAGCATTAAAAGTCTACTTCAAAGGACCCGAAGATCAACAAAATAAATACTCACCGCAGGAGGAGAGAATATCAACACACCTACTAATAACGGAGCTCTTTCCCACAGATGATGCCCCTCTCAATCGAGGCCGAATCATTAATCTCCTGCAACGCATTTTGCCGCTACAAACCTTAACACGAAAAGAAATTAACTTAGTAACCTTTCCGGATAAAGAAAACATGAAAACCGCCATGGTAGAATTTTGGTCACCTGTGCTGCCTGGAATTATCTTGAAGAAACAAGAGACTCTCCACAAATGTGGCTACGATTTGACCTCAGTACAGAAAACTACAGACTGTAACTCGAGAAATCAGCACAAGGGAGCATTACGAAAAATTCCCCATCAGTCAAATAATATGACCAATTACATAGAAGATTCAGCAGAAAATCTATTTATTTCCGTAAAGAACGCAGAAAGGGAAATTTGGAGCCAAAGTACCCAAAAAAAGGATGCAGCAAGAGTAGATCAGTCATGGTTATGGATCGCAGAGACTCTGAACAACAAAAAACAAGTCCTGAACAAGAATCACTTTGTTTAACAATGGTCTATCGATATCATCCTGGAATATAGCAGGGAAAACAGAAGACAAAATGATTGAAATCGCAAAAAATCAACCCGCTATAATTGCGCTACAAGAAACCTGGTCAACAAAGAGTTTTCATCAGGATGGGTATTTCACCTATGATATTCCTGCGCAGGAAGTTGACCGAGGTCATGCGAAGGGAGGGATAGCTATCCTACTTAGCGAAGAGTATAATTGGGCCCAAGAAATCATCACTACAAAATCTAAACATTTTCAATGTATTAAGATCAGACTGGAGACAGACCCCATAGATCAGCAAAAAAACCTTTTACTTTTTAACGTATATATTCCACCTGGACAAAAAAATGATGGGCTATTGGTGGAAATCCTGGACGGTATCCAGCAAATAATAGAAGCTCTAGCCTATTTGCCATATATGATTATGGGTGACCTTAATGGAAAATTATCAAACCGTGAAATATCAAAATGGGAAAGCTGGTACAAAGAACAAGCTCTGGAAATTTCAGTCCCTTTGTTCCCGAGTAGAAACAAGGTCGATAAAAGGGGGAAAATATTATTAGCATCACTCCCACTATTAAACGGAACTATTCTAAACGGGAACGTGGAAGGCGACATTCCTGCCTCTTACACGAGACAGGGAACTAATACTTTATCAATTCTAGACTATATGATCTGCAGCTTGGATATATTTGGGTCTGCCACACATCTTTGAATCCACGCTGTCCAGGGAAGCGACCATGGTATGTTGTCATTACTTACGCAATGGAAAACAACCACATGTCCAACTAGCCATATCATGTTTAAGCACAGTACAGTTATGGTAAAGACAAATCAAAGGCGAATCTATTGGAATTCATCTACGCTCAATAAAATAATCACTTTAATAAACACTAATCAACTTCTTCTGATAGAGCACTCCCTCAATCCAATAACAAACTTTGAGTTAATTCTTGAGATACTAAAAAAAATGCTTCAAAACAAACTGCAACAAACAGGACCAGCAAAGCACGGAAATAAAACCATTAAGTCATCCACAACTGCAAAAATGCTAAACAAACCTGTAAGAGCACAATTCCTGGAACTTTCAATGTCACGACAGGCAGAAATGAACAAATTGAAGAATCAACTCAAGAGGGAGAAACAACGAATAAAAAATACAGAAGAAGATAAAAACTGGGTCGACCTGCGGATAGCGGCAAAGCAGTACAACCAACGCACTTACTGGTCCTTAATTGCAAAAGAGACAGGCACAAAAAAGGCCCTGCAAGCTATCCCAGTCCCCCCTAAAGAATGGGAGTTATATATAACCAATCTGTATAAATTAAATACAACCTATGAAATGTCTAGTAACCCTACAAGCAATTGCGAAGGAAACCCCTCGCCCATTGGAAATGCTTCCCCCTTCTCTACGGAAATGCATATAAGGAAGGCAAGATCAACAGGAGCCACCGGCCCAGATCAAATTCCAATCATGGTCCTTCAGGCTGACCCTAAGGGATGGAGTACGGTGCTTTCTCCCCTCTTTAATTTTATTCTAAAGACAGGGGAAATGCCAAAATCTTGGAAGGGGAGCATCGTAGTTCCAATACACAAAAGGGGACCGATACACCAACCTGGCAATTATAGACAAATAGCGCTATTGGACGCCACGGGAAAGATCTTTGCCGCTGAGGTCCTGGACCAACTTAAAAAGTGGGCATTCTCACTGGGACTGATTCCGCTCTACCAAGCAGGCTTCAGGCCAAAGCACTCAGTCATAGACAATATCGCGATGCTACAAACTATCCTTGATAAATATGTGGTATTTAAATTCCAGCCTGTGTATGCAGCATTTATTGATTTTACAACAGCGTTTGACCGACAGAGCGTTGCTATGGAATAAATTGAGGAAATTAGGAATCCCAGACCAGCTTTTACGAATTATAATTGCCCTGTACACAGACACTTGGTGTCAAGTTCAAATGGGGAGGGAACAGGGCCTGACCAACCCGATCCCGACGCCAAATGGACTCAAGCAAGGATGTCTCCTTGCCCCCTTGTTGTTTTCATTATATCTCAGTGATCTCCCGCAGCGACTACAACAAGTGCGAAGCTTCCCACCAAAGGTAGCAGCTCAAAATATACATGCCCTACTATATGCAGACGATATTATAGCACTGGACCTAACCCCCTTTGGTCTGCAAAGCGATCTGGATGCCCTGTATAAGTATACCCAGGAAAACATTTTAATTCCTAATTTAACCAAAACAAAAATAGTCTCTTTCTCAGGGAGGAAAAAAAGTAGCAAATACTGTTGGAGACTGGGCGAGGAAAAAGTCGAAGAGGTTGAGGAGTATACCTACCTGGGCAGGATTTTTACTAAATCTCTAAAAAAACAATCAACAGCTTCTAAACTTGTCCAGGACATCCGAGGTACATGCAGGAGCTCTGCAAAGGTTATACGCGGCCTCTGGAAATAGACACTTCTCCTCCCTGCTAAAAGTCTACAGAGTGAAGATACCTTCAGTTCTATCATACGCCTTGGAATATATTCTAATCAAACAGTGGTCATTCCTGGACTTAAAAGAAGGAAAAATACTAAGGAGAATGTTAAAGGTATCGCAATCTATCCCAGTACAAGCTCTCCGCCTTGAACTTTCACTCACGAGCTCTTACTCTAAAGGTATCGCCAACGTGATTAGGTGGGCATACAATCTGCTGTAGTATGTTTATCTATGGACCTGTATCGATACTCCTATTTCTGACCCTTGTCCGGTTATTATTCACTAATGTCCATACAACGGCACAGAAACCCGTTTTCAGATTAAGTCATAGCGCATGCTGTCACATTGAGCAAGCACTATTCCTCCAGCCCCCTAGAAAGCACACCGAGTTCTCTAAACAAACCAAGCCTCCAGCAAACCTGGGAAATCCCCGCTGCTATTGTTTTGATTTCGTTCGAGAACTCCTGTAAAGAATGTAAGAACGACCAGTTCTTAATGACATCTTTTATTGACGTCTTATGTCCATCCTTACGTCAAACCCGGCACCTTTTAGGTATAAATATACCGACGCTGCCCTAAGCAATGACACGGTGGTGATGAACCTGGAGCAGTGACTACTTGCCGGAGAGCCCAGCTGATGCAGGAAGCCCACAGACGCTGCCCCTCCCTCTTGACGCGCTGAGAGAGACGCTGCCTTTTCTCCTGCCGAGAAATCCAGCTTCCAGCGTTTCCAACTTGCCCTTACGGGTGACTGGGATACCGAGTCCTGAGACAGAGATACCAGCCCTCCTGCCTTCTAAATCCCAGGTACCGAACTGACTAACCCCTTACAGAGAATTCTTGAGTCAGATTCTTGGCAAAGCAAACTTAACTTAAACTGCTACTTACTTACTCCCTCCCACGTATTAGGCTTAGGTCAGGTACACCGGGGTAGGCGTAGTTAGAAGCACCAGTTGAGTACGATTAGTCAATGTATATATGTATGTATATCTTTTATCCATTTTAAAGTATCATATGGCTAAGAAACCATATCAATGCTTTTACAGTATTATTTTATAATCCTGCTTTTACTGTATGCACTTTACTTAACCTTAAGTATTGCAACTGTAGCGATTCATTTCTCTTGTATGAGAAAAAGAGACTGATCAATAAATAACACCTTTTATTGAACACGCCCATCTCCTCTTTCTCTACAATCTGGTGGAACTAAGTATGCACGTACTGACTGAGTAAAATAGTTGTCTTTTGTTTTCACACGACTCTGGAGATATACTCTTGATTAAGGGGGAGCAAAGTTGTCATGTTCTATGGTTGTCAGAAACTAAATCCCTTCTTGTCTATCCAGGGAGGTTAAACTCCTCCTCGCCTATTCGAGAAAGTTTCTAGTGTACTCTGAGCTAGCTGGCACACAAAACTTTAGTCTAATATCGACAGTAGAAGACCTAGTTAACCTCTGTCCTACGTCTATACTATTGAAGATATTATTCCAATGCGCAGAGCCTATTGGGATAATAGGAACTACCCTACACTGCTACATGCGAAGGATGGGACCCTTCGCTCCCTGCTCAAAGCAGAGACCTTTGACTGTGATTCATCAAAACATATATTCTTCATAAACATGTCTATTGCTTTTAAACTGGCGGATATTAATGTCAATCTGCTGCTAACTTGGACACCATCTCAATTGAAACTTTTTCTGAAATGCTATACCCCAAGACTTAGGTTTGAACTTGACTCCTCGCATTGCGCCAAATTAACTTTATACAAAAGTATTACTGAAACAGTGTGATAAAAGCTCAGAAATCAGATGAATTGTAGAAAGAGCTTTAATGTACAACCATCAACAGGTAGAAGTTACAGCAAACTGATTCTTCAACAATTGGAATGTAATCATTCCATTAATGATGTAATCTAGTATGACACTCTTAAAGATACAGCAACATAACACATCCCCTATACGTAATAAAAGAATAAATTTAATTCTTTGCTAAAGATAAAATTAACAACAATAAAAGAGGATGATCTAATAACAGAAAAATTCTAATGCATCACATAATCATTGAATTTCTTGGGAAGTTGTAAGGACCTCCTAGGAGTATCTCTCTGGTAACTGGTAGAGGGAGATATATCAGAGTTGCTGGAGAGTCTGGAATCATCATTGAAATGATTCTTGACATCATTGTATTTGGTTAGTTTAGACATGCTCCAAGTGCAACCATTGTCTAAGGTGACAACATTCTTCCTAATGGAAACAATGGTGAAAGGACCAATGAAGTTTGAAACACCCTTGTGACCAAATTTAGGTTTTTTCACAAGAACGCTGTCACCTGTGTTCCATTTCTTATGTTTGACAACCATTCTAGTATCATAACGTTGTTTATACTTCTTCTGATAATTTGTCAATGCTTCTCTCCTCTTTATTTCTCCTTCAATGCTGTCATCACTAACCTTCTCCGGAAGCCAAGTAGGATTGAGTTTAGAACATGCCAATCTGCCTCTTAAGGCTTCAAATGGGGATTTCTGCATGACAGCATTGGGAGTCGTGCGGTGTGCCCACCACGTTTCCCTTAAAACACTGCTAAATGAAGTCTTGGACTCTAAAGCCCTTTGCGCGCACTTTTCACAACTCTATTCATCCTCTCCGTGAGTCCATTTGCTTGAGGAGAATAGAGAGCTGTTTTCTGATGAATAATACCCAGGTTTTTTAAGAAGCTATCCATCTCACAAGAAGTGAATTGTACCCCATTGTCGGTGAGTAAAAATTTTGGAACACCTTCTGACCCAAATACATCTTTTAAGAATTCAATCACGGTTCTGGAGTTGACTATACTCATGCATTTGGACACTACCCATTTGGAAGTGTAATCAACTAATAATACAACATATCTCTCATGTGAGGGCATTAGCTCAAATGGACCTGCAATGTCTAAGCCTAATTTTGTCCAAACAGTAGTAGGGACTTCAACAGGTGACAAAGGAGATTGACTGGTGGTATGTGATTTGTCATTGACTGCACATAAATGACAATCTTTGACTACAGTTTCCACCATGCGATCCATTCCAGGCCACCAGTATCTTTCCCTGACGCGAGCTTTTGTAAGATTTCTACCTAAATGCCCTTCATGAGCGAGATTGACAACTTTCTCTCTCAAATCACCTGGAGGCACGACTCTGTCACCCCTCATTAAATTGTCTTGGAAGAAGGTTATGTCATCTCTCACAGACCAAAAAGGTTTCAACACACTCTCAAGAGTATCATAATCTGGCCAACCGTTCCTGATGACGTTCCTCAGTAGTTGAAAAACAACGTCATCATCAACTTCCTGTGACCATTTTTCCTTGGGAATGCTAGATTCCAAAACCCAATTTATACAGGTAGTAACATCTGTAACGTAATCTCTATCAATAGGAAGACGTGATAAGCAATCAGCAGGTTTATTATTCAACCCTGGGATATACTGTACTACAAAGTTGAATTCTTGCAAACCTTCACTCCATCTTTTTAACCTTGGTGTCATATGATCATTTTGATGACATGAAAAAATGTGAACAAGGGGACGATGATCAGATTTAACTACAAAAGGGATTCCCCATAGGTAAAATTTGAAGTGATAGATAGACCAAAATATTGCCAGTGCTTCTCTTTCAATACAAGAATAATTATGTTCAGCTTCTTTTAAGGCTCTTGAAGCGAAGGCAACAACAACTTCTTCACCATTAACAACTTGGGAAAGCACAGCACCTAACCCTTTAAGGCTGGCATCAGTTGTCAAAATGGTTTTGAGTCTGGAGTCAAAATGACCTAGAGTTGGCATCTCACCTATTTCTTTCCTAACTAATTCAAAGGCTTTCTCGCAATCACTAGACCAGGAAAATTTTACCCCTTTTTTTAAAAGAGATCTAATGGGTTCAACAAGAGTGGCAAAACCCTTAACAAACTTGGAATAAAATTCCGCCATTTCTAAAAATGACTTGACTTGATCTTTGTCAACTGGAGTAGGTGCCTTAACAATGCTCTCAGCTAATTCTAATTTGGGTTGGATTCCATTCCCAGATATGACATGTCCTAGATATGTGACAGAATCTAAACCAATACGACACTTTTCTTTCTTCACTGTAAGTCCACTCTCATTTAACTTATCTAAAACAGATCTTAACACTTTATCATGCTCATACATGTCCACACTATAAATCAATATGTCGTCCTGAAAGAACATTACATTGGAGAGATTGCCTAAAATTATTTTCATCACTCTTTGGAAACATGCAGCTGCCGAGGTTAAACCAAAAGGCATTCTTAAAAAACAATAGGCACCCAAGGGTGTAACAAACGATGTTAAATGCCTACAATCTTTATGTAGAACAATTTGGTGGTAAGCCGAAGAGAGATCAAGAACACTGAATATCTTTGCACCTTTCAACATACTAATACTCTCAGCTATGTTGGGCAATGGTTGTCGATCTACCCAGATCCATTAATTCAGTCCGCGTAGGTCTACACACATCCTAATTGACTTTCCACTATCCTTGGGTGCAAGAACCACAGGACTCAACCACTCAGATGATTCAATCTCTTCGATTACTCCCAATTTTATACAGTTTTTCAATTTCATGTTTAAGTGGTTCTAACATCATGTTAGGTACTTTCCTGACTTTGTGCACACATGGTCTGGCAGATTTTGTAAGGATGATTTTGTGTTCAAATCCTTTTAAACACCCTAAATTGTCAGAAAAGACATTAGGATAATCATCAAAATATTTGTCTGACCAACTCATAAAATTTACTTGAGAGGGATGAATACTAGAGAGAAAATCTTCCATCAGCATGACTTGATTTCTTGGATCTTCTGCTCCCGGATTAGGAATAATTCCTAGATCATGCTGATGTCACCATCCAAGAAGATTGTCACCTCTGACGGCTACATAAACTTTACCAGATATACTTTTACCATTAAAGGAAATGTTGGCTATAGTGTACCCCAAAATTTCAATTTTTGACTTATTATAACTTAGAGGTGAGATATCAGGAGGTAACAGTTGAACGTTTTCTAAACCAACCACCTCATCCCAAATCTTATTTCCAATTAAAGTAAAAGGAGACCCAGAGTCTGCCATAAGTTTAAATACAAATTTGTCAATTCTTATTTCACAGAATGGCATAACAATATGTTCTGTGTCAACCATTGTACCATTAACATTAGAAACAATAAGTGTACATACAATGTCAAAGGTAGGTTAGTTGATTTCCCTCTTTTTACCAGACCTACATACACGTGCATAGTGTCCTTTGATACCACAGTTATTGCAAATACTGTCTTTTGCGAAACAATGAGGAAAATTTAAAGTATGAGAGAAGCTTCCACATCTGAAACAATGCATTTTTTGGTTACCTAAAGGACGTTGTTGGCGAGAATCACGTTCTTTAGAGAAACTAGACTCTTTGGAAGAAGAGCGGTTTTCAAGAATGTTTTTCTGGGAAAACGTCTTTTGGATAGGTTTGCCCTTAGAACCTACATTGACTCTAGCAACTTCTTCATGACACTCATTAAACAGCTCATCCTCCTTTAACATATGAACAGAGTCAGGGATTTTCTTTTTGTTATCATTGACAGTGTGACTATCATCTTCCTTATTTTTCCGAATCTCTTTGACCCATGTAGAGGTGTTCTCCATTCCTTCTACAATATCTAAAGCTTCTTTCAAAGAAGGATTTTTGGATAGTAACTTCTCTTGAACCCTAGAACTGTTCGTGCATCGAACAAGTTGATCTCTAACAAGAGATTCAGATAAATCCCCAAAATCACAAGTACGTGAAAGAGTTTTCAGAGCAGCAACATATGTCCTGACACGTTCATGAGAACCTTGGACACGAGTAAAGAATCTATGTCGTTCTAAAACAACATTAATTCTTGGACCAAAATATTGTTCTAACATAGTCATAGACATCTCACAAACATCTGCAGGTTCACCATCAGCCCCACCCACTGGTATACTGTCCATACTATCATAAGTGTGTCTTCCTTCAACTCCTAAATTGTGTAACAGGATGGCTTGTTTTCTAAAAGCTGAAAAATGTTCTCCACCAATAGCAACTAAGTATGAGTTGAACAAGTTTCTCCATCTTTTCCAAGGAAGGATGGGTTCACCTTCCTCCGAAAGGAATGGTGGTGGTTGTGCCATTCTAGGTGTAGTAGCCATAATGAAGAGTAATGCACTATACTATTACTGTTGCTAATGAACACAGAATGAATAATCTCAGATATAAATGCCTTAAATATAAATAGGCTGTGGTAATTTCTATAAAATATTTTGGTCTCCAAAGAACAATTATGAGTGAATTGTAATATAGTAAATAAATAATGTATGAAGGTGTGTATCTATGTAGTCCAAACCTTAAAATAAAAGTGTAAACGTGCAGTTAATAACAGAGTAGATAATAAAATGAATGCACATTAAAGTAGTGGTCCAAAAATACACAGCTGTGTGTATCAGCGTTGTTAATCCATCTGCAATACGTTGCTGCACCTTAACGTTGTGATAATTACCAGGGATACGCTGCCGAGTGTATCAGCGTGGTGAAATCAAGTAAAATGCGCTGCCGTGCGCATCGGCGTAGCTATGGTAACGAAATGTTATTAAAGATGGCCGCTGTTTGCGTGGTGACCCTGCGTGAAGGCGTTGCGTGATGACGCTGTACGCGAGGTCAAGGTTTCACAATGCGCGAGTAGGAGAGCGAGCACACAGGCGTAGCTATACACGCGCGATGGCACCTGCAGGACACGCGATGCTTCACCATGGAGCTTCAAGGAAAAACAAAGTGTAACGGTAAGCGCCGAGCGGCTGAGCGCTAATACCTGTTTTCCTTCTTTTGTTTGTTCATCAAAATTTGAGTACGATGTCCAAATGAGGCTCAATGTTCTCCAATGTAAAATAAAGATGTACCACAATTTCCGATGTCATCCAAGATAAAGAGCAACTGTCAGCTCAAATTTGCAAGTTCGGTTTAGTTAAATCCTGGAAGGTGCAGATGACAAAAATTTTAGAGAGAGTGAAACCATGAAATGTCTGCAAAAATTATCAATCCAAATCGACCAAGACCAAAACAAATCCAGTGTCCAAAGTGTAGTCCGTCACTCAAAATGAAATTTGAGCAGATCCAAAGTCCAAAACGAAATTCAAAAGATAGGGGAATTGATGGTTGTAAGTGCCTGTCCCCAATCAAGCCTTGGTCCTCGTCGCCAGTGATAAAAGCTCAGAAATCAGATGAATTGTAGAAAGAGCTTTAATGTACAACCATCAACAGGTAGAAGTTACAGCAAACTGATTCTTTAACAATTGGAATGTAATCATTCCATTAATGATGTAATCTAGTATGACACTCTTAAAGATACAGCAACATAACACAGTGGTACTCAAGAAAACGCAGAAATATATAGATTTTAATCTCACGCATGGCGCTAGGAGATCAATCATCCTGCTCCGGCTGGGCATTTTACCAGTCCAAACTATAACAGCGAAATGGCATCCAAACGAAACCACAGTATGCAGCCTATGTAATGGCGGGGAGCAAGACTTAGAGCATCTACTGTTCACATGCCCCAATCCAAAAGTAGTAGCGGCAAGGGCAAAACATCTGTACCCCATATATGTCAGATGCCGTATTACCACCGTAAAAGAACTGATAATCGTATGCAAATCCCCCCAAATGAACTAGTATGTTATACATTTGATACATTTTTAAAGCTTTTTTTAACTTTGTACTAATATGAGAAGTTTTAAATGTTGTAGTAACTGAATCTTATCTGTATAATATTTGTGGTCCTCAGTGGAGTACCAAAGCAAATAAAAAATAAAACTTGAAAACTTGAAAACTAGTGTCCTGAGAAGTTTGATACCAATTATCTCAGTTTTCATTGTAGCCATTATGGTGCTGTGGAGTTTGTAATGACAAGCTCCCAGCACCATGTACTCCTAATGGCAGCACTGCAATTACAATGCCAAAGAATGGACTTAGACACTGTAGGGGTACAGGACTCATGCACCTGTACCCTCACCACTGGCATAGGGCACCCTTCTAGAGGGGTGACTGATCTATGCCAGGGCAGTGGGTTGTACGCATGGCACACAGTGATATGTGTCATGTCGACTCTTTACTTTGTTCTGCACAAATACACGCAGCCTGCAAAGGCAGTGTGTATGTGTGTAAAATTAAAGGGCCTCTAAGAGTGGCATTTACCAGTGGCTGACCTGTGGCCAGAGATGCCAATTGGGTTAGTTTTGGGGAAAGAACACATGCCCTGGGAACCTTATTGGCAGGGACCCAGGACACACCAAGAAAAGGTACATCAGTAGTATGGCAAAAAGTGGGGGGGTTACTGCAACAGAATCCCACTTCCCTACACAAGCCCCCTCCCCCGTAAAGTTCAAGGCACCATTGTTCCATTAGTTCAACTAAATTAGTAAAGAATTATAATAAATCATGTCCTGAAAAAGATCTGCTGAGCCCGTGCACTATTGTATTGAATTGCCTGCCAGTGATCAAGGGTTTTTGCACTCGAAACGCGTTTGGCTTTACAAGTGGAAGCGCGGCAGGAGCGCTGTGTTGCAACCGCCTGTGGCAGCTGTGTGGTTACCCCCCTCGTGTGTTACTGCTTCAGTGGGGCAACTCCTTTGTTTTTTATATATATATATATATATATATATATGATTCCCGTTTTGAAATGTGCCCGTATATTCTCTAAAATCCAAAATATATTGTTCCACTAATGCAGAGATCGAGACCACAGTATTTGACTGCAATTGTTTTACATTGTGTTATATATTGTATAAATGTCGATACTAACGTGTACAATATCTCTGCTGAGCCATTTTAACTCTAGTATTTTGTCCATGTTTATTGTCAGCCCTGACACGTGACGCTGTTACAACTATTTACTGGCACTTTAAAGGAGCGTTTTTTGCATTTGAATGTTGTCATGTGAGCAAGGCTCTTCGGAGTCGAAACATCATGCGGCTTAATTTGCACAAATAAATCATCAGCGCTTATCTGGTTCGTGTCTGCACTTTCTCTGTCTCAGTAAAGCTGTCGGTGTTGGGTGGAGATGCGGTTTTCCGGATATATCGGCTGGTTTGTTTCCGAACCAGCCAACACATGAGACCCTCTTCGACAATTGGACAACGCCTGACTCGGGACGTTATCGTGGAGTTTCCAGGATTTACGGACTCTGGAAGGAGTGAGGCGTTTGACCCCCCGCTAACCAGATTCGCCGCAGCAGCTGAGACTCAGTCATTGAACTTTGGTGTACGAGCCCACGTGGTGGCGGACCGGGAGATTAGGGAACCGGCAGTTATCATCTCGTATGCAAGTAAGACCTAAGAGCGGCTTAGCGGGTGAAGAGTATAGTGCATAGGCGCACTGCTTGCCAATTATTACATTGGGGTAGATCAGACGCCTTTTATCAACAGTTAAACACTGCAAATATGTCGGCTGACAACGTTCTAGATCGGGAGGCATTAGCAGTTATGATGTTTTCCGATAGCTCTCCTCTCCCAGTAAACATCCGGGGGAGAAACAATGATGGCGCCAGCAACAGCAGCAGCACAGCGCTTAAAGATCTCTTCAAAATTATGGAAAAGAAATCCAGGATTGAACAATCCAAGTGGTGGGAATCAAAATCTTTGCAAAGATATATTGAAGTAAATCGGATTCCCCGAGGTCTACGTATATTGACTGCCCCCACCTACGAGGACTCTAACCCTGAACTAATGAGGGAGTGGGCGGAGTATAACCTGGAGGCATCGCGCCACCAAGTCCAGATACTTATCAAGTATGCGGATATAGATCAAGCTAACTGCTTACTGAGATAGCAGCCATTCAGGAGCAATTGGAAACGATGGGGGAGGACGAGGAGAAGGCTAAACTAACGAAGGCAATGAATGAACGTTTGAAGAAGGAGGAAGCCAAAATTATAGAGAGAAAAACATACAAATTCCAGCGTGATCGTAGCGATTACGAGTTGGGCCAAATCTTCACGTTCTCCAAGGAATACGATGCTATTCAAATTGGTGTGGCCAAACCTCAATTCAAACCCAAGCCAAATAGACAAAATCAAGGACAGATTGACTCATGCAATTCTACCCTCAGCTCTGATGTGGAAACTGAGTCTGACACAGAACGCCGGAAACAAGCTCAAGCAGGTGTTATCCCGAAACCATCATTGGGATAAGAAATACGTTTTTTGTGCCAGGAGAGACTACTAACATTAAGTCCCCGAACGCGACAAAACTACGCAAACAGCGGGCAAACTTTAGGCGGCGCAAAAGGTACAGGGCGTCCAAAAGGTGGTTATCAGAGAAGAAAGAGGGGCGGTGGGCAGGGATCTGCCAGCCAGCAGGAATAAGCGGCGTCAAAAATCAAACGATAATAAACTTAACCTCTGTTATCTTAACATCAAAGGAAGAATCTCAAGGCACGGAGGTTATCACGGAGCTTTAGGAAACTGAAGGGGCTGGTTATGAGCATACTACACCAGCCACAGATGAGATGGGGCAAATAGATGAAGTAGGAAATAGGATTTTACCAAAAACCCTGTTCAGACCCCCCTCAACATTCACCCCGGTATTACCAAGAGATGCCATCGACATCTTTCACGAGAATGTTGTTATACAACTAAAAGATTTACATAGGAATGTATCTACCACTAAAAGAAAACATGATGCTCTATCACAGAGATATACAGCCCTTACAACCCGCTTAACCAAAGAAAAAGACATCATAATTCGAGGAAGCGATAAGGGCAGAAATATAGTCCTGATGACAAGAGCAGACTATGATTAAGAGGCGTACTCGCAGTTGAACGACAGAATTTGCTACGAGCGCATCAACGTCCAGGCCCTGAGTTCAATCAAAAAGGAATATCATCAACAACTGGTAAGATGGAAATCCATCAAGTTGATCAGCGAGTCGGAGTACAAGTATCTTAGAAACGACAACCCAGTCACACCCATAATGTACTTTATCCCCAAAGTGCACAAGAACTTAACACATCCCCCAGGCAGACCTATCATCTCTGCGAGGAACACCCTGCTGGAACACACGTCTGATTATATAGACTACTTTCTGCAAGGGAATGTGCAAAAACTTGAGTCCTATGTACAGGACACCGGGGATTTTTTACAAAAGAACAAACAAATTGAATGGGTGGAAGGGGATTGGCTGATTGCGCTGGACGTTACAACCCTTTATACCAGCATTGCACACAGTGATGGGTTGGCAGCGGTAAGGCATTATTTATCGAGACGTGCCCCCCTTTTTAATGAACACAGTGCTATGCTAATGTACATGTTAGAATTCTGTTTGGCTAACAACATTTTTATGTATAACAAGCTATTGTACCGCCAACTACAAGGAGTGGCGATGGGGGCCAGCTTCTCCCCAAGCTTCGCATGTTTGCACATGGGAGCTTGGGAGGAGCTGGTCCTCAAAACCACATACGAGCAGACGTTCTTGAATAATGTGGTAGGATGGTATCGTTTTATCGATGATTTGCTTGTAATGTGGAGGGGCAGTGAGGAGGATGCCACAAGATTCATCCAAGACATCAATCAAAATTAGCTTAACTTGAAATTCACTGCCATACTCAGTCAGAGTTCAGTAACATTTTTGGATACTGAACTATATATATGTAATGGACGATTGGAAACCAGAATGTACCGCAAAACCACAGCGGGTAACAGTATTTTACATGCGGCCAGTGCACACCCGCACACCTCATCTCCAGTATCCCCTATGGGGAGATGCTGCGCATGAGACGTGTGTGCAGCAATCCCATTGACCTAGAGAGGGCTCAACTTGAACATAAAGCTCGTTTCCTTGAAAGGGGTTACACAGAACAGTCAAATGAGAGGGCCAGAATTAAATCTTTGACCAGAACTAGAGAGGATCTCCTTACAAAAATCAGCAACACAGATCAGCTTGCTGTTGAGCCAGTTGTAAGTATACGACAAACTGAGAAAGCGAAAACCTTTAGAATAATCACTGGCTACAGTAAACAACACAGAGAGATCTACAAAATTGTAAATAGAAATTGGCCTATTGTAACAAGTGATCAAATCATTGGGATCACTTTACCTAAAAGGGTGTCATTAGCATACAGCAGGGCACCCTCCCTTAGAGATCAGTTGGTTGACACTAATCCTGAGCCAATTGAGAGAACCACGTGGTGGCAGAACAATAAGGGATTTTTCAGGTGTAAAACCTGTAAGGCGTGCAACCATGGCATCAATGTCAAAACATATACAGACGGGTTCAGCGACCTACAACATCCAATAACTCAGGTTTTAACATGCAAAACCGAGTTTGCAATACCGTATTGCAATGCCCCTGCTCACTAAAATATGTGGGAAGTACAAAGCTACCGGTACATAAACGCATTCTCCAGCATTTGAGGGCCATCACTATTGGAGATAACACGTATCCGGTAGCGAGGCACTTCCGTGACTGTCATCAAAGTGTAAACACCTCATTAAAATATTTTGTCATTGATGCGGTCAAGGCCACTAGACGTGGCGGAGATAGAGAGGCCAAATTGTGAAGGATGGAAACCCGCTACATACTCCTAATCGACACCAACGCCCCAGGAGGGCTAAATGTCACTGAAGATATGTACACATGCCTCCCATAACTAGCCCCACTTCATACTAGGCCATTGTATTGTTCTGCTCTGACCCCTAATCAGGTATGAGTATTATGAGCTCCGCCCCTATTGAGTTTACCCGGCTGGGAAAACCATAGTATAAGATACAGTTTGGGGATATAGCATTATAATGAACAACTATATGCTATTTATATTTTGAGATTTTAAGAAGTAGGTCTTTTAGTGCTCTAGCTGCTGCTGTTTATGTGAATTATGTCTACTGAAAGAAGGGCTTATATCCTCTTTTAGACCATAAGGGTCCTTATTCCCTATTAGTCGCAGTATTAAGATGATGGATTTTAAGGTTTATTCACACTAAATAATCTTTCACTTGATGGACAATCTAAGTGGGTTATCTGTAAAGACACATTGTTGGACTTTATAAATATGGGCTTTTTTTACTAAGAACTGTGATATAAAAAATATGGGATGTATAAATATTTTATGATGTTTTATAGATATTTAGACAAAACATAGTGGCTGTTTTAACGTTCTTTTATCCACTTGAGATGTTGCTTGTACACAACTAGCAATCAGTGAAATTTGCATATTTTGCACAGACTTAATATTATATGCACTTTAACTGTTCCTATGAACAGGACATACTATTTGCACAGCTGCGTATTTTGCACATAAATCCAAGGAGATTTATTATCTGAGGATGAGGAATTTGCACTATTGCATAATTTGCGCTTAGTCTGAGATGTAGCACTTTAATTTCACTAAACTACCAACTAGATGGATATAACTTTATTTGAATTGAACGTTTGCCACGCTGCTCAAATCAAATTGATTGATATAGATACTATCGGGTATTTGACCGTGATTTCCGTTTTGAAATTTGACCATATATTCTCTTAAATCCACAATATATTGTTCCACTAATGCAGAGATCGAGACCACAGTATTTGACTGCAATTGTTTTACATTGTGTTATATATTGTATAAATGTCGGTACTAACGTGTACAATATCTCTGCTGAGCCATTTTAACTCTAGTATTTTGTCCATGTTTATTGTCAGCCCTGACACGTGACGCTGTTACAACTAATTACTGGCACTTTAAATGAGCGTTTTTTGCATTTGAATGTTGTCATGTGAGCAAGGCTCTTCGTAGCCGAAACGTCATGCGGCTGAATTTGCTCAAATAAATCATCAGCACTTATCTGGTCCGTGTCCGCACTTTCTCTGTCTCGGTAAAGCTGTCGGTGCTGGGTGGAGATGCGGTTTTCCGGATATATATATATATATATATATATATATATATCTATATATGCATACATATATATATATAATATTACCTACTAGTAGTTATAGTTAGGACCTAGTTTCCATGGGAAAAGTGTTTTTTATTTTCCCAATAACTTTGGCGCCGGTTCACGAATCTTTGCGAAATTTTCCAAACTAGTGATCAGCTTCGGTCAGCTCCTGTCTTGTAAGTTTTGGGGTGATTCACCAAGGGGTGTGGCCTCGGACCACCTCTCTGCAACCCAGCTCTGTGGTACTTACTTGAGGTACGTGGTGGGCTAGTTGGTCCCCAGGGACCCTCAGGATTCAAGGGTACTTATTACCAGTACTTAAAACACACCAGAGGGTGTATTTGCACACATGTCACATCAGGCCCCATCCCCTCCCTTCACCACTGCGCAAACTGGCCCTCTGGTGCATTGTAAGTTGGGGGATTGAGTCCCCTTGAATGCTAAGGGTCCCTGGGGGCAAACTAGCCCACCAGGTAACTCCAGTAAGTGCCACAGACCTGCATTGCAGAGAGGTGTAAAAAGGGGCGTGGCCTTGGACCACCTCTCTGCAAAGCAGCTCTGTGTCTCGCATACTGGAGTTACCTGGTGGGCTAGTTGGCCCCCAGCGATCCTCAGGATTCGAAGGGACTTAATTCCCCAACTAACACCATGCTAGGGGGCACGTTTGCACAGTGGTGCAGGGAGGGGGCGGGCCTGATCTAAGAAGTTAGCAATCCTGCTCTGTGGGACTTACTGGTGGTAATAAAAGGGATAGTATGTCTCCATGGTTGACGATGGGGTCTTACTACTCCTCCTGTTACCTCCGGTAAATCCCACACAGTGGGATTGCTAAGAGGTGTTTCAAAGGCCACACCCACCTTTCTCCACCACTCTGGAAAAGTGACTGGTATTTTATAGTAAGAAATTAGCATTTAAAAAACCTTTGAAAATCACTGAAAAAAACATAGGTTTCAGGGACGTTATAGTTAGAAATTAGCATTTAAAAAAACATTGCAATTCACTGAAACAAATAGGTTTCAGGCACGCTATAGTTAGAAATTAGCATTTAAAAAACATTTTAAATTCACTGAAAAAACCATTTCAGGGACGTTATAGTTAGTTGGACATTTCACTCGTACAAAACCAGAGAAATTCAGCTGTTTTAGTTAGTTCAGCTAACTATAACTCGCGCCCCTGCAATGCACTGCTGATGACGTCACATATTACATCATTCATGACATGGTCAGTGATACCACTGATGATATCACTGATGACATTTCAAATGAAATCACTTATGATTATAGTCCTAATCCCGAATTTTTATTATACATTATATGTAACCCGAAGATCTGATTGGAAAGGCAAGAGACCAAAGGCTTGACGGAGTAGGAGTTTGTAAGCTTTTCTATACCTGTGTGTTTTAAGAACTAAAATACCCATAAAGGTCAATAAAAAGGATGTGTAGCAAACCAAGGTGGAGTGCATTGACCTTGTTAAAGGGACTCAGCCTTCAGCTTGGTTTGTCTGTAACTTGCAGTACCCTTCTGATTTATGGGAGAGGGCACAGTATACAAAATATAATAACGTGTGGCTGTTAAGTTTCTTTAGACTTGTACGAGGTATGAGCTCTAATGGTGTGTCCTATGAAGAGGCCAGGTACATCACAGACATGTAAATTGCAACTCAACATTGCTAAACTTTCTCCAGAACATGGTCTGCAGGCCTTTTGGGGTCTTTTGACTGTGTGCTGTCCAGAGGTGTCCTTCTCAAGGGTGTTACAATGGACTGTCACTGAGGGAACAAATCGAGTTCCTATCTCTGGTTCACCACTGCTCGGGTGCACTAAACCTCTCTCAAACAGCACTTGTGAGGACTGCGATGTCTGTCCAGCATAAAGAGCCTCTATGTCTATGCAGTCAGACAGCAGCGGCCCCACCCATGCCATTGCAGCTCCCTCAAATTATGCTGGTTACAGCCCACTTTAAAAAGCACCCTGCATGGCTGACCAGGGTGTTTGCTGGTACCAGGTCACACTGAGGCTGCAGTTTGTAAAACATGGCTCTCTTCCTCATCTAACACTTTCAGGATCAGTCTTCTGACTGTATATTCTTAACTCTGCATCCCATCTTATTGTATATCCAGCGCTCCATGATCCGTGAACAAAGATTTGCACATTATAAATACTTGTAAATAATAGTTCCAATGTCAATCTTACTAGCAATAATATTTATTCAAACTATTCAATTGTTTGAAAACACTAAGCCGGCATCATATTGTATATTGTGTTTTATATAATGTATATAGATAGTACTCTTTGGGGGATCTGAAAGTGTGCATTTTAGTAGTCAAGGTCACCCTGTCTCACTGTTGGCGCAGTGTGCATCTATATTTGAGCAGTAGGCAACAGAAACATAACACCCGTGACATTATCTGCAGCCCAGCACACCAGTCCAGAATACACGTCGTCCCGTCCTTCTCCAACCGACCCCCAACCCGACAGTAGATTGTCTGATCCTAGACAAATCACGTCGGCCCCGGCTTACCCCATCACTAGCACAGATAGTGAAGCCTTGATTATTGTAAAGTGCTCTGATACCCTCAAGAGTCATATTCCTGCTATATAAAACTTTATAAATATTTTTTTTAAATAAGATAGGCTCCCTAACTGCGGTGATATTTCCAAGAGTTAATGACATGCTGTTAGCATGTAACTAAGGAGAGACCTGCGCCCCTTATACCGTGCCCACTTCTGCTCTGAGGCTGTATGAGGAACTGTTCAGCTGCCTGGGGGTCCCTCTTCTGTAAACCATACATATTGTATGCATGTAGCCACTTGTTGGTGCAGTAAAGTGTGCCTTAATAATTTTCTCAACTCATTTCACAGGGCATAGAATGTTCAACGGCACGTTGCCCTTCAGAAGTTCCCCTCAATCCTGTGTTGTTAAACTAGACTTCGACAGAGAAGAGAGTTTAGGCACTAAAAGATACCTTATTTGCCCAGGATCACACACCCTTACCAAGCAGGAGAGCTGGAACTGTAGCTCAGGTCGCTCAGTTCCACGGTTGGTGGACAACTCCTTTCAACAGCACCGCAGCACTTCCCAGAGTATGTTCTAGTGTGTGTGTCGGCACTGCACCCCTTGGAGGACTGAGGCATGCCCCTGCCAGCAGTTCAGTGGATAAAGTGGCTCACAGTGGCACCCCACAGTCCCGTACTCTTTGCACGGATGATCGGTGCCTAACCCAAGCTAGAGATTACAGTCTTCGAATTTTCTCCTTGACCATCCCAACAATCGCCAACCGAGCAGAACAAACTCCAGAGCCATGAATCCGAAACCACACCTCGTAACGGTAAAACATAGCACTGTTCCCTGGCCATGGGAGTACCGCAGAAGCAAACTGACATGGCCCAGGTGGCATCTTTCTACATGTTTCAAATGATGCCAACTCGAGGCCTCCTACTACCCGAGAGCAGAAATTGCTGCTTTTTGGAACAAAAGACAATGGAAATGGTGGGCCTTGCTGGGTCGTGGACTATGGAGGGACGTGAATGAATGGACTGTGATGGAGTAATTGGACTTCATGGGGCATCGCTCAACCTGCACCAACTACACACTGCAGCTTTGCCTGGGTCTGCACGTGAGCAGTTTATATTGTCACTCAAGGGCTGGTGTGCACGGCACAAATACTGACACCACCCGTACATACTGCTCAAAAGGCCTGAGAACCCTGTTACGTGTCCCACACACAGCCCCCTTCTCCAGTAGTAGGGTGTGTCCTGTGCCAGCCTCACTCTAATTGGTAAAAGTGGTGTTTGTTACTGGACTATTAGGATGGCTCGGGGTTCGAATCACCTGTATGAAACACGTACGAGTCATCCTTTAGAGTGTGATAGGGTGACTGACGTCCCTTCTAAAAGTACAAAGGCCTCTAGGCCACAGCACAGGCCCGTCCCACCCATGGTGCCCACCAAGCTGTGTACTCACCTGTCTTGCAAAGCAGTTTTACAACTAAAAACGTCTCTTGGCACTATAGTGTCGGAAGATGATGGAAGCAACAAGTAAATAGCCCCAGTGAAGTGGCAGTCCCCAGGGCTGCGGGGGCCCTGTGGGGCCCCACTACATACATTTGGATTGCCCCTGGGACCTGGCCCTATCCGGGGGCTTAAGAAAAATGAAGCATGGGAGACCGCGCTTTGTTTTTTATTTTTTTGGGGTGGGATTCGCGCACGTAGCGTGAATTCTGCTGATTTTTTTTAATGCTTTTGATGGGGCCTGTGGGACCCCCTGAGCAGGCCTAGTGGGTCAGAGTGTTTCTACCCCGCCCCCTTTTTTTGTTTTTATCTTTTTTTTACCTTTTTCTTGTGACTCGGTACTGATTCACAAGATGGCTGCCAACACATTCTGGTTTGGAGTGTTGGCAGCCAATGAGAATTAAGCTCATGCTCAGGAGGGTTTGCGAATCCACCTTGGTACACAGATATGCACATTTTTATTTTTGGAATTTCCCAGCAACTACTGAATGGATTTACACAATTCAAAAGAAGGTCACTTTCTGAACTTAAGGCACCTTTTTCCCAAATTTGGTGTAATTCCGTTCAGCAGTTTGGGCTGTAGCCGTGTCGAAAGTTTCCATGGAAATTAAAATGGGGAATACGCATTTTGGGACTCCCCTTTTTCCTCGGGCCCCGCTTGACGAATCTCCCTGAAACTTTCAAAACAGGAGCTGACCTGAGTGCATCAATAGTTTTGAAATTTCTGAGATGATTTCTCAAACGGTGCCAAAGATGTTGGTAAAAGAATAAAAAAATAAAAAAAGAATAAACACTTTTTGAATAGAAATGAGGTCCTTACTATAACTACCTACTGGCGACCGTCAGTAGGTAATATATATATTTAACCAGTAATGTATACTGTGGCCATATGAATTGACTAGATATGCCACAGCTCTGTATTTTATTGGCCGCCATCCCTCCACCAGGTGGTCAGAGTAGAATATTAGAAATAGTGTGCCTACCAGGATTGGATGACCCACCCGGTGTCTATTCGCGCAGTATATTTTTGGGTTTAGTACTACTTGAAGATCACCCCACCAGATAATAATAAAATTGCCACGCCTGCAGTAATGTTGAGCTATGCTTTCAAAGAATTCAGGGGAGTAAAAGTCAGGAGCATAGGAGCTGATGAGCATGATAGGGAAATGATGTAGGCCACAAATGTATATTTATTGTCATATAAGGTCTTAATAGGAGTCCCTGACTAAGAAACATAGGGGTTTATTTATAGGACCCTTGCTACACCTGTGCCTCACTTTTAAAATAGGAAAATGTAACGTAACAGTGGCACAAAGGGCTTGCAAATAAGCCCCATAGTGTTTTCCATATCAGTGATGCAATTCAAGATGGACAGTGGCTGTAGAAAACAAAGTCATTTTTTGTATCCCCATCTATGTGCAAACAAATTAATCCTACACTGGTCTATATAAATTTCTTGTAAGAAAGTAATCTCAATCCCATACCTCGATAGGTAGGTTAGGATCTATTCGGTGTTTTTGGGATTACAAAGGGTCCTGGTATTGCAGGTAATTATTTTAACCAGCCGGGCCAGTCAAGATTTGGTGAAATCTAGATATAATTTAGGCATGAATGAAGCACTGTGCAATTGTAAGCCCTGTCTTTAAATTATTCATCCCCTTCAGTCAAAGAAATTCCTTAACACAAACAAAACAATTCTGTTACAACCTTCACCCACACAGAAAACCCCAACATTCAGTGGAGAAACCCACCTCTCACCAAATAAACATTAGGTGTGCGTAGAGCTAAGGGGTCACGCACCATCTACGCCCAACCGCTAGTCAGTGGTTTCGCTCATGATAACCAACCACCTGAACAGCTAATCATAGCTCTGTCCATTTATACTGGTGCAGGGATTTTTCACAGGAAAAAAATGTTAGGACTGAGTCGTCATACCACATCAGTATCTTTGGGCCTGAGTTTGACTAGCTAATAGTGCCTCACTTGCCCTCTTAATCTTTCCAGAGAGGCAAGTGATTTGCGGGGGCGGCTCCTCCGTTAGCTCCCACCTAACCCCTCCCTGAAGCCCAGAGATAAAAAGGAAATGGTAATTTATGATCATTTTATTGTTCATGCTCCGCCCGAACAGAGAGTTATGATGGGGGCGGCCACAGCTGAGTGACAGCAGCATGTCACTCAGCAGGGAGGAGGGTGTGCTGGCAAAGCACTGTTTAAAGTGTGTATGTCTTTAAGCCGGCCAGCCACACATGTGCACTTTAAACAGCTGTAAATTAGTTGACTTAAATGGGTATCTAGTCCTGATGAAGACCTGCTTTTGAGGCTTAGATTGGCCCCACCACCCTATATGCTGCCAGGTCGAAACATCGACATTTCCTACAGCTTGGATTGCCACTTGTTTTTACAAAGGGGTGTAGTGTAGTTCCTATATTCCCAATAGGCTCTGCGCATTGGAATAATATAAACAGCAGTGTAGATGTAGGACTGAGGTCGACTAGGTCTCTACTGACTATGTTAGACTTAATTAGTTTTGCCAGCTAGCTCCGAGGTCACTAGAAACTTTCTTGAGTAAACAAGGAGGAGTTTAACTTCCCTGGATAGACAAGAAGGGATTAGCTTCTGACAACCATATAACATGACAACTTTGGTCCCTCAGAATAAGAGTGTATCTCTAGAGTCGTGTGAAAACAATAGACGGCTATTTCACTCAGTCAATTGTGCCTACTTAGTTTCACCAGAGTGCAGAGAAATAGAGAGACAGGCTTTTCAATAAAAGGTGTTATTTATTGAGCAGTCTTCTTTCTCATGCAAGAGAAATGAATTGCCACAATTGCAATACTTATAGTAAAGTAAAGTGCGTACAGTAAAAGGAGTGTTATAAAATATTACTGTAAAAGCATTGATATGGTTTCTTAGCCACATGATACTTTAAAATGGATAAAATATATACATACATAAAAACATTAACTAACATACTCAACTGGTGCTTCTAAATACGCCTACCCCGGTGTACCTGATCTAAGCCTAATACGTGGGAAGGAGTAAGTAAGTAGCTATTTAAGTTAAGTTGGTTTTGCCAAGGAATCTGAATCAAGAATTCTCTTAAGGGTTTAGTCAGCTCCGTACCTTGGTAATAGAATGTGGGAGGTCTTGTATCTCTCTCTTCAGGACTCGATCTCCCAGCAACCCGCAATGGTAGCTGGAAACACCGGAGCTGGATTTTCTCGGCTGGAGAAAAATACAGCGTCTTTCTCAGTGCGTCAAAAGGGAGGGGCGGCTTCCGTGGGCTCTCGCATCAGCTGGGCTCTCGGGCAAGTAGATAGCCGCTGTGCTCCAAACCACCGTGTGTTTGCTTAAGGCAGCGTTGGTATATTTATACCTGAAAGGTGCCGGGTTTGACGTAAGTTTGGACATAAGACGTCAATAAAAGATGTCAATAAGAACTGGCCGTTCTTTCAGTGCTCGCAGGAGTTCTAGGACATATCAAAACAGAAGCATGGGGAATTCCCAGGTTGCTGGAGGTTTGGTTTGTTTAAAGAACGCGTTGTACTTTCTAGGAGTCTAGGGAAGTAGCCTTGCCTAATTTGGACTGCATGGGCTATGACTAAATATGGATATGATTCTTATGCCTTTATAAGGATATTATTTATTATAGCCATATAAGGGCATAAATTGGGAATATCGAATTAGGGTCCTAGATAGAAATACAACAGGGACAATTATGAATCATGCAATGACCTCTATTTAGATGAGACTGTACTTATTCTGTATAATAAATATTAGCAAACAGGCTATTGTGTAAATAAGACAATATATGCAATAGGTCAAATTCCTGTCTCCTTTTCCATCTAAAAAACTTGAGCACCTCTTTCCTGAGCACCCCTTCACATATTTCTTTTTAGGAACTATCTATGTATATAATGTTCCTACATTTGATGTTTTTCAAAATACAGAAACATTTATACATTCAAATGTGTTTTCTTTGCCTGGGATGTTACAATTTACAACAATATAGCAAACTCTCCCTTATTGTTAGAAATAGTACCAACCCCCATCTTTCAGTTATATGGGTTGGGGCAATATAGAAATAATTAGGATAAGTTCATTCATTTAAACCTTAACCGTATAGTGGATCTTTCTGATTGAACCATTGTTGTTACAAATCATAATTTTTAATAGCAACATTCAAGATAGATAGGAAAACTACAAATCCCATGCGTCTTAGGAAATAGAACAAATGGGATAAAGAAAGTAGTACACGTAAACAGCCAATGGCAACCTAGCAACACCTGTAATACCTAGCTTGACTGCAAACATCTCTCTTTTCTTTCTGTTTGGAATACTTTATCTCATTATTAGGTGCATTGTTGGTATGATTTAATGCTTACTGTGGTAGCCATTGTGGTTTGCTAATTGTTAATCTTGTCTGTTTATTGTTCTTTGCCCAGATGGCATGTTGCCACATTGTCACAAGTGTTATCCTTCCTGAAGCAACAACTTAGCTAGGATGCAGTTCGAGAAGCAAATGCTTGTTTCATGCTGTGTATTTCCTTCACTCTGGCTATTGTTTTTGTTCCCTTTTTACTCTAGTGGAGCTACGGGCTACTCTGGTGCTGTTTCCCCCTTGAAGAGAATCGGGCTTCTCATTTTCCCCAGGGGCGCGGCCTATTTTACTGCCTTAGTCCTACCCTAAGCGCTCTTTCTGCCTTTTGGGGTATACACATAGAATTGCCTGGGCATTTCATCACTACCTCCCCTTTCCTCCCTTCTTTTCCTTAACCCCTTGTTTTCCCTCATTTATTTTCTCCATAATTTTGTCATTTTTGATTCTATTATGGAGATAATTCAGTGCTTAACTTGATGGCAAAAGGATTTTGTCCCACTCAGCGCAGGAAAGTAGAACGCGAAAGACAATGGAGTTTCTCCCGGTGGCTAGTATTAAAGCCGAAATGATTAATAATGGCGTACTATTGACTGGCGAGGTTTCCTCATAAGCAACAGAGCATACAGTTCCTCTCAGGCATCCTTCTACGAAGGGCAATAAACAGAATAAAAATAATGCTACTTTACAATAGTCTGCTTCCAAATGTAAAGCAAAGTGTAAGCACATTTTGTCTCCTATTGGTATTTCCAATATCCCCGATAATGATGATGATAGGGGTGACTTGGATTCAGATCAGTATACAGTTGGGGATGTGGACCGTTTCCCCTATACTACTGCTAAGACACAAAAGACGGTGTCTCTTTCTCATGATCCCTTCAAGGCCAAGCTGGTCATGGACTCAGAGGGTGTCCCTATCATGGACTCTAACCTTATCCATCACCCTAAATCCACAAAGTGTTTTCCCGCTGACCATGTGGCGGAGTATGTGGCTTCTAGGCTGTGCTCACTGCTGGAAAAGCAATCAAGAGCCAAACTTAAGTCTGAATGTCCCCACCCTTCTCTTCCTTCTAAGATTACTGCCACCTCCTACAATAGACCCACTACACTAACTTTCCTTTCAAAGTTTGGAAAGGACCCTCGTAAAGGGGTAGACTAAGCCTGGCCCAACTGCCAGTATAAATTATTAGATATTGTTGCTCCCCTGGCCTTGATTTTTGATTCAGAAGAATCTGCAAGGCTAGATAATTCTCCCATTGATCCTGATGACCTCCCTCTTTGGGTACAACAAGCACTTTGATTGGTTGGCAATACAAACTTTACTTTGACCCGTGAACAGAGGAAGGGACTGTTGTTAACATTGAATACTAAACTGGTCAACCTTTCATCTTTGGATCCTGGCATAAAAACGGAGGCTCTCTTGTTCGGAGATTCTTTCATTACAGAACTTAGAAAATGAGTGTCAACATTTGCCTGGCTTGTTAAGGCTCAGCAGTTTCTAAGAAAACTTTTTTCTCTGCGTGTTTTTACCAGGGACTGTAGAAGCAGGACCTGCTTTACTGGCCGCAACTTCAACAACCAATGTTCCAGAGATCCTTCAATTCACTTAACCAGGACTACAAGGCTCAATTCTACCCCCAGAGGCGTTGAGGCTTCCGTGGTCGTGGAACCAAAGGTTCCAGATACATTAGCCAATCAGGTTAATCTCTCTTCTGGCCCTCCATCCGTAGGGGGCCATCTTTGTTCTTTCTTCCAAAGTGGCATTCCATAACATCAGAACCATGGATGTTAAGCACCATCCAAGTTTATGTTATAGAGATCTACTATGAGGGGGAGGGGTGTGGGCAACCGGCCAAGATGGTGGACGCAGTAGCCTAAAGCTCTGCAACGATTCCCTATTATCCGCCATAATCCTTGTATAATTGGCCTGCTGGGTGACCATCCAGTGTCAGAGTGTTTCCTGTGCCCTCTAGTGTGGTGCAGGTGGATGTGGGCTGTGCTGTGTGCTGGCAGCTATTGATCAGTACAGCGACCTACCTACAGTACCAGTGCGGCTCTACATTGTGCTGTCACAGAGTGGGGGGTGCACCGGCTCAACAGAGGGGCTACCGCGGGCCTAGGTTGTGTGCCAGGGAAGGAATCAAAGTGGGGGTGAGCCCAGCCTGGAGCAGGGACTTCCCGGTTGTGAAGGCCCAGCGGTCGGCTAGGACACAGGCTGCTGGCTGAGCTCTCTTGTCTCAGAGCATTCAAAATCATAAGACTCAGAGTGTGAGGTACTCAACCTTGACCGGGCAGCTACCCCTTTGTGACATCCTGGTTTCCAGTGTGTGCCCCCAGCACTGAACTGTGAACCAATTTCTGGCCATTGGTGAGAACATTGTACTTCTGTAATGGACCAGGCAACGAATATTAACTCTGGCTTGCACACAGCGTGATGCACTGGGAACAGGTCTGCTCCTGTGGTCATTCAGCACTGAGCGCCCCCTATTTAGCTGCCCGGCGCTGGACCGGGATGGTGGGGGCACCCTGTGCTAGTTCGTAAAGGATTGGTGGGGTGGGAGTTGCTGTTGTCACAAAAGTGGACTGTAAGTCAATAAGCTAACTGTTTTACCCCAATCCCCTCCGCCCAACCTGAGCCCAACTCTCTATGAGAAAGTTCAACAATTCATTTTGCACAAAAAGTTCTTCAAAATGTAAATTGGATTGTGCCTCATGTTGGCCAACCACTTTTTAAAGCCTCACAGTTAACAAAATGTCTATTTTTACAGACATTTCCTCCTACTCAGAAGCTTCAATTTTGAGCAATTTCGGGCAGGAAAAAGACTCTAAAAACACTAATTTGAGTTCCAAAAGTGATAATTCACATGCAAAAGTAATTTACATTCATAGATTAAACATGAAAAAATCACCATTACCAACAGGTCCGGGGGTCATCATTTTTCATCAGGAAATTGATTTTTGGGACCCTGTAAAAAATTATTCTAAATGTCAATTGGATCGTGCCTAATGATGAATAACCACGTTTTAAAGCATCATAGTGACCAATATTGCCATGTTCACAGACTTTTCCTCCTACTCATAAGCTTCTATTTTGACAGATTTCGGGTAGGAAAATGAATCTAAACACACTTATCTGAGTTCCAAAACTGATAATTCACATGCAATCGTCGTTTACAGTCAAAAGATTAAACTTTAAAAAATAACCATTACGGAGCATCTGGAGAAAGTTCAACAGGTTCGGGGTCAGATTTTTTCATCAGATTTTTTTTGGGGGGACTGTGCAAAAAATTATTCAAAATGTCATTAGTATCCTGCCTCATGTTGAATAACCAGTTTTTAAAGCCTCACTGTGACCAAAATTGCCATTTTTACAGTCTTGTTCTCCTACTCAAAAGTTTTATTTTGACCTATTTCGGGCAGGAAAATTACTCTAAACACACATATTTAAGTTCCAAAAGTAATAGTTCACATGTAATAGTGATTTACAGTCAAAAGATTAAACATTAAAAAATTCACCATTACTGACCATCTGGAGAAAGTTAGATAGGTCTGGGGTCATCGTTTTTCATCAGAAAATTGATTTTTTGGACTGTACAAAAAAGGTATTCAAAATGTCAATTGAATTGTTCCTCATGTTGGTCAACCATTTTTTAAAGCATCACAGTTACCAAACCTGCCATTTTTACACACCTTTCCTCCTACTCAGAAGCTACTAATTTGACTATTTTTGGGCAGGAAAGTGCGTCTAAACCCACAATTTTTAGTTCCAAAATTGATAGTTCACGTGCAATAGTCATTTACAGTCAAAAGATTAAACATAAAAAAATAACCATTACTGACCATCTGGAGAAATTTCAAAAGGTCCGGCGTCATTTATCCATCAGAAATTCTTTAGGGGACTGTACAAAAAATGATTTAAAATGTCAATTGGGTCATGCTTTGTGTTAAATATCAACTTTTTAAAGCCTCACAGTTATCAAAATTGCCATTTTGACAGTCTTGTCCTCTTACTCGGGAGGTTTCATTTTGACCAATTTCAGGCAGGAAAATGACTCTAAACAAAGTTACTTTAGTTCCAAAAGTGACAATTCACATGCAATAGTCATTTACCGTCAAAATATTCAACATTAAAAAATCATCATTACTGACCTTCTGGAGAAAGTTGGACAGGTCCGGAGTCATCGTTTTTCATCAGAAAATAGATTTTTTTGGACTGCACAAAAAATCATTCAAAATGTCAATTTGATTGTGCCTCATATTGAATAAGCACTTTTTAAAGCCTCAGAATGACCAAAATTGCCATTTTCACCGACTTTTGATCCTAATTAGAACATTTCATTTTGACCAATTTCAGGCAGGAAAATGACTCTAAACACAGTTATTTTATTTCCAAAAGTGATTATTCATATGCAATAGTCATTTACCGTCAAAATATTCAACATTAAAAAATCATCATTACTGACCTTCTGGAGAAAGTTGCACAGGTCCAGAGTCATCGTTTTTAATCAGGAAATAGATTTTTGAACTGTAGAAAAAATGATTCAAAATGTCAATTAGATTGTGCCTCACAGTGACCAAAATTGAAATTTTTACAGCCGTGTCCTCCTATTCAGAAGCTTCTATTTTGACTGATTTCGGACAGGAAAATGTCTCTGAACACACTAATTTCAGTTCCAAAAGTGATAGTTCACATGCAATAGACATTTACAGGCAAAATATTCACCATTAAAAAATAACCATTACTGACACTCTAGAGAAAGTTGACAGGTCTGTGTCATCGTTTTTCATCAGAAAATTGATTTTTTGGACTGTACAAATAATTATTCAAAATGTCAATTGAATTGTTCCTCATGTTGGTCAATCACTTTTTAAAGCCTCACAGTTACCAAAACTGCCATTTTTACAGACCTTCCCTCCTACTCAGAAGCTACTATTTTGACCATTTTTGGGCAGAAAAATGACTCTAAACACACAAATTTTAGTTCCAAAATTGATAGTTCACATGCAATAGTCAGTTGCAGTCAAAAGATTCAACATTAAAAAATAACCATTACTGACCATCTGGAGAAAGTTCAAAAGGTCCGGGGTCATATATATTCATTAGAAATTCTTTAGGGGACTGTACAAAAAATGATTCAAAATGTCAATTGGATCATGCCTTGTGTTGAATAACACATTTTTAAAGCCTCACAGTTATCAAAATTGTCATTTATACAGTCTTGTCCTCCTATTCGAGAGGTTTCATTTTGACCAATTTCGGGCAGGAAAATGGCTCTAACAAACTTATTTTAGTTCCAAAAGTGAAAGTTCACATGCAATAGTCATTTACAATCAAAAGATAAACATTAAAAATCATCATTACTGACCTTCTGGAGAAAGTTGACAGGTCTGTGTCATCACTTTTCATCAGAAAATTTATTTTTTTGGACTGTACAAAAAAATACTTCAAAATGTCAATAGGATCGGGCCTCATGTTGAATAACACCTTTTTAAAGCCTCACAGTGACCATTAATGAATTTTTACAGACTATTCCTGCTACTCACAATGTTATATTTTGATCAATTTAGGGGAGGAAAATGACACCAAAAACACACTTATTTTAGTTCCAAAAGTTATAATTCACATGCAATAAGCATTTACATTCAAAAGATTCACCATTAAAAAAATCACCATTACTGACACTCTAGAGAAAGTCGACAGGTCTGTGTCATCGTTTTTCATCAGAAAATTGATTTTTTTTTGGACTGTACAATAAATGATTCAAAATGTCAATTGAATAGTGCCCCGTGTTGAATAACCACTTTTTTAAGCCGCAGAGTGACCAAAACTTCAATTTTGTATAGAAATTTCCTCCTACTCAGAAGCTTCTATTTTTACCAAATTTGGGCAGGAAAATGGCTCTAAACACATTTATTTTAGTTCAAAAAGTGATAATTCACGTGCAATATTCATTTACAGTGAAAAGAATAAACATTAAAAAAAAAATATTAGTGGTAACCATGTGGAGAAAGTTTGACAGGTCCAAGGTTATAAGTACCTCCCCTCCCTCAAGCGCCTTGAGACCCTCTGGGTGAGTAGTGCGCTATACAAATTCTAAACTTGAACTTGAACTTTTATAGTTTTTCATCAGAAAATTGATTTTATGGACTGTATAAAAAATGATTCAAAATGACAATTGGACCATGCCTCATGTTGAATAACATCTTTTTAAAGCCTCACAGTGACCAAAATTGCCATTTTTACAGTCTTGTTCTCCTACTCAAAAGTTTTATTTTGACCTATTTCGGGCAGGAAAATTACTCTAAACACACTTATTTAAGTTCCAAAAGTAATAGTTCACATGTAAAAGTCATTTACAGTCAAAAGATTAAACATTACAAAATAACCATTACTGACTATCTGGAGGAAGTTCAATAGGTCTGGTTTCATATTTTTCGTCAGAAATCTTTTTGGGGGGGGCTATAAAAAAATGTATTCAGAATGTCAATAGGATCCTGCCTCATGTTGAATAACCACCATTAAGGCCTCACTGTGACCAAAATTGCCATTTTTACAGACTTTTACTCCTACTCAGAAGCTTTTATTTTGAGATATTTCGGGCAGGAAAATTATTCTAAACACACTTATTTTAGTTCCAAAAGTGATAGTTCACATGCAATCGTCATTTACAGTCAAAAGATAAACATTAAACAATCACCATTACTGACCATCTGGAGAAAGTTTAATAGGTCAGAGTTGATATTTTTTCTTTAGAAAATAGATTTTTGGGAGTTTACAAAAAAATTATTCAAAATGTCAAATGGATTGAGCCTCATGTTGAACAACCACTATTTAAAGCTTCACAGTGACCAAAATTGCCATTTTTACAGACTTTTCCTCCTACTCAGAAGCTTCTATTTCGACTAATTTCGTGGAGGAAAATTAATCTAAACAAACTTACTTTAGTTCCAAAAGTGATAATTCACATGCAATATTCAATTATAGTCAAAAGATCAAACATTAAAAAAAATCAATATTACTGACCATCTGAAGAAAGTTTGACAGGTCCTGGGTCATCGATTTTCATCAGAAAATTGATTTGTTGGACTGTGTACAAAAATGTATTGAAATGTCAATTGAATTGTGTCGCCTGTTGAATAACCACTTTTTTAAAGCCTCACTGTGACCAAAATTGCTATGTTTACAGACTTTCCTGCTACTCAGATACTTCAATTTTGACCAATTTCAGGCAGGAAAATGACTCTAAACACATTTATTTTTGTTCCAAAAGAGATAATTCACATGCAGTAGTCATTTACAGTCAAAAGATTAAACATTAAAAAATCACCATTAGTAACCATCTGGAGAAAGATCGACAGGTCCGGGGACATCGTTTATCATCAGAAAATCAATTCTTTAGACTGTTTAAAAAAATGATTCAAAATGTCAATTGGATCATGTATCATGTTGAATGAAAACTTTTTAAAGCCTCACAGTGACCAAAATTGCCATTTTTACAGTCTTGTCCTCCTATTCAGAAACTTCTATTTAGACTGATTTCGGGCAGGAAAATGACTCTAAATACACTAATATTACTTCCGAAATTGATAGTTCACATGCAATAGTCATTTACAGTCAAAAGATTACAACATTAAAAATAACCATTACTGACCATCTGGAGAAAGTTCAACAGGTCCAGGGTCATATTTTTACATCAGAAATTTGTTGGGGGGACTGTACAAAAAAATATATTCAAAATGTCTATAGGATCCTGCCTCATGTTGAATGACCACTTTTCAGACCTCACTGTGACCAAAATTGCAATTTTTACAGACTTTTCCTTCTACTCAGAAGCTTTTATTTTGGCCTATTTCAGTCAGGAAAATTACTCTAAACACACTTATTTTAGTTCCAAAAGTGATAGTTCACATGCAATACACATTTACAGTCAAATGAATAAACATTAAAAAAATGACCATTACTGAACATCTAGAGACAGTTCGAAAGGTCCGGGGTCAACATTTATCATCAGAAAATAGATTTTTGGACTGTACAAAAAATTATTCAAAAAGTCAATTGGATCGTAGCTCATGTTGAATTTTGTAAAGCCTTTGTTCCAGAAGTGACAGTTCACATGCAATAGACATTTACAGGCAAAAGATTAAACATTAAATAATCACCATTACTGACCATCTTGAGAAAGTTCGACAGGTCATCGTTTTCCATCAGAAAATTGATTTTTTGGATTGGAGAAATGATGATTCAAAATGTAAATTGGATCGTGCCTCATGTTGAATAACCACTTTTTAAAGCGTCACAGTGACCAAAATTGCCATTTTTACAGACTTCTCCTCCTATTCAGAAGCTTCTATTTTGACAAATTTTGGGAAGGAAAATGAGTATAAACACACTTATTTTAGTTCCAGAAGTGATTTCTCACATGCAATTGTTATTTACAGTCAAAAGATCAAAAATTAAAAAAATCACTGTTACTGATCATCTGTTGAAAGTTTGACAGGTCTGGGGTCATTGATTTTCATTAGAAATTGATTTGTTGGCCTGTAAAAAAAATTATTCAAAACATCAATTTGATTGTGCCTCCTGTTGAATAACCACTTTTTAAAGCCTCACAGTGACCAAAATTGCCATGTTATAGACTTTTCCCCCTACTAAGAAGCTACTATTTTCACAGATTTCGGGCAGGAAAAGGACTCCAAACACACTTATTTTAGTTCCAAAATTGATAGTTCACATGCAATCGTCATATACAGTCAAAAGATAAACATTAAAAAATCACCATTACTGACCATCTGGAGAAAGTTTGACAGGTGTTTCATCAGACAATTTATTTTTTGGACTGCATAAAAAATGATTCAAAATGTCAATTGGATCATGCCTCATATTCAATAACCACTTTTTAAGCCTCACAGTGACTTTTGCTTCTTCTCAGAAGCTTTTATTTTGACCAATTTCAGGCAGGAAAATGACTCTCAGCATTTTTGTTTTAGTTCCAAAAGTGACAGTCATTTATAGTCAGTCAGTCAGTCAAAACACTTTATTCGATAACTTAAAATCATAAAAGCATATATAAACAGTACATAGTTCCAAATCCATACAATCATCAGTGCAAATTATCCTACAATATACACAATTAATAAAATTCATACAATCATCAGTGCAAATTATACTACAATATACACAATTAATAACATTTCATATTAAAAGGTTATATACTATATTAAAAAGGAATAGCATCAGACAGGGTGGGTACGAACAGCGGTTCTTTTATAATTGTTACATACAGCAGCCACCAAAAAACTAGCAACGCCAAATATTACACGAGTAATACTTTACAGTTGCAAATAGCTAAGTGCGGCTCTAACTTGTAAAAACCCTGTCTCTCTTAATAGCGGTACTAAAAACTTGTTCCTAATATTGGCGTAATGCTCACAGAACATAATAAAGTGCATCGTGTCTTGGTTCGAAAGATTGTCACAGCTACAGGGGATTTAAGTTTCAGGTTTGCTCCAAACTGGAAAATAACCCAGAGACATATGAATTATGTTGAACCTGAATCTAATTAAGAGGTGGCGATGATAAGGGATTGTAACAATTTTTAAATATGGCTCAAGTGACAATGAGGTTAATAAAACATAATTAGATCTGACATGGTTTCTTCAGCTCCCGTTCATCACGATCCAGAGATAGCATACTAAAAAAAAAGTCCTTGTCCACGATAAATCCTCCTTTTTAATAAGTTCAGGTGACAAATACATTTCTGGGTGTCCAAGTTTTAAAAACATTTCTTTAATATAAACTAACCAGGGCACCCTATCAACCTTCTCCAAAGAGATACAATCTCTTAAAATAAGGTGATTCAGTATAATCTCATGGTTCAACCAGGTCTTTATCCAGCATATCAATGGGGCAATTTTCAGTTGATCTATAACGTATCCCAACCCCAATTCGGAGTGTAAAGAAAATATGGGGGTTGATTGGGGAACTGCCAAGAGGGATCTTAAAAATTAATTTTCTGCAACCTGTATCTTTTCTTGGGGTAAAAAGCCCCATATTGAGGCACCATACGAGGCTATGGCCAGACATTTAGATTTGTAAACATTTGAAATTGCCTCGATAGGTCTAGCCCCCAGCCGCTTCGCAAAGCCCATTAGCGCCACCGTTGACCTGGCTACGGTGTTACATTTAATCTTCTGTTGAGGTCCCCAAGTACCTTTTTAATCAAAAAGGACCCCAAGATATGTAAAGACAGGTACCTTTGATACTTCTGCGCCGTTGCATGTGAAGCGTTTTAATTTTAGGCCCCTACGTCCTCTATCCGCCACCATAAAATGAGACTTTCTGTTATTTATCTGCAGATCTAAAGATCCCATGAAGTCCCCAAAGGAATCCAACATCCTCTGGAGACCCAAGCCAGTTCGAGCCAATAACACTGCGTCATACGCATATAGGAGAACCGAGATTGCGGAATCTCCTATATGCGGAACATCCAATGAGGCCCCCTCTAGCGACTTGTCAAGGGCGTTGATGTATAATGTAAAAAGGAGGGGCGCCAGGATGCACTCCTGCCTAACACCCCGCTTGGAGCTAAAGTGACTTGTGCAACCCCCCTCCCTCGTAACCCTAACTGATGCTAAAAGCCCCTGGTGAAGAGTAGCTACAAAATTTACTAAAGATTGGTCTATCCCTATGCTCAGTAAAATCGACGCTTTGCCCGGTTAACCAGGTCAAAGGCAGAGGAAAGGTCCATAAATCCCATATAAAGCAACCCTTCCTTGGCCTGAGTATATTTACTTATTAAAAGGTGCAAATTTAGGCATTGATCTAGAGTGCTTCTCTGCACCCTGAACCCGTATTGAAGATTGGAGAGGACCCCTCTCTCCTCCAGCCAATCCCTAAGTTTATGCAGGATGATTCTGCCCAAGATTTTAACAGCAGAGTCGATCAACGAGATAGGTCTGTAGCAGGAGGTTTCGTCCCTCAGGCTCTTTTTAAAAACTGGGATTATTATAGAAGTAGCCCAAGATGCCGGGAACCCATTAATGCTAGACGCATTAAAAACGTTAGTTAAAATCTTTGCCCAGAATTAAGGTAAGGTACCATATAGGTCTGCTGGCACGCCGTCCGGTCCTGGGGCTTTATATTTGGACATCTCCACTATCGCTCTGTAAACATCGTCCTCACTAAATGTAAGAGGTGGAGCTGGGAGCATAGATATGTGATCAATCTCTTGGCAGGCAGTGCCCTCATTGCCATAGATCTCACTAAAATGTGCGAACCATTTATCGTCTGGAATTACACAGTCTAAGATTGTGTTCTCTTGACCTGAAAAGAAGGGATGGTTAATGGTTGCCCAAAACGTGCTACTATCTCTTAAAATATCCACTGATAAAAGATTGTTCCAGGCCTCAGTTTTAATATCCTTTTTACGGTTAGCAATAGCCAATTTACATATCCCCCTTAAATTGGCAACTTTCCCCCTATCTCTAGGTTTTTGTTTTAATGCTTGCAAAAGAGCACCATGAGCTTTGGAGCAATTATCATCAAACCATCTATACAGTTTATTTGGTTTCCCTTTATTTTTCACCTTCGGATCCTTTCCGATCTGGGTGCAGATTGAAACATAGGCACCAATAATGTCCTGACTTGGGGCATCACTATCTAGACATACAGACGGGTTATCATCAGCCTTTATTAATAAATCCTCCATAAACGCTTCTGGGATCACCCTAGCCCAGTTAAGCCTCCTACCTTGATCTTTTGATGTCAAATGGTTAACCCCAGTAGATAACCCATTCCAAATATCAGTAACCTCCCCCAGATCCAATTCCAGGGTCACCGGGTTATGGTCACTATACACAGAGACAACTACATTATATAGAGTTGCCCTGGCTAATACAACAGGCGATACAAAGATGTAGTCAATGACAGTGTCAGATTCTTTGCCCTTAAATGTGGCGGCCCTCTCCTTTCCCAGATCACATGCTACCTCAAAGAGGTTCATGTTAGCTAGGAGGTCCTCCAGGGCCTCTCCCTGTCTAGCATGTTCGAAATGCGGGACCACAGAGCCTGGCGGACCTAGATGGCTCTCTAGAACACAATCCCAACTACAGGGATGGATGTTAAAATCACCCATTAAAATAATTTCGAATAAAGTGGCATGTGTTAATTTATAATTCATCAAGAAATCAGCCAGGGAACCTAGATGTTGGTTCAACAGATCCTTCTCACTGGCATTATAAAAATTAATTAATAAAATAGTCGGGAGATCTGGGTAGGCCCACTCAATAATTAATATATTATTGGACCCCAAATCCAGCATTTTTAGGAAACCACTTAAATTTAGTGACATAAGCAAAATAAGACCTCCTTTTGGTCAACCCCCTAATCCAGGAATTGCTCCAACAGCAAAGCTGGAATACCCGTCCAGGCTAAAACTTTTAGACATATCCCATGTTTCTTGCAGGGCAATAATATCGAACTGTTTACCAAAGTCAACCCAAATGTCGTCATTTCGTTTTTGTCTAACTCCAGCCACGTTCCAACTAAGAATTTTACAGGTAGGCGCGCTGCCCAACACCCTGGAGGATACCGCTAGATGTAAGTTTGTGTCCTGTAGTCAATCATTATCCTCCATACTGGCTAATGGGGAAAAATGATTTGCTAGAGCTATATCTGTGTCCCAATCAGTTAGCGGATTGCCGGGAAGACAAGGGGGAGTCAGTACTAATGGTTCCTCTCTCTGCATAGGCCCTCTTGCTTCATTAATTTGGGAGACATGGAACGGCTGATTCAACCTAGGGGCTGGGTTATTCTTTGCAGGCAATAAGGGTTGTGTGTCGGGTACCGGTGGATAAAAGTAACCTAGTGGAAGTGGCCTGATGCCTGGCTCTCCAATATCCGAGGCATCCCAGAACAATCTATTTGCAACATTGGGTCTGTTAAAATTGACCACCACACAATCCCCAGATATAAATTTATTACGCCGCCCAACCCACCCAACCCGTCTCGCCATGATAATATAAGGCGAAATGTCTGAGCCACCACTGCTAAGCTGGATACACCAAATTTTAGACTTCCTCATAAGATCTTGAGTAGACTCTACCATATTGCTAGTTAAGGAGAGCACCCCGGTTAAAACAGCCACCAGGGGAGCGGCATCTGGTGGAAGATCCAGAGTATTTCCCTTAAATGGAATGGGCATGTTACTGCTAAGGCGTATCCTTGAGTGTCTCACCGCCCCAGCATCCCTAGATATAGTTTCAACCATATTATTACTTGGGAGCAAGCTACCCTTTGTTATAATAGTACCCCCCATGCTCACAGGGTTAGCTCCACTAACGGGGACCACTACCGGTAGCGTAATTTCCGTGGAGGCTTGATGCCTCCTTTTAACCCCATTACGGTTAGGCTCCTCACCTACTTGTTTGTCCCTAGAGAAATGATCCCTATACTCATTTATGAATTTATCAATATAATCACATTTTTTCAATAGGCTAGCAACACAAGTGTTAAGTGTGTCCACAATGTTCTTGGCTATGCCTGTAAGAACAGGCCCCAGCCGTGATTCAAACATTTCTTCCACGAGAGCCGCCAGTTGTTTAGGGAGAATAGGGTTAATAGATTGTGTAGCAGCTCCTTCTTTTAGTCTTTTAGTGGTCTTCTTAGGTCTCCTTCGTTTCCCTTCAATGCCTACCAGACCCTTACCTACTTGGCCCGTGGGATTTCCCCCTTTATCGCTGATCTAGTCTTCAGTTGCGTCTATACCAGTATTGGACACATCTGGTGGATTCTTAATCAATACTACAGGATCCAAAGGGATGTTAGATATCGGAACGGGTACAGTCATACTTAATTGGTCCTCAGGTATATTAGCAGGATTAACCAGTCCAAGTTCCGTTTCTGCATTGGCTATTTCGACACTTAAAACCCCCACCGCCGATGTCAGATACGAGATAATAGATTGATTTTCTCGGGACCTTGGCCTTTTTCCCATCCCCTTCCCCATTGGTGTCATGTATTTGCTTACCCATCACTAAAGCCAAGGGGGGTGGCCCGGTCCATCCTCTTCTGGCCCCTGATGGCCACAGATTGCCCGCCCTTTGCCCGGGATTAGCCCGGCGACGCCCGCACGCCTCCTGTGGGGTGGGAGGGGTTCCGCTGTTTAATAGCGCCTCCTGGTGCAGGCTGTGGAGTCACTGGTGTGCCGGTGGTCCCTGGGGCACCTGGGGGATGTAGTCTATTGCCTTTGCCCTCACGGCGATTGGAATTGGCAGTACTGACCCGCTGCCGTTTACCTCACGGCCGGAGCTTCTGTGACACAAAAATCAACGTCCCTGGCCCCCCAGCGCGCTTGGCGCTCTGCTGTTTAGTAGCGCCTCGGGGGCAGGCTGTGGCATCACCGGTGTGCCGGTGGTCCCTGGGGCACCTGGGGGATGTAGTCTATTGCCGTTGCCCTCACGGCGCTTGGAATTGGCAGTGCTGCCCCGCCACTGTTTCCCTCACGGCCGGAGCTTCTGTGACACAAAAATCAGCGTCCTTGGCCCCCCCAGAGCGCTCGGCAATCCGCTGTTTAGTAGCGCCTCGGGTGCAGGCTGTGGCGTCACCGGTGCGCCGGTGGTCCCTGGGGCACCTGGGGGATGTAGTCTATTGCCGTTGCCCTCACAGCGCTTGGAATTGGCATTGCTGCCCCGCTGCCGTTTCCCCCATGGCCGGAGCTTCTGTGACTCAAAAATCAGCGTCCTTAGTCAAAAGATTAACCCTGGGCAAAGCACTACGCTACGCTCGCGTACTTTGGAAGTTTCTGCTACTTCGCACTACGCAAATTGCACGTATCACCATGCAAACACACGTAGCGTAGCATAGTGCAGTGGTCACTTTTTGCTTGCTCACGGTCCTCAACATCAAGTTGGTGACCGCGAGCAAGCAAAAAGACATCCCGGCGAGACTTTTTCCTTGTTCGCGATCAGCAACATTAAGCTGCCGATCGCGAGCGTGGAAAATAAATCTCCGGGCGAGATTCTCAACGCGGGAAGGTCAGGTTTCTCATTGTGAGTGGTCGCGTATGCTCGCGACCACTCACGATGAGAAACTACCAGTCCGCTTTGAGAAAGCTGAAGCTCGAGTAAAATCTACTCGAGTGGCAGAAAACTATAGCTCACACTGTGCGAGATGCTGTTTTTAATGATTGTACAGTGCCAGTTGCTTGTCTGCACAGTGCTATCATTGAAAATGGCATCTTGCACAGAGCGAACAAGGTACAATGCAGTTTGCATAGTGCTACGCATAGCTCCCGTAGTGCGAAGTGCACTTTGTGTAACTACGCGTAGCGCTACTTCGCGAACTATGCCCAGGGTTTCAAAAGATTAAACATTAAAAAATCACCAATACTGACCATCTTTATAAAGTTTGACAGGTCATCATTTTTCATCCGAAAATTGATTTTTGGGATTTTACAAAAAATTATTCAACTGTCGATCGGATCGTGCCTCATGTTGAATAACCACTTTTTAAAGCCTCACAGTGATCAAAATTGCCATTTTTACAGACTTTTCCTCCTTCTCTGGAGCTTTCATTTTAACTGATTTCGAAGAGGAAAATTTACATGCAATAGTCATTTACAGTCAAAAGATTAAACATTAAAAATTCACCATTACTGACCATCTGGAGAAAGTTCGACAGGTCATCGTTTTCCATCAGAAAATTAATTTTTTGGACTGTACAAATAATGATTCAAAATGTAAATTGTATCATGCCTCATATTGAATAAGCACTTTTTAAAGCCTCACAGTGAACAAAATTGCCTTTTTTACAGACTTTTCGTCCTACTCAGAAGCTTTTTTTGGACTGACTTCGGGCAGGAAAATGACTCCAAACACACTAATTTTAGTTTCAACGGTGATAGTTCGCATGCAATACTTATGTACAGTCAAAAGATTAAACATTAAAAAAATACCTTATTAGTGACCATCTTGAAAATGTTCAACAGGTCATCATTTTTCATCAGAAAATGTATTCTTACACTGTACAACAAATGATTCAAAATGTCAATTTGATTGTGCCTCATGTTGAATAACCAAGTTTTAGTACCCAAAATTGCCAATTTTACATACTATTCCTCCTACTCAGAAGCTTCTATTTAAACCATTTTCGGGCAGGAAAATGACTCTAAACACACCAATTTTAGTTCCAAAAGTGATAGTTTATATGCAATTGTCATTTAAAGTCAAAAGATTAAACATTAAAAATTACCATTACTGACCATCTGGAGAAAGTTCGACAGATGGTCATCATTTTTCATCAGGAAACTGATTTTTTGGACTGTTCAGAAAATGATTCAAAATGTCAATGGGATCCTGCTTCATGTTGAATAACAACTTTTTTAAAGCCTTCCAGTGGCCAAAATTACCATTTTTACAGACTTTTCCTGCTACTCAGAAGCTTCAATTTTGAACAATTTAGGGCAAAAAAATGACTCTAAACACACTAATCTTAGTTCCAAAAGTGATAATTGACATGCAAAAGTAATTTACAGTCGAAACACTAAACATAAAAAAATCACCATTACTGACCATCTAGAGAAAGTTCAACACATCATCGTTTTTCATCAGAAAATGTATTTTTGGACTATACAAAGAATGACTCAAAATGTCAATTTGATCATGCCTCATGTTGAATAAACACTTTTTAAAGCCTCACAGTGACCAAAATTGCCATGTTTACAGAGTTTTCCTCCTACTCAGAAGCTTCTATTTTGACAGATTTCGGGCAGGAAAATGACTCTAAACACACTAAGGGGCCCATTAGGATGATGGGTGGAGGCACCACCGCACGCCAGCAGCTGTCCTCACGGCTGTCATATTAGTATGGCCAAACATAGCCCATTTCCCGTCCGCCGCGGTGCGACGTGAACTGCCATAAAAATTCACCACCTACTGCGGCGGTGGGGGCCAGTAGAGACCCACCGCCGTGCGGAATGACATCCCGACCGTTGTACAAATCAGGATGCCCCAAACAGCCAGTCACACCGCAGCGGAGAAACCACCCAACCAGAGATGGTGGAAGCATGACAGCGGAGCGCGAAACCAACCTGCTGGTCCCGACCGCAATGGATCCAGCTCTACACGTCTTCCCAGTGCTGTACCTGATACACAACCAGCAAGTTATGCACCGTCAGGGACATTGCTGCAGGTACGCAATCATACAACTCCGCACACAAACAAAACACACAACTCCAGGCCTGATATACGGTTCCTATACACACCAGACACCCTGGTTGGGACAGGAACACATCCACAAGTGTACCCACTCATGTCCTACCTGTCACTAAATCACCCCTCCGCATCCAGGTCACCCATCAACCGCGATATCCATGCAATGTCCCGTTCACGTCACTGCAGCGTTGAAGACCCAGGAAAACATGTACAGAATGTAGAAGGCAGGGCCAGCACCAGGCATGGGCAGTCCACAAAGATCATAGGGCCACACCTCTACCCTCTACACACTAGACCCCCCACAACCATTAAGGGGCATGCAATGTGCTCCTCCTGTGCTCCCCATGCACAATAACCAGCCAGGTGAACCCACACCCTGCACACACACCAAACAACCAGGGAGACAGTCTCAGCAGGTGGGGCTGCAGAGGAACACTCAGCACATAAGCTCAAGGCCAGGGCAACCCTCACACCACACCCACATTACACTCAGGTCAAGCATATCACAAAATGAGCACTCACAATAAATATGAACAATCATTCAACTAGACACACCTCACACTGACACACAGCCACATACACAGACCGGATGTCAGCAGCAATGGAGGACAAGAAAGGGACAAAGCTAAAGTGAGGTGGACACTAATAGAAATTAGTCAGAAAGAACCCCCTTAGGGTAAATTTCACATGTTCTAATTCACACTTACAACATGAACTCTAAGTCACTAATATAAAGACCATAAACAAAGAGATAAAAGAATCAAGTAACAAATACAATTGTATAAACAGTAAAAAACTGTGTTTTTAATTAATACATGTATACGTGTAACAAAATACAATGCTTACTCTAAATAAAATACGCATTGGAATTTTTCATAAAATCTATTAGAAAAACCATACGGAGACCAATATTGTTGATACAATTAAACAGCATACATAATTAATAATGACTCATAGCAGCAACAAAAATGGGAGAACAAGCAGAAAAATCATTCCTAGTCACAGAAAGAACTACTAAATCTCACATAGATCAATTTCTCTATTGTCAAAGAAATTATTATCTTAACAGTTGTCCATACAGATTTTCAGTAGGCTTTCCTTTATCAGTGCATCGAAGCGTTTCGGTGGGCACAATATTTTGCCCGTCACCTTCTTCAGGATTTAACAATAGCTCCCAATTGTTTAAAATCAATTCTGTAACACACACAAAAATACCAGAATATGATTTTCGAATCGCTTGATGTTTTACCCCCCTGCTTAAGCTTATCCTCAAAACACTGGAGACATTAAAGGTTTCCACACTCAGTCAAACACACCCATAATATTTGCATTCATATATCCAGAGTGCTCTAAAAGCACTATGAGGCAGAAAAAGTAACCTTATTCAAATTCAAAAGTAGGGCTAAATAGGCCTCAGTTGAAATTAGAGTAGAAAAGAAAGAATCCTCTTTTTCTCGCTCCTATATGTATCTGTAATACAGTATCCAAATATATTAATTAGAATTATGGATACAAAATTATTCAATTTTTATGCTAATGGTGGAATCAACAATGATATCTTGCAACGATTACCTTAATTGCAGTGAGGCGCACCTTGCTGCAGAATTCCACAACTAAGAAGATACGGTCCAAATTGATTTATGTTTGTGTGGCCAGTACCTAATCAAGAAGGAGACTATTATCACTCTACATATAAACGTGCCTGTAACTTTCATTAACACAGCACACCCTAGTATGAGATTTACCTTTAAGAATGTGGCCTGTATTCAGGCAGAAATGTCTTGTATCTTCTCTAAAAGTCCTGTGTTCCTATAAATAGAAGTTCATCATTTTACTTTTCCAACAAGGACCAACCGGCTACTTACCAAAAAAAATCCTATTTATATTGTTTACCTAGAAGGACAACATGACTCTTCTTTTCCTTGTACATCCACTTAAAAAATCCTGAATGTTGATTGGGTATCGCCCTCCAGTCTCGATTTCTACGAGAAATGCCAAACGGGAAAAATTAGATATCCTGACACAAAACTACTCATTAAAAGTTAGGGAAAGTCAATTTTACCTAGTAATGCCGTTATAAACCATGCATTGCATGAAGTAAAACCACATGCAGAGAGGACCTTCTATGGCCTATAACCGTAGTATACTGTTGTAAAAAAGGATCCCGCAACGGGCACCTTTCTTAATGTATCAGAAAAATTCCTCCCCCCATCAGATTAGGCTATTCTCGCCAAAAGAAATATAATAAAGGTGAACCCTGCGTTTTACCTGAATAATATTGAGAGGCATATCGGTTATAAGCCTCTGTCGGTGGATAAGATGCAACTACCTAAAAATGCCATTTATAAACCCTCCTACTCGGACCAAAACAGTCTTAGCTGGATACACCATGTGATCTGCGTGATCTACGTCTCAAAGAACTGGCGCCATCTTGTAATGCATATTGCTACCGGACAGACCAATATAGTCTTGGCTATGTCTACAACAACAGGCGCCATCTTCAAGTGGATATTAAAACCGGGCAGCTTAATATTACTACCCATATTCATCTCAGATGGTTGTCACTTACCTAACTAGAAATCGCCAAAACATGTGTATATCAATTGATATAAACATGTTTTTTCAATTGAAATACCAAAAGGTAACACCTTCCCGAAAAGATACATGAAAAATCCTCAAAGATATTTTATGAAATACCTCCATCTAGTGGCTCAATCTAGTAATAGCAGGTAAGTATATACCAGTGCTTACGATATATCCACAAATATTAATCGAAGATAATCATATAGGCGATAACGTCATGTATTTTTAAATATGGGAATTCTGTTACTCACTAGTAGTATCTTGCACAGTCAACACTCTCAGCTGGTTCAAACAACATCTAACATTATAAAATAGTCCCTTCTGTCCCTAAACTACAAATATAGGCCAAGTACAGTATTGGTTCACTCTTTAGGTAGCCCCTATTAGCCGATCCCACTCTTCCCTTGAATTCAAGCCGTCTCGTACAGTGTTAAGGTATATTGGTCTACATCTGTTTTTTTTATGGAATTTAAGAAGAAGTTCCAATATGTATTTTATTTACAGTACACATTGTATTTTGTTACACGTATAAATGTATTAATTAAAACACACATTTTTTCCTGCTTATGCAATTGTATTTGTTACTTGATTCTTTTATCTCTTTGTTCGTGGTCTTTATATTGGTGACATAGGGTTCATGTTGTGAGTGTGAATTTGATGTAAAGAATGCTAGGGATACTTCAAAAAAAGAGAGAGATACTTAGGTCATGATTAAAGAGAAAATGCTATAGTGACACACAATTAAATATTTCATGCTTTGATAGGAATAACTTCCTTCTTATATGTGTCTGTTTAAGAAATACTAAACAATGAAACAATATCATTATATAAATAAATACATTTTGTACTCTTATAAATCAAGTCTGCCCTTGTCTGTCACCATAGCATTTTCTCTTTAATCATGACCTAAGTATCTCTCTCTCTTTTTTTGAAGTAGCCCTAGCATTCTTTACATTATTGTATTTTCCCTGTCTAGGTGTACTTCGTACCATTTTCAGGGGTCCCCTTTCTTAGCATTAGTGACTGTGAATTTGAACATGTGAAATTTACTGAAAGGGGTTCTTTCGGACTAAGGTCTATTCTGGTGCCCTTCTCCTTTGGTGTTTGGATCCCTCTCTCTTTTCTTGAGGGACACTAATGGGACGCCAAGGAGCTAGCCACAAAGCATGTGTACATCACATGCAAGAGAAGGATCATATAACAACACCCTTAGCCCATCAAGTCACACATGGCTGGCACAGTGAGTGAAATGAAACCTCAGTCACCTCTGTGCAACAACTCAGGGAGACAGCAAGGTAGCCCATACATATGCACTGGGATGATAGGAAGTGTCTGAAGTCAAACAGTGATCAGCCACACATCTGCATCCAACATCTTGACATGTGTATGCCATCAGCACAACACATAGGGCCCATTGTCACACTCCATGACTGTCAAACACAAGTTGGGTCCTTTACACATACCCCTCCCCCAACCACCTTACACTTGCAACACTGAACACCAGTGTCAAACACACAGAATGGTGCCAATAATGTCCTGTGAATACACAGACAAACAATCACACTCCCTGGGGGGCATCCACAAACATCACACACATACACACTCAGGAATGCCTGAACCAATGGTGGCACATAAACAGCAGCCAAACACAAAACTCATTAACAACATGCACAGAAGTACAGTAAGCCCAGACCTGTGCAGTAAAACAGTGGGAAGGAAATAGGAGCCCAGACGGAACAGGAGTACACAACATCATCACTCAGGAACAAGGAACAGACACCATACCCCAACACAGACAAGAAGTGCATCATCTAAAAACAATCATAGAAACAAACTGGGAGCAATGGGCCAATAAGAAAAGACAGACAGACATACCACACCACCCGTCAAGTCAACATGGTACCACATGCTTGCACATGCACAATCCTGATAAGAGGAGAAAACAACAAGGTGCACTCAAAACAAGCACAGGAACAAGAATAGCCCTAGGTGCATGTTACAGACAGACAAGCAATGCACACTACACTTGCAAAACACATCTGAATGTATGACAATACACAAATAAATTACACACAATGACATGCAAATAGAACATCACACACCGAGCATCTGCCAGCTGTAAGAGACAACACAGGTCAAACACTGCACACATCCACATCAAACACACAACAGATGAGGTTCTGAAAATCTGGTTTCGTATAATTAGTCTGGACTCGAGAATTAAAACTTCGTCGAAACATGACGAATTTGGTATCAAAAGACCGAGAATGACGAGTACATCATGTACATATATTTTCAGCATATTCGAGTGACGATTTCACCTCGAAATCGTCATTTACATTCTGAACCCTTGGCTCCCATTTATATGTTGCCCTTTACATAGGCCTTAATCCAGTTGAATTCAACTCCACAAGGACAAATACTCCTTAATCGACTTTTCCATTACCTGTACAAGTTGGAACCATTGCCCCAGGCCGAACTCGTTAGGTCAGTTCCCCTCCCAGTGGCCGAGCAAGATAGCATCTAGGCTCAACAAACCATAAAACCATTTCAGCGCGCACTCCTGCCATATCTCGCTCACATCTATCTCCAATCCCTTGCTTCAGTTACTTTATGGTGGGGAGGTGCCCGTTTTTATTAGGGGTCCAGTGATATCTGATGAAATGTTGGGCCTTGCCAAATGATTTGTTGGAGGCAACACGAAGTGAAATATGGACATGTCATCATGACTCTGCTTTTTCTTTGTACTACAAGTATGTTAACGATTTACTTTACAACCAAGAATGTTTTGCCTAGAGCCTAAAATTGTGTATAAGAAGAGAAGCCTGACTTTGTAAAGGCGTGCAGTCTCCTGAGAATATACCCGTATCGTACTTCTAGGACACTTGTTACCTTGGTTGCAGCCAATAAACTAATCTTTGACTTCACCTAGAAGACTCCGAGTTTCTGTAGGTCTGGATCAGGAAGAACCCGAGGTCTCTGGGTGTTGATTCCCTGGCACCGCTGGGTTACCGGTTCTGTGCCGGTTCTTAAAAACCCAGTACCTCAGTTGGCGCCCAACGATTGGGGCGATTCCAGTGGTACCAGTCAGCCAGAAGATCGTGAGGAGCTTCGTGTGGAAATTCCGGAGGACGGCCAACCACCTCATCGACCCCTGCATGTCGACGTGGTCCGAAGGTCTTTGCTGCGAGGTTCCCCGCTTCCCGAAAGCTACAAGGACTGCTGCCCTGGCTATCGCCCTGATTTGGACCCTTGAAGTTTGGTAGAGCGAAACACTGAGACGAGTCTTCTGGTGACGTCATCGATATTTCAGTTAAGTATAAGTGGAGCGTCTCCCAGTCCTTAGTTGGACTTACTTTTGGGTATCTTTGGATACAAAGTTTTGTATTGGTACTTGCAAGCACCAAAACCGAAGGACTCGTGTATTCACAAGAAATATCGTAATCGATAATCCTTTGAAGTTTGGAACTAGACTAGAGAGCGAAGATGCCTAGTCTTAGACTTGGGAATTTGTTTTGTCTTGGTGGTAATAATAGGGACTCCCGATTGGAGGACTCATGTCCGGTTCCTCCAGTTGGAACTCCGACTTACGAGCTATATGTAAAACATGGGGTAGGCCCCATCACCTACAACAAAGTATGGATTAAATACACCAGGAAAGATGGTGTTCTAAAATGGCCCCAATATGGTAGCTTTGATTCTGAAATCTTAGACAACCTTGAAGTTAAACTCTTTAAAAAGAAAGCCCGGCCGGCGATGTTTGACTCCTTTCGCTTATGGCGTAAATAAGACAAACAAAAAGAAATTAAATTAGCTAAGAAAAATAAGAAAGAAGGGGGACTTTCAGTAATGCAAGCTGCTGTGCAGTTTAAAGATAATGAAGAAGAGCAGATGAATGAGCAGTTGTACAGGCAACGTAAAATGGCAATAGATAAGTGTTATCCAGTTTTGCCGTCTCTTCAGCAAGAGGCAGCAAAACAGCGTGAAAAAGACCCATTAATGTCGCATTTACTAAATTCACCACCCCCTATGCGCAGAATGCCACAGCACCCCCGCAACCTTTAGTTGCGCAAACTACGCCTCCTGCTCCTCCACAGCACCCACCAGCTGTTCTTCAGCTGGCTCCTACTTCTTTGGTGCAGCCTCCTCCGGGCCCATCGACCACTTCTGTTTCACCTGTGTTTTCTACGATTTTGCCTACTGTCCTTTTTACGCCTCCTAATGCTCCCTCTACGATTTTGCCTAGTGCCCCCTCTATTTTCCCTGATACCCCTTCAGCTATCTCTACCCCTGCCTTATCTCACCCCGTTTCTCCATCTGTTTGTCCTTCAGTTTCACCTTCCATTCAGCAGAAAATGGCCAGCACTGTTACTAACCTTCTTTTACCTCTTTTCGGGTCGCCTACTACGACCCCTAACATGGGAAGAAGACAGTTGCGAAGTCAACTACCTGATTATCAAGAGAGAGATTCACTGAATAGTTTAGCACGGAAATGGGTCATGGACACTGCAAAATATGATGTACAGTCTGTCATGGAAGTCTTCCATCAATGGGAAGCAGCGACACAGAGATATGTTTTCGAACAGATGTGTGTTTTCCTCTGCGAGGATTTAGAAGACAATGATCAGGAATGCATCCCACGAGAGATGTGTCGTGTACGGTTTAGGTTCGGAGAGGGTATGATTGTAGGTCCAGATGTGGAGAAAGCAGTTGAAATGTTGTTATCATATCGGAGTAAGGGAAGCAGTTCTGGGTCACCATCCGAATGTAATACATCCAGTAGGAAAAAGGCGCAACAATACCCTATGAGAGAAGTTCCCCCACAATGGAGGGAGGGTGACACGACTGCTGTCCCAACTATTCTGCCACACTTTCAGCGTGTATGGGTACATGTCCCATGGAAGCGAGCTGAAGTTTTAGCACTCAAACAAACATTACCAGATCCGCGTAAAAATCCTGCAGGGTACTATAAAGAGTTGTCACAAACTGCTGGGTCATGTATAATGAATTTAGCCGATATCGATATGTTATTTGGGAATGTTGTTCCACAGCCTTTATGGGGTAAAATTCGTCATATAGATCATGACCAGGAATTAGGTGACACATGGGCTAATATTACTGCTGCAGATGCCCGACAAGTTGGTGGTGCCAAGCCTGAGCCTTTGATAGCAGAACTCCCTGGTAAAATAGTTGATTACATGAAAACGATAATGCCTGCAATACGCGTAAATTGGGATAAGTTGTCTGCATGCAAGCAAAAGAAAGAAGAAACTGTTTCAGATTTCTTCACCAGATTTGAAGAAACATTCATTGACCACAGCGGTCAAGATATGACCACAGAAGGTGGTCAGAGATTGTTTGTCGATAAATTCGTGCACAATCTGCTTCCAGAATTGTGTAAAAAAACTAAAGATTCAGAAAGTTCTTGGGCAGTCTCATCCTCAGCGCAGATATTAGCTACTGCGCAATATTACGAAAATAGAGACAAAGATGAGAAAGATAAAGTAGAAAAGAAAACTAGAGAACTAAAAACGAAGGTTTTGCTACAACAAGCCTATCCGCCACATGGTGGTGGTAATCAAAATAATAATGGTCAAAATCATTACCAAAATACTTTTCAGCAGCCTCCACAGTATCAGAGAAACTCGCAAAGATTCAAGTATACTCAACCCCGTGTATCTGTAGGCCCCAACCAGTGTTTATATTGCAAACAAGAGCTTCATTACAAGTATAATTGTCCTATTCTTTTACAACGTGCGAATGGAGTTTCTGGTGTTAGAGGTCGTGGCAGTCAGCAAGCACCTAGAGGTAGAGGGCGTGGAAACGCCCCTCAGGACACACGTCCCCTTCCACCACAAAACTCTATGAACAGGTTTGATCAGCAAAATAACGCATCTGATAGGACAGCTCAATACTACGTTGATGATTATTACACAGAAAATGAGCAGTGGGAGAATGATGATTGCTAGGACAGCCATAGACAAAGAGAGGGAGTTGTTTCAGTTCCAGTAGATTAGAGTGGACCTTACGTTGAGGTGATTACATCAGGTGTGTCAGAACCTTTTCTGTTGGATACTGGTGCTACAAAGAGTTCTATTATGCACTCCAAACTCCCTGGCGCACCTTTGTCTGGCGAAATGAACGTTTCTGTAGGTTTTTCTGGCGCCCCAGTTAGAAATCCGATTTCTGACCCTTTATCTCTTTCTGTTGGTCCTTGTGAATTCGAAGCACCCCTTATTCTGACAACAGGTTGTGGTGAAAATTTGCTAGGATTGGATTTGTTAAAAAGATTGTATGCGACTTTGTACTGTTCTCCTTCAGGAGTACAACTTACTTTAGGTAAGAAAGTGGTTTCTTCCATGTATTTGTCGAGAGATGCACTTCCAGCAGAATTGTCATTTCTCCCGGATATTCTTTGGGCTACTGGTCCTAATGATGTAGGTCTTTTAGAAATTCCACCATATGTTGTAACATTGAAGTCCAATGTCAAAATGCCACGAATTCCCCAATACAAAATATCTAATGAGGGTGAAAAAGCTTTGCTAGCGATTGTTTACGAATTGATTGAAAAGGATGTGATTGAGGAAACGCGAGGCAACGTTTGCAATAGTCCTGTTCTGCCTGTTTTAAAACGAACTGACCCTTCTCAGCCACCTGTGTACAGATTCGTGATTGATCTTCGAGAAGTAAATAAGATAGTTGTGCCACAATTTCCAGTTGTCCCCGACATTACCACATTATTGACTATGATTCCAGCTTCTGCTTCATGGTTTTCGGTGATTGACCTAAAGAATGCTTTCTTCAGCATCCCAATTGCTGAGGAGAGCAGGGATATCTTTTCCTTCAGTTTAGGAGGTCGAAGCTTCCGCTTTAAACGCGCTCCTCAAGGCTACTATGAAAGTCCCTCAATATACAGTCAAGCTCTGAAAACACAGCTTGACACGATTATTTTGCCCAAAGGTGCCACTCTTGTACAGTATGTGGACGATTTGCTCATTGCTGCAGATACTGAGAAAATTTGTAAAAAGGCCACATTGACATTATTGCGTCATCTGTGTGATCTGCATCACAAGGTGTCACTTTCCAAGCTTCAATATTGCCGACAAGAAGTGACCTACTTAGGTCACCTCTTATCGAAGGAGGGAAGGAAACTGACCCCAGAAAGAATTCAGGCAATAGCGAAATTGAGTGTGCCAAGAACACAGAGAGAAGTGCGTGCTTTCTTGGGCATTACATCGTACTGTAGACAGTGGATTCCAAATTTTTCGTTATTGGCCAAACCCTTGGTGGCATTAACGTGTAAAAATACACCCAATCCCATTCCTTGGTCTGAAGAGTGTCAGAAGAGTTTTCTCGAACTACGCACAGCATTATGTTTGGCTCCTGTGTTAGGTACCCCCAACTACAGTAAGCCTTTCACATTGTATGTCCACGAGAAGGAGGGCTGTGCATTGTCTGTGCTGACTCAGTTATTCGGAGATAGACAGCAGCCATGCGCCTACTTTTCTTCAACTTTGGATCCGGTAGCACAAGCATTGCCAAGTTGTTTAAGGGCCACAGCAGCAGCAGCTGTTTCTATTCGACAGTCTGCTGGTCTAGTAATGAATAATACACTAATCGTGATGGTCCCGCATGCAGTAGACTCATTGTTAAATAGGACCAAGACACAGCACTTAACTAGTGCTCGACTGTCCAGTTACGAATTAACGCTGCTAGCGAGCCATGTGCACATAAAACGATGCAGTACCTTGAATCTAGCCACGTTGTTACCAATTGCAGAGGAATCAGATGCTTTAGAACAGCACGATTGTTTCCTCACAACAGAGGAAGAGACAAAAGGGAGAGTGGATTTATTTGACACTCCTCTTGCTGAATGTGATGGTACATTATGGGTAGATGGTTCATGCTTTAAACTCCCAAATGGTAACGTGACTGCAGCATATGCTGTCACAACTTTGCACACAGTCGTTGAAACTGCACGAATATCACATGGTTCAGCTCAAGCCGCAGAATTAGTCGCACTGACGAGAGCATGTGTATTGTCTAAAGGATTGAGAGTGACTGTCTACACTGATAGTCAGTATGCGTTTGGAGTGGCTCACAGTTTTGGACGATTGTGGAGAGAACGTGGATTCCTGACTTCGCATGGAGCTAAGATTCAGCATGGTCAGTTGGTGAATGAGCTTCTTGAATCACTGACCTTGCCTCTGCAAATGGCGATTGTGAAATGTAGTGCTCAGAAGAAGGTGACTGATGATGTGGGTCATGGAAATGCATTTGCTGATGAGACCGCTAAAGAAACTGCAAAGAATGTGATGAGCCGAATGTATGTTGCAGGCCTGAAAGATGGACTGGTGAGGTTGGAATATGTGAGGACACGATAGAGAGTGTGAAGTCCATCCAAGCTGAGGCCACAGAGAAAGAGTTGAGCACGTGGAGAGAGAGTACAGGAAGAATGGATGCAAATGGTTGTTGGGTCGAATTGACAGAACATCAGAGATGGTTGTTACCCGATGCATATGTGCTTGCAGTGGTTACAATGGCTCATGGAATGGCTCATATCAGCGTGAAAGGGATTTGCGAGTTGTTGGCCCCAGTATGGAAGAATTCAGGGATTCCCAAGTGTGCAGAGAATGTTGTCAAGAATTGCATGGTATGTCTGAAGCACAATGCTGGTAGGGGAACCCCAACTCCAGCTGGTCATTTTGCACCTCCTACGTATCCGTTCGAGGTTTTGCAGCTAGATTTCATACACATGGAGAGGTGCAACAATTTAAAATATGTGCTCGTTGTTGTTTGTGCTTTCTCAAGATGGGTAGAAGCCTATCCCCTAAAAGACAATACTGCCTTGTCCACAGCGAAAGCCCTTGTGAAAGAGTACTTCCCCAAGTTTGGAATGCCTAGAATGGTCTGGTCTGACAACGGAAGTGAATTTGTGGGTCGTGTGATGAAAAGAGTGTGTGAAGGGCTAGGCATTAGGCAGAAGTTCCACGCTGCAAATCACCCCCAATCAGCTGGATTAGTAGAATGTTACAATGGCACTTTAAAACTTAAATTGGCCAAAATCCAAGCGAGCACAGGTCTTAAATGGCCTGACGCTCTACCCTTAGCACTCCTATCCACCAGAATGACTGTGCATTCGCGAGTGAAACTCAGCCCTTACGAAATTGTCTTTGGCCGGCCAGCCAACATATGGGGAGTGCCTAGGCCCACGAAGTTCAGCGAGCTGCAACACCCTATTTTGCTTGATTACTTGTATGAATTGACGGCTAAATTGCGTGTTTTGCATCAACAGGTCCACAACCCCCTGCCTCCGGTCTCTGAGACTCCAGGTCACTCCATTGTCCCTGGATCCTGGATTCTCGTGCGAAACTTTCAAAGGACAAAGAACGACCAGCCCGGTGGACCGGGCCGCACCTCGTCCTTCTTTCCACGAGGTCAGCAGTTCGAGTGGAGGGGAAGGCCAACTGGATCCACGGGGTCCATTGCAAAAGAATCCCTTCACCTCCGCCACATGACCAGTGAGTCCAGAAAGGTGTCACTGACCAATAGCTTACAACTGTGCCACGTGTCATACCTGTCAGCGATGACCGTGTAAAAGGAACTAACCCTGATTGTGAAAGCGAGAACATTTTTCAAGATACTGTGCCACCACCAGAACAATTGAACTCTTTGGAGCCTGAACTGCTGTTTCAGGACCAGACAATACCAGGAAAAAGACGCTACAATTTGCGACCTAGAAGAACGAACGAACAAAAGTGATTCCTTTTTATGATCTGAGACCAAGACCTATGGACTAATAAACGTATCTTTTCCCCAAATCCTATTTTTGAAAGTGCAGATCTCCCATCTAGGTAACTTGCTTATTTTTTGTTTTTCGAACCGCCATCCGGGTTCCCCTGCTAGGGCCGCGGTTGATTAAAGTCTTTTGGGTGCAGCTGACGACGTTAGGTCGGTAGTTCTGGTTGGTCCAAGGGAGTTGCCCTAGACTGACGGAAGCATCCTTTAGCAGAGGCAACCTACCACCACGGGCAGCAACTTAGAGAGGATGGAGTTTCCTGATGTGGAGAGACCTGCCAAACCAATGAACTTTAAGCAGAGACTGTGTAACACGATGACAAAGAAAAGTTTTATAATATTGTGTATTTTTATGCTATCCAACGTAATGATCTTTTTGATAAGTTATGTTTTATTCTCTTTCAATGTAACATTAGCGCCCACTGCATCACCCATACCTCCTCCTACTGTTTCCTCTCATTCTTTCCACCCTCTGCCTGACCACGAATCGAATAGGAGATTAGAGTTCATTAATAACTCCTTTGTTCAGTTATTACACCAACACCAACTTGTAATGAACACAACTAACTGTTGGGTGTGCGGTCTCATGCCTCACACAACGGATAGAGGTATCCCCTATTTGGTCCTGCCATTTAGTCACAATGGTTCAGTATGGGCATATAGGACAATGTTCATATATGCACGAGAAATCCAACCCCTACGTTCTGTAAAAGACAACCTCAAGACTAGCGCCCTAGTCAAAGGTATAGTTGACATGATCAAGGAAGTAACTTCTTATGAAGATACTCCGGATGATGAGATACTTGCATATGTAGGTTGGAACGTGACCGGATATGGCACTACTTTAAGTGAGAAACAACAAGCCAAAAGATCGCCCCCTATCTGGATCGTACCCCATCAAGGTCACCTGTGTCTGCAAGGTGTTGGCAAGAATCCCAGAGCTCAGCTAGGGAAGAGTATCTGTACAGAAACGTATGTTTTTGGATCTCAGACTTCCCCTGCGTTTTTAGCCGCTAAGGGTACTTATTTCATCTGCCATGATAGAGCCTACACATGGTTGCCCCTTGACTTCTCAGGCTCATGTTTTGTTTCATTCCTGTTGCCTCCCACCTACACAGCAGCAGCGGATTACCACCGGACAAGGGTAGTTAGAGGTGTTTTGAGTAAAGAAGACACTGCAGGTCAAGAATTTGGGGACTTTGCAAAGGGTTTTCTGCCGTTCTGGGGATCCATGGCTAACAGTAGAAACATAAGGCAATTAACAAGGGTAGTTGAGTCCACCGTGACTGAAACTGCTGGTGCCCTTAGTAACTTGACTGCTGAGCTCCAGTCGGATCGACTTATGACCCTTCAGAACCGGGTCGCTTTGGATGTTATACTTGCAGACCGAGGTGGAGTATGCAAATTGATCCAATCTAGTTGTTGCATTTTCATCCCAGATAATGCTCCAACCGTGTACAGGGCCATCTCCAAACTACATAAGATTTCTGAATCTATCCATGTGGATAAAGGAGATTGGTCGTTAATGGGATGGTTCTGGGAACTGATATCTGCCTGGGGATGGAAAATTCTGATGGTCATTGGGATGGTCTTAGCCATTCTTTTCCTGTTCTGTCTGTGCATACAGTGTGCTCCTGCAATATGTGGCCTCTGTGTTACATCATGTGTAAGGAAGCCTGTGTCAAAAGATGAACTAAGTACTAGAATGATGTTACAGCAACATCTCAATGACTTTAGGAATATAGACCTGGACTCAGACTAACATGAGGATAGATTAATTGCCTATGTAAGGGCAAAAGGAGGGATTGAGGTTCTGAAAATCTGGATTCGTATAATTAGTCTGGACTCGAGAATTAAAACTTCGTCGAAACATGACGAATTTGGTATCAAAAGACCGAGAATGACGAGTACATCATGTACATATATTTTCAGCATATTCGAGTGACGATTTCACCTCGAAATCGTCATTTACATTCTGAACCCTTGGCTCCCATTTATATGTTGCCCTTTACATAGGCCTTAATCCAGTTGAATTCAGCTCCACAAGGACACATACTCCTTAATCGACTTTTCCATGACCTGTACAAGTTGGAACCATTGCCCCAGGCCGAACTCGTTAGGTCAGTTCCCCTCCCAGTGGCCGAGCAAGATAGCATCTAGGCTCAACAAACCATAAAACCATTTCAGCGCGCACACCTGCCATATCTCGCTCACATCTATCTCCACTCCTTTGCTTCACTTACTTTATGGTGGGGAGGTGCCCGTTTTTATTAGGGGTCCAGTGATATCTGATGAAATGTTGAGCCTTGCCAAATGATTTGTTGGAGGCAACACGAAGTGAAATATGGACATGTCATCATGACTCTGTTTTTTCTTTGTACTACAAGTATGTTAACAATTTACTTTACAACCAAGAATGTTTTGCCTGGAGCCTAAAATTGTGTATAAGAAGAGAAGCCTGACTTTGTAAAGGCGTGCAGTCTCCTGAGAATATACCTGTATCGTACTTCTAGGACACTTGTTACCTTGGTTGCAGCCAATAAACTAATCTTTGACTTCACCTAGAAGACTCCGAGTTTCTGTAGGTCTGGATCAGGAAGAACCCGAGGTCTCTGGGTGTTGATTCCCTGGCACCGCTGGGTTACCGGTTCTGTGCCGGTTCTTAAAAACCCAGTACCTCACAGATGCACATGCCAATCCATCACATTGCAGACACAGCTGTACATCAGGGGATTCACACCAGGCAATTACAAGGCAACTTACAGTCACAGTACCGCATCCACAACAAGCAGTGTGTGCAAACCAAACATACCAGTTCCACACAGATTTGAGTGCCACACCATAAACCCCCACAACAAAAATCACCATAGCACACAGACAACATCACACTCAGGAAGGGAAGAAGTACCTCAGCAAACACACATACAGCTCACCCATCACTCACAGATGCACAAGTCTGGGACACCCAAACATGACCAGAGAACTGTGCAGCAGAAACAGTTGAACTGCATATGTAATATAAATGTAATGGTATGTAAACGTCCATTTATAGAGCACAAACTGTCACTCCAAAGGAGCATCGTGGTGCTAAACGGAATCCAGGGAGGGGAACATCTGAACCTGGTGGACTGCTAATAGTCAGAGTTTTGCAGAGAGAATCAGATGCGCTGAAAATCCCGGTTTTTAAGGCTTTCCTGAAATTAAGCTCATATGTAATCTGATAATGCTGTGGAGGAAGTTTACTCCATGCCTTTGAACCCAACACTATGAGTGATTTTCCTCCCTTCGTTGCTAATCTGAAAGCTGGCATTTTACGTATATTGGCTTTAGTTGATCTTAAACTTCGGGAAGTAGTTTATCGCTTAAAGCTTGTGTGAAGATATTGAGGGCCCAAGGAGTGAAAAGCCCTAAAAGTAAAGAAGAGGACCTTAAAAAGAACGTGTTTGTAAATTGGCAGCCAGTGAAGTGTGTTTAGGGCCGCCAATGCAGATGACGTCCTGAGCCACCTCACTACTAGTCGTGCTGAAGCATACTGGACCCTTCATAGCCTATGTAGGACTGACTTATTTCTCCCTGCATAGAGGCTATTAAAGTAATCTAGCCTCAAAGTAATAAGGGCTATGGCCACTGTTTGCCTTTCTGAAAAGGAAATCAGGTCAACAAATGTCTTTAGAGTTTTTATAATATGGAAGCAAGTTCCAGCAACTGCCAGCAATTGCTCTTTGAATGACAGAGTGGTGTCAAATTTAATTCCCAAATTCCTAACCACATTTACTGTGTTTGCAGGAGGGGTGGTATTTGCTGGCCACCAAAATTTGGGTGAAAACAATTTCCTTGGCCTAGGGGTAAAATTTCAGTTTTTTCGGAATTACACTTTAGGTGGTTTGTATTCATCCAACTGAAAGTTGCAGTCAGGCAGTTGCAGAGATTTTCTTCTGCCTATGTGGTGTTATTCTCCAGCACCAAGATTAGCTGGGTATCATCCGCATATGAGATAGTATCAATATTAAAGGACAATATCAGCTTAATAAGTGGAGCCATATAGACATTAAAGAGAGTTGGACTGAGACTCGATCCCTTTGGTACCCCTGAGAGAAGTGCCTTCTCTGGTGACTTATATTGGCCAAGTGTAATCACTTCTTGTGATCCTGCAGGAAGTTCTTTATCCAGGACAGGACCCGAGAGGTCAAAGGAGGTGAGACGGTCTAAAAGGATGGCATGTGAGACCATGTCGAAGGCCGCAGACAGGTCTAGTAATACCAATACTGCTCTTTTTCCTTGATCCACGACAGCTTTGAGGATTTCAGCCGTTTACAATTGTGCAGATTCTGTGGAGTGTTTGGCTCTAAAGCCAGATTGATTAGAGTGAAGCAGATTTGTTTCCACCAGATATGTTGTGAGTTACTTATTTACAAATGTTTCCGTCAACTTACACAGACTTGGTAGGAGAGAGATGAGGCTTAAATTAGACAGGGTCGCAGGATCCGGAGTATGTTTCTTTTGAAGAGGCTTTACAGCTGCGAGTTTCCAATCTGCTGGAATCTTGGCAGTGGAAAGGGAGGAATTTATTATATTGATTATAATAGGGTACACAATATCAATAAGAGTGGATAATACTAATGGGGAGCAGGGATCACAATGGGAGGAAGGTTTTGTCCCGATCTGCGGGCAAATCATTATTAGTGGAGGAAGGGCTAGGCAGGGGGAAATCCTTTTGTAGTATGCAAACTTTCTCTTCAAGGAATTCTGCAATGTCATTACAGAGACTCTGAGAAGGGGGAATCTCTTGTTGTAAGCTTTTGGGTTTGTAAATTGACTATTTTAAAAATCACTTTCTGGTTTGCCTTGGTAGTATTAATTGCCTCTATGTAGTAGGCTTTTTTGGTAGTTTTTATCAAGGCATGGTATTTCCTAAGGGCTACTTTAAAATGGTTTAGCTCTGTATCCTCATAGTTTTGGAGCCATCTGCGTTCCAATGACCTGACCTGGCCTTGTAGTTATTTTAGGGCTTGAGAATACCATGGGGAAGATGGCTTCTTGTTCAGTCTGCTGTGATGTGGAACAGATGGTGCCAACCGGTCTTTTAGGTCGTGCATGAACTGTCCAAAAAAGCTAGGTATCGGGGATAGGGTCACCTTGCAAGTTAGGTCTACACATCCATGCTACTGAGAGCAAATCTGGGTGAGCTGTTAATTCCTTCCATCTGGATTTTACCTGTTGGGTGGCTTTGGTATTATTTTCCCAAAAGAGAGGTCCATTCTTTGACAAAATCTCGAAAGGGATAAATTTATGATCAGTCCACATTTGCTCAACTGGGGGCTTCACCGTAAGAGTTTCCAAGTTAGAACAGATACAGTCCAACGTATGGCCTGCACTATGTGTGGCATCTAGGGAGCATTTTTCTAGACCAAGAATATCCAATATCGCCTTAAAGCATGTTGCCCCTGAGTCATTTTGTGAGTCCAAATGAAAATTGACATCTCCTAACACCATAAGATTGGAAAATCTAAGAGCTAATGTACTGACTACTTCTCCAATATTATCAAGAAAGTCTTTATAGGGTCCCGGTGGACGGTAAAGAAGTACTCCCGCAAATGAGAAGGAGTCATGTAACTGAATACAGAAACTACTGATGCCCTCTGCTCCTTTTAAATCAAGTAGTTGAGTTATAGAACACCTAAGGGTGCCAAGATGGACAAATGCCAGGCCTCCCCCATGTTGTTCTAGTCTGTCTAATCTCTGAATGAGATATCCTTATTTGCAATATCAGGGTTGCACCAGGCCAGCCATGTTTCGGTTACAAAAAGACAATCAAGATATTCATTATTTATTAAATATATGAGCAACCATGACAGCAAAACAGTACAAGAAAATCACATATAACCAATTGGAAAACTGTCCTGAGTGGCACATTGGTCCTGCACACAGATTCTTTAACCCTGTCCGCCAGTTTGGAGTGGTCCGCCCTTAGGAGCCCCTGCCCCGTTGCCACTTGTTTTATGTCCTGGTGCAGGGATTCCTTCGTTGCCGCTATAGCTTCCAGGATTTTATCGAGGCGCTCAGTCAGCCTCCTTTCAGAGAGCGTGCCCTCCATGTCCTCACCGCCATCTCGGACACCGTCCTGCTCCGCAGAATCCTCTGTTTTGTTTTTAGGTTTCATCTTGACTGATAAGGTGGACCATTATTCCACAGTATCAGCGACACCGCTGCCAACGTCGTCGTGGGTCACCGTGGGAGCAGGGGGCAACCCTTCGGGATCATATAGCACCTGCCCATGCCCTTCAGAGGGCCACTACACTCCAGAAGACGTATTCACAGCCTAGAGCACCTGCTAGATGCCCCCTACCAACCACAGGCATGAGCAAGATTTCGCCCAGCGTGTGGGATCCTCATCGCACCACGCGCTGCTTTCCAGGGCCCCAGCTACCTCTCCGCCTGCTGTCACCACTTCAGCTGTTAGTCCGTGGTCGGCGCTATCCCCCTAGTAGCCCTTCTCGCAAAGCCTGAGTGCCGGTCAGAGATCCAGCAAAAGTCACATGGCCCAGTGGGACCCATGGCATCCAAAGCAGCCGCCGGCCGAATTCCCCAAGGTGGATATGGCGTCTCGTGCACTCCTCACCCCTCCCGCTGTGGTCAGGTAGGTACTTCCCCAACCTCGCCTCAATTCTCTGGTGGGCCGTGCTATTGAGGCTTCCACCATGCAGCTTCGCCGTCCGTGTGCTCCAGGACCCCGGCTGGGAAGCGCTACGGGCCTGCCCCCGCCCCCACCTCTGCAGCACCGGTCCCAGGCCCAAGCCGCTCCACTCACCAGGGGCTTCAGAGCAATCCAGTCACCAGCCGCAGACCCTCAGGTCCGACTCCCAGGGAACCCGTCGTTCTCTCCGTCGTGCCCCATAGGCCAGGTTGCAGGGTCTCCCAGCCGGCTCAACAGCGATCGCAGGCCGCCCGCCCACTCACCGCGGCTCCACAGAGGATGTACAGCACGTGAACCGCCACACTTGTGACGCAGGTAAAGCTCGCCGGACGGCACCGCACCATCAGTCCTCCTGGGAACCGACGCCACACAATACCACTAATGCGGGGCCCTCCGATCATTCCGCCCACCGGGCGCCATGTTGGATGTCCCGGGTGATGCACCCAATCCCGCCTCCAGGTCTGACGATCGCACCAGCAGATATTGGCGGCACCCTCGCAGCATAAGGCGTAGATCATGCGCTGCTCGCCGTCAGCGGTCGTGCTCCAGAGGTGTAGGCACCCAAAGCGATCAGGGTATCGCGTCCCGGCCTCAGCTGCCGATCACTGCCACAATTTTGCTGCACCTTCCCTGGGTCTATCGGCCAAATCATCCGCAGCTGGAGCACCTCGGGACCTGCAAAGATCACTGCAGCTGGACGGTATTTTTCCTTGGCCGTTCCGACACTCATTTCCGTGATTTCAGCCGCACCACAGGCAGATTTTCAGGATAAATGGCGAGATCAGGCCCGGAGCTAGCTGCTCACGCCGCCTTCACCATCGGCGCCCAAGCCACGCCCCTCCTGATTTACCAAGAATAAGTCAGTCGGCAATGGAGAAGGTTCAATCGTTTATTTTGCAAAAGGGACCTATATAGGGGAGCCTCACTCTCGACACAACCCTCAAAGGCGCGCAGAGGAGACTGCTGGATTACATACAAGACAGTGCATATATACTTTCAGCATACCTCATGAAAACCCCGTACATGGAAAAGTACCATTTCTCGTGAAGCCATCAGGAAAACCCATATAAGGCACAACTGATTGATTCGAAACTCAGCTCAAGTAATTCCGGGGGTAGGTCAGTAGAGGTGCCTCCCTTTCATTCTGGGGCACGGGAGTACAGGCATGGCGCCTATAAGAATGTGCTCATCAGACAAGAAAGGCAGATGCGACTTTGAGTTTCCTAAGTTAGAATCAATGGTCTGTTCATAGCCCAGGCCGACCTTCCAGGCTCGCCACACAGTAGCATATTACTTGTTTTCTTCACAAACGAAAGAGACCCAAGGAAATGAAACCAAAATGGTGTCTGTTCATTCTAGGCCCGATTCCTAATGTATGCATGGTATGAGTGTATTTACAAGGGGTTTACCTAAGGCAGCGTGTTAATATATTGGATACATTAGGCCAACATTATGTGACATTGATTTTATATTCCTTCAATCTTTTAATCTTATAGTTGTATGGCAGGGCCTAGATTCAGAAACATTTCTATCTACATGTTGTTATGACATCCCTTTAATGATGTATTATTTGCTTTAATAACCTTCTTGCTTCTCAAATTTTCTTGAAAATTCACCATTTACTTATTCTTATTTCACAATTTTCTCGGGGGGAAACCCCCCTCGAACCCTCCTTAAGATGTTAGGGCTTGCTCGCTGCGCTCGCTCACCACGGGACACTCCCACAAATAGTTTACACCTCACCACTTTAACATCTCACCAGCCGCCACTGGCTGCAAGGGAAGTGTCTGGGGAGTTGTTTGTCGCTAGGTAGTTGGTAATGCATTTGTGTATTTGTTGAGTCACTCCCGTCTCACGTAGTAAGTTTTCCCTAAGTTGCCATGTCACGTTCTGTCTGCGGGTTGGGGGCATGTTGAGGGTCACTGCGTAGTGATCTGATAGTGCTACTGGTGTGATGTTCACTATGTCTACAAGTTAGTTCAGTTCCAAGGAGCCTACGGGGTGGTCTAATCCGGCGTAGGTATGATGTGAGTGAGAGTAGAAGGAAAATTGTGAGTATTGGGGATGAGCTACCCGCCACATATGTACCAGCCCCCTCTCTCTCTAACACTCCTTCCCGGTTTTGGACAGTGCTCCCGTTTGGCCGTAGTGTTGACCAGACCTATCTTTCTATGTATCCATGACCAAGTTGAGATCCTGCAACCAATATTCATCTCTCCTGCAAATTTAGGACTTCCGATAGGGATGTAGTGAGGAATTTCTCCTGTCTGGAGTTTGGGGCGTAGAGGGAACCCACTATTAGGGGAGAACCCCCTACCCACAGTCTGTAGGCCAAGAGACAGCCCTTTACTTCTGCTACCTTGTCGCCCATTGACCCCTGGAATTTCTTGGCGAGTAGTATTGCCACCCCCGCTTTCTTATCAGATGTGGAGGAATAGAATTGCTGAGGAAAAGACTGGGATTTCATCTGGTGCCAATCCCTGGGGAGGTGATGGGTCTCCTGTATAAGACACACCTCCACCCCCAGGTTCTCCAGATAAGATAGGATGGCTCTTTGTTTTATGGGGTTGTTGAGCCCTTTCACATTGAGAGGGAATATCTGGGGGGTGGATCGTGACATGAGGCAACCCTGGGCCTAACCTGCTGTGTCTGCATGGTCCCAATCCCTAACATTGTGTGCGTGTCCTCTGCCACCTTTACTTCTTGTACGTCTGCTCTTGATCCTTGCTCCGTCCCATCCCATGGTAGCACACCAGTTCCCCCCTAACCCCAACTGAGAAACCCCAAACCCCAAAAATTGTCCAGTGCCCATCACCTGTGAGCACAGGCATTTGGAAAATGGATCATACAGGAGCATATGTGGAACAAGTTACCCAGGCCCCCCGCCCCCAGCCACCCTCCCGGGCTGAGATTGTTACAAAGCATGGGTATCCCTGATAAAAGTCACAGGCTATCTGAGGATGCTGTGTCCTTTAGGATGGATTCTAGGGCTGCCTGTCGCTCCTAAACCATCGTTTTAGGGTCCGGTCCCGGCCCTAGAGCGGGTGATCGCCTCTACCCAAATGTATGCCATTTCGCACCTGCGGGTTTTCGCTCTTGAGTGCTTGCCTCCTCTGGGTCCCGAAGTTCGAGGCCGAGGATCCTGCATTTTTCCTGGAGGGAGCAGAGCTGGCACAGCTTGTTGTTCCATTTGAAGATCAGTAAAAAGGGATGGCCCATGAGTAGGCCGCTCCTTGCTCTCTCTCTGAACTCCCTTATTTTCTGCAGAGTTATGGTGGCCATATCTTGAAAGAGGGTGATGGAGTGGCTCTGATATGTGATCGTTTTTTTTTGCCCTAGCCTCTCGCAAGATGGGCTCCTTGAGGGTGTAGTCGGGAACAAAGGCTAAGATATCCGGCGGGGGCAGGGGCCCACCGCCTCAGACCCACTCGGAGAGCCAGATCAAGGCCAATTTCATAGTTTTGCGGCACTCCCAAGATGTCCCGGAAAAGCTCTTGCAGATACTTGGTTATGTCAGCCCCCTCCATGTCTGAAGGCACCCCATCACACGAATGATATTCCGCCTCAAGCAGTTTTTGAGGTCTTCAGTATATGCCTGTAGATGGGTTTGTTGCTCCTACAGGCGATTCACCTCTTGTTGGAGCTGATCCACTTCCTGGTCTCTGGCCTGGTCGTGGTCCTCTATGGCTCCTACTCTTTCACCGATTGCATCCACATCGCAGCGTGTCTCGTTTACTTCTCCAGGCACTTCGCTTTTGAGTGTTTGGAAGTCGTCTCTTAGGGTATTGAAAAGTGACTCCAGAAAAGAGCGAGTGATTGGAATGGCCTTTTCTTCCATCATCATCATCAAAACACTTTATTCGATTAATTAAAATCATAAAAGACAGACAATATCATACATTTCATATATATACAATCATGATGCGAGCGGTCCAGAATTAAAAATCAGAAATAAAAACACCCTTTAAAATCAATGAGAATTACATATAATCGGTACTTTCTTATTTTTAGTCCGCATTGCAGCCACCAAAAAACTAGCCACTCAAAAAATAATACGGGTATTACTTAACATCTGTAAATAAATAAGAGCTGGTCTAATTTGTAAAAAGCCAGCTTCTCTTAAACTCAGTAACAGGTATTTTTTCCTACTATCTGAGTAGAGCCCACAAAACATGGTAAAGTGCAACGTTTCTTGGGTTGAGGTATTATCACAGTTACAGGGCATACAACAGTCTTGGTTACCCCAACATAAAACAGATCCCAAAGAGAATTGGATTATGTTAAATCTAAATCTAATCAATAAATATCTATGGTAGGGTTTTGAGACGATTCTCAGGTACGGCTCCAAGGAGGGGGAAGTTAATAACACATAGGTTGCTCTAACTACTGTTTTTTTAAATTCCCGCTCCTCATGTTCCATCCTTGCCATGTCTGAGAAGTGGGACTTAATCCACATCACATCTGCCTTTAGCATACCTCCTGGTGAGGTGTAAAGCTCTGGGCGACCTAGGCGTAAAAACGTTGATCTTAAATATTCCAACCAGGGTACTTTCTTGGCATTGTCCAGAGCTATTATATCCCTCAGGATCAGGTGATTCAGTGTGATTTCCTGATTTAGCCAGGTTTTAGCCCAGCAAATCAGTGGGGCTACTTCAGTTTGTCTGGTATATATCCCAGCCCTACCTCCGAATGGATTGAAAAAGTAGGAGTGGACTGGCGCACTGTCAGTAAGTATCTCAGAAATTTGTTTTCAACTACTTGAATCCTATACTGCGATACATAACCACACAAGGAGGAATCGTACATAGCAATGGCCAGACATTTTGATTTGTATACCTTTAAAACACCCTCCATTGGTCGGGCCCCCAAGCGCTTCGTAAAGCCCATGAGAGCTGAGGTGGACCTTGTGAATGAATTGTTTTTAAGTTTAATTTGGGGGCCCAAGACCCTTTATCATCGAAAAATACCCCCAGATAGTAAAAAACATTCACCCTCGACACCTCCTCCCCCTTGCAAAAATAGGATTTAGATTTAGATCTAATGCGTTGTTTGCCCATCACCATTACATGTGATTTCTTGATGTTAACTCTCAGATCCAAAGAATCCATGAAGGTTCCAAAGGAATCCAACAATCTTTGAAGCCCTACCCCAGTACGGGTCATTAAAACGGCGTCGCCGTGTATTGGAGGGCGGGGATCGCTGTCTCTCCTACACGTGGAACGCCTGCATTAGGCCCTCCAAGCGATTTCTCCAGGCCATTGATGTATATAGTAAAGAGGAGGGGAGCAAGGATACACCCTTGCCTAACCCCCCTCTCTGACTTAAAATGACTCGTACACCTACCTTCCTGTGTGACCCTCACTGATGCTGACAGATCGTGGTGCTGGGCTACTAAAAAACCTACAAGAGGGGGATCTATACCAATCTCTAGTAAGATCGACCACAGCTTTGCCCGATTTACTAGGTCAAAGGCCGAGGAAAGGTCCATAAAGGCCATAAAAAGAGACCATTCCTTTGCCACTGTATATTTACTAATTAACAGCTGTAGGTTTAAGCACTGATCTAATGTGCTTCTTTTCGCTCTAAACCCATATTGTAGGTTGGATAGTACCCCTCAGTTGTCTAGAATCTCCCTGAGTTTACAGAGTAGCACCCTGCCCAGAATTTTAACCGACTAATCAATCAGAGAAATGGGTCTATAACAAGAGGGGTCCCCACGCTGTCCCTTTTTAAAAACCGGTATAATAGTGGAGGTGGCCCAGGAGGCAGGGAACCTATTAGTACTAGATGCGTTGAAAACGTTTGTTAAAATCTTAGCCCACATTTTTAGAGATTTACTATAAAGATCTGCTGGCGCCCCAGCAGGGCCCGGGGCCTTGTTTTTTGAGGTCTCCATGATTGCTCTTTCTACCTCGTCAAAGTTAAAAGTTAACAGGGGCGTAGTCTGAGGCACAAAAACAGGGGATAGCTCCACACGCAGGCCATCAGTGCCATACATCTCACTAAAATGACGAAGCCAGTGCTCGTCAGGGATAACACAATCAAGGGTTGTATTTTCCATATCCGAGAAAAAAGGGTGATTAATGATTGTCCAGAACTTCCCACTGTCACGCAGGACATCAATTGAGAGGAGATTATCCCAGGCCTCCAACTTAATTTCATTTTTCCATTTAGTGATGGCTTGTTTATATAACCTCCTCATTTCTGAGACTACCCCCTTGTTTCTTGGCTTTATTTTTAGTGAGTCAAGCAAGGCCCCATGGGCCCTTGAACAGTTACTATCAAACCATCTAACTTGAGGATTCCATCTGGAGGTAGATGTAATGGTCAAGTCCTTCGAGATCTGTGTGCAGATAACTTCAAAGGCGTTGATAGTCTTAGTGCTAAAGGAGTTACTATCAAGGCAGGTTGCAAAATGCCCATCAACTTCTCGCCTTAAGTTCTCTAAAAAGGTTACAGGGCATACCTTGGTCCATTTAAGCCTCCGACCCTGATCTTTCGTGACTAAGGAGAGACCCCCGGGAAAGGCGCAGTTACCATTCAGCGTTAAATCTCCGAGGTCAAGTAAAATATACACTGGGTTGTGGTCGCTAAATACAGAAGATACAACCTTGTATGCCCCTACCCTGTGTAAAACCCCTGTAGACAAAGAATATAATCTATCACTGTTCCAGGATTGGAGCCCTTGAATGTTACAGCCCTGTTCTCCATCTCTATTAGGCTAGATTCATAACTGTTTATATTTGCCAAAATTTCTTCAAGTGCCTCCCCTTGTCTTGTGTCCATCTGCGGGTGCAATGCCGGGAGCAATTGGCCCCCCTTTTCCACTGACAGGGGGCCATTAGAGAGCATGTCTTTAAATGTCCACTCCTTCCTCCCCTTCGCTGCAGTGTTGGTCCGGTTGATCAGCAGTGAGGAACCAAGGCTGTCCTCTACCAACGCCGTTGTCTGCGCTTAGAGTTGGCCTGGGTGTCGGCACCTCAAGGGGGCTCCCAGTGCACGTCTACCAGATGATGTCTCTGGCCGATTCTCGAGGGGCACTGTCAGGTGGGTGCCTACTGTGTTTGCCGCTGTTCCCCTGTGGGGCTCATTCTCATGTTGTCAGGCTCATATTTCAGGCTGGGCCTCACCACTAACTGCTCCCGGCTCTATATGTTCATCTGGGCCGTGTTCCGGGCAGGTCAGTCGCTAATTGCGATTGGGGCCCAGTTCAGCCGATTGTAGGCCGCCACCCATTGCTGCAGCATTGTATCTCCATGCTTGCCCGATATTGCGCCTCTCCTCTAGTCAGGGCCCTACTTGAGTACTCCGCGAGTCTGCTCGTGGTGTCTGCTGCAGGTCCCATCCCCAGGAGCCAGGAAAGTCCACGGGCTCTGGGCGCAGGTCCCCTCCATCAATAGCTTGTCTTGGGGTATGCAAGGATGCGCAGGAGCGCTGTCCCCTAACCCACTCACAACATTCGCATATGCACCTGGCGTGCTTAGGCCACCCCATACCTCTGCCAGGCAATCTCCCTGGCCGAGTGTCTGCTGCCGAGGCTCATCATTTAGGCCCTTTATGGAGATGCTATTGTGTCCAGGACTATAGTCCCCCATAGCTCCCTGGCCCCGGGGACCGCAGGTATGCCCAGCTCATAATAATAGCATTGCGGGCCTCCAAAACGGGCAGTCACCTTCACGTTGCACCCACCTGGGTTCTCACGTTGTGTGTTCTGAAGCGGGTGACAGGAACTGGAGCCTAGTAGCCCGTCCATGGGTTGCTGCTACTTGACACTTCAGGCCCTGCCAGTCGATCGTCCTAGCGGAACTCTCGCCACGTCTCGGGAAGCAGCATCACTCCCGGGACCTCACCTGTCGCAGGGACCCCGAAGGCGTAGTCCCCCTTGCTGTGCTCGTCGGCGGAAGGGTGACTCCAAACTTCCAGACATACCCGGTCTCCGCTGCTCCACTGCTGCCTGGTGTGGATATTCTGCGCGGGGCAGGGCTCCCTCGGAAATGGATGCAGCTAGGTGGCTCAATGGGCCTCAGCATTTTGTCCCTCCACTGCGTGGCCACTCTGAGCTGTCTATCATCTTTAATCCAGCCCCCTGGTGTGTGGTACATACCTCTAGGGCTGCCTCACGGAGGTTGATCACTGCTCCCCATGTAAGGGTCGTGTTTACAGGGGTAGAAGCGCTATTTTGCCCAGGCGAAGTGTCAGGGAGCGGGATGTCGCCGGGAATTGCGACTCACCAATCTGACATCTTGGCCATGCCCCCACTCTTGCTCTTTTTGTTCTTCAAACTATATCTTCTTCAGTATCACTTTGTTCAGATATTTCAATTATTGTATTTGGAACACTCTCATTCAAAGTATAATTCAGCCTTTTCACTCCGTTTGGCCGTATATCTCCTTTTCTTTTGAATTTCTTAAAATGTTGATTCAGGATTTGTCTCACTTTCTTTTAGTTGATTCCTTGTTCTCCTCTTCACTGTTTCTTTCTGGAATCAATTTCTTCACTGTGTTGACATTACCAGTCTCACAAGACCCAGTAGCTGGTGCTCACGTTACTCGATTCTCAGTCAGTTCATGTTCTTTTCAATAACTTTCTTTTCTTCTTTCTTGATCACCTTCAACTGATTCTTTACTTTAAAATGGATTTGGGACTCTTCGAGTGTGACTAGCATGAATCCATCGGCAAGCCAACACACTTCACTGCTGTCCTCATCACCAGTATCACTTGACATGGCCTATGTCAACGAGGTAAACAAGACTTTCTCACATGCTTCTTGACAAGAACCCACCCTCCAGGGCTCAAGTCATGTGGCAGTTCTTGCTGTGTTGTGGTTGCGACTTCTCCAACCTGATGAAACACAAAATGCACCACATCTGCCAGTCCTTCGCAATAATCAGGCACTAAATCATCTGTTAGATTCATTAGTTGATTCACTGGAAATACTGGCTGTCTCATTGCTCTGCCCACGAACATTTCATGTGGTGTCAATCCAGTTTTTCTATCAGGAATACTTCTTAGACTCATCAAGACTAATGGCAATGCATCTGTCCATTTTCATGTAGTGGAGGCACACGTTTGCAAGTGTTGACTTAATTGTGCCATTCACCTGCTCAAGCACACCCGATGCTTCTGGTCGATAGGCACAGTGTCATTTTTGTTCAATTTGCAATGCTGCTTAAATCATTTAAATTATATCATTCTTAAAATGTGTCCCTCTATCAGATTCTAAAGTGACTGGAAATCCACATTTTGGGATAATCTCTTTAAGTAGCAATTTAGCAATGGTTAGACTATTATTGCATCTTGCAGGGTAGGCCTCCACACAATGAGAAAACAAACAGACAATCACCAGCACATATTTCAGTCCATTATATGGTGGTAGTTCTATGAAATCAGCCTGCAATTGTGTAAAAGAACCAGCTGCTTTTCTAATTCATCCCAACAAACAACTGTCATTCTGCCTGCATTTTGCTGTGGACAAGTGAAACACATCTGGCAAAGACTTTCTGCAATGACTCTAAATTTAGGGTTAAACCATGACTGTTTAAACACCCTAATCATAGCGTCTCTACCTAAGGGTGTATGACCATGATAAAACCTCACCATCTGGGACAACAAACTATCTGGCATGATTGGTCTAACATCAGTGTAAATTCATACTTTGGCTTCTTAGCTACAAGAAAAACCTGCCTTGACTCAATTTTCCTTTTCTTCAACACTTGCTTCTTCTTGTAACTGCCTAATTTCTTCCCAAGTTTCAACAAATGAGAACATGAGATTGCTCACTTGTTCATCAGATTTCTGTGACTTTTTATTGATTGAAATTGAATTTAGTGCACAATAATGCACAACTTTGTCTGCATACCTATTTCTGAATGCGAGAGAATCACTGCCAGACTTGTGTGCCAAACATTTCACAACCCCAATTTCTTTGGGCGATTGTAGTGCCAAAAATGGGTCTCTTAAATGTTCTCCATTTTGTATTGGTGAGCCTGATGCGGTCAAAAAACCACGTTGAGACCACAATTGTCCAAAATCATGGACCACACCAAAACCATACTGACTATCAGTAAATATGGTTATTCTTAAGTTCTATCCAAAGCAACACTGCCTTTTAAAGCCACTAATTCTGATATTGGTGCAGATTTTATTCCCTTCAAGCATGAAGCTTCAATGACATTAGCCACTGTAAATACTGCATAGGATGCTCGCAAGGTACCCTTTTCATTTCTCAAGCAAGATCCATCCACAAACATCACATAATCTGATTCAGGAATTGGAGTATCCTTTCTATCAGGTCTGGGCTTTGTACACAACTCAGTCACATTCAAGCAATCATGATCTGCTTCATCCATCACCACTTCACAGTTCGGATTGGGCAACAATGTAGCTGCATTCAAATTTGTGTATCTTGTCACAGTCACATTTTCAGCTCCCAGTATCACTCGTTCATATTTTGTTAACCTACTACTTGTAAGATGGTGTGTTTGAGTTTGTGTCAACAAAATCTCAACACTATGTGGTACATACACCCTCAATGGATGTCCCATCACAATCGCTTCACTCTGTTCCAAACTCACACAAGTAGCAGCAACTGCTTTCAAACAACATGGTAAAGCTGCAGCTACGCAATAAAGTGTGGCAGAAAAAATTGCCACAGGACGACGTGCTGTTCCATGCATTTGCGTTAGAACTGAAAGTGCACATCCATCTCTTTCGCAATAGAACACTGCAAAGTTCTTGTTGAAATGTGGTATTCCCAATGCTGGTGCATGACAAAGGCTGTGCTGCAACTCAATGAATGCCTTCAACCTTTCCTCATTCAATTGAATTGGGTCTGATACATCTTTGTGAGTCAATCTTTGTAATGGCTTGACTGTCAATGTGAACTCCATGATCCACTGTCTACAGTATCAACCATACACAGAAACATTGGAATCTCTTTCTGCGCCTTCAGTGATTTCATTTACAAAATCGAATTTTTTCTATCCTGTGACACTTTCCTGATTCATTTTTCAATTTGGTGCCCGAAATACAGAAGTTCGTTCTGACAAAATTGCAATTCTGCTGGTGACATTTTATGCCCATCTACTTCAAAATGATTTGATAGAACAATAGTATCTGACACACAAGCTTCTCTCATCTTTGATGCAACAAGCAAATTGTTGATATATTATATCAAAACTGAGTCATTGGGCAGTATCAGTGACTCTAAGCACCTCTTTAAAATTTGATTGAAGATGGAGGGTCTCTCTGTATACCTTCGAGAAACTCGGCACCATGCCAAAACATGGTCTCCGAACCGGAACGTAAACAAATATTGACTATCTGGATGCAAACGTATCGAGCAAAATGCTTGACACAAATCAATCACTGTGAACCACTCCGCATAGCATGGGATTTGATAAAGAAGTACTGCCGGATTTGGCACTATTGGACAACAAGGTATCACTATTTGATGTACTTTTCTCAACTCCTGAACAATCTTATATTTTCCACTTGGTTTCCTAATTACCATTATAGGCGAATTACAAGACTGCCTAATATTTCTTTTAAAATACCTTATTTAATCATCATTTCAATCACAGGTGTTACTCCTGCAAATGTATCAGGATGCTTTTTATAGGGTGGAATTTTTGGAAATTCTAACCTTGTTTAATTAAAATTTGAATAGGATCGACTCCTTTCATTAATCCAATGTCTTTCCCTGAAAAATCCCATACATCAGTCAACACAGTTTCTCTCAATTCAACAGGCAAACCCTTTGCTGTAAATAAAGTAAACAAATCATTCACCTCTGTCCCTTGCCTTGCCAACTTAAGCACCGCGTCTTTGTCCTTTGTATGAAATGCTATTCCATCTGGCATACAATAGATGGTGCAGTTCATTTTGCACAAAAAGTCTCTACCAAAAAGGTTAACTGGACTTGTGTCATACACCACTAAACGATGTAAATCTCGGAAATCTCAAAACTGTACTTTCATTGGTTTTGTTTCTGGAGTTTTGATCAATGGATTTTATATTGCCTACAACGTGAATAGTATCTCCCGAGAGGGATAGGTTAGGAATTTCCACAGTTCTGACAGTGGAACAGGTAGCACCAGTGTCTACAAGGAATGTAAACACATTACCTTCTACTTCACTGTCCACAAAAGGACCACACTGATCTACCTCTAGTGATGTGCCAAGCACGCACTCTTCCTCCCTCCTCAGGCACCATCATTGAGATGTATCTGAATCACTTTCTTGGCACTGCATTCAATATTGTGAAGCCACTTGTACATTTGGATTTACTGATTCATCTGTGTGAAAACCCACATTCGTACGTTATCTCTGTATTTGGCCACTCATATTCTGATATGGCATAAAAGCTTGAGGTATTTGTAAACCTTGTCCTCTCCCATCTGGTACTTGAGAACTCTGATTTTGCAACTGATTTGTATCATTAACACCTGTACCACATGTATTAGTCAACAGACTCCTACACTCACGTCTCCAATGTCCCACTTTACTGCAAGCATGACATGGAAATTTCTTCTTCTAATCCTCTTTGTTATTCCTACCTTTTCCACCACCTTTTGTAGTAGTAGTATTCTGAGCATCTTGAGCAATCTGATCCTTTCCCTGAAGCCTGTCTGAGGAAAATCTACAAATCCACCTTTCTGTGCTGCTTTCATCTGAGCCCACGTTAATTTCTGTTTCAAATTTTTGTCTCTTGTTTGAATGTTATCACTACAATACTTCGCATAACGCAATCAGTCGTCTTACTCTGCCAACATATTAAATGCTGTTGAATCATCATACTAATTACTGGTCTTAGACCAAACATAAACCTATATACAAAATTACCCATATCTTTGTCTTTGGTATTCTCAATGCCACTATACTGTGTATACACTTGAAGAAGCCTTTCATAATATGACTGAACTCTTTCTTTTGTTTCTTGAGTAGTTCTATCTATTTTGACCCAATCTGTCTCTTTTGGCAAAATCTTCCCATTCAGATAAGTAATTACCTGATTATATTTTTTCATCACTTCATCAGATGGTGGTCCAGCGTTTGTATCTCTTGGATGTTCTTCTTTCTGCCAAGCTACAGACATTTTACACTCAAACCACAAATCACCTGGAACTATAATATCAAACCAACCATCTAAGTCTTTCCACAAGACCTTTGAAACTTCCACAAACCTCTCCACTTGTTAGTACCATTCCACTGGTTTTTCTCTCAATCTGGAAAAAATACAATATATCCGGTCTCGACCATGGGATGTGAACATACACACCTCCTGGTACTTCTCTCAAGGGATATATCTTTTCATTCATTTCTACATCTGTCCTCTCACTGGAAACATTGATAAAGCCCCTGTATTACCAACCATTTCTTCCTTCTTTTTATCCCATCTGCCTTTCCAACTATCCAACTCACTTCATCGTCTTAAGGTACTAATTAACTCCTTCATTTGCAATCGCTTCCCTGAAGAATTCAAACTCTCCAGTTGCTGGTCACTGAAATCCGTATGTTTTTTTTAAAGCTTTCAACTTTTCTATATCCACTCCATATGTCTGTGCAACTTCTGCAAACTCCTCATGAAGATTTCTCACTCTCATTGTAATATTCTTACACAAGAATGACACGTCTTCTTCCTGATACCTATTCAATCTCTCTGGACTAATTGTACCTAATATAATTTTCTCTAAATACCTTTTTAATATACCAATATCCATGTTCTTATCAACATTATTAGATCTCATTCCTCTAATCACTACTCATCCAATTTCTCTGGTGAATGCCCTGATGACCCCCTGATGCAGGGTTCACTTCCATCGTATTCTGCAACAATCTCATTGGATCTATTTGTACACCATGTTTTGAAGTTTCCACTGTCTTTTCGGAAATATCAATTATTGATTCTGATTCACTTGCACCATTACTAGTCTTGTCATTCCCTACGGGGATAAAAGTTGTATCTAGAACTGCAGGAATTGTTAGAGCATGTGCCTGTGAAACACTTAGTCCATCATTGTATAATGGAACTATAGGACCAATAGTCAAGGGAACTGATTAATTCTTTTTGTTAAATCTCCTTATGCCTGACTCACTGCACTTGTATTTTTCCCTTGAGGAACTTCCATCTGAATCAATGGAGCACTTAGTGTAGATCTTTCTTGTTCTTCCTGATACAGCAGAGGTCTATTCAATAATACATCATCCAACAATTCTTCATCTACATCATTTGGATCTGATTCTGGTTCTGAAATATTCTTCTTTTCTTCTTTACACTTTCCTCCCTCATGATTCTCCAATAGTACAACTGGATACATTCCTTCACCCATTGCCACTAAATCTCTCCTCCATTTTGTTTATCTGTGCATCCCATTTTGCCTCTGAGTATCTACTCACAGTATTTCTGTATCTATTCTCAGTCCTGTCTCTATCTCTTTTGTATGTCTCATGTTTCCACTCTTCAAGTGCTTTATACTGCATAGGTCTAGGACTTGATTTCAACTCATTCATCTGATATCTCAAATTCTCTAAAATCCTGGTATTACAAGTACCAAACGCTGGAACTGCTAAATTATTATCTCTCTCTGTACACTTCAACCAATTTTCCAACCATGTGCATGCATTTTAACCCCTTTCTAATGACATAAAAGAAGAAGGCATACCCTCAGGAGCTACAGGGATTCCCTCTCTAATGGGTATGGGCTTATCCTTTCTAAACAGAGTTTTCAACAATTTTAATAAATTCATTTTGTCTTGATCTTTAACCCCTTCGACGCTCATGATGAGCTCAGCTCGTCAAGAGGCACAGTGGAGCTGTGCTCATGATGAGCTGAGCTCGTCATAACAGCCGCGGAACGCCCATGTGAGGCTAATTGCCCTCCTGTGCGGGGCGTTCCATTGAGAGGGTGGAGTAGTGACGTGCTCAGCCCATCATGATCACAGCTCCACTGTGCAGCATGATGAGCTGAGCTCGTCACAAGCACCGCACGCGGACCCCCTTACCCACGCACCGCGGGGGAATTAGCCCCACATGGAAGGGGTTAAAACCCAATTCAAGACCTCCTTCCGTACTTCTAGCAAATCTGATTTGTTCACACTGACCAATACCAGCGTGACCCATACCAACCAACCAATTGTAGCACAAAACTCTTGTGACAATTCACACTAACTAGCCAATAGCAGAGCGACTCTTGGTGACGATTCACACTAGCTAACTAGTACACCTCTTTGTGGTGTCTGTATAACTCCTGTGACTGACCCACCCTTTACAAAATTATCGGCATCAATTTACAAAAACCTTTTAGACAAACAAGATTAGAGCACATAAGACAATTCAGCTTGTCTTCTCCACTAAAAGAAAGGTAGATACAAACGCTCTAAGAATTCTTCCGCTACTAAAATCTCGACCAGTGTGATTCTACTCTCAATCAAGTGAAAACTTTCAGGACTTCTCCAGATGCGCTTTTTAAAGGTACCCAAATAAATCTCCACTATACTAACTTCAAAGTTCCCTGTGCAATACCGACAATAGGACCATTACTCAGCACTGCATCAATAGCAGACAACCCAATTCTACTTAGTTTATGCCACACTAAGACGCTCCCTTTGGCTTATCCTGGGATCCTAGGTCTACTTTGGACCTGCTAACTCAATTCCCTTAAGGTCAACCGTTCTGACCACAACATGTAACAAAAAGTACATAAAATATTAATAATAAATAATGATTTCTATCTTCATCATTTTCTAATATGATCAATCTAAACTGACCATCCTTGCTCTGCTCTAAAAAACTGATGCAGCCGAAACATGGGGTAAACATATTCCCCACACGTAACCAGTTTAATAACCACCAGACGTTTATCCTTACAAAACTTAGGGGCATATTACCAAGCAATAGCGATAATTATCGCTATTGCTTGGTTAGAGACAAAAATTTACCGCTAAGCTGCGGCGATTTTTATCGCAGATAAACCTTGGTATTACCAAGGTTTATCGCAAATGCGATAAAAAACGGTCGCAATGCATGAATATCGCTGAAAAGTCAGTGATATTCATGCATTACCGAGCTCATGCTCTTAGCCGTGTTATCCACCTACCATTGGATAACATGGCTAAGAACTGCTATGGGGCAGGTGTTAGCTTTTGGAGATATTCGCGCTTAGAGCAAATATCTCCAAAAGTTGGTAATAGGAGATAGCGATGTTAGCGACTGTTTCCAGTCGCTAACATCTTGACACGCCCACTTTGCATGTCATTAGTGATAAATATCACTGACATGCAAAGTGGGGCCCAAGATGGTCGCTATCTCCTACTAGCTGTCGCTAACTGGTGTTAGCGACAGCTAGGTAATAGGGAGATCATTTTATCTCCACTTTCTTGGCTTTTAAAGCCAAAAAAGCGGAGATAAACCCCCTTGATAATATGCCCCCATATTTTGGCCCATACTTATAACTGGTGCTCCGATGAACCTTTTGAGAGTTGACACAGATTGACAACCATTAAAACGGATAATAGCCCCCTTATGAGGACCTATAACAAAGGGAATAGTCTACAAACCAAACTATACATAACAACATTTACATCTCATTAATCATAATTTCAGTATGACAGACACTGTTTTTTCTATTCACTTATCTTTATCTTATTCTTTGAAAGCATATGAAATGGTCAAACAAAGGTACAACATCAAATCCTAGTTCATCACTCAATAGGATCAAGGTAATTCACAATATCATCTCATTTAACGAGCACAAGTGAGTAGATAGGAAGAGAGACAAAAGAGCATTGCAACAAGATTAATGCAATTACAGAGTATCATACAAACCTAAGGAAACTATGGCACAGTGTGCTAATAGTCTGAAGAGCTAACCCTCCGGCCAGAAAGGAAAGCTGGGGGCGACCTCACAAAGGTATGAGGGGCAAACTTAAAGAGTCAGGGGCAATTAGGTGCAGCCAAAGAGGAACTCAAGGGAAACAGCTCACACAAAGATGCTCACCCTCACCATGCCTGTCTAGCATAACATCTCAGCATCACCTCTCCTCAGCACCATATTCTAACACTAATAGTTATACCCTAAATGTTAAATTCCATCTCTAATTTACTAACAAATTCCAAGCAATTCACAATTTCCATTTGTTCAGGAGCATAGATTGTTCAGTCACACCACTTCCGTCGCTCTTTACTCTCAAAAGTTCTTTGTTTAGAGCCATGCAGTCATCATCATCCTTCGGTAGAGGAAATCACAATATTCCTCTTCTTAAACCCACGCACATCTTTGTATTAATTGTAACATTTTACCAGAGCAGTTATCCACAAAACTAATAATTTCCTCTGAAAGTAGGAAGTTCCGCTGATACTCCAAACACGTAGCCGTCGACAAGGACAAAATACATTTTTCTGCAGCCTACTTCTAAAAAAACAAATGAACCCTAACAGTGGCTTGAGGCCTGCTCTGTAAAGCATGCCGTTTTCGTTAGGAGAAATTAACAGACTCAGTTATTTGTTCACAATAAAAGTTCCATTTCATTATTCATTTTGATTTTCTAGTTTGAATATAAACGCCAACATTATCAACAATTATTCTATGTAATTAAAATGGCTCAAGTAGAACTCTTTTGTTAATTAATTTTCATTCATGTTACTCATGAAAACTCAAACCCCTTAACATTATTTCTCTGCTGTCTTTCGTACAGAAATCTTTAGTGGCCTACAGCAACAATTTGTCATTTTTCTGCACATTTCCAGATTCTCTTGCCAAACACCCTATGTTAATATTTTCTTTGTTAATTTCACAACTTTTTAAATCATTTTCACACAGTAGGAGGTTTAATCCGAGCAGGTTTATTTTTGAAAATACTGCTCCATCAACTCCATCTCGCAGCCCAGAACTAGGCCCCACCCCCTCACCTTCCAATAATGCCAGAAACCTGGGCATCATCCTTGACACCAACCTCTGCATGAGACATAAAATCAATGCCATCACATCAGCCTGCTTTCACATACTTTGCTTGCACTGAAAAATCACCAAATGCCACTCACCTGACACCAGAAAGTCCATCACCCTGGCCCTCATCACAAGAAGACTGGACTACTACAATGCCCTCTACTATGACATCTCCGCTGCACAAGCTGCAAGCCATCCAAAACGCTGCTGCCAGGCTAATCTCCAACCTTCCTCGCTGTAGACACATCACCTCTGAATACTACCCTGGCTCCCCATTGAGTAACGCTGCCAGTTTAAGATGCTCACTCACCTTACAAGGCTCTCCACAACCCGGGTCCGATCTACCTCAATCACTGTCTACACTTCCACCAACCAACCTGGAACATCCACTCTGCATCACTCGCTCTTGCTCAAATCCCTATATCTATAGAAACATGACATGAGGTATGGCCTTCTCTTAGCTGGCAGCCAAATACTGGAACAACCTCCCCCAGCATATCTGGACAGCTGCGCCACTTATGAAGAAACTGAAAACCTTGCTTTTCAACTGATCCTACTTACTTATCCCGCACATTCTCAGAGCCTGGATACCCTCTTGGGTGACATGTTACACGCTCTACAAATCTATGCTACATTACATTACAACACCATTATTGTTTTTTTCTTGTCCAGGACTATTTTGGTCTCACCGTGTAGGTCCACTGTGACTTGACACCTTTCATTACAGTGGGAGAATGTTTTTATGCCTCACATGCTCTCCCTGCCCTTCCACCAACCAGTAAAAGAAACGTTATGTTAAGATTGACTCCCTATTATCTTTACATATTTCATAAGCAAGTCTATGTAGCTAAATGTGAGCATGCTGAGTAATAACGGGCCTAATTTCGATCACTTTATAGTTAGTATTATGTGATTTGAACATTGCAGTTTTAAATACATTTTTCACTCTAATACCTTTATGATCGAGTTTTCCGATGAGCACAGAGGTTAGACTGGATTCAGAAATTTCTAATATAGCTTTCCCACGCTGGAAGGGTGTGCCGGCTGCATGTAGTCACTCGAACTATATTGTGCCCACCCTAGCTCCCTGACATCTGTTTAGTTTTTTCCACACCTTTCGATGAAAGTCTGTTGATTTTCTCAGCCTGAGGTGCTTCTTTGCTCGCCAAAAAGTTCTACTTATCGATATGTGTCGTTCTATTCGGATCATGCAACCTATGCCTGACAATGAAGGCAATTAAGAAGAGGGAGGCCAAATCCTTTATAGTCCAGGCAAAAGAAGATTGTCTTTGTGGCTGCTGATTGAGGGCTCGGTAAAGATCGAGGTCTGCTTTATTCACCATTTTCGAAGTCCTCCAAGAAGAAGAGGGAAATAGTGAGAAAAAAGCACTACATATGTTCTAGGAGATTGTTGAGGTTAAGATATAAGTCCTCACTTTGATCTTCCCATCTGGTTCCTTCTTCTCCAGAGCCAGAGCTGGTAGAAATGTACTGTTCAGAGGATGCCACACAATCACCAGGAATGGCTCCAGAGCAACTTCTAATACCAGTGCTATTAACATTACAGGCACCAGGCTACTGTCATCTACCAGAGTCAGGCGTTGACCCAGCCCTATTTCTCAATTTTACGGAGAAGTTAAGGGGGGCATTGGCCTCCTCTACAGTGCTTCTGGGTTCTATTTGACCTTATGGGTCTTGTCTTGGAGTTTCACCTTTGTGTTTCTGCTAACCCTCCATTGGAATAACTTACAGTGCCTAATGTTGTCTTTCTGATGCCAGGGCATTTGTCAGTTCTTCTTTCGCTGACACCAATACTGGTGCTGGTTCCTGTGTCACAGAGCCCTGCCTCAGGCATATCTCAATCTCCTCCACCAATCCCTCATTAACATTCCATTGGCCCCAATAAAACTGTGCAGGCTCAGCATTGACTTAAGAAGGAAAAGTATAAAGAGGAGTGTACTGCTGCCTGCTAAAGATATAGGAACATCATGCAAGAGATATTTGGCACAGATTTGGATTCCTGCTAGGATTCTGAGGCCCAACTTGATACAGAGAACAATGAGCCCTTTCAATCCCTCCACACATGAAAGACACCTGATCTTCTAGCCTTATGAAATGCAGGTAAGCTGGATCCATCTCCTGATATAGACATGCATCCACTTTTGAGCCCTTCCCTATGAAGTTAGCATCATTTAATGCAATGCCCAAAAAGGCAGCAGAGGTACTTTAATTGCATTTCCCCATTTCCATACTATTACTATGTCAGCTGAGTGTCTTCTCCCAGTTAATGAGGCCAATCTAAAGTTCTTGAAGAAGACCTCTGCCAGTCATCCGCACAGTAGCAAGGTGGTACAGGCCTGCAACAGGAGACCCAGCTTCCCTTTTGGTGTACATTTCCCCTGAGAGTCTGGTGACTCAGACTTCTTCTATCATTGAACGTATTCTTGGCTCCTTCCCCACCCAACCACCTGATACAAAGTTAGAAGGAATGGGTAAGAAAGTATTTTCTAGTGGCTGTCTAGGGTTGTGCTCCCTCAATGTCGCATTTCCACCCAGATGCTATACACATGCCCTGTGGAACATGGTTAAAATGGAGATGCATACGTCAGCTGAATACTTCAAGACACCTTTAAGAAGGCAAGATGGTCAGGAAGAGCCCAGAAATATAATTATAGCGGGTCTGGACACAGCAGATTCAGTGGCCATGGCCATGTCATGCCTAGTATATTCAACAAATGTTTTAAGGAGTGTCCTAACCTTACTTATAACATCCCATTTGAAGGTAAACATCTCTTTGCAGGCAAGGTAGATGTAGTGTGGGAATGGTTTAAAGTGAGAAGGGTGGTGGCCTGCAACTTAGGACTTCAGTTCCAAGTGAAGGATTTTAGTCTATTTTGTAAATGCAAAAGAGTTTTCAGTCCTTGTAACCCCACCCAAACCATGCAACAACACAAAGACCAATTTGTGTTGTAATGTAAGGGAAAAGGGAAAAGGGCGAAAGAAGAGGAGAGGCTGACAGGAACAGATGTCCTTGTCCTCATCTCCAGCACCACCAGAAAACTTCTATATTTTGCTCCTGAAGCAACCTATAAGACTGGAAGGCAGATGGTATATATTTTCACCAGGCTTGTGGTGCAAGAACATTGGCAAATGAGTACTTTAAATTGTAGGAAGAGATTATGCCCTGCGTGTCTAGCAGTAACTCCCCCTTTGCCCATCTGAAAGCCCCTTCAGTTGGAAGATCAGAGAACCACCTACAGACACTGAAGCAGGAGGTGGCAGTCCTGATATAGAAAGGAGTGATGGAGTTGGTGCCTGAACAGGAATTTGAGCAATTTCTATTCTCAGTACTTTCTCGTTCCCAAAAAGAACTGTAATCTTTGTCCGATCTTAGACCTTAGGATACTAAACATTTATTTGCACAAAAAAAAAGTCAAGATGCTGTCTCTGGCTCAGGTCGTTCTGGCCTCGAAAGCAAAAGACTGGATGGAGTCCCTTGACTTTCAGGATGTGTATTTTCATATACCAATCCTACAGTCACACAGGAGGTACCTAGGTTTTATTGTTGGGTTCCCAGATTACTGTTTGCATTCCTTCTGTCTAGGGGAACATTGTCACCATGAGCTTTCACAAAGGTGATAGCAGTGGTCATGTCCCATTATAGGTGGTTGAGGATCTCGATATTCCCCTACTTTTATGATTGGATGATCAAAGTCAGTTCACTGTAGATGGTGCAACATCAACTGCAGGTAACAGTATCCCTACTGTGCAACTTAGGCTTTTCCATCAAGTGCCCAAATCTCACCTAGAATCGCCTCAGCCCCTCCTTTTCATAGAGGCAGCAATTAAAACATCACTCTGAATCTTTCCTCCTCCACAGAAGTTTCAAAACATTTGGGATATGTCCTCGTAGGCTGCTTCACCGGAGTCAAATCAGTTGAGCCCAAAAGCTGAAATGTTGATAATCAGGCCACGGATGTCTTCAGAGCAGTAGTCAGACAACATCAACGGAATACTAAGGTTGCAGGTCCATTGACCAAAGTCATCACCTCTGATTTTAATAAGGAGAGATGCCCTAAGTCACTTTTCTGCTCCATCTAACATGGGTATTACTTAAACGGACAAGGGTGACTCCGATGTTGGGAGTAAAGATGAACATTGGTATTGTGATGCACCTAGCATGGGTTGGCTGGCAGGTAGGTCCTTGTCTTCAGTCCATACACCAGATAGTTTTTGTTGAGAAATCCCTGCTTTTAGGGTTAGGCAGAAGCAGTTCTACAAACACAACTTCCAAGAGTCCAGGACCTGGAAAACACCACTCTGGGGTTAGGATCCACTCCAGAAGTTTACAGCAGCAGGGTTCAAAAACTTAGCAACTTCTTAAGTACCTGTAACTCACACAGGAGCCCAGCCAACTCTGCTATGGAGTCACTCAGATGGTCCGGGCTTCAAGTAGCTGATATAATTCTCCTTCAAATAGCAAGGCAGTCCTTCAAGCAGCAAGGCAGTCCTATGGAAGTCTTCCACAGGTCCAGGAGTGTATTGAAGGATTATTCTAAGGGTTCAATATGTACAGTGGCAGTCTTTGTATGTAGTGGCACACTCTATCCTACCCCTTCATCTGGTGCTGGGAGGTTCTTACCATCCGTTGTCAAAGCTCCAAGCTGTTTGGTTGCCAAAAGGGTTGTATCAGGCTTCTTGTACGTGCTGGAAGCAACCCCTTTGAAGTTTAAGTAGGGTAGGGTTCAGCTCTACCTCAGTCCTCCTGGCAGAATGAGCCATTATGCCCACACCTAGTCACATTTGTGTCACTGTCTAAGAGGAATACACAATCCCCAGAAGCAGGGTCATTTACAGTCATGTGATTCAGGACACTGGCAGAAGGCAAAATAGGTTAGGACAAGAAAATGGCAACTTTCTAAAAGTGAAATTTTCAGAATTGTGATTTAAAATCCTATTGCAATATAGGTTGAGCATTTACCATTAAAAATTAAATTGAATCACAAGTAATTTGAGTCTAAACATGACATGTCAATATGCTCCCAATTCAAAGTTGCCACTTAATAAAACTCTTACAGCAGTGGCTTTTCACTACCAAGACATTTATAACTTAAACCCGCAGGTCTTACTTTTTAAATACCATGCACCCAGCCCTGTGGCCTTTTAAGGTTTACCTTAGGAGTGACTTAAAAGTATTTCAAAGGAATGTTTCAAGCCTGTCAAAAGGTTTCTTTTGCCAGATCAAAATTACAGTTTAAAACTGCACTACAGGCTACAAAGGCAGGCCCAATACATGTTTTAAAGTGCTACTTTAGTGGAGGCACAACGAGTGCTGCAGGCCTGCTAATAGCATATCATTTATTGGCCACGGGTACATTTAGTACCATATACTAGGAACTTATGAGTAAATTAAATGTACCAACGAGTTGTAGGCCAATTTTATCATGTTTTGAGGAGAGAGCACAAACACTTTATCCCTGCTTAGCAGTGGTAAAGTGAAAAAAGTTCTAGAAATAATAAAAGCGAATTAACAAAAACGGAGGGGTGAAAGCGAAATGTTTGTGGCGACCCTACTGAAAGGGCTAGGTCCCACACTTTCCAATAGAGAAGAACAATGTGTTGTATGCTATTTCCTGACGTGTTTCAAAAAGAGATGTTTTAGCAATTGTTCTTGGAAGAAGAACATTTCAATAACGGTATAAGTAAGGGAGTAATGTGAACAGGGGGGCGCTAGAGGATGCTAAAAAAGATGGCCTCAATGTAGAAACTTACTATCCGTTACTGGAATGTAAAGAACAGAACGCCTAGGAGTGAAAAGATCCTGTGGAGGTGGTTTTTGCAGCTGGGCGGCCCCAGGAGCGTGCACAACATACTGGAGGAGGAGGGCAGGCTGCAGCCTAATCAGCAATGCATGTGCCTTAGTTAGAGAGCGACGTGAATATGGCGGCATAGAAGCTGCCCACAACAGAGCTTGGGGCGCTACGAGTGAGTCGGTTGCGATAGCCAGAGAATATGAAACTCCCATAGAGAGAGGGACTAACACCTGCAGTGTCCTATGACTGCACGGGCAAGTAGAGATTGCCGGAGTGACCTGCGCCAGAGGACGTAGCACAGGATCAGTTGCTGACTATAAGGGTTCAAGGATTTGCACCATTGGGACAAATTACTGCAAACCGAGTTTGGAGCCGCTAAATGTCACTGTGTAGCAAGAACTAGGCCCTGAGAGTCCCTTTCAACATACAGGCAGAGCAGCTGATCCAATCACAGCAGGTAGTGTGTGCGACTAAGGTGGGCCTACAGAGTAGGACACAGAGTAGGTAACACTTTGATGCATACAAGCCTACTTAAGTTAAGTGAAATGCTGTTGATTGCTGCATGGGGCCTTCCACTCTACCTGAGAGTGAATCCATTGATTGATGAGTCTGAGCCATAAAATCACTGGTGCTGAGACCTAGCATCTGCCAGATTCTTCTTACATTGATCCAATATCCCCTCTAACACCAACAATGGGGAAACCCAAAGGCAAACAGCTCAAACTAACAAAACCTTGATATGACCAAAAAGGTGACAAGATCACAAGACTGTAAGAATGACCAAGGCATCTCGCTTGAGCAACAGAGTCTTGGAGGCAAATCTGGTTGTTTGGTCCTTCCTAATGGACATGAAAGGTAGCTTGGTAACAATTGAGGCTAAAACAGACTTGCTCAAGTGGCAACTTGATTACATGAAGGAGAGCCTTGATAATCAGCACACCAGCCTAGATATGGTGGAGCTCTGAATCTCTAACATTGAAGACGACTCTGTGGTACAGGGGAAGATAAGACGAAAGTGCAGGTGAAACTGGGAAAATCAAACCCAAGAATGAAGATTTAGAGCTTGCTCCTGTAGAAGCAATGTACACGCTCTGATAGTACCTGACTGTACCAACATGCAAAGCATTGAGGACTATATGGAAAAAATGTTGCTCAGCATCTTTGGGTGTAAACATCTCTCAGCCATATTTGTGACTGAAAGGACGCATCACATGCTGGTGATTAGGGTGGCCTCCAGTGCTCTAGCTTGGTCTGTGATCATGAAGCTGCTCAATTGTGGAGATAGCATCACTATTTTTTGCCTGATGAATAAAGAGGGGGACATTGTTAATAAGGGCTCCACCTTATCTTTTCTTCCTGACGTCACTCAACCAGTACATGGCACAGGACGTGTAACTCCTCCAAAAGAATCCTGCATGGCCTGGGCTTTTCATATGCCACGCTTATCCTGGTAGATAGAGGTTATTGCATAAAGGCAAATCACAGGTGTTGTGTTACCAGAAAATCTGTTAAATAAAAGTCACCATTTGCCCTGACAAAACAATGGGTGAGCCTGGTTGATACTACCAAATGAGGTTCCGCCTCTGTGCCAGATTCACATTATGATGGCAATTATCCTGTACATTTGCTTAATACCCTTACTGTTGAATACTTGCTGCTGTTGCTGTCCCAGAATCTAACCTATAGACTTTGCCTGCACTGTGGGCTAGAAGACCGACACTATATAGCTGGATCTTCCCTGTGGCCCTTGTTGCTATTTGTTATACAATGTTCTTACTAACTGCACATTTATTGTTCCTTTAATTCTCATATGCTTAAACTCAATTGTTTAAGCATTGTTCCTCTGGCCACTCCTGATTGGAGGGTAATAGTTGACTCTGTCTCAAATGCATAATTTTTCTGAGCTTATAATTATGTGCTTCAGGCCAGGGAACTCCACTCCAAAGGGCATATTTTTTGAGATGTTGAGACTCAATCTGGGACCGTGTTAGGGGAAGGGGTTTTACATGAGTTTCGAATGAGAGAGGCCACACCTTGGGCATCAACTACACCATACATACGGATATTTACGATATGCCAGAATATATCTGGGATGGGAACGAACTACCATATCCTCCTAGGCAGTGATGAACTCAAAAGATATGTAAGATAAAGTTATTATCAAGTAACGGGAGGTATGATTATCGTTTAACCCAACCTCTGTTGTTGTAACTCACCAGACATGGTCAAAATATTGCACTAATTCAAGAAACCCACATTGCAAAGTCAGGTATGATTGGGTTTTTTGAAAAACAGAGCTCATCCCATTACTTCTCAACATTTTATTCCTACTCTAAAGATTTTGCAGTTCTAGCTAGACAAGGAGTACACTTTAATCCCAGAGAGACTGCCTTGGATGCTCAGGGTACTTTTCAATTGGTGCATGGGATGTTGAGTGCAAAGCACGTCACCTTCATAAATGTATATGGCGCAAACCGAGATGACCCTGAATTTTTCTAATATGGCTGGGGCCACAAAAGCAGAACCTAATCTACGGGGAAACATCCTTTACCACATAGTTTTAACAATGGCCTGCATTTACAACTAAGTCACTGCCCAGAATGCAACATTAGTACGTGTTACTTTAACCCACAAGTCATTACAATGACTTGCTACAGGGGGGAGTTGTTGGAATAGTGTTGGATTTTTAAGTACAACACCTTCCCCACTGTTGCTAGACTGGAGTTGGAATACTGATTTATATTATTCCAAAGTCCAGCACCCCATAAAGCAAGTTTTTGTAACTACTTGTGTGGTAAAGTAACAAGTTGTAATGTCGCAGTTGGGGTAGTGACATCATTTTAAAGGCTTGTGGGGTTTTGTCATAAAACCCAATCCAGGTACTATAATATGAGGAGGAGATTTAAACACCACGCTCTGGGTTGAACTGGACAGCATGGGCTCTAGGACAAGCAGACATGCATTAAATAAGGTCATGGAGTTATTTAGCTTACCGGACTATATTGCTCAACTGACCCGACAGCCACAGACCATTTATTTCACTCAGTGGTGCATGGGACCAACTCCTAGATTGAGTACTGACTGGGGTCCAGAGATGTGATTTTTTGGACTGACTCCATTATCACCACACTACTAGAGCCCAGTAACCCACCATATAGAAGTGACTCTTGCCACCTGTTGTTACTAGTCAATCTCAATGGCAAAATCTAAAATCATAGCAAATAGACTACTGCCACTATTACCTGGTCTAGTCTACCTGGAGCATTCCATATTCATTTGCAGCTGGTCTACAGTGGATAATCTCTTTTCATTTACTAACCAATTTAAAATGGCATATGAGGTGGTGGCTGCTTTTGTAGAGGCCACTAAATCTTTTGGCTAAAGAATGCCATTCCTGCTATCAGTTATCAAAAGAAGGGCATAGGAAAAGCACTGTTGCAATGAATCACTTGTGCCCATTCTCTCCACATGTCCTGGACCTGTACTCTATTCCTTTTACAAGCAAACCATTTGTAAACTGCAGCAGATCACTGCTACATTGCTGGAGATTATTCCACTAGTGGCCCTGCTGGGGTATGTAAAAGAATTTCCCAAACCCTCCAGGAATCTTCCTACTATTGTGTTACGACAGACCTGATTTACAAAACCCTCATGCAATGCTGCATATTGTCCAAATTTGCTGTGCCACTTTGCATGAGAGTGAGAGAGAAGGAGAGGGCGATATATATATATAGATGTTACTCTCCTCCTGTCTCCCAAACACTGGTACAGAATTATGCCGCTGAATGCCATGCATACACCTTTGCGCCATAATGCAAATGTTTGTCAGTGAGTCTAGCAATTTTTTGTTCTGGCAGATTGCCCTTGAAATACAAAATACTATGCTTAGTCTGACTTTACTACTTTTCCTAAGTTCTATGTGTGCTGTACAGTGCAGCACACATGAACAGTCAGAAAAGAAAGGAGAAGTTAAAGCTTTTCTCCGTTTACTGCCTAATTTCAATTGGAATTACATTTCGGCACAAAACTCTGTCGCATATTATTAGTATATAGGGATTTGAGTAAAAAAACATTCATGGGATCATGTGAATGCCCTTTACCACCCATGGAACGCCCCTTGACGCAGTGTATTGTGACTTACCTACTGTTCCCAGTTCTGATTCATGATCAAATTGCTGCGATATATCATATTTAATCCTCATGTAAATTCAGTTTCTATTGTATACATGTAAAAGGTTAGATGCTAAATATAAATGTTGGACAGATAGATGCACTCAATTCAGTTTGATATGCAATTCATTTCAAAACAATAGTTGTATATGTGTGCTGCCTTGGTGTGTTAGTTGTCCGGATGAGCCCAAGTTTTCATCTAAGATTGCTGATAGCATTGTTGCTAGTCAGTCTCAAGGCACACATCTTCAAAGAGGCCTGTATGGGCTATCAAATTGTAAAGGAATGAATTGGCTTAAAACCTAAGTCTCTAGCAACAGATAACTCCAATGTGAGTTATCACAACGTCATGACAGGAGAAATCCCAAAGTATGGTGCCGATCGCGAAGTGCGCGGCGTCGTACCTGGAGTCAAACAGATCCCCAAAGAACAGTACCTTGGAAAAGCGATGAAAAACAAATGAGGTGCGGCTTCGTTGGCACTGTGCAGCGTCGGTTCCTTACGACTCCAGGGAAGGTGTAGACTGCATCGGGAAAGTGACATCACGATGGCGCTGAAACCGTGGTTCCTTACAATATTGTGCTGTCGATGAATTCTCGGTCACCCATGTCGAGGATCGGCTCCGCGATGTCGATGTCGGTTTTGGAGTCAATGCAGCGCTCACGACTTTGGGCAGCTTATGGCATCACTCGCTGGCGTCGCTGTGGCACGGCGGCTGGCGGCGGGTCTAGGGTGCAAGTCGGAGCAGCACTCACAGCTTCGGTGTAGAAGATGGCGTAGCTCGCCAGCGTCGGTGTTGCAAGTTCCTTCTGCAGCAGCCAAAACTGCAGTACTAGATGCAGGCAAGCAGTAGAGGTGAAGTCTTGATTCCCTGAGACTTCAGGCAGGAGGCAAGCTCAAGTTCAAGCCCTTGGAGATCTTCCTCAAGATGATGAAAGCACACTCAGTCCTTTTTCTCCTTTCTTTGGCAATGAAGCAACCACTGCAGGCCAAACCCAACATCAGTTCTTCTCCTCAGCAAAGGTTTGTCTTGATTCCCAGAAGTGATGTAAAGTTCTGGGGTCTGAGTCCCTTCTTTTATACACCAAAATCCTTTGTTTCTGAAGGCAGAGAGTGTCTGTACCTAGTCCAAACCAGTTCTGGTCATTCCTGGAGCACTTTGTTTACAGGACTCCTTCTTTCCTTTGACAGTGTGGGCCAGGGTCATCAGACGCACCACAGGAGGTAGAGCCAGCATTGTAGAACATAGGCACAGCCCTATTCAGGTCCCAGGTGCTCCCCCTCCCACCACTCTACATGCAGATGGGTCTATTCAGCCCTGTGCTGACTCACCCTGTCTCCTAAAATCCCCCAGCCCCTGTCACTCAAACGCCAGACAAGGAATACACAACCTAGCAGAGGCAGGCTTGGACAGTTAGGCAAGAAAATAACTACTTTCTAAAAGTGGTATTTTAAAACACAGAATTTTAAAACCAACTTCACTAAAAGATGTATTTTATCATTCTGAGTTCAGGCATACTAAACTCGAATTTCTACCTAGTTCCCTGAGTCAGTTAGGATTATTAAATGTTATAATCAAACTGCCCATTCTGCACTATGGGGAACAGGTAGCCTTGCAATAGTCAAAAACGAAAATGGCTGTAATTCACTATTAGGACATGCCACACATACCAGGGCATGTCCTACCTTATAATTACAATGCACCCTGCCCCTGGGCCTACCATAGGGGAGTCTGATATGAAGAAAAGGGAAGGTTTAGGACTGGAAAGTTGTTGCACTTGCTCAGTCAACATGGCAGTGCCAGACTGCACACAGGCCCTGCAATGGCAGGCCTGAGACACACTTTTCAAGCTGCTTTGGTGGGTGGCACAAGCAGTGCTGTAAGCCCACCAGCAGCATTTGATTTACAAGCCCTTGGTCCACCCATTGCACTGTACTAGGGTCTGACAAGTAAACCACATAAGCCAATCATGGAGTCACTAATCCATACATCAATTTACCATAGAGAGCATATGCACTTTAGCACTGATCAGCAGTGAAGAAGTGCACAGAGTCATAAAACAGCAAATAACATGTCAGAAAAAATATAGGAGGAAGGCAAAAAGTTCAGGGATGACCCTGAAAAAAGGGACAAGTCCAACAGTCAAATGTAGTACTTAGAACATATCCGCATGAGACCGCATCACACTCCCATCCACATCCTACATACTAAGTATGGGCGAAATTTGCGAATTCGCGGTACGCGAATTTGTGCGAAAGCAAATTCGTGTTCCGCATAATCTGCGAATTTGGGCAAAGTTTTTTTATTGCGTGTTCGCGGGACTCTTTCAGCGCAACGACCACGAAGTTACCTATGCGGTCGTACATGGGCGCGCCCATCTTGTTTGCGTTGCGTATTTCCGTTTCCGGGCGCTAGGTGCATTCTCGCGTTTTGCGCAGGCGCGTTTAAGTGGTGGTATGCGTTTTTGCGTGCTCGCGGGGGCAATATCGCGCAAACTTACCCACGTGGTACTAAGTGGGCACGGCCATCTTGTTTTTCATTCATTGCTGTGGTTCTAGGCATGCTTTTTCAATCCTCCCCTAATTATTGCAATCCTTTGTTTCTTTGAACTTTTTTTTAATCTTTTTTACTCATCTATCCCTCTATTTTTCTACATCTATATGTTGTGTTTTTTCAACTTTTCGTTACTTTAAAAAATACTTTTTTAACCTCTTTTATTTTATTTTCATTTCCTTATTCTTTCCTATTTTTTATTTAACTTTCCTGTCCAGGACCATGGCAAAGGGAGCTGGGAAGAGCAAGGGGAAGGATCCCGCACCCCTTACCCGGCTCCAATGCGGGCGTTTAAGGGGGGAGGCAGTAACAGCCTGGGAGATTTTCAATGCGGTGGAGGTGGCCGCACTCGTTTTCTAGGTCCAGCGCCACCTCCCCAAGACCGTGGCATCAGGCGGCAGGCCCAGTTCCGGGTACGGGCTCTGGGAGCATCGCAAGCTATGGGAGAAGGTTGCCGGGCCATGTATCGGGAGTCTGGGGTCCGGCGCACCTACAACCAAGCGGCGCACCGGTGGTCCGACATCCTGAACCGGGAGCAAAACCTGCTCGACCTGCTTGGAGTCGAGATCCCGGGCCTTGGTGAGTAGTAGTAGCTAGTATATAATCACTACTTTGTTTTCTCCTGCTCTGTGTTATGATATTGCAATTTGTTTTTTCCAAAGAGCAGTATGCTGCCAATTACATTGCAGGTAAATTATGTTTCAAAATCTTCTGCGATTGCAGGTGCTCGCCTGCTCAGTGGCGGTGCTACTATGCTTACTTGTTTTCAATTTTGTGCTCATTTGGCCTGAGTGATTATGTATGAGTGTACTTTACAGAACTGCGAATGCTAGACACTAGAGCGTGCTGCGGAGTCCTTTTTGTAGTTGGTTTAATGAGTTACATAACTTTCCAAGTAGAGGGTCCGCGAATCCAGCAATGCTAATATCCTAGTAGACCACATCAGATAGGTCAATACATTTAGTGCAATTGCTGTCTATTTCCACGTGTTTTTTTAAATGTTTGATTTGGTTGACAACAATCATCCATGTTTGTGTCTTTCTTCCATGTTGTACATCAGCTTCCCCGAGGGGCAAGAGGACACAGGAGGAGGTAGAGGCGCCGGTGGAGCAAGAACAACACCAGAAAGGCCATGATAGGTCCGCCGAAGGCTCCTCTGCTGGCCCCAGTACGTTTTTCTGTTAATATTAATCATTATACTTCCCTATCTTTTAAAGCATCTACTTTTTCCAAACGTTCCTCATTCTATTTTTTCCTAAATCGTGTTTGATCTTCTTGTAGACTGTTTCTAAATTCTTATCCTGCCTCTACTATGACTCCCTGTGGTACTACTGGATTATTATTAGTCTGTCTGTGTAGCTACCTAAGCTTGCACAGTTGGCAAAAGGTGTTAAACAAAACTCCTATTCTATTCAGCAATAGCTCTATGCACTGAGTGCAGTTCTCTGGGTTGTCCATAATGTCTATTGAAGTCTTCTAAATGTTTATGCTTTGACAATTCCCAACAATAAAATGTCAATGGCCACCAAGAATAAGATACTAGTTTACTTTTTGATTGGATAGGAGGACAATCCAAACTACTACTGTTGCAGGGACTATTCTGCACAAACAGAACTATGAACAAGAAATAGGGCATTGGTTATAAATTATAATAGGTGCAGTTAGACTTTCCACATACCTCAGTCATAACAGAAGTTGAACCCCCAATCTCCTTACTGACTAGCTAGTGTGTCAGAGTCATTATTTAGCTCCGGAATGCAGTGATTATCCCCAATGATAATACAACCCAGAACATAAGACTACAGAGTCAGAGTCCCAACCTCTCAGAGCCACGGACTCATGCTTGCAAATTGCAAACTCTTTCGCTCACTCACTCGTGACCAAAAACCAGAGTCTACGTAAGTTTTAAAGCTTTATTAAAAGTAAAAACATTTATTAAAATCAACTTCAGTTCATATAAGATAAACGGTGAAATATTCAAAACTGAAAAGTGGCTGATTTCACACATTAATTGTGGGAGAGCCCTCACCTGGTTGGAACTTAAATTCTTGGTGGGGATGAATCGTTGACGACTCCGTCCAACATGATATGATGATGATCTTGCTCTTGTTCTTAGAAGGGAAGCTTGGCTGTTATGAGAAAAATGGTGCGTGTTAAAAAGCAAGCATTCATCAGTTGTGAGAAACAGTGTAGCATCACATGTTATGGCTAAGCATAAATAAAAAACACCCTTCCCTGAAGAAAGGGAAATTTGTAGTTTAGACTAGAGTCACAAATTATTAAAATGGTTTATGTAGTACTAGTAACATTTTTTCATTCCAAGACAAAATAGGGAGTGGTGTATATGGCATCTAAAAATATGAAATGTATTTTCTAGGCGGAACATCGGCACAGCCAAGCACCAGTGCGGAGGTAGGCACTCCAGGGTCGGATGTGGTGCAACAGCCATCAGGAACTTCTGTGGGGGATACCACGGGAGTGGCGGGCAGTGGTAAGCTATTATATTCTGGTACTTATTGAGATTGCAGACTGCAGAGTGGGCTCTCTGCAGGGGTGTATATATTGTACAGTACAAGTACACTGTACTGTTAAGAAGACTTACAAATTTAGAACTAAGTTTTTGTCAATCAGGTAGAAGACATTTGCCCTTGACTTCTCATTAGCAATAGCATTAGCGTCGGGAGTTGACGAGTAACCAATGGCCTCCTCTAAATTTGACTTCAACTCATCTGTGAAAGTTGTATCGAGAAGCCAAGTCAGATCAGAGATGAACTTGATGGATGGAATGAACGAAAAGGGAAAGAAGGGTGTAAGGAAGGACGAGCGAGTTAAAAGTAATGACTGGCAAAGAATGATGCGTGTTTTTTAATGCTGCCCGAGGTGGCTGGGAATATGATGCATGGCCGGTTGAAGGCTGAAGCAAGGATGGGAGGAAGGAGAAAGGAAAGAGGACTGCCTGGGTGGGTGAAACAGAAACTGTATGTGCGCGCAATATATCCTTTGGTTCAAATTCAAATGCAAGTCAAGCAAGGATGCATGGCTGGCGGTTTCCAAAATAAAATTAAAAGGTTGTTTTTCCGTGAGAAAAAGTAAGATTTGTCCAGTTGAGACATTTAGAAGAATGATTGACATTTACTTTGAATGGAAGGATGCCTGGATCATGGTACTCGGGTGCAAGTTGACTGCGCTGGCATTTTGCCGGCTTCCACAAGTTTACGTACCAATTTCGCTAAACAAGAGAGAAGAAGAAGAAGACTGGTGTACAGTCTGAGTCTAATGTAGTGAGTCTATATAGTGGTAGTAGAATTCCTGAAACTCCCACTATTATTAGAACAGAGGCCGACGAAGTGGGAGGTTAGTTCGATAGATACAGGCCACAAATGTTATGTACTGTGCTTGCAAGTTGCTAATGCTACTGTGACACAACTTTCTGCTGAATTATTTTGTGTTAATCTTAAAGAGCATTGGTTACAGGGGGGGCGTGGCTAACCGAGCAGCGAGATGGCCGCTCTGTGAGCGAGCTCCGCCGGCTGCACGCTAATAAATCCTATTTAATCCTTCACAGCGTTACCGAGGGGACCGGTTTTGCTGACGGAAGAGCTGTGCTTGGCCTGGGGAAAGATCGACTGGATCCTCGACAGTAAAGGACACCTGGGAGGCTAGATCTGGTGGTGGTGTTTCGCGCCGGCCCGGGCGCCCGCGCCTGCCCTCGGCTGTGGAGCCTGCGGCGGCGGTGCCTACCCACTAGACCCCGGGGATTACTGGACCTTCGCTGATCGGCTGCGCAGTGATTGCATCGGCGCCCTCTTCCTCTGGCCGAGCGCCGCAGCCATTCGCTATTCCGAAGACTTCGGTACCCACGATCGGGAGCGGTGCAAAACTGGATCCGAGGTACCGACCCTGGAGAAGGAGGGGGCTGGGAATAAGCGCGAGGCCGCCATTTTGTTGCAGTCGCTATATTGAGCGCTGCTATCCCGGGGCATGTTACGAACATCCATGAGTCCCACCCTTGCTTAGTGATCCCCTGTGGCCCCGGGGCCAGCCGTCCCAGCAGCTAGAAGAGGTTATTTCCCGAGGGCGGGCGATCCGAGCCCGGGCACCGGAGCAGGCCGGTGCCCTCAACTTGCTTCCTTCGGGGTCGAGCCCCCGATCTGCCCAATCGCCGGACGCTGCTAGTTGGGCCTGAAGTAAGCACTGAGTGGCGCTAGTCAGTTTGGCCGCGCTTGAGAACTGTCGGACCCCCGGATCTGCTGCGTAACACCCGGAGCTGATCCTGCTCGGCCCGTGAGGCTGAATCCAAGGGGAGCTGGTAAGAGCGCCACAGCGTGATCTGCGCGGCTACTTCTTCGAGTATACATGATGGGGGGCACGAAGGATGCGAGACAGCCCAGGCTAACATTTGACCAAAAGCAGAAGAACAAACAGCATTCAACGGACACGGAGGCCGCGACGCCCCATCCAAAAAGCTCTGCTGCTGACATTGATTTTGGCGCTTTAATGCTGGAGGTCAGATCAAGCCTAAAAAGCATCGATACTAAGCTGGATACGCTGTCCTCACAGCTGGAGGCAGTTAAGTCAAAGGTGGACACGCATGAGACGAGGCTGGACAGCCTGGAAAACAGAAACACGGAATGCTGCGAGTTCCAACAGCAGACTAAACAGCACATTACTAACATTGAACGTGAACTAGAACTCATGCGTGCCAAGGCGGACGACTTGGAAGCCAGGTCCAGGAGATCCAACATTAGAATTACTGGCATTCCGGAGACGGATAACACCGGGAAGATGGAGGTGTTTGTTACGGATCTCCTGCACGAGCTCTTCGACCCAGACCTGTCCCAGGTATTCACTGTTGAAAGGGCGCACAGGGCACTGGGCAAGAAGCCACTGACGGGAGCCGCTCCTCGCCCTATACTGGCCAAACTTCTCAACTTTCAGGACAGAGACCGCATCTTGCAGCTGGCCCGGGAGAAAGGCAAGATCACTCATAAGGGAAACCATATCTCGTTTTATCCTGATTTCACTCCCCTTGTCCAGGCGGCCAGGAAGGAGTTCATACCAGCGAAGAAACTTCTGATGCAAGCCGGTGTCAAGTACTCCTTGTTATACCCGGCCAAACTGAAAATACTTCATGATCATGATGCGCACTTTTTCACAGACGCCAAATCGGCCTTGAAATTTGCCAAACACATCTGTGGCCCTGGCGCTAGACGTAGGTCTCCGAGGCTAGAAGAGGACGCTGCCCAGATGAGCGAAAACGATTGAGAGCATTGAAACCAGGTGGACCGTGTTACCCCTTTTCTGCTGCTTGTCATTGATGGTCTGGTTGATTCTCGTAGGTCACGAGCCGGCAGAAACTGCTTACAGCGGCCTGACCTGCCTGCCTTTACTGGGGACGACCCTGACTGTAAGCTGCGTCCCAGGTCTGTGAAAATTTTCTCTAGCTGCAATTCCATTGGTGTCTGTTTAGCGATGCCGGGCACCTCTCGGGGGTTGCTACTATCCTTGAGTGTGCAGCCACCCTGTGCATTCAGGGGTGTCAGCTAGGAGCACCTCGCCCCCATGGGGTATCTCCCGTTATTTCTGTTCCTAGTTAACTTTGGTGCTGTACGGAGCACGAATGGGGTTTTATCGCAACCTAATTGGGGGGTTGGCGTGGGTGGGGGGCGGTGGGGGTTGTTGAAAGTTTGGTTACCTGTTCTGGTGCGGTGCAAAGTGATCTGTCTTATCTCTTCTATACTACGCAGGAGGTCAATGTGTGTGCGGTATGAGGGCCTTCCTGGGGCGCTGGGGGTAGGAAGGGTGGGAGCCCGGTTGCTCCGATTAAACTACTGGTATGGGGGGGGTTAAATTGTGGACTTGGAACATTCGGGGCCTTGGGGACTATAAGAAAGCTAAATTGATGCATGCTGCACTGGCCAGACACAATGTAGACATATGTTTTTTGCAGGAAACTCACATTAACATGACCCCCTCGCCCAGACTAAAGCACCCCAGGTGGTCGCATATTTATTCCGCAATTTACTCTAATTATGCCAGGGGGGTGGCTGTCCTTGTGCGGAGAGGGTTGGATTGGCGGGAGCACACTTGTGTACTGGATAAAGATGGCCGATATGTCATTGTGCATGGTTCATTACAGGGAAGACCGCTGATACTTGCTGCTATATATGGCCCGAATATGGATGATCCAGATTTCTTTCGAAATGTCTGGGCACAAATTGCATTGCTGGATTGCCACTTGATTGTAGTGGGAGGGGATTTCAATGTTGTGCTGGATGATGCCTTGGACCGTAGAGGTGTTAGTAGACCAACGCATGCTAAAGCGAGACAAGCGGTGCTTGATGTGATGGAAGAGGGAATGCTGACTGATGTGTGGAGAATTCGTCATCCTGGGGAGAGAACAGGGACCTATATCACATGTCATCATGCTGCCTGGTCCCGCCTAGACTTCTGGCTGGTATCACCTGAGGTTGCGACATGGGTGGGGGAGGTGGACATCCAGGCTAGATCACTTTCGGATCACGCCCCCTGCATGCTAGAACTGAGAGTTCCCAATGTAACATCTAAAGCTTTTTCCTGGCGACTGCCACCTCACGCACTTGCTGATCAGGTATTCACTGAAGAAATTAGAGAAGATATTATCAAATATTTTCTGGACAACGAGGGTTCAGCCTCCTCAGAGGCCATAGTGTGGGACGCCTTTAAGGCGGTGATCAGGGGCCAATGTATAGCTAGGCAAGCAGGGGTATTACATACCATACGACGGACACTAGCCCAGTTGGAACGTGAGCTAAGAGATCTGGACTTGGCCTTCTGTCGGGACCCGACGCTGGAACTAGCTGGCTGTCTTAAGATCAAACTGCTAGACTTCAATGAGGAGGCGCAGAGGGAGGTGAAGTTCCTGGGGAGACAAGCCGAGGCCCGTAGATATGGGGAGGGGGACAGACCAAGCAGGACGTTAGCCAGATTGATTGCCCCTCAGGCGCAAACACACTATATACACACAATTCACAATATTGAGGGGTCCCTGGTTATGGGCCAGGAGGCGGTGCTGACAGCCTTCACTGACTTTTACGCATCCCTTTACACATCTAGACAGACAGCTACTCCTGCTTCCCTGGACAGTTTTCTTGACTCTATCGCCCTCGTCTGGTTCAACGACAACCATAGGCAGTACATGGACCTCCCGGTCACGGTCCAGGATATAGCTCAAGTCATCAAGAGCATGCCAGCTAACAAAGCTCCTGGTCCTGATGGCCTGACAACGTCATTTTATAAGACGTATGCTGAGGAACTGGCCCCGAAACTACACTCGGTGTTCGTTGAGGCGCTAGAACTCAATACCCTCCCGGACTCGATGCATGAAGCATTGATTATCACCCTGTTGAAGCCCGACAAGGACGACCTGTTCCTTGACTCCTACCGTCCCCTCTCCCTCATAAATGTGGATGCGAAGATCTTTGCCAAGGTCATTGCAGACAAACTACAGCCGCTGTTACCAATCATCGCTCTCCCTGACCAGTCGGGGTTTGTTCCTGGACGCGCCACCTCACACAACCTCAGAACTCTTTTCTCTGTCCTGCATTATCTCCACCCCTCCGTCCAAGCTGCGGTTGTGTTCTTGGACGCAACCAAAGCATTTGATTCTTTGGAGTGGCCTTACCTATTTCGGATTCTTGGCAGGATGGGATTCAGTCAAAACTTCATCACTCTTATCAAACTGCTATATGACAAGCCCAGAGCTCGGGTAAGAGTAAATGGTCTAGTGTCCGAGCCCTTTGCCGTCTCCAGAGGGGTGCCCACTGTCGCCTCTCCTTTTTGCTATTGCAATGGAGCCGCTGGCGGCTAGGGTTCGACAGCACCACACGGCGAGAGGGATAGGCTTCAGCTCTCGCAGTCTGCTGATATCCCTATATGCAGACGATGTCACCCTATACGTCATCAACCCTACTGACAATATGAGCCCACTGCTCCGGGAATTCGTGCGCTTCGAGGGACTGGCGGGCGTGTCTATAAATTGGTCCAAGTCAGTTGCATTCCCTCTAACTGACGCGACCGTTCAGCCTCCCTCGGACTACCCTCTGCGTTGGGAAACTGACGCGGTCAAGTACCTGGGAATATGGGTCAGTAGGGATACACAGGAATTGTGGTCCCTCAACTTTGGCAGGGCGGTTGACTGGCTGGAGCGAAAGGTGGAGGTCTGGAACAAACTTCCTCTGTCACTAGTTGCGAGAATAGCATTGGCGAAAATGGTGGTTCTCCCCAAATTTTTATATCTGTTCGTCAATATTCCGCTGCCCATGACTGCAAGCTTCCATGCGCGTGTCCGCTCCTTGCTTCTGAATCTGGTGTGGGCTGGAGGGCAGGCGAGGACCTCTTGGGCCCTGCTCACACTCCCGTTACGGCAGGGTGGCCTCGGGGCGCCTGACCTAAAGCTCTACTCGCTATGTGCGCAAGCTCAATTCTTGCACTTTTGGGGTTTTCCCACCCCTTACCAGCCGCATGTGGCGGTGGAGTTGGCTGCTGTTGCACCGTTACCGCTTCAGGTGGCGCTGTATGGCAAAGTTACACGCCCCTCGAGGGATGTGGACACCGTAGAAATGATCCGCTGGTCCTGGCGTGAACTACGACGTAGGGCGGGACTCCCCCTACTTTATGCGCCGGCTATCCCATTGCGGAGCGACCCGATGCTGCCCTGCCTGTGCGCTAGGGGAGACGCCATCATGCTTCGGGGGAGACGTGTGCACACTTTCGCGGACATCTATCCCGATGGGACATTTGGTGCATTGGGGGTCAGCGGGGACGGCCAACCCGTCTCGTTCTCGGACACGCTTCTGTACCACTCTCTCCGGGAGTCATGTAAACGGATGTGGCCCCAGTTCCCCGAGGAGCCGCCGCAACTCGATGCCCTCCAGAATCTACTATCGCGACCCTCCCCAGCGAAACTGGTCTCTAGACTGTACAATTGCATGCAGGAACAGGCCCCGATTACTGTGCCTACAGCCAAAAATGCTTGGACGGCTGACCTGGACGGATCCCTGACGGATGGCATGTGGGAATATTGCTGTAAACAACTCACGGCACTGTCCCCGAATTATAGGCTACGGCTTGTCCATTTTAAGTTTCTACACCGGTACTATCGCACACCAATACTGCTGCATCGCATGGGCATCCGCGCTGATGCGTCATGCTGGAAATGCGGTGGAGCTGATGCGTCTTTTCTCCATGCGGCGTGGGGATGCCCTAAGCTGAATGAATACTGGTAAAACGTTTTTGCGGCCATCAACCAAATTCTACACAGAACTGATGAACCCACCCCACTTTTGGGCCTACTGGGCTACGTTAAGGACACCGCACCCTGTGATAGAAAACTGCACGCTCTGCTGCTCCTTTACGCCAAACGCCAGGTAGCGATACACTGGGGTCGCAGCGCCTTGCCTACATTTGCCGCATGGGTTAAAGACGTTACATATGGTCAGTCACAACTCACACATTACTGGGAAACGATGCCAACCGCTTCTAGACCCAACGACATCTGGGAGCCCTTCCTTCAGTGGACTAGAGAGCGAGCGGGATCTGACGCCTCTGTGAACTCCCCTGACGTGGGCGTTTCAGATGACATGGGGTGAGGACTTTGGCCCCAATATGCATTTCCTTGCCAGGATGGATCATGATTGTTGGAGTTGCTTGGTGGCCGCGAGGCGTTCTAAAACTACCTAGCTAGGCGCTTGATGTGTGTTTGGCCGACTTGGCGAAATGTCCCCCTCTCTGGCCAGGTGACCCGCTGTCTTGACTTGCCCCTCCCCCCCCCCCTCTCTGCCCACGCCCCGTGGGTGATGCATTGCAAACATTCCGCCGCTGCCCCTGCCCCTGCCGTCGATTGACATCCTTCCATTGCTGCCTGGTCATTGAACACACGACCATGCGTATGTGAGATGTGATGTATGATTGTTGATGCCGCTCTGCACCAAAGTTCGTTGTTTCCCTCCGATTGTTGTGGGGGATTGGGTGAAAAGGTGTACGTGGACATGTTTTATCTGCATTGTTCTTTTACTGAGCTGAGGCTCTGGCACTCGTCGTGGTGGCGGTGCAGGGCTGAGAGCGTGAGATCCATTTGTAGTCTACGGCACAAAAATGTGAGACCATTTACCTTGTAATGATTGCACTGTTGGACTCCTTGCCCATGACAGGGGTCAATATCTCTTTTGGGGACATGCTACCAACCTTGTTGTATGACTCCTTGCACACTACTTATGGTTATGGGACACCTGTCCATATCGCGGCCTGCCTCCGGGTTGTTGGCGTTACGCAGTGTAACCTTTCTTTTTTGCACAATAAATGTCTTGCACCAAAAAAAAAAAAAAAAAAGAGCATTGGTTACAGTATGTTTTTCTTTCTTCATATAGATGCTCCTTCCAAACTAACATGGAAGGAGCTGGCTAGAGGGGCCCAGCAACAGGAGCTGGAGGTGATTGTCGCCGAATATTGGCGTCTGGTGGCCCAGGAGGTGGAGGACACGCAGTCTCATTCGACATCTACAACATCCGTGACAGATGCATCCTCCTCCGCTCACCCTGGGTCATCCAGTCAGCGCAAGCCTTCAGCGGTACGGATCCGTGGTACCGCAGCCACATGCCACCGCCAAGCAGCAAAAAAATCAGCTTCCCCCCACAGCAGGTGCAAGGCTCGTCTGCACCGCTTGACCCTCAGGGTGTCCAACCTTGAGCAGGAGGTGGAGAGGTTAAAAACCCTGGTCAAGGACCTCCGTAGGGAGCGTCAGGACCACCTGGCCAAAGGACACTGCCGGCGGCAGTAGAGGAGGAAAGACTGTCCCTTGCCCCTTTTTTAAAGACTTTTGGGGGGGGGGGAATTGGGCGTTGGGGTTTTGGAACTTTTCTTCAGGACATTTCATGGACATTGGTTGGGGTTAGGGAGGGGGGTGGGTCGGGTCTTGTGGGATAGTTTATTTTTGTTAGGTTGTAAATAATTATTTAGTTTCAACTTAAACATAGCATATGCGTTTTTACTGTTTTGTGGGGGAGGCAGGGGGGGTTAACTCAACTGTACGTTTGTTTTCCTGAAATTCAACTGGCTGGTTGATTCAAATTGTTTAATCGCCCAAATTTTTAGAAAAGTGCCACGGACAGAGTCAGTGAATTCAATTGTCCTACTACTTTACTAGTACTACCGTCAGTCTCTCCTCTCCTCCTACTCTATTATTCTTCCTCCCCCAATATGCTTATCTTACCTGTGACTCGTGTTTGAGAATAGGGCTAGGCACAGGGCTGGGTGCATGGCAAATGGTGATTAAGGTTGAATCCTGGACAGATGAAATGTCATCGTTGTGGTGGTGGTAGTAGTAGTAGTACACACTGGCAGTAGCAGCATATGAAAAAGAAGGAAATGAAACACTGAGTGGCCTGAGCGTAGCATTAGAACAGTATGATAGATAGTACAGTACACAGTAAGAACATATTTTCTGTTGCTTTGACCTTATCCTTCCCTGCTAGTATGTGGAATTATTGTTGTAATTTAGTCACACCTCAATGAAAACCACACAGCCCGGGGGAAGAGGGTTAGGGTTTGAAAATTGGATGGGAATGGTTTTTTTTGGGAAGGTTTTGTGGCGAGAGGAAAAAAAACACAGCATGGACAAATAACAAATGAAGAAAAACAAATCTTTGGATACGAAGATATCCATAAATCTTTTAAGGGACATAAAGGAAGTGCATGCATGAAGTTGTTTGCTAAATGGATGGGTCAGTTACTGAAAAGTAGTACTTACTACAACTTACTAAGTAGTACTAAACTATTAGACAGTACAGGGCTGCTGTAATTACGCAATTTCACTCAGAGAGAATGACTTAGTAGTACATTACATTAGTTTTAAAAATAGCAAAGAAAGTTTTGAAATAGCTGTAGGGATGAATTTAAAGCAGAGAGTCGCACGCATAGAAGTTCACAACAATAAGTTATTTAATAGATAAGGAGAAGTGAAGAGGATACTGTAACTGTATGTTGTTGTAGTGTTCAATTTTGGAAGTTGCATGCATCCAGCCATTCCTCTTCTTCGCGGTACTCCTCCATTCCATCTGACGCTCCGTCGATCAATCATGGTGACCAGACACACTGTCAACTGCCTGCCTGGCGGATGCGGAATTGCAGATTGATGTTGTTCCCATGGCACAAGGAAAAAGCCGGCCTGCAATTGTTGATGGAAAAACAGGAAGGGAAAATATAAGGTACAGTGTGTAGTGCAAAAATAACACTTTCAAAGGCGACACATACAGGCATCATTTCTAAAGTGCGTACTCTGAGTCTCCTTTTCAAGGATAGTAATTGCAAACAGCAGGCCAGGGCCATGCAGATGGTCAAGTCAGGCACCACTGAGTGAACCAACCTGATGATGTGGCATACCTCTTTGACACAAACAGACAACGCATATCTAATTTTATGCAGCAAGCCACATAGCCACAATTATACATGAACTGCTGTCTGGTCTGTGGCATACACTACACTGGCTCGACCTCTCCCATACCACAACTAGACAGACATGTAGGTCTGCTGTTGTTGACTTGTTTACCTGTTGTTTGCCTTGCCACTCACGAAACGGCCATATTTCTTCCGTAAACTGACAATGATGATGATCCATCCATCCCAGTGTGTGGCTGTGTAAAGAATAAAGATATTATGTAACTTTAATTAGCAAGATTCATCATCATCATGGTCTGTTATTGGCAAACTCAATATTGTCTACACACTGAGCCCAAGGACATTTCCATATTGAAAAAAGAAACGTAGTGGCTGGCCCTTGCAGTAGAAGTACAATTTGTATTAAACAAGGTACCAGAGTACACTTGAGTTACATTTAGTGTGTAAAAGATTAAATAATAATAACAGAACACATAGATAGGATTCAATCCATGCACAACAAACAAACAACAATTGCTTTCATCAGAGCCAGACAGCCAGTGTCACCACTTCATGCCATCTCATCATTCATTACCTATTCCACTTGTCATCATCTTAAGTGGAGGGCCACAGGGCAGCCTCTCGTGTCAATTTCAGAAGGTGCAGTCAGCATAGTGAGTCAATCCAGTCCCACTTCTTTTGAGGTGACTCGTGTATGGACTGAAGAGACAGTTTCTAGATTCTGCGTAATCCGGCCATCTGCCTTGAGGGAAATGGATAGGCGGAGTCTGGAGGAGGAGACTAGAGGAACATGACTGAGTTGTGAACTTCAGGAATTCAGACAGCGGAACTTTCAATATTGAAAATAAGACGAAGACAGTGCTGCTGATGGATTTGTTGTGATTACAGTTTTGTTGTGCTAAAAGTTACAAATCAAAGAAAGACACACAGAAATAAAAGTCCAAAAGGACGGAAGAAAACAAAAAGTACGTTTTTCAAGTCTAGTGGTCAGAGAAGTAGAGCTCGTCCTCAAACTCTGTGAAGTCGGTGTCCTCTTCTTCCTACGTGGATTCACATATTTTGTAATCTAGTGGTATGAAGTGCTGATTCATCTTGATCATTGTTAACCTCTCCATATTTTTGGGTGAGAGGCGGGTCCTTTTTGAAGTAACAATGGCACCAGCAGCACTGAAAACTCGTTCCGAAGACACGCTTGCGAGTGGGCAAGACAAATAATTTATAGCCAGCCTGCTGAGCAGTGGCCAGTGAGGCCTTTTCCCATACCAATACACCAATGGGTCACGATCAATGTAGACCTCAGTTGGGTCATCCAGATAGGCCTGCACCATCCACTCAAGGGCCTCCCTGGGTGGTGCTCCACTTTGCGTACCATGTGTTGCCTTTGCATCAACACTGGAGCGATCAAACCCTTTCTGAGTTATCCAATCCGCTTCCGACAATATTAGGGCTGGGCTTGGTGCAGGTGATGATGACGAGGATACTTTTGCTGCTGTCGGTAACATCTGTGAGGGAAAGTGACTGCCTTCAGCCACAGAAGTGGACCTTGACGCCGGATGGCCTGCTGCTTCAGTAGTACTTGTGGTGTTTCCTTCAATTTCCTGCCGCTCTTTTTTGAACCGAGTGGCTGACACAGCTAGCCAATGTTTGTACTTTGAAACATCTTCTTCATCAAAAGGAATGAATACTTTGCTGGTCAGAGCCTTTTTGTACCGTGGATCCAGAATAGTGGCACAAATGTAATGTTGTTCTGAATTTATTTTTTTAAGCTTTCATTGACAAGTAGACGGCTTAATAAGCTCTCTGCCAACCGATATGCATCTTGTTTGTGAACATCAGCTCGGAACGTTGAAGACACCGCCTTCAGTTGTTGCTCTAGTATGAACAACAATGGAATAGCTTTGCCCAAACTACAGTCCTCCCTGCTGACTTCACGGGTGAGGTGAAGACCTCAAAAGGACGAAGCATGTCTGTCAGGCTTTTAACTAGGTCCCATTCCTCCGGCTCTAGCCTCATGTCTTTCACAGAAGCAGACCGTATGTTAATGCTACTGACATAACAAAAAGAAAGATAAGGTGGTGCACTGCTAGCGTAATCTGTTGTATGTATAAGTAAAAGGTGCTGGTGCACTCCAGGGTAGCGTTACCGTTAACGCTTTAACGAATTCGAACTAGTAGTGTCTGCATGGAGCATGCAGGAACATCCCCTGATGAGGCACTCCAAAAAAGGCTCAAATGAATGATTCCAAAGTTTCTTTAGAAGGTTTACAAAGTTTTAATGTTCAAAACATGATGTGGTTGCGAAATCTCACTGATATTAAGTCATATCAATGGTGGTAGTTAGATGCATACATGTTGATATCGTTTGGACACGAACTCCAATGCATTTCGGGCGTTAACGCCCTTTGTCAAGGAGAGCTAAAAGAATGAAACCGAGCCCGAATTAGGAGAAGGGAAAACAAATAAGCTTACAAAATAGAACACGAGCGTGGGAGGGGATTAACAAACAATTAATTAAAAACGAGTGTGCCAGGTAACATGGTGCAGAAATAAACGTAGAATAAAATTAAGTGGTTATAAGAGAATCGGATTGTAAGTACAAAACTAGAGGAAGCGAAGCATAAATAGGAGTAGAGGGGCGGGTGGTGGGAGGCGTGAACTATCGTGTATTAACGGGCCGGTGTGAGCATAAGTGAAACTCGCGTGATGCATGCACGTTAAATCAAACGGTGTTAAATACGATGCGGTCATGCAGCAAAAGTTAAACGGCGTGGTGAATCAAAGAGATGTGAGGAATTAACTGCCGCATCATGGCGAGCGAGTGCTCGAGACACGTTAACGAAACCAAGGTGCCCGAAAACGCTAAAAGAGCCAGACTTACTGCATCAGAGTCGCGAGGGCGCTCGCTGTTCCGATCTGTCGTTCGGGAAGTTGTCGAAGGGACTACACCCTTGTGATTAAACGCGTGCATGACATAGACAGGATAAAAATAACGAAAGATACAACGTGATTGGGTCTGTGGAGACCGATTAGAAACTAGAAAAATCAAAAAAGGACTATTGATAGAGTTAAAAAAGGAACAGTGTGGAGGACATCTTGAAGGAGTGAAATCTTGAAGAAGTGAAATGAAGAAAGGACTGTTAAGGGAAAGATTGAAAAGAAAGAGACATATTGGAACGGTGAAATGTAGGATAAAATAAATTAACATGAAAGAAAAAATGAGAGATTTAAGAAAAGAGCAAAGAGTTGACAGTTACGCAGTTAACAACATATATATAACAATTATTTATAGGTAACAACTGTATTCAACAAATACTCCACAGCCAGCCACAAATATAAAAGAATCATATTAAAACACTGGCCAGTCTTACAAATGGAGCCCGACTTTCAGGACATTTTTGAAACTCCACCACTGTTCGCTTACACTCGTAGCAAGAACCTCAAAGAAATTCTTTCTAATCCCACAACCAGCACCATTGTCTACAAAGGCACACAACCTTGTCTTAATTGCAACAACTGCAACAGTATCATCAGAGGCAACAGCATCCAGCATCCTATGAAAGGACACTCAATTAAATTACAAGTCAACGCAACATGCGATTCCAAAAATCTAATTTACGCATTGAAATGTCCCTGCGGAAAAATGTATATCGGGAAAACAGAAAGAAAAATCTAAATTCGTATGAACGAACATAAGTCTAATATCCGTACAAAACAAGAAAAATCCAATGTTGCCATACATTTTCACGAGTGCCATCATACCATTGCACAACTCAGATTCATAGTACTTGAACTCATCAACACAAAAGAAGGCACAGACAATCGCAAATTTCTCCTCAAAAGAGAACTAGAATGGATTTACCGCTTACAGACTCTGAAGCCACATGGGTTAAATGATCATGTTGAATACAGTTGTTACCTATAAATAATTGTTATATATATGTTGTTAACTGCGTAACTGTCAACTCTTTGCTCTTTTCTTAAATCTCTCATTTTTTCTTTCATGTTAATTTATTTTATCCTACATTTCACCGTTCCAACATGTCTCTTTCTTTTCAATCTTTCCCTTAACAGTCCTTTCTTCATTTCACTTCTTCAAGATTTCACTCCTTCAAGATGTCCTCCACACTGTTCCTTTTTTCACTCTATCAATAGTCCTTTTTTGATTTTTCTAGTTTCTAATCGGTCTCCACAGACCCAATCACGTTGTATCTTTCGTTATTTTTATCCTGTCTATGTCATGCACGCGTTTAATCACAAGGGTGTAGTCCCTTTGACAACTTCCCGAACGACAGATCGGAACAGCGAGTGCCCTCGCGACTCTGCTGCAGTAAGTCTGGCTCTTTTAGCGTTTTCGAGCACCTTGGTTTCGTTAACGTGTCTCGAGCACTCGCTCGCCATGATGCGGCAGTTAATTCCTCACATCTCATAAAGTGGGGGGGAGCCAACTTCTCAACTTTGGCCCCCACCTTTTGGAACTCCCTCCCCGACCATTTACGATCTGCCACACAATACTGCTCCTTCCGCAAAGATCTAAAAACGTTTCTGTTTAAACAGGCCTTTTCCTTGTAACTTGTCCCTCCTTTCCCTGCACCAGGCTCACTCCGCCCTCAGTTGCTGGACCTACTACTATAGCACCAAGAAACCGTACGGTGAACGCCGCGCTTTACAAATGTTTTTTAAATTAAATTAAATTAAATCTCTTTGATTCACCACGCCGTTTAACTTTTGCTGCATGACCGCATCGTATTTAACACCGTTTGATTTAACGTGCATGCATCACGCGAGTTTCACTTATGCTCACACCGGCCCGTTAATACACGATAGTTCACGCCTCCCACCACCCGCCCCTCTACTCCTATTTATGCTTCGCTTCCTCTAGTTTTGTACTTACAATCCGATTCTCTTATAACCATTTAATTTTATTCTACGTTTATTTCTGCACCATGTTACCTGGCACACTCGTTTTTAATTAATTGTTTGTTAATCCCCTCCCACGCTCGTGTTCTATTTTGTAAGCTTATTTGTTTTCCCTTCTCCTAATTCGGGCTCGTTTTCATTCTTTTAGCTCTCCTTGACAAAGGGCGTTAACGCCCGAAATGCATTGGAGTTCGTGTCCAAACGATATCAACATGTATGCATCCAACTACCACCATTGATATGACTTAATATCAGTGAGATTTCGCAACCACATCATGTTTTGAACATTAAAACTTTGTAAACCTTCTAAAGAAACTTTGGAATCATTCATTTGAGCCTTTTTTGGAGTGCCTCATCAGGGGATGTTCCTGCATGCTCCATGCAGACACTACTAGTTCGAATGCTACTGACATACTCATTGATTACCAAGTACTGCTCAAACAGATGTTCAAGCATGTAGAAGGTTGAGTTCCAACGTGTTGCCACCTCCTGGATGAGTCCTTTGACTGGCACTCCATGGCTACGTTAAATGATCCTCATCTCCTTCCATGCCTTAAAAGAATGGCTGAAATGTGTGCAGATTCTTCGGCAGGTGGTCAGTAACTTGCTGACTGTGTCTTCTCTTTTCAAGAAATCTTGAACAATAATGTTAATGCAGTGCGCCAAACACGGCACTCTGAAGTAGCTACCATCTTGCATGGCCTTAACTATATTACTGCCATTATCCGTGGAAACATAACCAATCATGCAACTTCTTGGCACCAGCCATTTAGAGACCTTACTCTTAAACTCATCCAAAATGTTTAATGCAGTATGAGATTTCTTCATGGCAAACATGGCTACTGTTGCATGTTTCCGACTCGCTTTAAAAATTGTGGCATGGTCAACACCTGCAGATAGCTTCTCTTTAACCACTGCAAAAGAGACCCAGTGTGTAGTGATGCACATGTAATCCACGGCTTGGCAACTGGTCCACATGTCTGTTGTCAGGTGGATAGTGTGAACAGCACTCTTCTGCAAAGCTGACCCAATCACTTCCAGCACATCTTCATGTAGTGCTGGAACCGCAACTCTGGCAAAATAGGACCAGCTAGGAACCTTCCATTTAGGGCAGACTGTTGCCACATATTATAAAAAACCCACCCCTTTCACGAAAGAAAAAGGGAGAAGGTCCAGCGCTAGCATTTTAGCCAGCTTTGCGTTGGGTGGTTGCGTTCAAATGGCGAATCCGACCAAAACAGGATTTCAATGGTGGTCTGGACCGTTTTCATATGTGATGATGATGATCCAGACTTCTTCAACCCAGTTAGGTTCATTGATGTACTTTTACGCATTTGGTTTTTTTTTTTGTATTTTTGTTTTTGTGCTCTATCCTTACCCTCCCTGGGGAAGCCTCCCTCTTCTTTTCTTGGGGTTTTCATCTTAACCCCTTTGTCGCTCTTTGACTCCAGACTCGAAAGTATGTAGTGTTTTTTTTGCTTATCGCGCTCTACACCGTTTTGTTCTGTGGTTTCTTGTGCGCGGTACTTCTCGTACTTTTTTTTTTATACCACTTTGTAATCTCTTTTAGCTAGCAGGATCTTCCATCCGATTCTTGTCTCTCATTAGCTTGAGAAGACTTTTTACTTCTTCAGGATCTCTAATGTTTCTCATTTTATTGCGCCACATAATTCTTAGCGAGGGTGGAAACTTCATTTGCACTGAAGCACCCAATGATTGTAGTTCTGGCATGAGTTTCCCCAGCTCCCATTGCCTGTCTTGTGATGCTTTTGACATGTCGGACCTGATTCTGAAGGACCATGAGCCTTTATTAAAGCTACCTTTTTTCAGGGCCTCACCAAGAAATTTTTCCTTTAATGTGTAGGTTTTGAAGTTAACGAGTATTTTCCAAGGTGTTTTTCTTTCTTTGTTTTTCCCGAAAGGATCTCTGTGAACTCCTTGTTCGTCTTCCTTTAATTGCTCTACATCAATCCAGGGAAAATGTTCCACTAGGAGATCTGCAATAAACTTCTTAATATCCGTTCCTTCTTCATTCTCTGGTACGTTTAGGATTCGAATATTATTTTTCCTGGCTTGATTTTCAAGCGATTCCAACTTCTCGCTCAGGTTTTTCCCCCTCCTGTTTTAAATGTACTTAGCTCTTTCCGATTGCCTTCCACTCTTTTATTCAGGATAGTTACTTCCCCTTCCACAGCTGTCACTCTTGCTCCTAGTGCATTCAGTTTTCCGTCCAACTTCTCGCATACTTCTTGGATTTTGTCTTGCTTGGCCTCTGAAATGGTAAATTTATCTCTCATTTCAGTCCATATTCTCTCCAGAAGCTCATTCGTCTGATCTTTAGGACTTGTTTTTTCTGCCTCTTGTGTCTTTTGTATACTATTTTGTATAGTAGCTTCGCTCTTCTCCATTTCTTCATAATTTCCATCTTGAAGGCTTATTGCTGCGGCTGTTTCCGCCATTTCTTGAGGTATTTGAAAATTTGCTGATTCCTCTGTGAGTTGTGTATGCGTATTTCTTTTGTCCTTCATATAATTTGGTGCTTCTCCGTTGATATTTAGCGTATTTAGCGTTTTATGAAACTTTCTGGGACTGTCGGTTTGAAAAGAGAGCGTTGTTACTACTGTGGGGGGTTGGTTGCTTTGTGCTAATAAAAAGTCAAAATTCTCTGGTAGCGGTTCAAGTTGATTTGCCTTGTTTACTGCCGCGTGTGACTGCTGTTGAACTTTGAAAAAGGTTCTCAAAGAAGGGGTAAATTTGACTTTACTTTTCAAGGCAGGATCATTTTTTCCTTCCGCAGATTGCTTCCCGCTATCAGTGCTATTTTTGGCGATCTCTTGTAGCGTCTTTCTGGTCTTTTTTGTTTTTCTTTTCTTTACTTCTCTTGGTGTGATATTTTTTGGATACTGCTCCTGTTTAAGAAAACTCCTGTTTCTAAGGCTGTAGCAGGATACTGTGGTTAGAGGCTTCCCATCTTTTTCTGCGCCCCTTTTACTTTCCATACCTGCGCCTGAACCCCCTAAGTCCTTGTGTTCAGAGGTCAATTCTTTATTCTGTATTAGTTCTTTTCTTTTAAGCCCCCCTTCCACACCCTTCTCACCCTCCTCTCTTTTTTCCAGCGTCACGCTCATGTGTTGCAGTACGAGGTGATTCTCCTCCTTATAATTGTAAGTGGTAAGGGGGACAGAGATACACTTCTTCGTATTATAAGAATTGCACTCACTATTCTGCAAATAATTAATAGGCTTTCGTGCTGCGGCTTTCCAAATTAGGCAGTCACTTTTGCACTCCTCGCGTGTAGACAAGCGCGTAGACAAGCCCAGACTCGGTCTGTCCCTGCCGCTTATGCCCCGGAACTGGAAACCGAGCCTCCCGGAAGCTTTCCTGCAGGATGATCTTGCAATTCTTGCCGCCGTCCAGACTTCCGTGTGGGCCGTATCGCTGTACCTCAAGCTCCGCGTGTGAGGAACCTCAGACCCCCGTGGCAGGGTTCCGTCAGAGATCAGGTAAACGGTCATTTCTTACACTGTTAGTAAAAAAAAAAAAAAACGTTCTTCGTTGCCGTTTTCTGATGCTGCTTCTATGTGCCGTCACAGACTCCCGTTTGAGGGCACAGATGCGGGTGCCGGTGCAGAAAGCTGAAGCCGGTGCCGATGTCGATTTGCTGATTTCTGCCGATGTTTAGCTTACTCCCCCGTTGTCATTGTCATTAATAAGTCTCCAGACTCCATACTTACCGCTTCTCACTGCAACTCATTCCGATATTTTCCTGCTGTAGACTGGCGCTTTTCTTGCGTCCAAGCGGAGTCTCAGAGCTCCCCGACCGGGCGTCCTACCCAGCCGCCATCTTCCCCTTGACCATCATCACTTTTACGCATTTGTGTCTCTCCCAGACTCTTAGTGTGCCTCATTCATGTTGATGGGGTAGAGGGTGTGGGCGCTACCACTGCAGTGCTGCTGCCAGGGGTACTGGGTGTACAAGAAAAAATGTCTGTCGCTTCTTCACTTCCCCCCGCACGGTCAGCCCCTCGTCATCATCAGATGCAATATGAATGGATACATTTGGATTTGTTGTACTTTTGGCTTCCCGGATCTTCCTTATGTGCGCCTCCTAAATGATAGTGTGGTGTTTTTGGAGATGACCTCTCTGGCCTCCGGTACCATAGTTGGTACCAAGCTTACCCCGACTAACTACAGTTTTACAAATCGAACAAACAACCATGTTTTCTGCCTTTTTGCTAACACTAAAGAAGTCCCAAACTGGGGACTGGAGATGTCTGCTGGTGATGGAGGTGCTACTTTAAATGCCAGATGAAGTGGAGGATGGGCGTGGCTGAATTTTAATCGGTTGTGCACTTACAGCACCACTACTTGAGGTAATGGAGGTCGAGCTGGATGGAGGTCCCTTCTGACGAGAAAATATGGAAGCTGTAGGTCGTGTTGGTGAAGTAGTTAACTGCGTTGGTGGTGGTACCAGTGCCACGCCGCCCACATCCCGCTCAGCAGCACTTCGGGATAGGGTAAAAATGTCTGTCTGCTGCATGCCCGCTGGGGCTGGAGTGACAACTGTGATGACTGGGTCGTCGTCAAACTGTTCAACAGTAGCAGAATACACCACTTCTTGTTCGTAGTCATCACCCATAAGTGGAAGCCTTGGGGGAACCTTCCTTTTAGGCGTAGCTACCTTTGTTGGCTCATGGCGTGCCTCCCTCTCAGACTGCATTGGTGGATTCCAATCAACATCAAGATCATCAGAAAGAAGGGGGCTTGAAGAAGAACTTGTAGTAGCCCTCCTTGACCTTTTTCTTGCTGGGGATCTGGAAGACAATGGATCATCATCAGGAGGAGTGGCTTCCTCGGATGATACCTCCGCTTCAATCTCGATTTCCTGATTTGCCCCTACTTCTGGAGGAACAAGCATTGTGGGCAGTTGTGCCGCTCCATGCGCCTCTAGTTGTGCCTCTCCATGCAGCTCTCCATCGCCTCTCCATGCGCCTCTCCATGCGCCTCTCCTTGCGCCTCTCCATGTGCCACTCCATGCACCTCTCCATGCGCCTCTCCTTGCACCTCTCCATGCGCCTCTCCATGCACCTCTCCTCGCGCCTCTCCTTGAGCCTCTCCTGGTGCCTCTACTTGCGCCTCTACTTGCGCCTCTTCTTGCGCATGTACTTGCGCTTGTACTAGTTGCACCTGTGGTTGTCGTTGCGGCTGTGGTTGTTGAAAACTCGTCAGGTGAGTTACACCCTGCGTTGATTGGATGCTACTTTCTTGCAATGAGCCAACATCACTGGTCGATGGTGATTGAACAAATAAAGTGGCTGCCTCTGCAGCACTCATGGCCTTGGACCTAACTTGGCGTGGTGGCACTGAGCCCAATGAAGCGGAGGTGCTTCTCCCAGCTTGGTCCCCGGTGGACCCTGCTGCTTGCAGGGGTAGTTTTTTTTCTCCCAAAAAAAGTGTCTGTGGGCACACCAGTCTCCTTGGTAAGTGGCGCCACTTGCTTCTTCTGCTCCTTCTTACTGGCAGTGGCACTGGCAACTTTCTTGGTAGAGGAGCTACGGCCACATTTCTTTGGGCCCATCTTCTTCAGATGTCAGAACAGCAGGCCGCAGTTGCACAAGTTGCAGGACTTCTTCCTGGCACTGATGATGATGAACGATGACTGATGTGAGTCTCTTGTGCACCTAAAAGGAGAGGAAGCCAGAGGAACATCAGTTAAAAAAATGTTGCAAATGTCATGCTTCAATTAATATTTGCAACTAGGCATTGCATTTATTATTATTACAACAACACACCCAAAAACGGAAAGACACAAAATAAAAATTGCAATTCTAATCCAAAATGGATGTTTAAATTAATAGAAGAGAGCCAGACCACACAGAAAGACTTGGTCCATGCACCACTGAGTACCCCTGGGCATAATGGATGAAAGCAAGGCAAAGTGAGTGCAGGCCTGAGCACACTGTCTGACTTCAAAATGACCCCTTAACCCACACCACATGGCCACGCCCTGCCTGGACCAGGCCTGAAAATGGCCCCCACTCACATGGCCAGGTCCCAACAACACCCCAAAAAGTCGAAAGACACTCAAAAATCACCACAATCCAATGCCATCCATGCCCTCAATGATGTTTAAATTCAAGACACCCCACAGAAAGACTTGGTCTATGCACCACTCACTATCCCTGGGCATAATGGATGAAAGCCAGGCAAAGTGGGTGCAGGCCTGAGCACACTGCCTGGCTTCAAAATGGCCCCTTGACCCACACCAAATGGCCAGGCCCTGCCTGGACCAGGCTTCAAAATGGCCCCCACCCACATGGCCAGGCCCCAACAACACCCCAAAAAGTAAAAAATGCACAAAAATCACCACAATCTAATGCCATCCATGCCCTCAATGAAGTTTAAATTCAAGACACCCCACAGAAAGAATTGGTCCATGCACCACTGAGTACCCCTGGGCATAATGGATGAAAGCAAGGCAAAGTGGGTGGAGGCCTGAGCACACTGCCTGGCTTCAAAATGGCCCCTTGATCCCCACCACATGGCCAGGCCCTGCCTGGACCAGGCCTCAAAATGGCCCCAAACCACATGGCCAGGCCCCAACAACACTCCAAAAAGTCCAAAAACACACAAAAATCACCACAATCCAATGCCATCCATGCCCTCAATGATGTTTAAATTCAAGACACCCCACAGAAAGAATTGGTCCATGCACAACTGAGTACCACTGGGCATAATGGATGAAAGCAAGGCAAAGTGGGTGGAGGCCTGAGCACACTGCCTGGCTTCAAAATGGCCCCTTGACCACCACCACATGGCCAGGCCCTGCCTGGACCAGGCCTCAAAATGGCCCCCACCCACATGGCCAGGCCCCAACAACACCCCAAAAAGTCCAAAAACACACAGAAATCACCACAATCCAATGCCATCCATGTTCTCAATGATGTTTAAATTCAAGACACCCCACAGAAAGACTTGGTCCATGCACCACTCATTACCCCTGGGCATAATGGATGAAAGCAAGGTAAAGTGGGTGCAGGCCTGAGCACACTGCCTGGCTTCAGAATGGCCCCTTGACCCCCACCACATTGCCAGGTCTTGCCAGGACCAGGCCTCAACATGGCACCCACCCACATGGCCAGGCCCCAACAACACCCCAAAAAGTAAAAACACACACAAAAATAACCACAATCCAATGCCATCCACGCCCTCAATGATGTTTAAATTCAAGGCACCACACAGAAAGGCTTGGTCCATGCACCACTGAGTACCCCTGGGCATAATGGATGAAACCAAGGCAAACTGGTGCAGGCCTGAGCACACTGCCTGGCTTCAAAATGGCCCCTTGACCCACACCAAATGGCCAGGCCATGCCTGGACCAGGCCTCAAAATTGCCCCCACCCACAGGGCCAGGCCCCAACAACACCCCAAAAAGTAAAAAAACACACACAAATCACTACAATCCAATACCATCCATGCCCTCAATGATGTTTAAATTCAAGACACCCCACTGAAAGACTTGGTCCATGCACCACTCACTACCCCTGGGCCTACTGGTTAGTGTGGCTTTACATGCACCCCAAAATTAAACAAGAATTCCAGATATAACAGTGAGCTAAAATTCCATGACATAAATGAGATTTAAATTCAACAAAACTCACAGAAACAGTTGTATCATGCACCCATGACTAACCCTGGGCCTACTAGATACTGTGCCTATCCACAATATATTTTTTTAAAGCTGTGAAAAAGTTTAAAAATTGTAGTTGCAGCAAATGCTATGCCCCAAACAAACAACACCAACTTCCTTGTAAAATCTCAAATCCAAAAGTGATCCAAACTCTAAACTCCAAAAAGTCCTCAAATACAAATATCCAGCAGCAGCCACAAAAAGTAATCCTTCCAGCTCCAGATCCAAATGAAAAGTGACCAGGACATGGACAAAGCACTGGGAGGTGCCTGCTGGACAGGAACAGGAAGTTGGAGACTCTGGGGCACTTCCTTCCTCCCACCACGCCCACCAAAAATCGACTCCTTGCACAAAAAAGTGCAGCCAAATGTCAATATGAGGAGTTATTCTGATCAAAATCATCATTTTCAGAAGGTTTATGCTGCCTGCGGTGTTTTTTTTGTGCAGAATTGCAGTTTTTGCAAGTTCGGGAAAGCGAGCTGTTCAAATCTCCCAGCGGAAGTCAGCTGCGCGCTGCATCTACGTGTTCGCAATTGTTTACTCCAGTGATGCATGAATGCGGGCCCTTATGCCGTATTCGTGTTGTCAAACTCTTGCTGTGCAAGATGGCGGGCCGCTATGACGTACCCGCGTCGAAAAACTCTTGCGCGATCACGCAGCAAGATCCAAAATGGAGCAGCACACGCAAACTGGGAGAAAAACAACTCGGCAAATTCAGAATCACGGTAAGTCAAGGCCGCGCGCGCGATATTGTATTTTTCAAGCGCGACCAAGCATAAAAATCAGCCAGCTTACAAATTGTGGATTTTTGGACAAATTTGCGCGATTTACGGAACGCAAAATTGCCAAAAAAGCGCGAATTCCACTAACGGAATGGATTTTACGCCCATACTTACTGCATACACGTTGTATGCTATGACATCACTCCGACACCGAATACAGTTCCAAACCCCAAGAGGATCCTGCTGGGATGTCAAATACTGATAATTGACTCATTCCTACCGAAATTCCAGGTGAGCCCCTGACCCTATTCCGCCTCTCTCCCGTCTCACTCCCCACCCTGTATTATTAGCTCTCATTCTTGTTTATTATTTTTTTACCCTGCTCCCGGATGCATTCCATTTGACGCCGGTTGTTGACTTCCATACCTTCACACGCTGGATGTCCGTGTTCTCACATCGGTCCTTTTCCAGGTGAGTTCTATACCTGATTCCGCTATTATTCTCCCAACTCACACGCTACAATTTGTGATTATCTCTTACTCTAGGTTAATATGTTTTTTATGCAGCCCCAGACGTAGTCCAACTAACGCCAGTTGCTTCCATATCCTCACACTCCGGATGTCCGTTTGCTGACACCGGTCTTATCCCACATTGACAGACCACAATTACTCATTTACCATCCCTGCAGTACCCAGGTGAGCTTTCAACATTACCACACGGATATTTGTCCACACCTCGGTCCGGTCCCAACCCGACTTTCCATTGGTGTACCATTCCTGGTGTTGTGTCTACCTCCTCTACACCCTTGTTTTGACCCCAGGCCTTTTCACCCTTTCCCACTGAAATTAACCTTGGTGCACACCAACCGGCTGTGCATCCTGATCTCTGGATACCCTACCTTTTGTGATTCATTGATCCCCGCCAACACCCACATCAGGTACCAATAATAATTATCCCAGCTGCCTCTTCCTTTAAGCAGTCCTTGCCTGACCCCTACCTTATTCCTTGCTGCCTCGGGTCTCTGCCTCTGTGGTGTTTCTGTGCCGCTGCTGCCCTCCTGCAATCTTCTTCCCCTGATGGAATAGAGGGTCCCAGGGGCAACGCCGATATCTCAGTGCAAATTGTGTCACCGAGGTCTGCAGACACTGCGACTCCAATCCCCAGAGTGCACTGCTGCACAACACACCTGCCGCGAGTGAGGGGGAGGCGGGGCCAATGCGCTCATAGTGCAGCCTCTCCCCCCGCGGCTGGGTGTTTCCTTGCTGCCTCGGGTCTCTGCCTCTGTGGCATTTCTGTGCTGCTGCTGCCCTCCTCCAATCTACTTCCCCTGGTGGGACAAGGGTCCTAGGGGCCACGCTGATATCACCGTGCAACCCGCGCTACCGAGGTCTGCACACTCTGGGACTCCAATCCCCAGCGTGCACGCTGCACAACACTCCTGCCGCGAGTGAGGGGGAGGCGGGGCCAACGCGCTCATAGCGCAGCCTCTCCGCCCACGACGCGGGTGTTTCCTTGCTGCCTCGGGTCTCTGCCTCTGTGGTGTTTCTGTGCCGCTACTGCCCTCCTGCAATCTTCTTCCCCTGGAGGGACAAGGGTCCCAAGGGTCACGCCATATCGCTGTGCAACCCGCGCCACCAAGGTCTGCACACTCTGGGACTCCAATCCCCAGAGTGCACCGCTGCACAACACACTTGCCGCGAGTGAGGGGGAGGCGGGGCCAACGCACTTATAGCGCAGCCTCTCCCACCGCGAGGTGGGACGCGCGCAGGGCGGAGCCCGGACGAAGCCCAGACCAAGGGTGGGCCCATCTGAGGCTGTCAGAGGCTGAACGAGGCTGGGCTGGGCCACCCTATTTGGTTTTCGGACTTGGGAGGAACATCCAGGCGCAAGGTAATGTGAAGCACCTTGCACATAATTGACTGTTTGGCATTGACCGGTGGATCAATACTGCCATACTAGGGATAATTGACCATTACTGTTACACAATGAGTAAGCGGAGAGGGGTACCTGGGACTTTGGATGCTTTTATCGTAAGGGCAGAGTCGCTTCTCACGCATGAGATTCAGATGACAGAGAGACAACTGTCCTTGGACCCTGCTAAGCTACAGTCAAGTCTGTCACTGGAGGGCCAAGTTGATTCCAATACACCAAGCCCAGACATAGTTGATATATCACCAGTCACAGCTGCTCCTAGCACTCTGAGCCCACTATCGCTACCTCTGGTCTCTCCTAACACATCCGCCCTAGACGCACCCTGTATTAACACCCGAGGACACGCTGCTAAATCTCACAGACACCATAAATCAGCTGTTCAACCAGTTAAAAGGAAGAAAAATGTTGTAAATACTGTAAATGCTAAGCCTAAGCCCAAATCTCCAAATGTTAAAAGTGGGGTACTCACCAGTAGTCTGGAAGTTTATGAGGCTGTCAATACAACCTCTGTTGCGACTCAGACAGACATTATCCCAGAGAACAGATGCGACGTGGTTGGTATGGGTACCGCAATTTTGGGACTCACTATTGAAGCGCTCAAATCTAGGCTGGATTGTTTAAAGGTGGCGATTGCCAAGAACTTTGACCTATTTTGGGGGAAATTGACGCACTTGAACTTTGCTATGGACAAATTATGCAGGGGGAAGTTGAATATTGTTTTTACTGATGCGGGAGAGGGGAGCCCCATAATACCGACAAAATCTGCAACTGATAGATGTGGTAACGAGATGCAGCCAATCGGTATTGCCCCTCCCAAAGACATCCCCTTCGCTACCTTATGTGTATCTTGTAGAAACCGAGGAGATTATTTTGGGCCTAACTCTACCTCCATTGGGAGAGATAACCAGGTTACACCAAGGCTAGAAAATATAAATAATCTGAACTCGGTTGCAGGGAGTGCAAATTGCAATCCCCACGAGTCAGGTACCACTGTTCCTGATCCCACTAAAGATACTAGAGAGCATCCTAGGAGTTTAAGTACAAACCCAATTACCGATGTCCTGAATTTACCACATGCCTCTAGGGTGAACAACACTTACAACGCAACTTTTACATCGCAGAGCCTTTACAATGCAACCATTACAACGCAAACTATTACAACGCATTGCTCTGGGGGGTGCTATAGGATAAGGAATAGGTTAATTTACTATCCAATAACCTTCCCTAGTGTCCACGGGGACTGGAGTTGGAATAGTAAATTAAACTATTCACTATCCAGCACCCCAAAGCACTATGCGTTGTAATGGACTGCGTTGTAATACTTACGTTGTAAAGGCATGCGATGTAAATGCATGCGTTGTAATGTCATACATCCGCCTCTAGTCCCTATGTGTTACTCTTGGGTGATGTCCCAAACCTCGTTGGGGGTCAGAGGGAGTCCTGGTCAGATCTTCGAAACAAATCTGTAGACTGGCTACGTAAACATAAAAACTTCAACCCTTCCTCAATGGATGAAATTATTATGGCCAGGAGAGTAGGATGGGTTGGCCAATCAAATAAGAATATTGACGGCAACTGTATTGTTCTACATTTTCCAAGACCACAAACGGTCCATCGCCTTCTAACCATCAGAGAGCAGTCCTTCACTGTCAACACAGACATTTGTGCACTTCCCTTAGGCTATTTTTATAGGTCACTAGTAATACCAATTAGGGATCCTGATGTACCTGTACTGACAGCTAATAGGTTTCACGCACTTTCCAACTTGGACGCTCAGGACTGACAACCACTGTCGACAACTAAAATACAGGCCTACGATGGGGCAAGATCGGGCATCGGCCCCATATCTCATAAAAACACAGATAGGGCAGGGACAACTAGGACTTGCAGTGGGGCTGGTCTGAGCGCTCTAAGCTGGAACGTGGCGGGGTTATGAACTAGGCTTGACAATCAGGATTGGTTGCGCATAATAAAGGTACATGATATAGTCATGTTCCAGGAGACCTGGGCTACCGAAGATCTATACATTGCAGGGTTCCACTGTTTTAGCGTCGTAGCCCCAAGTCCTAAAATGGGCAGACAGTCGGGGGGGCCTCTTTATTGGGATTAATGGGACTGCTGGTGGCAGTTTTAAGGATCTTCTGAACAACAGCCAAAATTACCAAGTTGTGCTTTTTAGAAGGAGAGTTTGTTTCCACCTGGTAAACTTCTACAACAATGACTTTTACTCGGTTCCTAATAAGAACTTCATTGGGCTATTTGATTTCATTTCAAATTTAGACACCCAGCTTAATATGGGGGGCCCCACTGGGATTTTGTTGGGGGGTGATTTTAATGCCAAATTTAGTAACAAGGGGCACGATGTGGGGATGAGCAACCCTGGACCATCTACCCTTAGGGGCACTGAACTTGCTATGCTCTAAAGATCACATAATTTGGTCAATGTTATGGATCTGGTGAGAGGCCCCAATGCAACTGTCCATCCGCAACCAACATTCAGGGGAAGGGGATGTTGTTCAACAATAGATTTTGTTTTCATCTCTCCTTCTCTTGAAGATCAATTAAAGGCTGCAGAGGTTATTGCTATGGACCACGGGGATCAAAATCCTATTAAAATAGTACTGAGCCTTGCTCCCAGACCCGTGTTCCAGATTAAATGTGGGGCCATAAATTTAATCTCCTCAACTGATAACCTAAGACTAATATGGAAGGGTGTCGATAGTGGTTAAGTTTTTAAGAAATTAATTAAGGGCCATATGCATCTTATTAATTCCTGCCTGTCATCGCAACCTATACATACAGAGGTAATTCAGGATTTTACCAAACTTTGTCAGGCCACAAAAACCCTGCAATTAAAACCTGCCCTTCCAGTAGGAAGCACTCCTAGATGGTTTGACCAAGAATGTTCATTGGCTAACAGGAATTTATGTAGGGTCTTGTCAGCCAATCCGAGATGTGCCACAGATGTTCTGTTGGCAAGGAGGGAATACAACACGACGATTGCGAATAGGAAGAAAGTTCTCCTGACGGATCGTTGGGAAACCCTTTCTGAGGCAGCTAGTTTAAAAAAGGGTAACATCTTCTGGTCCTCAGTAAGGGACCTCCGATCAATGGGCCAGCTATAAACCCCGACCAGCTGTAACATTTCCAGTGAGTCCTGGGAAGACCATTTTTTAAAAATGTATGCTACCCCCCAACCAGAGACAGAACATTACGTGCCTCGTTCACTGGCCACCATTGAGATAACCATCATAGAAGTAGAAGAGGCCATCACACAGAGAATAGGGAATAAAGCGCCATGGCCAGACGGGTTGCCAATTGACTAGATTAAATGGAATTCAGATTTATGGGCCCGCTACTTTTTAAAGTTTTTAATAGCCAAAATCATGCCACATTACCCGAAACATGGGCTAAGAGTATTATAGTTCCGATTTTAAAAAAAGGAGACAGATCCCAGCCGAGCAATTACAGACCAATATCATTGATAGATAACACCCTGAAAATACTGGGGAGAGTTCTGTACAACAAAATTTTAACCTGGACAGAAGAAAATTATATTTTGGAGCCATGCCAGTTAGGCTTCCGGAGCAAGGTAGGCACAGTCGAACAACTGCAACTCAAGAAGTTCCCATAATTAATGGGAAACCTCTCCCTGTGCTATTTTACGCAGACAACGCGGTCCTCATAGGCCGCACTCCAAACTCTCTGCGTATCCTAGTACAAAATTTTGTAAAGTATATGGACGGCTTGGATCTGTGTGTTAAATTAAAAAAATCTTTTTTAATGTGTTGTGGTCCTGGGAAGTGAGAGATAAGTTCTATCACAGTGGATAGCCAAAAATTGACATGCGTTCGTTCATTCCCTTACCTTGGGCTGGTCTTTGCTGCCAACGGCTCCTGAAATGAGCACTTAGCCCATTCCAGGAGCAAGTTCTCAAAGGCCACCAACTCAATTTCGAGTCTCCCCAGCCCTAGGACCACTGGAGCCATTTTAGCCATTCAGAAAATATATAAACTACAATGCACTACCGTGGCCACATATGGTGCCGAGATTTGGGGCACTGTAAACAGTTCATGTATCCGGCAGGAAGAAAATAGGTTTTGTAGAATACTGCTGGGTATCCCAATCTCGACACCACAATATATATATCACAGGGAACTCAATCTCAATTTTATATCTTATTTTATACGTGCTGGACACACTCTTTTTTGGATATCAGTATGGAAGAATCAGGCTGCTTTCCTTACCCGAGAGATCATTAGCGACTGTGTCAAGTGTGAAAAAGGGATGGACATCCCTTGGTTGAGTGCAGTGCAACAAAGTTTGCGCAGTATCAACCACAAACATATCTTTTTAGATACAAGTACAGTTTAAACTGTGTCCAAAAAGGAACTGAGAGACGCCCTGTATTCTTTACCCAACAAAGAAAAGATTGATTTAGAATTCGCAAAATCTTCTGTCCGTAAATATATGTTTATCGAACAGTATCATCATCCTTTGCATATATATCTCACCTTACCCATGAGTTGCTGGGATAGGAGCCTGTTATTCCATCTAAGAGCTGGAACTGTTAGATTTGCATTGTGCTTCCTCTTGGTTACCACCCCAATCTCAATTACATACCATGCCTTTGTGACGGGAGGAGTGGCCAATCAATTATACATTTTTTTATTCTTTTGTAAGTATTATATTAAATACTCTAGGTGGCTTTTAAACCCTTTTTTCAAAAAGAGACGGCCTATTAGTTTGGATGAGGCCTACTTGTGTATAGCAACTCTGAACGATGAAGACTTGATCTTCCACACAAGCACTTTTCTTGGAACTGCTATTAGGACACGCAAGTCCATGTCGGATCCTTGAGATTTTATCTTGGCATAATTGTAAAATGTTTAAATGTTTTATATATTAGTTACTTATTCATTTTTTATTATCGAAGAAGTTATTTTTAACCGGTAGATTTAAATTGTCAAAAATTGTGTTAACACTATTGTAATTCTTTATACCGTGTGTGTTCTCAAACTCTCAGTTTGCTATTTTTTTTGTTTCGATATTGTGCTTTTATTGGTATTAAGGTACCCGAATAAAGTTTATGAACTGAACTGAACTATTCTTTTCTCTTTACTTCTTTTATTGTACAGCACAAACAAATCTATAACCTGGTACTAAGACGACCTTAACTTAGTCAGGGTTGAAACACCGTTGACCTCTCACTGCAACTCTTTCTCACAATTCTCTGGTTCACAAAATGTCAATCCTCTGTTATTATTTTATGTAAATAACTCCTCATGAACCTAAAGTACCTTGTAAAAATCATCACTGTCGTTCACTCTGCGCTACTCCCCGCTGTGTCACTTGTCACTTGCGCAGTCCACTTCGTTTCACAGGCACTTATGTGACATGTTATTTTGATAACACCCACATTCAGTGTAAACAGTGCTGATACTGTTATCTTTCTATACATGTTCTGAATATAGAGTGCTCCTATTAAACCCTTTAGTCACCCTGCTCTTCCTTTTTGCAACCATATGTGCATGCTTTATATAACAGCCTGTCAAATATTACCTGTGAGACATTGTTTTTGTAACATATAGTCATCACCCAGGTCACAACTGGGTTTACAGGTGTACTCCTGTTGTTTGATCCCTACACTGCAATTCACAGCATGCATCTAGTATGGCATATAAAACTCTGCTCTGCATTAAGATTTGTTAATGATCCCAGTGCGATGTCTGTAAAGAATACCTGAAACGTTCGCTCGGAAACCAACCAAGCCAGTCAAAATTCTGCAGGGATAACAAAAACACTGAATTAAACAGATTGCTTATGAAGGAATTGGTTCTGAAAATAAAGAAACAAGAAGAATTTGGGGTTATATGAATGTGTAACCCGGATTTACCAGAAATTAAAGGATTCCGAAACAGGACACAAGTGAACAGCTCATGGCAAATGAGAAAAGGAGAAAAAGAATTGCAGATGATGTTTATTAAGGATGCAAGGTCACATATAAGCAGTACTCTGGAAGGTTGAAAATTAATGAAGAGCAACCAAATCACCATATTGTATGGGGGTTAAATAAAAGTGTGGTGTGATATGAACAGCTTCATAGATTACTCATCAGCAAAACCAACAGTTGTTACATAATTCACATGTGCATGCCACCCTTCTGCTGATAGCTCTCAAAGTAAATCAGTCTTATGTGGGCAAGTCACAGAAATCAAAGAGGTAGTCCACCTACATTGACATTGGACATCTGATGTGAGCACATATCAAAGTTGAATATTTAAACAAAAATGCATTTCACCGAAGGTCACAAGACACAATATGAGCTACATCCATGAGAACAGTGAGAATGTAGTATGTACATAGAGTACAAGCATACATATACATTTTATGGCAAGACCGGAGGCTCCTATTATGCTTTCTTATCTTGCTTTATTCCAAACAGCAGCCAAGATAAGTGATAAAAAACTACAGTTCCCAGGGGCCTGAGAGAATCAACTGGCCAATGGGATTGTAGAATAAACAATAACAACGGACCAATCATAGTAGAGTACAGTAATAAGAGGCACCACTGACTGCGCAGCTTCCTCTTTTCTTGCTGCTCGCAGTCAGATAAGTGCCCTTATCTTTTGCTCTCATTTTATGGTTTTGTTATGCCTGCATTTTCCTTATGTATTACTTGTATTAGCTGTTTTATTGCTTATAATTGGGCTTTGTGCCGCGCTCTATTTCCAGCCCTTTCCACCTCGAGGTGTGCCTGTTAATTCTTGTCAGCGCGACGTCGCTCGCAATGTTGTGGTTCCACCCCCCCCCGAGTTTTCCGCTCCATTGGTGCGTCCCGCTAGCGCTCAGGCTCGCGCTTCTGTTTGCTTGCTCGACGCTCGATTTGCGGGGGAAAGCAGAAAAAGAAAGGTGGTTTTCTCTGCTTCTATTGGTGCTTCAAAAACTGCGTCTGGTTTGTGCGGCAAGGTTTACTCGCATTCGAATGAGAACTTTGTGCCTCCCAGGCATCTAAGAAAGGAGGGGTTTGTCAGTACCGAGGGCAATCGTAAATATAAAGAGAAGCACGCAGTCTCCCTGACAGAAATTAGTAATTTCTACCATTATGGACACGGATGAAGATGACGACATGCCTGACGCAGATGAATTATTTAATGTCTTTGATTTTTCTTATCCCTCCCCCCATAAAAAAGCCAAAACTGATTCTTTTTCCTTCGAACCTGTTTTTGACTCAGAAGGGCTCCCTATGTTTGACCCCTCATCCATTCGCCATCCGAATTCCACCGAATGGTTGCCCACGTGGGAGACTATATATCAGCCAGACTTTGCCTTCCACTTGAGTCCAATATCCGGTCTAGACTGAAATCCGAGTGTCCCAAGCCTTCCCTTCCAGAAAAAATTAAAAACTATTGATCAACCCCTTCTCACCTTCTTTTCCAAATTCGGCAAGGATCTTCAGAGAGGAGTTGACAAGGCCATGGTCTACTTGCCAGGACACGCGTCTGGACGTTGTGGGTCCTTTAGCATGCAGTTTTTTATATGGCCGAGGCGGCTCGCCTCGATGGTTCTGACCTCTCTGCGGAGGATATATCCATGTGGGCTCAACGTGCCTTCTGTTTATTAGGGAATGCCAATGCCGCCATCACCCACGAACGGCACAAGGGCCTTCTTATCAAATTGGATCCCAAATTAGCCAATCTTGCTCCTTTAGACCCGGGCTCCAAAGCTAACGGCCTCCTTTTCTGAGAGAATCGGAGAGAATCTCATCCGGGACCTCAGTCGTTTCGTCTCCACTTTTGCTTCCCTTGATAAGGCACAGCAATCAATTAAGAAAGTCTTCGCCCCTCGGGTTTTTGGACGGGCCGGCAGAGGCAAGGGTCGCTCTTCCGGCCGTCCCTACAACACCCAAGGCTCCAGAGGATCATTCAACAATTCACAGGAATACAAACCCCAGTTCTACCCCAGCGGGGTAGAGACTTCCGCG